>NW_026622754.1:3915413-5220550 GCF_028827145.1 Penicillium concentricum | reverse complement strand
AGGCTTACCCCCAGGGTAACATCTCCAAGTATCTTACCGAACTGAAGATCGGCGACAACATGAAGGTCCGCGGCCCCAAGGGCGCCATGGTGTATACCCCCAACATGTGCCGTCACATTGGTATGATCTCCGGCGGTACTGGTATCACCCCCATGCTGCAGGTTATCAAGGCTATTATCCGCAACCGTCCTCGCAACGGTGGTAACGATACCACCAAGGTTGATTTGATCTTCGCCAACGTCAACCCCGATGACATCTTGCTCAAGGACCAGCTCGAGGCGCTGGAGAAGGAGGACGATGGATTCCGCGTCTACTACGTTCTCAACAACCCGCCCGAGGGCTGGACCGGCGGTGTCGGCTTCGTGACTCCCGATATGATCAAGGTAAGTTTGAGTACTGTGCTCGGCTGTGCTACATCGGTATTAATTAAACTTTCTTATAGGAGCGCCTGCCCGCCCCCGCTGCCGATGTTAAGATCTTCCTCTGTGGTCCCCCTCCCATGGTCAGCGCCATGAAGAAGTCCACCGAGGCTCTTGGATACACCAAGGCGCGCCCCGTCAGCAAGCTGGAGGACCAGGTCTTCTGCTTCTAACGGATTCGCTGCGAACAAAAAGTTGCTGTTTTCGAGCTTGTCTCTGCCATTTGCCATTTATATACGTGAATGTGAATCGGCTATAGAATTTTAGCTGGGCCCGGCCACAAAGCATTTTTGTTTTGATGTCTAATCTCTGGTTGGTGTTGTTAGATGTGTGAATAGATCTCAGCCTACGAGGGATTGAAAGGTGTCCTTCGGGGCTCAAACCTGAAATATCCACGTAGATCTTGTTATTCATATCTGGATGTTCTTCATCGACGTCAATAGCCTGGGGACTGTATAATTTATCCACATATTACCCACTTTGATTTCCATCATTTTTGTACACATGTGTACACTCGACGCGTTGAATATTGTTGACTGCATCGGTCAAGGCCAAGTGAAATCTGGCTGCCACAAAGATGATGGCCAGGAAGACGATGTTCATAATTCATACATTGACGTGCTATTCTATATTATCTCTTTACGGAAGAAGACATGTCGTACATTGGTATATCGCGGGTCTGGTGGACTCGAGCATTCCAAATACTAAAGTATATTTCCCTCGTCTCATGAAATAGGCACGAGGCCAAATACGGTATATGTAGTGTCTCCGTCATTTGTTCTTCATGAATGAGCATGTTGCACACAATAAAGTTTGAATCCATTCAAGTGCGCTTCTGCTCCTTAAATTGAGACATCTCCACCCACCCTTCTGGGTGCCCATTGGGGCCAAGGGGCATCTGAGATGTCTCAGGCTCTTCCTCGTATCTGGAGAGGGAGTCGGACCCCTCGTCGTCCACGGTATCGGCCGCTACTGCCCCTTTGTGGGATGAAATGGAAATAGTGGTTGTAACGATTGGTCCATCGGATTGTTGTCCTCGTATTGTTGGAGCAGACTGGCCGTAGCCATTGTACTTGTATTGAGGCTGACTTCGGTCGCTTGTGTATTTGATGAATTGGTTGGTTAGAGGTCGGAAGAGGGGCCAGACTGGTGGGATGGACATGGTGATGAGGACGAGCCATTCTTCGACTTCACCCCAGCAGAAGAGGATGCCCATACCATCTGTGGGTTTAGCGAACCACTCAGTCTAACTACATATTATGGCAAGGAGTGACTTACGGGAAGGGTCATCGCCCATAATGAACCTGGCTGCCCACGTTCTGATAATTGCAGCAGCACCGGCAAAGTTACCGCATCCCATAAGGAAACTCAACCCCAATTTCAACTTCCGGTCCATGCGCAAAGGGACCAACATGGTAATGGGGATAATGGCGAGATAGAAATCAGAGACCGCAGCCACCGCGCCGACAAAGTAGGTATAGTATACACTCCTTGTGTGATCACACTGGTTCTGGCGAAGCGGATCCCAGAGCGCACTCGGAGGAGTGCATTGGAACCAGGCCATGAGGACCTGAGGGATGTTGAGAATGATATTCAAAGCGGCGACGACGATGAGACTGCGTCGTATTTTGGGGTCTATCAAGAAGGTAACTGTCAGTTAATAAGATAAGCGGAGGAAATGAAGATTACATACTGCTCTGCGAGTTCAATTCGATTAAGAATGCAGCAACCGCTACCTTTCCAACTGGAATAGCCAGATTGAAGAAGAAGACCGTGATCCAAGTGAACAAAAGATAACTCTGTAGATCGCCCACTTCCTGCACGATTGAAATATGATTTCCCAGGCCATGGAAAATGGAAATAACAGCAAATATTTGTGTGACCGTCGTTAACAACTATTTAGATTGAGTGGGTTAGTATCTGCTTAATTGAATATAAAATGCCATGTTCGTACCCAAGCAACAAGGGCCCATATGAGGGAAGTAGTTCCAAATTTATTCATTCGAATACGAACATAAACACGCAACGCTGTGAAGATGGTCGCAATCGTGCCCAAAGCAATACCGAGGCGAAGGTCGCTGGGGCCGCGACCCCCGTAGGCAGGGAAGCTAGTATGAAGACCCATGCTAGAAGGAGTGACCAGATTGAGTGAAGACAGAAATGAAAGAACACATTTTTGAGACCATGCGGCCAGGACAGCGCCCACACAGGTTATATGTAAACGAGACACTCATCGCCATCGGACCCGCAGCTGGAAATGCAGGCGTTGGTGCTCGTACGATTTGACATAACTGTGGAGTGCGATGGGCGTGCAATAGGAACAAACAGGCTTAATTGGTGACATCTAGAAGGTCTAGTTCGATTGGTGGAGCGGAACCATTGAAACACACGAGATGTCAAAAGGTGTGGATGCAAATATTACTGGTTCGCGACTCCACCGAATTTGTCTGATACACTGCCTTTGTCTAGTCAGATTCCAATATTTTCGTTCAATAAAGAGAAATAAACTGTTTACTTTCTATCCCTAGATGAATATTGCCCCAGATTCTAGATTCTAGTCGTACAGCACTCTGAGCCATTGCTCCTGCATGATATTGTTATGGAAATAGGATCCTATATAATCATCTGTCAGGTAGTCGTCAGTTTGGCAACTTCATTCCAGCATGTATGTACTTTCTAGCCCTTTCCACCTTGCAAAGAAACCGTAATGTTAGGGTTGACTTGTGCTATAGTTACAATTTAGCTCGCGGTCAGATCTATAACTTTTGTCATTAGCCGATATCGATATTAACCCAATCTCAAATCAATAAACGAGGCTCGGTAATGAGTTCTGATAGACTTCTAGATCTGCTCCTAAGCGAGGCCAACATTTTAATATAATAATAACTGTTACATAGCAATCATTATTAGGCCTGGATATTTCTTCAGCCGCGTATTCTTCTCCACCCTTCTGCTGTGGATCTGCAGTGGAGACATAATATCTCCTACCTCTGTCCTTGCCAGAGACATAATCTCGCGTGGGCGTAACAGAAATTTTCACTCCGATATGTAGAATATATACACTTTTGTAGCTTTGACTGGTCCTGCATTCATCCCCAGGTTCAAGGATGTCGCGAAGTATGACGGTACAACTTGCGTGTATTGTATATTACATATTGCAACACACCATCTTCAACGATTTTAGTAGGCTATGTCTTGCGCATTATACCTACGAAAGTAGGCTAGGCTTGTGTCCTTTGATTTCCTAACGGGGGGAACCTCCCCAGGTGATGCTGCCCGCTACAATTAATATATTAGAAGACGACTCTTTAGCTGCTTATACCTATAGAGCTCCGAAAGCTCTCAAACATTGAACGAGCACTGGTCACATTATCAAGCAAAATTCACGGACGTGGAGATTATATTTTCATTCAAGTCAGCCAAACAACATACTAAGGGTCCGAAGAAGCGTCCGAAGAAGGGTCTGGGAGCCACCACTCCGGATGCAGAATCAGATCGCAGACATTACCTCTACAGCATTCCTTGCCGTCATAAAAGGGCTTCCGATCAAATAGGAGCTCGCGGTTGATAGTTGCATTCCCATTCAGGATTTGGACCCTGTACCACTCCGCTAGTTGCAAAGCGTCGGCAGCAGCTCCATCTTTGGTTTCATGCATCTTGGAGACTGGTATCGAGATACACCACCGAGATCGTCGATCCCAGGGTTCGGAAGTAAGTTTGAACTTCTTTTCCCGAATACGTTCCATCATATAACAAATCAGTGCCCCGTCAGTGCGAAGATAAAAATGTTCCTTGATAGTGAAAGAGAGGTTGACCCATAGGTTCCCAGGACTCTCATCCACGCCTGACCCGTGGTGGATGGTAATGTAATATGACATATTAATTAGCTCCTGAAGTTCCTTAGCTTGTTTGAGGCCTGATCTTTCTAGGATGGCGACACATGTGGAAGGTGATTCCGTCCACCTCTTCAGTCCCCGGATAGTGTTGTTTTGCTGGTGGAATGGATGGTGGGGATTGAAGCCCAATAAATACATGGAACTGACCGACTTTAAAACTTGGATCCTTTGGCGAGGACAAAGACATTATGTTTGATCCCATTGTCAAGTCTTTGATGAATATGAATCAGGAGACAAAGCTTTGAAATTATTTTCTGTATACATTGTTTGCTTGCAATTATACCAAGGCCTATAACCTTCAGATACCGTGTTCCCCCTTCTGAAGTGATATCGGAGACTCCGGGCAGTGAAATTGCGGCACAAGGGCAAGAATCGACAAGAGAATGAACTATAGACCTCCCTTCCTCGCCCATACGGGTATTTTTCTATGCCTGCTTAGTGTTCGTCTCAAGTTTAGGAGGATCGCCTTGGATGGGCTCTTGATTAGTCCAGAAAGATAAAAAGGTCAGCAAAAGCCCATGAACACAAATATAGCAGATAGATTCACTACACCTTCTTATATACTTCATGGGGACAAAGGGAGGTCTGCGTCAGTACAAGCAACTAAGCAAGGTCTTGCTGCCTTGGTGCCAGAGATCAGATAATAAAATATAGAAAGAGACTCTCCCAAGACCTCAGACGTGAGAAACAAGTCAGATCATACTAGTAGTAGATTGAAATATAACTACATTTATCGAGCGAAGGAGAAGATATTTGGAGTTCACTAAGAAGATCAGCAGCCCTTGAGCCATCCCTCTATACCAATACAGAAAACGGCAGTGGCCACATGAGCTATGTAGTATGAGCTATGTAGTATGAGCTATGTAGTATGAGCTATGAAGTTGATAAAGATCCCAGGGCTGGATGGCCACGTGACTATTTGATCTCTTTAAATAAGATAAGGATAAGGATAGCAACCGCCCGCGGGCCTGAAGTGGGAAAAGTTATCACACGTGATTCACCGCCCTCTTCAACTGTGAGTCAAAAGGAAAGAAGGAAGGGAAAAGGAAAAAGAAAAAAAAAAGATTCCCGAGAGATTCCCCCCCTCTTTATGGGTCATTGTCTAAGCGGGGCTCGGCGATTCACAGCCATTTTTTCTCCGTTGCGTTGCCCCTCTAAACCTTCAACTTTTCCGACTTTGATACGCGCATTCGGTACAGGATTCTCAATCATGTCGGCTTCTCTTCCCGCCTCTGTTGAGGCTCTCTCGCTTCAATCAACGGCGCAGACATCTCAATTCACAGGATGCTTCCCAACACTGAACCCGATGGATATCTACCGCGAGCACATCGCGGAGGAGTTGAGCAAAGTCGGCGGTATCGATGCTCAGAAGATCTACCCGCGCATTGCTTGGACCAGCACTTTGGACAAGGGTGACCTTTCATTGCCGGTAGGTAGTGGCACATGCCAAGCGCAATTCGCATGTTCCGCATATTGAGGCCTTGGACTGACAATGTCTTGTTGCATACAATTAGGTGGCTTCGCTTCAAATTAAGCAAAACCCCGTGGAGCTCGCCAAAGATCTTGTCTCCAAGTTCCCCGCCTCCGACCTTATTCACCCCCCAACTCAGCTTGGTCCTCATATTCAGTTCTTCTGCAAACGTCAGCCATTGACCAACAATGTTCTTGGCCGTATCCTGAAGGAGAAGGCCGCCTATGGAACAAATGGCAACCAGGGTCAAAAGGACCCGTCCGACCCCTCCAAGGGCCAGAAGAAGATCATCATCGAGTTCTCGTCGCCCAATATCGCCAAGCCCTTCCACGCTGGTCATCTGCGCAGTACCATTATCGGTGGTTTCCTCGCCAATATCTACACTGTTATGGGATGGAATGTCATCAAAATGAACTACCTCGGTGACTGGGGTAAGCAGTATGGTTTGCTGGCCAATGGCTTCAAGGACTATGGCAATGAGGAAGCTCTTATCAAGGACCCTATCAACCACCTGTTCGATGTCTACGTCAAGGTCAACCGTCAGGTCAGTGAGCAGGATGGACCTATCAAGGAGCTGAAGGAACAGATCAAGACGAAGAAGGAGAAGAACGAGGATGTTGCTGAGCTCGAGGCACAGCTTGCCAAGCTTGTGGACGTGAGCGAGGACGAGAAGGCCCGTCGCTACTTCAAGAGCATGGAGGACGGTGATCCGGAGGCTCTGGCGCTCTGGCGCAAGTTCCGTGATCTCAGTATTGAGAAGTACAAGCAGACCTATGCTCGTCTCAACATTGACTTTGATGTTTACTCCGGTGAATCTCAAATCAAGTCTGAGAGCATGACCGATGCCTACAAGCTTATGGAGGAGGCCGGTGTCTCCGAGAAGTCCGAAGGTGCCGTTATTGTCGACTTCACCAAGCACGGTGCCAAGAAGCTGGGCAAGGCTATTATTGTCCGCAAGGATGGCACTCCTCTTTACCTGACCCGCGATATCGGTGCCATCACTGAGCGTGATAACGAGTACCACTTCGACAAGATGATCTACGTTGTTGCCGCCCAGCAGGATCTTCACCTGGCTCAGCTCTTCAAGGTCACTGAACTTATGGGCCACAAGGACCTGGCCTCCCGTTGCCAGCACATTAACTTCGGTATGGTCCGTGGTATGAGTACCCGTAAGGGTACTGTCAAGTTCTTGGATGACATCCTGCGTGATGTCGGTGACAAGATGCACGAGGTCATGAAGAAGAACGATGTCAAGTACGCACAGGTCGAGGATCCTGAGAAGACTGCCGATATTCTGGGTATCACCTCCGTTATGGTGCAAGATATGACTGGCAAGCGGTATGTACAGAATTCTTTTCCCCTTCCTCACCTACTTTTGTATATCCGTTTACTAATCTTTTGTTTCCTTTCAGTGTTAACGGCTACGACTTCAACCTGGATGCCATGACATCCTTCGAGGGCGACACCGGCCCATACCTGCAGTACGCTCACGCTCGTCTGTGCTCCATGGCCCGCAAGTCCGAGTTGGATGTGAACGAGCTGGTCAATGCCAACTTCGATCTTTTGACCGAGCAGCATGCTGTCGACTTGGTCCGCCTGCTGGCCCAATGGCCCGACGTTCTCCTGCAAACTTCCAAGACTCTTGAGCCCATCACTGTCCTCAGCTATCTGTTCCGCATGACCCACATGTTGAGCTCTAGCTACGATGTGCTCAAGGTGATTGGTAGCGAGCCCGATGTCAAGCAGGCACGTATGGCGCTGTATGCCTCGGCCCGCCAAGTGCTCAACAATGGCATGCGGGTTCTTGGTCTGAGCCCTGTTCAGCGGTTAGTATTCCCCACTCTTCTTGAAAAAGCAATCATTGACTCATCTTTTTTTAGCATGTAAATTCGGCTTATTCGCTTGATTTTACTCAATTTTCTGTGTGGTGTTTTCACTCAGTATTTTTCAAAGACTGGTGTCTCTGGTATACCTTGATTTTAATTTAGTTGCATTGGGCGCCAAGAGCGGGACGAATAAAAAAATGGCATTGTATGCTTCTTCTTTTACCAAATCATTCTTAGATTTTCACTTTTTTCTTTTCTTTTTTCTCTTTGCTTTTTTGAATGCCGTCTTGTTAGGGGGAAAACATTGGAAGATCCCCGAGCCCGGGGTTTGGAACTCGTGCACACATGCACACATCTATGAAATCATCCCACGTACCCCACATGGGCGAGTGTGCCATTATTTTGTGAAATTTTATCTAGGGGATGCTATCTAGGCTCATGGATTTTCTTGAAGCCACAGGACGGCGTCTGGGGGGATCGGGGACCATGGAGATCTTATGTCAGCTCGGGCTTCTTCCAAGGTTATGTCAGCTCGGGCTCGAGTCTAACCACGGGTTCCAAGGTTGAGCCCTATATTCAGCCTAAGCCGGGGACCACCTCGGACAACAAAGTCTTTGTCTCGACCTTGGACAGGGATTTGTAAGTCCGTGGGTCTAGGTACATGTAATATGGGGGTGTTCAAAATTATAAAACGTGAGCCCCCGAACCTAGACCTGGGTTGGATTCTAATTCTCTCGTATCTGCCGTAAATCGTTTACATTATCTTGCAGCATGGGCGATCCCTCACCCTCGAACGCATCCAGGACCCCGGACCTGGAGCAAAATGACAGCGGACACTTCTTGATGAATGAGACTGTTCGAAACTTCTCCTGGCAAGGTTTAACGGTCACTGTCAAGGATCGTGAAACCAAGAGATCCCGCGACCTGCTCAATGATATTAGCGGTGAT
Organism: Penicillium concentricum; assembly: GCF_028827145.1. Classification (NCBI taxonomy): domain Eukaryota; kingdom Fungi; phylum Ascomycota; class Eurotiomycetes; order Eurotiales; family Aspergillaceae; genus Penicillium; species Penicillium concentricum. Next base: position 5,211,990 of record NW_026622754.1, on the reverse strand, counting down.
GTGCAACATGGTTTGTATCCTTGTCCATACGCTATATCAAGACCATCGTATTGACGCTGGTTATGCAGGGGAGCTCGTTGCCCTAATGGGCCCATCAGGCTGTGGCAAGACAACACTACTCAACGTCCTTGCTCGACGTACAGCGTCAGCTGGTGCGAAGGTTCTCGGGGAGACATACGTGAATGATGCTGAGGTAGACTCGCGGACTTTCCAGCGGGTGACCTCGTACGTTGAGCAGGAAGATGTGTTGATCGGGTCGTTGACGGTGCGGGAGACATTGAAGTTCGCGGCGGATCTTTCGTTGCCCAGGTATGTCAAGTCGGAATAACAACCGTCCAATATCACCTACACATCTCGATACTTACCACTCCTATCTACAAGCTCTGTATCGAAACGCCAACGCATGGATCGGATCCGGACACTTTTGGAAGCATTTGGTATCCAGAACCAGGCAAACACGTTGGTTGGCACTCCGATCCGGAAGGGCATCAGTGGTGGTCAGAAGCGACGTGTGAGTGTGGCCAGTCAGCTTATCACCAATCCAAGGATTTTGTTCTTGGATGAGCCTACAAGCGGCCTAGACTCGACCGCCAGCTTTGAGGTGATGTCGTATGCAAAGCAGCTCGCGCAGGCCAATAACGTACGTTCATATCAGATGGGTACCCTGCTGTTATTAACATTGTTCATTATAGCTTCTCATCATTGCGAGTATCCATCAACCATCAACCACCACGTTTCAGCTCTTCGATAAGCTGCTGCTTCTCTCGGCAGGAAAAACATGTTACTTTGGAGCAATCTCGGCCGTGGAGAGCTACTTCAGTGGCATTGGCTATCCAATTCCCGCGAATACCAACCCTGCTGAATTTCTCTTGGAGACTGTGAGTTCTGATTTTGACAACTCGAAGGACTTGGCGGAGGAGCGACTCGGGACCATTCAGACTGCCTGGGCAAACTCGAATCAGGCAAAATCAGGAACGCGACAAGTATCTGAGCGTGTACTCTCGGCAGAGAAACATGTCAATAAAGACTCCATGGAAGAAACGGATCGAGCGGGAACGGGTTCGATTACTGTAGCTCTGCTGCATCGCTCATTTGTCAAGTCCTACCGCGATGTCATTGCTTATGGAATCCGGATCGCAATGTATCTTGGTACGAACCGTCATTTTCCTTTCAAAACTTACCAGAGCTAATGTGGCACAGGATTGGCTATCATGATGGGTACAGTGTGGCTACGTCTGCATCCAGCCCAAGAGTCTATACAGCCGTTTATCAACGCAATTGTGGGTTTTACATATGTTGTAAATTGAATGGATGCTGATACTGATATGGGATATAGTTCTTTGGTTCCGCATTCATGTCTTTCATGGCGGTAGCATACGTCCCCGCGTTCCTCGAAGACCGAGCAATTTTCACCAAAGAACGAGCCAACGGACTATATGGTGTGACACCATTCATGGTCTCAAACTTTATCATTGGCCTTCCCTACCTGTGTATGTATTCATCACTTCCTGCCACAATGTCCGCTTTCTAATGTATCCAGTTTTGATATCTCTCCTCTTTTCAATTGTCTCCTACTGGCTCTCCAATTTCCAACCAACTGCAGAAGCCTTCTTCACCTGGGTGATGTGGATATTCCTTGACCTTGTGGCGGCTGAATCCCTAGTGGTTCTCGTGACATCGGTATTTCCAAACTTTGTAATTGCCTTGGCACTTGTCGCATTCGCAAACGGACTTTGGATGAGTGTCGGAGGGTTTATGGTCACGCAGACGATCCTCAATCCGTTCTGGAAATACGTGTTCCACTACATCGATTACCAGGTATGCTGATGCACTGCTATCCGAATTGTATTTTCTGAATGATCACTAACTCGCTTGGTACTTGGAATAGGCTTATGTCTTCCAGGGTATGATGGTCAATGAGTTCTCTAAGCGGACTTACTCGTGTGGTGCCGATTGTCGGTGCATGTGGTCTACTGACCTAGAGGATCAATGTCTCATTCGGGGCACTGGGGTGCTAGAATCGTACGGGTACTCCACCGGCCAAACGGGGAAGTGGGTTGGAATTCTTCTGGGCATCATTGCGGGATATCGAATCCTTGGGTGGATTGCGCTCTATCTCCGTAGGAATTAGGACGCCGAGAGGTTGGAGTCGACTTGGGGATAATCTGGGTTTGATTGGGGTATTGGTACGGACTAAAGTGTAGACTTGTATTTATCTTTGTGAATATTAATCAGGCTAGGTGGACATAATTGATAGAAAAGCATATGTTTTTGAAAACCACCTTTCCTTCCACACGGGCAAGGCTAAGGGAGCTTCATCCGGGAGGGCAGCATCCCACTCCCCGATAACCTGAAGAGGCGCCACAGTCCCCAATCAAGCACACTGTAGATTTTTAGCACCCCAGTAGCACGCTGGCCTTGAATATCCACGGGAACACTTGACTTGCATGACTATTGTCTTTCGTACGACATCAGACAATCCTACTTACTCATTGTGTGCCAAGCCCAACGAAAACAAAGGCTATCTGGAACCGACGAATAATGTCCCATACAAAGAAGGCCGGGGTATGATCAACATGCAAGTCATGTATACCGATGTACGATGTACACGAAACTTCCATAATGTTTCCGTCGCCTATCTTTCACTTGAACCCCCGATAGAAACCCCTCGAACTGGTAAATAGAGTTGGACTGATTTTCCCTCATCCCCGGAATAGCACTCGGTTATCACAAAAGAGCGGTGAACATCTCGAGGAGTTGATGCCATCTCGCAGAAGCAAGGGGCCCCCTTGACCTTTATTTCCCCGAGATTAATGAAATCACTGGCGACGTCAACGTGATCGATGAATTCGATATGCGAGCAAAGCTTGTTGGCTGTTTTTCCATGCAATCCAAATTCAGATATTTCCCGGTACGCACGGCATCTTCTTACTCCCAGACCGGATGCGAAGACCGGTAATGCCCATCCAAGGTGTCACTGTAAAGAGAAGTGGGAAAACAATACTGGAGCCGCATGGAGATCATTAGTTATATTTGGAGCGGAGCCCTTTTCCTTTTTATTTTTCAGCCTCTTAGCCTGAAGATATCCACTCCGGCCCAATATAGCATTTCGAACAGATCGGAAGACCCAGGGTCCAGGATGTATTGGATTTTATCGGTTATAGTTTCGAATGGTTTTCAAGTGGACATTGCTACATACATTGTTCTAATGGTGTCATTTCCACACGTGTAGAATGAAAACTCTGCGAACCTCTTGATCTAAGGACGCAAGGGATATGAAGGGAATCCACAATGGCAATGATAGACCGTCCGTGCTGCATGTCATACCGATCTAGCCAGTTCTGCTTCCCGAGAGAAGGTTCCGGCAATTTAGTCCATCACTAGTACAATCTAGTGTTCCGTGTATGGAGTACATCGAAACTTGTACAAGTACATATTAGTTTTACATCGGACATTGTCACCGGTTTTTTTTATTTTTTCACCAGTGTGAGTCACAAATGAGATGCAGGCGGAGAAGAGACAAGGTCCAAAGATATCCTGCCACATGGACGAGGGGGGCTCTGACGACGAATACCATGCAGTGCTCAGTCCCTCTTCTGCTTCTAGTGTGGTTTGACATTTGTGGTTATGGTAAAAGTAAACCTGACTCACTCCACAGTGGCAATTCTGCCCTTGATTGTCGACACATACAGGCATCTACCTTTGATACATACAGGTGTCTGCCTACATTGTACATACTATGTGAGTACAGCGTAGTAAGAGTCACCTTCGCAGTACTACTGAGTTGTAGCCTGGATTGCAGGGTGTCATCCCCACCGACTTTTTCCCGTGTGTTGGATACATTGTCATTGTACTTGAGGCCCTGCATTCTAACACGAAAATGAGAAAGAGAATCAAACGATTATATTGAACCCGAGAACCGAACAGCCGAAGAAATATGTTTCTTTTGAACAGGGAAGACCCTTTACAGTGGAGGCGATCATTGGGCCGCAAAGGTGGTTGGGCGTGGATTTTAGGGAGAAATAGGAATCGAAGGGAAAAAGGGAAAATAAAGATAAGAGACCCATGGATAGGGAAATCAAAAACCAAGGATTTTCCCAGCGGGTCCCGAGCTTAAAAAAGTAAAACAATACAATTCCAATACTATACTTGGAATATACATAATATACAGAATATAGAGAATATATATAATTCTATAAGCCAAATACATGTAGAAAATAAAACACTTACGTCCCCCACTTTCTTTTTGTGTTGGGTACCGAGAGAGCCTCTTGAAACTTTTTGAATTTTTTTTCTTTTCCCTTTTTTTTTTTTTTTTTCTTAAACCCTGTGCCCTGTGCCTTCGGGTGTTTACTCTTTCCCTTTTCCTCTTTCTCTTTCTTTTCTATACTTCTCTCCTTTTTTTTTACTCCCCTTAGATATCAGGTCTCTTTCTCTTTAGATATCAAATCACCCCTCACTTCGACCTTTTTTTTTTTTTTATCGCTGCCCATCGACTCCACTCTCCCCCACTGGGTTCTAAGACCGTCAGGCAGAGGATCCCAAATTCTCAACCCAACCTCTGCAGCTGCAGTACGCTCCACCACTCATCGTCTGCCAGAGAGGTCATTTTCTATTTTTCTTCCTTTCTTTGACCCAACGCTTCCGCCCGACTCTTAGCCTAACATCCCACTTCGATGGAGACGTTGCGATCTGAAAAGTACCATCTCGCTCTCTCCGCTTGACAGAACCCGTCGCCCTCCGCCTGCCATCGCCCGTTGCGATCGGCAGGTCCGCTTACTTGTTTGAGTGGCCCGCTTGGGTTGGGCACTGGGGAGAAGGAAAGAAAAAAAAAAAGGAAACCTATTTCGTCAGATCTACGGGGTTGAGGGGGAGAATAATATCCATTCTGACTCATCGTCAAAGGGGAGCAGTGGCTTGCTGTAAGTTGAACTTGTTCTGGAGCCCTGTGGGAGCCACCCACGTCGCCCTTGTCAGAAACGGGACCAACCCTGTTTTTTTAATATTTTTTTTCAGACACCCGATTGCCTTGCAGCCCACATAATGGCCAGTAAGGGCCCCCGGCCTGCTTGTGTCGAGGATTACGACGAAGAAGGCAATGAAATTGTACCCGATACTAGATACTCTGCCAATATTGCTGCCAATACAGCTGCCAAAATATCCTCGAGGTTGGAAAGATTCCAGGAGCCGCTGATCGACGCCGCCAGTGACTCAGGTTATTCTAGTCGCACCGCCGCTACGGTTAATAGCACCCAATCTGGGCCGTCGGGCGGAAAAAGTCCCCCGATCCCTCTTAAGCCGGACGCCCCCAGACGTACCGACCTCGCCAGGAAAAGTTCAACCAGAGAACGCAAGGAAAAGGAACGATCACGACCCTCGCGCGAAGAGACGATGGTTGGTGCCTATCCGGGCGCTGCCCATCATGCTCACGTGCCCCGGTCGTCTTCCAAGTCTCGTCGACGAGAACCTTCCTATGCCCGCCAATATCACGACGGTTATCACGAATACGGTGTCCCGCAGTACCATCAATCAACCCCGATGGACCATCGACAGAGCGAATATCCCTACTACCCCCAGCGTCCACCCGTCCCAGAATACTCATCGTCCCCGCACACCGCTCGATATCCAGCCGGCGCCATAGAGAACATTCACGTGAGTAACCCTGGTCGACCCAGCCGCTCCGCTTCGTACCATGTCTACCACTCAGACGGACGACCCATGAGTTTCCAGGGGATACCACATGGAATGGGTTCAGGAATGGCATCTCCAATGTACTCCCAGCACGGATACGATCATGGCCCTCCACCAGCCAACTCGGCATACATGCAATACTCGTCATCTCCATATGGACAACCTTCCTACTACGCCCCATCAGCCTCAGACTACCCCCCTCGGAGTATGCACGAGAGCGTTCCGAGTCCCGGGGGCCACGCCCTCGGTCCTCATCTATATATGCCCCCCCTCCCCCACCCATGGATGCTGGGTATGAACCATGGTATGAAGAGGAGGAACACTATTCTTCGCGAGACGTCCATGACCGTCCTCCTACAACGCACCAGGAACGGGATGAAGACTTCTATCGGATGCTGCCACCCCCCAGGCCCAAGCCCAGGTCTACCCCACAGATTCACCAGGCGAAGCGACCAGAGCGGCCAGATCCACGGAAAATGCATACCTCTACCGGTATTGGGCACTCCCGTCGCCCATCCAGAGGCATGGAGAGAGAACGAGGAATAGACAGGGACAGAGGCATGGACCGAGATTTGGACCCCATGGACATGCCGGAACTTGCATCTGCCTTGCCGGCGATTCAGGATCGCGGCCATCGTCGAATTTCAAGGGACGCCCCGTTGCCAGAGAGAGCCCATAGCCTACGAGACACCCGACGATCAGCGTCCTACCAGGATGATCGACGGACTGCTCAGGTGGCCGTGGCGAGCTCTCGGCGGCGTAAGCCAACCGAGTACTACTACGATGAACCATCCAGCGCCGGCGGCGACCTCGAAGACCGCGAGCGTCAAGCCGAGAACTACCAGGCAGCCCGATCCGGCCGAACCTCAGCAGCTGCACTACCTCTCTCCGCCGAGGCTTTGCTCCCTAACAAAGCGTCTCACGGCAATGGGAGCGAGAGCGGTAGCCAGAAGAGTCGTAGCAGCCGCGGCAGTGCCACAGCCTCACGGAAGGAAGATGACAAGAACATGACCCTCATGTTGAACGGATTCCAGATTGGATTTACATCTGAATCAGTAGCAGGCAAATCTATTAACATTCGTGCTGGGGAGACTGGGGCCGTTCGACTGAACATCGGCGGCCCGCGGCCATCCAAGCAGCATGTGAACGGTACCAGCTCTGATTATACGGGCGGCTCCAGCCGCCGGGCACTTGAAGATGTGGCGCGGCGTCCCCGAGATGATAGGCGAGATGATAGGCGGTCGGAACGATCCAGTCGTCGAGACAGCCGGTCAGCCTACGGGACACGCTACAACTAATCTTGTTACCCACCCTGTTAGATGGTGTCCTCTTTTGTGTTTCTTTTCATTTTTCATGGTTAGGTTATTTTTTGTTGTGATTCCATCTTATGTACGCATAGCCGTTTGTGGCTGGCCTTGTCCGTTTGTCAAAAGTTTCGATTGCTTCGCACATGTTGCATTTTCTTTTTTTTTCCTCTTCGGGATCGGGGTGCTTGTGGAACAAAAAAAAAACAATGGTAATTACCTAAAGCAAGAATCTGTTGGGCGACTTGGGCAACAGGCTGGGCTTTGTCATGAGGCCCAGAGTTGCCTGTTGCCCAACAGTCTCGCTAGACTGGGAGGACTTTTTGTGTGTTATTTCATTTGCAACTGCTGTCTCGATTTTCTTACTATGTTTGTGTGCTTGGGCAAAACTGTCGGGTATGAACCCCATGATGATGTGTTTGTTATGGCGATATGATTGTACGATTCTGATGACCTGCAATGACAAGTCTGATGTGCTTTACTTTCTGATGTCTCTTTTTGTCAGCGTTTCGTGTATAGCCTTTCTTGTTGGGTCTGTGTCTTTCTCCCGGTTACTTTGTTCGCGACTCCGAGTGGCGGAGAGAGATTATACCCATATCTGTTTACTTGTCATGTCTCAACAGGTCATCTTTTTCTTTGGCCATATCTATGATTTTATGTGTTTGTTGGTATTTTGTCTCGCTGGGAGCCTCGTAGTGTTGTTCTTGGGCTTTGTATTGATTCGATTGATCTTCACATTCTCGTTGATCTCCTTGTCTGATTTATTGTCCATTGGTCTTGATGCTTTTTTCCCCTGCTTTTGCTGTTTAGTTGGTTTTGATACCCTACAAGCTGTCTGAGCGCGATCACAGCTTTCGACCGTGTATGCCTCTCCTTGAGGCTTCCAGTGGGTGGCATTTGTCGACTTGATATAATTGATCCATAAATAAACCCATTTTAAAACGCCATGTCTCAGATCTAGATAGAAACCAATGATCGACTCTTTTTATAGATCGACCCACGGGTGGCCCAACTCTACCCGTCCACTGGACCCGTGGGTGGACAGCGTGTGGGGGATGATGTAAGCCGGTCGCCCGTGACAACCGACATGTAAACACAGGTCCCCAGCCTCTCCCTCCAACCTCCTCAATTTTGTGCCGGAAGTCAAGCTGAATCATACCTAGGTTTAGATTTTTCCCATATTATCTTCAACCTCCAACTGATACCCATCTAGACATTGTGCTTCATTTTTGCCCGCATTCCACACCCACGTTCTATACCCACATTCCAGCGTGTCAGAGATATCTATCTACATCTGGTGTTGATCACCTGCTTTAATGTATTTTCATACACCTCATTTTCCAATCTCAAGGATCTACGCATACTAACGACCTGATAGTGAGTCCAGTCCTGAGCCGTGTGCTCTTGGCCACTCTAATACTCCATCATGCCTCCATTTTGGCCGAACGGGGACTCCCCCGACTTTCCAGCGGCCGCCGTCGCCGGAATCTATGCCCGAGATGCTAGCAACAAGGACACCGCTGATACATTATCTTCTTTCGGTACTAATACCCACAACCTCTTCCCACGGACCGACTCCGATGACACCAAGCCAAAATATGGACAGGGTACGATCGACCCTCACAGCATCAAGATGCAAGGCCTGATGGCCTTATTTGCCATCATTGGACTGTTGTTTGTCGTCGGTGGAATCTGGTTCTTCTTCTGGGCCAAGAACGGCGGATTCGTCTGGCACAAGGGCGACTGGGATGACTACAAGTCCACTGTTCTGCGACGAAAGGGACCCGACGGAAAGACTCTCAGTAACGCTACAGCGAGTACCAACCTCGGCGGCGGAAGTGTTGTCGGCAAGGGCTACAATGACGATGGATACACGTACACAGAAGGATCATATACCGACACAGCGACGACTATTACAGAGGAGAAGTCAAGGGGCAAGAAGTTCAGAGAATCCGCCAAAGAGAAGCTCCTCCGGCGCAACAAGCATGAACAGTGGGAAGGCGCAGACGATGCCGACGTACGCGCCTACCGAGAAGAGAAGCCCGCTCGTATTGGGGGCATGAACCGTGAAGCCGATGGAACCTACAACGGCAGCGACTACGACACCTCCGCCCCGCCTACCTCCTACCAACAGAGCGAAATGAGCCAGTCTCATGATTTTGCCTACGAACAGCCACGCCGTGCCCGTCGCGATCCCTCCGGCTTCTCGTTCACCCAAGGCAGCGAGGATGTTATCAGCCAAGTGACCGAAGAGCCTCGCGTCCGCGACCCGTCCACCCGCCGTCACAACCGCCGCCGTGAACGTCGCAGCGAGGTTGCCCCATCTGGCCCACCTCCTGCACCTTCATCTCGTACCAGCAGCCCCCGCACCAGCAGCCCCCGCAAGCACCGTGAACGACGCTCCGTGCCCCAAGGCCACTTCACTGAGCCCCTGGATTTCTCATCTGCGGGCTCCCGTTCCGAGTACCAATATTCCAACGTCGACACAGAGGATTCTGGTACCAAGAGCTACAAGCATCCAATTCCGGGCTTGACGAAGGGATACCGCCGTGATGGACGGAGCCGTCGCCGCGATAGTCTGAGTGATAGTGAGGGAGAGACACAGTACTCTTGAATTACGACTGCAGATTGAGCTAGGACTTGATGTATGGGATTTTATTTTGAACGTTCAACAATTCTTGGGGTTAGGAATCAGCGTGCTTTTTACGGCAAATGCCAATCGACTTATGGATATGGATATGGATATGGGAAATTGTTTGGGTCATGTACATAATGAACAGAATCACGATGCGAATGGATAACATCTCATGCAATACTACTTTCTTATTATTGAATTGCTAGTCCTGTTTAGGCGTGAATTAATGTAGGACTCACTCGCTTCCTATGAGCCGATGAGCGGTAAGGCCGTCCGTCACACACTTTAATCTATACCGAGCACTTCCCTTGAACCACAACCTAGACTTCAGGTATACCTGGGTATTGCTCCTTGCATATATTGAGCCACTACCCACCCCAAGCTCTCGATATTCATCATCAAGACAAGAACCCTGTGGTTGTTGACGACATGGCTTCCTGTACGTGATCAACCTTCCAACTCCACACCATGCATGTTAACCCCCGCAGCAGCACCTCAGGATCGAAGACCTCTTGTCATCTCCGGTCCCTCGGGCGCAGGAAAAGGAACCCTTATCCAAAAGCTCATTGACGCACACCCAAACACATTCGAACTAACAGTCTCCCACACAACCCGGCAACCACGTCCCGGTGAGAAAGATGGTATATCCTACCACTTTGTTTCTGTCGAGACATACAACACTCTCAAAATCAACGGAGATCTGATAGAAGATGCAATGTACGCCGATAACTTCTACGGCACAAGTAAAGCTGCACTCGCAGAAATATTCGAGAAACAACTCATTCCTATTCTTGATATCGACATGGTCGGTGTGCAGCAGGTGACAATAAACCCTGAGTTTGAGGCCCGCTATGTTTTTATCAAACCGCGGGATCTTGTCGTGCTTGAGCAGCGGCTTAGGGGTCGAGGGACGGAGAATGAGCAACATATTCAGATTAGATTGGATCAGGCGAGAAGGGAGCTTGAGTTTGCTGAGACCGCGGTCATTTTTGATCGAGTTATTGTTAATGATGATCTGGAAAGGGCTTATCTCGAGCTTGAGGGATTTGTTTTCGGGTTAGAGTGAGAAATTGCCCGGATGGGTTATGGTCAAGTTCATTGGCAATGCACCTATTGATGATTTTAGAATTTACTATTTGGAAGTATGGTAAGATTCACTCTGATTAACCAATAATTTTAACTTTGAAATACATAGATGTGTCTGTTGGTCAGACGCGCTGCGGCTTTATATGAGGAGAACATCGTTGGGTGGAGTAATGAAGACTGTATAGGGTTGAGATACTATGACTTGTATGTGAGATCAACATCAACGTGTGGCTAAGAGTAGGTCAAATCTTACCCTATGGTTTGATTGCTATAAAAAGAGATAGGAAATCGATGACACGCCTATAAATGCCTAATTCTACCAAAGTATACATGCACTACCCAGCTGATTTACTCCTAATGTGCTCCACGCTCGCCGCACCATCTTGAAACCAAAGCATCATCGCCATCCTGCTAATATTTTCTGACCCCCAGCCTTTGTTATCCAAATCTATCAATTCAGGTGCAGACTTAAACCGCATGATCTCAACTCTTGAGTGCCGCAACCGATGAAGAAGCCATCGATTCACGAAAGTGCCTTTGTTGACAGGATGTGGATGCGCGGACGCAAAGAAAGGCGAAGAGTCCTCAAATTCCGAGGAATGTAGCGGATCATTGTACGTCTGATCCTCTGGTATTTCGGGCATGAAATGCTGTATCACCTCCTCTTCATTATCTTCCTCTTCTGCAATCCCTGCAGAGCGATTGGCATGTTCCGGGTGCGACTCGATGTTATGGCGGATTTGTTCTAGCTCGGTCTCAAGTTTATTCTTTTCATTTGGATATCGAAAAAGGAAGTTGAGGGCCGTGCTGTCAAGTGGGATGCCAACTCGTTCGCGGAGCTCGCGTTGGTCAACTAGGACCAGGTACTCTTTCTCTAGTTCCGACAGTCGTTCCGCGAGTATGCGCGCCTCACCAACCATGGAAAGGTAATCAGCCACTTGGGGCAAAGTCTGGTCTCCATACTCCGAGGCGTAATCCGCCGAGGAAGATTCGGTGTCTGATTTGATGGGTTGGAAGTGTGCCAATGAGCCGCCTTGATTCTTGAAGATGGTTTGCAAGGTGTCTAAGCGTCTGTTGTAATCGTGTTCCAGCTGCGCCAGTTCCTTTTCCTGTCTATGATACTCATTTTCAAGGATGAAATAAGACGCAGTCGCAATCTGGAGGTTGTTGATGGTGTGGTTGATAGCAGCAAGGTCCTCATGTATGTGTTCGGCAGTTATGAGATTTAACTTGCTCCGTAGTGCTACCCGCACATCATCTTCTTCATCCCGTTTCTGTCCAAGCATGTGCCGCATTTCCCCAATCCGATTGCGTTTGGCTGACACATCTTCATGTGTACTTAATACTTCCCCTATAAGTTTTGTCACCTTGGCACTGGTGTCACGGGCTGATTCAGGGGGCGGCGCAGGCATGCGATAGAAGTTGACTGGCCCATCTATTTCAGGGGAGTACTGAATCGGGAAGGATGCTACGGATGATTCGGTGAAAGCATCATATTCGTTCCATTGTTGGAGACTTTGTGGTGACCAGGACTCGTTTCCGGTGGCTTGATCGCCATCATTAACCATGTCTGATCCGGCATGGCCGAATATTGGCGCCGTTGATGTCGTTATTGGAGCAAAACCACCCGAAGGAAGTGGCGATAATGGTTGCAGAGTTTCCGATGCTGTGGAATTTGATGCTCGAGCCACCCTTTCTAACTCCCCCAGCCGTGAAGTTGGAGCAAATGAAATGTTGCGAAGGCAGACTTCACTTCTAGTGTTGGTATGGTACTCTGCCGTGAACGGCGGCTACATGGTAAGATCGTGATGAGCCTCGAGGTTAGCGCATATTAATATAGGTCAACTCACCTGGGATACACAATTCCGTGCCCCTGGCCAAGATGTCATTGTTGAAGGGTTTCACAGAACCTCCCGGGCACATTTCGCGAAGGGGATTATAGGCCAACACATTCGAATGTTGGTAAGCAAGCTTGAACAGCAGAAGAATGATAGACCGGGTAATTTCTAGAGAGAATGAAATAGGGGAAGCTTTGTCGGAGTCACACGATAACCCTAGTGGGGTGAGGATGAGGGCGCAGTTACTGGGGCTTTGGTGCCCAAATGAAACCAATTGCCCGTTAATTCACTAATCTCCATCGCATTAGCGCCCGCGCTTCGCCTTTCGGTTGGTTGTCCGAGCGCAAATTGTAAAAGCATTTGAGGGTACATCAGCCATCAAATACAGTATTCTCCTCATTGAACTGGGATCTTATTGGAATCCTATTTAGGGTCCACGATAATGTGCTAGTTGTCAAAGCCTCTCTTCTGCGAGTGCTTGACAACGAACCAACTTGATTGCCATACGCGCCATGCATATCATGTCTATTGAAAGATGTGAACGGACCGAGCCGCAGGGTACAGGTACTTGAGGAGTTCCTGATGAGGGATATAGAAACCCCAAGGCCTATATTTTGTCTGGTCTCCCTCTATTTCTAATTTCTTGATCAGATATGTGAAAGTTATGGCTTCGAACTGGGTACTTCATCCTGAGAACAACCGATGGGTTCGGCCCATCTACAACCATTCTGATAGGCATCACTGGCTACATAAATAATGATTTAAAAACTGACCAAAACGAAAGAAGGATTTCTTTACGAGTGGGACTACCCGGGTGGCGCGTTAAGTGCGATGTCAGGTCAAGATTCAAGGTTAGTTGTTCATTCTTCCTATGTGGGAAGTCCAAGGAAGTAACGCGTTTAATAAAAGCGTTGCGCCGCGCCAACGAAGCACCTCCGGGTCCGCATTTTCCAAGCACGACGAGGCATACGGGCATCAGGCTCCATTCGTCCCAGGCCCAGGCCGCCATGCAAGTCGCCTAGATCATGTACAACGGCAGGGCCCGCTCGATTACGACCAAACATATCCCAATGATTAAACGGATTTCAATCACCAATCTCCAGCCACCGGATACCGGCAGCTCGCCAATCATCGCATGTATCCAGGTGCAGGTGCAGGAAGTGTAGCAAATAACAAAAGCAGTTCGCCTGGATGGAGCCCGGACATGCAATATGAGGTAGCACGAGAAAAAGCCGGTCGCAGAACCGGGCGTGAAAGCATATCCGACCGTAGCGAAGCCACCGCCTCATCAAAAAAGTGTTGCATCCATTCCCCGAGTCCACGTCGATGACCTGCAGGGATTGAGTCTCGGGGATCATCCAGCCTCACATATGGTGCTGCCCTATGGGGCCAGTAGTCACAGTCACCGCAATGACCCCATTCTGGGGGGTGCCCAACGAAAGTATGACAAGGAGGTGGTGTGTAATATATATTTTCCTTCTTCTTGGACTAATTGGCTGATTTTGACATGCAGCAAAAGTCATTGGAACCAGCATACGTGATCCCCAGCAGTAACGGCGGTCGGGAGACGCTGGATCCTCGTAAGCAATAGCCTGGGCACGCTTCGTGCATACCCGGACCAATAGACTGACGATAATTCACACCAGGCTACAAGAGGCAGAGCGATCCTCGGAGATTTTTCCGAGTTGGCAGGGTTTGTTCACCTATGAAATGTCATATTTAAGCCCCTACTGATGATTGATCGCGATCATCTAGGTCTTTTCCATGCTCTGGCATGAGAATGCAGGCTGGCATGGAACTGTACTCAGCAAGAAAGTCTCTCACTCATCATCAAGCCCTTTCACCAGGGGAAAGTATCAAGAGCCCATATACAGTAGCATCCGACGCATGATAGTGGTCAAAGAGCAGCGGGGCTGCTGCTGGTGTGTGTACGTGTGCACATTCGCATCCAACGTCAGTTGCATTGCAGCATACTAATCCACCATTCTAGGCCCATCACCACTTACAGTGGGCAAGGCGTGGCCAAAGCTGGGATCGACCGAAGCAAACATGTTGTCCTTCATATGCGAGGTGATAGACCTCGGATTGTGCAGGCCGAGCCCCGGATGGCCAAAGAGCCCCTGGAGGTTGACCCTGCCAGGCCTGATCAGAAGCAGGATTGCATGTCCCGGGTGAACTTTGGCAAAGTTTATACTGTTGAGCATAATGTCAAAGTTCTCCCCATTGGCAAGATTACGGAAGCGTAGGGTGAGGTTCCTAGAATACGCTCAGAGTGAGTTTGTCAAATAGGAATGGAGCACGCGAGGCACCGTGGAATTGATTTACACGAGAGCTCCCTCAGTCTCGGCCCACATGGCCTGTGTAGAGATGTGTGTCGGCGATTCATCGTTCATATCTAATTTATTTTTATCATTATTGTTTCCGCTCTTCTTGATTTTTTTAAGCAAAGCGCTAGGTGAGATGATGCACAACGTCTGTAGTTTTTGATTCATTAAATATCCGTTGTTATCATAAGCCCTTATTCTTCGGATTTCTTGACATTTTGATCCGATTTTGAAAAAGAAGGCCAACGTGATGACGGAAGCCGTCGGTTAGTTGGAGTGCGTACGACGAGGAATGTCATGGAATTATGTCTATGTAAGTAAATGTGCCAACGATTCAAACGCTGGAGAAAGGAAGATCATGACTGCACAATACGCGAGTTCTGCTGCCGCAGGTTTCGAAGTTCGTGGAGAGTTCATAGCTACTCATGGCGAGCTATAGGCTCATTTGACATATCGGGTCCTTACACTTTAGTGTTCAACTTAAGTTAATCTTCGCGTTGAGTCTTTTTTTAAGATCCTACCAGGAATGAGATATATACAGGATGGCCCGTGGACATAACCTGTCCTTGTCCTAGCAGCACAGTGCGTTGTATGCCTTCGTTGGCTTACTGCCATTCGCCGAACTTTTTCAAGCTGAGAGATATGTCAATGATATCTTATAAATTTGTTACACCATTGGCCTTTTTAGGCTCATTGATCATGAACCTTGCATTCATTGGTGGCAGTCCACCAAAAATCCTTGTTCAGAACTTGATCTATATCGACTAACTAGTAACTACTAAGATATGTTTCCGGTTGTGGGTACGAGGTCGCCAAAAAAGGTTTCTCTATAGGTATCCATAAATGACATTACAGGTCAGATATAAACAGGACTGTGATGCAGCAATAAGACCAGCGAAGCCTCAAAGACTCACAGACTCTCGTTTCATTTGTAGTTAGTTGTTCCGTAGTTAACTAGATATACGTAGTTTACGCCTGAGGCAGCAAATATTATGTCAACATAAAATCTTCCAATTCACCGCCCGCAATAATCTCACCGCCCGACAAGATTTCCCAAAAAAGTTTCAACTTCCGCAGATTCGATCAAGCAAATGCCTAGCACAATCACGATGAAACGCAAGTTGGACGCAAACGATGTCCCATCCCCCGATGCTGCTGGGGCTGAGGATCAAGAACTCGACTTTGAAGCCCTCAATCTCGATCCTCGATTGCGCCAGGCCCTGATCAAGGAAAAGTTCACCAAACCCACTCTTGTACAGTCGAAGGCGATTCCGCTTGCCCTCGAAGGAAAGGATATTCTTGGTGAGACGAGACTCTTGAATTGATGAACAAAGGACAGGTGCTAACAGAAATAGCCCGTGCGAAAACTGGGTCTGGCAAAACCGCCGCCTATGTGCTCCCAATCTTGCAAGCCATCCTCCAGCAGAAGACAGTTCGTTCCATCTTTCCCCCTCTCCATGGATACTTCGTATAGAACGTAGCCTAACTGTCTACAAACAGGCCGATCCCTCATCAAAAGCCACAACCGCTCTTATCCTTGTCCCCACCCGCGAGCTTGCAGAACAGGTCCAGAAAGTGATTACCTCTTTTGCCAGCTTCTGTGGAAAGGATATTCGGTCAGTCAACCTAACACAGAAGGTGTCTGACGAAGTCCAACGTTCGATACTTGCCGATTTCCCGGATATCGTTGTGTCGACGCCTACCCGAGTTTACAGCAACGTTAACAACTCCGCTTTGTCGCTCGATAAAATCACCCATTTGGTTATCGATGAGGCGGATCTGGTCTTGTCATACGGATATGATGAGGAGATCAATGCTCTCTCCAAGGCCATTCCCCGAGGAGCGCAGACATTCTTGATGAGTGCTACTCTCACCTCGGAAGTGGATACATTGAAGGACTTGTACTGCCGGAACCCTGTGATTCTTAAGCTCGAGGAGAAGGAAGAGAAGGGTGCTGGTGTCAGCCAGTTTGTCGTCCGGTAAGACAATATGCCACAGCCGCTATCTTAGCAGTTGCTAACTCAACTCCCAACAGATGCGCGGAAGACGAGAAATTCCTCCTCACCTACGTTATCTTCAAGCTGCAGCTCATCAAGGGCAAGGTCATCATTTTCGTAGCAGATGTGGACCGATGCTACCGTGTGAAGCTTTTCCTCGAACAGTTCGGCCTCAAGAGCTGTGTCCTCAACTCAGAACTGCCCATCAACTCGCGGATCCACGTTGTTGAGGAATTCAATAAGGGTGTCTACGATATCATTGTTGCAGCCGACGAGCAAGCAGTATTGGGAGTGACCAAATCGAAGAAGTCACCCGAGCCCAAGGAGGCAACCGAAGAGGAAGGAAAGGACGAGGAAGCAAAGGAAGAGATGGGAAGCAGTGAGGATGAGGAGGCAGTGGATGAAGGCGGAAAGGGAAAGAAGCCGCAAACCAAGAAGCGCCGCAAGATGACCAGCAAAGAGAAGGACTACAGCATTGCGCGCGGTATCGATTTCCAAAATGTCGCCTGCGTTCTCAACTTCGACCTCCCCACCAGCTCCAAATCCTACACCCACCGCATCGGACGTACCGGCCGCGCTGGTAAAGCAGGAATGGCTCTCTCCTTCGTTATCCCCACCGAGCAGCACGGAAAGCACCGACCCACCTCAATCCCCAGCACAAAGAACGACGAAGCCTTGCTCGCCAAGATCATCAAGCGGCAAACCAAGCTCGGCCACGAAGTCAAGCCCTACCACTTTGAGATGACGCAAGTCGACGCCTTCCGTTACCGTATGACAGATGCCCTGCGCTCCGTGACCAGACTCGCAGTGCAAGAAGCACGAGGACGCGAGATTCGCCAGGAACTGATCAAGAGTGAAAAGCTCAAGCGCCATTTCGAGGAAAACCCCGAAGAATTGCGGCAGCTTCGCCACGACGGCGAGCTGCGCGCTGCGCGTGTCCAGGCGCATCTCAAGCATGTTCCTGATTACCTGATGCCTGCCAAGGGACGCAAGGGTCTCTCGAAGGAGGGTGCT
The DNA here is from genome assembly GCF_028827145.1 of Penicillium concentricum. Taxonomy (NCBI): domain Eukaryota; kingdom Fungi; phylum Ascomycota; class Eurotiomycetes; order Eurotiales; family Aspergillaceae; genus Penicillium; species Penicillium concentricum. Next base: position 5,194,101 of record NW_026622754.1, on the reverse strand, counting down.
GGGTATGTTGGGTTCACAAAGACGAAGCAGAATCGCATCCGCAAGGCGAGAGATCGCAACCGTGCTCGTGGAAAGTCTGGTGGGAAGGTTGACCCCCTGAAGACGTTTAATCGTTCGAAGAAATAGTGACATAGTTTAAAATCTGCGGGCGTTTTGTCCGGATACCATTGTATAGTCAGACATGAATAAAATAGTTCCAATTTGCATTTCTGATTACATGCGTATGATTGGGGTTTTTTGGTTCAGTGGTGTACATTGTACATGTTACATTGCACACATAGCCATTGCGCACATAGCAGACTTTCATAAATAAACTGATAATTCCTGCCCATCCGGCAATCTAATTATCTCAGGTTCAACGTCTTGAAGCCCTAACCCGAGCTCGATTTCGAGCCATTTCCTTCCCCTCCTCATCTGCCGAATGTGCCTCAGTACATGACGCGCATTTTCCAGGTGGGTTGCATGGATAGAAGAATCCGACGAGTGTGTTTGCGGGGCAGGGATTTCGTGGGGCGGCACGTGAGACGAGCTGTGAGATTTTGTCAAATCCAGAAAGCCAGGGCCGATCCCAAGCCATTCGACATCTCTCCAAGATCCGTTCCACTCTGGGCCAACAGTATCAGGGCTCTGTGGAAAGCCATCTGGGTCTTTTCCAACCCATTTCAAGGCTGGTAGCCATTCGCCGCAGCCCTCGAGGTCTAACCATTTCAGACAGTAGGTCGAACGGGATAACTGACGGAGGATACTCGCAGCTTCGGCCCAGTTGTCGTCAAAGGCATCCGGGGTCAAGAAGCGGGCCACTGGGCCGCGAATGCGAGTAGTAGCAGCGCGTGGATGCCTGCACGGTATAGGCCAGTGGGCAAGCGATAGATGAGTGAGGGTTGGCAAATGTGCTAGTAGGTTGAGAAGAGTGGTCCAACTTGCAGCATTAGGTGTCGGGTGTGCCAGGGATAGGGCACGTAGTTCGGGGAAGCGAAGGGTCTGGGTAATAGCCTTGGGTATGGACGGATCTGGAACACGATCAAGCATAGCATCTGCTCTGCCGTTGTGAACATATTCATCCCATGAAGTTGGGACATCCTCCCCTATTTCATGGCCTAAGACGCCCACGGCTGGATCTGGGGAGAGGATCATCTCGTTTGTGAGCTGCCTCAAAGTTATCCAGTTTCCTAGAGCATTTCCCAGATCCAACCGCGCGATTTTGGAGTCCGCATCAGCAACTCTCGACTCGTTGAAATCAGGGTTCTCCTCGCCAATTAGATCCTGATCCTGCCGGGTCAAAAAGAGCGGTCTCAGCCCCTTCATGTGCCCTCCGAGAGGTGAGCCTCTTGCGTAGACAGCAACATAACTCAAAAGCGATTCCTTGATATGATTTGGAAGATGAGACAGAAAAGGCCCATCGTATTCAACATGCCAACTCCAGTTCAAAGCCATGGATTTCAGCATCAGGTGTACCAGGCTCCTCTGGTCCGGAAATCGCGGCCCGTGAAGGCGGGTTAGCCGGTGTATTTCCTCTTCCAAGGCTCCCGGCATCCAGTTCTGCAATCCCTGGTCTCCCACCAAGTCCATATTTCCAGAGAGCCAACTCGCAGGCGCTGGAGGCCCAACAGTTGGTCGAGATGGACGAACCCCGAATATCGTGCGACGAGCGCCGGGGCGAGGTCGCGGCGGCGGAGTTGCAGGGAGTTCGAGTACATCCCGAAGGGAAGGGTGAACTGAACGGGGAGTAACAAATGAGCGCTGCGGACGTTGAGAGCCTGATGGATCATCCTCAGAAGCGCTAGGCGTCTGTGTACGGCGGAGGTGACTGATCAAGTCGTTGACTGACGTCGCTGACGCTGAGCCCTGGACCCCAGACCCGCCATGATGACGAGTCCCGGATAGCGCAAGGCTGTGATGTGCTGAGTTGGCCGGCTTTGCGTGAAACCGCTGGCGCTTTTTGGGCATCGGTTGAGCTGCGGATTTGACCAAGTGAAGTGCCCAGGTGCTCTCCCCCGGGGCCGGCAACATGTCCCGCCTTTATCGCTTATCGCCCCCACATTAATCGAGTTACCGCCCTGGTACTGCCAGGGAGCCACCGCTTTCCAAGGTTGCCTTTTATAGCGGAGGCTGGCGTTTAGGGCTGAAAAAAAGTCGTAAATAACAAAAAGGAAGACTGACGGAAAGTGATCCAATGCTCATATCTCACTTTTGCTCATAATCAAATCTATAAAATGTTATACAATCTATGCACAGGGGCTCAGATATCCCGAACCCAGGAATCGTCCTTCATATGGCCCTCACGCTTGGGACCCTCCTCCAGCCAGGTATCCACCAAGCCCTCCTTCGGGTCTTCATCGGGCAATCCGCGTGATCGGCGAACGTCCAAGACAAGGTTCCTAATCTTCAAGGTCACCTCTTTGCGCAGCTCGACAGCTTCTTTGTCATTCAACAGCTCATCACTTAGCACCCCCAGGGGCATATCTCGGGAATCGGGATAACTCTTCTCGACCCTGGCTTTCAACTTTTGCCACCGAGATCTCATTTCCCCAAATACGAGATCCGAGTCGACCTTGGAGCCAAAGGTAACGCTAACATTTTTGCCAGGCCGAGGAAGGAATCGCGGGAATTCCCGACTCTCGTGCATGACATCGTCGAAGCCTTCAATCCACATCGGAACAACATCAGGACACTCTTTGGGCTCTAAGATGAGCCGTGCGATTCCCCACTTGAAATAGCGCATGGTCTTTCGCGGCGACTGGTGAATCTTGCCTTCGGGGAAGATATGGACCCACGAATTCGAGTTGCAGGAGTATGCGGTAGGTGCCAGGTGCGAGTCCTTGCCATCGGTTGTGTAGGCAACTTGCAGGTCGGAGAAAGGATCGACACAAACATTGTGCCAGCTCCAGCGCTGACGTTCAGGCACGGCGCGATGGTGGTCAACGGGGAAAGGGCCCTTCGATAACAAGCGAATAGCCTCGGTCATAGCGGGTTGAGCTAGACCACCGAATGCAGAATGCGCGGAGCGGTGAGTGGGCAGCACCTGTCCCATAGTGAAGAAGAGCGACAGTGGTCTGCGAGTACAGTCAGTAAAACAATCCATAGAAGCATTCGGGTGAACTTGTAGATATGTACCTTGTCTGGTAACAAATATCGTAGCTTCCAAAAGACCACCGCTTATTCCAAAATCGTGGAGGCAAAATGCCCCATAGTAATGGGTCATCCATTCTGGTATTCCGGCGCAATGTCAGCCATCTTCACATTTGGAGTATGGATTGTCTCGATCCGAGGCTGTTAGAGGCACGTACACGCTGATATGATTGGACACTATTTTCAAATAGATCAATTAGCAACTGCATTGGTCTAATGAACCTTTTGTTGTGCCCCGGCATACCTGTAATCAATCCTCGTGTCCGTTGCGAAACGTCATGTCGAGAGTCTAACAGTTCCGTAAATGCTTCTTTCCCGTGGCATTCCGCATGACAGAAAGCCGAAAGGAAACCGCGACACAGGCCCGCCACTCCCCATATTGTTGTATTGGATAAAGCCCTCCAAGGGAGGGACGGGGCCTCGGCAGTTGCGCTCGAGTCCATGATGGATGGTGTAAAGCTGCTATACGCAATCCATGAACAAAAAAAGCTTCGCGCAAGCTAATAATAGCTTGGAAAGGAGTATGTTCTCCGAAGAGCAGATGTAATTGACTCAAGTGTAGTTGTAGAAAAATATCGCGTCCCTAGAAATCGACAGATTCCCGAAATCACATGATTTTGGTTGGGGTAACCATTCACAGTAAATCAACATAGGCCAGTATGACCTTTTTTCTTCGATAATATGAACTAGTCGAAATTTACTATGAACAATTAAGCCTGCTGTCGAAGTCATAATAACTTCCCAATCTTCCTATGCCAACTATATCACTTAGTAAATGATCCATTCTATCAGTAACTTTTTATACATCCAATGCACGGACCAGCTACACCTCCCGACTCCGAGCACGATTTTCTCCCGGCTACACCCTGACAGCACCACCAACCAACAATGTTCAAATCAACCCAAGCACTATTTGGCGGTCTTCTCTGGTGCGTATCTGGACCTTCGACCAAAGTCCCACTTATTTGAACCCAGGCTAACCTTCCTTCCCGACTAATAGGAAGACCCCGTGGCGTCTCTCCTCCCCTCAGAAGGCGCGACAGCGCAAGCGCCTGCGCTCCGTGGACCGGGTCGTCGACACCGTCAGCGCCGCACTCGAGCGCAATGGTCAGACCTCCAAGGCTGTGACTCGGTGGTTCGCAGAGATGCCGCGCGAGGAGGAAATGCTGCCCAAGGACAAGTACACTCTCTTCGATAAGAAAGAGAAGAGCTACCGGAAGAGCATCCACAGTATGTTCTCGTCCCACTTCTACTTCACGTGTTTACACCAAAATTGGTATTCCTCACTGTGTGGATTGGCTGAGCTAACCACTCTCTTTACCTTCAGAGCTGCCCAAGTGGACTCGTGTCAGCCAACGTGTCAACCCTCCCGGTTTCTAAACGGATTTTTCTCCCCCGCACATGTACTATACATCCGAAACTCGACTCTGGCGGGGGACTTGTCAGAGCGAAAAACAACATATGGACAACCGGAGTTTTGGCTTTTTGGAATTTGCAGCGCGGCCACTCTGAAGAGGATGGTGGCTTACAATGTTCCATGATTACCCCAGCGCTTAGATCAGGCTTTCAATTCAAATGCATTTTGGCAAGGATATCTCTATTTGTTCGATTCCGGGATTCCCGGGGTATACTAATGATATAGATACAGCGACAGACATGGTGGTAGTGAGCGTATGGCACCAGAAGTTATGGATATTTTGAATGCGTTTGGAATGAGTGCGGGATGTGAAAATTGATTGGCTTACAGGTAAGGCAGGGCAAAATGAACACAAGGGACTGTGAAAGGCGACTGGTTCGAGAATAATCATGAGACAAGGAGGTTTGGGGCTCTTCTATCCCCGAGACCATAGCTTGGGATCAATTTTCCGGATGCAGTACGATAACACTTGTTGACTTGAGCTGCCACTTCCCTGATCCTCCCCCGATTGACTCGGCCTTCGTGGAGGGCTTTGTGTACACGATAACCCCGGCGGACTTGCTGCCAATCATCAAGCGTCTCTTGCCAGCCTGCCCCTCCTTCATACCAGGCATTTTTCTGCGCAGTGGACATCTCAAAGCCTTGAGGCGGTTTCGGCAAAGCCCAGCAGCCTGGATCGATATGGCCATCTGGCGGGTCCTCGACCGATTCATCATACAGTGTAATAGTGCGAATGGCGTCTCGGATACCAGATACCTTCCGCTGCTTATTCACAGCGGCCCGCCAGGAGTCTATACGAGGAGTCTGCGCAAGTTTCCGTTTGGATACAGGGTATTTTGGTCTGGGACTGAAAACCGGCTCTGGATAAGGAACGTTGAATCGTGGGTCTCCCCACAACCGACGTGCATCAGTGGAAACTCTGGACACGGGATCGTAAACGAGCCATGTTTCTCTATTCAGCCAGTGGTTGGCTAGCAAGGCAAAATGGTATGGTTTTTGCCCTGGAGTGAATTCATTAAAGAGCCATAACAGTTTTCGATCCAGCCTCTCCATCATTCTGACCTCCCAATCACTCAACTCGTCGATGGCGCCTCCTGCTTTGGGCTGAATTTGATCTGCGGAGCATCGAGTGACTTGTTTTTCCGGCCTTTTCCCTTCACAGCGAGAGAGGGTAGGATGTTTTGGGTCACACGTAAATCGCCATTCATCAGGCAATGCTGGCCTCACTTTCGAATTGATCGCATTGCCTTGGAAATGGCATCTTGCTGGGGCCGAATTCCATTGGGTGGGTTTGGTAAATGTCTGCTGTTCGTTTGAGAACAAAACCTGGTTTCCAATGAGGAGTCTAGAAGTGAACGATGTTCTATCTTCCGAGATACGCAAGCACCCTTCAGTGCTATTTCGCTGTCTCTTGAGGCGACCACGAAGAGATGAGCTCGGATCCGAGACATAGCTGACCAATAATTCGGTCCTTGGTGTCCCTGGAGGGCCAGATGAATCCCCTATGTTGTCAAATACTGCCCCTTTTGGCCCCATCTGCATTCGTGCTGACCATCCACGGTATCTGCGGTAATTACCATGTCGATGGAGCAGTTTAGGTTTTTTTGTGTCCATCGGGCCACTCGGCTCCGCTATTTCATATTGAAAACCCTCATGTCGCACGATAGATTCGATTTGACATGAGATATCTTGGGACCCGTCATCACGCGACCATGGGATCGATCCTCGCATTTGGTAGCATTGGTTCTGTCGAGACGGTAATGATTGGATCTGGTGGAACGGCACCGGTTCGCGAGTAGCTGGCCTTGCTGCATTCTTGCGAGAATTGAACCAGGGTTGGTGATCCGAACTGCCATCATTTGCCTGTAGTGGGTCCCTGAGAAGTTCCTCTTGAATTGAACGAGTGATAACTGGTGGGGTATTTATCAACCTGGATCGCCGAGGGAGGCTTGATTCCGATCTGTCCCAATGCGCCTGCGCCCGCCGCACAGAGCCCGTCGCTGGAACAGGTTGTGGCATTGGGGTGCTGTCCTTCAAAGCTCCATGAGACCTGGGTCGCGAACAAGGATTCCAGATTTCATCGGCAGTCGGAGAATTATCATAGCTCTTGAGGCAATCTGGTATCCAACAAAATCCTTTCCGTCCTTGATGATGCTTTTGCTTTTCCACATCGCCAGGATCCCACCAAATCCAACTATAGTCGTCTGGTGTCGATTTCCACACCATTGATTTCCAAATTCGAGCCAAGAAGTCATGAATTGCCCTTTTATTCCTCTCATGTGTCGGCCACGCGACCCAGCCATACCATGTACGTACGTATCGGGTGTTGGTTTTTTTGCCTGCTCTCAATACCTTGTTTCGATTGAATCGCCTGATGAACCGCCCAAACTTCCAAAACAAGACTGCGATTATGAATATTCCGACAGTTCCAACAAATAACTCAACGAATACCGTGGGGTCAATTGACTTATGAACTTTGACTGCGGTGTTTGGGGGTCGTTTTGGGGGACGTGGGATACCAGGAACTAGAGAGTGGCTCTGTCGAGTGCCCAGTGGTGCCATTTAATGGAAGTCTGGATACACTCTCCAGAAATTTGTAAGGATATAGAACATAATTCGTCGTCAAGACTGTCGGCTCGCATTGTGCAAATGAGAGAGAGGTTGGAGGGATGAGGAAGCAGCAAGTCACGCACAGAACTTTCCTACCATTTTTTACTCCGATGTTTTCTCTATACATTCATCATAGCGATATTTCCTCAAAGTATTTACTCTGATGAATACAATGGCAAACACTATATAGCTGTCGCGGAATAATCTACAATACTCGAGATTCCACGTCTATCTACATCGAGCTATTTGCGGTTCATCCAAGCGACCCCCATCAAGGACGAGCAAGAGGGTTGGTATTTACTATTGAACGGGAGACGCACCGTCAAGGCCAGGCCCTTGGATTTACATTGATATCGCCACCCAGATCGGTCGCGCTGGTTGAATGATACTCAGTACATCGTAGCTCTCCTCCCCAATAATTGCCGTTCAAAGCATTCTCGTGCAGTCGGTCACTCTCATACTCATACGTGGAATTATATATAACAAGCTTTCTTGGACTATTCCTAGGCAGTTCAACTTCATTATTTTAGGGGCTGTGAACAAGCATTGGCACAAATCGTCCCTCGTCTTAACAACCAACAACCAACGCAGTCAGTTTTGCAAGGATCGAATCAGATCACGGGTTTCTCGGCTTGCTTTTAATCATGTTGAATCATGTGAGTCCGGTGCTGTTAGCTCTCAAACGGTGCTTGAATGATAAAAAGATCACTGACACCTAGATGCATATTTGTGTGGGGTGCCAAAGGCTACAGAATATGTTCCCATCGTCTCATGCTGTTATCAAGGCGTCTAGCTCATTATACTCGACTTCTGCTCGGGGCTGAGACAGGCATTCGAATGGAATTCCAGAGTTGACATAGATTACAATGTAGTGAGTGGCTGCTCTCTTCTGAAGACTCCCCTAAATCAGTCACGAAGAAGGTCGCTGTTCGAATCACAATGTTCCACAAGCTGGGACTCCAGCCTGTTTATCTCCGTGTATTATCCTCTACCTGTGGGAGGCGTCACCTGGGAGGTAGTTCACTGATGATTACATATGTAGATAGCCATAGTGGATACATATCTACCACTTTCATGCATACATAGTTCGTCATGTGAAGTCCTCGGCTACGAACTTTCACCTCTTTGCCGGCTCGTGTGAATTCAAAAGGTCTTTAGACGTTCCAGGCTCTCTTTGAGTGGCAAAATACCATAGCAGTGACGCTAACAAATCCCAAAATTCAGTGCGAACTCTTGGAGATCGGCAAAATCTTGGATTGGATCTCAGATGAACTCATGAACCTTAGAAATGAACGGCGATCGACTCGGGGAACTCTCGATCCATGCGCACCTGCCAAATTAGGAAATGACCGTATCCACAGCCACACCGATTGCGCCACTCCTTGCAGTTCTAGCCACACACCAGCCACGCTCGAGCCACTTGCGGCTGACAGGGTGGCGGTGCGACTATTGACTTTCGAAACAAGGTTGTGTTTTTGTTTTGTTTGCTTTTTGTTGGGCTTCAGGCTCGGCATATGTGTTGGGAATTATTGTTTCCAGTTCTGATGGGGTTCGTTGGTTTCCTGCAATGTTATCTCGATGATTCTCGTTCTTGTCTGGTCACGTTCGGCGCCAAAAGCTGTCTCGCAGCTGCATCACTTACCAGCACTTGGGATCAGACTTCGTTCTGCATGCACTTGCGTCACAATCTTCTGCCCAACTTAGCGGCCTTCGGGCCACTAAAAGCAAAGGATATCATTTTTCCGATACTCCGCACAGTATTTGTTTCCGTTGCAGCGGCGGGGCGTCAACTGATTTGAATTATTGATGAAGATCGTCGGGACGATCGTCCAACTCTTAAAATGATGTGATAGGATGACAGGGGTGGTTCAAGCTTCTTGTGGAGTTCATCTCAGATCCTGAACCAGTTCCCTGACATAACACATGGAATATCTGTTAAGAGGCGGGTCTCGGCCTGGCCAGTGAGGCTGATTATTTAATTTCGTCAAAAAAATGACCACCGCTACAACATCTGCCCACGCCCCAATTTAACAGCTCTTTACTCTCCACATTAGGCAACACTGTTCTGATAGATTTTAGAAAAGAACGAGAATTCTCATATCGCAAAATAGGGTTTCAGATTTCGAAATGGGATATGTCGGGGTTTCCGAGTGGCTATGATGTTCACTCGAATCCACAAACGCCACAGTTCACCGTTGGGTGTGGCTTGCATTTTCTGGTTACCTAGGTAAAGGAGTTAGACAGAGCCAGAAATTCCTATATTCCGACTCGGGGATCATATCGAACTAGGTCTAGATGGAGTGGGCACTTTCATAAACAAAGCTAATACATTTATATGTACTCCGTACTCCGTATCATGATACCACCAAGATGAGATACTTGCATACTAGTGGTGCGCCACATCCAAAATGAAGGGTCCGGCGGTGGCACTTGCGACTCACCAAATGCCAGCCGAATTACAAGACACCGACTCTGCGATAGCGAACGAGGTTGAGCAGAACCCCGCTGCTTGATCCGTGCACGGAACTATTGAAAGGATAGGCCCAAGTCACCACACGATCCCCTTGAGGTCCTGTATCTGAATTCACAACCCTCATCGCACATGAATGTCAGTCATGCATGCCAAGCCATTTCCCTGTCAAATTTGTCAGACTTCCACAGGAAACCTCGAGTACATCAGGGTCAGTGTGTGAAATGGCTACGTTCTACAGATTATGGTGGAACCCCTGTCGTGAGGGAATCCCGGGGTCGATCCTGACACTAGCTTCAGATCTCCTGCAGTGCATCTTCGATCTCACGGATCTCGTACCTTCTCCACACCTGATATTTTACTAGGACGCGTACCCGTCGATCAGCCCAAACAGGAACAAAGTACTATTTAGTACTCTTGTACATACTCGCCCCACTGTTCGATTATATTGCCGGAACGTGATGCTGCAAGGATCCTGCATTATGCCGAGCAGGCCTTTTATTGAGCTCACAAATATTGTTTCTGCGGGGATGATGGTCCTTGGCAGTCCCGACTACCTGGTCACAGACCATCTAATCGTGTACTTTTGGATGGTGGCGACATTCCCGTGGCCCCCCATCGTGCTTTACCACATAATTGAGGTTATGGGTCCAAATTATGTCTGGTACTGTTCTTGGCGACTGCCATGAGGTATATGAAGCCCTAGGTACGGCCTTGTTTGTGCTTGACCCGATCCTCGTATTCATTATTCTCAGAGCTTGACCTTCGTTGCCTATATCCTGATCCCACCTCATCATTCTCCATATTCTTCTTGCCTCTCTTCCATCCAAATCTTGTGGAGTTATACTTCACGGTTTCAGCTCCACGGTTTCTTTACTCCCATTACTTCTCAATTGGATTGAAGCAGATCATTAAGCTTGAGCCCCTTTTATACCAACAAGTGATCCAGCACAACTCGTCTATCCCCAAGCACCATACCATCCCACAACGAAAATGGCCGGTCGTGAATTCACACTGTCCTTCGAGACTACTCCCCCAACGGCCGCCCAACCCGGATTTCCCTTCACAATTCCAGTAGTCATTGCTGTGAACCCAATCGGGACGCCAGCTCAGAATGTGCAGCACCTTGTCGTGAGCGCCTCCCTCCGCGATGAAGCTGGGACAGGAGCAGCCGTTGGCCTAAGCGGTAATCTCACGGCAAGCGTGCGGAGCCGAACCGACAACTCAATGAGCGGATATGCAAAACTCAGCCCGCTCACTATCTCGCAGCCAGGCAAGTTTCGGCTGCGGGTGATGCTTAGCGCAGCTTCCTACAACGGTGTTGTAACGAAGGAGTATGCTGATTCGACGGTCATCCATGTGCACGCCGGTGCGGCTGCCCAACGGCCAAGTGGGTCAATTTTCCTTTGTTTTTTTGTCGTATTTGCGCTTTGTGCCGGCTCCCCTTTTACCACTTCTGATAATCTTTCCCGTTTTCTTTTGATCTGCCCCTCTTCCGCACGTTTTCCCCTTTGAGCCAATATTTGGCCCCCTGCTTGCCCCTTTCGGACTCTTGCTGATACTCAAAACTCTAGCTCCCACTCAGGTGGCACGACTCCAGCGGCTTACGACCGAAAATCTGGATATATCTGCAGCGGATATCGCCGCATGGCAGCGTGCCTGATCGAAGGACCTGTAGTATTGTTTTTTTTTTTTTTTTTGCCTGCTTCGGGGGATCTCCGGCGTTTTTCATGTTTAACCGTACCTGAAGGTTCTTTTTTTTGCCACGCGGAAGATTACCATTCTGAGGAGAGCAACAAGTCCTCAAACAAATGCAAATCCATCAACTAGTCTCGAGCAATCTATATCCACTTTGTCTCAGATAATTTCTTCATGCATACTCTCCATTGCATCCTTTTTTGTGCTACCGACTATTCTTGGTCTCGGAAGAGTTTTTCTTTTATCTATTAGCGCATACACTAACCGACGCCGAACCAAATGTTGATCTCCGCAGAATTTTTAACGTAGTTGCAGATAAATTTCATCAAGGAGCTAAATAAAATCACCGTTTTCCCTCGGTTCACATGATGAAGCTTGGGACTTTCTTTCTTAACCTTTCTAGCGTATGTAAGGTTTCGGGATCACCGCCGGTTTCGTCAAACCCCGGCCTTGAATCCGGTCATCACACAATTTCTTCCCCGGGCTGCATATAGATATCCCTTCGTCTACTTACTGGCTGGGTATATATGTCTGCTCGGCTCCGGGCGAAAGGACCAGGTGGCCCCATAATAACTATTGCCAAGTGTTGTTGTAACGGTCATAATGACCGCACAGTCGAGTGTTTTGGTTCCGAGTTCATTTACTACTGGTCCGATCCTCATGATCGTGATTTCCCTTTGATAATGGCTTGCATGAGACTAGCATCCGGCATACTACAAGGTACTTACTTCATACTAGGGCTTTGAGGTACCTCTGGTCATTTTCTTCTGCAAAATGTGAAAGCCTGCTGGGTGGAATTAAATGAAATGGAACCCGGTGGCGTAACTATCTAGCTTAATATATTAACGGGCTTTGCGCAGAAGGCATGAATCAGCGGGGCAAATCCACCTATATAGGTACATCTTACCAAGTGTGTAGAATATAGAGATTATGTACTCTAAGCAAAGAGAAGTTTTTTTTCATGGCCTCATAGATTACAAAAGGAACAAAAGAAGCCACAAAGAAAACTATAAGCAACGAGCCTAATCGGATTATATATCCGGATTATGCTATATGCATAGTACTACTAGACGGATCGACTTCCTAACCTATTGAGGTAAGACCCACGTACATATGAGTAGCGAATGAACATTTTTGTGTGAATATTTCACCTGCACCTAGTGCCGTACCGCAATATGATACAATCACCAAATTGGTGTCTAAGTGGGGTACATGGCGGAGATTTGTTTGTTATCTGGTTTCGAATAGATGAATGTGCGATTCAGGTCATTTGCAGCGAGGGTGGGAAAGCCGGTCTCTATACGGAGTACCAGGGTTTCGAAGCTTAACATACAGTGGATCCCATATTATCCCATATCCAAACACTATCCAAACTGCTCTGTTAAGATCTGAAACCAATATCAAGGAAAGTACCGGTTTCATCTTATTACAAAGTTTATTATACATTTTGACTTTCACTAAATAATAAACCCTGTGCTAAATGGATTTGCTTATAGAGATATAAATATCTCATTTAGCCCTAATAATATAGTTGTCCGGGTTACAGTAAGAAAGGTTCTTCAATATCAGCCTAATTGCGGGACAATCACTTGTAGAAAGACGATTCAAAGATAATAAAGTCTAGAAGGAAATCGAAGCCTATTGTACATTCATCTAGCGCGTTGAGCAATAAGTTCACTATAAGCTCGGGTCTTTCAGAATGTTCGGGAATCTTCGAGATGGCACTCTATACAATTATTTCCTCAAGAATTTTCTAGTTTAATCGTACCCGACGGATATAGAAGAGGAGATATAGCTACTTATCGACACACGAATATATCAAGTCGCGTGGCAATATAAAAAAACAAAATTTTATTCGGAGTGTCCCTAGTCGATCATGTCACCTCTTCAGTGATACCGTATAGGAGCCTGGTTTGGGTCCGCAAAGCATTAAAATGAATAAAGTGGCGAAACTGATTTCGATCGCGTTCGTATATTATATAAAATCGGCCCCTCTAAATAGGGGAAGCATTACGCAATAACGGTCTATCCGCAATATCAACATCAATCCCGAATCTAGTCTGCTTACGACCGTTCTGTTCGCCAAGAAAGTTTTGACCTCCATCAAGCCCGACGCTTTCCCGTGTCTCATCCTCAGAAACACTCGAAACACTAGAAACATCAGACTGACTCCGATTCCTCTGCCTCTCCACCTCCCACCAACCCATCGAGAACGTGCGTCCCTCCAACACTCCCCGTTTTTTCAGCTCCTCGTCACCGCACCATTCGGAGCCATTGGGGATGACAGAGCTCAGCATGCGCGAGCCGTAGAGAAAACTGGCAACAGAAGCAATGCTAGTGGGGCTCTTAGGAAGGACCCTCTTGGTACGCATCACATACAGCGCTATCAGCGCGCACACAACCATGCTGCCGAGCACGCTGTCTAGAATTCGAGTGGAGATCTCGCTTTGCACGAGATACTTTCGTCCATCGTGGAAGATCCCAGTGTAGATAGGTGCTTTCATGGTGGCGGGCTCAACAAAGTATGTCGCGTTAAACGGATCGTTGAAAGAGTCCCTCGCAGCGGTGTTGAGTAATTGGGCCATGACGATGCCCCAAACCTCGTTGACACGATTGATCAATTTCTCCGAGTTGAGAAGCTCATCTAGCGGGACGCCATTGATGCCGTTTGTAATTGCATCAAGGAACGAGTCTCTGAACCTGGGATCCGATACAAAGAGGTAAGAGCTTAGTCGTAAGATTGCGGGTAATGATTCTTTGTTTGTTTTGAATGGTGTCCGAGCCGAGCCTTCAACTACCCTTGGTGGGGTTTCGGAGTCAATCAAAAATGACGGAAGCTGGAGTTTTGTATCAACTTCTACCTCTTCGATAGTAGCGTTGCAGTAGATGTAATGGTAAATGCTGGGGGCACCATGGGGACCATTATCGGGGTCCTTTTTACCGTACATCATAGCGTGCGTGGAGCAGTTTGAAGGTACATTGCTGGATCTTGGGCTTGAATCTGTGAGAAAATACTCGATATCAGATTCAAGGACCTCGCCACCGATAGGAGGGAAGCAGGGGGAATCAATCTCGCACGCCCATGTTCCCCTTTTGATCTTGCAGCGACCGCCGTTTGCCGGGTCTGGTGTGCAATTTAACCGGCTTCGGAGGGCTGGAATTCTGGCGTTGATGAATCCCGCCCCCGGTGGTAGGTCGTCGGCGGTTGTGAGTGTGAATTGGGGGAAGACCAAATTTTGATATGTCCATTGGGGATAAGAGAGATTGAGGTTGAGTATAAGGCCGGCTGTGGGATCAACTTGAGACCCTTGTTGCTGCGCCTGGCGTTGCATTAGGACATTGGGAGTAGCAGGGTCGCCTAGGTTCCAGCGGGTGATTTGCGTGAGATTCATGGGGGATGTGAGCCCTGAGGCTTTGGCGGTAAAAAGACCGGATACAACGATGGGGTTGATGGCCGCGAGAAGTAGGGATATTGTGGCTGCAGCCAGCGCCCACTGTCTTTTTCGTAGTGTGTCAAACACGGCGAAGGGGGCGATCTTGCGTAGCTGGTTCTCGAAGATGGATGTTTCTGGGGGAGCAAGGCCTTGGCGGAGACGAGAATAGGGCTGAATAATACGTGTGTTAAACTCGACAGATGTAAAAAGACAACGAATGATAAACATGGCCAACGCCGGGACATAGGTCCAGATGTAGTGGATATATGGTGACTTCCCGTCGACTGGGGTTATCCCAGGTCCACTGGAAGAGATGTGGTAGACAACTTCAAGGCTGATGATCACGGCGATAGGAATAATGACCACAGCAATCCGAAGAAACCAAGTGGATGAAAACGGTTGCCACCAGGTAGGTGAAGAAGAGTCTTCGCTGCTATTGTACTCGAGAGGCTGGGATATGGGTTGATCCTGGGGAAGAAGCACGAAAGCTCCCTTCGTATCACTTAAGGTACTGTACTGTGTCTGGCCTAATCTGGACTCTGCCATTTTCTCTTCTGACTTGAACTGTGATCCACCAAATGCGCCCATAAACTCTGGGCTTTGGGAAAGAATAGTAGCGACTCCTCCAATGGACCCTGTGTCTCGTGGGCACACAGCAACTGGAACGAAGAAGCATAGAAGAATGACGACAATGGCAATTAAAATGACCAATAGGATTGCCATCAACCAAAACGACATTTGACGCACAAATAGTCGGTCCTCAATCAATTGCTCTGTTCCCTCAACTTGATGCGGTTCATATCGCATGAGCTTATTCTTCACAGTCTGCTGCATGAGACACGATAGCGAATCAGTTATGGCATCAGTAAATGCGGCCATATCTGCCCAAAGCTCATCCCGCGAAGTACCATTTGCTGCAAAGGTAAACTCGGTTCCTGGCGCACTTGTGCTCGGCAAGTATCCACCTGACGCTGATTTCCAAGCACTGTACATAATCTTTGATGCCTGCACACCAGCAATTCCCTCTATGGCATTCAAGCTCTTTCGTGGTATATCGACCGAAACGGCATTCTCTCCGGCCTCTCGCCATATCCTTACTGGGCCCCGGTATGTGGTATAGCGGGGCTTGCACACAGTAACATGAATTGGACGATGTGCCCACCCCGTATAGTTTATGGTGTTCGGCATTTCGAAGCCTACTGATGGAGCAATGGCCGCCCAAATACGCCAATCCGCATCCCAGTCGCTCGAATACGGCCCCAGATAGCTGGGTCCAGAGCCGTTCAATTTTTCGCCTTGACATCCTCTGAGGTCGATATCAATACCAAACTTGGTGTCTAACTCATACATCGCACTCGGCGCGTACTTGGCTTGCTGAAAACGACAACCGTCGGGGGTTTTGTATACTGGGGTGTCTCCAGTGAAATAATCCACAGAAGACGGCTCAAAAGAGGTGGTCGCGTTCTGGCAATCAAAAGATAGCTCAATGACTTCCACGTCTGCCTGATAGTTTCGATCCGTGGGAACAGTGTCATTTTCCACTGAATATGGGTTGGCTGGTTGGAAAGGAGTGTACACGTAGGTCTCGTGGATACCAACAGGGCGAGTCATATTGTAGGCCGAAAATGCCATGCAGGACACGATGGGCTTGGCATCGATCATATGAGGATCATAATCGGCCCCGCTAAACTTGTTAGGCACCGTCAGGTTAACAGGACGAGGGACCAGTACTGAGTCCAGCTCGAAGAGGCCAGTGGAAAACACCGTAACGCCGTTGAGAATGAGTGATCCTGCAATGCAGAGAGATACCAGAAAGTGTTTCTGCCTGAGTGATTGATATAGTGATACAACGTTCATTTTTGAGAGGTAATCGAGGAAGATGCTCTGTGAAGCTGGGGTTGGGCCACGAAGCATCAAAGCCCATGGCATCAACTGGACAGCACGGTATTCGACTTGTGTCCAGCCAGCTGTGAGGATTGTAAACACTATCGAGAAATTAGAATTTTTGAACACAACCCGTGTCATAGAAGACTTGTATACCTGCGGTTGGCCCATATGTCCAGAGATAGTAATATCTATCCCCGTCTGTCTTGATCCCCAGACTGTGATTCTGCCGCTGAGTGTACAAATACAGCGCGATAAGTGCACCTAAGCATGACAGAAAGCCAATCAAAAAGACTATCATGGTCAGGCGCCGCAGAAAAAACGGCACCCAGAGTGGACGAGGGCTGTGGCCATCCTCATGTACGCTTTCTTCTTTCGCGACGGGAGAATAGCTGCCGGGCGGTTCGAGGTTCCCCGAATGTTCCGCTGACATATTGAAGATAGCGAGGCTCAGGTAACATTCATGAATGAAGAAAAACAAAACATACCATATTACAAGAACATTATGTCTTGTAGGAGGGATAAAAAGAGTCAAATAAGAAGGAAAATAAGGCGAAATGAAAGGATATTAGTGTATGGACGGGCTGTGTTGAGAGGCTGTGAGTAGGGGCTTCCTGATTTAGTATTGATCGGGCAAAGATGCAGCTTTGTTCTTGGCATCATTTTTTTTATTGGATCAAAACTTCACTACGGGTTGCCTAGACCAGCCTATGTGAAATTTGGGGGCCAATTCGTTTCACTGTACGGAGTACTCCGTAGTTCACGAATATATACTCTCGTGGTTCATGGATCAAGTGAGATCTATACGATCTATACAATTATAGAACTAGAAAAGTATGCAATGCTTGAATCTCATAGGGAGATGATCTCCCGATTTTCCAATTTTCTAGACATAGGAACTAGTACATATAAGCATTTCCGGCTACCTCGTATAACCATCTCCAATTTAATTGGCCAAGGAGTCTGCCTGTCTACAGGTAGTAAGCCCTAATAATTTTGGGGTGGGGGTTTTCACCCCTCTTTCCACTATCCTAGTATCTAGGAACGCAGGTGAATCATGTGAATAGCGGCGTGGGAATCAGTATAATGCTGAGACCCAACATTTCGGTGACTGTTAGTTTTTAACCCTTGTTGGGTATATCATAATATGTAATAAAGGGAAATGTTGTTCTGTTGTTCAGGTATCAAGTATCGGGTACTTGCCTTATCGTGTGAGTTGCTCTGAGACCAAAGTACTCGGTACTTAGCCCACCTAAATACATCAAGGTATCAGACTATGGTTAGAGGTGTACCTGAGTAAATATTTAGCAATATCATCAAAAGTTACCTTGACCTATTTGGACTCTTTGGACTCGTTGGACTTTTCGAGTCATGTAATGAAATTCAACGCCTCCCGCTGCTGTCATGGGACAATCTCCCATCATCGACCACATCAGGTTAGAAGGTCATTCCCTTGGACATGGCAAGAGATTCTATTTCAAAATGGGTAATCCCATAAATCATGAATATTAGAAAAGGTGCTTCACACGGCACTTAACGGATCATTCTTTGTGTTGCCTCAATCGGCTGGCACCTGAATTTCGAACTTCCAGGTTCCTGCCATTTTAATATGCGCCTGGGTCATTTTCACCCACAGAGTCGCCCGTATGAGTCTTCGGTCACCCGGGAAAGCCTCTGGGTAATATATAGCTCCGCACGTGCAAGCTAACTGATATATTGCCCGTGGGCTTTATAAAGCTGTGTTGATCCCTATTTAGTTGCCTCGGTGGCTTCTTCTCACTTCAAATATACATCATGAATGCAGGATAAATTTCGCTATTATCACTCAACCTCTCCCTCTTCCTCTCCAATATGCGACGTACCCGTCACCACAGAAGACACCACACATGGCCCCAATGTGGCTCAGATCTGTGCCTGCGTGAGCCCTGCGGGCTGAAAATCCATGTATCCAACACAGTAGATGGCCCCGCAACCTATACCTACAACATCCCACTGTATTTACAACAATCCACGGCGGCTCCAATTTCCACACAAGAGTTGCTTTGCGATGATATAATAATGCCCGAACTCTCTCGTCAACCGAAACGAATGTCTCGGCTTTGGTTCCGATCATCCGTGAGACGAAGCGATCAGAGCTCGCTGTCGGGGCCACCGGGGCAGACAAAACAGGTTTACCGGAGTGTTCTGCGTCGGTTGACACGTCGGCCGCCCTTGAACAAGACTCGATCGTTGTTCGTCATCCCTACAAATATGAAATCCGATGGTTCATATATGATGCCTAGGTTTATACCACCCGATGAGTTGGATAAGCCGGCAGTTCCTTCCGACTCGGACAAATGGAGGTCATTTATGTCTCGATCTGACACAGCAGGATTCATGGGTGAG
The DNA here is from genome assembly GCF_028827145.1 of Penicillium concentricum. NCBI lineage: Eukaryota > Fungi > Ascomycota > Eurotiomycetes > Eurotiales > Aspergillaceae > Penicillium > Penicillium concentricum. Next base: position 5,175,074 of record NW_026622754.1, on the reverse strand, counting down.
GGACGACATCGGAGGTGTCATTCTGAGCAACTACGCGCATGGAGAAAACCGAGTGCTTCATTGTGGACACTTCAGGAATCCGAAGAATGACTTGCCCTGATGGTATTTGTTGGAAATATTTGCTGGCTTTGCATTGTAATCTTTATTTGAAAATGTTATTCTGTTTATAGGGTTGAGTTTCGCAAAGGGGGATCTGAGCGAATTCATCAAGGCTCAACGGCATGAAAGAAAGTCTCCTTAATTAATGCCCATTGATAGGTCAAAAGACCCAAATAATTACCAGTCAGGCCTAGTAAAGATCTGAATATTATCATGTAGAATTCAACAGAAAATTCAGATTAGAGCTTTCGGTTCATCAATAAACACTCTTCTTTCATTATATTCCAGAGGATGTCCAAATTCAAACATAGCAACTATAGAAATGACGCAATCTGGTTGTCGCAATACTGTATAAACGCCGCTGCAACCCCGGTGGCCCCCTTTCCCTTTCCCCTCATAGCTCGCAACAAGTCATTCCTTGGACACGGATGTATACGGCCCCAAGGTAAGATATATTTCCCCCCATCATCAATTTTTAGATCATTAGTAAAAGCCAACCAGGTTGCAGTATAAGCTCTGAACCTAGGGGTATAAAGCAGCGGCCCAAGAATATACGGAACATAAGCCGGACTATGGCGCATGATGTTTGTCTTGATATTCCCTGGGTTTTGCACCAAGCTTAATATCTCATCTCCGCCAACCTGACTTGCGAGGGAATCTGCTAAAAACCAATTTCCCACTTTGGTGTTGAAGTAATAGCGCGATCTGTCGGCGCCTTTTTGTAATAATTCTGCAAGCTCTAACCCGGTCTCAAGCGCGAATGCATCAACAACAATCGATGCTGTCCAGATAACCCGTACACTAGATACTGGTGTAGTTTCAGCCGTGTGTCGTAGTATTGGCAAAAGAAGTTGGGTGAAAAGATGCGGCCCGAGACAATTAGTTGCCAATTGCAGTTCATGGCCCTGGGGTCAGAGTAGGAGGGGGTGGGAAAATCTGCGACTAGATAACTCCCATAATGTTGAACTGTTTATTAAATTGTTCTACCGCCATGGAAGCTCGGGCAGATATGAAAGAATCTGTAGAAATGAAGAAGAAATGCACTTTCCCGCCGAACCTCTTGCCCCGTGTCGCCCTCGATATTCACCGAAGAGATACCACCTCATATGTACACAGTCCATATATCAACTTAGTTGCCCTAACATAACGACACTTTACACTCAAATCCCCGAATCATCCTGCTTATGCAAAGACTCTTGTAATAAGTCTCCCACTTGGCTTGATTCAAAATCAGCCGAAACAGAGGCCCCCAGCTCCGGTATCTCCACCTGGTGCTCTACAAATTGCAGCGCTAAACTCTGGCTTGTATGCCACGCAATGTGGCAATGCATAAGCCAGGATCTAAAGCTGTGTTGGTGAGTTCGCAAGAGAACAGACTTCCATGCACACCCTGGATTATCGTTCTCGAATGCAATGACGAGATACCCAGAGCCAGCCATTGTAGCTGTATCCCGTCGAGGTGGATTCTTGCGATTTAGGTTGGTGAGATGGGTATAGAGTCCAAATCCCTGCGCTAGGATATGAAAGTCGTGCCCGTGGAGATGGAAGGGGTGGTAGGCATTGACGAAGCCCAAATCTTGAATGACCCAGTATGTCCACTGATACGATTTCGTCAGCTCAAAACAGCATCAGCAGCTAGGAAGTTTTTTCAAACTCACAGTTTTATCTGCAGGGATCTCATATATGTTATAATCAGTCGGGAAGATCGACTCATTGCGATGGATGAGAAGATCGGTCGGTCGCTGCCAATCAATTTCCAACGCCTTAGTGCTAATTGCCCAGTGGTAGACAAGATCAGTCTCATAGAACCATCCAATATTCAAGTTCTTCTGACTGTCCGCTTTGCCGACGTCTTTCTTGACACAAGGAACTAGACAGGCGTAAGGCTCGTCGCCACAGGAATTCGTGATTGACGACCATTGCTTTGTTGTTGGATCAGCCTGACTAACACCTTCATAGCGAATGATACCTTTGATATCATTCCTCTCAATTAAAACCCCATTGCACGCGGTCTGATATATCGCGCGCATCCAATAGTTACCGATGTCTTGGTTGGCTTCAAATATAACATCATATCGCTGACCAGAAGCGAGAATCACACTATTGGTTTGATAAGGTACAATAAGCACCAGGTCAGCTGCAATGACTGTGAGTTTGTGGCCGTCAATAGAAAATTTCATCCACGAATATGTCTGGGCGGGGAGCAATCGAAGACGATATTTCTTGCCCTTCTGTATCACGGTCTCTGAGAGTTTTCCTATTCCCAGACAGGCTGTATGGTCGGATTCATCGCAGGGAAATGTGTTTGTGCCATTGATTAGACCATTTGGAGCAACTGCGGCGTTTCGCACGGGAAACCCACCATACATGGCACTTTGGACCCAGAGAATAAAAGCACTTTGGTGATATCAGTCCGTCGTAAAAACAGGCCCCAGGTCAATATAGATATCTCGGGTGAACATTTAAATGTGTTTAGTATATTCACACAGAACCCATGGCACTATAGCCTCACATTAACTTTTTATATTTCGTGACCCACTTAGGTGCAATAGTGGAAATATCATTTGCCCTTGGTTGAAAGGACGCAATATTTACTTGATCCGACTAAAATGACCGAGTATCAGAGATTTGAACAAGCTCTTCCGGGTGACCAAAGGACGTAAACGAGAAGACATGGTCATAATTAGTTTAGAGGCTATTGTGTAAGCCTATAATCAAATCTCTCTCAAGGATAGCTTTTTCTAAACTGGTTGACATCATTATAACCCCACTGGAGGAAATTGAGTGGGCATGGAGTCAAATCGAGAGTCAAATCCCTCGCATAACCTCCTTTCATGTACGGGGTTACCTCATGAACTTGTGGGGGGCAGGTGACTCAGACATCCCGTGTCTCGAGATCGGTTAGCACGGCATTCTAGAAGGGCGCTAGAAGGAAAGCTAGCGGATTTTATTGGCGAAAGGAAGAAAATTGGAGCACGGGGATGTCTCATAAGGCTTCGTATGTTCGAAGTCTTGTTTAATAGGAGATACCCCGAAGTGACCCACTTGGGACGAAGTCATGAGAGAGGAATCACGAAAGACATGTATTTGGATAGTACTCCGTATAGTACGGGAAGTGTAGACGTGTCAATTTGTGGAAAGTTACACAAGGTCGGTGAATCTGCGGGGTCCAAAGGGCGGGAAGAGGAGGCTCCAAGGCAGAAACAATTGCTGATTGGTTGGTGGACGGGCGATAGGGCACTTCGGCCCTCTCAAACCTGCCAATCTCACCGACAATCAATACACTAAACCTTACCAGTGGATACTCCGACTTCCTTCTTACAATGTCTATTGGTTGAGATGTGGGCTGGTCCGTTTCCCAGTCATCTGTGATGAAGCTGATTGGTGTCCTCTAGTAAGGGCGTTCCTTGTCCCGTATTTGACTACATCATAGCGTACTTCGTGCCGCATTTTGGTTGCCCTATAGGGCGACCATCACAATTGGGAAATTATTTTGCCTTGAACATAAATAAACCCCTCTCGCAGGTCTATTTTTCATCCTCTACTTCATATTCTCACACTCAGTACATATATCCCAAGAGATCGCTCTCCCAAACATCAGCTACATCAAGCTCCACCCAGTTCTCTCAAGAGAAGCCCTCCAAGCTGTCGAACCCTCTCTCAAAGCCATTCCGATCCAAAACTCCTGCACCAATCGATATCCCCAGGAACCAAGACACAATGTCACAGCCTCGAGACATCCCGCAGAAATCCAAAACTTCATACTTCCCAGACCAGAGCTATACTGCAACCAGCCCGACCCAGATGTCCAGCATGGGTTCGCCCCAATCCCCGAAGGTGGACTGCCCTAAGCGTGCATCTACTCCCACCCGCAAGAACAGCGACGACTACAAACGTTACAGTGGAACTGTCAACCACTACGGTCGTCACTCCAATGACTGGCTATTCGGAGGCTTCAGTGTTCGCGAGACTGTTCGTGATAGCCTCGATAAGCTTCGCAGCCAGGACAAGGAAAGCTGAATACATGGCCCTACTCTGCTATCTCGAATACTTCCAACATGTGGAACTCCTATCGGATCTACTCTGTCTGGTTTACCCCCTGGTTTACATCCATCTTCATCTTCCGATGACGCCCACCCCGACCTTTCGGCCAATCAATACCTGATCCGCCATGATTCGAAAGCTGCTTTGCTTCAAGGTCCTAGAACTGAGTGTGGTCAGTCCTGTAAAGGTGTGACTACACTCGGGCATCAGCGCCCCCCACCCCCCACGAACGCTGTGTGTGCGTGAGCAAATCAGCTGTGACACTACTTTGCCAAGTTTTCAGCTCGAGTCCCTGCCCTCGATCTATATGGCCGCCCAGTCTTTGAATTGTGTCGATCGCCGCTCGTGTCTCCTCTCTCGGTTTCTGAATATTTGATCGCTCCCATTATGTCTTGAATTGCGTTGGATTTGATATCTCATTGTGGACAAGGCTGCGTTCTATCCCGTTATATGATCGATTTCAGTATGAACGGAACAGATATTGAACTTGATCAAGTGAAATTTAAATACAATGAAGGGTGTTATTTTGCAGGGTAAAAGTAATTTAATCTAGTAGTATCCAAAGTATGTGTTATTTATTGGTATGTTTAGGGTAATGGCTCAATATTGGACCGGGACATAATGTCAATCTGGGCCAATATTTCCATCAACCAGCCAATGGTCGAGTTAACTCGACCACATCTTCCTTGGTCTAGTGGTGATGATTTCCGCTTGTCATTAATACCGATAAGCGCGGGAGACCGGGGTTCGATTCCCCGAGGGAGAGATTTCTTTTTGACCTTTGAATATTTTGGTGTTTTAGTTGTATCATTTCTTTTTCTTTTTATATTATTGAGGTTTCAAATATCTATAATTCAAATGCTGATTCTCCAACAAAACATCGATTTGTTCCAGTGTGATGACTTTTGCCATACACGAGTTTCGTCAATGTCCGAATATATATTGAGAAGGTAAGAACAAAAAAACACCCCCAGAAGAAACTATCTTATCAGCGAAATAACATGAACATACTAGTAGGAATAATTTCTATTCATATAGAACCGCCGCAAAATTGATCTTGATCATCAATGCTAACTTATCCTGAAGACCCAAACTCTCATGGAACCCGAGGCCGGGAAGGAATAAATATTTTCAGCAACGGAAGAGCAACGGAAGAGGGAAAAAAAAGAGGCATCCCGATTGACATTTTATCCAGGAAGAAGTGTGAGGTGAGAGAGACGGGTTCGTGATTTGGCCACGGGAGCCTAGATGAGGCTAAAGCGTGCGATATTTAAGGGATCGCACCTGCCCCTTTTCACTCCTATTCCGACAATTCGCCGCATCATGGACTTCTTGTCTTCTCTCCGTAGAGCAATGCCTGGATCTTTCGAGAACAATGATGGATTCCTCGAGCAGGAGCCCCTTCCCCCGCTCCTCATGGCAGTTGATGGGGAAGATGTGGACCTGGTGCGCCAATTAGCTGCCACTGCGGACTCTGTCGATCTGGCTGCGGCTCTATGTCGATCTTGCGAATATGGTAAAATAACCAGCACCCAAGCTCTGCTCGAGAGCGGGCGATGTGATGTCAACGCGGCTGTGGATGGAGACACACCTTTATTCTTGGCCGCGAAAAAGGTCCAGTTGGCCATGGTCAGATTCCTGCTTCAGCATGGGGCTGATGTCACGATCAGATCCAAAAACAAGCGGCGTGGAGACAAGCCTCCAGCCTTTACCCCCCTCCACGGAGTGGTGGACAGTCTGGGTCCCTACCAAAAGGTGGAAGACCTGCCCCGCTACGGAGAGCTGATACAGGTGCTGCTGGATGCTGGGTGCGACATCAATGCACAGGATGCCCACGGACATACCGCTCTGCTGCTTTCAGTACACAATGAGACTGTTCTTGCTCCATTTCTCTTGCAACATGGAGCGGACCCGAACATCGCAGAGGCCCAGGGAGGCACGTCTATGCATTTCCTTCACCACCCCTTGGACCACCCAGAGTTGTTCAAGGGCCTTATGGCGAGTGGGGGCCGCCTGGACATTGTTCGAGATGGAGATGGTCATACCCCGCTGCATGCCTACGCGTCTAAATGTCAGTTGGGCGATCTCTCGCTGTTCCAACCCTTTGTGTCGGATTGGACGATTATTGACGGCAAGGGCAACACGCTTCTTCATATCGTCGCCGCAAAACATCTTTGCGGGAGCAAAACTATAGTGGAATTGCTGAAGCTTGGAATTGACCCCAACCAGAGGAACCACGAAGGGCAACAGGCTATCCACATGGTGGAGGGATCGGAGCAAAACATTCAGGATGTGTTGGACATTCTCTGCGCAGCCGGTGCAGACCTCGAGGCTAGAGACTATCACGGATGTACACTTCTCACTAAGGCCATGCGTGGCAACCCACAGTGGAACTGTCGCGAGCTTCTTCCCTACCTCATCAGCCGTGGAGCCAATATCAACGCGCAGGATTATAAAGGCAACGGGGTACTATCTTATCTGATCGAACCATACCACTTCCGATCCGAGTACCTGGGATTTCTACTGTCTCTTGGTGCAGATCCAAATATGGCAAATTACAAAGGAGACACGCTCTTGCATCACCTTGCGGCCAATTTTGCTACCATCGACCAAGATACGGCTCTTTTGGCCATGATTCAACTTGTCAAAATGGGCAACCCTCCAACGATTCCCAATTTCCGAGGTCGGACACCTCTGCATATGCTATGCAGCCAGTCTTCAGATAGTTTGTTCGCGGCGACCGCACAGGGAGGCAAGTGTGCTATCGACCTACTTCTAGATGCGGGTCTCGGTGTCGCTCTAAATATGAGCGATCACCAGGGAATTCGACCTATCCACCTTGCTGCTACGGTTTCGGAGCACCTGGTCGGTAAATTACTTGCTCGCGGCGCTGATGCTACAGTTTCAACAAAGGATGGCCGTAATCTGTTGCATATTGCGTCAACCGCGCGGCAAAGTAACTCTGTTGGGCTAATTTTGGACCACTGCGACACTAAGAAGCTGGCTCTAATGCTCAATGCACGATCGGAAGACGGGAGAACGCCGCTGCATGTGGCTTGCCGCTCTGGAAGACTGGAGACAGTGAATATTCTCCTCGCATACGGAGCAGATGTCAACATCGAGGACAAGCAAAACCGTACCCCTCTAGATGCATGCGCCGAGTCCATCGCGGAAGACCAGCTTTGGCAGGGGGCTGACGACCAAGAAAACATAATGAACACGCACTCCGCAGCAGGGGTTTTGGCAGAAGATAACCAGCGACCGACACAGCCCACATCGAAGATGGAAACGAAGCACCACAACACCAAAGGCTTAGGGTGGAAAGGAGAAATCACATCTGAAAGTTCGACAATCGGAATTGGACGAATCGTACGAGCATTGGCGTCTCATGGAGCCTTGACATATGAAAAGAATTGTGGCGTCGGTCCTATGTACTACGCAGTTGACGAGGGGAATGAGGAAATGACCATGGAGTTGGACAGGCTATCACGAGAAATGAGCCTTCGGATTCAAGGTCACCACCCCAGCATGACTGAATACTACCTGCTGCGCTCTCAGCACCTCCCAGACCTCCTCCAGCAACAATTCAAGGAATATGTATCCGAAAGTAATGTGCTCTCAATGATCTTGCTCGGATACCAAGAGGAGGTTGCACAGGCGCTGGAGAAAAGCGCCTCCGTTATCGAGGACAGATCCTGCATGTCAGCGGTTATGACATCTCTTGCGAGATGGGGATTTCCAGAGCTCTTTGGGCGGATTGGCAGTACGATGTCAGGCAACTGGATCAATGGCGTCAACACCAATTTTCGGGGTCAAAAGCTGACACCGCCTCTTCTGATGGCTGCCCAGCGAGTTATTCCTAACCTGGATGTTATTCGGGTCATGGTAGAGAAGTTCAACACAGATGTTAACATCAGATTTGAAGCGGATATGGTTGATAAACCCCAAATAAGCTACCAAACAAGGATGGCACTGAACCGACATTACAAACCGGGTGACACAATCCTCCATCAACTGGCCCATGGTACGCACTGGTGGTATGAAGGAGCCATTCGGTACCTCCTGGAACATGGTGCCGATCCCAACGCCCAAAACAAGCAGGGCAAGACGCCTCTATGCAATGCAGTTTCACGGGGGGAGCTGGGGGGTCACCGCCAGCTCGAAATTACGAGGATATTGCTGGAGGGCGGCGCTGACCCTAACATAGCTGCCACGTGTGGCTATACCCCGCTGGCCATGTCGGCGCACGACACCCAGTTGTTCCAATTACTGATCGATCATGGAGCATATCCCTCTCAGGACCACCCCATGGAACTCTTTGATGCGTTGTCCAGTTTCAACAAAGACGTGGTCTCCGCTCTCTTAGATATGGACCTGGACTGCAACGCGACGGTGTTATCCAATGCGCAGCCGCATTGGCATACACACCGCGTCCAAAAGCTCCCAACAACCCATGGGCTCAAGCTGAGCCCTCTTCTTTACATCTCAATGCTACCATTTAACGAAGCCAACTGCCGCGACCACGCCTGCAGGATGATTGAATTTCTCCTAGAACGAGGGGCAGATCCCTTCCTGCCTTGCGACAAAAACCAAGAGATTCTCCACGAGATTTTCGCCAGCGGAGGGATCGTCCAACCATGGCTAGATATGCCCGACCTTAACCTCGAACGACGCGACTCTACAGGAAGAACACTGTTGCTGGCAGCGGCGAGCTCTACGACTGGGACTCACTCGTATGCCTGCACGATCACGGCATATCCACACCGAGGCGGGAATATTACACCGGCGTCCTGGAAGGAGGATGACCCTACGCGTGCAATGGCTCTGTATGAACGGGGAGCGGATTTGAGTGCAGTAGATGACGAGGGAAACAACGTATTGCATCACTTGGCTGACGTTGACTGCTCTGATGATAACTTCGCATCAATTGAAGTTCGACGGACTCTGAAATTGTTTGTGGAGAAAGCCCCCGAGTTGGTACACCAGACCAATGTGCATGGGCAGACGCCCTGGGCGATAGCGGCGGAGAAGCAGCTCGTGGAGTTCATGGAGGTCTTGCGGACAAACAATGTGCGTGTGGAATGATAGTCGGTGGGTGTTATTTATGGGGAAATTATGGCTAGCAAGGATAACACGTGTGATCATCGATCCAAAACTGGTTATACAAGAAGGTTTGGATATGTTACCATGCAGTTTCTCTAATGCGATGTAACCGATGTAACTTAGGAACGGCGTACAGCATGCACATTCTATGCATAATATAATCTCAAATTATTCAAGCATGCATTTGCAAGGGTTCTTTGTGTATTTATCCATATAGCCAGAGGGCCCACGAGTATATATGTATATGGATTACTATAAAATCTAGAAGAGACGTGAGCTTCAAAGCATGGCTATAAAAAAGTTCTCTGATACAAAGAAATTATATTTTATATACCAATGGTGTAGCAAAGGATCCACATGTTCAATATACTTCTCTGAATTGATTTATTTCTATTCTTTTCCCCGAGTAAAGAGTATCAGTTAGAACCGTGAAAGATTGATCCCCAGAACACGCACAAAACCTGGGTTGAAATCGATGTGTGGACAGGTTTTGTGGATGTTCTGAGGGTCAATCTTTCGCGGTATTAAGGCACCTTTAATGGAGGAAAATGTCTATAAAAGACATCTGAAATGACTGCAGGAAGGACTACCACATGCGTCGTCATACTGACATGCAGTCAAGTACCAAGTTCCCATCCGACAGGCGTTCCCGCTTTGTATTCTATATCCCCAGCTAAGGATCTGTCAGCACGATGTCTTTTGAAGATGTTCTTCCTTCTATGAGACCGAGGTACAACTATGAAGGAATCGAGCAATGTATTAGGATGGTGGATCAAGAGGCAGAGCGACAGGAGCGCGAGGAATCTGAAGGCTTATCCAACCCTTATATCATCATGGATATTGATGAAGACTCCTTCATTGAGTGCTTTGTGAATTCCGGAGAGAGTATTCGTAGACACTCATGGGAGCTTTATGACCATGCCTCTCAGTCCACGCTTTTAAAAATCTATGAGTCGGCGATCCACGCAGTCGCTGGTGGAGCGTTTGAGACCATCTTCTCGGCTTGGACTCGCAAAGTCGACGATACTCTTATATTGTCTACAAGAGCAAGCGCTGTCCGCGGAGATACATGGACCAAGAAAGCAGATATTTCCTGGACGCTGATCGACCCATCAGGCAGACCCTGCAAGTGGCCAACTTTCGTTGGCGAAGTGGCATGGTCGGAACAACGACGGAAACTCCTACGGGATATCGAATTTTGGCTCAATGACTCCAACGGTGAAGTCAAGATCGCGATCACAATCACTATTCATGCTCGTGGCCGAACTACAGTATCATCGAACAGCGAGAAAGAGATCCAAGGGTTGATGGTAGCATAAAACTTCGGTTTCCTGCTCAAAAGATCAAAATCATCCGCAAACCCGCGCCAAACTGCCCCAGAATCAATGGACAGCTTAAGCTGCAACTTCACGACATTTTTCTTCGCGAGAAAACTGGCTCAGAGGTCGATTTTGTTCTTACCGAAAGGGACATGGAACGGATTGCGCGCAGCGTATGGGCTTTCCAGTTCAACTCTTTTGCAGAAATTTCCCCATCCTCCTAGATACAGCACCGATAATCGATGAAATGATTATACAAAAGATATATAAAAAAGGCTTTCGAGAAGACAGCTGAAAAGACATCGAGAAGGTCTACCAAAAAAAGAAATGACAAGGCCGCTAACCTCGATAACTCTACCTCTCACTGCGTTGAATTTGACGGAATTTCCGCTGCCCTGGACGCGATTATCCCAATGGCTCTATTGTTCCAGCAGTTGCATAACATACTGGAGAAGTTAAAGCATCAACTTTCCAGCCCCAACCCACCCTCTTCCCAGTTCATCTATCTTTAGGAGATAGGACAAGAGATATATGCCAAACTTGAAGACTAACCAAACCTCTTGCTTGGCATGAGGGCGAACATTTCTATGGGCGTGAAGTACTGTTCAAAGTGACAGATCACCAGCATGATCATGTTCTGTTTCTGTTCCTAATTTCGAGGGATATCAGGGGCCCAAGCGCTAAAAATAGCCAAGCCATGACGTCAACCCCCACACTTTGCTAACACGGGGTTTCGCGCTAGTCCGACGTCCAAGGGCCCCAATAATAGTAAGCAATACCAAGCTTCTCTCTCCTCGAACTTTCATAACCTGTTGAATATGAGCCATGGATCACAAATGCCGGGACACTTGGACGATGAGAATGATCTCACCACCCCAGAGGAGATTGGTCCCCTCCAGTCACTGAGCCCGAGACCGCCACCTAACACTCAATGGAAGGCATCCTCGCGGAAAGTAGATGAGACACTTGCTCAGGGCCTGTCTAATGAAGATTTATGGATGCTGATCCGTCGATTTGACAAGGTTAGTATGGTCTCCACCAGTGTCGAGAATAAGCGCTGACATGTGACCAGCAAATCTACCATGTGAAAGCGGTTCATGATACCGCTGCTCTGAACTTGGATCTTAATCGCACCGAAAATGAGCAGTTTCCACCTGAAAAGCTGCGCATGACGCTTGAGAGATTTTATATCTCCGTGGTTGTCGGAGTGACCGAGCTTTTCCGCCATATTACTCGCCTGCGATCATGGAAGGAACCGGCGAGAACGACAATGTTTTGCGCAGTATGTGAATCACGAACAGTCAGGATTTCTACAAGATGTTAATAATTTACAGGGCTATTTCGTTGCTTGGGTTGTGGACCTCTTGGTTCCAACCATTTGCGGTCTTGTCGTAGCCTTGATAATGGTTCCGCCTGTTCGGCTGGTACTATTCCCTGGCTTGACAAAGGAAGAAGGCTCAACTGGGAGCAGCTCTCAAGAGGGACAACCCCAATCCGAGGATAGCCTCACTGGTGCCCCAGAAAACCACAAGGGTGAAGCCGCCGAACAAGAGGCCAAAAATCTGGTTGACAGCTTTGCCACCGTTGCTATGGAAAGCGCAGCGGCCAAATATGGTCAAACAGTTACGGAGGACGCCCCCGATAGACCTGCGCTTCTTGAAAGCCTAGAAGCTGCCGAGGCTGCAGCTACAACCCCGGCGGGCGATTCCCCTGAAGACAAGACTAAGAAGCCCATGAAAAAGAAGGTGGCACACGCGACCGATAATGTCATGCGTATTCTCAGCGATATTACAGATATATATGAGAAATTTGCCAAGTGAGTCCATCCCGGAAGGATATATGAACACGCGATATTGACGATATAACAGCATCCTTTCTCCAACACCTCCGTTCTTTTTGGTCACATCTAGACTCCGCCTTGCGAGCATTTTTACCCTGGTGTCTGTTATTGTACCTTTCACATCGAGTTATTGGATCATCAAGATTGTTGGCTTCGCACTTGGACTGGGCTTCTTCGGGGACCCAATATTCATCTATACCCTTGATCTGCTGAACGATAAAGTACCAAACTGGAAAGATCATCTTGATTTGCAGAAGTATGATAACCCTCGCTTTTTTTACCCTTTTAATGCGTTGCTGACCCGAGATACAGGACACTTTTGGCTGGCGTTCCCACAAATGCGCAGCTCACTTTGACATTGCTCCGAATTGGCGAGATCAATTCTTCGCCACTACCGCCCGCCCCCTCCCGTGATGACGACGAGCCTGTTTGGCCCATCCGCCGCAAAAAGTCACAGGCAGCGAGCTCTACAGACCTCAGTACACGGGGATCATCTGTGGACCTCCAGTCGACGAACTCGACCACATCGCTCCCGGAAACGAAGGTGCCGAAGAAGAAATTTGTATTCAAGCTCTTCAGGTTCTTCCGTCGCACAATTGCGACGGCAATCAAGGGCCATATAGCCTTTGACCGAGCCATGGCCATTGCAGGGTCAGCACATACCAAGAATCTGATTGGAATGCTGCAAGATGGACACTTTGCTGCTGCTGCAACACAGTTCGGGCCCTTGAAGTTCGATGCGAAGTTTGAACGCAAGAGAGGCGCGGCGGTCATTGACTCGTCAAAGGAGCCTCCTATTTTGTATTTCACCACATATGCATCCGCTGGACTGGATGATCTCCGCATCGAAAGTAGGAAGAAGGGCTCTGTTTTGTTCCAGATTCCTGTCACCGAGATCAAAGAGCTAAAGAAGACGGAGGGACTAGGGTGGAAGGGGAAATTGATTGTTGAACTGACAGCTGGGAGCAAGGAGGCTGCAGATGGACTGGTTGTCAGCGGTGATGAGACGGGCCAGTCTTACCATCTCACTGGTATGAGGTCAAGAAATCAACTGTTCAATCGGTTGATTGCTATTGATGCACAGTTCTGGGAAAGTCGTTGATACCTAAGTATTTAGCTCTATTGTACTGAAGGTCTGTCTATTTACAATCTACTACAGCTCCATGGGACCCTGGCTTGAAACCTCAGGCACCAACAATAATACTGAAGTCATGTTAACTATGACGTCACTGCCATATTTTTCATCTCAGCAGATATGGCTGAATGGAATGCTCAAGTGATATTCTCGCTCATCTGGGCGGGCAAAGTCCTTCTAAAAGGAACGTTGTCGCCAAAAATTGCCCCACGTGCACGGCCATTCTTTCATTTAGGAAATCATGAGATCTTGCACCTTTATCGAAGTGCTATTAGAAAAAGAACTAATGTCCTTCGAAAAAAAAACAATGGAACTTGTTCGTCCTATCTGAGTAGACAAGACTATATTATAAGAACTTCGGTAACTGCTGCCCTTGTAATACAGCCAGAAACTCGTCTCGGTCTATGATCCATTCAGATACAAATTAGTACAATAGAAAGAGTTAAGTATTGGTTCAAAAAGGGCGGAGGCCGACTAACCTTTACTTGTTTGAAAAGAGATTGACATGGTACCCTCTCTGATTTTGGCATTAGAGTTCTTAGGGCTCCGAGCCATAACATTCATCATGTCAAGTGTCGTACCACGCAAGTAAGGAAAACGCGGAAAGGTGACTCGGCTATTCTCTTTTGAGGAATCGATGAACTCCGATGGAACAGCCATGGTAAGCCACTTGTCCGTCACAGAGTCATCCCACCGTGCGGCAAGTTGGAAAGTCGTACCCCGACGCCATAGTTGGATATCGGCGCTACCCTTGCCGGAGATTTGGAACCCAAAGAGCGAATTACCTTTCGTGGATAGCGAGTGAATGGGCCTGGAGTAGAGTAGCTCGTATAGAGGGGATAGGGAGCTGAGGAATGAGCGGGCTTCGAGGTCATTCCCAAACTCGATGGTTGTTTGGCTGGCCTTTTTGTCGCAATGAGAGAATGTGACAGGGCTTTCTGGATGGTAGAGCTGGTCAACGTGAGTTGAAATGTAGTCTGTGCAGTACATGCGCAGGAAATGGATGCTGAACGAGGAGTGGTCGTATGAATAGTCGGCGTCGCGATAAATATAGTACAGGTCTGAATATCGCCACGATGAACGAGTTCGGAATACCAGCACAGCTTTGTATTGCTTGTGCTCAGTGCCAGCATCAACCACATTGTAGATGAGACCGGAGCCACTGGGCTGTGACCAGGAAAAATCCGGACGGAAGCTCATTTCTAGGACGGCTTGTTCAAAATCTTCCGCCTCTTGATGTGAGGCGAATTGTAGACCAACACCAATATTTGGAGCAGTGTCATCGTAAACGTAGGAGTGCAAGGCGTTGTAATTGCCATCGGTCTTGTCAGATCGTACCTGACATGTGTCGGACCACTGTAAGAGCACCTGGCGGGACATGTTTCCTCGGTTGATCTGAACTACACTGAGAGGCATAAAAAGTTCCATAGTTCCTGGGGATTTCTCAGCGGCAGAGGAAGTGATCACCATGCGTCGGATAGACCGCCATGCTTCTCCGAAAGACCGTTCCAGAATGCGAACCTCGCAGGATTTCACCACGACAGGCGGGTTCATTGATTTCATGGTCGGCGTGTTCAACTGCTCGAACATATCAACCGATGTCTTGAAAATAATGCTCTCTGTAAATCCGGTTGCATCAACGGGTTCTCTTTGCCATACGGCGTCAAAGTAAGCTTTTGGAATATTGATGAATTGTGCGAGATCCTCATCAAACTGAAAGGATATTGAAACGGTCATGTTCTCAAATTTGTATGGCACAGGTTCTGAGACTCGGACGTCAGGGAAGCCAGTCAAAGCAGCATTTGATAGTTGGACAAGGGGCGATAGATCATCCAGTACGACTGGCATCATCGGTCAACTCCATAAGAGGGCATTGTGAGAATCATCACTTACAGTCTCGTTCAAGACACAGAGTGCCACTTTGGTTGCAAAGAACGATCTTGGGTTCGCTTTCGCCTTCCCTAGTTGCCAACAAGAGCATATATGAAGCACCCTTGGTGCGCATACGAGACTTTTTTCCCCCGATGCCGGCGTTGACAAAAGTGCGATAGAGGACCTTTTCCTGTTCGCTACCTGCATCCTCTAGGTCAACGGCGGTCCAGCGCAAATTATCCAAGCCAAGATCTAGATCAATGCCGCCTTCCCATATTTCCTCCGGCTGCATGGGCTCCCAAATGGCAAAGTTTTGGGTATGTAAAGTCGACGGTTCGGGGATGTCGACGGAGGTATATTGGGAAAGCTCTTCGTTGATGCCCTATATTGAATTAGTCACAAGTTGGAGGAAACGATAGAAAAGCACCAACTTCAGAAAGCTCGAAAATTGACTTGCGATCCTCATCAACCAAAATAGAAGAAGAAACCTCTTCCCCCAGAACGATATCGTACAGGATATATGAAGCCTTGAGGAGGTCAAGATAAGCTTGGTGACTAGTCACTCTTGATTCCATGGAGGGACTCAGACTGCCACGGGCACTGACATAGTTGTGTCTGTTGCAATTTGCTAAAGTCGCACGCGCCTTGCCAAGTCGTTAGTAAATGTTGTATCCCGTTAGTTTTAAACAGAGAGCTAGCTCACTTTCAACAACCACCAAGTCGCCACGCGAAGCCAATCTCTTGTAATTAGCCTTGTGATCTGCAACCCTTCATTCACTGATGCCTCGAATATTTTCAACGTCTCCGCAGTTGGTCTATGTAGTTGGTTCTGCGGCTCAAAACGTACTGGCCTTGAGATATGCTCCTGGTGTCGCACATCACGAAGATGTTGCATAGCGGAACTCACGACCTCGATAACGCGAGGATGGCCATACTCAGCATCTGAGTAGGATCTAGTGTGATGTACAACTTGTTTTTCCGTCAATTCGGGATCGTTCGCCCACATTCCACCATCGAGTGTCCGACCGTCGATGGAGCCACCAAAGAGAAGCTGCTCACTGCGCATTCGGGTATGATTTATTCGGCCCGGAGGAGGTAGGAACGGTGATGTGTTCAAGGATAACCAAGAAGTCGGCGAATTACCATCAAAGAGCGAATCATCGGATTCAGTTATCGCCGATTCTGAGGATGTGGATGCATGTCTGACGTTGCTGCTGCTCCCCATAGAGCTTCTGTTATTAGCCAGATCCGACATTCTGGCACGGACCTCATCGATTATATCGATTTGGCACTCTTCTTCGTTGTTAGCTGGTAGCTCCACCACGCCCGGGCCCGGGCTCATTGGTGAGACAACGGAGTCTGTATCCCGAACAGGTGATGCCTCTGTGCTGAGAACAATCTGTTTATCCTCTTCCATCGCCAGAACCATTGTCTTCTCTATACGAGCAAGCGAGTCACTGAGCTGATTAGACCGTGAGCCAAGAATTGGAGCAAGTAAAGCACACTCACTTCCCTATAGAGCTTATACATAGGCTCAGATTGCAAGCGTGCACCATGATATTAGATCTGATATCCTCGATCTGACTTCGTTGTGCCGCCCATTTGAGCTTTTTCCAGAAACGTTTCCCTTCGCCAATTTCGAAGCTATTGAACGGGCCAAGGAGTTCTTTCAATCGCTGTAGGGTCGCGAGACAAGTAGCGAGCGATCGTTCCAACGTCTGTTTGCGATCCCCATCCATCTTCTCGAAGAAAGATGCGTTGGAGCTCACCTTATCACCGAAGGTGTGCAAAATGTCCTGTAACAAGCCCAGCTCAGTTATCAGCTTCTGAAATCCTTCGGGAGCGCCCTTGGCGAGGATATGGCATTGGTTGTATACATCCCGTGTCACCTTGGCGAGGGCGGGGATATCAAGAACCCCGAGACTTGAAGGCATTTTTGACGACAAAATGTACTACTAATGAGAGTGAATTGTTTGAGGGAGCACGGACAAGAGCTGTGACAGGAGCAATTTTCTCCACGGTCATGATCCACAGCTCTAGGTAAACGGAGTGCCTTTCACCGGGTCCAAACTGAGGTAGGCAGTAAAATATAACAAAGTGTTGCCCAGAGACAAGCCAAAAAACGCTTAGCCATCACAATAATAGCCGTGAAAGAGACGTCCTGGAGTGATAATCCGCCAAGCGTTCCGAGCCAATACGGAGATCGGGGCTGATTCCATTCAATGGGTGCACCCAACCACAGGTATTTTATTACAAGTCAGCCATTCACATGGTATATACATTGAGCAGCTGTATCAATGGTATGAATGGGTATGGTGGAGAATGCAGACGGCCTTTCTAAAACGCATCTTTCTTTGATAACGCGCCACTAGGCCGTGTGCGCTGCAGGCAAACAAAGAAGTGTAGAAAAGGTGGCGTTGGGTGACTACAAGCTGGACGGGAACTATGCAGCGACCGAGAGTCTAGAGAATTATAAGATTTTCTCCTGTATTTGTGTTTTCCATCATGGATTGGATGTGAAGTTGAACGCGTAGAGACTGTCCACTTCGTCCCCTGTCGACGTGGCTCAAGTGAATTAGAGCATTGCAATATGCGGTGAGATACAGGGATGCAAGGGTATTACACTGCTTTCAAGTGACAAGTGACACAAACAAACCCTTAAATGATAGATATAACTACAAAGTACGGAGAGTACGGAGTATGTACATACTCTCCGTACTTGTAGAAAATTGCACTTCGTGACCCACTTCTGCCTGAGGTGTCAACTTTTGATCTTCGCGACAGCTCAGCCCCTATTTATTTTGTTTCTTATCAGACACTCCATCCATCTTTCACTTAAATCCAAGCATGGAACACATTTAAAAAAAAGTGTTCCACCAGACCTCTACAAGATCGCCCATCATAGACCCCCGCGATTTCCAACTAATCAAATCCACCATGGCGTCCACCCCGTCCTTCAGTTTGGACGCGTCGACAGTCCTCTGTATCGTATTCTCACTTTCTATGATGCCAATTGCTCAACTTCTGAGCAAGAAACTTGTACCAGCCCATAGGACACGCGATCGCATCCTCTTCTTCTGGCACGCCTATGATGCCCTCACCCACATCTTCATTGAAGGCTCCTGGCTCTTTGAATGCTTCTTCAGCTACACCATTGTCGCTGACAATAATAACGTGGAGCCCTTCTTCCTCAACGATTCAACTCGTATCTATGGTCCGGCCTACGGGACTAGACCTAGTTCACGTCTGTGGCAGGAATATGGAAAGGCCGACCGCCGCTGGGCTGGCGCCGATGTGACCGTCGTCTCGCTGGAGTTATTGACCGTCTTCCTCGGTGGTCCAGCTGCGATATATATCTGCTATCTGCTGTGCCGGTCGTCGAATGAGAAGATCAGTGCCAAGTCACGTGGTGGGGTTAAGGCGAGGCTGTGGCTGGTTTCAACCATGCTTGCTACGGCGGAGTTGTATGGTGGATTTATGACCTTTGCGCCGGAGTGGCTGACGGGAAGCACGCAGCTGGCCACCGAGGATCCGGTTTACCTTTGGCTGTACTTGTTCTTTTTCAACACCCTCTGGGTCTTTATTCCTCTGTGGGTGTTGTGGGAGGCAGCAAAAGAGCTACACGGTGCCTTTGTGGCAGCAGAGCCTCAGAATGAGAGGAAGACCCAGTGAGCTCGGTTTGAGCGTGGGTATCATTGGTACACTTGGATGAAATTATGCCCGAAGTTCTCTTTCTCTTTTTCGGAAATCTTGATTGGTTGATATCCATCAGGTACAAAATAAGGCTGGCAAAATGTCGCCACGTCTGTCAAGGATTGTGATAGAATAGATGCAATAGAATTCTAATTGTCTCTCTCAAGCATAATTCGACTTCCAAGGTTATCACCGATGCTTGAAGGTCCTACTCTAACTCGACGCAGCTACGACCTCATTTTGAAGATGACGATACATCGGAGAACTGCCCACTTGACCTATAGCATTGCTAGAAGACCCGTACAAGATAAGCTTGGACCTCAAGGATCTAGACTTATTTAATCACGGCTTCCGAAGCCACACCTGCATCGCGATTAGCGTAGTAATTTACGCTGCCTTGGCGTACTCCTCTTCTCAACTTGCGTTTCCTGCTATTTCTCGACTGCACACTTCTCAATTTTCGTCGTGCCACCGGAACTACCAAATTTGGACCCTGTCCCGATTTTCTGGTGCACGAGAGCTGGGACACACCATGGTCATCCAAGTCCGGAGATTTCCCACCCGAGGAAACGGAACGTGAACACTACAGAGACTCCGCCAGCTCAAACTCCAACCCCGGTTTAGAAGAGCGGCGTGTGAGGCCACGGACTCTTGTCATATGAGCTCCCTCTTCGTTGGCCCTGGGGATGTATCATATATCGCACTGTCTATACCCCAGAATCCGACATTCACTGGGAAGCTGCCGCTGATGCGATCCGAGCAAATATCCTCGCTACTCTACAATGGGAATTCCATAACGGTCGATGGGAGCAGGAGCAATCCCATCGGCTTATATGCGATGGGTACCGCGGACTCGTATTCGAAGACAAGACTCGCTTTGATGGAGCTACTATCGCTCAAGTCCGAGAGCATTTCAAAGACTTCGTGGATAACGAGCCCGGAGCTCTTGGTAACCGGTTTCGCTCATGTCTGATTATCGACGAGGGGGCTTTGAAATCATTTATCAGGTACCCCGAGCCTACTGCAACGGAGGAAATTGGCACCTGGGTGACATTTATCGAACCCAAATACGAGCCAGTTACTCAATACGAAGGCTATATGCGCATTCACCTCAGCCGACTCTGCCGGCTCGCGTGTTTGGGAGATGTGGTGCCAATGTCTGAAATGTGTACCATTTCTGAAGGTATTGCCTGTTACAATGATTTCTGGAAGAGCACTATACAGAATGGCCTCATGTGGTTTGAATGTACGCTGTTTATCTACATCCTACTAGGGCCAAGCGATGTGAAGACGTACAAAGCTCTTTGGGCGCCAATTTTCATCCCTATCAATCTCATCAAATTATGAGAGAACTTGAAACCCATACCAAAGGAACCTTCTTCGTGAGCGATTGGCTTTTGTATTGATCTGATGCATCTATGAATGTAGTCTCATCAAATTGACCTGTATCTTTTCAGAGACCTATGTATGCAAATTCTTGTGTACACTTGTCATTTGGACTTTTTCGCCTACAACCTAGCCTACACTACCATTCAGGGCGACACATGTGACTCCATTGCAATCAAGCACGCTATTGTTTCCACGGCACCTTTCATTGGCAATGAACAGGTCATCGATTGCAGCGGTATCAAATTTGTCATGTTGTGTGCTTCGACATTGATACCTGGACTCATAAGTATACGGCGGTATCTAAATGATCCGCCTCGATAATTCATGTTATATAAGGTATTATAAACCTTGAAATCCCGCTATCATGAGTTCCAAGATTGTAGTCTAAGGTGAGGGAAATTGTTTCTTCAGCTCTTCATTCCGATCACCATCCCTCTTACTCTTCCTTGACGTGCGTTTTCTCACAGCCAGGAGCCCTGTCTCCTCAGATGGCCATCTACCTCCTTTTTCTACTCGGACAGTCCTCTATACTACCAGTAAAGGCGGAATCCCAGCCGGATTGAAAGCTTGCTCAGGAACCTTGACAGAAACCCTTAGCCAGGATTTGTAGTTTCATAATTGAATTCCTTCTTGGGTTGTTTATGGTCAGGCGTCTGCTTGAAAACAGTCTAAAAGAGTTGAGTGAAGTTGTTCTCATGCGCAATCCTAAAATGCAGCCACTGGCCTTATCTAAAAGGCCAGACTGAATGAGTGCTTTGTCGATATGTTTAATGTCATGCTATATTTACTGTCAATCTCCGTAGCTAACTAGGCAGAACTTTGACGATATAGGCAATCGTGATGGCGACTAAGCGACTGCCCAGGTGAGGTTTAAAACAAGTTGTGCAGACACTTTAAGTCTGTTCTCCTGCACCTTCCATCACTCACACACACAATCACCTTTTGCTCCATCTGATCCAGCTTTTCTTTCTTCTTCTTCCACCACCTACACGGATCCTATCCCACAAACATGGCATTCTGTTTGCCCGTCGCTCTTCTCCCCCTCATTTATCCAACCTCTCCTACCCCAAAGACGGAGTTCCAGAATCTCCCCGCAGAAGTCAAGCTTCTCATCATTGACCAGCTTGATCGGGACACCTTGACCCTGAGCCGCGTGGCTGCCTGTAATAGGGAGCTATATGACATGGCAATGCCTGCGTTATATGCCCATGTATCTTTGGGGGCTCCTCCTCATTACCGCATTTGGCCTGGTTTGGCATGGCCCGCCGATCGTCGTTCCGTACAATGCCTTTATTCCAAGAATTACTTGCATATTCTTATGCTGAACATACAGATCGAACGCTTTCTTCTCACTATCCTCCGCAAACCCCACCTTGCCCGACTTGTCAAGTCCCTGGATTTGACTGACCTACACGACCTTTGCTACGCACACAGGAAGATTAGTACCCAACCAAAGAGAAAACAACTCGCTCTTGCGCCTCTCAGTCCAGAAAACCATCAAATAATCACGGATGCTGGCAAGAAGTTACCATTGCAATCAACAATGAGGGACTCGATGCACAAAGCCCTTGAGTCCAATATACCGCGGTCAGACGCGCTACTAGCTGTTCTTCTGGGGTATCTGCCTTCCCTAGAACGTCTTGAGGTTCCGATGGAGAGTGACGACCCACCACGCGATCCTGCCACCACAGACTGGAGCCTGATTGAACGCGTTTTGATCTGTATCGCCGGTATACGTTCGAGACACAACAGCGGGAATGAAAAGACAACTACACTGTCTAAGCTCACTCACCTGAAAGCCGAAGTTGACGGAACCTTCCCCTCGGCCGACGTTGACTGGTTCATGGTGCTTCTTCGAATTCCCACGTTGACCCATGTATTCGGCACCAAATGGACCAACAAACCACAATGGTTGAGGCCTGTGCATCGCGAATTCCCTCGCCTCATTCACCTTGAACTTCGTGATTGCACCTTTGATGCTCCAAACCTTCGAAGGCTCCTGAAACTAACACAAAAGTTGGAAACATTCATCTACGAACGCGGGTGGACGAAGAGGAAAGACTGGGTCTTGAAATCTGCGGACCTCAGCCAAGCGCTTCAATACACATCTCAGACCCTGACTTATCTCGAACTGTCATTCAATCGAAGTGCCCGAAAGGTATACACAGATTTGTATCTTCAACCTCTCAATCTCGCGGGGCTTCGTCATTTGAAGAGACTGCGAATATCAGCCGGCTATCTTGTCCAGACTCAAGCGAAGATGTCATCCTTGAAAGGTCGCTACTGGATGCTATATGATGACCATGGGATATATAACAGTGTATTGCCTTTGTACAAGCTACTTCCCGAGTCACTCGAAGAGCTGCACGTCTTCCAAATTAACGATGAGCTCGAGTTTATCCTCATCTGTGAAAAGCTTTGCGAAAGTCTCTATGGCAGAGCAGCGTCTACTCTACCGGAGGGTCACCAATTTCAGCACCTCAAGGAGATTAAAATTGAGGCCCCCTTCGAGGACAAAGGCGTGTACTTATTCCAGGCACTCTCCGAAGTCACAAACCGAGCTGGAGTGAAGTTGACAACAATTGAAAATTCCGCCAATTACGTCAAGTCCTGGATCACCGGGGATACAATAGTAGCATGCGCAGACAAAAAGATTGACTGGGGGTTTGACGGCGAGATTCAGTGGGCACATCCATTCACTCGGCGAGGGGAGGTGAATTACGACCTCGATTAAATTTTTTTGGATCGGAGATCGGGGGGATTGGTCTAGGAATAAGTGAATGTTGAAATGAGAGGCGGAGGGTGAAGTCTGCTTTCCCTTTCCAGTTGTATGTAGAGAGTACATCAATGTAGAGATTGACTGCCTTGTGGCCTGATCACGGACCACATGATCGACATGACGTAATCCCTCCGCATGAGGTGGACCTCGGCTTTAATCCAAGAGATCACGTTCGTAGCTTCGGAATCTTCCCACTGTCTGTATTGTTATCATTGTGAATTATCTTGGAATTATACCACCCATGTCTAAATTCTAGTTGAAACGGATATCAGAGGTTGAAGGGGTCAATCAGGAGAATAACAACTATCAATTTTCCAGAACTGGACTTTGAACTCCAGCACCAGGTTTTGAACACGCCCGAGCAGAGCCATGGCTGAATACAAGCTATCCTATGAGTCCCAACTGGTGTGTAGTGTCAACCAGCTTGCTTCGTCCTATCTCCTTACACATCCACATCGACATCGACATCCACATAACTACACTGCATCAGACCATACTAACATGCTCACGCAATCAAGGATGTCTACCACCCCTCCTACCGCTACGAATCCCATGACCCGCGCGACTGGAAATCTGCTGCTCTCCGTGGACCAGCCCTCCCAGCTCTAGGGAATGCAACTGCCGGCGCAGTCGGCGCAGCCATCTCCAATGTGGTCGTCTATCCCCTCAATGTCATCGTCGCCCGTCTACAAACCCAGAAACAGAAAAGCGGCAACTCGAGCGAGAAATCTGACGACCATGAGAACGATGACGAAGAATATACCAGCGTGGTGGATGCTGCGCGCAAGATATATGCACAGCAAGGCGTCGCCGGCTTCTACCCTGGTCTGGCACAGGATACTTGGAAGACCGTCGCGGATTCGTTCCTTTTCTTTCTTGCATATAGTGCCATCCGCCAGAAGAGGATAGTCGCACATGTAGGTGTAGAGCGAGCTGCCAAGAGCAAAAATATAGTCCTTCCGATAATCGACGAACTTGCCGTTGGTATCTTGGCTGGCTCGTTTGCCAAGCTATTCACCACGCCACTGTCGAATATTGTCGCGCGCAAGCAGACATCTGCAGCACGGAAGGGTGAAAATGCGAAGAGCTTGTCAACAAGTGACATCGCAGCTCGCATCCGTGCTGAGAAGGGTATTCTAGGCTTTTGGTCCGGATACTCGGCCACCCTGATACTCACCCTGAATCCGTCTCTCACGTTCTTCCTCAATGAATTCCTCAAACGGAGCCTCCTCCCACGCTCAAAGCGCAACAAACCACATCCAGCTTTGACCTTCCTGTTGGCGGCCCTAAGCAAAGTCGCCGCCTCGTCAATAACATATCCCTTCTCCCTCGCGAAAACCAGAGCTCAAGTAATGAGCTCGGACTCAAAATCTAAGTCTGGAACTGGACAGAAGACTCAGACCTCTCTTCTTGCCTCTCTCACCCCTGAAATACTTTCCACAGTCGCCACCATCGCCCGCACGGACGGTATATCAGGGCTCTATGCCGGTCTTCATGGTGAAATGCTAAAAGGCTTCTTCTCGCACGGCTTTACAATGCTTGCCAAAGACGCCGTGTACGCTTTTATAGTCAAGAGCTACTATCTCCTTCTGATGCTAAGACGTCGCTATCCCACGCCCGATGAACTTATTCAGCGTGCCCGCGAACAGGCGGAGGAGTACACGGATATCGCACGCCAAGGAGCTCGCGACCTAGCGGAAAGAACAAGGGAGGGCGCCGAGGAGCTGCTGAATGCTAATTCTGGTGGTGTCGCTGCTGATGCTGCCAGAAGTGCGAATAATGTGAAGGGTCCTGTTTCAACGGTTTCCGATGAAATCAATGAGACGGCTGAACTGGTCGGTGATTACGTTGAGGATGGAGCGGCTGAGTGGAGGAGCCTTTATCATTGGTTTTGGACGAAGGATCATGGGTCGCATTGAAGATTGATATGAGGGCTAAAATATAGTGCTTGTGGTGTTTATGTATTTACGCATCTGTGTTATAATCAAGATTTTTTGAAAATGCCTAAGCCATATAGCATTTGATATATATGCGAGGAATGGAAAAGAAAAGAGGTCTACCTTATATTGTTGCCTCAGGCTATACTAATACGGCTATTAATATATTTCCGCTGATTCCTTAAGAGGCCCCGCTACAATACCTAATTGGGACCCCGAGATTACTCCATAGGGTTTAGGTACTGATAGCGCCTACCCCAATGCAACATTGCCATCGATGTTGGAAACTCATTGGTTAATACCTAAAGGTTAGGCAACTTATTTTTTTTATAAAGTTGTCAATGATTCCCAAGTGCATTTTATATTCCAATACGAACACTTGATTTTTCAATATGGCATCAACCCAAGCCCTTGGAAAACTCCACAAGTCCAGCCGGCTCGTCTACCGAGCCGCAGAGAACTCCGAAGAGGACATTGCATTTTTCCATGATCAAATTATCAACGACGAAACTATTCAAACACTGAGCACTGGACGTCTTCCACGTCCGTCTCACAAGAAGTCTGCAGAGGAGTTCATCAAAGTAATCCAAGAATCCATGCTAGGAGTGATTATATGTCTTCCTCCTCAAGATTCCCCCGGACCAGAGACGGAATCCTCGACTGAGGCCCAAACCTTGAACCGACCTGTTCAAAAGTCCAAGCCAGTCCCAATCGGCCATATCAGCCTCTTCAGCTTGACTGGATCGGGTTACTCCCACCATCGCAATGCGATGATAGGAATTTCACTTGTGGACGGGTTCCGGGGGAAAGGATACGGGGGAGAAGCTATTAACTGGGCACTGGACTGGGGATTTCAGCATGCTGGACTGCACAGAATCACTATAGGTGGATTTTCATTCAACCACAATGCATTGAAGCTTTACAGGAAGCTTGGATTTGTGGATGAAGGTCGCGAACGTGAGGCCATATACCATCGCCGCGCTTGGCATGATATTGTCAGTTTGTCCATGCTAGAACATGAGTGGGAGGGTTTAAGAGGAATAGCGCCGGCTCAATCAGATCGCACTCCTTCTCTCCCTGAAGTGTCCGATCAATGAAGGCTCAACTTGTGCTCCATTGTTGACAGCTTTGTTGCTTCAGGTTGATAGAATGAGTGACAATCTACAAGATTAGCTCGGCCTTCAACATGGAGGGATTTGGAGGTATCTTGTCTCGGGATTTGACTTGAAAGGCATTTTAATTGTTGGTTGATAGCTGGCTGAATGATTCCCATGGATTCTACAGACCGAAGGCCAAACTCCAGCGGGGATTTGTTGGTAACTAAATATAGAGAGTAAGGTGCAGCAAATTTGTCAACTGGCGTGACAATTTGTACGATTAGATCATTTTTCTAGCCCAATGCTCAAGTAATGCTAGCCAGTACTTCTTTATCGTTATACAACAGTAGAATAGTGGAAATGCATGTGTTGGAATCGGCGTATGCCCTTAGACCCGGCGTATATAATGACCACTATTCAATAGAGGAACGGAAAGGTCAACGTCATTATAACACAGAACTATCTGAAATAATACTATACATAAAAGGATTGCTGTTGAGACCAACTCGAGCTATGGCGGTACCGCAACACGAAGATGTGTATCAACCAAGTCAAACCAAATGCCCTGATATCCAGACTCCCTCGAAGCTCTGGCCACCTTCACAAATTCCTGGAGCCGCCATGCACTTGCGCTTTGGACTGTGAATGAGGTAGCCAAGCGATCTATCAAAATTTCTCCGGGCCCGTTTATCTCAAGCATGGCCATCGTCAAAGGAAGCACCACAGGCAACGCGCTAGATTCCTTTAAATTGACCGCCGACTTGGCAAAGAATGCTAATTCAGAAAATATTCCATTTGCAAGTTTCCCTCCTGCCTCGTCCTCGACTCCTAGCGGATATCTGAGCCGGTGGATGATCAACAAACCTGCCAGACGATACACATTTGCTTGTGTGACCATTGATAAAACTGCATTCTGGCCGTAGCTGTCGAAAAGTCCAGTAGGCGTTTGGGGTCGCCAACGTCGGATTGTCTCCTCTATTCCATCCAGTCGGTCATGAATGGCCGAGTGTGATCCAGATCCGGTTGCAGGAGCTTCTATCTTTAAGGCATTGCTGCACTCGCAGATGTCGTAGAAATGAGGGAGAAGTGTTGCACAGAGACCAAGATATCGGTCGACGATGACGCGACGCTGAGGATCGAGTCGGATTATAGGGATCTCACGGTGCACTAAACACTCGACCGTGTCGATCAAAATCGGTGACATGGTTATTGTGTCCATGATAGGCGTTGTCACCAATCTGGGAAGCCATGGTTTGGCCGAGATGAGGGAGCTTCGAACGATAGAGTGGGCGGTACTGGAGTATGGTGCCGTGAGTACATTGAACACGTACATAGTCTGGCCCAGGAAGAGAATACAAGCTGCGTCGTAGTCATGTGAGATTTTCACACTTCGCAGACATTGCAATCCCTTCGCTGCCTTATACATATCGGGTTCTTCCCGCCGTACAACGAGGGACTTTTGGTAATTTGACATCAGTCCTAGAAATGCCAAGTATCCTTCAGTCAGGATCGGGCCGGATAGTTGCAAAATAACATAAACAGCCTTCTGAGATGCCGGAATAAAACTATCTCCTAACATGAATGGTAAATGTATGATTGAGAATTGTTCCACGTCCATAACGGTGCGCAACGCATCTGACATCGTTTGGAAGTTGGTCGGAGCGCCAAGTAATTTCTCTGGGGATAGTATCACGACATCGGTTTCTGGTGTCCAAGCTTCATCAGCTCTAGGAGGCGAACTCGAAGATGAGCGTTGACTAGATGAGGAAGACGAGGCATCGCTCTCGCTTTCCTTGGGCTTGGGACGATGTTGCAACACGTCACTGGAAACCCGCAAATCCCCATGTGGGAAGGCGTTGACAGAAGAGCGTTGTCTCATCCGCTTCATCCGACGGGCGGTGGAGCTAATCTTCAGACGACTACATCTGATGCATGTCGGGCTAGCACCTGCAGATGCAGTACATTTCTCTTCTTTACTCAAGTTGCAGTGGTCGCAGGCTTTTGGCGACATTATTCTAGCGCGAATGCGCGAGCGGAAATAGCGAGAAATCACCGAGTAGTTTTGTAGTAGCTCGCTTGTCGATTTGATGTCAGAGTTGTTGTTATGAATTCGAGTCAGATCGGCCGATTTCCCCGCTCCTCCCCAGGATTTCCCCATAGCCGAGGGTGGATCGACGCATGGACTTCTTCTTTGAGTAATGAAATCAGATCTTCAAGCTCCAGGGTGTTTTTAATTTGAGAGCACCTTATATCATCATTTCGAATGTCTACTGATTTCATCCACAAAAAGAACTGGTTGTGTTGCGCAGTGAATAACACCCCCAGCCAACGGAAGCGCAGACACAAACACAGGCCGAACCATGCGATCAGGGCACAGCTTTTGAAACAGCACGAGGGCTTCCTGATCTCGCCGAATGTCGCCGAACTGTGGAACAATAAGCCCCTCATTGACGAAATAAAAATTCACATAGTTAGTCGCCGGGTCATTGTAAGACAAGATCCCAAAGACCTTCGGGTTTGGCTCGTCTACCACATGTACCTCAAAAGGGCGACCCTTCGCATCGACTGACTGTCCCAGAATATCCCTGATCTCTTCATAGACCTCCACCCATGGCCTTGGCACACTTGAATGGGGTCGTGAGAGGACGACAACTCCGGGCCGGACAAAGTTGACTTCAGCGTCAACATGTACATCAGTAACATCCAGATCGTTTCTCCCGGGAAGCCAGATAATTTTCTCAACACCCAAGAGCCGACGTAGCTCTGTCTCAATCGCGGTCTTTGAAAGACCAGGGTTGCGATTTTCGTTGATGATACTGCTTTCAGTGGCCAGAAGTGTGCCTTCCCCGTCCACAACTATCGCACCACCTTCCAAACAAATCTGTGATTCCAATAGAGTCACCGGGGAGGGGGAGACATCAGACACGATAACCCTGCGGGCAAAGCTTCCGTTTTCTTCGATCTGTTCCGGGGTCATCACAGGCCAATCAAGGTCATCTGAAGCCCGTTCGTGGCGGCCAATATCATGCTTTCTTCCCCATTCACTAAAACGGAAGTTGATTGCGAAACGTTGCTTGATGGATTCTCCAACCCCACGTACATAGACAGGGCCTGTGTCGCGAACCCAGAGATGGTTCGTGGGGAATGGAATGACAGCGATATTCGAGGTGTTACTAGGATATTTTGTAATAGCTTGGCTAACCATTGACTTTGCTTTGTGGACATCTTCCGGTCGCGTATAGAGTCGAACTGGTTCATGGACCGAAATGACAGAGGCCAAATTAGCTACGTCGACGCATGCGCTTTCGTAGTACGCTGAGGCGATGGAGGCTTGGGATGGGAATCCGAGGATGGTCGCTGCATGTCTGGCTGTCTCATGGGGCAAGAAAAATCTTCCGGCTTTTACCAAGGATAAAGCCATATTTGCAATGAGTGGAAGGCCAACGGAAATTCTGCACAAGAGGCTGGGATTGTAAGGAGGGGAAAACCAATGTCCTATAGGTGAGCTCTGTGCTGAAAGGGGAATTTTAAAGTTGCGGGGGACTATTCTCCGCCCGTAAATTTCCACCTTGGAATGACATCGGTAGCATACATTGCCAGTCTGCGACTCAAATTACTCTTATTATTTACTACAGGATATTTACGACGTAAAAGAAAATGGCTGATAGCAGACGTTGTATTGAACTCCATGGAGTCAACCCGAGAGTCTATCAGCAACTAGTTATCAGGACACCGATAGTCCATAACCCAAAAGAAAAAAGACAATCCCAATCTCGGAAACAAAAAGAAAAGCCCCAAAGAAATTCCCTAAACCCTATAACCGCAAAAATCAAAGCCCATCACACCGTAGCGCATTAAGTAAACCCATCGACCACTACATCACCTCACAGTGAGTGAGTAGCAAGATCGCTCCAGGCCATTCATGTCGTAAGACAAATCTAACCACCGAAACCGTAGAGGGTACGGCCCTGGCGCTTGAGGGCATAGACGACGTCGAGGGAAGTGACGGTCTTACGCTTAGCGTGCTCAGTGTAGGTGACAGCGTCACGGATGACAGACTCAAGGAAGGACTTGAGCACACCGCGGGTCTCCTCGTAGATCATGGCGGAGATACGCTTGACACCGCCACGACGGGCGAGACGACGGATGGCGGGCTTGGTGATACCCTGAATATTGTCGCGCAAGATCTTGCGGTGGCGCTTGGCGCCGCCTTTGCCGAGACCCTTTCCGCCTTTGCCGCCTGTTTGGGATTGTTAGTTTTTGTTCGAGGATGTGTGTCGGAATAGAAAGGTATAATATCTGGGAGGAGAGTATAAAATAAAACAGGATGAAGGGTAAGAAGGTGAGGGTGGTTGGAGGTTGTGTTAAGATGTGTAAGGGTGGATGGCCTTTCCTAATTAGGGAAGGCGGGATGCAGTTGATGCCTGAGGTGCAAATCACGTGCCGACAGGAACATCATGAGTTCCTTATTTTAGGAACTTCAATCACGCCACGGCGACAATAAAGACAGGTTATATAGCGACAACAACCTGAAAAGACAGTAATACTTACGTCCAGACATAGTTTCAGATATGAAGAATTGAAAGTACTTGAAATTTAGATGGATCGACGTCTGTGTTGACGATAAACGATGAAAAACACTCGTTTGATGGGCTGGCGTTGATGATAGGAGAGGGGGAAAAATAGGAAAATGACTAAATGGAGGGGGAAGGCAGTTTAAATAAGGAGGCCGATTACGCGTGATCCGGGAAGTCAGTATTTTAGGTAAGCGAGAGAGATTTACTCATTCTGCAATGCGGTGGTGATTGGCGGGCGGCGGGGAAAGAAAAAGGGCGTTATGAAGGGCCGGTTTCCAGCGCATCTACCAGGCATTGCCGAGCCCGCATTTTCCAGCGTCGAACAACATTGATACTGGTCACGTGTTGATAAGATAGTGAATTACACTAGCCTAATCGGGAAGTATACCCCAACCTTGACTCCACTCAAATGAATGTGAACTTCCCGCGTGGCTGGCATTTTTGTTGGGTACTGGAGGTAATGCTAGTCTAAGAAACTACTAGCGAAAAAGGAAGATTCAGTCGGTCGCGTTCATCATGTCTCGTGTTATTCAAAACTACGTCGCATTGCCCATATAGTAGGCTGTCGTGTATCACTATCTTTGCACCCTCACATCTTCGCATCCCATTCCAACTTCCAGCCAGCAAGGTAGACCGCATTGGAGAATTGAAACCGGAATAACAGGCGAAAAAAAAAACACGAAAGACAGAACGCCAAGACACCATGCAATCAAAAAAAACCCATAAAGTGGAATGTGACGAGATCAAGAGCGGAGGCAGGCATACTAAAAACTTTTTGTGTTGAAAAGGGAGGGCCATCCAGCAAAGAACAGCAAAGAATCGAAAAATGCCTCGGAAAAAGAAATCGTAGCGTCATCATGCGTGGCCGAAGCGACACGCAGAGGTAAAATGAAAACAGAAAGACGTGAGAATGACCGCACTAGATGAAAGCTGGAACGGTCACGTCGATAATTTGGGCCGACAACTGGTGGTAGCGAGCCGCACAGCGAATGATCCAACGAAACGTCCGCGGTTTATTATGCATCGCAGAGACAATCGCTCACATGTGCTGCTGGTCGAAACCACTGGCGGATATAGCAGGTAATGTTGAGAGGGAGTCAAGAAGAAAAGAAAATCCATCCATCAGAGTGCGCTGATACATGGTGGGTTCAAAGGGACCGAGATTGAGCCAACGGATCTGTCTAGTTCCATATCCCTTCACGAAAGTCGTCAATGATATGCTTTGAAGGCCGACCGGAAGGATCATAGCCAGTTTGAACGCTGTCATATGACAGTCTATATTACTCACCCTCTAATGACCGTTGGAGAGTGAGGATCAGTCATGAAACCGCGGTTGAAAGAATAGCGAAAAGACAAGGGGGAGGCCGAGGGCCGTGGAGAGGCACGTGGGTTGACAGCCACAGGAGCGCTGAGAGGAGCAGGAGAGCGAGGAGACAGCGGCGGCGAAGGACAGGCTGGAGCAGAGATATGTTTTGGGGCCTCGCCTTCACGACCGCTGGAGATTGATGGGTGTGCCTTGAGGTTCGATCCTTGCGGAGACCCATACTATGAGAAGTTAGTTAACTGTCATGCTGTGATTTGCTGCTGAGAAACTTACAAAGCAGTATTTATCGACCAACTCCTGGTACACTGAGGACTCGAGCTGTGGCTTGCTAGATACCAGAGAGGAAGGTTTCAGATCTTCCACACGAGCTCCAGTGCGGATATTATCGCTCACTGCAGAAGTAGGACCCTGCTCAAATCTGGGTGTTTTCTTGGTCGGCTTAGAGGTCTCCGGCACCACGGTCTCCCCAGATCTCGCACGGGCAGTCAGAGCGGTCCGATCCAGAGGAGCCTTCGACCGCATAGCAGCAGACAGCGACGCTCCGAAGTCGTACCGGTTCCCAAATGCCTTGGAATTTTCACGTCGTTTAGGCGGCTCGACCGTATCGATCTCATCCGAGGGCGTGCGAGTCAAGGGCGTACCATTCGCGTTATTGAATGAGTTTGTGAATGGCTTCTTATCGCTGAGGTCGGGGAAATCATAGGTAGGCGGCATGGAGTGCGGTCGCATGCTATGGGAGCTGGTGAAGGATCGGCTGCGCGGAAGAGCAGGGCGAGATCCGCCACTTGGAGGCTTGCTCGCGGGGGTCTTGGGTACTTTGTGGAAATCAACCTGATAGTTCACAGTATCATTGTTATCCCAATATTCCTGTCCCGCCACGTTATAGCGGATGCACATGAACATGGTCTTGGTCTCCAGATTGGCCTGATCATTGAGCTTGAGGTCAAACGAAAAGCGATCGAACCCGTCGGCAACTTGCTGGCGGCGAACATCATGGCAGTATGCCGCTGCAACCTCCGAGGTAGTCCTCCAATAATCCAGTGTGAAACGAGCTGTCACATTCTTGTGGAAAGCAAGATTGGCCACTGCCACAGTGCCGATCAAAGTGTTCTTATCAGCCGACAAGAACAATCGCTCCAGGCGGACCGGACGAGTGTCACGTGAAGAGATATCCTTGGGCCAATTGGCAAGCTTGATCTCCCACTCCCACGACGGACCGCGCGAGTCAGCACCAGATCCAAAGGGAAACTCAGCCTTGCTGTCGTGGTTTTCAACTGGTGAGGTTTCTGTGCTGACAGCCAATGGCCGGTCCAGCTGAAGGAAGTGACGAATATGCTCCAAGTGAGAGTCAAAGTGCACCGCCTTGGAATAGACGGGAGTGCCAGGCATGCTGGATGGTCGTCGCCGTGCCGAAGAAGGACGAAGAGCAGGTCGAACAAGCTCACCTGACTTCTTACGGACCATTGGGGGCTTGCACGACATCTCCACGTCACTTTCCTCGGGCGAGCTAGTCAGTGCCTGTTCCCGAGCCAACTCGATGGCGGTTTCAGTGGATGATCGAGAGTGGGTGATCTTGCGAGCTTCTTTGGATAATGGTAGTTGGGGGAGCTTGGGCCGAGTGGGCTTTGTCTCGGTCGATTGTGCACTAGAAGGCCGAGTCGACGTTTCTGGGTCTGATTGACCCATTCTTTCCGGTGAACTCTCCCTCCTTAGTTTGATCGATCGAACGGCAGCCTCCAGCTCGTCAAATTTGACACCCTCACCACTCCGGTATGGTGATTCTTCATCACTTGAGTTCAGTGCGGACTCAGGAGGCGATATTACCGCCCCAGGAGGGATGATAGCATTGCTTATTGGTGGTGGGGACTGACGGAGACTGGCGTGTGGATCGATAGAGGGGGAGGCCCGGGCCGGGGATTCTGGAGCTGAATGCACCGTCGGTTTGGTGTTCGAAGGACTCCTCCGATGACGACGGGTATATGAGGTAGAAGAATATGAACGGGAAGTCTGAACCCGTCCCGAGGAGGATCGAGCTAAACCGGGCCGCTCGCAGGGCTCGGTTGGTTTTGAGTACTCAATGTGCTGCGCGGCGAGCAACGTCTTTGATGGCGCAGTGTATGGCATCCGGCCGACTTGTGTGTCTCAACACAAGAAGGGGAAGGTAGATGGTAGATGGTAGGGCTATTCTTTCAATCACAATCAAGTGCTTGAAGTTGCGCCGTTAGTAGGGGTCATTAAATGTGTGGCGAGCTAGTGGCAAGAGGCGAAGAGAACATGCCATGGGAATCCACCAGGGCATAAAAGGGGAGGTGACACTTGAGGAAGGTGCCAGTGAGAAGGGTATGACAGGTAATACCAGAGTATTAAAAAAAAAAAGAGGAATTGGGTTTGAGAAGGGAAGGGAGCTTATACCGTTGAAGTATGTTCGAGTATTAACCAAAGTATCGGGAAAAGTTTAACAAAATACAGAGAGAAGAGATGTACATATATATAAAAAAAAGAGTCAAAGAAGAAAAAGAGTTCAAGCTCCCGGCACAGCCGTGAAGGGAGTGAGGTGATTTAAAGGTACCTTGGAAGTACCAGATAACCTTGGAAGAGATATAGTGGCGAAATCAAGCCATTTCCGCTATGACCGTTGAGAGAAGATAAGAGGTTGAAAAAGAAAATATCTAGAGAGATAAAAATCCGGTATTATAGCTTTTTGAGAGAAATCAGAAAATAAAAAAAGTGGAACAAGATAAATAAAGATCCCATCCAAGCGCCATAAAATTATTGTCTAGGTGCGTCTGCTTTGCATAGAGACTCCAGGTCAGTGCGTCCCGTATAGGTGGGGGATAACTTCCTGAATTTTTCTTTTTTAATTTATTATAATTTACTAGATTTTTATCATTTACCTATTTCTATTTTACTATATTCTTATGGGCAAATGCATTTGATATACTATATCCGTGGACATCCTAAATCACATATCCAACCTCCCAAGGTTGAGTTTTCCGAAATCTCCGACATGTGGTCCATTCGCACGAGCACGTTGGATGATCTCTTTTGCGAGATCACTATAATGCACTCGTAGTTCCCCCTAGTGTCACAAATTAGCGGACTACAGGCCTCCATCAGCCCACAGGCGCTAAAGAGGCCCATGTACACTAACTTTGCTTCAACCTGTATTCCCTGTTTTTGACACGCATATCATTTTTGTATCACTCATTTATTCTCACATCAAAATGAGTCTGGGGTATTGAAAACCGAATATCCTCTTAAACCCTTCCACCCCAGTGCCATTGAGACGTGGTGTGTGGTACGGATCTTCCCTTATCAATAAAGCCCGTGGTCCAAAGATTGGCCAAGATTTATGGATCGCCCATGGAAAACCTGTTTGTCCCAGATTTTTAGTCTGTGGCAGATAGACAACTTTTTTTTTTTTGTTCACGCACAGGTAACTAGGGATACATTGCCCCATGCAAGTGCTAGAAGCATAATATCCACCCCCATCCCTTCCCTTCGACACCGTGTTGCATATAGGAAATTTTGGTGCTAAGGGGGTTCAAAGTTACTCGTCGTGCTACTTTCCGGATTATAATGTAAAAGGCTATGGGGGGGGGGGGGCTAGAGAAATGGAGAAAGAAAATGAGGGAAAATAAAAAAAAGAACCAAAAAACACAGCGTCTAGAACATGAAATTAGATTGATCATACTACACTGTTACTACACTGTTATCAAGACTTGCTTGACACTTCCTGGAACCTTGGATCAAGTCTACAAATGAATATGCGGTGGAACGAGACGAATTTCCTTTCCCGCTACACGACCATGGTCCAACTACGTAGATGTCAAAAGAAGAATTCCATTTTCCCAGTTTATGTATGGAATCCCACTGTGACGTGCATTTGAAGACTGATTGTGCACTATACTCCGGAGTTCGGTGGATCTATATCATAACATGAGCTCCACCGAGGGTGCCGCCAAAAGCCGGGACTAAGATAATGGAGATATGGAGTTCGGAGTATGAAGATATGGAGATAATGGAAGTTTGAGATTGTGCTATTCAGATTTCCAATCGAATTATTGTAACTGAATGCAGAGAGTATTCCAATGTCCGAATGCAGATCCGAAATCACGACTTATATTGTATAGATTGTATACAATGTCGTGGTAATTCCACGCGGATAGTCCATGATGTCAAGGCGCATTTGATAGTCCCCGATTGCCTTGGTTTTTGTCCACCTTGGCGGGAGGTCTGGACCCCCCGGTCGCTCGTGCATACATATTTTTTTATTGTCCAAGACATTCATAAATTCTTAGTATGCTTTATTCTTTTTGATAACCATACAACATACGTTGAAAAGCTAAAGTCTGGAAATATGTATGTTGTATATTCATCATAGAGTAAGAGTCACATACTCTGCCAAGTCTTATATCTAGATTGGTTTTCCGCGTTTCACGATACCTTCAGCCCCCACGGTGACTCTCTCTCCATGTCTCACCAATTAGCTGTACCAGGTCAAATCCATGATTTATTAAAATTTCCAAAGTGCAAGCCATCCCGAGCTCTAGAACTACCCTACGAAGCTATTCTCGTCAAACGCCTACGCCCGGACCACCAACCCCTTTGTTGTGTCTTAGCGTCGCAGAGTTTTCCGTTTTGCCACTCCATTGGACTATCCCAACAAAATAGGTGGCTGTCGGTGGCTACCATATGGCGTTATGGCGGCGATTTGTTTTTATTTCTCAATGATCTCCTCGGACATCCCACGAGATTGGCGAAACCCTGAACCCCTTTGCATGGTGGGTACCAGGGTACCCCGAAGTCTCGTTCTGACAGTTCGAGCTCTTCTGATCTGCACAAGGCTATGTTGTTGATCTCCAGATTTTTACCCCCTCCTTTTCATAGAGTTATCCCGCAAAACTCTGCCAGATATCCACTGACTGAATATGGGTAATCCAGCCTACGGGCGTACCCGATACATCTTCTGGATCCTCATTGCCAATATGAACGTCTCGGTGAAGCGGCAAGGTCGCAACATTCCGAGCTGCAGGGCGATAACGTCCGCTTAGCCCCTTCTTGCCGAGAGCCCTGGAAACTTCCGTGCGCTTTTTTTTTTTTTTTTTTTGCTATTTTTTGCTTTTTTATTTATTTTCTTTTTCTAATTTGATCCCGAAATCTGAGCACCCCTCCATCGGTTGTCCGGTTCACGGGAAACCCGAATCGGGTCATGGCCCGCAACCCCTTGAATACATAGTAGAACGTGTTATGGGGTCGAAGCGCCGAAGCGGTCAGACTAGAACCTATCAGAAGTATATCATGCTCATGTGTGAACCTTGAGATCACAGAGTTCAGCCTTAGGGTCTTACTTTCTGATGGAATGGGAGCAATTTGCTAATCTATTCATGAAATGATCGCCCAGATGCGATCTCACATTGCAATTTGCAATTTGAACCTTCACATTTTGACATATTTTCTAACGGAGTGGTGTGCTCCTTGAAATCCGCCTCATCTCGCAGACGACCATTCCAGACTGCAACTCACCCCGAGGGCGCTACTGTGGCTGAACTCAGACTCCCATCACCGGTCCAGTTTCCGAGAATCATCTCGCGCAATTCAAACCGACACTGCTAAGAATAAGCTTCCCCTGCTTCACCTTGGTAAAACACGCACCCGCTTTGGGCAGCGGGCCTGTCCAGACTGCGATCGCTGCTTGCCAAGAACAAAAGGAAATGAAGCGTGAAGAGTATGCATTAAAGAGACCAGGGCTGTGAAATGAGAGAGGGGCACCGCGTTTCCTAGAGAGCTCTAGCTACCCCGCGTAGATACAGCTGGCGTCAACTCTTGCATTCACGATGCATCTTGCGAACTCGGAGTTGATGCGGAGCCCGGGTATCGGAGCGACGCGGACATGCGTTCTGATCCCTTTTCTTACCCCGCGGGCTATAAAGTTATACCCCAGGATTTGCGTCTGGTTGGCAATGATTATGCCTGGATGATCTGCCAATGAGAGATGCCGGTTTGCGCACTATGGTTGTAGGAATAGAATCTTGCCCGGATATCCTAATCGGAGCACACTCGAATACACCCGATGGCGATGTGTATGCAACATTCCAATTAGACCTCCATACGACAATTGGAAGTTGTGATATGCCAACCCTCCCAATTAATCGTGTGTTGCACAGAATAGACGTTTCAACCCGTTTCAACTCTGGGCATTTCAAATTTATGATGCAAGATAGAAAACTCGACTATGATTGGCCCGCAGCTGCTGATAGCTCAAGGTTAAGAAAATCGCACGCAAGCAGCGCATATGGGCTGACTATGCAATGTCGCACGTCACGCAAATCCTAGACGCGCCTCTTCTGCAATGCACTGCACCGAGCACCACCTGACCTTCCAACATCCCTGCGGGCCACACGTTCCCAAGGGGCATCTGTATGCCGGACGTTGTATCTGAAAAAAAAAGTTGCTGAGGAAGTGGCACCACCTTACACATCTTGGCATCCAGCAACCACTGGCAAGACTGGGTAGACGATCAGGGGCAGCCGCTTTAGTCGATTGCATATACATCTAGGTGGTATACATGATGCGTTAAGTCTAGGGACAGCACGGGCCTTGAATACTAGTGCATAGTAAAATTATATCAAAATTTACTTAATATATACTTCCGAAAGCCTATAGCACGGACAACTAGTAGCCTCACTCGAAGTAAGTATATTGTATGTATACCCTAGCCCCGCCCCACGCTTATGCATAGCATGCGAGAAAGGGCCCAGCGCCAAAGCAACCCCCACCAAGTTCGAAGACCGGCCAGAACGGAGGCGCGGTAGTCAGTGCGCACGATCCCGGAGATACGACTCGACGGTGCAGTGATAGTGGGGCGTGGATAGTCTGCGCGGCCGTGCATAAGGCTTTACATTAGTGCGGCGAACTGACAATTGCTATGCATGACGGGGTCAGTGCATGGGTGTTCTGGGCTGTTGGAGGGTTTTATCTCAGGGGTTTCATGTTGACATGGCATATTTTATACTTTGCACTATTCATTGATTTTGTTCTGGGGAAAATGATTTGCAACTTGCAGGTGTACCCCGAAGTCGCGGGGATTTATCTCCACATTTTGTCATTTTTGACAAAGTTCCAAGCTTGATACTTGAGAGATTACGAAATCTTCAATTGATATCTCAAGTTAATTATAAGTCCATTAGTTTCCAAGGTTGCTATAAATGGATAGATTACCTAAAAGTCAAGCCACAAATAAAAAAGAAAAACAATAGTACTCGGTTACAAAACGCCGAAGCTAGAGGATTGGCTGATCTGTGCCCGTTATCATCCCACCGACGGGAGAGGCGTTTCCTGTCAGCGTTATAGAAAAACGCCCATTTTTGACAACACGAGAATTGACGCCTTAAAATTCGGAAACCCGGCCCTCCTTGGCCGTCAGCTTTTGTGAATACACCTGGACATTCAACATTTGGATATCGAAGATAAGTACGCGGGGTAGGAAGACCTAGGGAATGTTTTGAGGCCTGGAATGGACGGGGTCAAGTCGCTCAACTGTGGGGTTGAAGAGGGCCTAAGAGCGTCTGAGTGATAATGATCGCTACTGGGGTGATCATTTACTGTTTCTTGTTGCTCCTATCAAAGGCATATTGTAGGCCAATTATACTCTTTCCTCTAGAAATAGGACGCCCAAAAGATAAAATAGAACTCTTTTACCATGCTATCTATCAGACTAGTTGCTCAGACTATCAAAATCCCGTGTCTAGGATAGAGGCATAAGCCGACTACTTTTGGCTAAACCGAAAACTTTGTACTTTCGTGGCTCCTGAAACTCTGTGCACAGTGTACTTGTGGACATATGTAAACAACGTTCTCGGATTCAACGGATATCGCTATCTGCGGAGATGAATATGGCTTGTAGCCCTGCACCTCTCAATTGCGGGGTGCATCTGCCACCTCATACTGTCCGAGCGATATTATCGCCTTACCGTTTAATAGCCTTCCGAGGTGTTTTAGTAAACAGCTGACAATGCAGCTATCACGAGGCAAGGCAAACAAAGCCCCCCTAAATTGATAGCCGACGAATAGATCTGATATTCCCCTGCTCGTCCAAGACCTATGCTCTCCTCCCTATCCTCAAGCCACAGCGGGAGCCAGGGAGCGGGCCCTAGAAGCCGAGCTTGACACAGACCTTCCCCACACTTTGACTGTCATGCTCACGCAGATGATCACAACATGCATCTTGCGCCGGAAGATCCGTGAGGAAAGACAGCGTCTATCTCCCACGCGAGGTATGCACAAACACTGAAGCACACAAAGTTCTTCACATGACACTCATAATGGCAGGTCCAACTCCGATGTTCCGACCTCACAATGTGGTCAGACTCCGAGGAAATGGCATCTCAAAGTCAATTCTTCGCTTTCTGGCAGCCACCCCCTCACCGCTACCCATGATAAATTATGGAAAACTGCAAAGTCCACCAGGGAGGTCTGAAAAGACTTCTCTTCATCTTCCTTTTTCTCTTTTGCTGGGGTCATCATCCACCTCACTCTATGTGATCCCACCCTATGTGGCGGACTATACTAAAACTCCACTGAAACTTTTTCTTCTCGGCCGGCCTGGTCCTGCTCAGGGACCGGCGCTCGGACTTGTAATTGCGTTGTCACTAGAATGTACCTCTATCTTGCGAATGGACCGTGCGTGTGCTTCCATGGCGCTGAGGGACGTGTCCTGCATCTTTGCCGCCACCAGGTCGGCGAATGGGTGGTTTTGTCGGGGAGATGGCGAAGAATAGGACAGATCCCTATAGCCTGGTTTAGAATACGCTGTGCAGACTTGAAAGCACCGGTATCGGGTGATTTAAATTTGAGTCCGTTGACCGCTTGGTCTTTTGCATGAGAAGAAATGGCATATAGATTTATTTTCGCTAACTGGGCTTCTTTGACACAATGCCTTTGTCCAGCATATACCCTGCCAGAGTTCCTTTTATGAAGATTCCGCAGTCAGGTTTACCATACTTTGAAATTTGATGGTCGCCAGTTACCAAGGGATCTCAGTCAATTAGATCAATCCATGTATGCAGCGAGATGAAGTGTTTGCTGATATTCTTTACTCTGCTCTAGCGATTCTACCTACATATTATTCCAATTTGACCAAGGGAATCTCCCAAGAAATTGCATGTTTAGATATATATGTATTCTGCTGAAACCTCTCTAAGCCCATTTTCGCCTGAGGCCTACAACCTTCCAAAGAATGCACCTGATGGAAACCATCTACCATCTACCATCTACCATTTACCATCTTCCATTCTCCATTCTCCATTCTCCCCACATTGCTATGTTTGACCATTTTCATCAAGCTTCATCAGGTGTGCAGGAATCTACCTGGTGTCAAGAACCACTTTATAGCAGTGATAGGCAAAACTCAGGACAGTCCATATTCCCGAAAGAAAGTGGAAGTTGAAGTTTTGAAGTGAAATTGAAGCTGTAAGCGGGAGATCACCGGGTCCATTGGTGGAGCCAACTTCTGCCCACATTTATCCTTGGTCTTCACTCCCCCCCCTCTATTTACTTGTTTACTTCCGGAACTCCAAAACTTGCTCATGTCTCAAGTTCAAAGTTCTGGATTGGCCGACCTTGAAAAAGAGCTGGTATGCTCTGTATGTACTCCATTCCGCCCCCTTACATTTATCTTTCTAACACCGCTCTTTGCCCCAGATTTGTACCGAGCTCCTTTACCAACCCC
This sequence comes from Penicillium concentricum, assembly GCF_028827145.1. Lineage (NCBI taxonomy): Eukaryota > Fungi > Ascomycota > Eurotiomycetes > Eurotiales > Aspergillaceae > Penicillium > Penicillium concentricum. Next base: position 5,133,136 of record NW_026622754.1, on the reverse strand, counting down.
TCACTCTCCTCGACTGCCTCCACACTTACTGCGGCTCATGTGTGAAAGAATGGTTCTCCGCGCAAGGGTCGCGTCGCCCCCGCGCCTCCCCTCGATTTACCTGCCCGTCTTGCCGTGCTGAAGTGCGCGACACCCGCCCAAATGCCACCGTGACGACCCTGCTGGACATGGTCTTGACCGCACACCCAGATCGAGCTAGAGCAGCAGATGAAAAGGTGGAGATTGCTACTAGATACACACACGGGGAGTCGGTTTTCCCAGCACTTCCTTCGGGCGGGGAGAGTGCGGAGGAGGACGGCGAGGACGATAGACGCCTTCTGGAGGATGTACGCGAGCTGAGTTTACGCGAAAGCCGGTCACAAGCTAGGCGCGAGGCCCGACGGATGGGCCAATCCTCGCGGACGCGTGAGAGAAGCAGCCATACCGAGAGGCCTACGGAGGACGGTCGGTCCAGGCGTCGGAGGGATGATGATACGACGCGGCAGCAACGTACATTACGGCCCGATGATTCGGAGCGCACGCGGCGAATCGAACATCAATCTAGTCTGCGTTCCTTATTGAGTTTGTCCTCTGATGCGGAGACTATGGAGGAAGAGATCTTGCGGCAAATTCTTGAGGACGGATTACTGGACAACATCAACCTCGATAATCTCGGTCCAAGGCAAGAAGAGGAACTCAGTGAACGCATCGCGGATGCTTACCGTCGGAGGCATATGCAAAGATCGCAGTCTCGTCAGGGACAAGAACAGGGACGAGAACAGCGGCAAGAGCCTGACGGAATTGCGCGAACACATGCGAGGTCCGAGTCCGCCCATAGGACTGCAGAACCAACGGCGGGTACCCGAGAACACAATGTTAGAAGACCGCCAATTTCCAGGCCGCATCTGTTCGATTTGGCTCCCACACGGCCGAGCGTGGGCCATCAAAGGCGCAACTCGGAACAAGTAGGTGGGCGCCGAAGGACCTCGCCCGTCCGAACAAATCAGGCGTCAGCGTCAGATGAAGCCATAAGGCCTGCTGCCCGATCCTCCAGTGATATGACTGCGGATCGTCGCGTCTCTCAGGCTGGGCGCTTACGATCAGAGTCATCATCAGCCAGGCCGCGACGTGCCACAGAGTCAGAACAGAATCTCTCTAGCACGCTGATGGCCGGAGGACGAGAACGAGGCTCCTCTAGACAGATCAGGAGTCAATCAGCCACGAACTCTCCCACTTCTGGCGCTGCGAACACAAATTCATCCCGCCATTTGACTCATACTGACCACACCCTTCCGTCATTATCTTCGCCCCTTGTTCCAAACCGGTCAGATAGACGAACAAGACCATCTTCGTCCCGATCCAATGTTCCTGCATCTCCCACTGTACAATTCTCAGAGCCCTCTATCTCCTGTGACCGTTGTGGAAAGGACAACATCCAATATAGTCTACACAAGAGATGCACAAGTTGCAAGGAAGGAAACTTCCACCTGTGTCTACGATGTTACCGCTTGGGACGTGGCTGTCTTCGATGGAACGGATTTGGTGCCTCCGCACATACGACATTCCAAAGAATCATATCGTCGTCTACTCGACGCCCTGTACAAATTGATGACTCAGGTCATATCCTAATGTGGTTTAAATATCAGCGGCCCTCCGAGACTTCTCATCAAACGATGAGCGGAGAGAGACAAATGACGAGCGACAACCCGGTCCGCCGGCTACAAAGCGGCCTCTTCTGTGACACGTGTCAATCGTCGGCAAACGATTGTTTTTGGAAATGCAATCAGTGCAACGAGGGGGACTGGGGGTTCTGTAACTCCTGCGTCAACCAAGGAAGATGCTGCACCCATGCCCTATTGCCCATCCGGCGCATTACCCATAGTCCACCTCCATCAGCACTGTCTACCACACCGCCGCCAGCTGAATCAAATACCTTCCCCACACCATCTGAGATCGAGAGCTTCAAAATTCTCTCATTTTCAACAAACTGCGATATCTGCACATATCCAATCCCAGCCTCAAATACCCGCTACCATTGCCTGGAATGCAATGGCGGTGACTACGACGTATGTACAAACTGTTACCTCAAACTCGTGGCAACGGGCAAAATAAACAAAGAGAACGGACACAACGGTTGGCGCCGCTGCCTCGCCGGCCACCGCGTGATCGTAGTCGGTTTCGAAGACCACGAAGAAGGCCAGCGCCGTGTCATTGTCCGCGACCTTGTGGGTGGCCGCGCCCTGAAAGACGAGCATGTAGCACAGTCACAATTACAATCACAAACTTCCTCCCCAGCAGCCGGAGGCCCCGTTGCATCCCCGGAGTTTGGAAACGGTGACTGGAGTTGGAAGGACGGTCCCGAGCGCCGTAAGAAAGCATCCCGTCTGCGCGCTGGACCTGCCCCCACGAACGATACCAGCAGAAGTTCTGTCTCTGCTTGTGATCCCTCAAATCCACCCGTTTCCAATGCCACCGTGACCCCGATTCAGGGTATCCCGCCCTTCCGCCGCTTCCCGCCTAACGGTGGTGTCGGACTCGTCGTCCACGCTCTGTGGTCCTGGTACCCAGAAGAAGAAGTCTCAGACGAGCTTGTTTTCCCGCGCGGTGCGCTTATCACTGAGGCGGAGAATATAAACGACGATTGGTTCTGGGGGTGTTATGCTGGTCGCACGGGACTCTTTCCTGGTTCGCATGTTGAATTCGTCAGGGAGATCCTTAGGTAAAGATAAGATGCCTTTGCCTTTTTGCGTTTGAAGATCGCACATACCTATGATACGCACGACATGCATCGTATACCCGTTCTACTTTTTCTCTCTCACTTTTTTGCGTCTGTTCGTTGCATAATTACGATGATTATGACCGTCGGAGTTATGAATTTGAATGCTGCATCTGCATTTCCCCTCATCGCATACATAGTATATTGTTAGATTCAATGAGCCATGCACATCTATATCGTCCATGATATACGGAGTACTCGAATGAATATATAAACTCTGTGATGGGTATCCCTGCGATTAGGACTATTTACCTACATACCGAACACATAGACCGATAACCACACCAATAATAGCGCCAACCAGTATGCCTATACAGAGATGCACGACAGCATACTTCACCACACGTGCCTTGGAACCGTATTTCCACTCATTCATGAAGCTTTTGTTGGTGGTGAGAGTGCGCTTTTGGGGGCTGCTCGGGCAATTTCTCAACATCATAATCGGCCCCGTTCGAAGCAGATGTGTGTGCATGTGTCTCTTGCTTCGTATGTTCCATCTTGTGTACAACAGTCGGGCTTGACCAGTTGCTGGACGTGGTTTGGGCCTCGTTAATACCTGTCAGTTCAGGATTCGATGGACTTTTCGGAGCCTAAACTCACCTACGCTTGGTTTTCTTGTTTCCTCTTCGGTCGTTGGAATAACAATGTCTTTTGATCTGCGTCGCGAGAAAGGATGGATGGGGCTGTCTCGATAAATCTCTCGGGGATCTTTCTCATAACCTTCAGTTTGAACGGAGAAGGCGAATAGGAAGAAAACAAATAATAGGAATGCTAGGTGGTAGAGGTTACAAATCGGATCTACCGTAACCGATTAATTGTTGCAATGGGGCAGAGAATTGCCCGACCGCTACAACATAGACGATCGCTAAGAGAATGTTAGATTGATACATCTGTTGGACTGGTGGGTCTCTCTAGGGGATCTACATTGGCATCTGTATACGATGTAGGGAGGCCGGCCTTGACTCCCTATGACCGATACCATCCACAACATTGACGGCCAAAATACTCAGACATCAAGGCAAGCTCGGTGTATATATCTACGAATAAGTTGTCAATACATATTGACTCGAGAAACTCATGACGTAGAGCTTTTTCCTCTTGACGATCTTTGGGGCCACATACGGGCTGTGGGTCGGGGGCCGTAAGAGTATTGTAAAATGTATTGCGGAATAATTAATCTACTAGAATCCAGGGGTTTCCAGTTGAATGATAACTGCGGCCTCATTGGCAGTCTACGCATTTTGACCGGTAGAGAATGAGTCGTTTCGGCCCTATAAGGGCACCCGAGAAGTAATTCTAGAGAATATGTTGGATTCCTACTATACATAAGGATGTGGGAAATATAACAAAGAGGATAGCGCATTCGGTAAGCGAGCAGTCCATGTAAGCCAGTGGTCCCAAAACACGTACTAAATGCGATAAATTACAACTTGATATCTCAACAACGGTAGTCTGTATGAAATTTTCCATACAGCCGGGATGCTTTTTATATGATATCCGTCCACTCGAAGGAGTTTTTAAAAATTTGGTGAACTACTAACTGAGATATATATATCCTAGAGCCTTTGGCGTAATTTTCGATACCCCAACAATGCGAGATTTAAAATCATTTGAAATTGATATGTACGACCAAAAATGCTTATCAATAGCTATCCATAAGTAGTCAAATAAAACAAAGGTGTTGGTTGTTGAGATAAGTGTAGCATATATCAGATTTACTATGTGTTTTTGGACCACTCGCTTACCGAATACGTTATAGCTTGAGTACCTCTCTGTTGAACGGAGAACGGGTCGCCCGAATCGGTTAGCTCGAGCCCAGAGTGAGACGACCCCCCGAACTTCCACCTTCACATCAGAATCGAGTTGTTGTTGTGCAGCCCTGCTACCCTTCAAAGTGTATCCCGCTTCTTTTTCAAAATCTGCATATATTTCACTATATCATTACCATCGGCACCCACTTGATGAGACGGACTTATTCATCACTCGGCTGACAACCAGCCTGGGAAATCCGCCAGAGTGTCCAAAGAGAACATAAATTGGGCAATTATGGGCTGGCTAAGGCATATATTCGGCAAATTTTCAACGATGTCGGAAAAGAAAAAGCAGCAGAGGGCGAAGAAGCGTCGGAGTAAAGAGCATAGTCGACGAGTTCGAGAACGGGAAGAAGAATTGAGACGTCGACCAAGAGAGAAAGTTCCCTTTTTCTTGGGTTCGCCTTTCAAAACATACGAAGTGAACTATCGCGGACCTGCGGCGGGTGTATGAATTCCTCTTTTCGAGACGACAGCAATGGTGTTGTTCGAACAGAGAACTCTGTACACTGTTTGTTTCCCTTCATTGGCCTCTCTCACTTTGAATATCGACAAGAAACCCTTGGACTTTCCACTCTCACTATCCCGCCAACAACGATAGTAGGTTTAACCCTATATAATTATGAAGGCCTCGCTAAGTACTAAGCCTGGGCGAATGATACCGAATTCAGTCTCATTGAGCGACGCATCAACATCGCACCCAGACTTGGTTTATTCTTGCCATGATGCCCGAGGCTTGTTTAGGCTACCTCGCCGAGTCCTGGTCTCTTTTTTGGCCTATTTGTGCATGAATAGAAAGGTGTTTCTTCTTCTCTTCTCCCCTTGCTTAGGGGTTTTCGCTGTCCTTGAAGTATACAAGGGATGGTGTTGACTCTTGAGCATCTGTGCCAATGACTTCAGTTTTGTTATTCTTTCCACACTTGTCTCTTACTTCTTACTTTATATGTCCTACCTCATTTTTTCTCGCTTCTCTCTCTTAATTCTTTCTCATCGCTCCTTAACCACCTCTCACCATATCTCATCAACGTCGCAAAAGAAGAATCCCAAACAAGGTGAACTGGGCACCCTACGGCACTACGGCAGGTACAGCAGATGGGATAAATTGAAAAGTTGAGGCCCAAAGTCTCGGATCAATACGTGCTGGATATCCAAGAAGAGAAGAGGAGAGTTGGAAAAAGAGGGGGGATTTATACGCATGGCCGGAAATTGGTCCACTGGGGGCCCCCAGTTATATAGTGGCAGCTACACCTGCGACCTCCCGGTATGACCCGTCACAATTGACAGAAGACTGTCATATGGTTGTTCCGTCCATCGCACCCTTTGAACGAACATGGGGAAGGTGCGAGGGAACTGTCCACTTTCGGAAGGCACGTGGGAGGTCTCCCCTACATCTGTGGAGTTTCCTTTTGTTTTCTCTTCCCATCTTTCCTCTTTTGATATTTTTGTTTATCGTGCGAATTAACCAATAAACCACAATGGCTATGTAGTAACCTTCGTTTTTGTGCTGCTTGCAGCCATGGTAGCATACTAGTGCCATGATCTTGAAGTTGTGGGAAGGCTTATGGTCTCATTCGCCGTGTTTATCGCGCTAGCTAGGCGTCCCCTCGGTACCTTCGGGTTGACCAGAGGATGGCTATTTTTGAGTCTCAGTCCACTGGGGATCAACTGCCTACTCCTACTTTCGATCCTCCCAATTCTCCTCGCTAGTATTCTCGACTTGAATTACGAATTCGACATGTCGTAGCACATCTACGATCAGCACAGAGTGTGAGGTTTGGCAGATCATATTCCCCCAGTACTTGGACAAAAGAAGTGCCAAATTCATCATGGTCTACATAGTTGAAAGTATGAGGCAACTGATCAATCGCGAGGAACCACTTTCAAAGAGCTCCAAGAAATCCCGAGGTCAAGAGACATAAATGGGAGCACAGATAGAGTTTATAGAGCAGAAACTCCGTGGTACGGAGGCACGAGCTCGTAATTCCGTTGGGAGACCTCGGGACTGTCAGCAAACTTTACAACCTTGGAAATACCCTTGCAGCTGGGCTGAACGTACCTTCCTCGTCTGTGCGGATGAATAGTTCGCAGTTGACTAGTTACACCGTACAACGGCCCCGATCTTAGGGTTGCATTGACAAGATCCTCGCGTGCTTCGGTTTGGAGAACTGCAAAACCGTCTCAACCGAGAAAAGGACGTTCTCACTCCATGCACTGATAGCACCGCCACAAAAGTCAAGATAAAGAAATATCAGACCAAGGTTGGTACTATGCGAGACTGACCGGCATATTTGCGGCCTCGTCTTTACCAATGGTCGTTCCCTGCGCCGCACATCCGCCAGGACCACTCGGGCAAGTGAGTACATCCCGCAGTACAACAGCAAACGGAGCAGCAGGCAACTGATTAGGAAGGAGTGCAATCAAAAGTCACGCAAGCCATGTAGAAGGACCTGAAGAATGGCCTGTGAGGAAGCGACCGCACAAATGAGAATAATAGCGATTCATGGTAACTAAACCAGCGATAGCCGTAGACATAGCCTTGGAAGCAAGTGCTCTAACTCACGTACCAATGTCTATTCAAGCTATCTTCTGCATTGAACATTTATTATAGAGACTGGCAGTGTCCATAGATCTAATGAGAAACACAGAGGTAATCCGATAGCAGACCGGCAATATGCCTCTTAGTATATGCTATGAAACCATTTTTGCACCCCTTGTTCTTCCACCACAGGGGTGTTTTGTTTCTCCCTAATGGGGTATCCAAACTTTGATAATTAGAAATCCGATTTAACTTAACTGTTCATGGCTCCCATTAATAATCTCCTGTGGCCACAAAAGCCAATCTCGATATTTTGGATCCAACACAGAATATAGTTGTGTCATAAGGCGCGAGCTTAGACCTTCCATCCACCACATCCACTCGATCTGACGAATAGATGCGCACCAATGAGCAAATATAACGAGTGCAATCGGTGCTTCCTGGCACAAGAGGTTTAAATATTGATCTGAGACATCAAGCAGCCACCGAAAGACATCTGCGCTCTCGAGTCTCCGCATGATTCCAGGCCTTATGGCTAGACCCAATGTGCGGGCTAGTTCATCTAAAGCCTCTTGATAGATAACTCGAAGTGACGGGTCAGCTGCGCATTCTCTCCATATCATTTGTTGCAATTCCCAAACATGAGGCTTGCCTTGCTCAAGGGCATGTGGCGAGCGATGGGCAGCAGCTAGATAAGATCCGTTTGTGAAGATAGGTGCCAGCCTCCCGGTACGAAGATCCTCACCGCCGGTATGAATAACAGTTGTTGTCCCTCGGAAAAGACGGGCCCACTCTGATAGATTCCCACGCTCAAAGAGAACCAGGAAATCGCCTTCTTCCGATGGCTTGGCGCAAGAGAACATGCACGTCAGAGAGGAGAAAATAAAAAGTGCTGCACCATTGTCTCGCGCAAGAGGTGAAACGAGCGGGATCATCTCTCTCACGGCGGTGCTGTGGTGCATCTGTGCGTGAGCAAGACATGTTGCGCGTCGCGCTTCATCAGAGCGAGCTAGATGTAGCGCAGAAAGTGCTAGCAAGGTGTGCAACACTGGAGGCGTTGCAAAGCCAATTCGGGGTGCTTCATTGCACCAAACGGTCTGCACAGCGGGGCTTCGCGATAGTGTGTAGCAGGTTGACGTTGTCCAGTGGTGCAACAGTTCCAGGTCAAAAACAGCCAATGTGGAAGGGAATGGTCCTAATGAGGACAGACTTGGTAAAACTTGTGAGATTCCAGGTACTGGGGCACGAATTTTTCCAGGTCCGGTGCTATCTGGGCCAGATAGCGACACAGGTGACTCTGCTGGGTCCGCCTGGGGTGGAGAAAGCGCGGTTGAGGGACAGGCGAAGGAACAAACAACCCCGTGCTTCTCGCAGTTCCGACAACGTGGCTGGCTCTCATCGCACTGATACAGAACTATAAGCTAATACTCGCCAGAAATATTGATGAATTCCTCACCTTGACCTTTCGCTTTTTGCATTGTAAGCATCCTGATCGCGATTTCCGGTGCGAACGGCGGCCTGGAGGTAATGTGTCCATGTCAATCACTAGCAGGTACCATAAATCTATGGTGAACCCCGAGAGGCATTTAATATGAACTGTACCATTACTAAGAGGGAATCTAGGCGCCTATTCTACAGATTTTGCGGAGGCGCACTGGCATCTCGGCCAAGGGGCTGCGCTAACCGTAATAGGCTAGCGCTATCAGATTTGATGGGGGAAGCAGTATGCATTCCTATATGTAGTCTGGAGCTCAAGATCTTCGAAATTAAGAAAAGACATACTTCACGCTATATTTGATCTAAAATATATCATTTCTGGGGTCAGGCGAATCGGTGTAGAGTGAGAAATACATACTACCATGAAATAAAGCAAGGTTTGGCCCATTTCTAACCCTGGTGGTCACTGAATGAAAAACAAGCACTCCACGAAAACAATAACACATGAAACTTCTTCTTAATACAGTCATAGGACTATCCAGATGCCATAATGGCTTTTAGCGAAATACACAGTATAAATATCTCAACTTAAAGTATGTCTCTGTTTAAATATAGATTTCATCCTGGTCCAGTAATGAGCCATTTCATCAGCAGGATCTTATCTCTCAAGTTCCAATTTTCAATCAAGCTTTAAAAATCTCAGCAGTGTAGGTAACCATCCCCTTTCAGGTTGAAAGATTGTTCGTGACTTTTTTTTAACTTTGATATTCAGGACCTGCCAGATAGGGCGGTTGGAGACCCGTCCCATTACGTGGCTACGCATCTCTATTATGCGTTGCGCCTTGCATAGTATGTTTTGTAGTGTAAGACTCGATAAGGCGAACCACCATCCATAACATGGAGGCCAAGCACGGCTCTCCACTTGACCTGCATGTATGACATCGGACGCACTGCACGGTATCCCAGCTTGAATCCTGAAAGCTGACCGCTCTTCCTTGCCCAGTCTCTTTAAATGATGGAATGACCACCTATATCCATAACATTAATCCCAATACCAGCGAATATTTGCAAGATCTCCTTATAGTAAGTAGTTGGCACCATTTTATGTTCCCATTGGTAGCGCATACTGATCAACTCATGAAATAGATGCCTCAAGGAACTGGAACCCTGACAAGCGACAAAGGACGAGTCCTTGGTCAATTTGAAGTCGAAGGCGCTCAGTATATTTTCGTGGGAAACCTGACTGGCTTCGGGCAGTCTTTCTCCATTCCCAATGCCGACGTCACCTATGACTCAGCCGACCAGTTACACAAACAATCTGAAGATTTTGAAGAGTTGCCCGTAGAAAAAGATCAGATTGAACTCAAGCTCAAGAACGGGGTTTCGATCACGGGCGGTTTTGATATGCCCTTCAGCGATGGCGAGGTGAAGAGAGGGACCGTTGTTGGCGGTGGAGGGAAATGGTTGAAGCTGTGATGAGTAATGACTTTTGAATATGTAAGAGGTCTTTGGGATTGGAAATTGGAATGAATCGAGGGGTCAAAGGTCCATTTTGTATACACCATAGTAGATGGAAGAAATCTCAAGGCAACAACAATATATTAGAAAATGGGGAATAAGGAAGAACCAATACGAAGTTACGAACCTTGGAAAACCCATAGTAAATATTCCTTGGAAGGGTTGGCAGGCGTCAACCTTAGAAAGCCGCAAGGCTGTGAGAGCGCCCCCACCTGACTGCGCCACACTCGGGGCAGTCGGGACATTATAAACCACCCTTCTGCCCTGACAGTTCTTGACTTTAACATACAATAGTCTTGCCATGTCTTATAACCCTAACCGTTAGTGGCCTTTGAAAAGCATTTCGACCCTTGGGAGCTAACTCAGTGAATAGAACCTCCGTACGGAGGATACCCACCCCAATACGGACAGCAAGGCCCTCCTCCAGGACCTCCGCCCCAGGGTTATCAGCAGCCTTACGGTGCTCCTCCCCCGGGCCAGTACCCACCTCAGCAAGGCCACTATCCCCCGCCTCAACAGGGACATTATCCTCCACCCCAAGGCCACTATGGTGCCCCTCCTTCGCAGGGAGTTCCTTACGGCGCGCCACAACCCCACGGATACCATGCTCCTCCCGCGCAACCTCCATACGGCCAGCCACCGCATGGCTATGCCCCTCCAAGCCAACCGCCTGCAGGTGCTCCCGGATACCCACCTCCAGGCCAACCACCCGTTGGATACGGCGCACCACCACCCGGCGGACCACCCGGCGGCGCCTTCCCACCCCAGGGTGTTCCTTCAAGACCGTCTCCCGGTTATACCCCTGGTGAATTAGCGCCCGGTGACTTCCGGCCCCAAGCAGATGCGCTCCGCAAAGCGATGAAGGGCTTTGGCACGGATGAGAAGGCCCTGATTGCAGTCCTCGCGCAACTCGACCCGCTCCAGATGGCCGCTGTCCGCGACACATATTCCAAGCACCTCGGCCGCGATCTGTTCAAGGATGTCAAGTCCGAGACTGGAGGATATTTCCGCGACGGCCTACTTGCCGTGCTCGACGGACCGCTTATGCATGATGTCGAGAACCTGCACGACGCAATCGATGGCGCTGGCACAAAGGAGTGGCTACTCAACGACATCCTGCTCGGCCGGTCCAACGCTGATATCAATGCTATCCTGACCGCCTACGAAATGAGACACAAGCGCTCGCTTGCTAGAGATGTCGAAGGCGACCTCTCCTTCAAGACCTCCACTCTTTTCACCACTATCCTTCGTGCCGCTCGCCATGAAGAATCTACCCCTGTCAATCCGCAAACAATCGAGGCGGATGTTCGCTGCCTGCAAGCTAAAGAGAACGTCACAGAAGTGTGCGTAATCTTTGCTCAGGCGTCTAATGCTGAGCTCCGCGCTATTAGCCAAACTTTTGAGTCACGCTATCATATCCCCCTCGAGAAGCATATCAAGGATGAATTTTCTGGTCACATGGAAGATGCACTGCTCCTGATGCTCCGCTCGGCTACGGATCCTGCCATGCGTGATGCTATTCTACTCGAGGATTGCATGAGCGGCATGGGCACCAAGGACGACCGCCTTGTTGTCCGTGTTGTTCGAGTCCACTGGGATCGCAGCCACAAGGAGAGGGTCAAGCGCGCTTATGAACACAAGTACGGGAGGGACTTGATTGACCGGGTGCGCGGTGAGACTTCTAGCGATTACCAGCGGTTGATGGTTGCCCTTCTTGAGTAGAAGGCTTCTTTTTTCTTTTCCTTTCTTATTCTATTCCTGTACAAATTATGACCTTTGAATGACTATGTTGTTCATGACTGGTTACATCTACTTCGAGATACCATGATCTGAAATGAGGAATGTGAGCTACGCCAGACAGATAGTGCTGAGTGCTGCAGTAAAAGAAGCTAAGGATTCTTTCTTGATTTAACACTTTCAGGACCTTGGATTTGCTGTAGAAATTAATTAATCGTATATGCTACCTAGAGATTTACAAGTTTCTAACCATTTAGGCTATAAGTCAATAGTCCACTTCGTCCGCAGCCTCTCCCCCCATGTTTGGAACAAAATCGGTATAGGGGCCATTGCCAAGGCAAGGAATGCCAGCAAACTATTTCCCCACCCAAGACCGAGTTTTTCATACATTTGCAATCCACAAAGAGGAAGAAGAGCCCCAAGCAAGCTTCGCAGAACAGTGCAAGCAGCTACAGCACTGGCAGCATGTGCAAGGAAAGCATCTACCAGATATGTCTGAACACACATCAATATAATGATCATTCCGAACCCAGTAACCGCATTTCCGATCTCGGGAACGATCCAATGGACCACTTTATCTGTCGACCATCCATAGATGAAGAGACCAGCCGGGATGGCTAATGAGCCAGGTATGGTAAGATACGTGGGAAGTCGGTCCTCGGGGATAGGCGTCTCCTTGCGCTCGAGTTTGATCCTGATCTTGCGATCACTCAATGTCCCCACGTAGGCAAGACCAAGCAACATGCCCACTCCGCTTCCTAGGAATGAAAGGCCGCTGCCGCTGGCAGAGAAATTATACTGGCCCTCGAAGACAATCGTGAACGTTGTAAAGAGGATGTAGAGGAAGCCGTAAAGAACAGCAATGTAGCTGGACATTAGCGCTACTATTGGAGACAGAATAAGCATCTTCGATGGCCGAATGAGACTCCGCACGAACAGCTGTTTTGGAGGGATTCCGGAATCCAGGCGAGATTTGTACGCTGTATCTCCTCTTGACTTTCGCAGCCGAGCAGCTTTCCGTTCAAGGAGAATTGGGGCATATGTCTCAGGCACGGTGAAAAAGAAGACGATCGATGCGGTTCCGCCCTAGAAAATGAGTTAGAAATTAGACTCTTTTGATCTGACATTGTCTTTCTTACCGTGATGGCAAGAACCCAAAACACCCATCGCCAATTTGTCGCCTCCACGAGGAACCCACCCACGACAGGACCGATGATCGGACCAAACAGCGGTCCTAAGGACCAGATAGCCATCGCCTGACCTCGTTTCTCTCTCGGCACAAGATCTGCAATCGTACCACTACCACATGTGATGGCAGCGACACCCGCAAACCCGTCAAGGAACCGGAAAACCACCAAAGACGCCATATTCGGAGCGAGCGCACTGGCGATATTGAATATCACGAACAAGACATTGCAAACATTGTAGACCGACGAGCGGCCGCTATACTCGCTGACGGGTGCGACAATCAGAGGGCCGAAGGCGAATCCTAAGACGTAAACCGAGACGACAAAAGACGAGAGTATATTAGATGTTGAACCGAAGTCTTCGAGGACTTGTCTGATACCCGGCGCAAACATCGAAGAGGCGAGGGGACTAGTCTTGTCAGAATCTTGGTCGACACCAAAAACATTTAAAAAGTACCCACGTCAAGAAAGTGATGAAAGAAACCATCCCGATGATAGTCCATTTACGCCCGGAGCTCCAGTTCATTGGATTCCCGGGGTCTTCACTGGCTGGCTCCTCCCAGAAGACATCATATTCGGACGTATCTGCTGTGTGCTCTTTCAGTTTCTCATCTGGCAGTCTAGCAGACTGCGCTTCAGGATCAGGCGATCTTGCGTCCATGTTGAGGGCACTGTGAAGATAAATCTGCACACATGGCACTTTGGTGTGCGCCGACGGGCTTTTTGAATGAGTCCAAGTCTGTCATATGCATGAAATGCATAAATTCCACGGGTTTCTTCATATCCGTGCACCTATCAAAGGGAATCCGGACAGATTATGCATATAAATGAGATCCCACCCTGTGTTTTAGTCCACAGAGGAGGGGGGGGTTCGTATTCGTACCTTTCCTAGCCCCCATTGGCGGACGCTGTATAAAATGGAGCGACCTGGTTGATCGACATCGGCTTCGGGTTCGGGTTCGGATGGGAATGTCATTCAAGCCCCTGAACAATCCCATTGGCGCTAGGATCTTGAATTATTGATTGAAATTTGATCAAAATGAATGCTTGAATTTATGCTATTAGCCATGTCGATCAACATGAGTAACCTCGGCCTAGATCAATATCTACACATATAAGAATCCGTCGCATCGGAGCCTCTCTGGAGTAAACTACAGCGAATATCGAGGCAAAATGGGGATAATTTTCAACGTACAGCATGCGCTGGTAACAGGACTTTTTACGGTACGCCATGCGATGCTTTTTGTGTCTTCTTTTCTAACACGTTCAGGCGATATTATATCTTGCCTCTAAAGTGATCTACAATGTGTACTTTCACCCCTTGAGCCGGTTTCCGGGGCCATTAGAACACAAAATATCACGACTAGCATATGTCTACCGGTCTGTTCGGGGAACTCTTCCCTTCGACATGCTGGAAATGCACAAGCGATATGGCGATATTGTCCGTATTGCACCGGACGAGCTGGCCTTCTCCCACCCCGATGCCTGGCAAGATATTATGGGCCACCAGAAAGGGCAAGCTGAATTCTCAAAGGCAACCTGGTTCTATTGTCCGGTCGAAGACCAACCATCACATGTAGTCAACGAAAGCAGAGAACAACATGGGCGTCTCCGCCGACAGATGGCGCACGGTTTCTCTGAAAAAGCAATGCGAGAGCAGGAGCTAATGATTCGTGGCTATGTTGATATGTTGCTTGACCGATTACATGAGTTTTGCAAGTCCGGTAGTCCGGTGATTCTTTCCGATTGGTATAACTACACCACTTTCGATATTATTGGAGACCTAGCGTTTGGTGAACCATTTGGCTGTCTGCAGGGATCAAACCTTGATGGATGGATCAAGGGAATTTTCGACGCCGGCCGGCTTGGCATTATATTGCAAGCGCTCTCGTTCTATCCACTCGTGAAGCGGACCCTGTTATCAATGGTGCCTGCGTCAATGAAAGAGGCACACGAGAAACATAAGAAACTCACCAAAGAGAAGATGATGCGGCGGATGGAAAAGGAAGAGGGTCGACCCGACTTAATTGAGGGACTTATGAGAAAGAGGGAAGAACTGGTGAGTTTTCAACTATTTTCGTCAAGAATAACAGCTGATCTTTGTCAGAATCTGAGTATTGATGAACTCATTGCAAATGCTGAAATTCTCATCATCGGTGGTTCCGAAACCACAGCCTCATTATTGAGTGGAGCCACATACCTCCTCCTCATGAACCCAACTGCCTATGAGAAGTTGAAAGAGGAAGTGCGCAGTGTGTTTCAAAGCCAGGAAGAGATCAATCTGATCTCTGTTAACAAGTTGCCCTACATGCTTGCATGTCTTGACGAAGCAATGCGCATGTATCCACCTATTGCGAACGGTCTACCCCGTATGTGTCCTGAGGGGGGTGCGAAGGTCTTGGGCGAATATGTTCCGGCAAACGTGAGTCTCATTTGATTTGAATACTATATATCCCTACTAACAGCGTTTGTCAAGACCTATGTTTCGGTTCATCAATGGGCACTTTATCGGCGCGAAGAGTATTTCAAAGACCCTAACACATACCACCCAGAGAGGTTTTTGGGTGATCCCTCATTTGCAGATGATCGTCGAGAGGTATTGCAACCATTCCATATCGGACCGAGAAATTGCCTTGGAAGGAAGTAAGTAATGACTAAGATGACCAGAAGAATGAAAGGAGATACTAACGACGTTGCTTCAGCCTTGCATATAGCGAGATGCGTCTAATCCTTGCCTTGATTGTCTTTAATTTTGATATTGAGATTGCCGACGAAGCCCGGGATTGGATCAAACAGAGGAACTTCCTGATGTGGGAAAAGGGCCCGTTGAAGGTTCATTTAACTCGGGTGTAAGCTAAGATACAATGAACACTTGAGATATATTGAATGTCGAAGTTACTTATCTTACAAGGGGCTTGCGCCACAGTAATATCTAGGCGCTTAATTGCCGAGGCCGAATTTCTCGTATTCCGGTTCCGAAGAATAGAGTCATCTCTTGAGATCTTCAAGGTATTTTCCTCCAACTCGAACATTTCTTTACCTCCGTAAAAGCACGTCAATCCATTTACTATGGCCGGAAATACCAGCTCTATACAAATACTATCATGCGATGATAGCCCCCTTTCAACAACGGGCAATATTATCGGCATCCTGACATTGGCATACGCAATATTCGTCACAGCAATATTCTACGCGACTCGCATACTGGATGCTGAGAAAGACTTGCAAGAGTTTGGACATCGGTTTCTTGATGAATTTACGGCATTCGAATCTGTTGCACATTGGCTCCAAAGTGTTTCCCACTTGATCCCCGATGAGCTACAACCCGAAGCTAGCCAGAGCCAGCAGTATCATCATCTAGAGAACTTGGCGCACAAAGTCAGAGCAGATCTAGCCGAAAAGGACTCTCTTCCCTTGTGGATACTACTTGGTCGACGGGGTTACTTTCTAGCCCAAAAGGTTGAGGCGGAGGACAAGCTGAAACAGATTGTTCAATTGAGGAAGAAAAGGCAGATGTTTTGTCTAAGGGTTACTCAAGCGTATGTGATCTGGTTATTGTCATGGCATAGAATTTATGTCTAACGTCAATGCTAGCATTATAATCAAGCAGACTGGAGAGCAGAATGAGAGAATGCATCTGCAAAGAGAAATCATGCGTCTTCAGGATGCTTTGATATTTCAGTTAAGGGCGCAGCGAGCGTCCTCGGAACTGCATCTGCAGGATAACTAGATCTTTTAGGCGTTCGCACACAGATGAGAATAATTAAAGTAATTGATTGTCCATATTAAGTCCTGCTTGTACAATGGAAACCCCACACCTCTTCTTCTATGGCACATATCAGTCATAGCATCATGTACGCCATATTGAACAAAAAACAAGTATAAGCAAAGCAAATGCAAGCCTTGAGCGGAAGCCACAAAGCCCGTATCTTCCAAACGCTCAAAAACAATCGGACTTCATAAGGCATATATATGGGTATTTTTTCTGCATCATGCAGCGTATAGTGTCAATAAATCATGGATCACATCAGACACAAAAACGAAAAGTTCAAGCGAAAAATGAAATGTATCAGAGCCGTTAGGCTACACACTCGCCGTGCGTCGCGGAACCTCACTAGGCTTCTGAGCGTATGCAATAAACATGCGGAACCCGGTGCCGCGCTTCTGGCACTCGCGGAGGACTTTGCGGTCATTCCAAATACTCGGATCCTGAGAATGTCCGTTCGAGAAAATCGGATCCTCATAGCATTTCGAGTACCACCAGCGTCCGACACGGGCAACGATCTTAGCGATTGACTCGTCATTTGCCGGAGACGGGGAAGGGTCGGAGAGCAAATCACCGAGAGAGATATTTGCATCTTTCGAGGGTGATTTCGAGGCAGTTCCCGTGCTTTGGCTACCACTTGCAGTTGTGACGGATATGGTAGGTAGCGAAAATGCAATCGAAGGGGTAGTTATTGGAATGGAGTGTGCTGATGAGCTGGAATCGGAGGATCGGACGACCATACCTGCGACTGGAATTCGAACCATGCAGCGGCGGAGACTGTCGAAGCCCTGGGCGCCGAGCGCGCGTTGGACGCTGTCGCTGGTTGGCTTTAGGCTGAGGGTCGAGTCTGAGAGACAGGTCATTTCTTTGAGTTGACGGATAGCTTTGCGCGTGTGGGGTCCCATGTTAACCATGTCACGGTCTAGGAGGCTCATTTCAAGATACCCTCCGGTGCGGAGAACACGTTTGCATTCTTGGATAATGTTGCCTTGGACGATCTCGGAGCAAACAGTGGGGAATCGTAGTACAGCGACTGTGAAGTAGTCCTTTGGAAAGGGGAGAGGGTTGCCCAGTCCTGCGTGATATACAGTGTGATGGTTGGTGGGGGGCTGCCATGCAGCGGGGTGGGGAGGTGCCGCGGATACAGGACGTCCACCCAGACTGTATACCTCGGCATCAGGATACGTCAAGGAACAGTAGAAAGACCAGTCGTCATTACCCAGTCCATCGACCACAAGAATTCGCCCTTGGCTTCCGGCCTTGACGTGGTTATGCGCCGGGCTGAAAAGGACTCGGCCGAAAGACAACCAGCGACTAGTCATAAGCGAAGCAGAACGCATGTTAGTTCTTGTCACTGCGTCCCACTCGCGCTCCGAAGATGCGGCTTCTTGTTCTCGGTGAAATTTTGGCCTAGGCGAAGGGACAGCAGCCAGGGAGTTGAGAAACGTAGACTGCTGTTCACGACGCTGATCTTTTGAAGAAGGCTGCTCAGTAGGATCGTCAGTCTGCGTCTGCTGGGTCTTGTCCTCATTTGAGCCTCTATGTCCAGCAACAAGATCACTGTAAGACGGCTGAGATGAAGGAGCGGTAGACGATTGCAAAGCAGATACAATCTGAGAACGGCGAAGATGAACAGAACTGCCACTCGAGCGGACGGAATTGCCACCAGGTACTGACTGGGGATGATTGGCATTATACAACTCGTCCTGAAGAGCCCTGCTAGCCATCGTTGCAAGTTCAAATCTGTCCTCCTGTTCAGTTTTTCCCAATTCCTCGGGCTTCGGTTCATCTGGTGACAGAACGTGATCAATAAGATCATCGTACTCATTCCACACCTCGTCCTCGGTTGGCGGGGAACCTGGAACCGGGGCCACGGCTGTGACTGCAGCCAGAGCCCCAGAGCTATCTGACGATGTTGAGCCTTTCTTTGGTGGAAATTGAAGAAACTCATACGTTGTGAATGGTCCAGCAAGGAACTCCAAAGCGCTGGTCTGCTCAGAAGCGCTAAAAGTCGGGTTGAAGCCATGGCCCCAGTCAGAAGATTCGCTTAGTCCAATCCCCAGATCCAAGGGAATATTAGCGATAGGTGGAGATTCGTATGAGCTTTGTGTCGTTGGAATCGTGAGGGAAGGGGATTCGACAACACTGAACGGACGCGAGAAAGACTGCATGGCGGGTTGGTGGTGTCTATCGCGCCGTGAAACTACCGGTGGAATCCGACCAATAGAGGCCAAGCGCCTTGGACGTTGTTCAGGTGATATCTCGAGCCCCGGGGCCATCAGGTTGCGATTGAACATGGCCGTCCTCGGCGATGGGCGATCATCATTTTCAAACTCGCCATGTATCTTTGGTGGAGATGGAAGCAGAATTGACGGTTTTCTTTTTCTGATGCTCAAGCCTCTTGGAACTTCCACGGGGTGGAAAATTGTTTCCTCTTCTGTTGGTGGTGAGTCTTCGATGTTGGTGATGATTTCATCGAGCTCGTCTGAATCGGCATCCACCAAGGCGTAATGGGCAACGGGCCGACTGTTCACAACCGGGGAAATCGCCGCATGAAGTTTCGCGGTTTGGGGTGAGGCCGTCGGAGGAATTGAGGTCTTCTGTTCGTTGCCACGGTTCTTCTGGAAGAAGTTCCACATCGATGTCTTCCCTTTCTTGGCTTGCTTCTCAACCTGCTCAGGCTTGGGCAATTTTTCGGGGGACTTTTGAGCACGCTTCGGTTGGTGTGAGGTGGCAGTGCTTGTCTCATGGCTAGGAAGAGACGAGCTTGTGACGGCAGCCTGAGGATTCGCAAACATTTCATGTCTCTTTCCTCTTGGGACGGGCATGCGTGACTTCGATGCATTTGGACGAACACTCGCGTTAGATTGATACTCAGAGCTCTTGTTTCCTATCGGCCCGTTGCCATTGGAATAACTTGGCGTAATAGTCTCACCGAAAGTTCCCGTTGAAGTCGCGAGGGATTCGGTAGACTGGCTAGTCGAGTACGAGAGTAGGGTTTGCCGCGGCAAGTTCGAAGTCGACGCAACGCTTATGCTGCTGAAACTCTGCTCGCTTTGTGTCCGCGACAACGATGCACCGTCTAGTCCACCGCCATTGATAATGACAGGCTCTAGACGGCTCATTAGAAAATCGTCAATTTCCAACTCCGGCCGACTCGATTGACTCCCTTTGCTAGCGGCACTCCGTGTCGTGCTTGTTGATCTGGTTCTTGTCCCGCTACTACTACTACCGCTTGCTTTGCGGCCGCGCTGTCCATATTTTCCGTAGCCCTCGTGACCTGTTCCCGCTGCTGGACCTTTGCGAGTGGCACGAGCTTGCTCTGCCAAATTCTCTGACATATCCGGCTTAGACTTCTTTGAGAAAAGGCCAAACCGCTTTTGTGTTGGCATTGGCTTTGAATCCTGCTTTTCGTTGGAAGTCACCTTGGTCAAGGTCCGAGGTGGCTTTTTGGATAGTACAGGAGAACCGCCGTCCCGGGAAGGGACTTGAGAGATGCTTCTTGATTGTAGCGAGTCGATTGATACCGCGGCAGACGGGTTGGATGTTGGATGTGGACGTTGTGTCGCTAGAATCTTTTCTATCGACTCGCGTCTTGTGTGGCCCGTTGTTCTAATATGACGTAGATTGCTTTGAACAATCGGTGATGTTTCAAGCTGCAAGCGATGCGTTCCATCTCTGCTCGGTCGTGGTGGAGTTTGTGGTGTCTCCGCACTCCGTGTGGGGGAATATTCCATTGCCTTTAATGGCTCAAACAGACGCCTCTCGGCTTCCTCAACTTCCCTGCGAGCCTGCTCAACGTCGATTTCGGGGGCTTTGGGGGGGCTGAAATTGACCGACGACTTTCTCGGCGGCGGACTGCGAGGTGGGCCTCGGGGCGCTGTAGAGGGAGATTTAGACGGTGGTACTCTCTGGCCTTTGCCGGTTCCTATTGCGCTTGCGCTAGAAGGCTTTGTAGGAAGTACCCGCTTTTGAGTCTTCGGCTCTGGCCTCTCTTGCTGAGGGCTTGCATGTGGCGGCGGGGGAGAAAAAACAGGCAATCTTGTTTGAGACGGGCTCGGTTGTCTTAGACGACCAATCTTTGTAATACCGGGAGAATATGATGATAATGATGTTGGGGTAGACCCCCGACTCCAAATACTCGGCGACTCCGAGTATCTCGTCGAGGGGCTACTTGACAATAAAAAGGGAGTGGGAGGTGCTGGCAAATTTTGCGTATCAACTGTCGTTCGAAGACTTGCCAGCTCTTCCGGACCATTGAGCCTAGACCTCATCGAGTTAACCGCCACCGTACTATCATTCTTGCGGGTTGGTTTGTAAGAGGAAGCCGATTGCGCTGAAATTGAGGATGTCGAATTTTCTTCGTGTCTTGACACATCGTTCATAACTAGAGAATGGGACTCTTGCGGAATAACAAGGCTAAGCTTGTCAGAGTGGGATTGCTCCACATGTTTTCCTATTGTCGGTGCCCTCCTTCGAAGAACATTCCGTGTTCGTTTTGGCGGGGGCAATTGTTGTCCAGCAACTAAAAGCGAGGGATTGTTAATCTCCGGGCTTGAAAGCGAGGAGGGAATTGTCTGGGTAGAATTCTGAGAAGAGGAAGCCGACACTGGCGTAATTGGAGATGTTGTGCTACCAATACTGGGGCGCGGAAGCATGGACAGGCGATTTCCACGACTGGTAGATCGCTTGAGAGCCGAAGGCGCTGAGACCGGGCCAATATCTTCGGCATCTGAGAATGACGAGGTTCTGCTTCTAGGGGTGTGATTGACGGGTCTCGCAATTTGGGATCGTGGAGGTCGGCCATAGGCATCAGCATTGGTATGTGATAAGTT
Source organism: Penicillium concentricum (assembly GCF_028827145.1). NCBI lineage: Eukaryota > Fungi > Ascomycota > Eurotiomycetes > Eurotiales > Aspergillaceae > Penicillium > Penicillium concentricum. The sequence goes on along the minus strand of NW_026622754.1, from coordinate 5,111,554 downwards.
TGAAGAAGCATCGTGTGGCATGTGATGGCCAGAGCTGTACGACATGGCGTACGGATGAGTGAAGACCCCGGCTCCAATCCAGGGACAAATGATTAAACGGTGGGTACATGTACTTCGTTATAGTAACCATCACGTCGTTATGGGGGTATATAGCTGTCTGGATTTAATCAGTCCATTGGTCCAGCTTCATATTCAGTATGTAAGCTCACGGTATCTGAGTCATGTCAAACAAAAATATCGATATTGTTGGCGCCTAGTCCTTGACAGTGTATAGAATTAAGTAAAAAGTAGATGGAATTCGCGAAAAACAAAACAAAAGGGTATCTCAAAGTCGCACAACTAAAAAGCAAGTGTCAATAGACATTGCAAGTATGTTAACCATAAGAAGAAAAGAAAAGCACACTCACAGACGTCAGTAGATAAAGAGAAAAGTCCACTGTGGATCGGAAGCCTTAAAGCTGCAGCTACTTCGCCACAGTCCGGAGCAATGTGGCGTCAAATGTCAGGGTTATTCTCCAGCCTTGGCCACGTCAGAGATGAAATTTGAAGTAGATAAAAATAAATTGTAACGTCAAAATGAGTAGATCAAAGACTTGGAATTTCCGAGACGCCAGAGATTTATGTGTTGGGGTTGCCCCTCGGATGTGGGGGAAAATACCTCGAAACCGCAATGACCATATAGAAAGAATGTAACCAGCGATCTCATTGGCAAGAAAGTAATGTGACTACTGTGACAAGACGGGAAGGAATCGAGACTGGGAAGACCTAGAGCCTGTCAAAAGGACGAGTACATTGCGAAAGTTGCGCAGTGCTTCTCAAGCGTAGCCCCCATTGCAAAGTCAAAAACGGGATTCTACAAATAACCAGGGCGATTCCCCAGCTAGATCAAGACTGCGCGCACGGAAGTCCACATGGGGAGGTAAATGCCGGTCCACTCAAGGGTTCTCCCAAGCAAAGACATGTCGTTGGCTGCTTTGCTTACGGTATCGGCTCCTGGCGGTAAAGGTATTAGGGCCAGACAACGTGACAGGCTATGGTACAACCCGTGGCGTACCCCCGGGGCCCTAGCTAATGGCTTGACTCAATAAAAAAAAGACCTAACTTGATTCGCATGTCAGGTGAGATGTAGACTCAAGCTGAGCACCTGCACATTAGAACTGTACGGTAGCGAACTCGTATTGACAACCAGTCTGGTTATCGCGTCTCTCGCCTCCTGGACAGCGCATTCGGAGACGCCGAACGACTCAACCCCAAATGGTGAAATGATCGACGTGAAGGGGGGTTTTTTTGGTTCTTTTCTTTTTTTTTTTTGGCGTTTGGCAACTCCCTTTCCTGGGCATTCGGAGAATTTCCCAACGTGGTCTAAATGGGCCATGCATATAGTAAAATGCTTCATATTTCCGAAACGGTCGATCCATTTCCAATCCCACTTGTTATCGTACATGAGACATATCAAGTCTCCAACTTGGAAGATTTCCCAACGGCCATAGTCCATGGTTTGGTACAGAGGCCCGTCCCGAACCTTTCGGAGAAAATCCTTCCAATCACCCATAGGTTGGTTTAAAAGCGCAGGGGCTTTAAAGTTGAGTCTAACGTCTGGACTTGTACCATCCAACGAGCCAGTGACTGTCCGCAGAGGGCATTTCGTTACGGTTTTCGATGTTTAAGCCGTGGAGCCTCGAGACAGTGGAGCCCGCTAGTCACTGGGCTGTGATGGCCCACTGAATGATGGAGCAATGAACAAGCCCTGTACGATAATCAGTGTTGGCTTGCAGCCACCATCTAAAAAAAAAGCGAGTTCTGGGTTGTGATTCGCGGGGAGTGTCACTGATCTAAGTGGGTAGAGGGCGGTAATCCGGGCAATAGGAACAACGGCATTGACTGTACGGAGCACTTTGTATGTTATATATTGCAATTGTAATATTGTACTGTGAAGTACTCTTGGACTCTCAAAGATAAGTAAAGATGAGTTTGAGGTCCCACAATCACGATCTGGCCTATCCTTGCCTAGTGAGTGGTCGTACTGGTCGACGCCCATGCTGCAGGAACAGGCGACTAATGCACATTTCAGCTGACTTTGCACGCAACCCAGGGCCAGGGGATTGTTTCTGCCGATTGTTTCTGCCGATTATTTCTGCCGATTATTTCTGCCGCGAGAGAACTTGAAGATTAAATTTTCTCTGAGGTTGCTTGGATATGGGAAATGGAGAAGTTGAGAAATCTCGGGTTTGAATAACTATACATCTGGCAAGCCCGGGCATAGGTCCCTCCTGGCCTTGGATTAAGCAGCTTACATATGGACACATACAGACCTGGAGGACTGCTTGCACTCTTTAAAATATAAAAATTCACACACTTGTACATTTTCATTGAGACATATAACAAAACAAATCGAATGGAATGACCCTGAAATTCTCCAGCAGCATATCAACACACCAACGCCCATGATGAAAGAACAAGAGATGGAACCGAAGACCAAATCAGATACCAGACACAAACTATTGGAAACATTTAAGCAGCGGCCGCAAACCGCTTCTTGCGAGCCTCCATAGCCGCATTATCCTTCTCACTCCAAGACTTCTGGGCAGTGTTCCCTCCGGCGTTAGGCTTCTTCACGCCAGCATTAGTCTTGTTCCCATCGCCACGGTTGCGATTTCCATCCCGGTTTCCATCCCCACGTTGACGGTTGTTGCGGTTGCGTCCAGTGTCGCGTCTCTTGCCTCCACGACCACCCTGGTCGTTGCGAGAGTCGGTGCGGGCATCATTACGTCTCTTGCGGGAGCGCTCATCCGGAAGTGCCTGGTCAAGACGGCTTACACCTGCAGCGGGTGTAGTCTCAGCCTCGGCGCCAGTACCGAACCGCTTAGCGCGCTCCAGCTGCTTTGTAGCCTCCTTCAATGCTGTGTCGTCATCCTCAACGATGCCAAACTTCTGCGCGCGAGCCTTGCGCTTCTCGAGCTCCGCCTCCAGATCGGTCTGGGGGAGTCCTCGTGTGTAATCGACGGCGGGCTTCTGTTCAGTCTCGGCTTCGGGCTGAGTAGTTGGTTCAGCGACGGCGCCGGTCGCCTCGACCTTCAAGTTCTCAGTTGTGGCGGGGTTCTCGTCGAGCTGTTGGTTCGGGACAGCGACGGGGTTGGGAACTGCGCCCTGGCCACCAGCGGCAATCGCAGCTGCGCCGGCTTCTGTGGATGGCTCGATAATGGTCTCTGCGGGTTCGTCGTCCCAGTCAATGACGTCCTCAGCGGCGTCGGTCTTGGCTGCGGTAGGAGCTGCGGCAGGAGCGTCGGATGGATTGCTCTCGTCGTGTTCCTGAAGGCGCGAGACCATGTCGGCCTTCTTTCCAGTGTGGGGGAGAGAGCGAGTCTTAAGGATCTCAACCAACTCGGCGTTGGTCTTCTTGCTGTAGTCGGTGGCCATTTTGCGATCGGAGATGGGTAGGCTGCAATTGGTGAAGGGAGAGAGGGTAGAAGTAAAAGTAATTGCGATGATGATCAGATGCTTGATGTTCACTGCAGACCAAATATTATGCGTGATAAACAAAGGAATGGAAGTTGGCTGAAGGAGAGCTCGACGCGATCTTACCCAGTGGAGGTCCCCAAGTGCAACTTACAACAATTACATAAGCAGTTTAAAATGATCCCATTGGCCAGACAACAAGGCCTGGTCCACCTCTTCTTGAAGCTTCTCGACCATTTGACTTGGATATATTCCATCAAAACTCCCTATATTCCATGCCCTTTTGGTATAGAACTAATGAGGACATTTTCTCATTTTTTTAGATGTAGCCTTAGTCTACTAATCATTCTAATCTAGATTATTTTGTTCACTGGTCCTTCATCTCGAATCCACGCGAAAACAACGTCAAAAATTCGACAGGCACTTTAATCTCCTAATCAGAGGTTGCTGTACAACGTACTCCGTACAGAGTAATGCGACAACTTGTTGGGGGAAATATGGGAACCTGTATGCACTGCGCCACAACAGAAGCAGGTTTATACATAGACTACATCATACGCCACAATGCTTCCTCAGGCATCAAACGAACTATAGGCTGCTATTATGCCATTGCTGCCAAGAGTACGGAGTACGAAGCTGACAGAAAGAACATGGCTGGTCGTTTAATTCATTGTAATGAAATTTCCTAATCTGAGTAGGTAGCACATGGAAGAATAATGCAGAAAAATAAAAGAAACCCCCAGGGTGTGTCCATAAGTACTCCGTAAACGTTCTGTCACTTCTTGGAACCACCTCCGCCCGATGTAGATTCGATCCTTTCCAATCTTGAGTATCTGTCTGCTCCAGTCGCTGCATAAATCGATCTTTTGCCTCCTGTACTTGCCTCAGAATATGCTGCATGTTTCTCTATCCCAACGATGGCTGTAACAGCCTGTCAGTATTAAGATAGATATGTTGCCAATCCAGAGCATCCGCTGGTGGGAACCGATCGTCGTTCAGATAGTTATCATCGATGAACCGACGTCGCCAATAGCGGTCCGGAATCATCTGGTGCCAATGCGGAAACACCGAAAGCAGATTTCGGATGTCCTTGTGGTTTTCCAGGTAACCTGTGATGTTTAAGATGAGTTCGGTCAGGAGAAACAAGTTTCTAGATTTGAAAGTAACCTATGATCGCCGGGACATTGTATGTGTAGGTACTGAGGGTTGCGATATTGGCCCAAACCCCTTCGCCATCTGCTTGGTGTACTTTTCTGTGTACTGCGCGATCATGTTCTCAAGGTAGCGTGCTGACTAGAGCTTCGAATATGGATTTGATGATTCCATAAAACCATTTTCTTCTCATCCCATGGCAGCTATATTTGATGGATTGGTCGAAGCTCGCCAACCCCAGAGAGATGGAATCTGAGCCCGTGATCAACCTTGAAAAGCACATCTCGGAAATCCCAGTGGTCGAAAAGCTGTAGATTTTATCACCGCACAGAGTGCAGGCTGCATATGGGTTTAGAATAGGTGCCGCTGTCGGGAGTCCTTGATTTCTTTGATGTCTTTGACGTCCTCGCCGTCCTCGACGGGGCATGCTTCTTGCATCCGGGTACTCTCGTATCCCAAAGCCGTATTCGTAGAAGGGGTTCAATGAGATAAAGATGAGAGAGAGATGAGAGGGAGATGAAATATAGAGGGATAGAGAGATGAGAGAGAGGGAAAGTGACAGGGAAGAGGATGGCCGGCAGATATAGTCCTGTCGCCTACAAATGCCTGAGGCAGTTACCTTAACCTGAAATTCTACAGGTCATGACAAACAACTACGCAGTTATTCTCCTTTTCTGGTTATAATATTACGGTACTGCGACAGACAGTGCAATCAAGCCTTGGAGGGCGCGCGATATGAGCATTCCCGCCAAAAGCATAAATATGGGGGTTTGGGTAATCGTTGAAAACCTTACAGAGTGAAAGATATCAGAGTTTTGATGGGCTACAAATATGGAGAGATTCTCATGCTGGATTTCATGATGGCCAATTCGTAATCAAATGTTATACCCATGGACATGGAAAGGTCATTTTGCACATTTCAAGCAGCTTTAACAGCCTATTTTCTGTATCTTGTGGCTAGCGCTTCTTCTACTTCTAGCTATATTACTTATGAAGGAATGAACCCTTTATCTAAGAAGACATCTAAAAGAATACTTAACAAGGCCGCATAAGCAGCCGGATATTCTTGCTCAGGTGCGAATGTCGCGTTAAAAAGTACTGCAGAGTGTAACGACCAGGATACTATCTTGTAGTATGTTGTAAGACCTCGTATTTGAAAGATCGGGCTATTTTGAACATGGATTGTTGTGGAATATCTCTTGGATCCCATCATGGCTCTCATCATCTCATTTCTATCCATCCTTCTTGAAGAAAGGTCCTCGCCGGAAAAAAAGCCGGCCGATCTTCCTATATTCACCATCTCCTTTGTCAAATCTCATTTTGAATTCGACCCCAGCCACCAGAAATTCACCGAAGCAGTCCGAGTATGAGTCCGTCCACTTCATCCAGCCCTCCAATCCTTGCTTGATCATAACATCGCTCATGTTCTGCTCGGCACTCTTGTCTGGCTGTGTCACCCATTCAAACAGCTTCAGCTTTGGGATTATCATGGCCCAGAAAGGAATGTCAGGTGAGTTCAGTTCCCCAGTAAAACATGGGCCGGGAGAGATGGCAAGAATGAACCGGATTCGCTGGAGATTCTCTTTGCTGAATGTTTTCTTGAGCATACCTTCACCTCCTTTGTTCAGGTAAACTTCGAACAAGTTGTCGCCATAAAGGATGTCCAGACATTCATCGCTCATTTGTTTGGAAACATGTAATATGTTGGTCCAGTGAGGCCGGGTGTTGGCGAACCTGTCGCTTGTGGGGGACGGATCACGCGTAGAAACCAGAGGCTCGACCCCGTAAGGCCGATACATGGCGTTTGTCACTTTTATGGCGCATTTTCGGGGGATGCAGAAGCCAAAGATATCGAGACGTATCTCAACGGGTAAGGTGAAGAGTAGAGGTGTCGTAGAAGTTGGAGTCAGTCGTTCAGAATGGTGCTCTAGTGGGGTCTCCATTGATGCTGAGCTGGCAAGGTGGGATTCAGTCACTTCTCATGCGTCTGGGTCAAATGCTAGATGTTTTCATACTTAGAATCATCACCCAGCGTGCTTAGTGTGCACTATACCTCATCAGTCGGATCAGATCCGCGATCGATCTCGAGATAGATCAGCAAGTGGCTGCAGTCGCCAGGGAATACTGAGAAAGATAGTAGAAATAGCAGCAAGTGGATAGGTCCCGTCGGAGATATGTGGGTTGGTATGGGCCCAAGTTGACGGCTGGGCTGATTGAAATGGCTTGGATGTTGTGGAAACCAAAGCAAGCTGAATTGTGAGAAGAGAAATGAACCTGATCGACTGAGTCGTCTGAAGATCGTGATATGTAGTCTCGTGAAAAACAAACAGTTCATATACTGGGTTGACGGCCTCAGGCAGTTGCCACGCGGTGGCTGCAAGGCTCCGATTTCCACAGACTAAAACAAAACATTGAATACGGCGAGGGCGACGAGCTTCTCCAACAATACCTAACTATAAAATCTAGCTAGCTCCGCGTGTACCTTTTTCACCTGTGTGGTAGTTAAAGAGATCCGTAAAACTGTAAAAGTATGTGCAAGCAACTTATGAACTGTAATTTTCACAGTGGGAAGAGATAAATACTGCTAGCACAAATTTGGTGGATTGTACAAAGCCTATGCTATGTATGTAGGTACATTTAGGTACATGTAGGTACAAGCACTGTGTGAGAAATCAAATACTCATGGAGTCACATGGAGTCCAACAGTACATTGAAGGGCTGACTTAGAGTGAGATTTTCTGAGTATCTGTCTTTTCTTTGAAATCCCTGTATAACCGCTTATGCTGCTCCAAAAGAATCAGCGTTGCCATGGTCTGTGGCCCCAACCGAACAAAACCAGGCGTCCACCCTCGAAAGACCCATCTCATTCCCTCTGCGGCTGTAAGATCCTTTATAACATGCAATATTCCTCGCTTGTTTGAGGACCCCATTAACTGAGTCTTGGTTACATCAATCGGGCTGCACAGCGTTGTAGCAACCAGCGCCGCTAAGAATGAAGCCGATAAATGCAACACAGGATGATCGTTATGGATCCCAGTGGTTGCCACTATCAAATCCCTAAAACTATCATATGATGCAAGCTGGCAACTGGTCATCATACCACAGCGGAAAGCATTCGGCCACAACCCCTGTCCAAAGGCCTTCCATCCCTCTTGGTGCTTGATCTGTCTCCACGCATCGAAGATGTGCCGGTAATTGCGACGAAGATGAGGAGGTAGTGAACCGTCGTTTTGCATGCGGATGTTGCCTATATCTGAGGAGTTGCCGAAGATAGCGCCAATGAATCCAGAAATTCCTGCTAATATCCCAAGAACTGGTGGGGAGGTGGGAATATTGTTCGCTTTGGTTTGTTCTTTTAGTGTCTCGTAGAGGCCGATGCGGACCGAGCCATATGTTACTGCCGAATGGGTCAATATAAATTGGGATTGGTAAAAGAGATGGAATAGTTAGGTGGACTAACACTGCCTCATAAACCCTGCCGAAAGCTTCAAAACATCAGTATATGATCACAATTAACGTCGCTCTTCATTAGACCTACCCCGTTATAAAGTGCAAGCACGCCCTCTCGCTGAACGATTCGAATGCAGGTAGTGAGTGTCCCGGGTTTCGTGCCACTATGCTTCATTTGCATTCTAACCTTAACTATGATGGATCAATCAGAACTGTGTTCTTTATAATGGAATGGCTTAGCTCACCCAGGTCCAAAGGGTGGGAAACAAGGACCGCCATGCATGATGCAGAGCCCCCGAACCACTTGGGATATATAACTGACTGTGAAATGTCTATTTGTTTGATCATGTTGAATATTTCAAATAGACTTCACTTTGTTTCCAAGATGATTAAGAATCATTAGATGTTTTTGTACCTTGCAGAGTGGCATATAGCCGATTTGGAGATTATCACAGAGCCGGACTCGGTGCGGGGGTCACCAAATAGGTCAAGCAGGCGGTTATAATGGCAGATACCTGAGAATTTCCATGAATACTCTTTGTACCTTATATGGCTCGATATATGCAACCGAGGGTTCAGCTGTTTAAACCAAGGATGCGTTGGAATTGTCAAAATAACGTGGTATAGAGGTCATAAAGAGTCATCAGAAAGATCGAGCAGTTTTCGCAACAAGGTTCGAGTGAATATTGACGTACAAACGTTGAAACCGAGTGATCAAACATCTGGACGTGTTTATCAAACGAGCCTGCCATGGAAATGCTGTCTGGACGGTTGGGCTCCCAGAACCCTCGAGTTGATCGGACTCCTTGTTCCCATAGCCCTGGAGCCTACAAGATACATACAAAAACAAAATAGACTGAATCGACAGCATTTCCCCATTGACAACTTCTATGGCACTACGTTGTAGGGACAAAGGGGAGAGGGGGAGTCGCATTGGAGACAGAGCACCCAAACTATCTGCGCTACAAGGGTGATCGCCCACGTCAACAACCACACCCTCATCTCAGCAGGGTAAACAAGCGACTCACCTTACTAACACCAAGGTAGATTCTGAAGGGACATCTTCTCCAAGCGCCCGGACAAGCCGAACAGTTGATGAAAAAGTGAGTTCGCGTCGATCGGGGGTAGTGTAAGCCCAATGACACTGTGCAACGAGGCATGCGCAAGCACAGGGGCCAAGTCGCGGGGTCCAAAAATAGGAATAATCAAAGTGTTTCCTGGACGGAAACTTTCAGAGATTAAACTGAAAAGAACAGATACTACACTTGATCTAAGCCAATAGGCAAAGAGAGCTAAAGAAGAAAGAAAAGAAGAGGAACCTCTGGGGGAGGAAGGACCTTCTTATATCCCCAGGGCGGTGTGTATTTTGCCACCAAGCAAACAATCCATGGATCATCAATGTAAGGGATATCTTGATTATTTCTCTATGTAATCAGTCTATGTAGGACCTCTACATACATAAATTCGTATGCAAAGGTACCATGTACTATATTATAAAATTCAGACTTGAGCTTGTGTTAGATTTATAGATGATATACCCTACATTGAAAAACAGCTCACGGAAGAAGAATCAGATGTTCACTATACACAGGGCTTGTCTGAAGCAGTAAAGGTAGAAAAAAACAGACACACAAAGGAGAATGACAGGACATAATAGCACAACGCCATGGGAAGAAAACATGGAACATTTGGTACACCCTAGCCAGCGTCGAAAGTTCTAGGGTTTATAAATCACATCAAGGAAATAGGTTGTTCCTCTTTTCTGATTTTCCCCCAGCACAGGCGAATCTAACCATCTAAAAGGGTGCCATGGGAAGGTTTTCTTCGGGTTTGGTTTTTCTTTTTTATTATTGCGTTGCCAATATCGTTTACCGGTCAACTTCACCGAACACAAGATCCATAGTACCTAGATTCAACGTTAGAAGTTGGAATTGAAGAAGACAAGGGAACAAAGACTTACCGATAATTGCGACAGCATCGGCGAGCAGGTGACCACGAGACACTTGGTCGAAGCCACCCAAGTGGGCGAAACCAGGAGCACGGATCTTGCAGCGGTATGGCCGCTCGCTGCCATCACTGACCAGGAAGACACCCATCTCACCCTTGGGGGCCTCGATGGCGGAGTAGGTCTCACCAGGGGGGACGGAGTAACCCTTGGTGAAGAGAAGGAAGTGGTGAATGAGAGCTTCCATGTTCTCCTTCATGGCGGCACGGGGAGGGGGTGAGATCTTGTAGTCCTCCACGCGAACCGGACCAGCGGGCATCTTGTTCAAGCACTGGTGGATGATACGGAGGGACTGGCGGAACTCCTCCATACGGCAGAGGTAACGGTCGTAGCAGTCACCGTTGACACCGACGGGAACGTCGAACTCGACCTGGTCATAGGCATCGTACGGCTGTGACTTGCGGATATCGTAGGGAACACCCGAGCCACGGAGCATGACACCAGTGAAACTCATGTTGAGCGCATCGGTGGCGTTAACAACACCGACACCCTGGGTTCTGGCCTTCCAGATACGGTTATCCGTGAGCAGCTCCTCGGTCTCGTCAATGCGGTCACCGAATTGAGTGGCCCACTGGTAGATGTCGTCCAAAAGACCGATGGGGATATCCTGCGACACACCACCGGGGCGAACGTAGGCAGCGTGGAGACGGGCACCGGAGACACGCTCGTAGAATTCCTAAAGCACCCGAAGTGTCAGTAAATAAGACCTGGCCGCAGCTCTCAATCAAGTACTCACCATAAGCTTCTCGCGCTCCTCGAAACCCCACAGGAAAGGAGTCAGGGCACCCACGTCCATTGCATGGGACAGGACGGACATGAGGTGGTTCAGAACTCGGGTCATCTCGCCGAACAAGGTACGGATCCACTTGGCACGATCAGGGATCTCGACGTTCAACAGCTTCTCAACGGCCAAGGAGAAGCACTGCTCGTTGGTCATCATGGAAACGTAATCCAATCGATCAAAGTAAGGCAGGGCCTGCATGTAGGTTTTATACTCAATCAACTTCTCGGTACCACGGTGAAGCAAACCGACGTGAGGATCGGAGCGAACAATCTCTTCGCCGTTGAGTTCCAGAATCAATCGGAGCACACCGTGAGCAGCGGGATGCTGAGGACCAAAGTTGACAGTGTAATGACGAATCTTGCGGTCGGTTCCTTCGGCCTGGGATTCAAGGGCAGCAGCCTCGGGGTCCTCGGGAATACCCTTGTTGGCGAGGGAAGTGAAGGTCGGGTCGGTCGGCACAAGTCGTGTGGCCTGGTAGCTTGTAGCCTCTGCATGACGGCGAGGAACAGAGGTGGCTATCGAGCGGGAACGAGGAATGGATGTGTTGAGCGAGGAGGGGCGGAGGCAGAGCCTTTTGGGCGCATTGCCCGCTAGGCGGGCGAAAGAAGCGGCCATGGAGGATGGAGAATTGGAGATCCAAGAGGGAAAAGAGGGGAGATGATCCTCAATCCACGCGCATTCAATGGGTGGATATGGCTCGCTACGGATAGGGAACTCGCTGAAGGTCTCAAGTTGGGAGTCGCATTTTGGCTCGTCACGTGAAAAGCTGCCGGGTCATCAGTCGTGCGCTGGTTGGCCTGAAGGGGCCACTATACTGTGTTAGTGCTGGCTCAACGCTAGCCTGTTCTTGGCTTAGCGCTATGTATTCCTCGTATAATTCAGCATTTACGGATTATGTAATGCAGTATTCTCTGTGCAGAATAAAGTCCCGGTTGCTGCCTCAGGCAAACTAGAAAATTACTTCGAGAAATCTCTCTTATCGGTGATCGCGGATTTTACCTTCAACCTCCACCAGACCTTATACAGTTGCTCACCATGGCGCCTCTTGTTGCCTCGCAGGAGGAGCTGCAGCGCCGCCGTGTATGTCTCTAGAAATGATTCCATACAGCTCAGAATACTAATCGTTCCAGATCATCGGTATCAATGCGGAAACTGTCACCAATATCCCCTCTACAGATTTTCCTGGCCACTGGCCCGGGGAGTCGCATGGATGGGCACTTGACGAATTCAAGAATGTATGTGCTGAAACATTACCATGAAGCTATAATCTGCTGGATTCAGTCAATTCTGACCATTTACGTCCAACAGAATTTCCAAGTCGAATTCCACCGCAATGACCGGTTCGAGGCTTCCTTCTCGCTAGTCGGTCTCGACGCCTCAGTCGCCAATGCTTTCCGTCGTATCCTTATGGCCGAGATCCCCACCATTGCCATTGAAGACTGCTTCATTCACAACAACACCTCCGTCATTCAAGATGAAGTGCTCGCACAACGATTGGGCCTGATCCCGCTCAAGGGTTCTGTCGAGGGAATCAACTGGATGCACTGGTACAAGAAGGCGTCCGAAGACGGAGCTGAGGAGGAAGATGGCCCCTGCGACTTCAACACCATTGTGCTTCATCTTGACGTGGAATGTTACAAGAACGAGTACGCAGACAAGGACGAGCAGGACCCCCGCAAGCTGTACACCAATGCCCACGTTTACGCCAAGGACCTCATGTACATGCCTGTCGGTCGCCAGGAACAGTTCTTCATCGGCGACGGTGCTATCGCACCTGTCAACCCGGATATTCTGATCGCCAAGCTCCGTCCCGGCCAGAAGATCGAGATGGAACTCCACTGCCAGAAGGGTATCGGCGCCGATCACGCCAAGTTCTCGCCTGTTGCTACCGCTTCATACCGTCTCCTGCCTGAGATTAAGATCGAGCGTCCCATCATTGGCGACGATGCGAAGAAGTTTGCCAAGTGCTTCCCTAAGGGTGTGATTGGTCTTGAGCCTGTTACCTCTGCAGAGGCCGCGCAGCGTGGAAGTGGGTATGAGGGCCACACCGGCGAGCAGAAGGCCGTCGTGAAGGATGCGTTCAATGATACTGTCAGCAGAGAGTGCCTGCGCCACGATGAGTTCAAGGATAAGGTCAAGCTGGGACGGGTTCGCGATCACTTCATCTTCAACGTGGAGAGCACCGGTCAATTTGAGAGTGACATGCTCTTCCTGGAGGCTGTCAAGGTTATGAAGCTGAAGTGCAACCGGTGGAAGAGAGGTCTGACCGATCTGATGGGTTGATCAATGGGTCTTTTCTCTGGTACACCTTATTATATGCATTCTTTGGCGTTGGATTTTTTGGCTGCCTTTGCGCTGTACATTTACGAAAAGTCGATCAGGGCTTCGCCTCACGAGGCTGGAGTCTGGATGTGTTAATTGTCTTGGAAAAGAGCCCAACAGCTACCTTTTGAATTCTACACAGTTAACTAAGGCTAATCATCCCGGTCGTAAGATATCTGATTTCTCGTAATTTTCACATGGAATGGTAGGACAGGTTACCATTATTTGAAGTGAAGACGGAAGCGGAATGTGGTAGTGTAGGCTGGGTCGCTGACAGCGACCTCCTCGCCATCCTCGATCAAATCTGCCAGCTTTTTTACAAGGTGAGGTCGTGTCATTTCCTCTAGCTGAGGCGGGAAGCGCTGGTAGAGTGTCTTCTCTTCGGTCCGCATACTAGGCTTCTTCAATTGAGCTTCGGCTCTTTCCCCGAGGCTCTCGATGAACTCGCCCAGGGTCATATTGGGATCCACGTTCAGCTTTCGGGCAAGTTCTCCGCACACGGGGCAGTCGGGCTTCTTCTCCGCCTCGAAGGTGTATGTATACACCCCTTCCTCACCAGCATACATCATATAGTTGGTTAGGAATGGATTGCAGCTAGTGGCGATCTTGAGCACTTCTGAAGTTGTAGAGGCCGCAATGACGGCGTTCGTTGATGCGATAGCCGGAATGATATTTTTCACCACACCTTGGGTCATCTGGAAGGTAACGCCATGGATATGGAAATGCTGGGCACGTTCGTAAGCGGCATTGTATATCCACGATATGTGTTCCATGTCGTCGCTGTCAAAGGTGTCGTCTTTGCGCTTCTCTTGCCATGCGATCTGGTGCGCCCATTCAATGCAATGTTGAGGCTGGCGCGGGATGGTAGCAATGGTGCAGAGAGGAACTGCTGGACGAGGTGCGTGCATATCCAGCTGGCACTCAATGCAGGATGAGATAGACGGTAGAATGACACGGGCTTGGCCCTTGAAACCTATTTGATATATCAGCAACATGTTCTTGACGTAGTTTGACGATGTAGGTAGGTACCTTCAGTTCCGCCATCAACAAGTGGCTTCAGGCTCAAAGGGTCGTCTTCATCGACCATCGAGATCAACGTGGAATTGATCCAGCGTCGAGCTTCGATGCTGTCCAAGCCACAGACGACAATATTAAACTGCATGTAGTAGTCTTCATCTTTATCCTGGATCTTGCCGACGTAGGGTGTGATCTTCACTCCCTTAACTCGCTTTTGCACAAAAGCCGCGGCGACTTCAGCCTTGGGCTTTCCGATATCAGCCTGGCGGAACAAGAACTGCCGGTTGAGATTTGATATATCAATGGTGTCTGTTGGCAGTGAGCTTCTGGTCCTGACATTGAGAGTTGAAACACATACCCATGTCAATGACATGAATATCTTTGAATCCCGACAGCGCGAGATTCTTTAAGATCTCGCATCCTAGTCCACCAGCTCCACTAGATCCCAATCAGTTCTTCCTCTTGATAGAATACCACAACTTTGCGAGGTTGACAAACATCACCCTAGGATTCATGTTAGCAAAAGTAATATCTCCGAAATGCATCAACTTACAGGATTTTGGCAGATTCCAGAGCATTGATGGGCTCGGGGCCAGGGTTCCAGTCGTCATCTGTAAAAGGACCACGTTTACTTAGGACGTTGTAGAGGTGCTTCCTGTGGGGTATTAGAGCAGATCAGACGTCTGAAGGGTCATCCAACGCACCATCGACCCTGTTGGTCCACGTAAATCGGAGCTTCTGGGGCATCTGGGGTTTGCACATCCACATCCATCTTGATAGAAATCCTGTTATGAGTAACTGATGAGAGTAAATAGGCGTAGTATCAATTCGCGTTACACGGGTCAAGGCTCGTTGCAGTGGGCGGCAGGCAGAATGAACTTGATGGGAGTGATATCAGGTACAGATCTAGTTCAGCTTTTGATTGGATCACCAAAGTATTCAAGTCACTGGTAATGAAGAGGCTGAGTTGACAACATCATCTGCGCGTGGGCTGCCTTGAGGTGACTATGGCTGACTAATCTCAGGCCCGCCTACTGTAATCTTCACCTCAGGCACACCATCTCTTTTCCCCCGAAGTGATATTCAAATCGAAAATGGAGGGCCTTCTGACGGCAGTGAAAACTGTCAAGCGAGATTCAGATGCCCTTGTTACATCTACTGTCGAGTCTCTGCGCGCTGATCCGCCAGCAAGAGACAACATTGATCCTGAACATCTATCAGCACATCACATTATAGATCTACTCAAATCCAGACCCGATCGTGAACAGCTGTATGCCATTTTGGCAGCCCTTGATCCCTTCAGCAAATCCAAATCTACAAAGGACTTCGACCTCCGGATTGCGAGTCCTATCACAGCCCAGATTCTCCAACTATTAGTCAGCACCACGATTCCAGATCATTGGGGATCGCTAGATGCAAAAGATAGCAAAGGGAAAGACGCCAAAGCCCGAGCAGCATTATTGAGATGTCTTAGCAGCGTCGCGGGTCTTGGTTCATTGGTGGCTCAGCTACGATCTTTAATCAATGCGGCTCGTGCTTCTGCCCAGCAAGCCCAAGGTTCAAGCAGCCAACTCGGTATCCGGGATCTCCTGGCTGTGCTTGCTGCTTTGCTAGAGCCAAGAGACTTTTTGCTCCGTCTTTCTTCTGACATTTCGGTCATATATGACAATAAGACTCGACAGCAAGTTACGTGGAGAGAGCTTGTGTCGCTCGTTGCTGCCGGCAAGATTCTATCAACAGCAGCCGAGGCTCTTACTGTTGTTGATGAGTCAAGATCAGTATCTTCATTCTCCTGGGTTGGGAATGGTTCCCAATATGCATCGTGGCTTGGACGCAATGTTTCTCATATGGCAGCGAGACTATCCCCAGACAACGAAAGCGATTGGGCTTCAGTTGCTTTGTTGACAGGGCGAGCCTTAAGCCTTGGATATACAGGTGAATATATTGTGGTTGTTTGATTTGAGCCTCATGCTAACATCACATAGATCAAGTTGTCAAAGAAATCTACTCGGATCTACTTCTTGGACAGTCTTCGCCGGTGTGCTTTGGGGTCTTATTAAACCATCTCAGACGGACGGAGCAGCTTGCATTTGTAGAGGCGATCTTCCGTGATATACAACGAACGTACTTTTCAGATGATCTATCGGGGACAGTGTGCCCATCACTCACTCCTTCGGAGTCCATTGCAGGGGTGGCAGCTTTGGTTTCCGCTGTCGTTTCTTCTCATCCAGGTCTAGAAAGCCAAGTCATGGAATGGCTCTCAAAATCGCAAGGTGGCTCAATAAACACGTTGGGATTACGCCGTGCAATATTAGCCACTTTTGTTAACCGTGGTGGTAAGTTCGCTTTGCTGAAGAAAGAGACAACAAAACTAACGACCTGCAACAGATGTGTTGAAGCCATTGCTCGTACGCAGTCTTGAGCAATTTGGAGATAAGTTCTCTATTAAACATGTCCCCAATATGGTTCAGAATGGTTTGTCAACCGTCCACAGCCCCTTGTTCCCAAAATATTAGCATCTGACATTGAATAGCAACTGCACAAGTGATTCTTCTCGCCGCTGGACACCTCTATCGGTTAGACCAAGCGCAAGTCAAAGAAGTAGGCCGGTCAGGAGCATATCTCAATGCAGTCTCAAATCGACTTGCTGCAAGCTCTAACAGAGCACGACTTCTTGGCATGATCGTTGGAACAGGAATATCTGAACTCATTGAGCAACCAGACAAAGTGCTGAAATTTGACCTGCAGGAGATGCGAAGCGAGGAAGCGCTGTGGTATTTGGATTTGACAAAGGTCCAAGACAAGGTCGGCTCACCTGAATCCATCAAAGCATTGCAAGAGGCCTTGCCAGCAAAACCAGAACTGGTCCGCTCCAAGCCTGCCCCAAAGCCGAAAGCACAATTTTCCCGCCACCATACAAGCAAGATTGTTGCTATTGAAGAAGTCGAGGATAGTGATGAAGATGAAGATGAAGATGACGATGACGATGACGATCTCATTCCGTATGAAAAGCCGGACGACGATGCATACGATTCTGATGACGATCCCACGTTGATCCAACGGAATAAGCCGACAGCGCCTGTGTAAGTACAGATTGCCTGTTAATATTGATCTCGCTAACAAATTCAAGATACATCCGTGATTTGATTCCATCTCTCCGAGACACCGAGAATGTCGAGCGGTATCATCTCGCCATCACCACTGCCCCATCCTTAATTCGACGGAAGATAGGATTCGGAACTGAACTTGCCGAGCAGATCGAGGAGCTAGCTCTGACTGTCGTGGGTCTTCAAAACGACAACAATCATCCATCATTCCATGAATCTCGCCTACAAAGCATGATTGCATTGATTGTGTCCGAGCCCTTCAAGATGGCCCGCTGGTTCACTGCCATTTACTTCGATGGAGACCTTTCTCAAGTTCAGAGATCCGCTGTTCTTACGGCCCTGGGTCTGAGTGCTCGTGAGCTAGCTGGGAATGGAGAAGAAGATGCTAAAGCACTGCGTCTCCCAACTATTGGCGATACCTCATTCCCATCCAAACGGCTATCGCCTGCCCTAGAAGCGATGTACTCGGGGGCAAATGAGTCTCCTATCGCAACGCTCACTCAGAAAATGTCCCGCGCGTCTTTGGAACCCCTCGCAGCCAACGCAGCAGATAATATGGCTGGGCCCAACGCTCTCAAAGTGCGAACCTTCTCATCGCGTATGGAAGTCGAGAAGAAACGCAATCAGCGTGATGCCCAGCGTCAAAACTCCACAATCAAGGATCTGCACAAAGTGCTTGCCGAAGGTTTCTTCTTCCCACTGCAGGGCAGATTCGAGATAATGATGCAGCAGTTCTCGTCGTATGTCCTTTTTCCCGATCTTGTTTCTAATCATGTATATACTAATATCACTTTAGGTCCTCCACGTCCTCATACAACCCATTCCTCATCCCCCATCTCCTGACCCTCTTCCTCCAAACCCTCACCCTCATTCTCTCCACAACAGGCCCCCACACGCCCTTCCTCCCAGGCCTCACCCACGAAACCCTCTCACTCCTACTACCGCTACACACAGCCTCGACCTCCAGCGAGCCAACCGTCACTTCCGCACTCCTGTCCCTCTTCCTTGCCATAGTGGATCTCAATATTGCGTCTGGCTCAAATGGAGAGCAGCGTCTTGTCACAGAGTACGCCACGCAGGTGATCGAGTTGCGCGAGTGGGCTTCCCAGGTCTTCGACCGGACGCCGCCTTCAGCTGCCCGGGCTGATCCAAGTTCAGCGGTTACTGACCCCCAGGAGCAGATACGTACCCTTGCTGCTGGTGTTATGGTGCGGCTCGGGGAGGTCATAGAGCGGTATCAGGGTCGGCTGATGGGCGTTCATTCTGGATTCAGCTATTAAAAAAAATATTGGGGGTATCTATATGTTTGCTGGATTGAAAATTAGAATCGAAGCAGATGATAGAACTATGTGAACATTATTGAATAATTCCACCGAGCGAGTCAAACAGCCATCGGTGCGCCTTGGTCTTTACATTAGAAGAAGACTGTAGATCCCTTTCTTCCGAAAATGACATACATAGGTATTATTATGATCACTTAGGCGTAGATTAACCCATTTACTCCGCCTTGGCAAAGCTACCCTTCTCAATAGCCGCCTCCATCATCCGATCACCACTAATGATACTCGTAGTACAGATAATGATCTTCCTCCGTGGAGCCTCTTGCGCAGCAATGAAGCGCAACGCGGCGATCTCGGTGAACGTGATACCACCCAAGAAAAAGACATATACAGTCTTTGTAGCAGAGTTACCACTCAGCGTTTGACGAGCCCGCACAGCCTTATCATCGCCCTTCTGGACAATGCTGAAAGTAGCACCGCGAGCACTCTTGACAACGTCCTCGAATCCAAGCCAGCCAGGCGACGTTGTATTAGCTGTATTCAGCGCGGCAGCTGGTGTACCTCCCTTGATCAGCGAGACCATATAGGACTTTTGTAACACGCATTGAACCAGACGGACGCTGAGGGGCGCGAAGCCACTGTACACGTAGGAAATATCATTCGGATCCTTTTCGCTGACCTCCTCGATGACAAGACGAAGGTTCTTGCGCAGGTACCCGTAGTTTGTCTTTGATCCTGCTTGGGCGCCGGATGTAGGGAGGAGCATCGTCGTTGCTGAGGACCTAGGCTGAAGAAGTTCCATTTTCTCTAGTGCCCAGAATGTGAGGAGGTGTTGGTGGCCGTACGCTTGGACGACCTGTCTCTTGAAACTCTCTAGGTCGCGGGGGCGAAGACCCCCAGACATGCAGGACTCCAGACACAAGAGCCGTAGCACAGTCGTTAGTGGGACGTCTCGAGCTATAAGCTCTTCGATTGTCTCGTGCTGGTATGTGGAGTCGGCACCGGCTGCGTTGTTCTGCTGGACCTCCAAAGTTTTGCGGAAGGTTTCGGAGCGGGTGAGTCGCATTATTTCTTCTGCAAGGTTGGTATGGGTTCGAAGACTCTGGTGTTCCAGCTGGTAGGTTGGTAATCGGTTGACAAATTCTCGAAGCTCGCCTGTCGTTTTAGCTGTATGGCGACTCTCGTATTCATTTTCTAAGCGACGTGCCACCTTATTCAGAATATCGCCCACGATTGCAAAGTTTGCATCTCGCAGTTGGCTGAACAACTGATCCGAGGCATCCAGCTGGATCTTTCTTTTCAGCCCCTGCTTGGCTTGTTGGGGTGTTTTGGATGACTCTTGGGACTGTGGTGTGGGAGCAGGACCGACAATGCTCGTATCGACATCTGCTTGGTTGTTCTTTATGCCGACATATTCATCAATTAAGCCTTCATAGGTGAGCTGTGTGAGAAGGGGAGTCCCAAAGTCCACTTCACGGTCTATGATAATCAAGTTCTCTACACTCGCACTTGGCAACAGCCCTCGGGCTGAGGGATCAGCCAATCCGGAGCTCTCCTCTGTATCAAGTTCTTTCCTCATGCGCAGCAGGAGATCTGCCAGGCGTCGGGCATTGTCGCCTTTTCCGACAATGCGTGGGAAATACCCATGACGCTGCTGAACGCCCATGAGAGCCTTAGCGGCATGGAAGATACACCCGGGATCTTTGTGCTAAATAACAAGGTCAGAAAACGTCTCATTCAAGCGTTAGCAACCTGTCAACTTACCAAGTACAAGTCTCCAAATGAGTCATCCAGTTCTAGTGACAAGATATCTTGTTCTAGAGGCATAAAATAGAGAGGAAGCTCGGCGATGTTCACGTCGCCGATGATTCCCGTCTCCTCCAAGACCGCATTGCTTACAAGGGTCCGTCTTGGAGCGAAGAAGATGGAGAACTCATGCTCAACGTTCCCATTATTCTGCAGGCGTTTGATTTGTTCTAAGATAGAAATGTCAGCTCATCCTGATGGCACTCAATCAGAGATAGCAGGAAAGGGCCCTAATGAAACGAGCTTGAAAATTGTTGTGAAGATAGATATCGATATAGGGAACGTTTCTCCAGATTACATAGAGTAGGAAAGCCTCTATATAATCTAATGATGGCCCATCATGGACTCAAATGAAGAGATCCAATTCTACAACTTAACAAGCCGAAAGGGGGCAAAAAAAAGACAAATGTCATACCTGCCACAATTCGAACGTGGCGAGCTTTCTCGCCACGAACAAGGAATACAACATTGCGTTGTGATGAGTCGATGTTTGCATTTTCCAGCAAGAAGACCCGGTCCACACCATACTCCTGGAGCACGGAAAACTTGACGAATAGCCCCACTGGGCCGGCCAGCTCCTGACTTATGACTAGGTTCTTCTTACCCCGGGCCTGGAGAATAGTTAGCGCAGACCAGAATATCAAGGAGCTGTACTCACGCCTTCTAGTAAAGTTAGGAGATCCCTCCGCGCCTTGTCCCTAAAGTAGTCCGCATCAGACCCCGATAAAGGAGCCATTTCATCCAGGCAGCAGAGGCAATGTTGTGGCCAAAAATAAACAGAGACGTTGAAGTGCCACTGCGCCCGCTTTGGGTTAGCACTGCCACTGCTGATGTAACTACGTAAGTTTGGTACTGGTATGGTTATCATTGCACTATCCGCGATAGACCTGGCGAGTAACTTTGGTATTCCCCTCGTATGTATATTTGCATCAGGCGGCGATCTCGAACATCAAGCTCCCCTGAAGGCGTCTCACATTAATTCTTTCTCTTGTCTCATGTCATTTTATTTCTCCTTTCTTTCTTGTACTTCCCTTGACACTCGATCGTTTTAATTTCATCCAGCAAATCTTTACAACCCTACATAACCCCCATCACATCATGGGTCTTTTTAAGAAATCCGACGGCGACGATGACTCTAACCGCCGAGCACTCTTCGGCTCACGAAAGAAGGACAAGAGCCCCTCGACCCCCTCCAACCCTTACGCCCAACCAATTCCGGTAGATCCTTACACAAAAGCCAAGATTGGCGCGGGTGTTGCCCCCTTACCTGCCGACCACCCAGCCGCCAACGGTGGCCCCGCGTCGCAGAGCCCCCACTCCATCCCCTCCGACAACAAGTACTCCGCCAACAAATACGGAAACCAAGGTGGCTATGGCAGTGATCGATTCGGCGGATCCGGCGCAGGCGCCGGCTTTCCAGCCAACGGCTCAGGCTCAGGCTCGCGGTATGGAAACGGTGGCTATGGAGGTCTGGGCAGCAGCGATCCCAATGACCCCGCGGCTGCAGACTCCGCTCGCAACGAGCTCTTCGGCAGCGCCAACAAGAAGTCACCGGACAACTCGGCCGCTTCGCCACCACCGTACTCTGAGGGCCAGGGTGGTCAAGGACAGAACAACTACGGTGGCGGCAGCAACGAATACAGCATGGCGACCTTCCAGGATCGACAGCTGACAGCCGAAGAGGAGGAGGAAGAGGAGGTTCAGGCGACGAAGAACGAGATGCGCTTTGTGAAGCAGGGTGATGTTGCGTCTACACGAAATGCACTCCGAGCTGCCGCACAGGCCGAAGAAACCGGTCGCTCCACTTTGGCCCGACTCGGTGCGCAGGGCGAGTCTGTCCACAGCACGGAGAAGAGTCTGGATATGACAGCCATCGAAGGTCGCATCGCTGAGGATAAGGCAAAGGAGCTCAAGACACTCAACAAGAGCATGTTCGCTGTGCATGTGGCGAACCCGTTCACGGCCTCGCGTCGCCGACGCGAGCGTGATGAGAAGGTCCTTAACACACACCGTGATGATCGTGATACCCGCGACGGCACACGGTCCGAGGCACACCAGACCAATCAGCGTATGGATCGGGTGTTCCGTGATATTGATCGCGATGCGGCGAAACAGGGCAAGGGCAAGAAAGCCAGTGTTACCGAGCGTGCCAAGTACCAATTTGAGGCAGATAGCGAGGACGAGGCATTAGAGGATGAGATCGAGCAGAATTTAGATCTTCTCGGCGGTGCTACTGGTCGGTTGAACGGTCTTGCCAAGGCCACTGGCAAGGAGCTGGACGAGCAGAACAGACATCTGGAGCGTATCATGGGCAAGGTGAGTATTCTACTATCCCTTCAATACGGCATGGGTATAAGGAGGAAACTAACTGGCTGCAGAGCGACTACGTCGACGATCAGATTGCCATGAACCGGGCCAAGCTAGACCGGATTCATTAGATACTTTGCTTGTTCAAGGCAAATGGGGCTGCGGTATGCCTGGTGCTGTCGAGCTCAGTAATTTTCTGCGTGCGCTCTGTCCGTTGGACATGAATCACAAATTGGCGTTGGGGCTGGTTCTGCATTGTCTGCCGTGGTCATATCAGAACCGGCGACTAGGATATTGGTTGAATATCAATTATCATAATTTCATTGCGATTCATTCCGAGTACACCATAAGAACTCCATTGACCTACGATATAGTGAAGTAGGCCCGTGCATTTTGTGGTGCTCAAACGCCTTTAGGTATGCAATATGAACTGGGTAGTCCTTCGATATTTCCCAATAGTCCTGAGAAACCTGCGGAGACCTCGTGACATCCAACTACTCAAACCTCACAGTATCAGAATCGAACGGAGATCGACATCCCGACTACGGGGAGTGGGGAACACCCGGAGAATGAACCTCCGCAGAGCCCTAAGTGTAACACAGTATAAAACCACCACGCCTTCACTCTAATCATTACTTACTTCTACAACCCAATTCCTCTCCTGCTTCCAGCCTCCCAAAATATCACCATGCCTCTCCCGCAGAAAACCGATATCCTCGTGATAGGCAGCGGCAACGCCGGCCTCAGCGCCGCCCTCTCAGCCGCACAAACAAACCCAACCCTAAGAATAACCGTAATAGACAAAAGTCCCGTCTCCTGGGCCGGAGGGAACAGCTACTTTACAGCCGGCGCCTTCCGCACCACACACAACGGGCTCCTCGACCTCCTCCCACTGGTCAACAACACCGACGCAACACAAGCATCCCGCATCGACATGCCAGTCTACACAGAACAAGACTTCACGGCCGACCTCCAGCGTATGACAGGAAACCGCACCGACCCAGCGCTATCAGCAGCTCTAGTCCGCGACTCTCGCGCAGCCGTCGGCTGGCTAGCAGCCAACGGAGTCCGCTTCCAGCTCTCCTTCAATCGCCAAGCCTACGAAGTCAACGGCAGAATCAAGTTCTGGGGTGGCCTCGCGCTGAAAACCCAAGATGGCGGCAAAGGTCTTGTCGAGGATGAGCTGCGCGCTGTTAAGAACGCCGGTGTGGATGTGTTCTTCGACACAGCTGCCACGGCGCTAGTAACTGATCAGACCACTGGCGCTGTTATCGGCGTGGAAGTTGTCAACACCGACAGTGCTGGCGTACACAAGAAAACCACCATCGCTGCCGGCGCAGTCATTCTCGCAGCAGGCGGTTTCGAGGCAAACCCCCAGTTGCGTGCGCAGTGGCTCGGTCCTGGATGGGATAGTGCGCGTGTGCGCGGGACACCGTATAACACCGGTGACATGCTGCAGATTGCGCAGCGGGATGTGTCGGCCAAGACGGCGGGGAACTGGAGTGGGTGTCATAGTGTGGCGTGGGATGCGGATGCGCCTGCTGATTCAGGGAACCGGGAGGTTTCGAATGAGTTTACGAAGAGTGGGTATCCGCTAGGGATTATGGTTAATCGGGATGGGGAGCGGTTTGTTGATGAAGGGTTTGATATGCGGAATTATACGTATGCGATGATTGGGCGGCGGGTGCTTCAGCAGCCTGGGCAGGTTGCGTTCCAGGTTTGGGATGCGCGGACTGTGGCGTGGTTGCGTGAGGAGGAGTATCGGGGTGAGGTTGTTCGCCGGATTGAGGGAGAGTCGTTGGAGGAACTTGCGGAGAAGTGTACGGAGGTTGGACTTGTTGATCCTGGGCGGTTTATGGAGAGTGTTCGGGAGTATAATGCTTCTGTTGAGGATGGGGATGGGCAGAAGAGGTGGGATCCTGCTGTTAAGGATGGGCTTGCTACTAAGGGGCTGGCTGTTGCCAAGTCGAATTGGGCTTTGCCTATTGACAAGCCGCCTTTCCTGGCCGTCAAGGTCACGGCGGGGATCACGTTCACTTTTGGTGGATTGGCTGTGAATCCTACAACCGCGGCGGTCATTTCGGAGACGACGAGTGATGAGGTTCATGGATTGTATTGTGTGGGTGAGATGCTTGGAGGCGTCTTCTACGATAACTACCCTGGTGGAAGTGGATTGACTTCTGGGACTGTCTTTGGGCGTCGTGCTGGTCGAGCAGCAGCGGAGCGAGCTGGGAAGAGCGGAAGACTAGAACGGTTGTGACGTATCAAGAGACTATGTGTATAGGGAAGATACATGGAACTACAGAGAAGTATAAAAAGTTGTTCGGAATGTCTTTTATTGATTAGACAATATATCTAGTAGCGACTGTGTGAAACTCGAACTAGGCCAAGCCCAGCCAGTATCAAAACAATAGGAACAATGCCTTCCCATGGGTATCATCACCAACACCAACCCAAATTTGCACGTTCTTGATGGAAAAAGGCGACTGGGGGAAAAGACAACAATGAAGATGCTTTCAGCGATGCAGAATGCAGGCCATGGAAGATTAAGAAGCGAAAAAAAGAAGTCAGGGTATTGCCTTCAGAGAAAATAAAAAACATCGAATCATCACAAGCCCCATGGTATCGAGAAAAAGCAGAAAGGTGACGCCCAGGTCTAGCGAAAGAATAAGAAATGAAATGAAAGCAACGCATCCAGCCGGAAACCTCTATGGTCGTAACGTGGGTGAAACAAAGTATGGAAATATGAAAAGAAAAGAAGAAGAAAAGAAAAGGCTCTCTCTTGCCTGTGGCCCTCGAACAGAACCCATTATACCCATAAATCACAGACCGTTTTGGAAGGAGTATGGTATGTATGAGTGTTTCTCTCTCCGATTATGAAATGTTTCTCGGGAGGATATAGAAAAAGGTGATAAAAAGGTGATCCATGCTGTTGTACAAGGAGAGCCTGAGCCGTTGATATAAAACATGCCAACGCAGTTGGTTCATGAATTGGCTCGTGGCATAGGGAGAACGAGGTTGTGGCGGGTGGAAGATCTGGCACTTTGTGCGCCAAGGGCGTAGGGGAAAGAGAGAGAGAGGGACTCGACGGGATTTCCGCGAGTAGAAGAATGTAGTCGTATGAAATGAGATTGGCAGATTACTCGTCGTCATCGCCAGAGCCGGTGTCCTTCTCGCCCTTGTGGACCTTCTTGTGCCGACGCAGGTTCGAGACAACGGAGAAGTGCCGCCCGCAGCCTTCAACATCACACGCGAATGCTGGAAAATGTTAGATGAATTTCAAAAAAGATTTGCCTTGCAGGAACAGCACTTACGCTTTTCACCAGTGTGGCTGTACATATGAGTCTGCAGGGAAGACGGACGCGTGAACCGCTTGTCGCAGACCTTGCACTTGTGCTTTTTCTGGGTGTTGGAGGGCATCTTGGAGCTGAATTGGCTCATCATTGATTGCGGGCCAGGGGGAGCACTGCCGGCCAAAAGGCTGGTCGGCCGGGGGAGAGTGCGTGATTCGTATGACTCGGAAGTTGTGGAGCTGTAGTCTGTCACGGAGGAGTCGACAGAGCCCACCGAGGCGCTGTAGTAGGGGTAGTTGCCGCCGGAGGAGATGGATGAGGCGGAAGATTGGGTGGAAGGGAAACCGTAGGAATCGGCTGAGCCTCGCGCGCCGCGAGGACCAGGGCCGTAGATGTTGCGAGGGGTCAGGTCCTGGCTGAGAGCGACCATTCCGCGGCTGGCGTCGAGCGCATCACCGAAAGTGGGGGCGGAAGCTGAAGCGCTAACCCGAGCGGCATCTCTGTGAATTTGTGTAAGTTTCTTTTTGCGATTCCGATGTAAACAATGCGGACTCGGAATTTAAAACTTACGAGTGCGAGATCCGACGAGTGTCTTGTGGAGAGGGGTGAATGGGGGCGTAGGCATAGCTGGAAGGCGCGAAGTTGCTCATTGGGGGAGCGGTGGTGTAGGAGGGAGCCTGGTCGAAAGTTGTGCGCGGCACCTCGTGTTGCATTCCCATTACCTCTGGGCCATAGCTGGCGGTCGCGTAGGAGGTACCAGCCACCATTGACGGGGCGGACACAGGAATGTTGGGGTATGGCATAGACATGCCGGTGCGGTTCACTTCCTCTTGCTTGACCTGAGCGAGGGCCATGCTGGCGCCATTGCCCATGGAAGTCGCATAGACTGGGGGTGTCGAGTGCGAGGAAGTGTGTGCCCACGGGTCTGTGAATTGTGGTGGAGTGTGGTGATAGACATTGTCGAAGCTCATGCCGCCATAGGGGCGGTTCTGGTTTTCCATAACCATCGTCATGGGGGATATAGAGTCGCGAATGGATCGCGTGTAGAAACTGTGTAGAAAGAGTGAAGATCGAGTCCAAAGGGTTTTGGAAGAGATCGTCTGTGTTGATCCGGAGTATTAAGAGAAAATAGACCCGATGATCAATTATATAAGGAGAAAAAAAGAGAAAGCAGTCTGGGGAAGGGGATCGGCGAAGCTTATGAAGGAATATAAGGTGTGAGGCATGATCCCATATACTCCAAAGTGCCACTGACGACGTCCCGTCGGGGATTGCAGATCGCTGGAAATTATAATACCGGTATTTATTTTTATTTATTTTTATATTTTATTTTATTTTGGAGTTTTGGATTTCACATTTTAAAGATTTTTCATTTTTCATTTTCATTTTCAATTATTTCATTTTATTTTATTTTATTTTTCTTTTCTCATTGGATATCAAAAAGTGGTCCTCAACGGGAACCAGTTCCTCGGATGTGAATATTACTCTTTATATTTACCAGAAGCATACTAGCAAATCCATTTTACCCTTTTTTTTCAGGGTCTAAAATATATTAATTGCTTAAGCATCAACTAGGCTGAGGAATGGAAGATCTAAAGAATCTGTATCTAAGTATTTAAATAAGAATGTGGAAATTACTCTCCGGCATCGGAACGGCAATTATAATGAACCCATAAAAGGTAGTGAAGAGAACAGAAATGATTCTTCACAATATATAAGGGGAAGAAAAAGGAGAAAAATCATGAGACCCAAAAAGCAGTCGGTGACCTCAGAATCAAAGGGGGTGTAGAACTAGGGGAATGTTCAATTGTAGACTAGTTGTGATGAACGCTGAGTGGTCCAACTGTGTGCCGTGTCTAAGAAAGGAAATAAATAGAAAAAAAAGAAATAGAAATTGCCAAGAAATAAACTCACCAAGGTTCGCCCTGAAGCTGTTTCAATGTAGCGGGGCAGATCCCAGTGTCAATGGGTATACCCGTTGCCGTGGGGGTTAATATGAGTGATTATAGTGATAGTTCTTGAGTAGATTAGACTTGAACCGAGTCTACTAAAAAAAACATTCCAATTCAAAATAATTAAACCAGGGACATACTGGAGTCTCGCATTATTGGCAAGCTGCAGGATCATAGGGAAATTATAATTGTTAAGAAAATAAATAAAAATGGCTTAAGCCATGGAGGGGCCTTTGACACGGCACAGAGAGGGTTTAGCGCGTCAACCCGACCTTACATAGAGAGAAGGGGAGCATCGAATCACTAGCCGCCAACATTATTGACTGCATTCTAATTCCATTCGAACAGGGAATTCACCAAAAATGCGATGACGTTTGACATCCAAAGTCGAGGATTTCCCGTTTCAGAAATTAGACCGAATATACATAGTAACGGAAGTAGAGTTACTCCATCGACATGTGGAGGATGTACCTTCGATGGAACACACTCCACACGGGACAAGGAAAAACCACACTCTATATACGGAGGTTTTCCGGCCTTTTTCCCTCGGTCGCATAACCACAAACGCACAGAAAATACGAGTGTGCAATGAGGTCGCGCCCAGCGGAAGCACAAAAAAACGCCTCCTGCACGAAGAAGGAATAAGTTTGAATTCCAACGCTGCCATTAACCGGGCCATGCGAGCTGTATCACATAAAAATTACCCTTAAGTCCACGCCTAAGGCACCCGGACCAAAAGCGGGATCATAACATCCTCGTATGGGGCCTGGGATAAGAGAGCCACGGGCTGCAAGCCATGTTTTTTCTCCTCTGGGATTGGGGACAGCCGGATATCGACGTCAGAGGGGCGGAACAGTGCTACCACCATGGGGGTGGGTGGGAAAAAGGCCGCTTTGGATAGATTGGTGGGCGCGGCTCCCGCAATAGCGCGGTAGAGTGGATGGCCTGAATCGGATATATCACAACCCATTGACCTTTTTTTATTTTTTACTCTCCTTGATAGATTTGAGATTATTCCTGTACCTCGTGCTGTGGAACCGGACGTTTGCTCTTCCATTCGAACAAATTTGGCATTCAATAGTGTACGAATATGCAATAAATAAATTTCCGATATGGATTCGCTATGGTCCCCGAGTCTCGGGGATTGATGTCACCCCCGGAGGTCGCTCTATATTGTAACGGGTACTCCGTACTCCCTGCTGCGTACAGGGTTGATCACAAGGTACGAGAGGGGGCAGATCGTCGAGCAAGAGCCGAGGAAGAGGCTGAAGAAAAGTTACATAACCTTGAGTTCATCCAATCACATACACTGTATACAAGCCTCCATCGATGATTGGCGTTTAGTCCGGGCCGGGGAGAAAACAAAGGTATAGCGTAAGAAGTATGATGTCCACAGGTAACACTCCCTTAATCCGTAAAAGCATTCAAGAATCAGGACCGGACGAGAGGACACATATAAATTCCAAGGTTCAACCATGATTTCACGGAGATCTACCTAACCGAGTAGCTTGAGACCATGGAAGACAAACCAAAGCCAAAAGGGCCATTTCCAACATTGGAAGTTTCTCCTGGCTTCTCCGCATTTTACTAAACGCCACGGGGTCCTTGGGTGCGCGGTTTTCTAGAACTCAACCTTGGAACCAAACTAACAATTAAGCAACTTGTGGGCCATGGACGAACATCGGCGGTTCGGTCTTCATTCGCGCACCTTGTGAAGATTCCAAGGTTCGGCCGAATGCAGTAGAGCCATTGTATGGGAGTTAACCATGAAGTGTGCCTCGAGGACAACCATGGGTCTCGGGTTACCGGATTAAGATTGGAGTAGCGATTAGGTTTCTATCAAATTACTCACTTTATCCAAACATTCTATCTTTATTTTTGATTTAAATATCAACCTCGGAACGATATTGTTTGGTTTTATTGTAAGAGCCAAAGTTACCTGAAGCTATAAATGGATCTATTATTGTATAAACCTACTCCGTATGGACGTATCAGTTTAGTTATTAGGTTTATCCCCTATACATTCTCAACTATCAAGACCAAGACGAAAAAAAGTCTCAGTAGTCCGGGTCTCCCGAGTCTCGCCAGAGTCCCGACCGTGTCTAGACGGCCGGGGTGGACATTCCCCAAAAAGCAAAACACAAAGCACTTGGGCAGTCAGTCGGGTACCCAAGTCCACACTGCACAAAGGGGCAAAAAACCCAGGGACGGAGTACAGGCTCAGGAAACCTTGAGCTTCAAGTTGCCCCATTTTGAAAAGGCCCATATGGAGCCCTTGAAATTAAGAGGCGCGAACTTCAGCCAAACCCCAACCCCAAAATCCAATAAAAGAAAAACAAGCAATGCAACAAATGGACTCTAGTCTGAGGGGAAACCCCCTTTTTTTTGCCATGCCGTGTTGGTGGACTTGGCATCTTACCGGCAGAACTCCGTCGCTTTCAACGAACGCCAGCAGTGTTGGCAAATGTGGCGTTTTCATGCTGATTTTTGAGTGCATAGTGAAGTGCGAGGGGATGTGAGATCAAAAGTGTGGACGCCAAGATGTTTGTGTGTTGTGTAGATTTGTGGTTTGGTTCATCCCTATTCGTATAGTACATTGGCACATTGGCATGGCGTTCAGTAGTTCAAAAATATGTGCTTTTTGAGGAAGGTATACCTTGGCCACAATATTGAGTCGGAGCGTGCCGGATGGACAGATCCTGAAACTGGAGTCAAATTGTCAAAAAGTGTATCTCGCGAGTAGTCTATAGGTTATACAGGTCCACCAGAGGAGAAGGCCCCTGCTAGACACGGGAGGGGTGGAGCATATTTCATGTTGTGAGGGACCTCTTTTAAAGCCCTATCTTCTGGGCCTTGACGGCCCTGACCGCTTTTCTTGCTCCCAAGCAGGAAGCATACTCCGTGACACGGCTCATATTAATGACGCGTCCTCTGGGACCCTGAGATGTTTTTTTTTATCAGTTTGTCATTTCACCGTTCACGGATTATTCCGTCAGGAATAATCGGTTTTCCGAGAAACCCGCTGGAAATTTCAGAACAAAAGAAAAGGGCGGTCAGAGATTTATGACAGTTCAACACGGAGAAATAAGCCCCAGACATTTTCTTTACAATAATTATCACCTGGCTGAAATGAAAATCCCTCCCCAAACGCTGTAATCAGATCCTTATCTTGCACGTTGACGATCCGCCTCAATGCCGAGTGTCAATCAGGTACCCTTGACCAACAAAGGCCTGTCATCTGCATGGGGCTCCGATCTTGGCAGTTCCCACACGGCAGATCGTCATTGCCCCTAAATCAAGGTTGACATTGTGTGCAAATCACCGTTTTCTTTTTGTCTCATGTTAGATATGCCATTCTCTAGTGGCAATGTCAAAAACTCGAAGTCAATGCACTGTATTTTGGTGGACATTAGCTGCCATACCGTCACTGCAGAAATCGCACCTGGTTACTATACATAGAACAGCTGAAACGTTCAACCGTTCTTTTACGTTCACAGCGTTGCATCCACACAGTGGACCTACGGACTCTCAAATTTGCCATAGACCATGGCAGGTCCAGGAATCCGGTTAAATTGGATAAAACCCAGGTTCCTGGAATCCACAGTTCCAAAAAAAAAAAAAAAAAAAAAGTGTGTGTATTGAATGCCGATTCTCCCGATACCGGACCCCTTTAGGTTTATTTCTATAGTTTTGGACTAGTACTGATTAGTCCAACCAAATATAGACTAGCCTGGCTTAATTCCATTGGGTCCACATTCTTACATGTTTGTTGCAGAGCCTTTCGATCAATCATAGAGGATTATTTGCAAGCCAGGTCCACCTGGAGACGGCAGATAGTCGATAGCCGATCTTGGCAGTTATTGATCGACCAATTGTATCCGTGGACCCACCAGGAGCTGACGCGTGCTCATCCCGCGCATTTGGGGTCAACGTGGTTATCTGCTTGGTATACAAAGTAGGAAGGTTAACCTTGGAGAAATATCTCGGACCCTTTCTCTCAGCATATCCTTCTTTCAAGGGTCCAAATTGTTTATTCTTTTATGTAAATTATATCTACAGATTTTGGCAGACACATCCCTCAAATCTTTAAAGTCAAATGACGTGACCATCCCACAACAGCCTCCCCGCAAAGCCCATTTTGGTTTGGTCTAAGTTTGTGATCCCTGCGTGCGATCCTGGCTTACTCCACATTTACCGCTAGGAACACTGCCACTCCCAGGGTCAACGCTAACAACCTGAAACGCCCGTGAGTGGATTATGAATTATACAAAAAAGAAAATTTCCTTTTTTTTTTCTGTTCGAGAGACCTAATATTAGCAGAATAGTTAATCGAATTCATGCATAATCTACTCCGTAAATCGCACCGAGTAATTCAACTTTTTAACGGTACTCATTTTGCGATTCATAGGTAGCGGGCCAAGGAAGAAATCGGAAACCGGAGTACTTCGGGCATGACTAAGGAACGCCTCTTTTTCCTGGAAGGTCTGAAGAATATACTTTTTTGCCTTAACAGGCGATTAACTCGACTGTTTGATCGGATCCTCCCGCCACCAAAAAGAAAGTTTGGTCCAATCTGCGGTTCACGAGTTCCCCATGTCACGCTATTGGATATATACAAACTGCGGTGTGTGCTGTAAAAGCCCTTGAAATCAAAATTACTTGAAATGTATTCCGTATAGCAAAACAATCAAGCTTCCCCTTGTCTAAGGTACAATATACATAAAAGACGCACTTGCAGAAAGTGGAGTGTATTCTTGGCCTATGTCACCAGACATAGTGAACGGAAATGCAGAGGGCATTTGAGGGGCCATATTAGCCTAAGCCTTAGTGCGTATAGTCTGTGAGGTCTGTGAGGCCAAAGAGTAACGCGCCAGAGGCGCTCCACAAAGTGTGTAGGACGCCCCTCGCTGTGTGCCTCAACCGTCGTGAATGGGGCGCCATGCAGGGTTCTCCGATCCCTTGCAACGGATTCAGAAAAGACAAAAAACAAATTACTTCCTGTGAGAACAGAAATATTGTCTTACCTACGATGTAGGTGGTTTTCTTTTGGGTTGGTTCTGCCTAGAACAGGGGAAAAGACACAAAAAGAGCATTGATAACGTTCCCAGCATTGAGCTTCCAATCATTCAATACGCAAGTCTTCTCCCATCCGAAATCCTTGATCCCTACAGTGCGCAAGTTCAACGTTTATACTGATTGGATCATAGCTATTTATCCACATAACCTTCTTATTCTCCAGTACTCCGTACTCCTTCACATGAATCCGAGGAATCTCGGTATCTCGCATGCTTGACAGCTACCTTGTACTTTAGTACATGCAAACACAGACGCACGGTCCTTGGGGGGTTTGATGCGCGACACGCGATCTTCTCCACTATACGATATACCTACACTGTACTACATATCATATATGCCTTGAGATATACAATATACACTTTACACTTTTCCGGTGGGGTCGTTCCCTGCATGTGTTACCACGATCTGAGGAGCTATGAAGCTCAATTTAGACCCAT
The DNA here is from genome assembly GCF_028827145.1 of Penicillium concentricum. Taxonomy (NCBI): domain Eukaryota; kingdom Fungi; phylum Ascomycota; class Eurotiomycetes; order Eurotiales; family Aspergillaceae; genus Penicillium; species Penicillium concentricum. Next base: position 5,078,110 of record NW_026622754.1, on the reverse strand, counting down.
GGTCCTAGTGATTTCTACCTAAATTTGAGAGATTATGGATATGTAGACTTATAGCAGGTTAATATAATAATAGAATAAGACCTAAAGCGGATAGTTAGACCCTGAAAGAAAAAAAAAAGGAATTCGGAACAAAGGAACTACAAACCATGGAAAGGGTCAAAAAGGGGCGTTACACAACCCCCCTTATCAGGGTCTGTGTGTTTTCTGATGTTTATAGGGTAATCCGAGTACTCCGTACAATGTATGTTGTACGTTATCCCAAGGAAATGAGATATCCTCCATTCCCCGGTAGTTCAGCATTGTGATTGGGGATGAATTCAGGGGGAGGCTGTGTAGCTTGAATACATACTCCCCGATTAGGTTCTTTATATCTGTATATTTAAGGATTAGTATACGGAGTAGGTACTCGGTACTTTATAATTTAGAAAGATATATATATATATATATACTGTCATAGCACTCTAGACTTTCTACTCCGTAGACTTTCTAGACTTTCTATATTCAAAACTTATTCAAAACTTATTCAAAACTCATTCAAAACTCATTCAAAAGTCGAAAATATCTAACGTAAGATATTCCCCACCTCAAAGAGCTTACGCGGCATCCTATGCCAAGACCATCCCACGGCAAGCTTAGGCATTTGGCGTTCTTGGCATGGGAAACTGCCCCTCCTCTTTTTAATTATTTCGGACCCTGTGATGACGACTTTTTCTATTTTTTGTGTGGCAAAATGTGAGAAAGGGGGTTGGAATCCCCCCCCCCATGAGTTTGAGGGATTATTCTCTTTTGTTTAAGTCTACATATGTACGGAGTACATAGATGGTGATAGACGTGACGTCGACCTTACCCCAGACTCTGTTGAAAGATCTCGGTGATTGACATGATTGTCGGAGGAGCGATCCCTGCCTGATTGCCCCTGTCATCAGTGCTTGGCCTTATTATATTCTATAGAAACGATCGACTCTACAGAACTGTACAGAACTGTACACTCTACGGAGCAGAGCAGTATTCTGAGATTAAAATCAAAGTACGGAGTAGTTTTTACGTACAACATAGTGACTTGGATTTTTACCAAAGGCCAATAATAAGAAATATATATCTCCATGGCTTGCCGGAATCACATCGTAAGCAGCCACAAAAGTATATCTAATGTATCCATCACAAAACAATATGAACAATATGATTCGAATTTTGAATTGATATTGAAATTTGAACTTTCGCAAATGGGATACAGTTACACTTTGAGACGCCAAACATCCCCCCCCAATATAAAAAAAATATTGACCAGGAAGAAAAAAAAAAAAAAAGAAAACACCGGCTAGAGAATAACACACCCAATAGAATCTGTATCTAATAATGCAGAAAGTAGACCGTCCAATTACAACGTTAGATAATGATGGACAGTTCTGGTCGGTCCACGTCGCCCTCCATGTCTGGGTAGTAAGGGATCATCGCATCGGCTCCCTGGACGTATGCATCGTTGTACAGTCTCCAGTAAGGCATGCGGACCTTCCGAGCAGGGTGGAACAAGCCAGCCCAAACGTAGTTCATAACGATACCAGTACCGACCGCCATCCGGACGGCCTCGATAGCTTCGATGACTCGATCAATGACGTGGGGGCTGGTCTCGAAGATGTTGGGGAAGAGTAGGTTCAGCAAATGGACCATGGCGTCCTCGCAACCAAGACCGATAACACCGAGTGCGACGTGCTTAACCGCACTGGCAGCGGTCTGTCGGTGGACTTGGTCACGGTCGACAAGGGCATCTTCGAGCAGCGGCGTGACAGCGTAGACATAGTCCTTGCCCATCTCGCCGATGTACTCGAACAAGAAGGATAAGGCCTTGAGCACACCGTTTTGCACGTTGAGATCGGGCACCCGGTACTCGTTCATCAGTGCTGGGAGCACAGTGAACGGAGCACAGGTTTCGGCCACAATACCAATGGCGACGGCCGTGCAAACACGCGACTGACGCTCCTGGACTCGCAAATTGCCGAGGAGGGCGGCTAGGACATCCTGAGGACCAATGGCCTTAGCAATGAAACCGAATGTGTTGTTGGCCGCTCGGCGAATTCCCTTCTTGTGGGCCTTGAGCATATCCATCAACTCAAAGCAGATACGCATCCATTCACGGGCGTTCACGGACTCGGGGCCACGGTCGGCAATACGACCGACGAGATCAATTGTGTTCTCTTGCACCTTTTCGTGACGGTTACGCAGAATGGGGGTAAGTCGGGGAAGAAGATCACGAATGGGTGGCTGCATCTGGGTGATACCGACCACGGTGACGATGGCACGCAAGGCACCCAAGATCGAACCCAGAACCTCGGGATATTCTTCACCCAGGTATTCGTAGAGCACGATACCAAGCTTGCCCATGAGCGCTTCCTCATCACACTGCTTCATCACCAACGCAACGCGGGAGATAAGATCGGCCGCCTGCTGTCGAACAGTGGGGGATTTGTTGTTCAGTCGCCAGAGAATAGTACTGACAATCTGAGGAATATAGGCCTTGCATCGTGTGCCAAGTGCATTTACCACCGTGCCAAATCCATTAAGAATGACAAGGTCTTCAATGCTTTGTTCCTGGAAGGCGAAGAGGACACCATCGATGAGGCGTTCTTCCAGCCTCTCAGAAATGTCAGCGGCTCCAAGTGATGCAATCAGTTTTTCGACTGTTTCCACAGTCATCTTGCGATATGGCTCGCTTTCGTCCTTCAAATTGTTGACAACGCGCTCAAGAATTTCGCCAACACCCACTTTCTGGCCCAGGTCTACGGTGGTATCGACTACCTGGCGGTAGTTTCGTCGATCGAGTGCCATACGTCGCATCCAGAAGCCCTTGAAAAACTCCGTCAAGACGTGCTCCTTCAAGTAGGTGGCAGTCACACCTGGGGTGCTTGCACACTGAGAGACCACCTTCAAGACGACCTTCTTCATTTCCTCATCTGGTGAGGCAAATTCTCGAATAAGGATCTCCATGATTTGAGTGGTATAGTAGTTGGCATACTCTTCGTCCATAAGAGGAATGATATAGCCGACAGCCTTGAGGAAGGCAGAGAGACCCTTGCCACGCTGCTTGCGGGCACCGGTCCAGAGAGGGCTCAGGATGTCATCGAAACTTTCGATACCGTAAGGGTTCGCAGCCTCAGCCAGAGAGGCCAGAGATAGAGCGGTGACGGTCCGAACCTTAGCTTGTTCATCACTGAGGTTACCTGAAACACATCCGACCAGCTCCTTGAGATGAGGGAGAATGGCGCAGCCCATGAGAATAGGGATATGTTGGACAATCTTGACACCGGTGTGTCGGGCCTGCCACGACTTCTTACTGCGGCAGACAGCGCGGAGGAAAGGGAGGAGGGCGGGAATACCGAGGGCAGAGGCCACAACGGCAAAGGCGCGTGCTGTCGTGTTTCGAACATATTCATCGGCGTGGTCAATATCAGGACGCATAGTACTGATCATTGTAGCAAGGCCGGCGGCCTTGGCAAGGTTCGAGATAATCTCTCGGCCTTCAACGCGAGCATAGTAGTCTTGATCAATGAGCAGTGGTTCGATGACGACCAAGATCTTATGAACATAGGGACGGACCAGATCATCCAGTTTGTAGAGGATTCTGTCAATGACCTTCACCAGCAAATGGCGCTCCTGGTCTTCCAGAGTTCTTTCCATGAGCAGGGGGAGAATCTGATTGAACAGAGCTCCAGGACCAAAGTCGCGTGCATTGTCTGTGATTTGACGCAGAGCAGTCTTGCGCATGGGCGGGGTACCGTTCTTAATCTTGAGTAGCAATCTCATAATCTTTCGCTCCTTCATTTCTTCCACAGTCATGCTGGTTTCATCGCCACCCTCCATCAGTTTACCGAAGTAGGCCATGTCCTCTGCCTTGAAGAATTGGAGTTCACCCACGCCGGGGATATCAGTTGGAAGATCCTTTCCTACAGACTGAACACTTTCTGGCTCTTGCATCATGAATCCTCCGACACCGCCAGCGCTAGACATAGGTGCTGGCGTAGCTGTGAGCCTGCGGGCCTGGGTTCGGATGGGTTCATATCCGGGAGGAGGGTCAAGAACCTTATAGCCATCGGCCTCACCGGGAAGCATGATATCGAGCTCCTCATCAGACCAGCCGACAACTTGACCGGGCATATCGGCCCCAAATCCGACTGCAGATGTAGCAGCACCTGCTTGAGATGGATGCATGGGAGTGGCGAGTCCTTGGTTGCCGACGGGAGTGGCAGCTGTGAGAGATGGCGCTAGATCCCATCTCGATCGGCCGGTCTTGGGTGCTTCTTCGGGAGCAGGTGCTTGATCGAAACGCGATCTTTTGCCTGGTTCACCAGCAGGTTCGTCAATCGTGCCCCATCGGTTCTTTCGCTTTTTTCGGTAGCCACCGCAACGGTCGAACCCGCCTCGGCGTTTTCTTTATCGTGTTCCACCCTTTTCAAGGTAGCCACATGTTCTGTGGTATCTTCACCCTTCTCGCGCTTCTCTGCAATCAGCTTTTGAACGCGTTCTTCTTCCCTCTCCATCTCGCGGATGGCCATCACCTCACGATAGGTTTGGCTTTCTCCTTCAACATTCGCATGGGCATTGGCAGCGAAGGGATCGGCGCGCGTCGGGGTCAGGGCGCCACGGTTGAATCGGCGCTTTTGGTAGTCTGTCTCGCGGTCTGCGATTCGTGCCGCCTTTTCGCGGCCTAGCAAAATGTCCTCCTCCTCGACGCCAGTTCCTTGCGCCATCTCATCGATCTGGCTTCTGGTAGCAGTGTATTGGCCGACCAGTTTGTGTCCTCCATCCGCATCTTCCATTTCTTCATCGCCATCAACAGCGATCGAAGTATCGTAGTTCGAAAACTTCTCAGCTCCATCCCGTTCGTACAAAAAGGTGTCGAAGGATTCCGTCAGGGAGGCTTTGGTCGAATTATCAGTGCGTTGGGCAGATTGGTCAAACGTCTTAGAGCCCTTTTTAGCACCAGAAGCGGCATTGCGCTCGGCCTGGAGCCGTCGAACGGCCTCGATATCGGCTACGGTGGGGATCAGTATGGGACCAGGCGGGAGAGCTTGCGAAAACTTACCGTCAGACATGGTGACGAAATGTTAAAGTCGCAAGGATATGAGTGAGCCTGTATTACCGCAGAAGGGAACACCGCAGCTACATCCGGATTGAAAACCGCTGTAACGGTCACAATAATGGTGATTGAGGATGCTGTGTTGCTAGCCGCCTCGTGATGAAAAGGTCGTGATTATGTTGCACGTGATTAGACACCTTAGCTTCTTGGGCTGGGTGTTAACTAGTTAGGGATCACGTGCACTGTGACATAATCATGATTTGCCGGCCGGGGCCATAGGGCGGTCAACGCACATTTGCTGGACATCGGCACGAAAGAAATATGGGACATCACCAATATGAGGGAATCATGAATTGGACGGTCTGAAGAGGTTAGGGTGAGATATTATGGATCATAGTCAAAGAAAATTTGAGATCGCAAAGCATTTTACATTGTTATGGGACCAACTCCATGTGAGCTACCATCACTCATAGTTGGTTAGAAACCCTTGATATTTCTACCTCGCAGTGTCATTCTCTCTTCACTCTATAATGCTTTGTATTTGAGTGAATCTCACACTGAACTTTATAGCTCATAAGTGTATGTACTGTATGTATTGCTGCCTGATTTGTACTGAAATCTGTGGCGTTGAGAGGGCGCTTATAGTCTATTTATGTCTCACACCGGTGTATCAGGGATATTGGAGGTCTGCATGGACTTTAGTGTTCCTGCACTTGAAATTAATTGTCTAAATTAGGAATAAGGTTCTTAATCCAACTGGGGAGAAGGGCAAGAAATACTCCGATAGCCAATAGCGCAGCTCTAGGCTATAGCAGGTGCTTCAAATAAGCGCCTGCAGCATTCTAAGATTCGGAAGTACTTGATCACTATGCCTTCCAAGGCTGACTGGTACTGATATGCTAGATTGAGAAAACCCATACATATTATTCATATCCAATCTATTCCAAGATTGTCTAATATCAAAGCGACAGTTTGCGGCCGGTAAGCAACAACGGTGCTAGTGTAACCTACAAAGCCCTCTGGTTACATCCTTTTCATTCTAACCAACACAGAATTAAAAGCTCATTTCCCATCTCTCCAGCAACCTTTCAAGATAGGTGGGTTTGACAACAAAGAAGCCAATTTTAGCACACCCGTAGGCTCGCCAGTGTCCCCAGTCAGCAGACTCGGATAATATCCAGGCTATACTATTTAGACAACTCAGATGTGGACAGCGGTATCAATTTAGATCGAATCAATCATTGGCCCGCTCAAAGGTTCATTGAACCAGAATCCACTACGCTTAGTTCAATTCGGTTTACGCCGAGAGCCAAGTTACCTGTGCGGCATATCTCAAACTCCGAGCATGTCCTTTGTTACATATTAGAGTAGCCCTGCTACACTTTGCATTTAATGGGATATATTTCCCTGTTTGTTGGTTTTATCCTTGCCCTTATACCCTAGTTCCTCTCCACAGCCCCATAACTAGATTTGCTCAAGCAAATTCTAGAAACCGTCTACATCTTATAAATTCAAAATTGCCCGGCCACCATGAAGTTCTTCTTAGCGCTGCCGTTGCTCCTCGTAGCAAAAAACGTGGAAGGATACTCGGGCCTTCCTCATCCTCTGGCCCTCGCTTCCTCATTCTCCCACATCTACGACCAACTTGACAAGATCAACATTGGGAATTGCTCTCTCAGAAATGTATCCCTCTCGTTGAACGCGACAAAGGAACAACTCCCAGTACCATCCACGAACTTGACTCTCAAATACGTTGCATTGGGTCGAGGAACACAGAACTACACCTGTCCATCGAATGCTTCCTCAGACTCCAAAACCACTGTCAAGCCCAAAGCTACAGGAGCTGCCGCTACACTCTTTGATGCCTCTTGCATTGCATCATCGTCTTTAGCTCTCCTCCACGAAGTCCCCGCACTCATCAGCGCCACTCCTCTTGGATCTCTCGCGTTCATGGCAACCCTTGTGGCCCAGGGCACAAGAAGTACCAACCTCATCATTGGCGAACATTACTTTGACGCCGATGGAGAGCCGATCTTTGACATGGGACTGAGTGGCTCCAAGTCCTGGGTTGCTGCTAGTAAAATAGCCTCTTCCCCAGCACCAAAGTCAAAATCCAAATCTTCCGGCGATGTCCCGTGGCTTAAGTTGGGACACAAGAAGGGAAAGGGTATCCAGGTAAGCTCAGATCATTCATAGAACGATCTAGAGTATGATTAACTAACCGAATTGCTCTATATAGGAAGTTTACCGAGTTGTGACATCTCAAGGTGACGCGCCTTCCACGTGCGCTGGTCAAAAAACAATGATTCAGGTTGATTATGCTGCAGAATATTGGTTTTATGGGTGACAGCAGCATGCTGAGTTCCTACTTGAAATTATATGGTGGATGGTGGACATTTGGATTCTTTTTTGCAAGCGATATATACGACTGCGAGAGCAAGCGTTTTCTAATATATGTATCTAGAACTGTGTGGAATATACAGTTCACGAATTATGTTGAGATTTATTGAACAATGCAGTTTATAGCCACCCGAGTAGGTATTTTGTATCATGGAATTTCTAATAAATTCAACATTTGAAGTAAAGATTACATATTTTTATCAGATAAACACTCACGAGGAACTCCTTATTGTTTCTGTTTCTTGTTTGTAAGTATACTCTGAATGACAAGCCCTAGTCTCTCCACCCCCTCAACTAACCGCCCTTCATCCTCCCACATGAAACAAAGTCTCAGTCTGCGATGCAAATCTTCCCCTGGAGCATTCCCCCCTGGGACTGCAAACATCTCACCTCCACTCAGCACCAAATTTTGCATCTCTAGAGCCTCCCGACACACCTGCGTCGCGGTCAATGCGGCCGGGAGCTGAACCCAGATGTAGTATCCCCCTGCGATTGGACTGGTCTCAGGATCAGGAGTAAATGATACGCCAAAATGACTCAGATGTGTTTTGATTGCTGATGCCAGAACGCAATGCCTTCTTTGTCCTTCGGGGACTAGCGTATTCGTAATATATTCAGGCAAGAAGTTATTCTCAAGCAGCTCATTGATGAAAGTTGACGTTAGTTGTGAAGGAGCACCACCAGAGCGTGTAGAACCACTACGGAGTTATTTTCAGCTTATTTTCAGATTTCAGAATCTAGAATGAAGACTCACGCTTGAGAAAGACCATATATGAAGTCTTTGGTCCCTTCAGCCCATCCAACTCGACACCCCGGACCAATAAGCTTGCTGAATGATCCATTGCTCACGACATTGCCAAATCGATCTTTTGGTCCACCATCGATCACCCGATCTATATCCACCAGACGCAGCGGAGGATGCGAGATTGTGTTGGCGGAATGTGTCGCACCCCAACCGAGAAAATCATACACATCATCAGCGATAACGAGAGCATTGTACCTCCGCGCCACTCTAACAAGTGCCTCGCGCCGCGAACAAGACATTGTTGTGCCCGATGGATTAGAAAAACTCGGAACACAATATATAACATGCTTGTATATCTTTCTATACGGCCTGCCGGGCTTGTATGTCTTCTCCTGTTCCCATTAGCATGGGTTATACGAGAAAACAACCAGCTTAGCATAGAAATAGCACATACCTGACCATCTTGATAGCCTATATCTCCACGATCAAATGCTTCCAAAGCAAGTTCAAGTGCAGCAACATCCATCCCCTCCCCGTCCTCGGGTATCCCTCGCATCCTGCCACTGAACCCAGCATCCTCGAATACCCGAAAAACAAGATGATATGTTGGCTCCACGAGCCATATGATTTCTGTCTGTGCTGGGTCTGTGAATACCTGCAATGCACATGCTAGATTCTGGCTGGCACCGCCAGTAATAGATATCCGCTCTGCACTGACGGGCTGTGCAGGTGCATAGGATTGGGATAGCCACTCTGCTATATTCTTTCTTAGAGGGAAATAGCCTTCGTCCGGGCCATAAGCAAATCCTTCGGTGAATATGGCTTTGTTAGATAGGGCATTGTTGGCTGCTTGTTTGAGACGTTCCACTGGAAGCATGGCCGTTGCGGGCCATCCCCGGAAAAGGTCGATTTGAGTCGTAGGTGCCATTTTTGATGATAATAATGACGGATATTTCTGAGAAAATTGACTTGCTCTTATACTTGGGGCTTGGATGATCTGTACTATTCTTGCTTTGGGAATATAAGCGACCTGGCCAATCACATTGAACATCCGCCATCGTTTCCCCAGACAAAATGGACAATTGCTCATATTGTAGTTTCTATTACTTGATTTCTTTTTTCTTGTCTACTCTCCAAATATCGCTCAAAGAGAAACTTTTCTCTTATTGATCGTATTGCTAAATAATGAAAACCCTTGAACGCCGGCAAGAAAGCCACCCTTTTACGATCGAGACCAATAATGGGTCAGCGCCAGAATGAATGCAAACGCGAAGAATAAAATGTCACCAGGCACGATGTAAATCCAGCCGCTCAAATCTCAAGGGGCGGAATTGCATTCATGCAGAAAACGCCGATGTATGCCCCCACCCTGCCAACGCAAGCCATCCCCTATTCCAAACACACCATGGACTAGCTCCAGCCTGGGAGGAGCTAGGGCTCTATACATTGTCATCCTCATAGACAAAGTTGATGTCACGGATGCGACGGCGGTTGGTGGAAATGAACTCCTGGTCACCGGCGGGTCGCTCGTTGCGGGTGTTGGCGGTCAGCATGCTCTGAAGGCTCATGCAAACGCTCTCAACTGTCTGCACTGGGGACCAACCAGCGGAGCCCAGGAGGTCAAGGCAGATAATTCCATTGCTGTATATATGGGGATGCATTGGAATTGTGCGGGGTGTGCCAGTGGAGGCAGGGCATTGGATGAATTGGACCTCGGGGGGTTCTAGAATGATTGTGTGTTAAAACCCAGAATGGTCTGATAAAATAACGAGATAAAGACAAGCGCAGTGGGATGGAGCTGGAGAGAGAGCCGAGAGAGCCGAGAGAGCCGAGAGAGACAGAGGCTGCTGAGAAAATGGGGCTTACCAATAGGGTATTTGTTACTGAAGGTAAACTTCAGGCGATACGTCTGGTCCAGATAAAGTGGATTCTGGTCAAGGATCTTGATGTCCATTTGCCATTCCTCCAGGTTGTCACATTTCACGATGGTAATTCCTGGCGGAACATGCTCTTGCATCTGTAAGGTCACAATGTCAGAAAAACATGTTCATAGAATGAGCAATATGTAATATGCTCTCAAAGTATGCCATCGGCGGGACAAAGGCGATAAGGCTAAGAAAACGGAGGAATTGGTACCTTAATGAGCTCCTATAATTCACGAATATTTAGTCAGCAAGGTGGGCATTCCAGTACCCTTTAGATTCAGTTTATAACTTACCTTGCTCAGACGCTTTGTAGCGAACATTGCTGCAATGGTCCACGGGTTGCTGAAAGAAAAGATTAGATCTTTGAGCTCCGGTGGAGAAGGAGGGGCGGTGTCTCGATTAGGTGGAGTAGAGCGGATGTATGACGTGAAGACGGCAAAGTGAGGAACTTCTCAACAAGTGGGATGAGAATGAACTGAAGAATGAATATAAAATGGTCAAAAGAGAAGAGATATTGTCAAACGACTAATAACGGTCTAAAGCTGGCCAAGGCTAGAAGTGGGGAGATTATATATCGGTACACGTGATATCGACACCTGACTCTATATTGCTCATGTCACAGACTACTTTTATACTTGATGGGTTTCCATTTTGTTCATAAGCATTTCAATTTATATACAAGCACTGAGACTGGGAGGGTGAGACATTACAGGAGTTACATGTCCAAAATATCTCAACCCGAGTATGCGGCTCCGGATTCAAATTACATAGTTATCACATACATATGTAGTCAGGCAGCAATGCAATGTTGACTAGTATGTATCAGCGAATAAGAATAGTCGCCTCTGTGGCCTTTTTAAAAGTCTCAAATATATCATTTATTGGTGTCCTAGATAAGAAGAATTAGCGCAATATAGGTGAAAAATGTGGTAAATTGTCATATTAACATGTGAATATCAGCAATCTCCAGGTCTTTGACACTGCCTCTAGAAATCAAGGTTGGAATGTAGAATAGAGTATTTAGCTTCTATCTATAATGGCCATGTGAGATGTTTTTTTGTTTCTTTCGAAGGCCATTAGACTTCGGAAATTTCCATGACTATACATGGGATGGATGATTAAGATAAGTGTTTATCAAAATAGTAAGAACGGTGGGTGATTGCTTAAATGTTGTATGTTCACTCTGATTGACTATGAAAAATGGGAATCACAGAACTATATCCAAGAAACCGCCAGGCACATAAAAGAGAATAACAGGGCAGGATAGGCGCAGGAACAGCGTATGAACAAAGCGTAAGATGTAAAAGCGAAACAAAGAAAGATAGTAAACAATTTAGGCAGAACCCGCCTTCTCACGAGCTTCACGTTCAACCTTCTCCCGCTCCTCGGCCTCCTTCTGCTCACGAACCTTGGCCATAACAACTTCACGGAAAATAGCACCGCGGGCAGCGCTTGCCAGACTCTTCTTCTTAGCGTGGCCAGAGGTAGGGGCAGGGCTGGCATCGCCGTTTGACACTGATGGTTCAGCCACGCTTGATTCTTCGGATGAGGCGCCCATGTCCATGGGGCTGGGGATATCCTCTCCGTCCTCTTCCTCGTGCATCTTGAGTGACTCGATACGGTTGGCGAGCTTGACGATCTCGATTCCGCGGCGGAGACGGGCGCGCGCAATGTAGGTGCGGATTTCAGGCAGCAAGTCACGGTCGCTCGCAGTCTTTCCAGTCAGCCATTCGTGCTTGAGGGCTTCCTCTGAGGTAACTCGCTTGCTGGGGTCCGCGTTCAAGAGAGTGAGAATGAAATCTTTGGCGTCCTGGGACACGTCGCGCCAGTATCGCTCGTGGAAAATGATACGGCCTGTGCGGCATTCTTCGATGAGGTCGGTCAAGTTCTCGGATCGGAAGGGGGAGTAACCACACAGGAGGGTATAGGTGATGACACCGAGTGACCACATATCGACAGCCTTACCGTGGCCCTGCTTGAGCATGACCTCGGGGGCAGCATATCCAAAGGAGCCGGCCATGCTGGTCAGTACCTCGGAGGGGTCGTGCAGCATCTTGGCGATACCGAAATCCGCCAAGACCAATTCAGAGTCGGCGGAGCGGGTGAGGTAGAGGAGGTTCTCGGGTTTCAAGTCTTTGCAAAGGTTAGTTCTGCGGAGAGCGCTAGTACTCAAGAAGACCGACCTCGGTGAACGATGTTGCGCTTGTGCAGGTAGTTCACGGCATCAAGTACCTGGCGGATGGTCTGCGACGCATCTTTCTCAGTGAACTTGCCATAGTCGCAGATCCGGTCGAACAACTCGCCACCGGTGGCTAGCTGTGTAACGATATAGAATTTGTCCTAGGTCTTCGATTAGAAACCCGCAACGATCAGACCAAAACATAGATATGTGCTCACCTTAGATTCGAACCAGTCGACAAACGAGACAATGTGGGGATGTTGGAGTGATTGCAGCATTTCAAGCTCATCGTAGACCATATTTTCGTTGCCACGGACGTTTTTCTTGAGGATTATCTTGATCGCGACCTTATGTCCGTCGGTGCTATCCGCCTCGCGAACAATTCCGTATGTACCTGCACCCAGCGTCCGTCCGAATTTATAGAGAGCCCTACAGCCAGCGAAAAACGGGTCAGCGAATGTGGGGTAAGGGGGCTAGGGTAAGGAGGCCGTACTTCTTTTCGTAGCTCTCTGGCTGTCCGGACAGCTTGTTGAGCATGGTTGCGACTGGAAAAGTGCGAGTTAGTAAATTGCGGGGCCTTTCAGACGAAACGCGCAAGACAAATGAAGCAAAAGACCCCTGGAGGAGCCGACCGAGGGGAGAGGGCATAGGAATTGCGAAGCAGACCGTGGCACAAAATGACAGCTAGAAGTCCCCCTAGCCCCCATATATTCCATAGAGAGCTGACAGGAAGGGTGTAGATCGACATGGTAATTCCAACGCAGTGAGGAGTCAGATTGGGGACAAGGCTGACGCGAAGCCGGACAATATTCGGGCAACAGCAAATGACGAATCATAGCAAGATTGAATAGAGAACAAAAGTCCCATGAATATGAAATATCGACTCACAACTCATGATGTGGGGATAGGGCTGCAGATGCCCAAGGTAGATGTACTCGAATGGGCACGACCCGTTAGGTAGCAACTAGTAGAATGAAGAAATGGGTTAAGGATTCAAGTATTGAGGGTATCGAAAAAGTTCAATCTAAAAGAGAATAAGAGTCAGTATCGAAAATATACTGAATTCGAGGGGCGACCATGCGCGGGGGTGGCTGTATTGGATGAGTACAACATAGACATACCGCAGACTGACAACTGACAACTGATTGACAATTATCAGAGACAGTTCAATAAGTCAGAGATGAATATAAAAAATAAAAAAAAATTGCCTAAAGAAAAGGGCTGAAGAGGGGGGAAGATCAGTTCTAGACGCGATGAGGCTAGGAATTCGGAACTGTAGGGTTTAGCGCCAAGCACAGCCACAACGGGAATGTTACTGCCTCCAGGGCTGAGATTAGACGCTAGAGGTATTTATATGACTTATTAAGAGTGCAAATGTATTAATGTAAATTCTCAAATACTAACATTAACTGAGTAGCCCTTAGTTATACTTTGATATATGTCGCTAGTTACAAGGTACATATGTACATGTATGCGAATCCACAGCCGTTTTCTGTACAAAAATATACCCTTTTTTTTTTTCTCTAACACAAGAAGTTTCAAGACCTGTATATTTATTGACACCATTTCCACTACTTTAGATCCCCCAAAAAATAGTATGAACTTGAAATGGACATTAATATGAAAGCCCTTCCCTGATTGGCAAATATTCTGACCCCACTTGGTGCCTTGTGTGGTGCCTTATGTGCAGCGTCACCAGACGTCATAGGCTTGAACAGAGGTATATCAAGCACAATAACCACCGGTTTTTTTTTGGCTTCTATTAAACTTGACATATCCTCAACTTGAACCTTTCAATGATATCCTTCCTCTTCTTCCTTACCTTCCAGGTAATTCTACTTGGCGCTTGGGTCGCCGGTTATCTAGACCCATACCAGAAACAACTTCAAGAGCTCTTGCTGGACTACATGGGCGAGACAAAGGTGTCTTATGGACTGAAAAGTATGTTATACCAAAGAAAAAGAAAGAAAAAAAAGTATACTAACCAGAATTTACTTACAGAAAGTCTGACTGGCAAGAAGCTCACCGAGGACCAGAATCTAAGCAAGATTCAAGATCAGCTCGGGAATCAATTGGGTGGGATGTTTGGGAAAGGAGGCCTGGGAGAGGGATTTGGCTCTGTTTTGAGTAAAGGTCTTTAAGGCTGGGAGGATTCATATGGATGAGAATAACAAATTGGACCTTTGGAATTATGATTAAGATTAAGGAACAAATCCACTCATGTTTCCATGCAACCTTCAACCGGTAACAAAAGATATGATCTTTTATAACCAAGTGAGCGAAGACGCGACTTTTAATACACCCGGCATACTTAATTTTTCAACGCCCTCAATCTGCAATCAAGTTGATCAAATATAGACCATGATACCCCATGATCTAAATTGCCAACCCAGGCAGATTGAGCTGAATCGAAAGGCTCCATCCAACGCCATGCACTTGCATTAGCACTTGCACAGCACCCAACCAGTGAGAAAGAAAACGCAAAACGATCATAATAAAAAGACACCAGTAAGAAAATAAGCAGTAAGATCTCACCGCTTCAACCATTCGCGAGATCCATAACCTGTCTCACCAAGCTCAGCCAATGCAGTTTCGCAAAGCTGGTCATAGTACTCAGTCCCCTTCCAAAGACTATGCTTCGACCGAATACCAATCCTCCAATCCTCTTCCCTGAGGCGCTTGATGCGCTGTGCTTTAGTCTCAACCCGGATAACGTTTCCATACTCATCAATATTAGGTCCCTCGATCACAGGCTCCTGTGGTTCACCGGGGTTAGACTTGACGGGAGAAAAAGTCCAGAAGGAGGCAGACCGAGCCATAGTCGTGTTGCGAGAGCGACGAGCCTGCTGAAGGTCCGAGACATGCTTAATCTGCTTGCGGAGCCCGGTCACGTCGGCGGGGATGTGCTCACGGAGCCACTTGATGGCGCTATTAAGCTCATTGATCTGGGCCGCGCGCGCGGCGCTCACAGGCGCGGGGGAAGGGCTTGTCGACCGCGACGAGAGCGAATTGGTGCTTTTCTGCTCTGGCGAGCCTGCGCGGCTGGTGAATGGCGAGCGGAGGACAGGGATCTTCTTTCTCAGAACCGGGGTGGGCGTCGGTGGAGGTGACGGGAGGACGGAGCTCAGACGCTTAGGCTGCGGTGCTAGGGTTGGAGAGTTTGGCTTCTCCGTGTTAGCATTCAGACGCCCGGATGGGATTATCTTTAAGGGCAGCCGGGGAGGGCGAGCTCGGACGGGTCGATTCACCTCAGACTTGGACGTCTCCTGCTCTGGACCTCCGCAGATTACCATTGTAGAACTGTTGCACATGTGCACCTCGCCAGAGCTCTTCCGGATTGCAAGCGGGGGTGGAATAAGCTCGCTACGCTTTACTGGATCCTCAAGTCCGGCTGGGAACTTGATCGGAGACAGACGCACTGGCGGCTGATTTAGGGTGCGAGGTTTTGGCGGCGCGTGGGTCACAAAAGGGTCGTCGCCTCCTGCCATAATAGAGTTATCAATCATTCGGGCAATCTTTCGGACGATAGTTCCCCCGTTGGGCAGCCCATCTCTGGCACTATTAAAAGAGATCAATTGGTCTCTCGTAGCCGGGCGAGGAGAAACGTCGCTTGGTGGGGGAGGGGGCTTGCGAGTTGGAGGCGGGATATGAAAAGCTGGGGGAGGAGCATCATAGTCGAGACGCGAGGCTTCTCTGGCAGCAGGAGGTGGTGTGACACAAAAAGCAGTGGTAATAGTCGAGCCGGAAGAGGAAGAAGAGAGAGGGACGGGCGCAGGAGGAATGCTAGCCAGCCTAGCATTATGAGCTGACAGATTCTCGACTGACAGAGCTTCAGAATTTGTAACAGACCCAGGAGCAACCTCACGCTCCAAAAAAGGTGGACTCCACACGACAGTAGTCACAGAAGACCGAGGAGACGAGTTGGGCGAATGGAGAAAGGTAACTGGCGAGTAGGTCTGGTTGGGATTCAGAACTGGCAGCGGAATAGTGGCGGGCAAAGACTCATAGGCAATCTGAAACCGCTCCATAGCAGAAGTCAGAAGCGGGACTTTGACAGCTGAAAATATGTGAGCAGCTCGTCCCATATACTCATATGAGGTGGCTGCATAATAGTGGAGGTAGGTCGCACGGATCGGATGGAGCTATGTATACACCCATTAGAGGCCGAAATCTGAGATGAGATCTGTGAAACACAAACCGGATTAGACGCGGTGTCTATGAGCTGATTGCAACGCAAGGCACATTGTTTGTATTGCTGGTTGAAACATAGCCATTTCACATCGGCGAGGGCTCTCTTCCATTCGTAGAAATTCTGGGGAGGAGAGAAGACACCAAAGGGCAACGAGGCCTCTGATGGCTTTTCTGAGGTATTCGAGGTTGAATGGGAAGCCATTTTGGAAGAAGAGATGAAACACGGGATGGGGGGAGAAGAGAAGGGAGAAGAGACGAAAGAAGAGACGAAAGAAGAGACGAAAGAAGAGACGAAAGAAGAGACGAAAGAAGAGATGAAAGACTGGACAGTCTGCCTCCTCAAATTGAGACTTGGGCACTTGGGGTACCAACCCAGAACTTGCTGGACATGTCCGCCATGCTTCTACCTTGTGGCCTCAAGACTACAAGGCATATCTTCAATGATATTTTTACGGGCAAAGAAAGTACATATTTGCCTCTACCAGCCAGGAAGCAGTGCCTTCATCATCATTGGAAACATCCGTAAAGTGAACATAATATTAGTTACTGGAATTGTAGATACTGACATGAATCTCAACATATCTGGGCCTCCTTGAATGCCTTCCGACTAAGGATATTTGCCAGTGAAAATATCCCACAAGCCCATAACGGTCATCTAGACTTGCTCAGCAACATGAGCACCACTCATCTCATGTTTGATACCGGCCCGTGACAATGCCTCGCCAGTCGCCGAAAGCGACTCTAGGAAATCACCCAGCAGACGGTCAAGTTCTGCTGTCACCACACCATCATCCATACCTTCCATCAGACCCGCCGCACTTGGGGGATTGAGAGCGGGGAAGGGAATGGGTCGCTTATCTTCTGCCTGTGACATGGGGACTTCAGATACGTCGTGTCGTGCATTTCGTATGGTTTCGAACACCGGAGTGTCGAACACGGGAGATCCCGGTTCTGAGACCGGGCCCGAAGTCACCGAGGAAGCAGTGGGGGTTTGGGGAATTGGAACGGCTGTGGGTAAAGCTGTCATAATATCTTCAAACGAGGAGCTTCCGGAGTGCGCCCTCCATGTAGGGTGAGATTCCTCGTCCGGGCCGGGGCCATCGAGGATACCGGAAGCCTCATATTCATTGTAACCGGCTAGTTCCATCATAGCGGGGAGTTCTGTGTCGAAGAAATGACTGTGATGAAGGGAGTTTGCGCCCTCTGGCGTGTCGGGGCGATCGAAGCGGAATGGATCGTAATCTGAGTCGGAGACATTCGATGCCGAAGTTGAAGGACGTGAGTCACCTGGTTCATCTGTTGACTGTGGTTGCGACTGCGGCGGAGGTTGAACCTCGGGCAGTGGAGCCCGGAGGGTGTCATGTCGGTCATCGTATGTTTGGCTCTCGGGCACGGATCCCATGACTGGGAAGGTCCACTGCATGGTGGCTCGCTTCTCAGCCTGGAAAGACTCCTCCGTTATGGGCTCCTGTGCAGGAACCTCCTCTTCCTCTTCTTCTTCCGACTGTTCCTCTTCATCTTGTACGAATGACGGGAATTTCCAGTCCATGGTGGGAGGTCGAGGACCAGACGGCACGAAGGTATCTTCGAGGTTTCGATCGTCATCCACACTGCTATCAGACGATTTTGAGCTGTTCTCAGAGGAGGTCCTGTTCAACCGAAGACTGGAACGGTTCGCGCGGATAGTGTTTGCATCAACCAATTGGAAAGGCTGTGCAGACGGAGCTCCTGCTGCGTAGTGTGAGGCCTCGAATGACCCGATGTCGATATCGAGAAAAGTTGATGTGACAGAGGAGCGGTCTGTTTCCGCACGGAGGGGAAGATCTGAAGTGGACTGGGCGGGTTCGATGGGGACAAAGTCATTTTTTGTTTCGTACGTATAGCTGGGCTTTTCCTCATCAAACAGGCCTTCCATTGCCTCGGCGCCTCGGCGCACACGTTCGTCGAAATTGGCCTTATCTTCATAGTTAAGATCGTCCTCTGAAAACTGTTCGTACATGTCCTGCTCAGGCCCTGCATCGGTAGGACTGATTGATTGCTCCATCTCCGCCAGCGAGGCGGCAATCTCATCCAGGTCAATGACAGAGAATCTTCGCTCGAACCCATCTGTTGTACTGAAATTCCAGTCATCTTCCGACTCCTCAATGCCTGGGAGTTCAGCCGCCTGGGCGCCGCCTGGGTGGAACAAAGAAATACGCTGGCCTCCTCGCTGAGACCACTGGTAGTAGTTTCTCACCAACTCACTTACAGAGTCGGTGGGATATTTCTCTTCTGTATCGGCAATGTAAGGGTGGGAAAGGATATCTGCCATAGTGGGGCGGGTGTCTGGATTGGAGTCAAGGGCGTAGGCAATAAGATCTTTCAATCCTTGGCTGTACTGATCGCTGTCCAGCTGGGGAGTTTTGCGATTAAGCTGGCGACCGATTTGCATTCGTTCTCGTAGGCCCGCGTTTGGCGGGTTCCCGTTCGCAAATTCGAACAATGTGCACCCATACGCCCACACATCAATTTCGCTCCCGTAAAGATGGGCCTCTCCACGAGTTGCAAACATCTCTGGCGGCATCCAGTGTGGTGTTCCAATCCAGGTTGATCGTTTGTCCCGCTGTGATTGGAGAACACCAGCAACACCGAAGTCACAGATTTCCAGATGACCCTCTTCATGAACGAGAATGTTTGCAGCTTTCACATCGCGATGAATGATCCCAGCTTCGTGAATAGCACGAAGTCCGACAGCCAGCTCACGAGCGATTGGAATGATGTATTTTTCATCGAGCTTGTCGTTTGTTGCACGCATCAAGGTACGGACACTGCCACCGGGACAGTACTCGCAGACCAGCCACAATTGAGAGTGGATGGAGATGGCTTCAATGATTTCGTTGATGTTTTTGGCACCAGAATCCTTCACTTGCTTCATCACCTTAGTTTCATGGATGAAATCCTTTATCGACTCATCTCTGAAATCTCGAAGCGACTTGTAGTCCAGCGAGTCAATATCTAGGACTTTGATGGCAACCAGCCGACCTGATGATTTTTGGTGACCTTTGTAAACACGACCATAGGCACCTTTGCCTATCAACTCTTCAAACTCGTATGGTGGAACCTCAGTTTTCGCACGACGACACATCTCTTGGACAGCCACCCCTTGTTCACGAGCTAGCTTGATTGCTTCTGCTTTGTGCTTGGTGATGGCCGCCATTGCAGAGGATGGGTCCAAGAGACGGGATGTTCGAGAATCCATTGTGAGTGAAGATGATCTTGAAATGAACCAGGTATGGAGACAGGTATAAAAGTGAGAAAGGAGTAAAGATAAAAATGGGGCTGAGTGAGTCAAGTTTAAAGTGAGTGTAAAGATATGCGGCTCCTCTGGCGTGAAGTTAACGATTGAGTGTGGATGGAGTGCCCGGGCTTTTGCGGGCTTGACAAAACAGATGTTTGAGCCTCTTCACAAGATGTTTCAAGACTCTTTTGCACTTTCGTACGCTCCTTTTCCCTGAGGCGAAAGAGGTTGTCGACGGACGAGAAGAGATACGGAGAGGCGTCTTTTGGTAATATCGAGGGGAAGCTGTTGGTGTGGGGCGCCCTTCGAAGATAGGCTTGAAGGGGCGCTGCCGTCTGATCACGTAGCTGATCGGACGAACTTGTGGATGGTATTCAGGGAAAGCAGTGTACTTATTTGCACGATCGTGGGCCTGGTGGGAGCTGTCAAGCTTCGCTTGTTGTCCCTGGTGATGGTCGATTGGGGGATGTAACTCTCTGAAAGAGGCCCTGGGGGACAGGGAAGGGACTCGAAAGGAAACGTTCCGAGTGTTAACGACGGTTGAGGTATCGATAGTAGACGACGGAGGGATTCCAGAAGAACTAGTTGAGGTATTCCCTAGCCCACTGGTGTCGAGTGCAGATGTACTAGCTTTGGCACAAACGTTGGAAGAATCTTGCTCTCTGATCGAATTATTGTTATCCAATTCTTCGGAGAATCGGGAAATCCGAGGTAGGCTGGCCACAGATTCGATTTGAGTACTGGAGACAGTCGACGTATTAGCCTGGGCACTGTCTTTCGGTAGCACTCGTTGGGAGTCAGAAGAAACGTGGGAGAAACTTTGGTCCCCGACCGTTTGGTTGCGACCGGGAGGGACTGGAAATGATTGAAGTAATTGCTCAAAGCTCCCGGGTTCCTTTAATGTCCTCGGATCCTGGGACTTTTTGAAATTGCCTTGGGTTCCAAGGGTGTCGTTGAGATTAAAAACAGAGTCGGGCGGCTCACCTATTTCGCTGTCATAGACTGATGGGCTTGGCAGTCCAACTGATTCAGGGCGTGCAACTTTCTCCGATGTCTTATGGTGTTCGGGAAGCTCAGAGGACTCAAGGCAGGGATGTTCGTCCGATACAACCTGTTGGAGTAACTCGGAGAACAGAGATTCTGAATCGGCGGCGATGAGAGAAGTCCACTCTTCTCCGTATTGAACTAGATCTCTGCCTTCCAAGCCTTCGCGAAAGCCACTAGGAGGACGGTGGGTGGGTGGTAGACGAAACTGATTGGCACGTTCACTGCAAGGGCGGTAGGTTAGTCAGTGAAACTCACCCACTGAGCGGAGGAATAGCTTGCCAGAGCCTAGTAGATGCAAGTCTATGAGCAATGCTGGTAGAACTGAGTTGGCCAGGTTGATTTCGGCTGTGACTGGGCTCTAGATCTGTACCAGGAAGCCCAGCAAATGGATCGGATGAGCCGAAGAGACGAAGCAAGAATTGGTGCTCGCTTGGAGGAAACCCGAGCTCCTCAATTAGATTTTGAATACTGGGCGACTCGTCAGCCATTCCGTTTCAGAATTACATAGGCGGTATATCAATCGAGCCCGGGGTCAATTTGATGATGGAAAAATGACAGTGGGGATGAAAGCAATCGTGTCTCGCTGTCAATCATTTTGGGACCTACCTGGTCGCTTATTTAATCGAAAGACGAGCCACCACCTGGGAAACCCGGAAACCCGTGTAATCGAGTAGACACCCCGAGTCTCTCCATTTGCCCTTCCAATACAAAATAATTCACAGGGGTCAGCGGGCTTTGACGGTGAACTAAGGCAGAGTCGAATGTTTCAGAGCCCACAGCCTGATTCACACAGCTTCCCACCTATATAGTATAAGACTTGAGAAGTGTGGATATATTGAGGAACAGGGCGACGAAGACCGGCTGCCAGATGTCGTTGGCGATGTTGTGGCACGTGATATGTGCACCCTTATCGTGATCTTTAAGGAGCTGACCGCTTTGTCCGTTCCTTTTAGGACTTCCAAAGGGTGGAATTCTGACCGCCATTAGGAAGCCTTCAATCTAGTCCACCAGGCCTGGAAGCTCAGGATTAGCAAGGGCTAGTATAAACTCTTGGATGTCTTTGCAGTACTATTAGATGATTCCTATCGCGGGCAGCCTTCAAAGATGCCCAGGTGGGGATCGGATCTTATCGCTTATCGTGAATTATCGCGAAGGCTTATCACCTTTTTTTTTGGTTGCTCCGCGAATGCTCCGCGAATGCTCCTACATACATATACGTACGTACTCCGTACATGCGTAGTCATTACACTAAAACTAGGTGGAAAGAAGTGATTTATGCATCAAAATTATAGGCAAATTTGGCTAGGGCCCTATGTTGCAAGCTGTGCTGTTCTTGTTGTGATACCATGGGCCACTTATAAGTGCCCAAGCTATCTATCATATACGATATGAGATAATAAGGCCCGCCTGTGCTCTGCACACTTTGTATTGTATGTACTCAAGCTAATTATGTGGAAATAGGAAAATTTCCAGTACATTGAAAGATGATCTAGTAGATTGGGCTGAGAGGCCTGTCTACTCGAGTTCTATTAGGGCCATGTTACAGTGTTATAGTCTCTCTTAGGACCCTTCATTTTGCTGGATCTATATTAAAGCCCTGATATGGTTACTTTCGGGGATATCGGGGATTATTCTTTAATCATATAGGTCTTAGGACTCTAACCATTGGGGTTGAGAAATGTTAATCAATCATCTGTCTATTTTCGAGGAGTGAAATGCAGGCCAAGAAACTTGACGATAGGCCCTTTTTCGCTGCTGATCAGGGGGTTTCGATCGAAGAGCTACCCAACCCCAGCTTGTCTCTGTGTGGGACTAGTAAGATGTCAGGGATTGAAAGGCAAACGTCATGATGGCATGTCATAAGATATTGTCAAGAGGAACACTACAGCCAGTATACCCTACAGGATAAAGAAGGGCTGGGAAAATTTGGTGGGTGATGCGAGGGTAGTATTACCCGGGGAATGCACGATAGGCCCTACAAACGGGACCTATTAGGCCGACAGGTAATTGCGTTTGATAGGGCCATCAATCATACATATGCTGAGGCAGTTTTAAAGTTCCCCATAAAACCATTGGTTTGCTGCATCTCGACTACACTAATACCCGATATGGATATCAGCTCGTTACACACCCTAATTGTTATGCCACGTGCCGCAGGATCAGCCAGCCTGCTTCCAAATGCCAGAAAGGGTAAATATAGCCTAATGCAAATCGATCTATCCAATTTATCTAACTATTTATACACTCTGTATCTCTCACTAAGTGCTTAGTTTCTGTAATCCTACTTATCCCCACAATGGCATCTGTAGTGGAGAAACGGTCTTTCGAGCAACGTCAGCCGCTACAAGAGCCGACTATGACCATATCCATTGCCAAGCTAGCACAGTCGCCACTGTACAAGCCAGCCAAACGCACTTGCAGCTTACAGGAGTGTACTAGATTGAGTTACCAGAGAGCAAAGGCTTTTAGACATGCATACGGTATTGTTATCATCATATATCTATTGTCATGTCCAGTTCCTAATTGCAACAGGCTTGACAATCCGGGATGTGCTGGAAATTACGCCAAAGTTCTTCAAGATGCATATGGATCACCTAGCTGCGCTTGATGGCGGGGCTTTTACTCTGCTCACTATCCAGTGTAACCTCTTTGTTGGGACAGTGGCTCCGCTTGCTATAAATCGCCCAGAGCTTCAGTCAATCCTCCAGTCTGCTATGAGCTTCGACATCTCGTGAGTTACACATACAAGTGTTTAACTTTAGGAGGGTTGACTGACCAGGAATTTTATATAGGGCACAGTTCATGTTGACCGAAGTCAATCATGGCTTAGATGCACGAAACATACAGACAACCGCTACGATCCTATCTAATGGGGATATTGACCTCCACACCCCGTCTCCAAATGATGCAAAGTAAGTCACTTACCTTGTCTTTTGTTTGAAAAGAGCTAAAAGGTAGCCGTCAGAGTTATGCCACCAACTACCCCGAGAGGTGGCATTCCCGTAGTCGCGGTTGTAATGGCTCGTCTTATTAACGAAGAAAAAGATTGTGGAATCTGGCCATTCCTTGTCCAAATTGGAGACGGAAAAGAGATGTGCACAGGTGTTATAGCGAAGTGAGTTTTAAATGTGATCCCATTATTGAATCAAATCTGTGAGCTAAGTCGTCAAAAATAGGGCACTGCCGCCGCGTACTGGTGCTCACCCAGTTGACCATGCCCTAACGTACTTCGATCATGTGCGCTTACCAGGATCTGCCCTACTGGGTAGCTTAGACCGAAGGAAAGACGAGCATGGGGCTTTCTTGTCTACAATACATCGAGTGGTAGTAGGAACCCTCGCATTATCCGGAACTACCATTCCGTGCCTAAAGGTCGCAACCTTTAACGCATATCGCTTCAGCTGCAACAGACTTGTCACTGGAAAAGGTGGAAAACCAATGGCAGTAATTGGGTTCCGAACACAACATCTTCCTATTCTCTATGCTGTGGCTCAATATAGCGTGCTCGAATCGTTTTATCTTTCCGCGTCGAAATCTTTTCGAGACAAGAGCATCGATCCACGAATCCGTCATGGCATCGCTATCACCTTTAAAGCAGCAGCTCTAGCTCATTTCGGCAAGAGCATCAAGGCCATGAATGAGCGATGTGGATGGCATGGGCATTTTGAGAATAATCAAATGCTTCAACTCGAGGTGAGTTTCTAGCAACCTCATTGAGATACTAGAAAAATGACTCGTATGGTGATTTCAGTTAGAAATGCGTGGTGTGTCAACTGCAGAGGGTGATATACGGGTTCTTGCCATCAGTATGTGCCCACCATCGTACACACTTATGTTCTTTGGGAAATCGCAGGTCTGACAATATAACACAGAACTCGCATCCGAACTATTGATTGGTCGGTATCAAATGCCACCGCCAAAGGACCCAAATAGTCATTTTTCTCGGCATGAAACCTCTCTATTTTCTGAAGGAAAAGCTCTACTCCTGCAGTCAGCCAAGGGAATTCACCGGAGCGAACGGTTCAACCGGGATATTCTACCACTTGCTCTTCCGTTGGTCGAAGCAATCGGGCATCGAATGGCCTTTGAGGCAGCCCAGGAAGCCAATCTTGATTTAAAATTGATTGATATGTACGCGATCGGAGTCATAAAGGAGGACTCTGCCTGGTATGCCGAACAAGGTGGGCTGACCAGAAGGATCCAAATGGAGATGGAATCTCAAGCGGCAGATGCCTTGCTCCCAGATTTGGAAAACATCATGCGGGATTCAGGACTGCATGCTTATAGCAATGCTCCTATGACATCGAAGGGCTTGTGGGATGAATTTGTCGCTGGGTTGGAGACGTTCGAGGGGAATGCTACACCCCATTTACTATCTCGGCTTTAAATTGCTTATGTGTGGAATATATTGAAATTGCGTAAATGGATCAGACAGGCAAATTCCAAACCAACAAATCATTATAACTATGTACACTTAGTAAGAAATGCAAGACTATATGGCGGACTAGGTAAAAGAACATAGTATGCATCAAATCCTATAAACAGAAGAGAGCCCAGATCACAAAGATGGAAATGGAGAGCCGTAGGCCTGCGCCTACATCAATGCGGAAGCCGACAGACTTTTCCTTCTCGCTATCATCTTTGGCTCCTGTGTCATCTGCGTCATCTTGCTCCAATTTAGCCCCAGTGACTGCATTCATGCCAGTCGTGATTTCGAGAATTATATCTTCATCAGAGTCTCAGTTCCTCTGCGCTAAAGAGACTTCATCATTGCCCATATCATAGACAGTGTAGATCTATTGGAAGAAAGTTTGCTCCAAGCACAACACTTTTTGCGTCCTTGGCATCGGTTTCGACCGCGACAATGCCCAAATAGCAGATGTCCTCATCATTGAGCACGCTACCTGTTTCTATGAACAGACCAATGTCTAGCTTGAAACTCGCAACTCCAAATTTGAACGTGAGTGTTGTATCACTAGAAGTTGTATTGCATGGGATATGCATTGGCCCGAACATTAGGACGTAAGTGCCCAATTGAGAGGATATCTCCTGTGCGATGGACTCCGGAACAGATGTATAAGACACCAAGGAGTCATGTAGAGCTTGTGTCGAAAGCCCCTTGGGGAACACCAATGTCTCGTTGATGGAAAAACTCGTCATGTTGACCCGGAAAGTCTTTCTATCATCGGCAGGGTTGTTGACGATGGGAAGTGTGTGGAGTGTGCCATTGTATTTGGCTTTGTTCACACCACCAAAAATCAGAACGCCTGGTTTCTCATCCTGCGAGTCTCCTGTAGATGCAGAATGCAGAGGATTTCCATATACATGCTGAAGGCCGGGGACTTGATGGTTTTAGCAGCAACCAATGCTTTAGTAAGGGAGATGAAAGACGAGTTCGCCTCGCCCAAGCTGAGAGTGTCTATCCAAGAGATTAGTTAACCATGAATATGATTCTATAGACACCTGTGCTTACTCTGGGTGGCATACACATTCAGAATCCCGATCTTCATAGACTTCACAGTTGTATCTCCAATGACAAGAGTGTCGGTTACGAATTTCCCAGTGATGGTAAAGAATGATTCAATCGACTTGCTAAGGGTGAAATTGGAAGCAGAACTGTATTTTCCCTCTTTAACTGGGTCTTATCAACCGATTTTGCGACTTGCTTGTGTTTCAATGGCACATTGAACACAGCAGGCGTCTCTCTTTTTTCCAGAGACAAAGCATCTGTCAAAGAGGTGCCCAGTAGGCCCCAGAGCCACGACCCGCTACGCATGTCGATCGGCAATTAAGCGTGGGGATATATTTTTTAGCTGTACCCTCAGGTAGACCTCCGCAAAGCCCATTTAGGGGGTTCAACTAGCTTCTTGTAATCGCTGTATTCTGACCCTTCTACTAGTTATATAGGGTTTAAATTTAGAAGTTAGAATTATAATAGCTGTATACCTAAGTATATACTCTAATTTTAAACAAAATTCGACTAGTGGATGTTGAAAAAAAAGGTTAATATTAAAGTTATGATAACTAGATATATACTTAGGATTTACAGGGGAGTACTAGCACTTTTTACGTGAACTTCTATAATTTAAGACTTTTCTAAAGAACGCGTTTTCTCGCGTGTTTAAACGTAATATATGAATTTAGCTAATTATTAATAATATATTAATTAAACTAATAAAATATTAGTTACCCTGATCTAAGGGCTAAAAACGGGATCTAAACATAAGGTAATTAAAAAAGTCACGTTTTTCGGAATATTATGGGCTTTCACCCCGGGCCCATAGCCCACCGGTGGGCCCGAAGATAGGCCCAAAGCCAGCCCATTCGTGGGGTTGGGTTGGGTTGGGCCTTGGGCTTTGTGGGCTTTGCGGAGGTCTACCCTCAGGGTTCAAACCCCTTTTTTTGGGGGGGGGGGGGGGGGGGGGTTCTTGATGCCTGAATGCCTTATTTAGCACCGCTCTCTACACCGTATTGTAAATTATTTATACATAAAATGAAGCTTTTGAACTCTATATTCTTGGCGGTTTGCAAGTGTCAAAAATGAACCTTTTCATCCCATACAAATGGAGATACTGAGATTTGTATGGGGATCAAAAGCTTCATTTTTGGACATGCAAACCGCCCAGTAAATGGAGATAAAGAATTACGTAGTGTTTTACCGCTTTTAAGTTTAATATTGCCTAACAAAGAGTCGGTCCTATGTCGTAATAATTTCCTAAATAGGACTAGTATAATACATTGTACCTGCTCGAAATAACCTTCGAATCTTTAAGTTGCTACACAGATACAGAACGTCTACAGTACTTGTGAAGATGTCTCATCGGCCTACGATCCACCCACATACACTAGCCGTTATGCCGCCAGATCGCCAGCGGGCTCTACTGGAAAAGGATAAGAGGGAACCTCAGACTTGCAGATCAGTCTCCGATTTCCTTGAATCAAAGATCCGAGACTACAAAGTCGATCTGGATTACATCCAGTGTGCCCACGAAGGTCTTCTGGAGGCACGAGATGCCGACATGCTCACCGGCCCAGAATACGTTGCGGCTCTACGGCCTTTCATGAAGTCGGCTAGGTCGGCCTCACAGGAGCTGAAAGCTCTCTCATGTCAACGTAAGATCCTGGAAGAAGATCTGGAAGAGCAAGCGTCGGTTAAGCGGCAGCGGCAAGGAGAGCCAGATATTGAAATACTAGAAAGGGCGTACATCGATAGTATACTGCCAAAGGTTATGGCAGCCACGGCTAAACCGCCAAAGAACAAGATGATTGTAGGCAGCCAATTCAACGCATGCAATTTCAAGAGGGACGTTAATGAGTATTACGGCATTCCTAAGAAAAAGGGCTTCTGCCACCTCACGGGCAATTGGGATCCCGCGGATATTAAAGCAGCCCATTTGGTACCGAAAAGCCTCAGCGGTGATGAGATTGCGCACCTATTCGGGGTGGAAACCCTCGTGCTATCCAATCCAAGCAATGGTAACTACTCATTATCCCCAGACCGATCCGGAATTGGGGGTTGGTACTAATTAACTATATAGCATTATCTCTCCACCGGAATATAGAAGGCGCCTTAGACAAAGGACAGATCGTCATTGTCCCAATCCTGAGTGATACCGAGATTACTAGTCCTTCGCGTTGGAAATGTGTGCTGACGGATGAATCCATCCGCAACCTTACGGCAATTACAACGCCCAGTCATTCCTGGAGATGGAATGTAAGTCGTCCTAATCTGATTGAGTTTATTAGCAAGCTCACATTTTACTAGGACTTTGACCAAAAGGAACTTGAATTCCTTTCTGATACCCGACCCGCCAAGCACTTTTTATACTTTCGATTCATTGTGAGATACATCTTTTGTAAGAAGCGAGGTCAAGTCACATTCACGGACAAGGTTGAGGCGGCCGGCCAATTCTGGCCAACACCCGGTCCTTATCTCAGAAAGTCAATGCTGCGGACGTTGGCTAGAAGCATTTCAGGCTACCAGCTACCCGCGAGCTTGGTGGACAACAAGACTTTCGAGGATTCGGAGCACGTAAAGGGAGACCCCGGAGCGGAGTCAGGCATTGTGGCGGCCCAATCTATCTACGAAGCCATGATCGCCTCTATTAAGACTTCGGTACCTGATGAAATGGAGGAAAGGGACTCGGAAATGGGCCAAGGTCAGGCCCTGGATGAGGATAGTACAAGTTCGAGTGGCGATGAGCCTTTCTTTGAGGACAGCATGGAGTTTTTATGAATTGGCTCCTATACCGCGGTGATGCACTTGCTTTTGCTAATGGCGTGGATTTGATATTATATCCCTATTCTTATCCCTCCTCTGTCGGCGGTTATTCTCAGGGTGCTATGGGCATATTGAACTGTCCAGGATGATTGTTAAAAATAGGGGGACCCCTCATAATCCACATTTCGATTCTATGAAACATGAAAAATACATGAAACCCGATAAACCCACGAGACTGGCGAAACCCTGAATCCCCATGCATGGTGGGTCCCCCGAAGTCTCGTTCTGACAGTCTCGAACTCTTCTGACCTGCACAAGGCTATGTTGTTGATCTCCAGATTTTTACCCCCTCGACTTTGGATGTCAAACGTCATCACATTTTTGGTGAATTGCCTGATCGAATAGAATTAGAATGCAGTTAATAATGTTGGCGGCTAGTGATTCGATGCTCTGGGAATCATCGGGGTTTTAATCCTAAAGGGGCAAAATTATATCTAGACAAATTGACGCTAAACCTCTAGCCTGGGCAAAATTGTCACCTGGCTTCGGCAACAAAACTCAGCTTAGTCGCAACTGGACTCGCTTATCAAAGGAAACTTTTAGCAATTGGGTGGCGCCCGCTAGGCGACTGAGTAAAAGCATCAGCTTAGGACGCCTATGATGAAGTGTCATTACAGAAATTCGTGTAGATGGTGAGAAGACAGTGTTTCGTTTCTACCCGAGCAAGTTGGGTGTTCAGCAAAAATAAGGCGGATAAACACTTATGTCTCAGTCAAAACACTCTTGATAATCTTCTCCATAAGCTCATCTGGTAGTTTCTAATAGATAGTTCTGGTGTTTTGTTTTTGCTTGTTCTGGAATATCTGCCGGCATATCTGGTGCTGATTCTGGGTTCGACTTATGGGATATATATTTATTTGTAGATAGAACACTAAAAAGAAAAACCAATTTTCTTTGCCCCCATAGTGCAGGCCATGGTACATTATTGCTTTGAGAGACAGCTGTAAGAATTGGTTCATGTATACCGCCGAGGTTGTACAATCAATGTATACGAGCGACTAAGTGTGCCACCTGCACACAACTCTTTCATTGGATTACATTTCCAGGCAGTAATTTAGTCGTCCACTCTCAGTTTATAGGGTGCTATGTTAGTCGCATTCAAAGGCATACTGTAGCATATTTGGGCAGCCTTTGCAAGGCAACAAGCATAGCGGGAATCTAGAGGAGGTCACACAATCCACTACGTAAAAGTTCCCATGGGTATTAGAACGGCCTTCAGTATTGATACGATCCATATAAAATTGGAAAGTCATCAAATAGATCCCGAAAGTCACCTTGACTTGAGATGACACCAAGAAGTGATGGCGGGATATTGCTCTAGGTCATATGTGAGAGCAGACAGCGTTGAAACCACCTGAATAGCAAAGATGACCATCAATGGAATTATAGAGGTGGGCTGGTTTACTGGATACATCGGTTGGTAAGGTGTCAACCTTATCCCGAGGTCCTCCCCGTGAGCTTATGTCATGATTGTTTCGGTCGCGCTCAGTGTCTGGGAGGTGAAGAGATTAGCAGGGAGGTCATATCTTCTAGATAAAAGTCCCTAATCTGGTAAGCTTTTTTTTCAGGTCAAGAAACGCCTGAATCACATCCCATATATGGGGGTGGCTGCCGGGACACCGGATTACTCGGGCTGGAAGATTTTCCCGGGTTATTCGAGATCCACTATATTGATAATAGAGTCAAGTGTTTGACAGGTTCAAGTCTTGGCTTTCTTGACATGTAGCTTTGCAGTTTATCTATCTTTTTATCTATGTAGGTGTATGCAGGTGGGATGATTTGATGCCTTGGTGCCTTGGTGCCTTTCAATGAGGAGTTAAATTTTGCCCCCCACTAATGCACGAGCCAGCTAGTGAGAATGAAAATTTGCTCGAGGCAGATGAAGCAGATGTAGCAATTTTTGGTTTAGATTTAATTTCTTTAGTTTTACCCCTGACTGTTTTTACCTATATATAAACATAGCTGTATAGGTATTTCGTACCATACATTGATCACTTGGAAGTAAGACCGGGACTCGGGGGATCAGATTTGGATTATTAATGCACATTGCCCCACCAATTTGATAGAGGGGTGAAGTCAAGCCATTTGTATATCCTTGGAAAGCTATAGATGAAAAAAAGTATGAATGTGAATCATACGCTCTAAATTGACTCTTTTCTTTTTTAACATTTATTAAACGATTATATCATTATGGTAAATATAGTAAAGACTCGGAACCTCGCTTGTAATATGTCAGACGTCACCGGGGAACCCGATGGCAAAAACAGTCAGTGAGTCAAGATATAAAATGGAGGATTTGAAATCAAAAAAAAGCTGTAATGAAAGGTAAATGAGAGGAAGATGAGCTATTAAAAAAAATAATAATAATAATTCTTTACTATAAGAAAAAAAAAAAAAAAAAAGGCTAGTCAGCTCAAACGCACAAAACCGGGAGGAGAAAAGAAAGTCCCCACTTTCGCTTTTCTTTTTTTCTCTCCCACTTTCCACTTCCCCTCTTCTTCTTCTTTCCCCTACCTCTGTCCTCCAGGAGCAGTTGCACATAGAACTTTTTGATTCAGTGATCGAGAATATCGATCCTAGTCATCTGTGTGCTCTTCTTCTTCTTTTCTCTATCCTAGTTTACTAAGGATAAACCGCCAAAATGGTTAAGTAAGGATATCTCACCTCTAATCTCAGAACGTACAGCTAACCATGAGAACAGCTTCACTATCGAAGAGGTTCGTAATTGCCTTTCGAGGATTGCAAGGTTATATCAAACATTACCAGTGGAAGGGTGATTCCCGTCTGCATTTCATCTTCCATCTCCCCCGCCATTTCCGCTGGTGATGCTTGAAACCTTTTCTATCCTTGCAGATAATCAAATCATGAATGACAATACTAACCTACATCAGATCCGGACCTTGATGGACCGTCGGGCTAACATCCGAAACATGTCCGTCATTGCTCACGGTAAGTTCTTCTGATGGTATGATGTGAAATGACTGATTCTGACTTTTGTGCCTGTGCGTTAGTCGATCACGGAAAGTCCACCCTCTCCGATGCCCTTGTCCAGCGTGCCGGTATTATTTCCGCCGCCAAGGCCGGTGAGGCTCGTTTCATGGACACCCGTCCCGATGAGCAGGACCGTTGCATTACCATCAAGTCCACCGCTATCTCCCTCTACGCCAAGTTCCCCGACCCAGAGGATCTCAAGGAGATTCCCCAGGCCGTCGATGGTGACGAGTTCCTGATCAACTTGATCGATTCCCCCGGTCACGTCGATTTCTCGTCTGAGGTCACTGCCGCTCTCCGTGTCACTGACGGTGCCCTTGTCGTTGTCGACTGTGTCTCCGGTGTCTGTGTCCAGACCGAGACCGTCCTGCGTCAGGCCCTGACCGAGCGCATCAAGCCCGTTCTGATCATCAACAAGGTCGATCGTGCTCTTCTCGAGCTCCAGGTCTCCAAGGAGGATCTTTACCAGTCCTTCTCCCGTACCATTGAGTCCGTCAACGTCATCATCTCCACCTACTTCGACAAGGCTCTCGGTGACGTCCAGGTCTACCCCGATAGAGGTACCATCGCCTTCGGTTCCGGTCTCCACGGCTGGTGCTTCACTGTCCGCCAGTTCGCTATCCGTTACGCCAAGAAGTTCGGTGTTGACCGCAAGAAGATGCTCGAGCGTCTCTGGGGCGACAACTACTTCAACCCCAAGACCAAGAAGTGGACCACCAAGGGTGAGCACGAGGGCAAGACCCTTGAGCGTGCCTTCAACCAGTTCATCTTGGACCCCATCTTCAAGATCTTCGCCGCTGTCAACCACAACAAGCGTGACGAGATCTTCACCCTCCTCGATAAGCTCGAGGTCTCTCTCACCAACGATGAGAAGGAGCTCGAGGGCAAGGCTATCCTCAAGCTCATCATGCGCAAGTTCTTGCCTGCCGCCGATGCCCTTCTGGAGATGATCTGTATCCACCTGCCTTCCCCCGTCACTGCCCAGAAGTACCGTGCCGAGACTCTCTACGAGGGTCCCATGGACGACCGTGCCGCCATCGGTATCCGCGACTGTGACCCCACTGCTCCTCTGATGCTTTACGTCTCCAAGATGGTGCCCACTTCCGATAAGGGTCGTTTCTACGCCTTCGGTCGTGTCTACTCCGGTACCGTCAAGTCCGGTGTCAAGGTCCGCATCCAGGGCCCCAACTACATCCCTGGTCGCAAGGAGGATCTCTTCATCAAGGCCATCCAGCGTACCATTCTCATGATGGGTCGCTTCGTCGAGCCCATTGAGGATGTCCCCGCCGGTAACATTGTCGGTCTGGTCGGTGTCGATCAGTTCCTGCTCAAGTCCGGTACCCTCACCACCGATGAGACTGCCCACAACATGAAGGTCATGAAGTTCTCCGTCTCCCCCGTTGTGCAGCGCTCCGTCGAGGTCAAGAACGCCCAGGATCTGCCCAAGCTTGTCGAGGGTCTCAAGCGTCTCTCCAAGTCCGACCCTTGTGTCCTGACCATGATCAACGAGTCTGGCCAGCACATTGTTGCCGGTGCCGGTGAGCTCCACCTCGAGATTTGTCTTAAGGATCTCGAGGAGGACCACGCTGGTGTTCCTCTCCGTATCTCCGACCCCGTCGTTGCTTACCGTGAGACCGTCGCTGCCGTCTCCAGCATGACTGCTCTGTCCAAGTCGCCCAACAAGCACAACCGTCTGTACATGACTGCTCAGCCCATTGAGGAGGATGTTTCCCAGGCCATTGAGTCCGGAAAGATCAGCCCCCGTGACGATTTCAAGGCTCGTGCCCGTGTCCTTGCTGACGAGTACGGCTGGGATGTCACCGATGCCCGTAAGATTTGGTGCTTCGGTCCCGACACCACCGGTGCCAACTTGCTCGTCGACCAGACCAAGGCCGTCCAGTACCTCAACGAAATCAAGGATTCCGTTGTCTCCGGTTTCCAGTGGGCTACCCGCGAGGGTCCCGTTGCCGAGGAGCCCATGCGTTCCGTCCGCTTCAACATCCTCGATGTTACCCTGCACGCTGATGCCATTCACCGTGGTGGTGGTCAACTGATCCCCACTGCCCGTCGTGCTCTGTACGCCGCTGCCATGCTGGCTGACCCCGGTCTCCTGGAGCCCATCTTCAACGTCGAGATCCAGGTTCCCGAGCAGGCTATGGGTGGTATCTACGGTGTCCTTACCCGCCGCCGTGGTCACGTTTACACTGAGGAGCAGCGTCCCGGTACCCCTCTGTTCATGGTCAAGGCTTACTTGCCCGTCAACGAGTCCTTCGGTTTCCCCGCCGATCTGCGCTCCGCTACCGGTGGTCAGGCTTTCCCCCAGTCCGTCTTCGATCACTGGGCTATCCTCCCCGGTGGTTCTCCCCTCGACCCCACCACCAAGCCCGGTCAGGTCGTCCAGGAAATGCGCAAGCGCAAGGGTCTCAAGGAGGTCGTTCCCGGTTACGAAAACGTAAGTCATCCTTTTGCTCACTATCATTGGTCTCAGTCACTAATCTGCTTTAATAGTACTACGACAAGCTGTAAAAATGTTCCCGACCACCCAGATTTTCCCTTCTGCCAGTCATTCGTGGAATCTTTCATGAGATTGATGAATTCAATACAATTTCTTCGGTTCAACAAAATTTTATTCCCTCATTCGTCGGTATTTGCTTCGATCGTTCCGTCTTTAGAAATCCGGGCATGACCCTGGAAGCCTCTGGCATCATTGGTTCTGTCCCTTCATTGCTGTTTACATTTTGCTTTTTACTGAGGGCTTTTTCTGCTTTTACGTTTTTACTGTAGTCTAGCAACCAGTTTCGATATGAAAATAAACTTGGTATGCTAGGCGCAGTTGTTCCTTCGTAGTTGTATTCGTAGAGTTTGTGCGAGTAAATGTAACGACCACAAAAACGTAAAACCCATGCGATGAATCCGATCACAATCCTCAGCGTAGTTAGCTGAATTAGTTGGGCGCTATGTCATTCGAACACGTGATCACGGCACTCGCGTTTTTGCCTTCGACTTCGCGTTCCCAGCCATGTCTCTAACATTCCCTCACGGTTGGGGGTGAATGCTTATCAGCTTAAAATAACTTATTCTCAAGCTTTGTTATTTGAAAAACACAAAGCTGTGATTTTATCCTATACACGATTATCACTGCACACGCAGGAATCTTCCCGGGTGACGGCTTTGTTGAAACCGAATCCCTGCAATCACCGCCACTTTCACGTCAATTGTTTGTTCGACGCAATTCGACCCTCACAGTTTGAAACTGCTCGAAAATCATCTTCGCCATGCAGTTCACCGATGCGGAAGCCGCTGATGTAAAGAAATGGGTGGTCAAAAAATTGGAGGATATGTGAGTTGATCAAGCACTCGACTCGGGTCATCGGCCTTGGAGAAAGACAGCAGCGACTAATCATATTTATTCTGCCTATAGCTCTGATGCCGACTCCGATGTGCTTGCAGACTATGTTTTGGCGCTAGTTAGGTCCGATGCGCCAGCCGAGGAAATCAAAAAGGTCTCGGTGGAAAACCTAGAGGATTTCCTGCGCGAACGTGCGTCTAATGTCTCAATCGCATTGAATTGTTTCATATTACTAACATTTCCTAGACACGCAACCATTCGTCACCGAGCTCTTTACAACCTTCGGTCCCAAACAACCCGCGCCTCCTACACCCGCACCTGCACCCCAGCCTCAGCGCCAGGCCCAACCTGCTGCCCATATTCCTTCCTCACAGCCTCCTGAGAACGCCCCCAGCGGCCCGAGGGCTGCCGTTACTCCCGGTAGTGCCAATCGCAAACGAACTTTTAATGAGGGATTCCAAGGGGAGCCAGAGCATGACGATGGTGGGTTCCAGAATCGCGCCATGAAGACTGCACGGCGTGGCGCTCGTGGAGGCGCTCGCGGCGACTTTATGGGTGGACATCAGATGCAACCAGGTCAACAATACCCCCCACAGCAACAGGGTCAACCGTTCCCTCTGCAGCAACAAGGCCAGCAATTCCCTCCACATCAACAGGGCCAACAGTTCCCTCCGCAGCAGCCTGGTGGCTTTCCTATGATGCCCGGTTTCCCGCCATTCGACCCAAACGATCCTATGGCAGCAATGATGGCTATGCAGGGTATGCAAGGTATGGGATTCCCGCAGATGCCGGGAATGCCTATGCCTGGGATGCCTGGTCCCGGTCAGCCAGGAGTCGATCAGATCCCACAAAGCAACCAGCGATGTCCGTTCTATGATACTCAAGGTATCTGTTACTTAGGAAACACTTGCCCTTATCAGCACGGCGAGGGGGCTGTCTCGAAAGACGATGGTAAGCGAATTTTATTCAGCCTCGGTATACCATTGCTAACAATCGCAGAATATGACCCCAAGACTGCGGGTATGCATGCGCAGCGGGGTGGTGCTCCCATGCGCGGTGACCGAGGCCGCGGCCGCGGCCGAGGTGGATTCAGCGGACGAGGACGCGGCCGGTCCGATTTCTCATCGGCAGGACCTAATGAGGACCAGTCTGTTACGACGATTGTTGTTGAGCAGATCCCCGACGACAAGTTCAACGAGGATTCTGTGCGCGAGTTCTTCTCTGAGTTCGGCAGCATTACCGAGGTCACTTTGCAACCTTACAAAAAGATTGCTTTGGTCAAATACGAAACTTTCCCCGAAGCCAAGGCCGCGTGGTCCAGCCCCAAGGTCATCTTCGACAACCGTTTCGTGAAGGTTTACTGGTACAAACCAAATCGCGAGGAAAAGCATGACAGCGCACAGCCTGAGGCCCCAGCCTTCAACCAAGAAGAGTTTGAGAAGCAACAACAAGAAGCCCAGAGGGTGCATGAGGAGAAAATGAAAAAGAGACAGGAGACCGAAGCGGCCAAGCAGGCTCTAGAGCGCCAGCGCGAGGAACTTCTCAAGAAACAGCAAGAGGAGCGGGCTCGTCTCATGCAGCGGCTCGGAGGCACAGCAGACACAAGCGATGCTGCCGGTTCTGGGGACGCCATGTCCGTTGAGCCTGCCGCCGATGAGAATATCAGCGATGAGACGAAACAGCTGCGAGCTCAATTGGCTGCCCTTGAGGCTGAGGCAAAGAGCCTTGGCCTGGACCCTGCCGCCGACCCTTCGGGACGGGGTGGATACCGGGGTCGTGGTGCCTTCCGTGGCCGAGGCACATACCGTGGACGCGGCGCTTATGATCCCAATTTCCGCGGAGGATATCGTGGGCGCGGTGGCTTTGCGGCCCGGGGACGAGGAGGTGTGTTGCGCCTGGATAACCGGCCTCGACGGGTCGCCGTATCGGGCGTTGAGCTCAACTCAGACAAGGATGAAGCATTGCGTCAGCACCTGATGGTAAGTTATTATCTTTCTAAGCACAGCAAAGTATATACTAATTTGGGATGTTCTAGGGCGTTGGCGAATACGAATCGATTGAGGCACACCCAGACCAG
The DNA here is from genome assembly GCF_028827145.1 of Penicillium concentricum. Taxonomy (NCBI): domain Eukaryota; kingdom Fungi; phylum Ascomycota; class Eurotiomycetes; order Eurotiales; family Aspergillaceae; genus Penicillium; species Penicillium concentricum. The sequence continues at coordinate 5,040,577 of NW_026622754.1, read as the reverse complement.
CCCAACACCGTCGTGGTGGCATTCAAAGAGCGCTTCCAGGCTGAGAAACTCATGTTCTCTCCCTGGAATATCCCCTCCGTGGGCGAGGTCCAGCTCACCTGGGTGGCCAACCCGCCTATTGTACTTCCCACGGCTGGGTCATCAACGGAATTCAAGGGTGGCATCGGACATGATGAACCGGAAGACACAGTCATGTCGTCTACGTCGGTGGCCAACACCGCCCCTGCGCGGGATATGGACTACGACGTTGCGGAGGATGACCGCTGGGGCGCGTAACTTCGTTACCTTTAGTGTACCATCACATGTTGGTTGTATAGGCTGCATTAAGCTATTCTTACGGGATGGACGTTCCACTCCCGACCTCTTGTCTTAAAGCGCTACAATCGTAGAGTGTACAGTAGATACAGCATCACACACTCTGAGGAATCAACTCAACCGTATATCCATCCTATCAAGTCACATCAGCATAACCACCCTTGCCTAGAAGGGTTATAGAAGCAGTGAACTCACCGGATCAGAAACCATCGCAAACTTCTCGAAAAACCACGCATAATTCCCATGAATCTCACCTCGTCCAATCCCCCTCTCCTCCTCCCACTCCGAAAGTGGCACAGTATCCCTCGAACAAACTCCCACATCCTTAAGAATCTTAACCCCACCATCCCGCAGTCTCTGCACAGCAGCCACTACATCAGGAACTGTGAACCCCAGATGCGCAAATCCAAGATGTGGTGGTGTATTCCCCGTAGAAACAGATCCATCTGCACCCGCATTCTCCGTGCCATGCACATGATACAATTCCAAAAGTCCGCTCGTCTTCGTCATAACGGGGATTTCGCTCATGCTCTTTGCCCATGTGCTTATATCCTCTGAGGTCTTTGCATCTGCTGGCGGGTGTCCGAGGTAATAGATTGTGAAGGGCCCGGCGTTCATGGTGAAGATTACTCGCATTCCTAGTAAGTCGATGTAGAAGTGGAGGGAGCGGCCAGGGTCTTGGATACGTAGGGCTAGGTGGTTTAGTTTGTAGTCTTTTGTTGATGGTGTTGGGGGTGGATTTAGGCTTGGGGCAGCGTTGAAGTGGCCTTCTTCTTGGGGTGGGATGGGTTGGATTTTGATTTCGGACATGGCTGGATATTATAGATGGTATGAGGATGGTGGAATTGAAACAATTCAAAGGATATAAATTGGGAATCAATTCGAGATTTGATAGAAATGAGGGGTTGATATTCCAGGGCGGATCCCGTTTGGCCTATCAAACAGAACGAAGTATGTTGAAATACTATTGCTCATGGGGTGCACGAATTGATCTTCGATAGCATACTGCTATGAATACTTCAAGGAACTACATCTACTGATAAACAATCATATCCAACCCCCCTCATACGGCATCGTCACCCGCCGGAATCCACTGCCCTCGGCATCAACATACGCAAAGAGCTCCTGATACTTATCAGCCGCCTTGACCGTATTATCAGCGACGATCACCGCCCCAGGCCGGAAGTGCGGCTGGACGAGCTTCAGCGCAGGGAGGGCGAGAGGCGTCCAGACTAGGAGTGTTGGTTAGTATACTCTCCCGAGTAGACATCAATCGGATATCAAACAACAGCCATGTACGGAATACACTGAGCAGATATGTATCCATATCTCATGGTACCCAAGAAAGACACCACTTACTATCCAACAACAAGAAATCCACCGTCCCCAAATCCGAAGTAAGCGTCTCACGCAAATCCCCAACACGAAGATCAATCACATCTTCAACGTTCTTGCCCGCACTCGCCCAATGCGCCCTGGCCAGTCTAGCCTTGGACTCTTCCTTCTCTGTGGCGATGACTCGCGGCTTAGCGGTAGCGCCAACACGCTTCGCATTCTCTGCAACGGCAAGCGCTAGATAGATGGTGCTGACGCCGAAGCTGGTACCGGCCTCGACGACTGTCTTTGCGTTGATGCTGCGCAGGATATGGTAAACAAGTTCGCACTTATCTTGGTCAAGGGCGATGAACTTGTCCAGCATGATAGAGTCGAACTCGGCACTGCATTGTTCCGGTAGGCTTTTCCAGTCCACGGTTGATTCTTGGGTTAGGGATTTGGCGTGGAGGTTTTGTAGGAGGGTTAGGATTTCTGGGGATGCTGTGAGGGGCGATGGGGACATCTTGGATTGCTTTGTTGGTTATTTGATGGTAGGGAGTATGTCTTGGGTTACTAGGGAGAGGAGAAGGAAGAGAAGGAGAACTGTATAAATGAATGGACTAACGAAGTCTGATCTCAGTCAGCTAGGAGGGCCTGAGCAAACAGGCATCAGGCATAATGATTGGGGAAAAGGGGAAATGTAAATAGATGGAGGATATCACGTCAAAAGTTCCCTCAGCTCCGATATTCAGGACCAAATTGATATTCAGTGAGTCATCGGGGAGTCTTGTGCAAAGTCCGTACGATATGCATATGTACGCCCTATGGGAAATTGGGGTCAGAGGGGCCAGGACGAAGACAGAGTAAGTGCCGAGTCTAACCGACATGAGAAATATGATTCAAATGCAGCCCTGGCCTGATCCGGCAGCTGGAAATACCGAGGGGGCTACTATAACGACTATTATTGCCGTCGATTGCCCTAAACTAGCCCTAACATTGGAACCAGAATAACACCATGAGAACTCTATATATAGCAACAGATTCTATTGCTCTAGCAAGTCCGCATAGCTATTCAAAGACCTCCCAATCAAAGAAACCATTTCCCAGATATAATCTGCTGTAAACAGCCGCGCCCACAACCGGGTAACCGCAGCACTGAGACGGGTATTAATAGCGAGCAACCACTCCCTTGAAACACCATGCTGCACCTCCATAACCATCTCGAGCACGAAATCTCGCAACCGAGTCTCCTGCTCCGTCAGCCGCGGTTCCGGATCTGGCACTGTAATCGCCTCAAGCCATTTAGCCAACAGCACCGCGCACTCCAGGGAGCACAAAGCATGCTGATTCGACCACAGCGCCACCTGCGAATGGGCAACAAATCCAATGCCGAGCTTGACGGGTGTGCTAAGGGCATGTGCGCAGTGGAGCGCTGCGCGCGTGAGACGATCGCCGCGTTGGACGGAGAGGTTTTCACGGAGACTTGTTGCGATCTGGACGGGGTCCCATGTTTGCAGTTGGCGGGCTGAGCCGCAGTCTGCGTTGAGTCGGATGTAGGCTAGTCGAAGCAGGGCTGCTGATGTGAAGGATAGAGGTCCGTTCGGACTGAGTGGGTCGACCGAGGATTCTTGATTGCGCTCCCAGCACTGACACCAGCGTTCTAGGGCTTGTTCGACGTGAACAAGCTCTGGTGTCGATGTCATTGACGATGAAGTGAAGCGGTTCCGTCGTGACACGGGTAGTCGGCCCGCTTTCGTCATTAGCCAGATGTCTTGTAGGATCGCGTGGATTAGCACGTAGCCGCCGAGCGAGGAGAATCGCTCTACATTGTCGGTTGGCCCGAATAGGGCGGAAAGGGCGTCTTGGAACTTTGGTTCGCCGGGACTGTTCATGCGCTCTGCCTGCCAGAGGTCTGCGCGCGAGGCTTGCCATTCCTTTTCGGTGCAGGGTAATTCGACTGTGAAATCTTCTGTGAGAATCACTGGTGGGACATCGAAGACGATGGTGTGGATGTTAAAGAAACAGAGAACAATTAGTTTGGTGCGCTTTACCCTTTCCCGTCGTATCCAGCTAGTCCATGTCCCGTCATGCTCGGGTAGCCGGTTGAGTCCTCCTTGTCGGATGAGCATTTCCATTAGACTGCGGAGCGACAGCGCCTCGTGGTATGGGGGATTGTTAATAAACCACATCGACACTGAGGTCAGATACAACAAAGCTTGCACGGTTTCTAAGGTATCGATATCGTCGGCCGCGTTGACTGTGGGCAGCTTGCCGGACTGGAAGACCCGGCGAACATGTTCCAAAGTCACTGGTTTGGCAATTTGATAGAGACGCATGCTAGTGTCTGGCTCACGGCAATACCGTGCACCCAACGCCGCCATCGATAGGAAGAGCGGTAGTGTCATCGAGTCTACATTGAGGGTCGGGATATGCACAATGGGGTAGTGATCATGGAAACCGGTTACATACCCGGTCAAACATCGGGATAGCGCGTGTCGAGATGGTAGCGATGAATCTGGGACCACATTGGCATAGTCCGATAGCATATCCAAGAGCTTGTCTCGACATTGAGCCGTGACCGGTACGAATCCCGTGGGCTGGCGCGCCTTAGGAGAGATGTGATATCCCTCCGGCTGGAGCGAGGGCAACTGAGTGCCATGTCGGGGAAGTACAGAACTCGAAGGAGTCGAAGGAGTAGTTTCAGTCAAAGTCCCTCTATCAGAAGATCGATCATAGTCCAGAGCCGTAGAGAAGTTCAACGGTGGGAATAGTGGGAGTGGCTGATAAGCCGGCGAGAACGGATGATTTGGCAACGGGACGCTATCCAAAAATGAGGTAAAGTCATGACCATGATAGGATCCTGGTCCAAAGCCACTTAAAGCATATCCAAAATCCGGGACTGGAGATGGGGTACTGGGTCCTACAGAGGGAGTGTCTGTGGCCAATTGAGCACCCAGCATCGGGCGATGCACGGCCGGTGATAATGCTGGGAAATGGCCATCGGGTCCCTGTAATGCGCTGCGATTAGATTGGGTGTGGTTTGTGACTGCAGATGCCAATGAATCTAACCCGTCCTGGGTGGGGGGATTTGCGGGGGAGGGCGTCTGTGTCTGATTGCTGGCTGGACTGGCATCAGGGTTGTGAGAGAGACGCTCATGACGGGCCAACAGATCCCTAGATCTGTAAGTATCTGATATATCGACTTGAAATGTTGGATTATGTATCATACTTGCGTGTAAAGGCCTTGGGACATTGAACACAAACAAACGGTTTCTCTTTGGTATCTGTGGGGGTATTAGACGGGGTACGGGGTATTCGATTCAAGGTCTCAAAGACATACGTGAGCGATCGTGTCTTTGAAGATGTTCTAGACGAGCAAATGCCCTCGGGCATCGGTGACATTGATAAGGCTTGCTAGTCAACATTGAGAGTGGGCATGTGGAGTGTGTGAGATATCTCGGGGGATTGTAGCGCAACTCCGGTTTGACTATGCCATATTGCCTAAGGTTCCTTGCCTACATGTACAACACACGTACACCAGGTCGAAATTGGAATTCATCCTGCTCCCTGCACAGCCATGCACTTGACATATCCGTTTCTATATTGATTGTTAATCAACTCTACCGAATCAATCCAAACTCCCCGATCCCCAAATCCCCCCAAATTGGGGAAATTTCCACTAAACACCAGCAGTTATGCGGAGAAGTATACCCCGTATTATTTATGAATTATGAATGTTACACTTTAAATCTCTTATTTTACTTGTTTTCACTCTAGTTTTAAGAGCAACCGAGTCTTTTGCTTATAATTAATTGATATGAAGTGAAAATCCTTCAAAAAAAGTGAGATAGAGCTAGGACAGATTCAGCAGGCGGTATTGTGGATATATGACTCCGACGCCAAGCAGGTCCCCCACGTATCATGTCCATTATCAGTTCCACCCGACTTTGTACTTTGGATTCTCCCCAAGCCATTAATAGACATCTAAGGGCATAAGAACTAGCATTCACTTAAGGGCTTTAGAGACCAACATACTCCAAATTAGGATATAGATCTAATTGGGGAGATTAATAATGTCTCGGGCTTTGAACCGTTCTCCAATTTTTTTTCGGGCGACTCCACGCCCTTGATGCTTAGCCTATAAACAACCAAATGTCCGTCAAAACCTAGAAAAATCTTGCCATCCTGACTCACTACATGGCATCTACAACGCCCGAGTCACTTATATCAGCCATGGAAAAGCGCGAGGAGACCCCCGAGTCTCTACGCAGCTCTCAAGATATCGAATTCCGATATCTAGAGCTAGAAACGCCCCTACCGACGCCTTACATTACTTTACCTCCCGGTCCCGCTCAGTCATCACCACCGGAACCGCCTAGTCTGGAGAAATACACATCTCCATTTCTCTGGCCAAAATGGCGCAAGTCGATGATGACTTATATCGCCTGCGGCGTGACTGCCCTAGCAGGTTATGCCGCCGGTGAAGTCAGCCCTGCATCGGAGGAACTGACTAAACTATGGGGGATCAGTACCGTCGTGTACAATCTGAGCATCACGCTTTTCTGTTGTGGGTTTGCTCTGGCGCCGATGGTGCTAGCTCCATTTTCTGAGATTAATGGACGGAGACCGATCTTTATCGCCAGTGGGATTCTCTTCGTTGGTATGTATACCGCACTTCACAATCCTCACTTGGCATATGCTAACTTGGTATGTCAATAGCTAGTTTAATTGGCTGTGGAGGCACGCAATCCTTTGCTGGATTGCTTGTAGCTCGTTTCTTCCAGGGTGTGGGTGGATGTATGTATACCCTGCCACGTTGTTCCCATTCATCCTCTATAGATATTGACTTGACCTTTACAGCAACATTCTCCACCATGGTTGGCGGCGTAATCAGCGACATCTATCACGCCCAAGACCGTAACACGCCCATGGCCCTCTTCTCAGGATCTGCATTGTTCGGTACTGGCCTGGCACCGCTGATCTCAGGCGCAATCATTACCCGCACCACATGGCGCTGGGTGTTCTACTCGCACGCAATTGTGTCTGCCGTATTTGTCATCGTCATCTACTTCTTCTTCAAAGAAACGCGCGGCAGCGTCCTGCTGAGTCGCAAAGCCGCAAAGTTGAACCAGTACTACGAGCAACTCGAAGAAGCAGGTCATCACGGTGTGATTCTGTCGAGCGAAGAGTCTGAAGAAAAATGCATTCGTCGAATCAGATGGAAAGTCAAGAGCGACGAGCAACGAGCATCGATCGCAACCATGATCCAGATCTCGCTGTACAGGCCATTCCGTAAGTCTATTTCAACCCAATTAACCATTCCCAAAGATGAAAAGAAAAAGAAAACAAGCTAACACCCCAATCCAGACATGCTCCTCACCGAACCAGTAGTCTTCTTCTTCTCCCTATGGGTCTCCTTCAGCTGGGCAGTTCTCTACCTCCAATTCAGCTCAGTGCCACTCATTTTCCGCACAAACCACAACTTCACAATCGAGCAAACCGGTGCCGTCTTCACCTCAATGTGCGTCGGTGTCATCCTTATCACAGTCATCAGCATCTACCAAGAACGCATCGCCATGCGCTTCGGGAAACATTCTACTTCCCCTGAGGGCAGACTGTATTTCGTTTGCATTGAGTCTGTGCTTCTGCCTATTGGCCTGTTCTGGTTTGGATGGAGTTCTTTTCCATCCGTTCATTGGATAGTGCCTGCTATGGCCGTTGGCTGTGCTACTATGGGCATCTTTTCTATTTATCTAGCTACGTTTAATTACCTCGCTGATACTTATCATCGGTATGCGAGTTCGGCGATTGCGGCGCAGTCTTGTTGTAAGTTTTCCCTTGGGTCATTATCTTAATGAAGACCTGGATATGCGTTGGGATATTTGCTGATATCTTGCTCATTAGGCCGGAACTTGCTCGGTGGTATCTTTCCATTGGTTACGAATGCCATGTTCACCAACCTTGGTTATCCAGAGGCATCAAGTCTATTGGGAGGACTTGTAAGTTGTGGCAATTTTCATTCCAAAGAAGCAAATCGACTGACTGGATTAAAATAGGGCGCTGCTTTGACTCTGGTCCCCTGGGTGCTGGCCTTGTACGGACCCAAGATTCGAGCTAGGAGCAAGCTCGCAAGTGTAAGTGGTGACCTCCATTGATATAGTCTGTTCGAAACTAATGGAATGATAGGAACTCGCACATTAAATGATGTACAGTGTATGCAAACTACGATCACGACAAAAAGTAATTTAATCATAGTATTTTAGGGTGGAGGATCACTTAGAGCCAACGACATGCATATTATCAACTATTACAGGGCCCGATCTTCATCACAGCAAATGAATTGAAGTCATACCAACCGTACGCTTCCTATGATCTGAGCCAGCAATTACAAAAAAACCCCCACAATGCTAAAGCGATGTACATGTCATGATCCCACCATGTGCCCCATGCAAAATCCTGGAATCTTAGAATAAATGCAATTACCTCGGGCGCCGATGCCCTCTAAATGGATGTGCCCCATTAATCCCAAGACGATACGATGCATACCGACCCTCATCCTCGCTATCACTATCCATTTGATCCAAAAGGCGATCTATATCATCGCCGGCATGAGCTTCCAGCCCTGGTTTTCTCCCGGGCCCACGACCTTTGTGCGACTCGGAACTTTGGGAGCCCTGGCTTCCATTGTGGTGAGCTCCATTGCTGGAAGCGTTGATCGACTCGTTCAGGCTGCTTTGCGTGCTCGCTGCTTGTAGCGGGCGGGGGCTGAAACGATACCCCGTGTTCTCGGGGCTGGACATGAACATCAGGGTTTCGATGGCGTCTTGCTCCATGAGTGTGTTTTCGGAGTGGGTGCGGGGTCTATAGAAGCCATTCGGTGTGGATGTTGGTGCGTTTGTGTAAGATGATGAGAGCGAGGGCGTCTCTGGTCCTAGAACTGCTTGGCCGTTGAGTGGTCGGGTGAGTCCGTTCTCTTGATGTGAATGATGGCGCCGGTGGCGGGAGATGGGGGTGTGGTCTGAGGGTTTGGTGACTGCGTTAGGGTTCGGTCGACGGCGCTGGTTATGACCATTTGATGAGATGATATCCACAGGCGGTGCTAGCTTGGGAATTGGAAGGAATTGGTTAGATGAGAATGCTGATCGCGAGCGGTTATGGCCCGGGAAATGATGGGAGTTTCCGTTGGAAGATGTTTGGAAATCTGGCGAAAAACGCGTGGAGTTTCCTGCCGGTAATGATGCGGCGTTACTTGGTGCCGACGGACTCAATGGCGACGCGCTGTTGTGTGTTCGCAGTGCGGTTTGTGGGGTAGCTTCACGCGACTGTCGGGCCTGTTCTACTTTGGCGGCCGCGTATGACAGACGTGTACGGATATGGATCGACAACTGGGTAATACAAATGAGCTATAGACTCTTGAGTGGGCGGGTGGGCGCGTTACCTGTGCAATCCTACTCCCATAAGCTGGCGAGCCTGTGCTCTTCGAACGTCGTCGTGCAGCTCCATTCGCGTCGGCACTGTGAGTTGTGGGTGGGTCTAAAGTAGATTTGAAGTCGCCAGCTGCTGTTCGTTTCTGGCTGGGGGCCAAGCGAGCATCAAAGTTCGACCTTGTACGCGAATGTTTTGGCGATGGCGGCGGTGATATTGCAACATTGCCGGCTTTGATCGGCGACAATGAGGGTTGCCATCGATCTATTGAGGCGCCTCCATTCACCGGCTGCATGTGCGGGGCGAGTTGGGATTCCAATAACTCCCGATCCACCCACGGTACCGGTGTCTGTCCATTCAATGTATGAGAGTTACCGAACTCTGTCGACTGGCTATTACCATTGGTCGAGGATAAAGGAAGGCTGGAAAGAGAGTCTGTGACGGTGCTAGCGGAAAGGTCTAGTCGTCGGCCATCGCCCGACGTATTGCTGCCGCGCTCCGATGATTCGATATAGGCTGGGTTCGGGTTACCGTCGCCGTGAGCGACGGTAACAGCGTTCAAGCCATCTATTTGTAGTGACAATGGTTGCGGCAATTGTGTGGTTTGGGTATCGGCCGAAGGCATTGGTTTGTGAGGCACGGGAGACGTCGCGTTGTTCATAGAGTGGGTGTTCGCACTGGCCTCCGCATGGAGCACCCCGCGATTAGACATAGCATCGCGACCGTCATTCATGGTCAAGGGTGAGGATGTGGAATATTAAAAGATGCTGGGATAGTGACAATCGGCAAATACGCGCGAGCTAGCTTTAATCGCGAGTTTACGCGGCCGCACGATCTCAACACGCATGCCCTGTTTCGAGTCACCACATCGAGACTCGGAGCCGGGAATGTTTGATACCAAGTGATTTAGATGCAACTAACAGTCGAGATCTCAATAAGACGCGTGGGAGTACTGTGGGAACCAGGAGCATCTGCCCGATCGAGTGGCGATCGACCAGCACGCGCGCAAGGGTTGCGACAGCACGAGGCGGCAAATGAGTTTCTCCGTGATTCTGACCCCGGATGAAGGGCCCGACAGGGATTTGAACAAAAGAATGCAGTAAGAACTATTTTGAATATAGATGCGCCACAATATGCTAGCACCAAAAGAAAAACCGCTGAGTAGTTGGTAGAGGTAAGGGTTACTGGTGGAACACGCGTGTGAGGCGCGGTCACGTGGATGGTACTAGACCGATTTCATCTGATTCAATGAGTTTATGAAGAAGATTATTCTTAAACTATCAGTATAAGGTCATTTGGAGATGAAGATGGTTGAAGATGGTTGTGAGTGGACTTGGTGGACTTGTGTCCGATTGCGCTATACTTCCAAGCATACAAGATCCACGAGAGACTACATACAAGTCAAGAAAGTAATAGTATCAAATTTGGAGTTCTCATTAATGATAAGAGATACAGGAACTATACTCCGAAATGACTCAACTCTAATGACGACAGAGTCAAGTTACAACTCAGCGGACAGTAAGAATAAGCTGAGAGAAAGAACAAAAGAAAAAAACAAAAGAGAAAAAGAAACAAGAAACAAGAACCCCTTTCCTCCGTATCAAATACAGGCATCAGCCTGGCAGGCCTTTGATACCTCTTCCGGCACTGAGCCAGACACACCTCCCCTAAACCATGGCCGCTGTTGACATCCTCATATACTCCGGAGTCAAATCACGAACGATCGGCTTGACCTCCGGAGCCTGAGAAACATGGCGAGCCACGTGAGCAGGCTCTGGCGCCTCTAGAAGGAACGTTAGTATCAAAGGCTGAGGGGATCAAGTATCAACTTGCTTGGTTCTTTGGGGCCATTCCAGGCCATCTTCTTCTTCCACCCCTCATACTTCTCCCTGCAGTCTTCAAGCTTGGGCTTAAGCTTGGGCTTCCATAGTTCCTTGTACGGGGGCTTCAGCTGAAGGTAGCTAATACAGCCATTAGTAGTTTCTATTATTGTTGGGTGGATGGCGGACTTACGACAAGTACCCCAAGAACACGACGATTGCAGCGATGATCATCCCGAAGAGAAGCTTCATGAGGAATAATTCTCTCTCCATGTCAACCTCGTGGTTACTGTTAGCCCGAGGAGACAGCGTGTTGTCGTTGGCAAAACCTGGGATAGGAGCCATGTCTTTCTAATTGTTTGATGTTTGGGAAAGATGTTAAGATGTTTTATCGATGAATGGAGACCAAGACTTGATGGAGCTTGATGGAAGATAGATGTAGTTGGATAATTGGAAATCGAGGACAGTGGGAATTCGTAAGGATCATATAGACAGGACTGCGAGTGCTACTCAGCTTGTTATGGAAATGAAGCTTTGTGAGTTAGGGTTTGTGTCCGACGATGGAAGAAGGAATATTCCATACTTTATCACCTACTAAGCTACACCTAGTCATATGAACAATTCAAATCCTAGGTTTACTATAGAATTTTCCTGCTTTGGGAACCGGCGGGTGCTTTCACACGCTCCAACTTTGATTCGAGTCAGAGATTCTACTTCTGGCATCGGAGACCAGTATGACGGCGATAAGCAGTATCGCCCATAATATGGAAAGGAAACATAGTATGGAAAGGAAACATAGTATAGACGATATGGGAGGAAGAAAAGATCCTGGGCAAACAGTATTGCATTCCTGAAATAGTTTTGATATAAATAAACATCCAACATAATGTAGGTACAAGTTTTAGGTCCAAACGCCATCTATGCAAAAGACCCAAGTAGATTAAGACATGTCCAAGAACAAAGAATAGATCACTTGCGCTTCTTGCCGCGTCCACGGCCACCAGAGTCTTCATCCGGGTTCTTGCGCTTCTTGCCCTCCTTGCGCCAGTAATCATTGCGCTCTCTCTTCTCGCGCTCGGCCTTCTTCTCCAGGCCATCGGCCACCTTAGCGCGGTAGACCTTGCGGCGCTCCTCCTGCTTGGCGGATCGCTTGGCCTGCTTCTCGTTGCGCATGGTAGTGAGCTTCTGCATGAGGTCACGGGCCTTCTTTTCCTCGCCTCCGAGGACAACGGCACGCTTCTGCATGTAGGTCGGCTCCTTGTGGCCCCTCATCTTGGTGATCTGCGACTTGAAGGGGAGCTCGGCGGCCAGCTGTCTTGGCACACGGAGCGGGTTGAAGTGACGTTCTTGTCTTTCAATGGGCTTGTAAGTTGAGTCTTTGATTTGGGGGGTGGCGATGCCCTGAGCGTGACGGACTTCACCAGTCAAGCGCATGCCTTGCCATCCGTTATCACCCTTTTCACCTTCGACTTGATCCAACAAGTTGGTCACAGGATTATAGTAGCGGTGCGGCTTGATGGGGTACCAAGCGCGCAGGAAGACAATGTCACTCATCAAGATCTTGTCTTCGAATGTAGCACGGAAACAGCCGTCGGGTTTGGATAGCGCACGCTTGATCTGACCGCGAATACCGGAGACAGTCTTGATGGATGCACCTTCGAACTTGGCAATTTCTAGCCCAGAGGTGAACATATCCTTGATGAAGGCAGTGTTCTTGAAGATCTTGTAAGGGTGACCAGTGAGTTTGAGCTTCTTGACAATCTCTGTGTGCTCATCCACGCTCTGGACAACACCAGTGGCGGCAATGCGGAAACCAGGGTTCTTGTTCGAGAACGAGTTCACACATAAGAAACCAGTATTGGGGGCGACAAGAGGACCGTAGAAGGTAGCGAAGCAGTGCATATGCTCGGGTGTGTACTTAAGCATGCGGTTTCGCGTCCGACTGTCGGAGGTGCTGTAAATAGGCATGGTCTGGAAACGTCGCCAACCAAGCGAGAAGATCAATGGATCGTTGGTCTTGAGAATCTTCTTGTGCCAGCGATGTCTCTTGATCCGGATCTGAACGTAGCCGAATCGGTCTTCAGTAGGTGCGAGACCACCAACGATGACAGGGAAGCGAGGGTTGAACTTGGAGACAAACTCGTAAGGTACGTTCTCGAGGACGATTCGTGCGTAGGTGCCGGCTTTGTAACCTTCAGCCCGGGCGCGCGAGGCAGGGTCGAGTGTCTCGAATTCGGCGCGGTTGATATCTGCCTGCTTTTGCAACTTGGCTTTCTGCAGATCATACCAATCGTCTTCGCCGAACTGGCCATCGATACCATCGTGCGTCCCGTCCTGAACCTTTCCAAAGCCTTCGCGGTCCTCTTCTTCGAAACGTAGCTTTAGTTCTTCCTTCTTTTTGGCGTTTCGCTCACGCTCGGCTTCCAGATCGGCAGCCTTTTCAGGCTCATCGTCACCTTCCTCTTCCTCGTCTTCGTCGCCATCTTCCTTGATGCCATTGAAAACTTCGCCAGATTCCAAGTCTTCGTAGTCACCGTCGCCCTCATCTTCATCCTCATCCTCGTCCATATCTTCATCCTCATCATCTGAGCCACCACCGGACAGTTTGCCAGTGATGAAGCGGAGTTTGATTAATTCGAGCAACTCCTCGTCCCGCCACTTCCGCTCCAGCTCATCGTAGTCGTACTCTGGAACGGCACGGAAGTCGGCTTGGTCTTCTTTTTCGTTGTTTGTCTTTTTGAAGAAGTCCTCGCCTTCGTCGTCAGCGGTCCTATCTTCGTCGTCCTCCTCATCGTCGGAATCTTCGCCGCGCCATTGCTTCACGACATCAAGTGGGGTGATCGACTCGTCGTACATCATTCTTGACAGGTCACTGACTCGGAAAGGAGGGCGTTTTCCGTGAAGAGACTTGGCATTGGCGAGCATGTTCTCCTTCCATCGAACATTGCCCTCCTCATCTTCTTCATCATCCTCATCCTGATCCTCATCCTCATCCTCATCCTCATCCTCATCTTCATCGCCGCTCTCGAGTTCCTGGTCTGAAACTGAAGAGATGGAGCCCAGGTCAGAATCACTGTCAGCGAAAGCCATGTCTTCTGCTTCTCCGTCGTCATTTCCGTTCTGTTTGGCCTTAAAACGGGCTCCAAAGTCTGTGGGTGCAGACATTTCGAGTTCGCCTTCATCATCTGTCACATCATCCTCGTTAATATCTTCGAGGATCTCCTCTTCGCTATCGGACCCTTCGGGAATAACTAAGTCATCTGGTTCGGGTACGGCCACGCGGGCGCGGCGTTGATCCTTACGGCCTGTCTCCTCGTCATCCGCTTTATCGAGGGCCTCGCCGCCACGGAAGAGACGAACACCCTGATCAGCCTCACCCAGCATCTTGCGCTCGCCTTGAAGGCCAACAACAAGGTGCTCGCCAAGACCTCGGCGTTCCTCATCGTCCGAATCCTCATCCGAGTCCCGGTCAAAGGTGTTGGTCTTGATATCGATGTAAACTGCATCCTTGTCGACCAGAACACCACCGACATCAGACATAGGAGCGAAGAGCAGCTTCTGGTGCTCGCCAAGCTTGCGCCTGTTCGATTTTCCAGTTGCTTTGGCGATCTGCTGGTCCATGTAGGGAGTTGGGCATGGATCGGGCAAGCCCTCAATGTTCGCAACTGTCAGATCACCAACACCAGGAACATGGACTCGGGCGCCATGTGAGGGGAAGTTAGTGCCACGCAGGTAACCGTAGAGCGCGACTGTGCGATCACACTTCGCGTTCTCCTCGATCTGAGTAGGTGGTGTAATGTCCAAGAAGCGATCTGCAAGCGCGTAAGGGTGCGAGTTGCGCCACACGAGCGGACGAGGATTTTTCATGACGGACAAGAATCGGGAAAGGTTGTGCACTTCACGATCGGGGTAACGGCCGTTGATAACACCGGACAAGTAAAAGAGCTTTGCGCCAGCGTATAGCTCACTCCAGAAACGGTGCTTCAGGCGCTTCTTCGCGTCCTTCAGGGTGCTATGTTTCTTGAATTGATCAAGATGGGTAAGAATACCGAAGACGTTACCCGGCATACCAGACGTCTGTAAGGCGTTCAAAAATTCCATGGTCTCCATCTCGAATCCAAAGTTTCCGTCAATCATGAGGAGCACAATATCTGCGATCTTGGAAACATCGATCGCAGCTGCAAGAGAGTCGGATGGGCATTCGATGAAGGTGAGACGCTTGCGCTTGGTTGTAACAACGGTCAACGGGCCTTGCGGGGAGCTGAGGGTTTGCTTGGTGTAGCGGCGGATCAGAGACTTGAGTAGAGTGGTCTTGCCAACTCCCGGGGGTCCAACGATGGCGACAACGACGGGCGGGGCCTCCTCGGGCATACGATCCACGAGGGGGACATGGAGCCTCTTTTCTCTGACCTAGAGGAGAAGTCCAGGTCAGCATCAATTGGCCAACAGAAAATTCCATATACATACATCATGCGATCGCGCAGCCTGCTTATTGAGTTTTCCAGGTCTTGAGGTGACGAATGCTTTCGGATTAGCACCTGTAAAGAAGAATCATTGTCAGCCTGGGCTCGGAAGCACAAAGTTTGCAGTTTTATCAGAGTGGTCTCGCCGTACCGTCAAATTTCTTCTTCTCTTTGGCAGGGCGATGCGCCCTGTTGGCCTGCTGCTCCATGATATCTGTAAAGAGGTATATTACCTCAACAGATCCACTGCTTTTATCAAAAGAAAGAAAGGCAAGCGCAATGTAGAGGACTTTCCCCAACGGCTAGAAAATTAACAGTAATTATTTTTTTGCCAAAGCGGAGTGGATAACCCTTAGTCAGGATATCAGATGCCTCATGGCCTAAGGCATAAAACATTTCTTTAGCTTTGGCCTGAGGCAGACATTCTTATCCTCCACCGGGCCGGCCATTTGGCTCCACTTCGAGCCATGAGACACCAGAGACCCCGCTGCTTGAGCTTTACTTGAGTCTACGGCCCTAGGTTCCGTGCGATAGCGCTCCTATCTCGCACCGTGCACTTCTTTAGAAATCGCAGGATGTAATTTCCCTTCTTGGCTATCATGCGGGGCAGAAAGAGTTGACATCGGGAAGGCTCCGATAATCTAGAGCTATAAAGTACTCCATATCTTCCCCCGTATTCTATGGATCCATTCTCGCTCCATGTCTACTATCATTTCGTGTGACATCCAATTTCTATACAACCCCACAAACCGCATATAATGTCTGCACATCGGCCACCCCCAGCTTACACAGCACCGCCCGATTCGGGGGTTCATGCAACTTCGAAGTTGTACCGGTCAATCTCCGAAACCGCATCCACCCCCTCTGCACGGATCTCAAAGGAATCATTCACTATCAGACCATACTCCGCCCAAGCGTGGATTGTCCCCGCCGGCCACATCTGCCGTCTAACCACGCCGAAGGGGCCACAGGTGGGCGACCTGAACATCTGGAACGCAAATAACCCCCGAGAACGGATGTGGGCTGCGCGTACCCGACAGATTCACGCCTCCCACGTCTCGGTGGGTGATCGGCTGTGGTCGAACCTGCCGTACCTGCGGCCCCTGGTAACAATCACGGGTGACTCGCTGGGTGGCGGGCAGTTACATGACGTGCTTGGACCAGATGGGAAGCGCAACCCAGAGGTTGTGTTTGGGACTACGCAGTTTGGAGGACGGGTGCATGATTTGATGGGGACTCGATGCGATCCTTACGTGAACTTGCTTATGGGCGGAGAGACCTTTGACTTTCACTGTCATTCGAACTTGACTCGCTCTGTCGTCTCTCATGGATTAACGGAGCTAGATGTTCATGATGTCTTGAATGTATTTCAGGTGACAGGGTTGGATGAGGATGGAAAATACTTCATGGAGACCTCCCCTGCAAGGGCGGGCGAGTACTTTGAGTTCTTTGCAGAAGTGGATGTTCTCTGCGCGCTATCTGCATGCCCTGGCGGTATGGCACCTTCATGATACACGACTGTCTCATTTTCATGCTAATAATACTCTCAGGTGATTTGTCCAATTGGGGTTGGGATGATAAGGAAGGTGATATGGGAGCCACTTGTCGTCCGTTGGGTGTGGAGGTATATCAACTGGCAGATGACAAGGTCTTGGAGGGGTGGAAGGCTCCAGAAAGCCCCAAGTACAAGGGAATGCACGGGATGAAGATGCCCCCCCGTGAAGAGGATGGTTACATTGGAGTCTAAGGATATCAAGTAAAATTATAGAGTCGTCTATAGAAGCGTTGAATACTATGCAAGACATATTGCCCCGCGTTTCTTGGATATGATGTCATTGCCTCGCATTGTTACATCAACAGTGATTACAGTGATTACAGTGATCCCCCCCCTTACAACAGATGTAGGCCGGATTAGAATTGTATAGGAAAGGGTCATTTTAGTAAGGGATATGGAAAACCCGGCTTTCAAAGAGACCGTAAAAGCCTATGTCAGACAAGGATACCAATAGATCACGACATCAAGTAACACCAAATCATTTCAAGTATATACATCCATGGATATATAGGATAGTACAAGAAGGAGAGACAAAGGGTGATTGGAAGGTACCTGCTTCCAGGCGCCTTCCAAGGTTCCCCCAAAATAAAGTGTAGCCTCAACCCCCCTCAGCCCCCCTCTCCCTATAAATTCTTTCTTTCTCCCTTCTCCACTTCCACTTTGACACATATCTCGCTAACACCATGCCTCTTTACAACGTGAGTTCGACTTTTCTTCGAAAAAATTTTCGGGCTAACATCTCTTTAGATCACTCTGAAGGCCGACGCTCCCGTTGAGGAGCTGGAAAAGTTGGTCGCATTACCAATATCTCCAAGACCTTGATACTAACATATCTTCTTAGAGCCAAGGCCACGGCCAGGGAGAAGGGCGGCGTCATCAGACATGAATACAGCATCATCAAAGGCTTCACGTAAGTGTTGCTGGTTCGATCTATGTCAAGCGCATACTAATATATGGATCAATAGTGTCGAGTTCCCCGATGACACTGTCCAAACCTTCGAATCTACTGAACATGTCCACGTTGAGCAGGACGGTGCAGTGGAGACCCAGTAGACGTCCCCGGTCAACATGACTAGGACTGAAGACTGCAGTCGCTGTGAATGTTCCGATTTATGACCGAATGGAAACACGAAATTTGGGGGTTCTTTTTCTTTA
Organism: Penicillium concentricum; assembly: GCF_028827145.1. Classification (NCBI taxonomy): domain Eukaryota; kingdom Fungi; phylum Ascomycota; class Eurotiomycetes; order Eurotiales; family Aspergillaceae; genus Penicillium; species Penicillium concentricum. The sequence goes on along the minus strand of NW_026622754.1, from coordinate 5,022,530 downwards.
CTTTTTTTTTGTTTTGCTTCAGCGAGATGACTTGATACCAATTACGCGATCTGATTTCATCCGCGATGCCATGTACATCTTATGAGTACCCGAATTTTCCAAAAGAGGTACAGGCATTCATACAGATGGAGCAATTTTCCTGAATCCAACTATCAGTTTGAGTTATGTGCACAGTGTGTATGAATTTAAACTTGAATGAGCACTGTGCAACATCTGAGAGTAGAAATTCCTGTAAATACACCTTTGAAATATAGCAAGATTAGAAGTTTGATCCCTGTTGATCTGCAACATTAGACCGATGATATCCGCACCGCCGATGCAGATCTTCCGTCCCGAGGTTTCAATGTGAACTCCCACTTATCTCTCTCTATCTCATAACAATTCACAATGACAGCCTCAATACCTAGAGCTATGCCGTTTCGGCCTGGATGCCGGGCCCTTCCGATTGTGCCTCGCATTATTCGGCAATCATCCACGCAGAGTGAAAACTGGGCTGGTCGCCCGTTTGAAGTCGCCAAAGACAATGTTGCGCAGCTGGCTGCGAGTCCCCGTCGGCCATTGACACTTGCAGACCTACTAAAGTCAGTCTTGTTTACACATAAGGTACACCAAAGTCGAATCAAAACGTGCTAAATTCATGTCAATCCCTCAGACACGGCCGCCCGCCGTTGAGCAAAGAGGCTCTTCTAGCATCCGCCAACTTTACACTCTCCCTCCTCCCCGCCCGACTGGCTTCTCGGATTCAAGCCTTACGAAACCTCCCTTTTATCGTCGTGTCAAACCCTCATGTCTCCAAAATCTACCACAACTACCTCCATTCGCTATCGACCCTCATACCATATCAACAGCGCCGCATCACGACTCTCGAAGAAGAGAAACAGTTCGGGGATGTGCTGGCAGACCTCGTACAAACGCATACAAATACAATCCCCGTCCTTGCCCGAGGGTTTTTGGAGTGCAGGAAATATGTCAGCCCGGCCGATGTGACGAGCTTCTTAGACACGCATCTACGTGCGCGTATCGGTACGCGCTTGATCGCAGAACAGCATCTAGCTCTTCATTATGCCTCCCAGCCCATCAATGATAACCTTGACGATGCCACTGAGGCACCTGCTCCTAATAATTCAATTCCATCAAACTATATCGGCGTCATTGATACGGCGTTGCAGCCGGCACGCATCATCCGGCTATGCGAGGATTTCGTTGGAGAAATCTGTGAGCTCAAGTACGGAGTGCGACCGCGTTTGAAGATTGGAGGTGAGCCTGAGGCCACCTTTGCTCATATCCCTGTACATGTGGAGTACATCATCACGGAGCTGTTGAAGAACGCATTCCGGGCAACTATTGAAAATGGGAATGAGCGTGAGCCCATTGAGGTGACGATCGCTGCTGCTCCAGATGTGCCCGGGCATGAGCCGAAGGTTCCGGGTGACGCCGATGCTGGCTTTGAGCTTGATTCAGAGCTTTCCAGCGCCAATGAGAATGAAACCATTGGGTACTCCGCTCCGTCGTCTCAGAGTATCACAATTCGTATCCGTGATCGTGGTGGTGGTATTCCGCCTGAGGTTCTTCCCCATATCTGGTCATACAGCTTCACGACTTTCTCCGATATGGACTACCAGGGCTCAGAGAACGGTAACATGGATGCCTTGAACACCATCTCTGCTAGTGGTGGCCAACTCAGTAGTATTGCCGGTCTTGGTTATGGGCTGCCTCTCGGTCGAGCCTACGCTGAATACTTCGGCGGCAGCATTGCGGTGCAAAGTTTGTGGGGATGGGGGACAGATGTTTATTTGACGCTGCAGGGAGTTGGGAGAATCGATTGAGAAAAAGCGAACGGCAGCACTAGATACCCTGAACAAGATCATCCTTTTTGGCTAGTACAAGCAACTCATGACCCCTGCAAATAGCTTTTGCCTTCTACCATCTTGCCTTGGCCGATGGCTGGATAAACAAATCTGTGAAATCCGAGATCAAAGTATCTGGATTTTGAACAGCACCCAATATCCGACCGATCTCTGTTGCAGAGAACATAAGCCCCATATTTTGGAAGAATTTATCTTGTATCGCAGCTGGTGTTTTCGGATTCTGCGCATGTCCTACGGGATACTCCATCAGTATTTCAGGCAACGAGGACCCATCTGTGAAATGGACCGTCATCCCTGCACCAATACTCTTCTTGTCCAGATCCAAGTAGTGTTCCGTGAGCTTAGGATCCGACTGCACCACGATTCTTTCTCGCAGGGCTTCAAGCTCCTCACTATTCGCCCACGGGCTTTTGTCTAAATAGTCCGCAGCCTCCGGCGGACTACCCTTCAAGAAAGCCAAGGCTACCACATACTGAATGCAGTGATCGCGATCAGCAGCGTTGTGCAGCGGCCCATGTTTGTTGACGATCAAAAAGGCAGCAGCAGTCGTTCGCAGATCTATTCGCTCGATCTGTTTGAGAGGATCGGACAGCCCTCTCTGTCGAAATTGACGCGCTTGCAAAACAGCTGCCTCCACGGCCGAGATCGCATGTCCTTCTACCGGCATACTTTTGAACAGCACATTCTGCACTGTCCATGACCCAAATGGTCGTGGAAGTACAAATCCCGCCTCGCCAAAAGTCCGCTCCCAAAACCCCCATGGCTTCGCACTCAACGCCCCCGGCGAACCAGCCTGGCCTTCCTGTACCAGTAGAGCCAACTGCACAGCTCTTCTCGCCGCATCGCCTGCTGCCCACCCTTTCCTCGGGATAGTATTTTCGCCGGATCGGTACACCCGTTTCGGATGGCCATCCATCCAAACATGAGAAATAGTCGCCATAGCTTGTTCATCTGACATCCCAAGCAACCAACAGACAACAGCAGCAGAAGCCAACTTGACCAGTACCACATGGTCGATTCCATAAGCATTAAATGCGTTCCGCATCTGGTAACACCCCTGTATCTCGTATGCCTTGACTAGCGCAATGAGCAGCGTCTGCATCGTCAACGGCGGACCGTCATGAACCCGGCGACCAGACAAACTTGCACGGGACAGCCAATCCATGACTGGGAGTACAGCACCGAGATTATCTGAAACGCAATCCATATATTAGTACCTCACGGGCACGATTCCCACCCTCGTATCTTCAACAAACCATACCTGAAGGATGTCCCCATTCCGCACCACCAAGCGCATCGTTATGATCCAAGTACCGAATCAGGACACCCAGATCGAAAGCCCCCTTCACGGGATCAACCTGCAACTCCGTTCCTGGGACCCTGAACCCGTCCAGCATGACTGTCCCCTCGATCACGGGACCGAGCAGCTTTCGACATTCGATGCTCGTTGCTGCTGTCTCGATGGCGCAGCCCATTGCGTCCAGCAGGGCTGTCCGTGCGCATCTCCAGATCGCTTCGTCGTCTTGGTTGAGGGTGTGGTGGTAGACATAGTTTACTATGTCGACTATTGGCTGGTCGTACAGGCGAGACATTTTTGTATGGATGGAGGTTTCAATGGCTTACTCTAAGCCTGATTTGTTGTAAATTTGAGGAGACAATAAAAATTGATGATTTTGGCAATATTTTGTGCAGGGTACATGTTGGAGAAGTCCTCGGTGGATTTCCTAGAATCATCTGGTCGCATCATAGTCGTACCAAAACTAGGTCACCCTCTTCGAATCGCCCCCTATAAGCATTGGTCCGCTGTCACAATTTACCCCGGCGAGAGCGTTTATCATTACGATTACTATACCCTCCTATCTTTTTTTCACCCCAGTACATATCGTACAGCTAGAGATGGGAAGAGACCGGACCCGTCGATTTCTAGTCCTTCGGAAAAGCTATATAGACCATAATACTATCATATATTCTCGATGAGAGATTTCTAGCATAGTTTTGCAGTCTCTCTATACCAAAATGTCCGAAGATAGAAGCAAGCACATGAGTAAATGAGCTTCTTAGAATCCGCCAACACCTCTCACTCGCTGTACAGCGCCAACAATTCCCTTAGCCCAACTGAACCGACCCGGTACAGGCCCAATCGAGCCTGCCGGGATCTCGTCGGTCTCAGGATCATGCCAGCAGCCATCCTTCTTACTTGCTGCGCCGTATTTAGCAGTATTTTGGTTGCGATTGATCAACTCTATCCAAGCACGACAAACGAGCTTAGAGTCAATGAGCACATTGACTTCCTGGCTGTGGAAGAATGACTGGGTGTCGAGGTTTCCATTTCCTGAAAATGTTGTTAGATACTTGGATAAAGTATACTTCTCCGCTAGTATTTTTAGGGACCTACCTTGAATCGCAATCTGCTCATCGACGATCATCAACTTAATATGACAACTCCGCTTCTTGAAGCTATTATGAATGGGGCGAGTCTGGTCCTTGCCGACATAATAGCATACCCGTAGGCGAGATTTCTCTTCATCGGTATTGAGGGAGTTGTACATCCTGTTCGCAGTCATTTCGTTCGTTCCATTCTGGAACGGGAGGAGCTCGCCTGCGTCGTTATAACCAAGGCAGAGATAGCAGGTTACCACGACGCCGCGGCGAACAGCGTTAATGAGGGGTTCTATTAGAGGCTCAGCGTTCATGTTTGGTGTCTGAATGAAAATTGAATGCTGGGCGTTATTGATTGCGGACAGCCACGCCGAGTTTTGCGGGGTGTAGATGCTGCTGTGATTTGGGGCTTGAGAAATTGAGAGTTAGATTCATGCTCGGCACTCCGAGGAAAATTATCTTCGTGGTTTAGACTTACACCCATATGGTTCCCTATTTACTACTGCCATTGCGAAGGGCTCGTGGCGAGGTAGGACCATATAAGGGTTGAACATATTATCCTGGTCGCTGTCTGATGCATCGCCTGTTGTGTTAGGCTGGATAGTTGTATCTGTATAGTTGTTAGGTATTGTCATCAATAGTGCACATATTCCACGTACTGAGATGACGGCTGACAGCCTGTGTGCGCGTTTCGTCGCCCTGTGGGTAAATACAACCGTTGACTCTCCGGGCCTCTTGTTCAAAGTCCCTATCATAATTTGGAGAGTTGGTAGTATGCTCAGGCAGAGCTATGTCTCCATTCTCTGTAGAAACTCCATTCCTTTCTTCGTGGCATGGGCTCGGAGCATCCCTCGCTGGAGAATTCAGAAGTGGGAACGGGGGATCGAGAAGCTTTCCCCACGATAGCAAAGCAGTATCGTAGAAAGAGTCAACAATCGGGCCCTCGATATGAGCTAGCATCTCAAGGTTGTCGTTGTCTTGAATATTGCTGCTCTGTATGATAGCCATGCGCCGGTCAATAACGGTGAATTTTGCATGGAAGGTCCCAAACACAGGCCGGTGGAAGTTGATGACTTGGAGATCAACATTGGGGATCTCGCTCGCGGCAGGTAGCTTCACTTTTCCGCCGACATATTGTTCCTCGCGGACACTCAATCTATTTTCCCATGCCTAGGGGCTCATTAGAATCATGTCTGCAGATCGTATTCGATATACATCAGAAGTAAGAGCACTCACCTGGCGAGGATCTCCACGATCATAGATCATTTTCATCACTACTTTTTGGCCCCTTTCTCCTGCTCGTTTGGAAAGTTCCCGAATGGCATTCGTCACTAATGTCGATGAGTCTGAGTAGATCCAGAAATTGGTACCCAGAAAAACTTCATGTTCGGCGCGCACGATACAATTCGCTAAATGACGACAGAGATCAGGTAATGGGGCGACAATTGTCAGTGGTAGAACTCCTGTGCTCCCCATCAACTGGGGCGATACAACCCCAGACATTGGGTTCTTTTCTAAACAACATAGGGCGTCATGATAGACCTGGTGGACATGTGTTAGATCTTCTCTCCTAGTGGTGAGAGTGAGATAGCAAAATAATTCACCTTTAAAAATAGGTCGCTCGTTTCCACAGACCCAAAGTTCCCGCAAGCGCGAGCTTTCTGCAAGTCATTCAACGTTTCCCATTCTGACACTTTGTTGACATCTGATTCTTCCGCGCCATCGTACGCATGGGACGCATGATGACTCTCAAATAGCTCATGAAAAACCTCTTGCGGACACTGCGACGGTTCACGAGCTAACTCTGAGGTCACTGTCTGCCCTTGGCACATATTGTACACCTTGCGTGATACCATTTTGTACTGAACTCGATTGGAACTTGGTTGAATTAAAATAATTTCAACAAAAAAAAAAGTGCAGGTAGCAGCAAGCAGCTTAACAAATTCAAAGCAGTTCAATGTTCCTGAAAAGTTCCACGGGTGGAATATACCATCCATGATATGACGTAGGGAACTTAGCCCTGCCGAGCTTTCTGGGGGGGGGGGGGGGGGGCACTTCTGAGACGCTTGGGAGAGAACAAATGGGTCCAGATGGAGGAATTCAATCAAAATGGAAAAAGAATTGTGGTGCCTAAATAACTTTGCCTTGGCTCTCTAAATGCCCAGGTTTTTTTCAACTTGATATTCAGCCCTATGACGTCGGATGCATACCCCACAAAATAAACATATTGTTTATTGTTCCTGGTATTAGAAAGGGGCTTGATATCTGGAAGTTCTACAATCTTTACCATCCACTCTTGGACTGCCATGGATGCACATATAAGAAAAATCACCTACCAACCACAGAATTGCATGGATATCAATTTGTAATTATTATTAAAGACATTAAATGAATTATGCACAAAGAAACTATAAAGCCCTGGAACAACGGACTGTTTTCGTTTCCGTCCGCATGCACCTGCCAATACATTCTTTTCCGCACATTGTTGAAAACACAATCACATCAAAGTTACTGTCTCCTCAGTGTATGAGATCTCTGTGCTCCTCAATTGCATTCCTTTGGTCCCAAAACCGGTCAATTGGAAACTTCTCTGTTGGGATTTCTCCGATGTGAACTCCGGTTGCAGGCCCCCAGCTGTGAGTCCAGTAGCTTCAGCTTCAGGCTCAGTGACTTCAGGCACTTCAATCCCAAGGTCAATATCTCGAGTTCCCCAGATAGACCGGCGGGGGTTCTTGATTCCAGTCTTCAAATATACATCAAGTTCGTCGACATAATCATATGCGGCCTTGCCGGTGATGGCGAGCCTCTCATAAGAGTCAACTCCTCCTAAGCGCCACTCGGGCAAGGGCTTGCGCGCATTTCCCAGATCATAGACATAACAAGGCTGACCTTTCTCGTCAACCTCCTTCCGACGGTTAAACTTGACATTAGGTCCAATCGGCGTGTAGTCCTTGATCTGCTTCTCCCTAAATCCCACCACTGGATGAATAAACTCAAAAGTCTCCCCCAGTAGCTTTCCATTTTTGTCGAAGGGATCGTAGCTTCCAGGCGTGCGTCTCTTCGAGCCGTTGGCGTAGTAAAATGCCGTAAAGCTGTCTTCCAGTGGGCCTGTTCCCCATCCATAGTTGCGTCGCTTTTCCATAGACTTGACGGAGGACGTGGAGGAAGGTTTGAAAACTGAGGCTATTGCTGCAGCTTTGCGTTGGGCCCAACCTCCCAAGGGCTCAGCATTGACTGTATCTTCAAGAAGCGTTGACATGTGGTATTCTCTCTCTTCTCTTTCATCGGAGAGAGACTCGTCGTTGAGCGAGAGGTAGGGTCTGATCTGATCCAGCATCCAGTAGAAGGTTATATTAGACATTTCTTCCATGTCACCCTCATCTTGGAGTGTTTCACTCGAGCCTCCACCGATGTTAATGTGATACCCGGGGAACCACACTTGTTTCAATGTTCGGGGGTGGCGCTGATGCTTATGGTCGTCTTCCAACTTTATGAGCTTTCGAGTCTCCTGGTTTAAGGCTCTGGCGGTCTCGTTTAGCTTTCGAGCTGCGTTGTTCACATCCTCGTCAGTAGCTCCGCCACTGCCCTTGAGGCGGATCGCGCCTTGCAAGATCTCGTCCCATTTTTGAGCTTTCTGATCAACCATTCTCCTCTGGGTTTGTATCTGCTCCGAAGTGACATTTCCAAATTTGTGGAGATACCACAGGGTAGGCGAAAAAGCGTTGCGGTGTTCATCGAGGGCCAAAGCCTGGAATGCATGTTTGACATCTGGGGACCGTTTGTCAATATTGTGCTCGGCATAAAACCACACCGAGCCAAGGAGAATAGAGCCGATTCAGGATACTTACTAGGTGAAAGTCCGACATTTTCCCACCCATCCTTATGCGGCGACCACCATAAGATCCACGATGGCAGCTTCATTCCCAGTACCTCAGGCATTCCAATAGCGCCGACCGTATCAAAGACGCCAACAACTTCGACATCCCTTGACCCCTCCTGGGCCCAGTCGCCCTCAGGACGCTTTTCAAATACGAAAGTCTGGCCTTGAGCGCCTTGATTCTCATCAGCCTTCCCATCCATCCACTCAAACCAAAGATCACTGCAATAGAACCGTTCGCCGGGCTTATTTTTCTTATAAACCTTCCAGAGATCGGGAAACCGGTTCAAATCCTGTTTACAGCAAATACCAATATCTGAGATCAAACCGGCAATGGCCCGGGCCGTGAACGCACCCCTAGAGAAACCAAAACACATAATCTGGTCACCGGGTCTGTAGTTCAGGACACAGAAGTTATATGCTTCCACAACATTCCCTTCCAGACCTAGGCCAATGGCGCCTTCGATCTTTTTTCCCAAAGGACCTGAAGTCGTGCCAATTCCGGAATCGTACCAGACTATTTGTTGCCATTGGTTCCCATCTTCGTCGGTTCCGACACTGTTGAGAGCGCGGCAGAGACGTGTCACATTAGATGGGACATTTTTCTGCCCTGAGACGGCGGATTGCCATGTTCCGTCGCAGCAGATGATGATGCGCTTGCGGATTGGCTGGGCCTTTGAGTCCCTTCTTTGTCGAACTATGTATGGTGGCTCATGAATATCGGAGCATAGAGACATTGTGTAAGTACGATGGAGTTTAATGTGCTGTGAGCGAGGATTTGATTAGAGTCTAGTAGGTGGGTACGACTCTATCTATATAATTTTTATCTACACCCTTGCCTAGGTTTTTATTAGTGTTGTTACACGAATAGGGTCCATCTTGAGGTCGCTTTGAATCATCTAATTTGTCCACCTGCATGAAGCCTCCCGCGCTTGTACGTGCCCCAAGCCCACCTTGGGAAGCCTAACCCGATTTCGAGTCACCCAGGTGCCACATTGTTCGTGTTCTCTTCAGCTGCTACAGGGATGAAGGCACTTCACGGGTTCAGCTTACCATAGCCAAGCCAATAATCACTCAGGCATCGATGCAGATGGCCCCAGCTGCGCCAGCCCCACATGCTCAGCCTTATCTTCAGGATGCAAAGATCAGCGACAAGGCGGTGTAGCCATGGACTTTCCCGGGAGGGCCGCATCAGAGATAAAAATACATGAGATGCACTTTTCGAGATTGCTTGTGCCAAAAGCCGGGGTAACTATGTGACCCTGATCAGGGGGCGGAGGGGGGCTGTACAAATGCGCTAAAACCCCCGAGGTCTAAATAAATCAATAATATTTGTTGTACATTGTAAATTTTTCTATTTATTTCCTTCTGTCACTGTTTGTACAAAGGTCTTCTGTATCGTGACATGATTTGGCGAGAGCGGCTCGGGATACAAAGCTTCCTGACTGCTGTTGCTAATACTGAGTTTATCTCTCCGCTGTGATGAGACTGCGACAACTGTACTCTTGTTGTTGTCGGGGTCGACATCAGGGCGCCAGTATCTCGTGTTTTGTGATTCTCTGATGGCCTCACTTGGCAAGCTGGACAGTCGGTATGGCTTTGAATACATCCCTTGCCGGGGTGACTTATGATTGTGAGTCGAATGTGCATCCAGGAGCCATTGGAATAAAGGTCGAAGAGTGATGAGACTGCCTGCAGTAATTCCCAGACCGGTCTCAATAAGAGACCAGATGGCGATTTGGTAGGTAGAGTCTGGAGGATGTTAGATTTTGTCTTGAAGTAATGGATTGGCTGACATACAAAGGAAATCATCATCGGGATAGAATCGTAGAAACGGAAGTCGGCATATCACTGCCACAGCCGCACTATTTATGGTTAGGAACTCATCTCCAGAATGGCCAGATAGATCACGTACACGGCCCCTAACCCGAGGATTCCTCCTACTGCAAACTTCGTCCGGGTATTCATTTGCAGTTTCCAGACGAGGAAAGCTGGTAACAGACCAAGTGATAAATCACAACATATAGTCACAGAGCTGTAAAAATAAGCGATATCCAAAACTGTGGACATGGGCAAGCATGTTCCCGTGCTGGTTGCATCCACTCGTTCCCAGAAGTATGAGATCGGATTACAGAGGAAGAGCAGCACAAGCCAGAACATAAGTCCGATAGCAATGGCAATAACAATGATGCTCCAAAGTATCACTCGGTAAGATTTTTCGACGGCCAACCGGAGAAGCGCAACGGCAATTGATATTTTCGCAACTGCTGAGGCCCATACGTAGAGCATTTGACCAAGCCACCACCACTATAGAAGATAGTCAGCAATGGAAATTTTCCAATATAAAATACCACATACCATAAGTGCTTTCTTATAAATCTCCGTACTGGTAAAATCTGAACGCGTATGCCCTACCCCATTCATTGTTCCAATTATGCCGCAAACATTCAAAAGTATAAACAGGATCTATGGCAAATTAGGACTCTATCACACGTCACATCATACAGGGTCACTATACCAAAGCAGCAACCATCAAAGCATCATCCCAGCCAAACGCCCGGATGATATTCAGTCGTACAAAACTTCGTAATGAAACCGTCACAATGGAAATAGACATCATCACAATTGAGACGATGAGGATAGCGAGACTTCGGCCCACGATGGGCATTGAGGCTCCCATTTTCCCTAAATTTTACTGAAAGGCCCAGTCACTCATTCATTACCCTTCCAATTCGAAATTTCTCAATCGCTTTTGAAGCGGGTAATCGAAAAAAGATTTGCTGATATATGACCAAAATAGAAAGCCAAAAGAAAAAAAAGTACAAAAGAAAAATTATCCGAGCCGGAAGCTGTCTACGATAAGGGGATCAAGACTTCATATATTTTCAAGATTAACCAAAATCCCCGGATACTCCGTAGCGAAGGATCCATCGAAACAAGCGTTAGTGGCCAAATTTTTGATGGAATCGTTCGCCAGCGCCCAGTTCAGCGCCTAGATCGATTGAGAGGAACCATAGGCGATTATAGCGGCACAGGTGTGTATAGCCCCCACGTCCTAGCCCTATTTGAAACCAAAGCCGTGCGCCATGCATGCGTGTCACCAAATCAATGCCCCAGGATTCCTCGATCATGAATGTACCGGAGATGCCGAGAAGTTATTGACCAATAATAATTAATGTGGCTTTCCGTGATCTATCCAACTAGCGAAATGAGGGACTGTTTGCCGAGATCGCATATGGGCAATCTAAAGCGGGTTCCGATGTGCTCGGTAGATCTTGTGGTCTCGAAAGGGGGCGTTTTTTGGTTTCAAAGGAACAAAGGTTATCCATCTTTTCTTGCAGTGTTTCGGCAGTTTTATTGTGTACAACGGGGTCACCGTTGCCATATAATTTAGTCCTAAGAGCAATATACTAGCATAATATGTTCTTACCATGAAGCCCCTGAACCAAACTCCCATTTCGTATTACTTATATGTATCCACTGCTGTATTGGGAAAAGTGTACTCCGTACATTGTAGTGACTGGCTTGCGTAAATTGTATTGTGGGTTAGTAGTGGGGACAATAAGGTGATTTACAATATCCAATATATATAATGTACGGACCCCTTGGGTACATAGATAAAGTCGCGTCACAGATCAGATAAAAGGGCTTATAGTTTTCCAAATTTATCCAAACTTGACTTTGAAATGATCTTCTATAGGCTGGTTCTTTCGGATTATAGTCATCGATCTCATTTGGTTGAACCGAACCCTCTTTCCTCGCTCTCCTACTCCGTAGTGTGCTAAGCCTTCTCTAAGCATGAGATTTTATATACTTGGAGGTTGATTATGCCCACGTGAAAGTCATTGCTTACTTTAAGGAGCTAGACCAAATATGAGATCTAGTTCGGAGACTGATTCCCGGCATGAGCCTGATCGACCGCGGTTCAACGAATCGCCGTACCTACTGGCCCAAACCTGGAGAGGAGAACTCAAGGTCGGAGATGTTCCTTTCGAATAAAGTATAACCGAGAAATATATATGTATTGAATTCTTCAGAGGCAGTCGGTGTTCCTTCGGCTCCCCGCCCTCGGAGTTGTGGCCGAGATCCCAATCCAAGGCTTCACAGATCTTGATCTTTATTAGCAAGCTTCCCCTCTCTTCTCTGGCTTGCTCTTCAGATATATCCAGAGACTCGAAAAACATCCTTTCTACTATTCAACTTTTTATAGTATCATAGAGCTCAGCTATGTATGGAGTGCCTTCCATACAAACATTGCGGAATGTTCTTTTTGCTCATATGATACAAGGGTTTATACGGCCTCTTTTGCTTTCTTCGAAGCCCTCTGGGAGGTATGTACTACATATACAGTAGCAGCTTTACTCGGCAAACATTCCAATCTAACCCTGACGACCCCAGGGCGGCGTCAGTCATGTCTTTGTCAATTTGGGATCAGACCACCCATCCATCCTGGAGGCGATGGTGAAGGGCCAGAAAGAAAAGAAAGACCAATTCCCTACAATCATCACCTGCCCTAATGAGGTACGTTAACAATTGTATTATGCGACCCACCAAGCGTAGCGCCAGCACTACGGTTAGAGTGGGTAGTATGGATGAGAGCACTACTTACGATGAAATGCCTTTTTTAGATGGTGGCACTGTCCATGGCAGACGGCTACGCCCGACTAACCGGAAAGCCGCAAGCGGTAATCGTCCATGTCGATGTCGGCACGCAAGGACTCGGAGCAGCTGTTCACAACGCCTCATGCGGACGTGCCCCGGTTCTAATCTTTGCCGGTCTATCACCTTACACGATCGAGGGTGAGATGCGAGGTTCGCGCACGGAATATATCCACTGGATCCAAGACGTGCCGGATCAGAAGCAAATCGTCTCCCAGTATTGTCGGTACACGGGTGAGATCAAGTCCGGCAAGAATGTTAAGCAGATTGTCAACCGCGCTTTGCAGTTTGCAACCAGTGACCCACAGGGGCCTGTGTATCTCGCTGGTGCGCGAGAGGTTATGGAGGAGGATATCGAACCGTACCAGCTGAACCAGGCTGTCTGGGGTCCTGTGGCACCGGCTGCCCTGCCAGCCTCCGGCGTTGAATTGATCGCATCTGAGCTTGCGGCTGCGAGGAGCCCTATTATTATTACTGGATATTCTGGGAGGAAATCTCAAGCTGTGACTGAGCTGGTTGCATTGGCAGATAGCTTTAAGGGAATCCGTGTGCTAGACACCGGTGGTAGCGACATGTGCTTCCCCGCTGACCACCCTGGATGGTTGGGATTGAGATATCCAGGCCACGAGGCGGTGGGAGCATCCGATCTAATTCTTGTGGTAGACTGTGATGTCCCTTGGGTGCCTACTCAGTTCAAGCCATCTGCGTCGGCCAAGATTATCCACATTGATGTCGACCCTTTGAAGCAGCAGATTCCAGTTTTCTATATTCACTCGATGGCTGCATTCCGCGCCGACGCTTCAACGGCGCTCAAGCAAATCAACGATTACGTTGCTTCGCAGGACTATCTGCAACAGTTCATTAGCTCCAAGGAGAATATCAGTATGGGCCAACGCCGAAACGAGGAGTATACAAAGCGTCGACAAGAGATCTCCGATCTGGCTGTGGTCCCGGAGGGCGGCAGCGAAGCCTCCTTGAATATTAACTATCTCATGATGCAAGTCCGCCAAGGCGTTCCAGCTGATACCATCTGGGCTATCGAAGCCGTGACCATGACCCACTTTGTTGCGGATCAAGTCTCAGCTACCCAACCCCAATCGTGGATCAACTGTGGAGGTGGTGGTCTCGGCTGGTCTGGTGGAGGTGCACTTGGGATCAAGCTTGCTAGTGATATGCAGCATGGTGGACGTGGGAAGGGAAAGTTTGTCTGTCAGGTTGTTGGTGATGGAACATTCCTCTTCTCGGTACCTGGATCTGTGTACTGGATCGCTCGGCGCTACGGAATCCCCGTTTTGACAATCGTGCTGAATAACAAGGGCTGGAATGCCCCCAGACGCAGTATGCTGCTCGTTCACCCTGAAGGGGACGGCTCTCGTGCTACAAACGAAGACCTCAATATTTCCTTTGCGCCTACGCCAGATTATGCCGGTATTGCCAAGGCCGCGGCAGGTGGTGAGTTGTGGGCTGGCCGTGCCTCGACTGTCGCTGAGCTTGCCCAGAAGCTTCCAGAAGCTATCCAGAGTGTTCTGAGTGGAAAGGCAGCGGTGCTGGAAGCACAGCTCGACGGGACCACAGGCAAATATGTAGAGAGCTCGTGAGAGCATGGAATTCAGAGAGTATAAGGGGTACTTTAGAGTACTTTGAAATTTAGAGGTCGAAAAGTACTCGGTCCTTTGATTTGACAAGATGCAACCTAGGAGCCGACCCCTGGGCTTGTAGGTCATACGGTATACCTTCCGAAATTTAGATATTGTGTGTAGTACTGTACCTTTGTACGTCCCATACAAAAGACACGGATCATTTTGCAATCCTAGAGGGGGCTGCTCACTCTTCGGTGATTGACATAATTAAAGACAGCCATTCAACAATAGCCAGCGTAGGTCAATGGTAGAGCGTCAGGCTTGTATGCTATCCATGGATGGCACCTGAAGTTGCGGTGACCCCGTTTTTTTTTTTCTTTCTACTTTTCGTCTTTCTTCTTGCGCTAGTTACATATGTAGTTAACATTTTGTCTAATTCAGATAAGTATACAAAAATACAAATGGAAGTGTATACATATACTTCCCCTTTGCTCGTACATGTGAGCTGTGTGCATATTTCACCTATATCCTAGCTCCAACACCAATAATGAGGGTTTTAAAAAATATACATCTAAAAAGAAGATCAGGAAAAAAAGACGAAAAAGGCGTGATAAGAGTATGTATGTTGATGGATATGGTAAAAAGCGAAAGTATGACATCAATGTATATTTTGTATGCAAAACACAGGTAAAAGATACCTACGGAATAAATCTATCCCAGTTAGAAAGCACCCCACGCCCTTTGACATGTCAGTGCATAAAATTAACAGAAATTTACCTATAGCCATTGACTCCAATAATAGGGAAATCCTAAAAATTGAACTCTACATACTATGAACACATAAACTCCGTACTCCGTATGTTGCTCTTATCTTATAAAATGAGTCATGTGGTTCGGAGAAAGATCTCGGGATGGAGAGAGATCAACTTCCGCTCCGCTTTCGCCGAGTTGACTTTTGTAGCACCTTTCCTCTTTCTTTCTTATATAGCCTGCTTTGCTACTCAGCTCACATACCAGGTTAATACTACACATCCGCTGTATAACCGCTCCGCACAACCCCCCCCCCCCCCCCCCGGCATACCCCTCCGATTCCACATTCCGCATTTACACCGCCAACACAATATGAGTCCAGCATCCCTAGATGTCAACCTGGTGGGCGTCACCGATACCTCGGCTGTCCCTATCCCGGATCCATTGACCGTCAATGGCGTGCCAGCATGGAGAGAGAAGATGGCCAAGATCCCCACCGGCGTGGCCGCGGCATCCAGCAGTGATATGTTTAAGAGCCCGGTATGGTAATTCCAGATTGGGCACAGGCGTCGCGAGGATATGGGCGAAAGAACTCAATTGTAGGATGCAGAATGCTGATATGGCGTCTGGGACCATTAGATCTGTTATACTAAGCCCAAGGCTAAGCGGTTTGAGCGTATGTCTACCTATCCTTTCCGAATCTATACCGACTTGTTTTCATAATTCCACTTTTACTTACTTTCATTTGACCCTAGACCATTTTTCACTCGAAGCCAAGTCTCGCAAGGTTCGCACTCAATTGCGCAATGCGAAGTCCAGTCTTGCTAATCTGCTCACCTTAGGCGTCCACTTTGAAGACGGCCGCTCGTTACCTGAAAACCCCAGGTAATACTTCGGAATATGTTCTTTTTTTTCGATTCATGGTCTAATTGTGTCCTTAAGGTCTTATTTCCCTCGGTGGTGGACTGCCCTCGCCTGAATATTTCCCCTTCGAGCACTTGGATATTAAGGTCCCCACTGCCCCCGGATTCTCTCCGGAGGCTACTCGAGAGTCGGGCACAGTTCTCCGTGCCGGAAAGCATGATATTCAGGAAGGAACTAGCACCTATGGTGAGTCCCCATTCTCTTCATGCATTAGAAATGGCCCTGACTGATCCAATTCCTTAGACTTGGAGATTGCCCTTAACTACGGACAAGCTACCGGAGCTGCGCCATTGCTTCGTTTTGTCACAGAGCACACCGAAGTAAGTATTAAACACCAGGTCTCTCTTTCTCAGCAGAGACTAACCACAGCAGATCATTCACAGCCCTCCCTACTCTGACTGGCAATGCACCCTGACCTCCGGCAGCACTTATGCTTGGGACACTGCTCTCCGCGTGTTCTGTGAGCGCGGAGACTACATCCTCATGGAGGAATATACCTTCGCCAGCGCCGCCGAGACCGCCTTCCCCTTGGGCATTAAGGCCGTGGGCATCCCAATGGACGAGCAAGGTCTCATCCCAGAGAAAATGGACGAAATTCTCAGCAACTGGGACGTCGCCGCCCGGGGTGCACGCAAGCCTTACGTGCTATACACCATCCCGACAGGACAGAACCCGACCGGTGCCACCCAGTCCGCAGAACGCCGCCACGCAGTGTACAAGGTCGCACAGAGGCACGATCTCATCATCGTTGAGGACGAACCCTACTATTTCCTGCAGATGCAGCCCTATACCAGCGGGGACGCCTCCCCAGTGCCTCCTCCTTCCACCCACGAGGAGTTCATCAAGTCGCTTGTCCCCTCGTTCCTGAGCATGGACACTGATGGCCGTGTCGTTCGCCTCGAGTCCTTCTCCAAAGTTATCTCGCCCGGTTCTCGGGTTGGCTGGATCGTCGCTTCCGAGCAGATCATCGAGCGCTTCATCCGTACCTTCGAGGTTTCCTCACAGAACCCTAGCGGTATTGCCCAGATCGCGCTCTTCAAACTTCTGGATGAGCACTGGGGCCACTCTGGGTACTTGGATTGGCTGATCAACCTGCGCATGTCGTACACTGCTCGTCGTGACTCGCTTGTTCACGCCTGTGAGAAGCACCTGCCCCGCGAAATCGTTCACTGGGAAGCCCCCGCGGCTGGCATGTTCGTAAGTTTTCTCTTTCTTATCCCGCTCACCTATCATCCTGAGATAATACTAATTTGATAACCAGCACTGGATGGAAATCGATTGGCACAAGCACCCCGGCGTTGCTGCGGGTAAGACTCGTACCGCTATTGAAGAAGAAATCTTCCTGTCCGCTGTGGACGGAGGCGTCCTTCTCTCCCGCGGCAGCTGGTTCAAACCCGACCATGACACCGTTGAGGAGAAGATGTTCTTCCGTGCGACCTTCGCAGCTGCTTCGTCAGAGAAGATTGACGAAGCTATCTCGCGCTTCGCCGAGGCTCTCCGCGCGCAGTTTGGCCTGTAAACTGGTTCCTGGCCTACGATCTTGACGAATCTCTTTATTATAAAGAGGATGCATTTAACACGGATAGTTTTGCGATTTTAGATGGTAGGTGTCGCGGCTTTGTAGAAGGGTTGTTTCGCGTTGTGTTCCAGAGAACACATTTCAATCTCGGTTATATCTCTTTTTGGTCAATCTATTGACTCATTTAGTCAACAATTATACGGTTCTCTCTTCTACCCGAGATTCAATATCGAGTCGAAAGATCAACCGTGTATGTATGTTAGTGTGAGTGTGCACGTCAACCCTGATACCTGATTGGTTCTCGGTATCTGACTCGGCTGATCGCCTATATAGCTTAGCTATTATGAGAGAAATAACTTGGCTTTTTTTCTTATTCAGACCAAATTTTAGTATATAAAATGGGGATTCTTATATTGTAGACCTTTTATACCGCTTTTCTTTCTGCCAGCCGTCTACCTACCGCGTTGGCCTATAAAGCGCCGCTAGCAATCTACTCTATAGGAGCGTAGGGAACGGAGGGCCTCTCGCTTTTTCTTTAATATTTAGTCTTAATATAATATACTGGCTAACTCTCTAATGTTTTCTTTTTAGTACGAGGCCGTCCCGAAGGGTCGGCCCTAGCTACTTGTACATAGTATGTCTATAATTAATGGTGTGATGTAATGTACAAGAATAACAATGGTATCAGGCAATAAAGTGAAAGTAACAAACGATGAGAAGTGTCCACACGAATCAACTCCATTCAAAAGGAGCACCTCCAAAAAAAGATCATGACCCCAGAATCTTGCCATAGGCATCCTCCACCTCCTTAGCAATCTCCAACAGTGTGACAATAATAATTTGGTGCGTCACATTAGGCAGCTTATCACGCTGCAGCCCAATCCACTCCAACGGTGGCGTAGCCTCACCCATATCCCGGAGCTGCGGCGTCTCAATAACTGGCGGCTCAAGCGCAGTATAGGTATACTTGGAGAGGGGGACATTGACAACCGCAGTAATCTTCTCCTGCTGCTCAGAGCTAGCACCACCCCCTTCACCACCGCTTCCTGGCCCACCGGTGATGCGCACCGCAGAAGGTGGCAAGGGCTTGCCAAGTCGCGACGCAAGCGCACGCGAGTGCGTCTCCCACATATCGCGGATGAAGCTGATGCGCGAGTAGTTCCAGCCGACATCGACTTTGCCCTCAAACGTGCTGCAGAATATGTAGTCGATCTGGTGGGTTCCTGGAACCTGCCAGGTTTCCATGCTTGCGACTAGTCGGGGCACTTTGAGGATTGTTCCGCCGCGAGATGCTGCGGCTCGCTCGGCGATCTCGTCCACTGAGATTTCGTCGAGTTGGGCGGATGTGGGTCGCGTGATGCTGGATAGCGCAACGCGAAGTTGGCCCAGTGTTAGGCCTAGGGCACTGTGGATTTTGTTGGCTTCGAGCGAGACGGCGAATCGGGCCTCGGCGTCGTAGGCTTCTACCTTGAAGATCTGGTTGTCGAAGAATGAGCTGGGGAATGCTCCCAGGTTGACGTGGCGGATCTTCACGACGACTCCGGTGTGCAGAGAGATGGGTGCTTTTTCGGATTGGTCGTCGTCTTTCTTTACTAGATCCTTGGCGCTGACTTCGAGGTGCTCGGTGAGGATAGAAGACTTGCGACGAAGGTACCGCTCTACCTCGAGTAGTGATGCTTTGTAGGCTGCTTGGACATCTTGGATCAAGCGCTGCCACGCCTGGAATAGCGCCAATGTTTGTGATGCTGTCAGAGATGTGCAGAATAGCTGGACTTTGTCGCCTTCCAGGATACTGAAAAGGCGCTGGCTCTGCGCCCCGGACGTGTTTCGAACATTATACATCAAGAAATTGAACATGGCAATCTGTGCAACCAAGAAAGGTTGGTAGTCGAATGATACCTTAGCTTGGAGGTGATGAAAAGCAATCGTGGCTTGAATCAACGGTGTGCGTCCCGTCCCAGGGGAGTCGGGCCATTCGATGGAGGTATGAATTTTCAGCTTTCCAAGTTCGACAATCCCACTCATGCGACCCTTACTCTCGATCGCAATTGAGCCGAAATTGATACACATGTTCTGCTCATTGTCGGATGTCTTGCTGGTAGACACCCACAGATCAACAATCGCAAATTGTGCCTTGCCTAGTGTCGAGCCCAAGTCGAGCTGAATCTCGAGCTTCTCAATCGCGATGGTAGTGTTCCAGGGGAATGCGGACGCTGACGCAACTTGTTGGTATCGCTGCACAATATAGGTTTGCGCTTCAGACGGTTCTGGCTGGACAGGCCCACTCGAGCTAGTTTCATTGTCGGATGGAAGCCAGATCTCCTTGAAGAGCAAGGAGTCTTGAACTTGCTTGGCATTCACTGCGACCTTCATTGGACTGACGCGCAAAATAGCTGACATACCGTTCATTCGGCCAAGGTGCTTGCTATTCATCATGGACAACACCATAGACTTGACCTCGAAGCTTGCGGTTGATTCATTGGAGTACACATGCTTTACAGATGCTTCCAAGTTATTGAAAGCCAAAGAGAGAGCAAGGAACCGGCCCTGCTCTTCCGATAGGACTGTGTTGACAGTCACGTAGACACTCTCAAACCTTGCAGTAGCTGCGACTCTTGCAATAGGCTGGCAGCTCAAGCTAAACTCCTGTTTGCAAAACAGCAGTCCCAGGTTTACCTTGCACCGACCAAGAATGCTGGTCGGATCGACGGCACCAAATGGCTTCTCCTGCATCAGTTTCTGTGACTGTAACTTCGCTGCGGCAGATGGCCTTCGAGGCTGGCCCTGCTGGTTGCCCATGATCTCCTTGACTGTGGCGGTCATTTGCTTGACGAGAGGAACAAGGGTTGGATACAATGTATTCGTCGAGGGGTCGACCTTCAGCTCCGCATTCAGTGCTGGATCATCGGTACCATTGTCCTCGAATTGGAGTTTGAACGCCACTCCCGGTGCTCGGAGGGTTGCTGTAGTCGCTGCATCGCCTTGTACATATTGGCCATATTTTGCGTCGGAGAGTCGGCTACCTTTCCATGAGGCCGCTAACAATGTCTGGTGATCATGGCCAAGTTTTCCTTGAAGTGTGACAGTAGCACCCGCAAAGTCAACATCGACAAGGAGCGACCGCAATCGTCTGTTACCAAAAAGGTTGCTACCTTTGCTGATGTTGGTGTTTTCGGGAGAGTCTGCTCTAGTTGCCCAAACAGCCTTGCCTTCACGAAGCGCCTCGCTTGCCGTAGCAATTGAGTCTTGTATCATGCTGGCCGGTATGATAAACTCCGACGTGGCACGCATGTCGAGAGATTTGCCAGCTGCTTGGAAAACAAGCGAAACTTCCTTTCCTTTGGAGGAATACGCAACGTTGAAGACCAACTCTGGCATAAGGGCTGAATTGAGCGAGCGCTTTCCTCTGTCCGCTCCGAATGGTACCATCTGAAGTTGCATGTTTTCAATTCGAAGTTTGGCTGCGTTCTTCTTCTTGTTGGACAGTTCAACTTGCTGGATTGAAAAGACCAAGTCCTCAGGCTGTCGACCAGACTTGTTGTGCATCGTGGCCATGTTCCAAGCGACTTGAATAGACCGGAATTGTAAAGAGTAAAGAGCATTAAGGAATGTTTCCGGGGTGGAATCATCGTTGACATGGATTTCAGGGGCAGTGGGGGCTCCGTCATTTGTATCGATGTGGCTGCCATGCCTCAATTTCCTAAGACGCTTGACTTCATGGGAAAGGTCTAGAGTCTTGATGCGCTCTTGTGTATAGACGGCAATGTCGACCACGAGGGCTGCTGTCTCAGCGAATAGTTCGACATCGAACCTGTCGCTAGTGAAATGGTATGCTCTCGTGATCTCCCCATTATCGCGGACCGCAGAGGTTCCCTGAAGCTTGACCCCAGCAGAGAAGCCGCCATATGATTGACTGCTAGCTTCTTCTTGTCTTAGCAGCTCAAATCTGATTTGAGAGGCATCGATGTTGAACTCGGGATGCTCCATGGGGTATCCTCGGTCTAGCCCGTTTTCAAGTCGCATACGCATCATTCCAAGGCTGAATATCATCTCTGCAGAGTAATCTTTGCTATTGAGACCAGGCGCAATGGCATGGATTTCGAATCCAGCCATTGTGAGACGGGATTTGTAGAGGATCTGCTGGGTACCAGATGCTGGTTTGGGCTTTGGGGACTCCCTCTGTAACGACAGCACGTCTTTCAAGTGTGACTGGAGAACATCTAAATTCTGCTTGAGGTCACAAATCAAATGGGAAACATCAGGTCCTGTCAAAACGGCCAGAAGACTGCGCACAGCACTTGTTTCTAGGCGAATGAGTTCAATCGTGACATCAACCTCCACTTGCTTGCGTTCCGACGAGAGGCTGGCAAGGATTCGCCCGTTTACGGGAGGTATTTCCAGCATTGACAAAACATTGAATCTGTCGCCTTCGCCCGATACGAACATGTGCGAGTTCTTCTTCACATCAAAGTCAACCTCGATTTTGGGTGCTTCTGCGGGCATCACTGACATGCGAGCTACCTCGCCTGACACAAGGTAGGTCAAAGATGGCAGAAGGCTAAAGGTAAACCGATAGTCTTCTAAGAACATTGCCGCATGGAAGGTGTCACGAGTAGGTTTATTCGATACGAGGCTCTGATCGGATTCCGGCTTTGGTACTTTGACACTATCCACAAGTTGCTGGATGTATCTGACTTCGTCCGCGATAAGCCTGTCTGCTGTGTGTGCCAAGCTGACAGGGTCTTCTTTCATGTCATAACGAAGTTTCCTACAAGACCCAGCGAGCTTCCAATCATGTCGGCATTCGTTGCCATCTTCCTCTGATGCAAGCGAAAGGTAGATGTATGGGTCAGCAATTCTTGACAACATCAGAGTCGTGGATTGACTTTGAAGCTCAGATGAGCACCCTTCAGCGCTAAACAATACAGCAAGGTCTTCATGTTCTGATTTTTGGGCACCCAGCGACTTGTGCACGATCGATCCTCGGAGAGCTTTCGCTATCATAGCAAGCTTAACATTGATACCATCGAGAGTGATGGAACCAAAATCAGTGCCAAAGATAAACTGTAGCTCGGTCGGTGACTTCTCTTGGACCTTGTCACTTGGGACATGGCCCGGCGAGGATTCGAGAGTGATATTCGACATGACCTTGACCACCCCTTCAACAAGGTCCAGAATTTCCCAGCGAAGCCTCAGGGCTGCTGATCCGCAATAGGACTGTAGGGTGATGAGATTCTTGCCCAGCCCCCCTTCACCTTCAGGCGAGTCTGGAGCAAATGATGCAATAGTGGACAAATTCCCTATGATCAAGTCACTTTCTCTCGGACCAGGATCCATGGAGAATCGGAATGTTTGGATGGTAGAGGATAGGAACATTGAAGGCCGGGAAGTCTGCTGCCGTTCAGCGGCGTGGGGCCAAACACGGCGCATGACATAGCTTTTGGCGACATGTGCCAGGTCCCAGGCTCGCCAGTGATCAAAGCCAGATAATACAGCCTTTTTGGCATTTGCCGGCAAAGGGAAAGTGTCACAAAAGCATTTCTGCTCCAACTCACGCTTCTGATGAGCAGGTAGGCCTTTGAAAATTTTGCGAATGCGAGATATGATTTTCCACGAGTCATGCTGCCGCAGGTGAGTCGAAGCAACCCTGAGAATGTAAGATATACGAGCAAGGAAGATTGGATCTGGTATATCAGTGGCCGATTGGGTGAGAGAGTACAAGAGGTATTGTAGGCGCTTCTCGCTAGACGTTAGAAGCTGTTGAAAGGACGACGCGACAGAATCAAACATAGTCGTGGCTCGGCGAACAAGAAATGCGAGACGCTCCACCGACTTTGCTGATGTTATTGTATTGAATGTTCGCACTTGAAAATTAGAGCGAACATTAGGCGAGGTCACGAGCCAGAAATTCATATCTTCCAAGTGAGAATTGAACACGGCTTTCTCATGGAAAGAATCTGCTCGACTGCCCTCGATGAAAATTGATACGTGGTCCGCTGTCACATGAACCGTCACACCTTGTTTGAGACCTTCGAGCAGATCGCCTTTCCGACGCTGAACCTTTCTCCGGAAGTCAGTATGCAGACGACGGATCTCGATGCTGTATTCATCTCGGAACTCGATCTGTTTGTTATTGGGGGCCTCAGACAGGTCAACTAGTCGTAATTGAATGGAGGGAACGCGAAGAGCAACAGCCGTTGAAATTCTCGGTTGGCTCATGGCATTGTCGTAACCAACAATGTTCGATATCACATCCTTTTGAAGCGAGTCGATGATTCGTGTAGGATCCTTTGGTTCCAACCCATCTAGTAAGGTAGCTAGAGTTAGAAGGAATTTGGGTGTACAAAATCCTCGAATACCCAGCGGGATCTCGCACGCAAGATTTATGTATTTCGTTTGATCATCATCAAATGTGAGAAACATGGACTTTGGACCCATTGGAGAGTCTTCATTCATCGTGTTATCTTCGTCCGCGAATGGCAACGGGAGTTCAGATGTATCCAAATGAAGCTTGTAGTACGTGAAACATGGCATTATCCACGGATTTGCGTCTCTTGTCGCAGAAGATGAGAATGCGCCTGCCTGAGGCCCGGAGTTTGGTCTATCTCTCGACCGGTCGATTTTTGAGACGGACGCGCTCGATGCTCTGGTAGGCAGAAAAGACCGTGATTTGGAAACAGAATCGGATGCTGCTCCGGGGCTGTTGGCAGTGTGTATCCGGACACTTTTCATACTTGATGCTTCTGACTGGACAAGGAAACTCTTGGCGCTTCCACTGGAACGAGGCCCTGAAGCTCTCTGATATGACGGTGCATCAATATAGCCATGCCTGCCATGAATAGGTTCAGGCATTGAAGGTATGGCCATGGTTGGGGGGAGTACGTCGTCGTCAGGAGGAAGTGTTGAAGCTGGGCCAGTCTCTTCCCAGTCAAAAAGCAACCACTGTGCTCTGTGAGTCCGCTGATCGTGGATTTTGATATGTTCTTGCTGAAGTCGTCGACTTTCGGCAATATCAGATTTACGCAAAGCCATCTTCAGCCCAATTGTGAATTGGAAAAGTCCTATGGGGGAGATCATTTCTCCCGCTGATGGATTGTATTGAGAGGCAGATTGACGATCAACGGCAGCGATCGAGATATCCGGAACGAGAAGGCTCATACGTTTCGAAAACTTGGTGCTTGCCCAATCATTGAAGTTTACATTCAAGGGGCGTGTGCTCAAAATCACAGCTGTTTGGTCCAGTAGCACGGAGACATGAATCGAGTCAACCTTGGCTCTCAAGAAAGTGACGTCAAACAGAAGCTCGGGGAACAGCAATGGTAAAGCATTTTCCTCGTTGTCGAACGAGAAATCAAAGCTCTTCAAAGATGAAGTCAAGCAGGCCAAGAACTCGGTGGAGCATTCTCCGACAATTCTACCGACTTCAAAATCCCAATTACAAACGTAGGTGGGTTCAAGCGGCGGCAAGCCAAACAGACGATGCCCATAAACCGAGATTCCATCGATGAACAGCTGAGTGCTAGAAATAGTGGAAGGGCCATCCAGCTGTGTGGTCTCCAAATCAATTTTCAACGGGGTGACGGAAAATTGCAAGTCCATATAGTAGTTAGTGAAGCGCAAATCCGCTTCGAGTGAGGCTGCGCTAAGTCCCATGCACTCTGAGTGGTCATATATATTCACAGGAAGCAAAGCACGTGGGCCGTCAACCGTGACATGCACAAGCACATCCATGTCATTTGACTTTCGGTTTGGGTTGACGCCTGTGGGATTTGACGGTGGCTCGTCGGCATAGACCAGCTCTTGGTATTCTTCAAGTGTCTTAAAGTGCATCTCCTCACCAAAATAGTTCTCTCTGACTGTCATGAAACTCTTGATTAAGAATCCAAAAAGGTATAGACGAGGTGAAGTACCATCGATGTTGAGCATCAGCGTGTCAGTCAGTGCCGGGGATGTTGACTGGAAATAGTTATAGGAGCCGTCAATGAACAAATTATCGAGGGTGGCCATGGATTTTTGCGGCAAGAACTCGTGCAGGGTATCCCATAGAGGAGTTGTGTAGTCCACGCCGCCATCTTCAAGGTTGACCCTGAACTCGATGGCATTTTGTTCAGGTTGATATTTGTTCAATGGTATCATGACATTAGACGTCAGTCGCTTGCCTTTGATGACAATGAATCGGTTGTCCTCTAGATCCGAAGGATTGTTGATGATGTTTCGGTCGTTGACATTGATGTAAAGTTGGAAGTCGGAGAAATTGAGATCGAGGTTGTAGATAAAAGGCACAAATGCGTAGTAGTCCGAAGGCGGTCCCGAAGCCCAGTCACTAACGAGATCTGTGAGAAGGAATATGTGATCGCGTAGGAGGAAAAGCTGTAGCTCCTGGCTTTCGGCAGTAAATTTCCAGGAGCGAAGACTATTCCAGGAGAGTGGGTTGGACAGATCGCAAGTGACTTGTTGTCGAGGACATTGCCAGAGCAAGCCATGATTGATGCTAGATGATAATCTCGACTCTCGCAAGTCGATAGAAAGTTCATTTCGAAACCCGGCGCTCGATCCCACCATGTCCATGGTATAATTGATGGTAGAGTCGGCGGCAACACAAAGGGAAAGCCACCCAAACGGGCGAATTTCAGGGCCAAGGTAGCCCTTTTCACCTTCTTTCGCTCGAGCTTTCTTCTGGTCATTTGGCTTCTTTGCTCTCGATGCACCCCCAACGGCATCAGCACGACCCTTCCATTGCCAATCCTTGGAAGGCTCTCGTGTCGGAATGCGCAATGTCAACTCCTCGTTGATTTCCATGCGCAACTTAAATGCTGTGCTTTGTCGCAGAACACCAGGGGCTAATTGCTCTGTTGGCTCAGAGTTGCGATAGAAGTTTGGAAAAAAGACATTCTGCAGGCCAACACGCTCCCTATCAGCCCATGGTCCGTAGTTTATCGTACCTCCGTCAATCTTGATGTCAATCCCCCATTCTGGAGAAGGAGCATAATTGATATTGGTATCCATTGATTGAGACCGAACAGTTGACGTTGGTTGAATAACGACTCGTCCAGGGATGTCCCAGTAGTAGGTTATATTCAAGCTAGGGCTATCCACGATGGTAGAAAACCTGCCATATTCAACCGAATTCCATTTCTCGTGGTCATCCTCGCTCCCTTCGTCCAGATATCGAGAGAGACCGGTCCAGCGGACCTCAGGAAACTCTGCCTGGCTCCTCGGCATACTGTTGGTGTGTCTGCCATCGTTATGGAACGATTCGACAGATGTCTGGAAATATGGGACCAAGTCTCGAATGCTGTGCCATACCCTGCGTCTCTGGAATTGATAGTTGAGCATATTTTGAGGTTTTTTCTTCGATTCGGGCTCTTTCTCTTGCACGGCACCTAGATCTTTGGCAGTGGCCGACTGGTTCTGCTTGAAGTCCGGGTTTGGCCGCATTTGAATCACTGGATTATTGAGTTGAAATGAAAATATTTGACGATACAAATCAAGCGGGCCCGAATTGGAAGCATCGATGGTGCCCGTTCCAGTGTCGAATGTCGTTGTCAACACAGATCGGGTATGCTCGTTTCCCATGACAATGGCTCCCTTTTGGCAATCCAGCTTCACAGGCAAAAGTTGTAACATATTGGACACCGGGTCCGATAGCTCTGATTCACCAATAGTAGTCCTCTGTGACGCAGCCCCGCCCCTCTCACTCATGCTACGCTCTGACATGGGTTTCATGGTTGGCCGATGGCAAGACGCCTCTTCAAAACCAAAGGCGTTGCCATTTTCTGCCGTCGCGCGAGACTCCGGGGGTTTCGAATTGTCGTCGTCTAAATCATCATTTTTGGGATAATATCCAAAGCCAGCAAGGATACTGTCATAGGCGGGAGTCCGGTTGTAGATGAACCATTCAAGGCCATATGTGTTGATAGTAATCCGGCACGGCAATTTAGTTGTATTTCCCATGCCACCTTGCTCCCCCAGATTGTCATCTGTTCCATCGCGCGGGGACCTCGCATGTCCTTTCCTTGGGGTATGATGAGCAAGACCTGCCTTGCGTCGAATTCCTGTCAAGTCATTTCGCTCGACTGCACGCGTCCAATAGCGCCATGTTATGAATCCTCCATGGATAAAGATCGTCTCGTTCACGCCATGGTACCGAATGCCCTTGAAGAAGATTCTCCCTCCGAGTAGGGAGACTTGTAGTGCGTTGATATCAACATATGCACGGTAGTAATGCCAGGTGTATGCTCGGATCGCGTAAGAGACGAGGTTCGCGAAGAGCCGATTGAAGTAGAGCAAAAAGAACAGAGCGCTATGTCTGTGATCAGTGTAATCCACCCGCGTTGAACAGCGCAAACTTACAGAATGCAGGAGACAATCAGTTCCAAGAGAAAGAACCTAAACTGGTCAATATAACAGTCATGACCCGAGCAGTGACTCCATACCAATTGAAGCTTGGATCTGGCGTCAGGAAAGCCGATGTCAAGCTTGTACTAGCCATCTCTCTCCGCCAGTCAACATGGACAGCGCCAGCGCGATAGAACGCGAATGACGAGCCAAAATTGACTTTTCAATCATGGACACCAAAGTGGCTGGGTCAAATATCCTTGAAGAGCAAGGTGAGGACGTTGTTTAGGAAGTCCGAGAGCGGTGTCACGAGAAGATCGTCATCGGACAACACGCCTCCTCATTCCAAACCAACATTTCCCCAGCTTGATTCTTCCCCCATTTCGGTCTTGACCAACATGTTTTGCCCCTCTATCGACTCTGCGGAATGAGCTGAATTCCTTCCGCAGGCAAAAAGCGGTCCCCACACCGTACTTGTCCCTAAATTTCAGCAATCATGACGACCGCAGCTGGCGGAGGAACAGGCTCCAGCCTAGCACGCGCAATTATCATTGTTACAGGTGTCTCGGCTTTGGTTTCCTCCCTCTTGTCTTTTGTGTGAGTCTAATCTATCATGTGTATCCTAATTCATGGGTGCGATCGTTGTAGACCGCCGAACTAACATGTTATCTCGAACTGCAGGTCCATATGGTTTCAAACGTACGAGCTTATACCGCCTCAGTTCTCGAAACACAACTCACCATGTATATAGCAAAAACTACCGGAAACCCTTGCTCCAACGCTACGTGGTGCGCATATTGTTGATGTGAGTATTGGCTCCAGTGTCAGGGGGAGGGGACAAAGAGCAGTGCTGATTGAGCTTAGGGTCCCGATTTACGCAGTATCATCATGGACAAGTATCGTGTCGCTAATGGCGGCTCAATTTCTGGATCCTGTTCGCGACATCTACGAGGTATGTGGGTCCCTGGCCGACTGTGGGACATGCCCGTATTGACGGATGGCATTGGCAGGCATTCACCATCTATACCTTCTTCCAGCTCCTCATCAACTTCCTCGGCGGCGAGCGGGCCGTGATTATCATGGCCCACGGCCGCCCTCCTATTTCCCATGCCTGGCCTCTCAATCACTTCCTCCCAAAGATTGACGTATCCGATCCCCACACATTCCTCGCTGTCAAACGTGGTATCCTGCAGTATGCTTGGTTGAAGCCCATTCTGGCTCTCGCCACTATCATAATGAAGGCAACCGACACATACCAAGAGGGCTATATTGGGCTGAGCTCCGGATACCTCTGGACAGGTATCATATATAATGTCAGCGTCACAATCAGTCTCTACTCCCTTGCCATGTTCTGGGTGTGTCTACATGACGATCTCATGCCGTTCCGCCCAATTCCCAAATTCCTCTGCATCAAACTCATTATTTTTGCCTCATATTGGCAAGGATTCTTCTTATCGATCCTGCAGTGGCTGGGAGCGCTTGGTAATGTTGCTGGGTACACCCCAGACAACCTCGCGGCGGCCATTCAGGACAGTCTTATCTGTTTTGAGATGCCATTCTTCGCTATGGCTCACTGGTATGCATTCTCGTGGCACGACTATGCGGACCCGACCATTTCAGCTGCACGTATGCCCGTAAAATACGCGCTGCGCGACGCGTTTGGCGTGCGGGATTTGGTTGAAGACACCAAGCTCACTATTCGCGGTAAGAATTACGGATACCGGCTCTTTGACTCCGGTGATAACATCATCCCGCATGAGGAGTCGGAGTCGCGGGTCAAGCGAGTCATGGACGGCATGAGGTATGAGCGCGGAGGTAAGGCAAAATATTGGATCCCCAGACCGGGTGAAGCCAACAGCCGCACGCCTCTATTGAGCGGCGACTCCAGTGAGCGCCCCAGAAGTGAACGGCCCAGTCAAACATCGAGAGAGAGGTTCCGATCTTATAGCGAAATCGATGAAACCGCAACGGACGACGAGGATGAGCGACTATTCCTCAATGCACGCGCACTGGAATTTGGAGATTGGAATGTAGGTTGATTCTAGTGCAAGGTGTTCGTTAGGATTGCGATGCTGACCATGCATAGTACCCGGTGATTACCGCCAACGAGGTGCCAAGGGACCAACGGCTGCCACCCTCGCGAAGAAATCAAGATTCAAACCGAGGGGCAGATGTCAAAAAGGCCCGTAGGCACAGGAAAAGTCGCGCGTCAGATGGCGAGAGCAGGCAAAGTCCCAAGCCGAACTCCAATAAGTCTGGCCCGAGCTCGGCGACTCCCGGTCCCTTGCAGCGAAACGTCAGCTCCGCTAATTCCAGCGGTACGCAGCGCAGCCAGCTGGTTGACCTTGTCGTGGAGAATACAGAGGCCGAGGAAGAAGATCGAGCTCAAATACAGAGAGAGTACGGCTCTGCCTGGGCGGAGCCTGAACCTCGACGATTCGCGTAAGTTCCCAAATCATTGGCTGGTAACAGCCCTAGATATATCAAAGCAGAGTTATTAACCCCGGCTCCAATTTCCAGAAGACCCTCTGGAGAGCCAATCGAAGAGGCGGCTGAAGCCAATTCGACACGGCCAGAGTCTAACAATGACGAAGATCGGCCCAAATGGACCTACGACGGCTTAGAGCAGGACAATGTATGGGGCAAATAGCACGTTCTGTAGCGTATTTTGCCTTTTGATCAATCCTTGACCATGATAATCTACCTGATTTATTCATTTACTCATTAACTCTGATATATTTATATATGTGTTCTGTATATATTCTTTAAAGGGAAACAGAAGAATGTAAAATATTATGAAACTCCAAGGAATTCTAAATAGTATACTCCTAATCTCTGTAAGCGCCCAACTTTCTCATCACAAGAAAAAAAAAGTACTTGACAGGCTTGACAGGGAATAGCTTGAAAGAATAAGCACAGATGTGACCACTCCACTGGGCGCCAACGAATAGCAATGCTTCAATCAGCTCCGGAACTGATGATCAATGCTGCTAAATGCGCTGGCGTCAGGATGTATTTCTTTACTAGGCCTAGCCCCTGTTCATTAGTGCCCATAACGGTGTGTGCCCAGACTAATTGGGCAAATCGCTTTGGCCCTGGCTTATATGATGTTCCCATCCCGTCTGAGGGGCTGATTTGCCTGTGCAACGGGTTTGTCCCTTTCTTTTCTCTCTTTTCATTCCCTTCAAGGTGATGGATTGATTTCTCGACGCGCTGGTCGCCATCATGCTGGCTTTGGAGAAGGCGGGGTCGTTATTCACTGGCTGGATACGATCATGCCTGACATGTCTACCAGGCGAGGATGGCTATCAACCTAGACAAGCCGGGAACGGTATGCGCCTCTGACTACGTCAAAACTCCAGAGACGATCGACTAATATATATTTCAGGCATTGAACGGGAGATGAAAGTATGCCACACTCAACCACACCTTATCCCACCCATGAAGCTGGTGGTATACGATGACCTCCCCAGTCCAAGTATCCATCAACATCGGAACTCACTGTCATCATGGTTCAATGACAGTCGCAACTTGGCTTCGCGAGCCTCTAACCGGGCAAGCATGACGTTGAAACGATCATCAACCACCCCATTGAAGATTGGCGCACCTTCAGACTTTCGCAGGGTGCAATCCTTCCACGATCACCCAGCTCAGTCATTCCATGCTCCTCCGCCACCAACCTATCAACGATTGGACCTCCGCATTCATCGATCAGGCAATCGATTGTCAGATCTACCTTCATTCGAAGCCTTCCAGCTAAAAGAGAGCACCCAGCCCAAGACGCTACCGGTGCCCCCTCGTGCCCTGACGACTTCAACCGGCGTTCGAGACCGATATTGCCAAAAGGCATTTGTAGTCTCTCGCAAGCCAGTCGGGTCCGAGAAACGCCGATCACTTGGAAACCTGGAGCTGCCGCTCGTAAAAGAGCCCATTCGCACCACTAGTACTCTGGTCCCGCATTTCTCGACGGTCACACCCATCGAGACGCCCCTTCCGGAACCTCAGGCAGCATCTCCAGTTCATGGCAGGTCAAAGTCGGAAGGGAACCAGCTTACGTTGAACACCCCGTGGCCAAACGACGCAAACACAACCCAACCCTGGGAAAGACCACCTCGGACTCCACCTACATCCAAGAGCCTGTATACAGAGTCGCCGGATACATCCCCATCCAAGTACTCGGCAATGTCCAAGGACAGTCCTTCGTCAGCCAGCTCGCGCACAATGCCATCACAACTCTCATCATTACGCCGTCCCTCCATTCCACTCCCCGACAATCGAGACACAATTGATTCAGTCCGCTACTCTATTTCCAACCGCGTAAATCAATGGATGTTCCCTCCACCCACCAAGCCCTCTACGCCCCCGAAGCAAGCATATTTTCCCGGAGACAACGGGTTTAATTGGGAGCGAACCCGCACGATGAGCGGCACCACACTCGCATCGACTACCACGACCATCACTGGCGGTGCAAGAGCACGGAACAATAGCTCCATCTCTAGTGTCTTTTCTAGTGCCATCACTCCGCGCACCTCATTCCAGATCCCCTCGTCTGCTGCAGAAAAGGATGTTGACTCTGCTGTCTGCTACCCGACCATCTTTGAGGGCCAGCAGCAGCATCATAGGTTCTCTTCGTATCATGACAATGGACATATGCGGTACCACGAGTCCGGGATTGGGTTGGCGTTTTGACTTGTCTGAACAGCACACTTTGGGCCATTCTAGGATTTTGATAATGAGTGATCTCGTCTCTTTCTTTCCCTCTTTCGGTTAGGAATTTGTTTTTTCTTTGAACTTGGTTGGATGTTTGCTGGGTATTTGCTTTTGGACGTTTATATTATTTCCATTGCGCGTTGGAATACCCCATTTTGATTCCAGTTGGTTAGTCTTTGCTTTTGAAGGGGATTAACCAAGGCACATATCTACATAGGAAGTAATAATGAATACACTCTCGATGTGACTACATGGGATCTTTAATAGGTACAAGAATACTATTCTAATAGGCATTTGAGTAGGGAGAAGAAAATTCATGCAAGAGAAACGCAGAGATCAAGGTCCAGGTTGATTGATACACATAGTATCTGGCCATGATATCCGATCCACCTGAAATATACATAAGTTGATTGTACACAAAGTCTGACGCAAACTATCTCTGTAGGGTATCTCAAAAAGGACAATGTAGCAGCCAGAAAGAAAAATAGAGTACAAGTTAAAAAAGAATGATGAATGTCATGTACAACCACAAAATATCGATGTCCTGGCTTTCATAAAACGGAATCAAAACTTCAGTCCGTGGTTACTATCTCTACACCGTCCGGAGCAGGTGTACTTATGGAGCCGGTTTTGCGGTGTTTTTGCATGCCCAGAATCTGCCAGGCCCGACCCATCATGCCATGACCTAAGCCCTGGGGAAATTCGACAGAAGCCTTGTGGGCATGTCTGGAGACGCGATCACGCATTGCGCGTTCCTGCTTGGCGGCGGCCAGGCGGTCCTGTTCACGTTCGTGATTGACAATTTCATCGCGCCATTCCGCCCAGTGTTCAAAATTTTCGCGCTGCTGGAGTACCTGGTAACGGAGGCGGGTCTTGGACGGGCGCCAGGCAGTGCGGCCGACGTTGTCATTGTCGTCACTAGCTGGACCAGCCATCGTGGACTTGAGATCAGTGATACGGGACTCCTTGGTCAGTTTGAGGAGATGAGTCATGACGTCCCGACTTTCGAGAGCAGTGCGTTGGATCTTCTCTTGTTCGGGGGTTGGTTTGGCACGCGTGAGTGGGGCATCAAGCCAGGCGTGCATTTCAGTAGATCGCTGGACAGAGTATGGGTCGAGGATGTTCGAACGGCGGTTTTCCTCGCGCAGGAAACGCACGGCTGCTTGGAGGCTTTCCACCTCAGCGCGGAGAGACTCGTTCTCGTCCATTGCAGCCAAAGAGGCCTCACTGGCAATGACAGCGCCGTTGCCCGTGGCTGTTAGACCTGCTGTTCCAGACATGCGCTTCATTCGCTCAAGACGAGCCATGAACTCGTCTCGCTCTGCTTCGGCTGCCTGAAGCTCCTTCTTTTGTTGCTCGACAATTTTTTCGAGTTCACTCCCTGCTGTCTGAATTTCCTCGATCTTGGCTTCGAGATTTTTGACCATGGCAGCCTTCTTGCTTGCCTCTCGCATCCTCGATTCAAGGTGCTCAATTTTTAGGCCCTGCTCTTCGAGGGTATTGTCCTTGACTCCGAGTGCGGCTGACGCCTCGTGAATCTCATTCCTTAATTGGCGGATCTCCTCGTCTGCATCAGGGGATGTCATTTTGTTGGACTTCAATTCCGCAGCACGGGCAACCCAGGGATATGGAGCTCTCTCAAACTCTGTTGTGTGAGACAGATCTGACGAGATGGAATCCAGCTCCTCAAACTGGTCGCCTATTTCCCGCAATCTGGTAAAGAGCAATGAAACAGGATCGTTACTTTCATCCCGGGGTTCGGAAGATGAAGCAGAAGACATGACAGCCTGGGACATGCAGTCCAGGATCTCCTCCGGGCTGAACGGTTCCGTGCGACCTTCATCACTCGTGAGGACAACCAGGTTCTCGCCGAGTT
Source organism: Penicillium concentricum (assembly GCF_028827145.1). NCBI lineage: Eukaryota > Fungi > Ascomycota > Eurotiomycetes > Eurotiales > Aspergillaceae > Penicillium > Penicillium concentricum. The sequence continues at coordinate 4,988,050 of NW_026622754.1, read as the reverse complement.
TTCGAGCAAGCTCTGAAAGTTGCCTGGTCTCATTTTCGATCTTCTTGAAGGGTTCGTCGGCCTCCTTTGGAAGTGCAAGTGACCTTGAACGCAGATCATCTAGAGACCGGCTGATCTTACCCATTGCGACCTTGTACCCGCGGGCCTGGGGGGTAAAAGCGTCCAGTTTATCCAGAGCAAGCACATTTTCCTCATCGCCTTCTGCCGCCGCAACCATTTTGGAGCTGATAATGAGCTTAACGCGTGAGATTGCACCGGCTGAATGCTCAATGTATGATTGAGATAGATGGGCCCGCATACACAGCTCATCGGCAAACATCTCCAAGCTGGAAGGAAGAAGGGTCTCAGCAAGGTGTGCGAGGAGAGCGATAGACCGCTGCAATTCCACTGCAAGCTTTGCAAGATTCACTTCGTCTTTCTTCATAGGCTCGATCCAGAAGTTCAACATGCGTTCAACTGGCTCCATTTCGAACAGTGCAACCTTGATGCTGCCAAATTGCTCAGGCGAGCAAGCTGTGATATAGTTCACGAACCGATCACACACATTCGAGATCCACATAAGATATTCCAGAACCACATGGGCTTGAAAAAGTTCTTCGTTGGAGACTACTGAGTGCTCAGATCCCTTTTCTTGTAGAGTGCTGCTCATGACATTGGCTTTGAATCCGACACGCTTGAATCGAAGCAAAGCCTGAATCGAATTCCGTTCACCTTCAAAGTATTCCGGGAGATAGAGCTTGATCATTGAAAGGTGCTGTGCATTTTCCTCAGACTCCATACGGTTCAGTTCAACATCAATAGATTTGGTCAGGGCCTTCGATTGATTGGCCTGTAGTTTCATATTCAAATCCTGCATCTGGCGGTGGCGCATTGCATTTTCGGTGGTCTCTGCCTCTGAAACTTGCTTGGTTGTGCGCATATCATCCAAGTCACACTGCAGGTTCGTCACCAAATCCCTGAAACGGGTTAATGTGTATTCAAGGTCTTCGATAACTTCGTCCTGTTGTGTGATTTTTCGGCATTGGTCGTTGAATACACCCTCTCGGTACTCAAGTTCTTCTTGAAGTTGCTTCTCAGTTTCGATATGGGTGTACTCCATCTCATCACTAATCTCCTTGAGAGATTCCAAATCTTCAATAGCAGCTTTCAGCTCATTGATCTCATCCTGGTAGCGCATGTTTTTGTCTGCTAACTCTTCAATCATTTCTTCGGCCCCTAGTGCTGTCTCCAGCTGCTGCTTAAGATCGTCGACATTGGTCTCAGCGACTAAAATCCTCTCCTTTGCAGCCTCGTAATCAGATTTGACAGCAGCGTACTCCTCAAGGTCCTCCTCCAACTCTTTGATCTGGGCCTTGAGGTCTGACTCCTGCTGCTGTGTCATATCTCTCAAACGAATGAGCGCCTCGCGGAGACGTTCATTGGTTTTCTCCATCTGAAGCCACCCATGAGTGGTTCTGTCTTCGGGAGTCGTTTCCTGGCTGTATTCTTCATTCTCCTCTCGGAGAACCTCCACCTCCAAACTCAGCTCGTCCAACCTTAATCGTAGCGCTGAACACTCGTGCTTGAATGCTTCCGCTGTCTCTTCTGCCATTTCGCGGTCAAGAGTAGCCATTTCCATGAGCGATTCGTGCTCTGCCTGCATGCGCTCCACGCTGTCAGAACGAGTCTCAAGTTCTTTTAGCCTTTTGCGCAGCTCGGTGACTTCCATTTGCTGCGGCTGATACTTAGCTTGCAGTTTTTGGATGATCGTTTCAAATTTATCACGCTCAGCCTGGAGTTGCTCGAGGGTCTTCAACTTCTCCTTGTCGTCGGCTCGCTTCTTTTCCATGACTCTGAGCTTGGCATTGAGTTCTTCAAGCTCGCGATTGACTGCAGCGCTCTGCCCCTGGCGTTGAGATGCAGAGGGCGGGGCCCCAGGACGCGAGGCTGCTGGGCGGGTAGCTGTCATCGACTGTCGAGGGGTCTTCGGCGCAGTGGCGCCGTCTTGCGCACCCTCCCCTTCAGTGTCAGGCGATTCAGCGTCGGTTGGATCTCCGGACCGCCCGCTTATGCCTGTGTCTCCTCCATCGGATGTCTTTGGGCTGTCAACCTGCCGTAGTGAAGGGCGCTTTGTCAATCCTGCTGTTGATGAAGCAACGGTACTTTGGGAGCCTGGCCTTGGAGCTCGTGCTGTTGGTCCAGACACCGAGGGCCTCGAGCCTCTAGATGCCGCAGTTTGTGTTGGAGAAGGACCCAGGGAGCTTCTGGTGCTGGGAGCTAGTCGGGGTCGTTTAGACGCCACTGTAGAAGTGCGGGAAGTACTCCCGATGGACGGGCGAGGAGCTTGACCCGCAGCCGTTGCGAGCTGTTTCGTTGGGGACTTTGTCGGTGACTAAATGAGGCGGAATTTGGGTCAGCATAATATGAGAAAATGCCATTGTAGGACATTGCATACCCGGAGAGAAGATCGAGCGGCCACACTTTTCGGCGCTGGAGTAGGAGTGGAGGCTGCATTGGTACTCTGTCGCCTCGCTGCTGTAGGAGGTAGGCCAGTTTGCTTCCGCATGCCAGCGGAGATTCCGGGTTTAGGTTGCGCTTTGCTACCTGCGGCGCTGGTAGCCGGCTTGGTGGTTTGTTTACTCTCCGGCTCGGGCTGGACAATCTTGCCAACCACTGTTGGGCGAACAAACATGCCGTACCCTGGATCGCAATCAAAATACCGTTCTCCTTGGACTGCACCATCGTTTTTGCCGGTAGCCTCATCTAGCTCGAGGCCTATCCACTGTCCGTCCGCAAAGTGGGTGGTGCCAACGAAGCGCACTGTTGCTTGCCGTCCATCGGGCAGTTCAATGACCGTGCCTACGGATAAGGCTTGGCCAGACATTTTGGATAGATTCAAGAGCTACAATGAGCTCTTGGGCGATGACCGAGAAGTTCTGGTTGTTGACAGAACGGAGACACGGCAACTCCTGAGTCCAACGGAGCGCGTCAAGTGATTGTTCACTGCCTGAGGCAGAAACTTCCAATTTACGATGTAGATCACTACACGCATTGATGGGAGATACGGCTAATGATTTCTATGTCATTAGAGCAGGCTTGAACCCTGATTTCATCTCACATAATCCAAGGTCTCGTGTGCTTTGCTATATAAGAAGGCCCGTAATCATAAACGTTCATAGTCGTAAACCAAAAGTCTAGGGGGAATAAACAAAGAGTATCATGGCCATGTCCTTATCTAAGCTCCACCGCTTTCGCGTTGCTGTTTAAAGGCGTGCGGTAAAAGCACTTGGAGCTCCTCAAGGCTAGAGATCGTGTACTTCGAAGCCGGCTTGCGTGGTATAGGGATACCCGGTTCAACAAGGTGAGCGGTAGTCCATCCCCGAGCATGCGCATGTACACAATTCAAGTGGGAATCATCTGGTTCAACACCGTTAGAATAAAAGAGTCCAAAATGGTTGTACTCGTACAGTGGAAACGTACCAACAAAATAACACTGATCCGTGCTGGGAGCACCAGCTTCCTTCTCCGCTTTGGCGTACATTTCCTGACTAGGTTTGCAGACCAAGGGCAAACTTCCATAGTCACAATAAGTAACACCTTCAAACAGATCCTCGATACCAAGCAACTTCACCACACGCTTTGCGTGGTTAATGTAGGCGTTCGTGAGCAGCCATGGCTTCACTTTTGTTGTGTCCAGGTTCTCCAACAGTTTGCGCAGCTTGGGATCAGGCTTGAGGATATTGTCAAGAGGTAGAGCATCATCAACCTCGCGATTGAACTCAAGTGGGTCGATCTTGTGGTGGCGGGTAAGGCCTTCAATGGCTAGTCCATACTCCTTGTAGTACTTCTGGTGCAGCATATGGGCATCTTCCGAGTTAAGGTCGAGATGTTTGACAAAAAATTTATCTAACAAAAGTGTATTTGTGTTAGCTGTATGTTCCAGCATATTGTGTCGGCTTCACTTACTGATCAATGCCTGCATCTCATCGTGGATGTTGCAAGCTGCGTCGAGGTACCTGTCAGTAGTAGCTCATAAAGAGGGGAAATCGAGAGCACCAACATTTGGAATAGAGCTATAGGAGCATATAGCAATTAGTAACCAAGATACCAACTTTAGGATCTCTCGACTTACACAGTTATCAATGTCAAAGAAAAAGATTGGCCGTGAGTCACTGACTCCGTTGGTGCCGTTGGTTGCCATCGATCTTGAATTATGGAATCGCAGGGGTAGATAAATAGGTAAAAGTCTAGACAAGGTCGTCACAGGTCTAATAAGTCGACAGGAGGATAACGCAAATGATCGATGCATAGATCAAAGAAAGGATACAGTAAGCCCAGCTTCCTCTTCTCTCTCCTTCACTTTCCCGATGTCCAGCACACACCCGTGACCTTACCTAATCAGATCTAGCGCCCAAACGGCCAGCATAGTGGACTTTTTAAACCATTTCATTTGCTCTACCATCCAACTCTCAGAGTCTTTCTCAATCGTAGATTGGACTGAGTGGATATTTAACGTGTGTCTTATGCGTTAGCAAACATACCTGCTTCTAGTCTCTCTCATCTTGTTCTAGCTTCACCGATCCCTTTCCCTAGCTTTCCCTAGGACCATGGCCGCAACTCATGGGCCAGCAACTCACCTTCCAGCAGGTCCCATGGCTATTTCAGCCCCTACACCGGATGATGAGGTACGGGAGTACGAAAAAATCTTAGCCATCAATGACCAAGTTTTCTCGGGCACTCATCCCCGGCTCAATGTTCCCCAGCACCTGGTGCGCAAGTCTGGGAGAAATGTCCAAAATGTCCCTCTTCGAACTCATTTACCTAAAAACCCTCCCCCGAAAGCTGTATCGGCGAATGCGCCTGTGGCTGCAGCTGCAAAACAGCCTTACAATAGCTCGCAGAATGCCTTGGCCAGAAACGCCTTGCCTGCAGCACCACAACCCGCCCGTGTGGCTTCAAAACCTACATCCGAGATCGATCCCATCTTTTTGACCAAGTCCGATGACCTAATCAGGGCGGAACTACAGTTACAAAGGCAGAGATTGGAAAGAGCACTGCGCGATCAAGTGGAGCTGAAGAAACAAGAGACCAAACAGAGACCTGCCGTTCAAGACACGAAACCCGACTTTGATGTCTCAGAGGTTTTCAAACAAGCTCTCGAGGCAGTGAAACCAGTCTCGCTGAGCGATGTGTCTGAGGCCAGTGGTTCTGGTGGTGCAGCCAGTGACTCCTTCGACGACAATTCATTTTACTCCAGTAGAGCTCCTGACTCGCCTCCCCAGACTGGCGGACAACAAAAGTCATCCCCCGTGGCTATACTTGCACCCACAGGACCTACAACTCGTGTTCCGGTAACCCATTACGCAGATGAGTTGCAGCGACTTGAAGCTCTCAACCCTCCTGGATCTGATCAGGAAATGCCAGATGCTTACCTTGTTGCTGACCAGCGTCACTCCCATTCTCAGAAGCAGGGCCGCTACCACAAAGCTGAGGCTCCCGTCAGCCGCTTCCGCGATTCGCATCAGTTCGAGACTGTGGACGAACCCGAATATTCTCCGCCTGCTCCAGCGGCGCCGCCAGCGGATCATCGCGAATATCCTCGTGGGGTAGAAAGTGATGCTGGAAGAAAATCCAGGCCAGATGCCAGATACACCGACCGAACCCAAGATATTCGCAAGCCCCCCTCTCCTGCAAGCGTGAAGGTAGTTCGAAACCATATCACGTCACCGGCAGCTCCCCGGCCATCTCGAGTGTCACCCCTGGCCACTGCCAAGGTTCCTTCTGTCCAGCAAATCCGGGATGAAAGATCTGAACAGGGTCCTGATCAGGTGTACTTGGAACCTGATTCTGCTCGTGGCAGCCCCAGCTCACCAGTCTTTCAAGTGATGTCCCGGAAACGGAGGAGGCTGCGTGAAGGTGATGAAGGGCCCCGTCCAATCTCACACAGGATACAAAATGCAGAACCTGTCGAGGCATTCATCAAAGAGGAGCCCGTTTCGCCGCCACCATTCGCCGATGATCATCCTGTTGTTCGCGGCCGAAATCCCGCAGAGCGCCCCATCTACATTGATATCGCGTCCCCCCAGTATACTCCAGTATATGAAAGTCGCGGGCCACCAGTGCGAGAACCAATTTACGAGATTGACCCGTACCACGGGTCTCAGCCAGAGGCCGGTCCCCAACGCACAATATCTCGTCTGAGCATCAGGCGACCAGTTCGGGAGGAAGCCGACCTTCGACGAGTGGCCAGTTCACAGTATGCTCGGCAATCAGACTATGCTCGTGAGTACATTGAGGCCCAGCCGCGCCCAGTTCGAGCGGCATCATACGTTGTGGAACGCCCGGTCCACGAGCGGCCAAGGTACTACGAAGAAGCCCCTCCTTACGCACAGCATCGTTACATTGCCGCGGATGACATGCCGCCCCCAACATATCGGGAGACCTATTACGAAGAGGCTCCGCCCGCTCGGATGATGGCACCACCTCAACGTCGGATCGTGGTCGATGAGCATGGCACTCAGTACTACGAGTTGTTGCAGGCACCAAGACTGCAGCCGATGGCTCCCCCGCCGCCGCCCCCTCCCCGGCCAGTCTCTCAGATGCCAAAGGATGTTTACGATGAAAGGGTGCATCATCACGCGGGCAGTGTTCGTGCCCCTTCAGTTGTGCAAGACCCCTACGGTGAACGACACTATGTGCAGGAAATGCCCCCGCCCCAGCCAGTCTACAGGCGAGTGACGTCAGAATATGCTCGTCCCCTAGTAGCCCATGAGAGACAAGGCTACGCTGCTCCCTTGGAAGGCCATGAACCTTACTCACGCAGCAACAGTGTACAAGTAGCGGAGTACCTTCCTCGCCATGCAGTCTATGTCGATGAGCGTGGAGTGCCCCAGGAGAGAATAATTCGGACAGCCAGTGTTCGTCCTCCACAGCCTCGCTATGAAGACTCGCATGAGGTTGTTCAGCGAGTTGGGAGCGTGAGACCAACTGGCCCGGGCCGCGAGCCCAGTATTTTCATGGAGGACAGACAAGTCGGGGAATACGTTGAGAGACCGTACTACATTCGGGATCGACGGTACTATGAAGGTGAAGGTGAAGAGGGAGATCGCATTGCGCTGGATGGTGCAAATGATACCATTCAGCGAGGTCCACAGCGTTACTAGTAGCGTGTCCCGCTTGGGGGTTTTTTTCTTTTATCTGCTCAGCATTTCATGACTGTATCTAAATGTACTTTTCCAGCGACTCATACCTTGGGCAATACAAACCTGCAAGGTTTCAAAACTATTGCATTATTACTACATACATATGTACCAAGTAGCCTTTTATCGATAGATTCGTACACAACATGATCATCGATCAGAGATGTCGAGCTCAATGAAATTCGCTGGACAATCCCCGCCATACCAGAAGTCAGAGTATCACATGCACAATTTGTTGATCTCGTTTTTTGTGAGATATCAATATGAGTTCTCGATATAGAATTGTGGTATCCTGATTTGACCTGCAATTTTCAGTCCATCGTATTGCAAATAAAGAGAATCCAAATGCGCTAGGAAATATCCAAGGCTCGGGGCTTGTATTCATTTCACTTCAGATGGCCAGATATTTTCAACATTATTAGTAACATGTCAGATGGAAATTTGGTATCATGATTTGAGAATTATGAATCAAGTATTTCCAACGGGCTGAAAGTTGGTGCATGAAAGCATATCAAATTCGCAGGACAATGGGTTTCAACTCACCACCCAAGGACTTACAGGATACCTCATGACTGAGAGGGCTCAAACACTGCGGGGTATGCTTTTACCTGCGTGATCATCCCGTCAGCCTGCCATATTCGGTTAAAGTAGCTAAATTGTGGTATCAGCTTCAAGGCGTAAAAGAAGAAAGACTTAATTGCTTTCACCTGGATCAGGATGAGGTAAATTGTTCACATGGGCTTTTAAAAATAAAACGACAGATTTATCATCATGTGCAAGTGAAGCAATAGAGTATGGCTATCTCGAAAATGAAATGTAGGTGGTACCAACTAGAATAATAGGTGCCGAGGGACAATGTGCTCGGGCTGCCGAGAAAGGAGATACGCAAAGCACAATCTTGCGACTTCTAGCCTATGCTAGATCTATTAGAGGCACTTAGATAGAATACTCTCATGATTAGCCAGTGGTTCCTTCTCTGTCATGGGTGTGGTATAGCAGGTGTGTAGTATAGTTAGTGACAACTTGTATCAGAGCAATTTGGTACGACATGGTAGATTCCGTAACAATCATCTGCCTTTAATCATCCCTTGCAAGCATTGTCTCGGTAAATGTTTCAAATAATTTGCCTTTGATGCTGGAAATTTGAAAATCTTGTAGACAAACTTGTCAGGCCTGAGAATTTCACAGTCAGTACGATGACTATGCTCGACACGGACTCCTCGGTTCCATGCCGGGGAGATATGCATCAAGCGCATGGCATCAGATAAACCTCATGGTATCATGGGATTCCAGGTCCTCGGCATCCTTGTTATCACATAAGCTGGCGCAGGGGAGCTGGGGGGCGGGCTGGGAGAATCCCGAGGCAAAAAGGTGAAGAGCAAGCCATATCGTGGGTATGGAATCAAGATAATATCCCAGGAGGCGTTTGGCGGCATTGAATGAGTCCTAGTCTAACTCATACTCACGATTAGCTTTCAGCTTCGATATAAGGAAATCCACGTAGTCATCAGATCAAGGAGGAAAGGTACATTAACAAACCAACGGGCGATTTTGGCCCATGTTATACAACACCTGATCTGGGCCGAAGGTCGCCAGTGTATCTGAAATATCGCATTTTATAGACATGAATGAACAGACGAGGTTCAAGAGGACAAGAAGGCTTGGTCCCCATTAGCCTCTGTTGTATTTGAGAGCCATGTAGAGATTTCTCAGTAGCTTTGATGAAAAACTTAACTCAAAGTTCCCAGGGACCTGGTGGAAGTCTGTCAAACAGAAAGACAAGGTTACCCAATTGTGGGTGCTAGATAGGTATTGTCTGGCCCAGTATATTTCAAGCACATATTGATTTTAATTGGCCATTCACATCTCGCATCAGAGTGACAATCTCTTCGTCACTGTAGCTCGGCCAATAACTCCAATCATCATTTGCAAGAAGGAAGCCCGGGACAGAAGGTCGTATCCAGGGAAGGCCAGACATAAACGTCAACTTACTGCAGAGCACGCGTATGGCATCCTAATGTGATGTTTATCAAGCAGGTTAGAACCTTTTGGCCTTGAACGTCTGTGAGCCACTGAGGACGAGGTGGGAATATAGTTAGTTGGCAAGAGAAATTGCAGAGTGGTCGAGCAAAGGTAAGTTGCAGCATGAGAAGAGCTGCAGGTAGACAGAGAAGACAAACAGTACGTAGATCTTGGAGATCTCTCTTCGTTTGCCCACCATGAGCGGGTTATACACAACACTGTCATGGCTATCTTTTATCACACCAATTACATGAATATATTTTGAAACAAAATATCGAAAATATGTCATCGTCTCAGAAGATGTATATAGTTCTAACTATAGCTCTAACATAACAGCAAAACAGGATGGATCCATGCCAATGATCAGTATTATTAGGGATTCTTGTGATGGAGTTCAGACATTGCTGCCTCGGAAAACAATAGTTATGGCCATAAGCAGATTCACAGCTAATTGTTCCTTTCATGGTGTTCCCGAGGCAACTGATATAGTTCCCTTCACCCGCAGCTTGAGCGATTACAAACAGCGGCATGAATTAGTATGCTATAGCAAGTTAAAGATTTGTGGGGCAATTGGTAGCGCTTCCATCTTATGCAGTTACCCTTAATGGGAAGTTTCATGGATTTCAGCTTAGAATTGACGGAAATCGTCGCTATTAATAGCCGCTGTTAGATCACTATGGTACGTGAGCGGTATGCAACGTAGGCTAGTGCTTCTACCACATTGGGAAGATCCATTCGGACACTATAATACTTGAGACGCGGTTGTTTTATAATATATTAAGTTTACCGAAGTGGTTATGGATTACAACATAAATGGTTCTGCGGGAGAATAGTAATGATCGACAACCTGTAGCGGTCGATCCGCCTAAGCATAGAGTTACTCCGTGGAGTTGAAAAGGCTTGTACTGATGTATTTGATACTTCATCCCGTTATAACCTCTATCACATTTCGCCGTTGTTATGTATCCTACATGCCGTCAAGTGGATGACCTATTCTGCCGTACTTTGGATTTCGAACTTTCTTTGTCCGATCCGAGAAGAGTGCGAGAAAAAAACATTCAAACTTACAGCTATATTTTACACACCAATGGACGACTTCACTCGGACTCCATTGCATAAAATCTTGAAGCTTGATCTACGAGGCAAAACAGGATGTGATGAGTCCTCACTTTGAAACTGGGAGCCCCTGCAGTCTGATTTTCAAAACCAACGGTCCAGTCGGAATTGTCGAGTCCTTGAGCTGAAGAATTGACCCACTACCGCTTATACGAGAAGATGACGTCGACTATTTGAGGGGAAGTTATCCCACCTGGGCAATTCCCAGTTCCCCAGTCTATTGCAGCATATATCGTTTGTGCATACACCAGTGTATGTATCGGAAGCACAACAGGTCCCCCGGAGCCATGGAGTCTACTTCGTAGACATGTCAACGATCAGAAATCAGAATCCAGCTTTACGGTATGATCAACCTTGGCCTCCACATGCCTGGCTTGACCCCTCAGTTTTCCCAACGCCCGGCCCAGCCGGTCGCAGTGATGGGCGTCCTATCACCGCTTCTAAGCCAGTGGGTTGAGATACGGCGGCATACAGGGTTCTCTATCCCGGAGCCTATGAAATGATCGACCCGTGTATGCTAGGTATGGTACGGAATGAATCGGATCCCGAAGTGTCTGGAGCCCGGCACTAAAAAGTGAATCCACACAGCCTTGGAGAGAGGCGCAGAATGGTCACTCCACTGCATCTCATCACTTTCACACACACGTGATGAGGGTATGAGACACAGTTTCCAACCCAAACTCGGGATACAAAGTACTTTACTGGGATATTTCCAAGGTTTCCAGGTAGCTTATATGTTGTATGATATGGGAGGTCTGCATTAGGCACTCACAATCCAATATTGGACATATTCTATTTGCCAAGAAGACCCTTGCGAATGGACATTCAAGATCCTGCATTCTTGAAGGGAAATGTGGGTTCGAGGAAAATATATTAAGGGAACTTGGACCTTAAGAGCTTTAAAATCCCTTTTAATAGCTAAATCTCTCCGTAAAACATAAGGTGTCGACTAAAAAGGAATATAAATCAAAAACTGCAAAATCAAGTAGAAGACCTAGAAGACCCGCAAAGGACTGTCAACTTATTTTTTTCCCCTTGTTGTTTTTGTTTTTCTTTTCAATTTCAACTTTTTCTTTTTATATTTCTATTGAGATATAGATACATCTTTTATATTTACATTTGATCTCATTTCGCTTTTCTTCTATTGAAGAATTGCGTTGGTTGGCCCCATCGATCTTCGTTTCCACCATTCCCGGGTCGAAACGCCCACACTGGTCATTCCCATCCCTGTCGAGAACGGCCTGATTCCTTCCCACCCCCCAACCCAATTTCACTCTTTCTCTATCCCCTCGACTCGCTCAAGGGGTTAGAGATTTCTCTACCTAGTCATGCACAAGATATCCAACTTCACGGGCCAAGCCCGTCATGGTTGGGAACGAATGACGCCGACTTTCGGGATGTCCAGACCTCACACCGACATGGCTTTTCGCCGACCACACGGTGCGCCGCCTATGACACCGCCAACTAGTATCGATCCTACAGTCAATCTGTCCTTCAACGTCCCGTTCTCTTCCACCCTAGCCGGCCCAGATGTCGAAGATGTGCTCCACGCCAGTCCCGGCGCTCTCCAGCGCTGGACTTTTCCGGAAGGCACACTAGAGGGCACATCGGTGCACCAGCTCCCTGTCCACACAAACAATGTTGAGGGCTTGCAGAGATTATGTCGGAAGATCACAGAAGAGAAAGGAGGACGAGTGGAAGCTACGCTCACGACCTCCGAGGCCAAGGCTGTGCCAGCGCTACAACGCCGGCCGAACGGGTTGGTGACCAACGTCTGTGTCACAGGTGATGGGGAGATGGCGCGGAAGATGCGGGCGAGAATCTTGAACGAGACCCCGATCATGCTGGTACGTGGACGAATTTTTTTGATTCCGGCACCAGCAGGATTTTCAGATCCACAGACATCCCTTGCTAACATCGGACCTTCCACTAGCGATGTGCGACCGTCGACGTGGATATGCATCTGATTATAGACGGATCACCGAAAGGAATTAGAGCTAGCGTCCTCGAGCACCTCGACACTTTGGCCGCCTACACCGGGGCTGACATTTTCCTGCTGACCCCCAAGCTTCATGATGCGGATAGCGCGGTAGTTTCGTCCTATGGCTACGCGTCGGATAATGGCTTGGACCAGCGCTTCCGGGTTGCCATTTACGGCGATTTGGAGAGCTCGGAACATGCCAAAACTCGGGTTCTGATCATGATCGACCAAATAGTACGTCTGTGCGTGTGTGTGTGTCGTGGGACCGACAAACTAACCAGAGACTAGCTCAAACGCCACGTGGACGCCATCAAACTAGATTCGACTATGCACACCTTGGTCTGTGGTCGGACCCGCAAGAACATCAAGCTCATCGAGGCTGCTACAGGCACCGCTATTTACTTCCCTCCGCCTTTCCCCCAAATTTTCGGCTACATACCTCCCGGGGCGAACCGTCGAAGCGAAGATGAGGTTTATATTACCGGTGAGACGCCGGAACAGATTGCTCGTGCCAAGCAGAAGCTGCGAGAACTGGTTATGGGTGTAAAGATTTTTGTCAAGGATGTGGTGGTCAGTTCGAGCAAGATCGACAACATCTTACTCGATCGTTTGGATAAGGTCCGGAAGGTGATGGAAATGAACGGGTCTTATGTTCTTTTCCCGCAGCTGGGTAGCCAACGCGGTCTTGTTCGGATTCAAGGAACCGAGGTATTGCATGTTGAGCGTACAGTTCGGGAAATCATGGCTCTGGTGCGTCGCTTTGTGGCATTTGGACGGAATGGTCTGCTAATCTTTGATTGCACAGGCTGGTCAATTCTATAGCGCCTCGTGGTGGATCATCATGCCCGACCCCGCCCAAGGTGGTCTCCGTGCTCCCTCAACTGCCGATATTCGCTCCATGCTATCTGATATCTGCACCAACTCGGAAGCGGAGGTCAGCTTTGACAATCTGACTTTCACAATCAACGGTTCCGATGATGCAGTCAAGGCTGCCATGACAGTGATCAACCAGATTCCTTTCGTGATGCGAAGCCAATACCAGATGCGGGTGAAGATTGAGCTAGCCAACGAGCACAAGGAGTTTGTTAGTGGCAAGAAAAACGGAAAGATCAACAAGATCATGGGGCAGAGTGAGTTTTACCAAAGATCTACCTGTGACACGAGACACTGACTCGCACGCAGGCAATGTCCAGATTATATTCGATGGTTTCAACGAGTATAACTTCTATATCGACGTGTGCGGCAACCAGTATGAGTCGACCAAGAATGGCCTGGACTTGGTCGAGCAGGAGATGCCTGCATCGATTTCGTTCCATGTGCCTGACCAGTATCACAAGCGGATCATCGGAATCGGTGGACAGCATATCCAGCGCATCATGAAGAAGTACTCTGTCTTTGTGAAGTTCTCTAATGCCATGGACCGCGGCGGCATGGGCAAGGAGGATGACGATATCAAGGTTGACAATGTGATCTGTCGGACCCCTGCTCGCAACGCTCAGAGCCTGGACCTTGTCAAACAGGAGATTATGGACATGGTTGAGAAAGTCGTAAGTGCTTACGGCGCCCACAGTTTTGATCTCATAATAGCAGCTTACAATTTTGCAGGATGCCGAATACGTGGCCGAGAGAGTCGTTATTAACCGACTATACCATCGTGAGCTATTGGCCCGTATGACCGAGATCGAAGATCTGGAGAAGAAGTGGAACTGCAAGATCGAGTTCCCAAGCACTGAACTTGCTAGTGACGTTGTCACCATCTCCGGCCCTGAGTATCAGGTCCCCCAAGCGGTCGACGCATTGCTTGGCATGGTACCAGAGAGCCACGAGCTGCACTTCCAGAGCTCGGCCGAACTCCAGGAGTATTTCAAGTGCTCCGATTTCCTCGCCGATGTTCGGACTAAACTCAAGGAACAGTACGAGGTTGATATCAACGTGGATGTCGGTACTGATCTGCCTACTACCCACGAGGAAGGCTCCTCGTCTCCCACCCCCGGGCCTGAAGACCGCGTGGTCCTTGGATACACTCGCAATAATGCCGGTGGCTTGAAGGACGCAATTGACTTCCTGATTTCCCGCCTGGTTGCGCATGGACTCGACGCGAACACCGTCAAGGGTGCTATCCCGCGCCCTAAATCCGATTCTTTCGAAGAGTCCCTGCCGTTCTTCGACTCGAAGCTACTGCAGCACGCTCCAATACCCCTCTCGACTGACTCGCCTACCCGGCCGAACTTCTCCGATGAGAGTAGCGACCGAGGCTCGATATTCGAGCGCCTCCGCAAGCCCGGAAGCATCTCGTCATTCTCCTCTTTCATCGGCCGCAAGAATCACTCCGCCTCGCCGGGATCGTTCTTTAAACACGCCTCGAGCAACGCCTCCAAGGCCTCACTTGTCTCCATGGAGTCGCGTGACAGCGGCTACCGCAACCCATGGAACGACTCTGGCGTGAACCTCCCCGAAGACGACTTGCCCGTCCTGGGGAGCTCTCACAGCCACAAGAGCAGTACCAGCAATGGCTGGCCCACGCGTTTCGACGCCAAGTTTCCCTTCGGCACCGCGCCGGGTGACATGACACCAAAGCATGACCCGCGCACCTCTTTTGATAGTGGTCGTCCTAGTACTTCCAATTCTACTTCTGGATACCCGGCCCCAATTGGGCCACCGCGTTAAAACCAAAATATCCATTTGCAGCAGTATACCCTTTTTTTGGTTGAGTTGTTTTTGTCTTGTTTTTTTTCACCTTTTATTCTCATTCCCAGCGTGTTTTTCGGTCTTTTTTGTTGGTCTTCTTGTTGATTGATACCACGGAACGCAAGCAATGAAGGCGTCAGAAAAGAAAACGAGATATCCAAGATCTGCGATAGAGCAGGGAGTGACCATATCCTGCCTCTTTTTGTCTTTTATTTATTTATTTCGTGCGCATTCGGAGGAAAGGATGGGATTGGATAGTCTGAATTGATACCAACTGGTATCAACAGAGGAGTTTTCCGATAAGTTGGGTCTTTTTATGTCGATGTTTTTTACTCTTTTGATATCCCCAATCATCAATGAGATTTTGCCATTAGATATTCTCCAATCTAAGTTGCTTTTGGAATATCTTGCGATGACTTAGATTGCTGTGACCTTAGAATGTTCTTATACTTCTCTCGGTATGCATCCCGCGGCCAGTGACGTTAGACGCGGGGTCGAAGGACACCGCTACTTCTCTCAAGTTAATAAGAGACCAAAGACCAAAGCCCAATTGAACACAGTTAAACTCCCAGAATGACAGCATCCTACCCCCGTCCGGACTTCCAACGCACTTCTCTAAACTGGAACACCCTAGACGGCCCCTGGACCTTCACCTTCGACGACAAAGACGAAGGCCTAAGCTCGAAATGGCACAAAACGAGCCTTGAAGGAAAACCCTCCCACCAGATAACAGTTCCATATGCCTTCCAAACCCCAGCCTCGGGGGTAAACCTCATCGAAGCGCACGAAGTAATGTGGTACGAGCGACGCATCACGGACATCCGCACAGTCGATGAAAAGCAAAAAGGAAATAGACTCCTCCTCCGCTTCGGCGCCGTCGATTACGAGTGCTCTGTCTGGGTGGACGGTGTCCTTGTCGGCGGACACCGTGGCGGACATGTGCCATTCGATATAGATATCTCGGATGCTCTGGCCGACAGCGCTACGGAAGCTCGTCTTACTCTCCGCGTTAGGGACTCGCCTTATGACTTGACCCAGCCGCGTGGTAAGCAGTTCTGGGGTCCTGTCCCGGAGAGTATCTTTTACACGCCTAGCGGTGGTATCTGGCTATCGGTTTGGTTAGAGAGCGTTCCGGCTATGCGGTTGTTATGTGGAAGTGGAGGGACGGTGCTTCGTTCTGATGATATTGAGAACGGCCAGTTGCATGCAAAGGTTCATATTGCCGGACGTCGGGCTGGAAGTGCGGCGACGGTTGAGGTTGAGGTATCGCTTGGGGGATTGAGTGTTGCGAAGGTGAACGGCGAGGTTCCGCGGGATAAAAGGTTTGCTGCGCTTGATTTGAGTATGAAGGTTCCTGATACTGGGGCGGCGAATTTGAAGGCAAAGAACCAGGAGCTGTTTGGTGTTGATGGAGTCTGGGGTCGGGGTGTTGCCCTCTGGGCTCCGGAACATCCTGTTCTCTATGACATTACGCTTCGCCTGTTTGATGGGGCCGGCAGTGTTGTTGATGAAGTCCAGACTACAACCGGCATGCGCAGTCTATCCTGGCAAACCGGTGATGGAACATTCCGGCTGAACGGAAAGCCGTATTTCCAGATGCTATTCCTGGACCAGGGGTACTGGCCCAAAACGGGGATGACACCTCCTTCTTCAGAGGCTTTGAAGACGGACATCGAGCTGGCGCAGAAACTCGGTTTCAATGGATGTCGCAAGCACCAGAAAGTTGAAGATTCACGCTTCTACTACTGGGCGGACCGGATGGGTTTCCTCGTCTGGGGCGAAATGGCAAATGCCTACGAGTTCGATGCCGACTACATGGAGCGGTTCACCAGCGAATGGACCGAAGCCGTGAAGAGGGATATCAACCACCCATCGGTGGTCACCTGGACGCCACTTAATGAGTCGTGGGGTGTATCTGCCTTGAAGGACAATATCGAGCAGCGCAATCATGTTCGCGCTCTGTACTACTTAACCAAGTATGGCCTACCCAGTGCCCTTTCCAATGTTTCCACGCTGCGAAGAGGAAAGGATGAACCAGCTAACACAAAAACACAGGAACCTCGATCCCAGCAGACCAATCAACGACAACTGCGGCTGGGAGCACGTCAAAACAGACCTAACAACCTTCCACGACTACAGCGACTCAGCTGAGCTGGGCGCAGCATGCGCCAACCTCTCAGGGATCCTCGAACCGAAAGGTGGGCACGATATCTTCACCAAACCAATCTACTCTGGACACCCCGGCTCCCTGATCGTCGACAAAGGTGCCCAACATACGCCTGGTGCACCGGTGATCTGCACTGAGTTCGGCGGGGTTAATATCGCACCGCCCAAGGACTCTGCTGCTCCCGGGGAGCGGGACTGGGGGTATACGACTGCAAGTGACCCGGCAGACTTCTTGGTGCGGTTCGAGAAGCTGGTTATGGCAGTTGTAAAGCCGGGACATATTTGCGGGCTTGTCTGGACTCAGTTGTATGTTGTATCATTCTTGACTTTGACATTGGGATCTGGGGACTTCTGCTAATATGCTTTTTTTTTTATCTAGATGTGATATTGAACAGGAGGTAAATGGCCTGTACACCTACGATCGCAAGGAGAAGGTTCCTGCAGAGAAGGTGAAGGCAATTATGGATGCTGCAAAGGATCATTACTACCATCACCTCACGTCTCACCACTCGAAGGGTTTTAGGAAGCTACTGGATCAGTATAAGCATGTAGTGCATCGTTAAGTCTAGGAATGGAAATTGTGGATTTGAGGGATATTCTATGACCTGATACCTTCGAGACCATAGACGCTTCAAGACATGATGCGTATAATTCTAATCTATAATTTTGAGCACTGAACTGTCATTTATATCCTCCCTACGCGATATATAACCTAGATTATTAGGCTCTATCTATTTATAGGTTGAGAGATGAAGATGTAGCGCTCTGTCAATACCTAAGCACTCGATATATCTTCAAGTTTTGCGCAACCTGGAATGCAGGACAGCGAGATCCGGTCAAGCTCAAGTTCGCGGTCCTACAATACAAAATGCTTAAACACACCAGGGCCGATTCCAACATCGTCATAACATATATTATTGTCACTGCGCGCTAGATGAATAAATCTCATTAAGTGAAGACTAGAGAGCGGAATAGCTCAAAGGTCAAGACGCTGGATGCTGTGCTCGAAAAAGAAAACCCCAAACCTCAAAAACTCCAGAGATGCCGAGACCCATATCGAAAAAAAATGGAAATAAATGTACTAGATGGGCGAGGATGCGGGATGCAGAATGCATATTACAAGAAAAAGAAAATCACATGTTAGCCAATTCCTGGTCGATCTGTCGGTCTAGGAAGGCTCGCTTGTCGCCCGTGAGCGAGGTTTGCAGGCGTTGTTCGACGAGAACGCGGACTATCGAGCAAATGTTAGCATACTGTATGATTATCATTGAGATTGAGTTAGGAACATACCCTGCTTTTTGGTGACAGTATCTAAATCAACCTCGGCCAGGCAGCTGCGGATTGCCTCGGTGATGGCAAGCTCATCGGGCCCACTGCCAGCACGGAAATCAAAGGCGGTGCTGGCGGGTCGAGAGGGGTACTGAGGCAGGGGGCTGCGAGAGCCAGCATTGCCGAGGAGGTTATCGCTGCTCTGCATCATGCCGAGGCTGTGTCTGCTCGAGGCCATCTGGTTGTCCTGGTAAGCGCTGAGGCCACCCATGGACATGTGCCGGGAAGCCTGGGCAGAGTGGCCACCCATGTGAGCGCTCATCTGCGGCATATCCGTGTAGCGGGAGAAGTTTGACATGTGCGAGTTGCGGTTGCCGGGAATGTTGCCGCCGACGAAGGGTGCGGGCGACTGTGGGGGCATGTAAGGTTGGTGGCGGCCGTGGCCCGGGAATCCGGTTAGAATGGTGGAGGCTGGCTTGACGGATGAGTACTGTGAGTGCAGGTCATCCATCTCCATAGCCATGTCGTCGTACCGGCCAGTGGCGTATATCTTCTCCTGGCTAGCCGTGAGGTCGCCGCGGCGGCCAGGGAGGTTATTGGCCATGGCATAGTCATCCCAGCGCTGGAGTGGGATGCTGCGTGGTTCAAAGGGCTCATCTTCTACAGCGATGACTCGCTTGTCGCCCTTCTCGCCAATGACGACACGGGTGGTACCCCATCCGAAATCGTCCTGTTTCCAGAAGGCATACAGCGGCAGGATGAAGTTGTAGATCGGGTACGCAAGAAGGTAGATGATCATCCATCCAATGTGTTGCCACTGCCGTTTGACAATGAAGATGATCGCTTGCAGACCATATACACCAGCCAGCATAATAATCGAGATCATAGGGAAGGGACCAGTATTGCTAGCAACTAGGTAGATCAGGTAGGTGAGGTATACGCAGGTCGCAGGAAGGATCAGGGTTCCCACCAAATCGACAAGAACGACGAAACGCATACTGAAACAGCAGAAACCGCACAGGTCTTCCAAAGCTGCCAGTTCAACCAGGTTGTGAATTGTGGAGTTGATCCAGCGGCGTCTCTGCGACATAAGCACACTCCAGGTCTCAGGGGCGGCTGTGCTTGCGTAGGCATCAGGAATAAACTTGTATGACATCGACGGGAAGTGTTTGGTCATGATGGTCGTCAGGTACCGATCCTCACCAAGAGAGAGGAGGTTCTTCTTGTGGAGGGTGTCAACATCATTGTCAGCGTAATCGTGAATGACTTTGTCCGAGATGATCAGAGGACGTCCTTTGTCTGCAGTTCGAAGGCGGTACATGGTGAAACTAGGCATTGTTAATATCAGCTTACTACAAGAGAAAGGTATATGTGGACTCACCATCCAGGAAGACAGGTAACACTGCCGAAGAGCGACTCAAACGCCTTAGCCAGGTGATGCGAGATGTAGTATTCGTAAACCTGAATCATCGTCCACCAACTACGTTCCTCGTTCTGAAGACTAGTCTCGCCGCAAATGCCGGCGATCTTGGCATCTGCTGCACACGCAGCGACCAAACGATTCAGAGAATCCTCCCTGACAGTGGTATCTGCGTCTACCATGAGACAGTACTCATACAGCTCTGGATCCACACCGATGACATTGTTGATTTGGTGGAACATTTCGAGTTCAAGGGGTGACATAGGTGAGCGGTGATGGACGCGGTTCAAGAATTGCATAAGAAGGACCTGCGTGTCTCGCTTGCCACGATTGCCAGGTTTGGACTTGCGCTGCTCGGATTCCTTGCCAACTTTGACGACCACAATGTAGGGCACGACATTGCCTTCATACTCATAGAGACCAGAGTAAACCTTGCCGTAGTTCAGCTGCTCACTTCCTTGACCGAGAGATTTGCATGGCAGTGCCGGCGGGTCCATCTTAGGATCAACCCCGAGAATGTCCAGAACGATCTTGGGGGTGGGGCGGTCATTTCCGCCACCAACAATCATACCATCACAGATGACAAAGATCAGCTTTCTCTTGTTGTCGTACTGCAAGGCAGTCAGAGAATCAAGACCTTTTCGGAGATCGTTCTCGCCCTCAGTGTATGCGGGAACCATGCAGATGACGAATTTGTCCTGAGGCGCGGGCCGACGTTTGGACCCCAGCTGCAGAGCTGCCAGGAATTTGACTAGGATGACAATGCAGATGAGAATGGTGAAGGTGAGCAGGATCCAGTTGTTGACTGTGCATCGTGCACTGTCGCGGAAATCAACCTTGCCCTTGTAGAAGACAAAGTCGAGACATGTTTGGGCATCCCTGAAGTCCACTGTGTCCTGCCATTTGTCGGTGACATCCTCGCCCATGTTGTTCTTGAAGAGAGTAGTCACAGATGCCGGTAGCCAGTTGTATTGGTCGAGATTGTTCATCTCTTTTAATGTATGGAAGTAGTCCGTCAAGTCGTACACCTTTTGGTCCTTGATAACCCAGTAGCGAGAATCTGCGTCTGCCTGCTTCTTGATGGTATCCCTTGTCCAAACCAGGTCGCCCTTGTAGTATGTACCGATCTTTGGCAAGAATTTATTTTCATACCAGGTGGCCTTGTGGAGTGCTGTGTCGGGGACTAATGACTGTTTCCCCGATTTGTGCTCGGCCATAGGATATTCGATAGCGTCTGTCTTGTTGTGCCTCAAGGTGATCGTATCAGACTTAACAAGTGGGGCACAATAGCGGTTAAGAGGAGGGGGGAAATAGTCGTCAAGAATCTGTCCTCCAAATGGGCGCATGTTGTCCGTGTTTGTCTCATATCCAGTCATGTCACTGTGCTGCGTGCGCCAGAACTTGCTGATGTCGTAAACACGGCCGTGGATACCGACAAAGAAATTATTATCATCTGTGTGCCAGCCAACCTCCTTCTGATTCCAGACTTTGTTCTTGTTGGGACAGAGAAGGTCGCCGAAGGCGATGATATAGAAGCAGACAATTCCGTTGAACAGCAGAATCAAAAATACAAGGACGAGCTTTTCTCGCCAGGCTAGGCGGACATCTGGGCGTTTCATGCGGCCAACGTATCGAAGCACGAAGGAAGGAATCCAGAAGGTCATCGCCCAGACGAAACCAGCCCAGAGTCGACGGCTCCAGGTAATGGTTTTCTTCTCAATGTGCTTGGGATCACCAAACTCAGGATCGAATTCGCCGATGTACCGGCCATATTCGTCGTAGTATGCAATGTCTCCTTTCTTGTCATCACCTTTCCGACCCAGGCCGTAGTCACCGGCATTGGCAGCGTTGGTGAATGGTGCACTGGGCGCAATGGACTTCGCACCGCCCATCACACTCGGGGCTATGGCCCCGCCAGGTGGCATGCCAAGAAGGTTGGAATTTTCCTGGATGGCAGTGCCTTCTGGGGTGAAGCCGGCCTCGTACAACGCAGGGCCGTACATGAAGGGATTCACATGGGTTTCTTCTGGCTTGAGATCCAGCATACTCTCTGCTTCCCACCATGCCCCCTCGCGCATCCATACGCGCTGTTCACCGACGACCGCATCGCCATTGCTCCATCCTCTCTCGATGATCCAGTTTTCAACACCATCCTGGCCCTCGGCGCAACCGAGTCGTGCATACCGACCGACAAACTCTTCCACGTCGAAATCGGCGGTGAAATCGAGTTGCTTCAAACGACGGTTGGCCCATTCCGGGAGTCGCCAGTCTCGTAATTGGCGGGAGACTGCACCGGCAGACCACGCTGTAGGTGCCGATGACGCGAGCTGCTCCGGCATGTCATCAGTCGGATGGAGAGAGAGGTGGTACCAGACACGGCTACTGTTGAGCGTAGTGGCAAGATCGAACCGGCCGCGTTTTCCCACCGAGATACCTTCGGTATCAACAGGGAATAGAATGCGTCGCAGAAAAGCGTCCATCTCAAGTTCGACGCCAATCTTTTCCAGTACCCCCTGCCGCTTGTCGAGATCGTGTTCGCGTTCTCGCCCGGCAAGGCCTGTGGTGATATTGAGGTCTGGTTCGACCTGGGTCACTGCAGAGTTCATCTCACTAATGACAGAAGCTCCGATGGAAGGGAGAGGAATTCCATCATCCTTCATTTCAGCGTTGAGACCGAGACTATCATCGAAGATGCCTCTCATCATGATCGCTTTGCCGAGGGCCGGTCGTGGAATATCGATTACAGTCAGGTTGACTGTGTCGTCGCTTGACCATTGTGCTGCACCCCCGTTGCTAGAATCATTTTCCAATGCAACCTGAATGTCAGCTGTGATGGCCTCATTTGCTTTGCCGATGACCCAATCGACCAGCGCCTCGTATATCCCGGCGATCAGCACTTCCCGCTCATCAGTGGAGCATGTATGAAGAAGAATTTCTGGATCAATTCCCAGAAGACCCCCAGCATCCTCGCAGACCTCTTCTAGCTCTTCCTGGTCCACCTCGAACCCGACTGCATTGCCGAGCTTAAGGAGACCAGCAAGGACTGATAGCAAACCTCGCTGAGCAGCACCTTTGATGCCAATGGCTTTCAAGGAAGCACGGAAGTCTTCTGCTGCAGCAGCATCGTCGGCTGTGGGTAGATAGTGTGGAGGATCATATGTATTTGATCGGTTGAGCAACGTATACGCAGCGGGGTCTTTCAAGTCCAAAAATTCACGCTCCGCAGCTGTCGATGAAGAGGTGAGGAGATAGTAGAAGGCATCAAATGCACGGTAGCCGGTGTCGGGCTGGATTTCCAGAAGACCCTTGCGCACATTGATGCCGGAGGTGGACAAGGCCAGGGAGAGGCCAACGACAGATCCTTGCAAAGATAAGGTGTAAGTGGCGGCCAAAGCCGAATGAAGAAAGTAGGATGGGTTGAACGAGGTGACAGCAGTGAGGAAGGGTCGTAGAGCGGAGAGCGCGATCAGAGCTATCTCGGGTGTTTCCACTGGGATCGCCGCGATAAACGGTTCTAGCAATGAGGGTGTGGATTGATGGAGAGCGCTATTCTATGTTAGCACTCATGGTCTTTGGATAAATGCAATTTTCAACATACCCTAGCACAACACAGCCATCCTCGGCCCGGCGTCGAGCATGTTCCCAAGCTCTGATAGCCAGGTCACGGTCGACCGTGGCGCCAGTTCGCCCATCGGGTAAAGTGGTTGCTGCGGTCACCCATGTATTCACAACCAAGCTCGTTGCTGAGTCTAGTTGATATGGTTGACCCGCAGTATAAAAAGAATGGAGAGCATTCAATAATGTTGTTGTTGAGACCTGAGTTCCATGTTGTGGTCTGGGTCCGGCGGAGAGACCCGCGGACTGCGTGGAGAAGACCGAATAACGGTTCGACATGACGAACGTGAGGTCGGAGGGTCAACGATGTTAACGGCGAGATGCGATGTCCGGCCTGTTCGTTATCACAACCGCATGAGGGTACTCTTTTGTTTGGTATTGGTTGTCTCGCTAGATGTACAGTGAGAGTTGGTGTGTAGAGGTTGTAAGGGAGTTAGTTTTAGATTAGGTCCGGGTTGAACGATCAAGGATTTGGATTGAGCGAGCGACTGGAGACGGAACTCCTGAATGGATGAGGAAGACAAAACAGCTGAGAATAAGTTAGGCGTGGGGAGAAAGAAATCGATGGAGTTGAAAATTACGGGGTATGGAAAAATACCGTCGATCCTGACGATCGTCTGAACTGTGCAGTACAGCACTTAAGCTTTTGACACTTTTCTTTTTGGTCTTAGATGAAGTGCAATACAATACGATTCGAGTTTCTGTTTCATTTCAAATGCTGACATGGCCTAGGTTATATTTGAATTTGCATTCAAAGAGACAGTTTTTCTCGTAATTTTGAAACCAGATGTTTGTTGCTCTTTCACCCTAATGGGCTTCTGGTTGATAAGTTGAAAGTTCCAACCAATGAAAATCCATCAGATCAACAGGGTCCCAGAACCCCGTAGAACGATCAGAAGTATTTTTTATTCGGTATATGTATTTAATGTATTAATAGTCATTTCGGTATGCACTATATTTGGGATGTCTCACACTTATTTTTCTCTAACAGATGACCAGTTTCGCCACACATATGATCAGAGACTTGATCCACCGTGCCACCTCTACTAGCCTGTTTACTGGCCTATTATTGATAGTCGCGCGAGAATGTCGAGCCACTCTTTCTTAAGCCGAGAGAGACCAATGCCCCTAGTTTCAGACTTTTATCCATGACATATTGTCAGAGTTTTTGATATGCAGGTTCCTTGCAAGGAGGTCAATATTGACGAAAATATCCAGAGTTGACGTGTTCCAACCTGATGTACTCCCATACATGTACGGAGTACAAAGATGTAGCTCTGGTAACAGGAGTGGATATATCTCTTAACATGAGACTGTATTAAAAATTTTAAAAACCGGTTCTTTTTCTGATTGTTTTGATTTTTTGCTAGGTTGTCCCTTAATATATCATTCGAAATATTCTCCTTATGTACGGAGTACTTTGTCGAGTAAATATATGGCACTATCAGCTATGGTGGATTTAACCCGAGACACATCCAATAAAGCCGAACCGAATTTAATACAATCCCCTAAATCCCCTAAATCCCCTAATCCCCCTATGGCCGAGGTTCACCTATTCTTAGCGACCGAACTAGTAATTTGAGTACTGCACAATACACATCCACCCCCGACCTCTTATCGATTTGTTGCTTTTTTTCCCTTTGTGATCTTCCATTCTGGGCTAATTTCTACTTTTGCTTCTGCTTCGATTTTCGTGTCTCTCGTTTACCTACTCTCACCATTGCACTTCACCTTCGTATCTTCCCCTCTCCGATGTGTGCGATCTCGATCTGTTGCTAGGGGTCTTTATTCCGCCAAGTCTACACATTCCTACTCTCGCTCCACGTTCATTCCGTCCCTGCGAGGGTTCCCAAGCCACTTGCCCCGATCTTTGAAGTCCGGATTGCCCCTCATACACTCGTTCACACCCTCAGATCTCGACTGAGGGGACCGAAATATGGTCAATACCTTTTCTGGGAGTGGCCCGGCACACGCTCAGCCCTCACTCCCCTCATTGCCCGCCCACCTACAGTCTGATACACATCTCACGGCCCATCTGGCCAGTCGGTATGAAGATCCTTGATTCCGGGAGTACAATCTCGGTCATAGCTAACATGTGACTCAGATTTCATGTGGGATTACCAACTGCCCATCTGTCGTCCCAGGCCCTCATTGCTCTGAATACATATTCATCGGCGACCAAAGGACCAGATGGTGGAAAAGAGGGAAGTGCTGCGGGCGAAGCTGAGGATCTCGCGCGCCGCGCCTTCACCCGTCTCGGTGCGCGCGCTGAGAACCAAGCTGTTGTATTCTTGTAAGCTGAATCAACCTTCTATATAAGACATATCTAACATTCGATTAAAGAGGAGAGAGCGGATCTGGAAAGACCACCCTCCGTTCGCACTTGCTGTCTTCATTCTTATCCTTTTCATCAACCCCGCTCTCCTCTAAACTCTCATACGCTGCCTTCGTCTTTGACACGCTTACAACTACCAAATCCGTCACTACACCCACCGCTTCAAAAGCTGGTCTATTCCTTGAGCTTCAATACGATGGATCATCCTCCGTGAACCCCACCCTTATCGGCGGTAAGATAATTGACTACCGATTGGAGCGTAGTCGCATCTCTTCGGTGCCCACGGGAGAGCGAAGCTTTCATGTGTTGTACTATTTGCTATCTGGAACAAGTGCGGCAGAAAAGTCACACCTGGGATTTGAGAATAGCATCCATATTCAATCTGGTAGCAGGCTGTCCGGAGGAACTGTCAGCCACAAGCGCTGGCGCTATCTCGGTCATCCAACTCAGCTCAAGGTTGGAATTAATGATACCGAGGGCTTCCAGCATTTCAAGACCGCGCTGCGGAAGTTGGAGTTTTCTCGGGGCGAAATCGCCGAGATCTGCCAGATCTTAGCCAGTATCCTTCACATTGGGCAACTCGAATTCGCCACGGGTCAGTCTACTACCACTGGCGCAGAAGAAAGTGGTGGCTATTCTCACGAGGGTGGTGAGCTTGTAACTGTGGTAAAGAACAAGGAAGTTCTTGACAATGTCGCCGCGTTCTTGGGTCTCAGTGTTGATGCTTTGGAAAACAGCCTCGGTTACCGGACAAAGACGATCCACCGCGAGCGGGTGACGGTCATGCTTGATCCGAAGGGAGCACGAGAGAATGCTGATGCGTTTGCACGTACTATCTATTCTCTGTTAGTGACCTACGTCATTGAAAGCGTGAACCAAAGGCTCTGTGCAGCCGAGGACAGTGTCGCCAACACCATCTCCATTGTTGATTTCCCCGGTTTTGCTCAAGCCGCTTCCACAGGGTCTACTCTCGATCAGCTCCTTAGCAATGCCGCAACTGAATCGCTCTACAACTACTGCCTTCAGTCATTCTTCGACCACAAAGCAGATATCCTGGACCGTGAGGAGATCACAGTGGCTGCGACAAGTTATTTCGATAACACGGATACCGTGCGTGGTCTACTGAAGCATGGCAACGGTCTGTTGAGCATTTTGGATGACCAAACCCGGCGTGGAAGGTCTGATGCACAGTTCCTGGACAGTGTGCGAAAGCGCTTCGAGAACAAGAACCCCGCCATCTCTGTTGGTGGTACCAGTGGGTCGGGTGGCTATATGTCCCAGGCCCGGAGTGCGTTCACCGTCAAGCATTTCGCCGGCGAGGTGGACTACTCCACCACCGGCCTGCTTGAGGAGAATGGTGAAGTTATCTCGGGAGATTTGATGAACCTGATGCGCTCCACCCGTAGCGACTTTGTGCGTGAATTGTTCCAGCAGGAAGCTCTGCAGACCATATCCCACCCGCAAGAAAAGACTGCCATCATGCAGGCTCAGGTGAGCTCAAAGCCTCTGCGGATGCCTAGCATGGCTAGACGCAAGACCGGACCCCCGTCCCGTTTTGCTGCCCCAAGTGCCCACCCCGAAAGTGAGGAAGGTGATGAACACGAAAGCCAAGTTGCAGGATCCAAGCGAGCCAGCGGGAGGAAGAGCGGAATGCCTTCCGGCCCGGCTCAGGGAGCTGCCGGCCAGTTCCTTTCTGGCCTGGAAATTGTAAACAAATGCTTGAGTTCCTCGAACCTCAATCCTTATTTTGTCATATGTCTCAAGCCCAATGATCGTCGCATTGCCAACCAGTTCGACAGCAAGTGTGTGCGGATGCAGGTCCAAACATTTGGTATTGCCGAAATCAGCTCGCGGCTGCGGAACGCCGATTACAGTGTTTTCCTTCCGTTCGGAGAGTTCCTTGGCCTGGCTGACATCGGGAATGTTGTGGTGGGAAGTGACCGCGAGAAGTCCGAGGTTGTTCTCGACGAAAAGCGATGGCCTGGCAACGAAGCTCGTGTCGGTAGCACCGGTGTTTTCTTGAGCGAACGATGCTGGGCAGATATCGCTAAAGTCGGCGAGCGCGTGGTACCATCCTATGGAAATGCTGGTGCTGATGAAAGCGACGGCTTCCAGCCCGCTGGTGGAAATCCTGACGCCAAACTACGACTTCTCAACCCCACCGACCAGTCTCCAGGTGCTTTTATTTATGGAGATGATCCCAAACAAGGCTACTTTGGTAGCCGTGAACTGGATGGCCGCTCTGATGCCGGAGGTTCCGCCTTCAACTCTGGTGATATGTTCAAAAATCTTGACACCAAGGAGCAAATGCTTGAGAAAAACAACGAAAAGAAGATGGAGGAGGTCGACGAGGCTCCGACATCTGCCGGTCGTCGTCGCTGGATGTTCCTGGTCTATCTCCTTACATTCTTGATCCCGGACTTTGTGATCCGGTTTGTTGGGCGAATGAAGCGCAAGGACGTGCGGATTGCCTGGCGTGAAAAGCTCGCTATCAACATGATCATTTGGTTCGCCTGTGCTGTAGCAGTTTTCATGATTGTCGGGTTCCCTGGAGTGGTTTGTCCAACTCAGGATATCTACAACACGGCAGAGCTCAGCGGTAAGAATGGTAAAGGTTCAGAAGAGTCTTACGTTGCCATTCGAGGCGTGGTTTTCAACCTTGGAAGTTTCATGCCATCCCACTTCCCCGACATCGTTCCCCAGAAGTCACTTAAGGCCTATGCAGGCACTGACGCTACCAATCTTTTCCCTGTTCAAGTCTCGGCTTTGTGCCAGGGTACGACTGGAAGAGTGGATCCCAGCGTACCATTAGACTATCGATCAAATCTGAATGATTCCGCGGCCACAGCCTCCAGCTCCACCTTTGATGTCAATGCCAAGTACCACGATTTCCGCTCTTGGACCAACGACTCCCGAGCTGATTGGTTCTATGAGCAAATGGTCATGATGCGCTCGAATTACAAGAAAGGCTACGTTGGTTATACTTCAAAGGCAATGAAGAAGCTGGCGACCGACAAGAACAGGAAAGTTGCAAGTATCCACGGCAAAATCTATGATTTGACCTATTACATTGCTGGGCCGCGAGTGCCCCGCCGGCCAACCGGGAAGAACGCCACCGGCAATGTTGATACTGATTACATGAACCCTCTGCTTGTCGATATATTCCAGGGAAAGCCCGGAGTTGATGTGACCAAATATTGGGAGGACCTGAATCTGGACAAGGCACTCAGGTCCCGAATGCAGCTTTGCCTTGACAACCTGTTCTTCATTGGCAAGGTCGACACCCGAGACTCAGTTCGCTGTCAGTTTGCGCGATACTTCATTCTCGCAATTTCGATCATGCTTGTCTCCATTATTGGCTTCAAATTTTTGGCTGCGTTGCAATTCGGAAGGAAGAGCCTTCCGGAGAATTTGGACAAGTTCATCATATGCCAAGTCCCGGTGTATACCGAAGACGAAGAGTCATTGCGCCGTGCCATGGACTCTATGGCTCGCATGCGCTATGACGACAAGCGCAAACTACTACTCGTTATCTGTGATGGTATGATTATCGGTCAGGGCAACGATCGTCCGACTCCCCGCATCGTCCTTGACATTTTGGGTGTCCCTGAATCTGTGGATCCTGAACCGCTCAGCTTCGAGAGTCTGGGTGAGGGTATGAAGCAGCATAACATGGCAAAGCTTTATTCTGGTCTATACGAAGTCCAGGGCCACATCGTTCCTTTCCTGGTCGTTGTCAAAGTTGGCAAACCTTCTGAAGTGTCCCGCCCTGGTAACCGCGGAAAACGTGATTCCCAGATGGTTCTTATGCGCTTCCTCAACCGTGTTCATTACAACCTGCCTATGAGCCCCATGGAGCTTGAGATGCATCATCACATCCGGAACATTATTGGCGTCAATCCGCAATTCTACGAGTATATTCTACAGGTCGATGCTGATACCGTGGTAGCACCCGATGCCGCCACACGTTTTGTTTCGGCATTCCTCTCTGATACACGTCTCATCGGCTGCTGCGGAGAGACGTCCTTGTCTAACGCCAAGACTTCCATTGTGACAATGATTCAAGTTTATGAATACTACATCTCTCACAACCTGACCAAAGCATTTGAAAGTTTGTTTGGATCCGTCACTTGCTTGCCCGGTTGTTTCACCATGTATCGTATCCGCACAGCGGAGAACGGAACGCCTCTCTTTGTCAGTAAGGCTGTGGTCGACGCCTACTCCGAAATCCGCGTCGATACCCTCCACATGAAGAATCTGCTGCACCTTGGTGAAGATCGCTACTTGACAACCCTGCTTATCAAGCATCACCCGAAGTTCAAGACAAAGTACATCTTCAGATGTCATGCCTGGACAGTTGCACCGGAAAGCTTTACTGTCTTCCTTTCCCAGCGTCGCCGATGGATCAATTCTACCGTTCACAACTTGATGGAGTTGATTCCGCTGCAACAGCTTTGTGGTTTCTGCTGTTTCAGTATGCGATTTATTGTGCTCATCGATCTGCTCATGACCGTCATTCAGCCAGTCACAGTTGCCTATATCGCTTACCTGATCTGGTGGTGTGTGAGTGAGCCAGATGTGCTCCCGATCACTTCTTTTATTCTTCTTGGTGTCATCTACGGTCTACAGGCCTTGATCTTCCTCGTTAGGCGCAAGTGGGAAATGATTGGCTGGATGTTAATCTACCTCCTGGCCATTCCAATTTTCTCCCTTGCTTTGCCACTGTACTCCTTCTGGCACATGGATGACTTCTCCTGGGGTAATACGCGTGTTATCACCGGAGAGAAGGGTCGCAAGGTTGTCATTTCTGACGAAGGCAAGTTCGACCCCGACTCCATTCCCAAGAAAATTTGGGAAGACTACCAAGCAGAGTTGTGGGAATCCCAGACTTCGCGCGACGACCGATCTGAATTCTCCGCACACTCCTACGGCACCAGACTTCCTCCCTTCCCGCAATCAGAGTATGGGTACCATACTGGCTCACGCCCGGTCTCACAGCTCGACTTGCCTCTTGGAGGCGGTGGCACTCGTTACTCAGTCGCCCCGTCTGAAATGATGAGCAACTTTGGCATGGAAGACCTGAGCCATCTACCTCCTGACGATGAAATTCTCGAAGAGATCCGCAAGATTTTGGCGACTGCAGACTTGATGAAGGTCTCGAAGAAGACCGTCAAGCAGGAGCTTGAAAGGCGGTTCGATGTCAACCTGGACGCCAAGCGGCCATACATCAATTCTGGTAAGTCATCATTTTGTTCAATATTTTAATGCACACAGCTAACAGATATGCAGCCACCGAAGCCGTTCTATCGGGAGTTCTTTGAACAATTATTACAACGTTTTCTGTGGTTGGTCCTTCTACGGTGTGGACATAGGATACTCGACCAACATGTGTTATTAATATTTTTACCTGTGCCTTGATTTTTCCTCTTTTTACAAGCGAACTTATGCATGGATGAGAGCTTTGCGCAGCGATTTCTTTTTCGGTCCTTGATTTTGAACATTTCGCCTTTTGCCTCATAAAATTACATATTATCTGCATTGAAATCAATAATTCCCAGTGTCTCTGGCGTTTGTGATCCATGTGAATGACTTTGATCCATCGTAGGTTTCATATTAATCTAGTCTGAAACATCCTTGACTAAGTGGAGGACCTTTCGCCTTATTAAATCTCAGCCATGGCGCTTAATAATGATCCTGTATAACTATATACTGTCTTGGGTAAGTCTAGCCCGATGCTGATGCCTAAGACCAAATGTAACAATGTGCTATTGACGGAATGTGGAGTCCGTGCCATGGACCCTGATTCTTTCAAAGAAACCTCGCGAGTTTCATCTATTCATATTGGTTATTGAAGGTTATTGAGCGAGAACGAGAGCGAGTTTCCAGAGGGTTATATAACAATATGACCCCATTGCTCCATTACTTTTGCTACGCATTCCTTTACCTCAAGTCTGGTACTTGAGCCTTTCATTTCTTCTTGACTTTGCTGCATCCTTAGCCAGCTGTTTCTTTTTCTTGCATTTCCATCAACATGTATGCCAAACGTTCCCTATCTATGACGGCCCTTGCCGCCATCTTTGTGTGTGGATTCGCAAAAGACTCACGTACTTTCGCCGTGAATCACTTCTATGGCAATGGTGCTCTGTCGATGGGACGAATGGACCCCATCATGAATCCAGGAACCCCATCAACTCACTCACACGCCATTCAAGGCGGGAGCAACTTCAACCTGACCATGACGGACGATGCCCTCCTGTACTCAAATTGCACCTCCTCTCTAGTTGACGCCGACAAAAGCAACTACTGGACCCCATCCCTGTACTTCCAACACTCCAACGGAAGTTTCCTCTCAGTCCCAATGTTCTACATGAACGTCTACTACTTTTTCGAGCCAACCGACGACGAAATCAAGCCCTTCCCACTCGGCCTACGCATGTTCATCGGCAACGCCTCTCTCCGAACCCCACCCCAAGATGCCGCCAACGTCCTAGACACAAACCAAGGACCCATCCAGCCCGTGCAATGGACATGTCCACGCACATCCTACAACATCCCCTCCTACCCACCAGACTCAGACGGCATGCACGGCGTCGGTATCCAGGACCCTAACAACGCCGGCGCAGGTGCCGGGTTCCCGCATATGAACTGCGACGGATATGCGTCGCCTCTGCGTGCAGATATTCACTTCCCCTCTTGCTATAACCCCGAGGCTGGTATCCAGGCCCATGAGACTAACATGGTCTTCCCGAGCAGCAAGGGTACCACTGGTGGCAAGGCGAACTGTCCACCTGGTTGGATTCACGTTCCTCATATCTTCTATGAGGTGTACTGGAATACGCCGCTGTTTGAGGGGATGTGGACTGAGGGAACTGGCTCGCAGCCGTTTATCCTCAGTAACGGGGATCGTACGGGGTACTCACTTCATGGTGACTTTGTGAGTACATCGATAATATATGATAATCTTGATATTATGAGCAACGGCTAATGAAGAAATAGATCTCTGGCTGGGACGAGGAAGTTTTGCAGAAGATTATTGATAACTGCAATACTGGGGATTTGGGCATGGATAAGTGCAGTGATGCTGGGTTCCTCAACGATGCCTCGACTACCTGCAATATTCAGAACCTGGTTCCAGAGAAGATCGACGGTGTATTGAAGAAGCTGCCGGGTAATAACCCGCCGACAGGTTGGGGACAGGAGGTAGAGGAGACTGGGAAACAACGTGTGAAGAGACACTTCCGTGGGCATGTGCACGGTAGACATGTCTAGGCTTCTCAGCCTTCCTAGGTTTCCAAGGCTGCGGCCATGGTCCGGGACCCCTCTACCGTCTGTGACGTACATATGGTCTCCACGGTGCAATGGAATGTGAATATCTACCCAGCACTCACTCCTTGCCTATTCATGTGCCTTTGATGAAACCATTGACTACATATTCATCAATCCCACGGTCACCTTTCTCTTAATTTCTTATGTCGCCTCACATGTAATTCAATTGACCATCAATTGTAAGCCAGCATAGACTAATGACCATATTTAAAAGAAAGAAATCTAAGTCTAGATGGATATGGTATGAAAGAATTGGTAGCGATGGGATCAGGAAGGCGCATGGGCGATGCCCTGCTATAGCTCAGCGTCCCCTACCTTCATATATATCACTTGTGAAATGAATCGCTTTTCTCACCTTACTTCTACTTCTACTTTCCTTTCAACTTTCACTTTTCATCTACTTTCACCCCACCAAGCAACTTCAATTCCTTTGGTTCTCCCTGCTGTGGCCTCCGGCCCTCCCGCTCCTCCTCCTCCCCCACCTCCTCCTCATCCTCATCCTACTTGCAAAGCTGCCGACAAGATATTTATGCCACGACGGAGGAGGCAAAGGGCCAGACACGCCAGGAAGAAAAGAGTAAGCCATTACTCAGTTTTCATGTATCCCAGCATGATCTTTCTTTTCTTGCCTTTCATCAGACAATCTCTGCATGCTAACCCACATGTGCATTGGGTAGACTGCATTGTACAAATCAAATGATAGGTACTAACAACAATTCCAGGCTAGGGCCGAGAAGTCTAAGCGTGACACCATTGCGAGGTTGATGCCCAAGCCCAAGCAGAACACTACCGTTCCTCCCGTGATTTTTCCCTGCAGCTCGCTGAAGGCAACAGAGCTAATGAAACACACACAGCATGTAATAAAGCCTAAAAGGATGCGTTCGAAGTACGCAAAATTCCGGAAGTTGGGCGAGAACTTTGTATCCTAGGCGATATTACGGTATTTCCGCAAGAAAGTCGAATAGGATAGGAGAACCCGAGTCACATTGCAGCAACCGATGGAGAAATTGTTGTACTTGGCCTCCAAGGTTATTCATAATATTATAATGAATATGTAATCTTGTTGCCTCACGTCCCAAAATTGTAGACAATACTCAGTTGTGCAGTCCATTCGTTGTTGTAATGCCTCAGGTCTCAGGACTACACTCTTTTATGGAGATTTCTTCCATTTACTAGTGCAGAACGTAGATTATACCTTCTTTTGGCCTATAGTCACTAGTGTTAAGAAGTATTGGCGACCGAACTCCAAATAACCTGGGAATATCCATGGATGTCGTGCGGCTCAAATAAAAGTGGGACTAGGCCAGATCGGGAAGTGACAGCTCCACTTCGATCGACCCACCTGCATTCCAACCCCCCTCACCAGTTCCCCCATCTATCACTTGGTATCTTGAGCAAATGGCGTAAAGCTTATATACTCATCTTCTTATTCCATCGGTTTACACATGTCTGATATTGTCAAGAGAGAGAAAAGAAGAGGGGGTGATTCCCAGCAGCACATTCAAACTATCAGCCCACTTGGTTCCCAAGGGGAACAAACCCAGGGCTGTACGAGTAATTACAGCGTTTACCCTTAACCACTGCACCAGCTGACTAGGAAACCTTAGCTTCATACAAATCCCCACTGGGCCCCACTATAGCTGGAAGGTGCATACATGTGCATAAACAAAGAGAACAAAGAAACTGGGATATGATTGGCTACATGCACTCCTACGAAGCCCCCCATCTCGCATTTTGGTACAAGGGTACGAATTCATGTTTATGTTATTAGCCAAGTATGGTCACCCTGTATCTAGGTACTGAGGTAGGTTCGTGTGCCATTTTTGGAAAATAAATCCTTTGTTCATTAAGAGATTGATACTTGAATGGGAGGGGAGGAAATCATGAAGCAGAAAAAGGCCCCTGTAGCGCTGCGACACCCCCTATCTTTATCTTCTGTATGTATATGTACTCTACCCCTTCGTGGGGGTTTCGCTCTCCCAGTGCCTGAGAGCATAGAGAATGTTAGAGTGGGTAGATTTCCAACAAGATACACATTCAGGGTACTAACCTCAGCGGTTTTTCTCAGGATCCGAATGACTTCATCCCGCGTACCAGCAATCTGATTTTCACCGCCCTATCAAATATATCAGCTCGACGCTCATGATGAAGATACTATATTGATCTTACTGCATTGTACTTGGCCATCTGGCCATTGAAAATGGCATCAATGCGGGCACGACGCGCCTTCTTGCGCCGTCGCTTCTCTTTTTTATCGCAGCGCACCTTGCCTTTTTATTCTCCGTATTATCTTTGGGAGAAGGGTGCATTGGCGGAGGTTTCGGCCATGGTGGAAAAAGGCAGCAAGAAATATTGGGCGAAAAGTCGTCTTGGAAGAATAGCTGTGGGGGAGCGTGGGAGGAGCAACCAGGAAAGATCGTTTGGTGTGTCCTTTTAGGGATGTTCAAGGTCATTCACATCCTTGACACTTGTCACCCCAGATCTCGAAGGACTTTCCTTTGCGTGTATGCTGGGAATAGTAAATACAGTCATGAAGATATTCTTCCTCCACTAGTTATTAACTGTATTTGCCATCTCAACCAACTCTCCGAGCCATTCGGTCTCCTGCTTTGTAAAGTCCCTTGCTGCGGGACTTGACAAGCAACAGAGATTGTGCTCCTCTAGTTGCCACGTTGGTGGACCTAATGAGCCAGTCTGTTCCTCCATAAACATGTCAAATCTTCCGATACGTCGTTTACCCGCTGCAAACTTATTCTCAAAGAGCCAGCCATTGAACCACAAAGGGCGCTTCTCGCGGTCCAAATGAAGAAGTTGGGGAGCACATATCGTGAGGTCGGACTCATGGCCAGGTGCCATTGTGCGTCCTTCTGTTGGTTTCGGTGGGGCCACTGCAATTCCACCGACGAAGGTCGGTGTAGGCTGTTGATTAGTGGTGTTGAAGTTGGTGGGGGTTGGACAATGCCCATGACTGCACATAGGCCCGAGTGAAAGGCATAGGAAGTATCACCAGAAAGCTCCCATCCAAGCCAAAAGGTTTCCTTATCACCTGTGTAGCTCCAGTGATTAGCAAACGAAAAACGAGTTTGGGAAGGCCTGTAGCTGGGCAAAACGAACCGTATACCATATCATAAGTCCCTACAATATCCGCACCGTTACCATTCCTATCTGGTCCATTCATTCTGCATACGAGCAACAATGCGACAAAGTGCATCCACTTATCCACAACTATAACTCCCGACTCTTGTTCATGCCCGCTCTCCCCGGTCCACATTCTGCTCTGTTGCACGGCTGGTGAAATTGGCATTGGCAAGATCTTCTGCAGCCATCCCTGCTTACTCTCTGGCGAAATATTTCGATCTCTGAAGAAAAGGGCGCCCGTGCGCACGTACTCCGGGTCATCGAATAGTACCTCGGGGTTAACGAAGAACAGTGAGTCGGCGTCGATGAACAGGGCTTCACGGAAAGACGAGAAGAGAATAGCAAAGGGCTTACCGGCCCATCCGTTGAGCTGCCAGCCTTCATCGTTAACCAGTGCGGAGAGGTCACGCGTTGTGACGCCTGGTAGGGCCTCAAGCTTGGTCCGGAAGTCCTCACTCAGATCGTTTTTGCCGAGATACATGACCTCGATGGGAAGATCGCAACCCAGGAGGCGAAAAGAAGGAATAGCAGCCAGTAGAAAAGGCGCCTGGCCATTGCCTGCCGTTGTCACGATGCCGCGGCCTCCATGTCGCAGAGAGGCGCGCATACTCATATGATCTGCAAAGTATGGGCTCGTCCACGGAAACAACAGCGCAGAGAGTTTGGCGAGGAATCCGCGATAAGATTCGTACTTGTGCAGTGCGCCAGGGAAGGTTGGCTTGCTGAACTTGTCGCGAATGTATGGGACAATATCGTCCCGCACGTAAGTGTGATTATCGTCGGTGGTGACGAGGTGTACATTCTCCCAAGCCTGGAAGAACTGTTTATATACGCGGGTGCGCAGGCCAAGCTCGTGCAGCTTTGCCTCGCCTGTGCTGACTACTGGCTGTAGGAACTCCTGGACGTATAGTTCGTTGGGAACTGTCGATAGAAGATAGTCAAGAGCCGCCTCAAAGAGATCGGGTTCCAGATCCTTTGAGAGATCAGGCTCTAGATCGGTTGTATTCGTGTTGTTGGTATCTTCGATGATATTTGAAATTGATTGCGCTTGGTCTTCTACATTTTCCTGCCCTGGATTTTCCAGAATGGATTTTTCATCAGGGGTCTCTTGCGTTGAATCGTGTTCCGATGACTCCACAATCCGGATATCCGTGGGCCAAATTTGCCAAACTTTGTTCGTGACCAAGTTGGAAGTCGATTGACTCTTTGTGTCTGATGGCGACCTAAGGAACAAAAATGACAATATCACCCACGCCGCTACTACCGCAATAATGACGCGAGTGGTACGCAAAAGCATGCTTTTTCGTGTTTTGGCTTTCGGCCTTGGATATGACGGGCGGCCTTCTTTGAGTGGAATTGAGTGCCGTGGGAGCATGTGGACGGAAGTAAAGGAAAATACAAACGTCCACGGGTGCTTTGAGCCATTTACAAAGGGAATGTTCAAAAGGACCCGTGTACATGACCAAAAAAAAGACGCGTCCTATACCATTTGTAGTTAGCGTTGTCATTGGGGGCCTAGACCTTATAGGTTCTTAACTTCTGATACGAGATGTCTTAAAATCTATTTTATTGGCCCCGTCGTATCAACCTGGGAAATCAGGTGTATCATTTTCCCAATTAGGGCCTTCCGCGCTGGATAGAGACGAGGGTACTTCTCTTGGCTAGTGCCTTCCAGATTACTCTCTTCACTGAGAAGTAGTTGCGAACCATGAGAACAGAAACTGCTTTATCATTCCAAGTGAAATATTTTAGAATCTTTCGAGTCGGACTGTGCCCCACTCAAGTTTCCATGGAATACTAGAGCTTCGAGCATTCTGGGATGAAACTTGATATCATTATAGCTGTATACCAAATAGCTGTAGATGGAATTTTATACGACCACCGACACTATAAGGTCCTTCGACTCGTGCTCATCATAGGGAGCATCCCACCGTATAGCTTTGTACACCCTTGAGCGAGATTTATACATCGAAACACGAAGGAATGGTTTATAGCGCAGAGGCCAAAGTTTTCAATCCATTGCTGATGTCAGCAAGCCTGAGGGCCCCGGGG
The DNA here is from genome assembly GCF_028827145.1 of Penicillium concentricum. NCBI lineage: Eukaryota > Fungi > Ascomycota > Eurotiomycetes > Eurotiales > Aspergillaceae > Penicillium > Penicillium concentricum. Next base: position 4,949,744 of record NW_026622754.1, on the reverse strand, counting down.
CCCGGGGGTAAGGGGTAAACGCCACGAGCTCAGCTCAGCCGCCAAGACCACTTCCAAAACCGAAAAACAGAAACGATTACTTCTTCTTATCGGCGAAGGAGGGGGAGAGGAGGGTTGCTAGAGGCACAGATGGCTATACCAGAAAGTTTGTCGAGCGAAAATATTCTACCTGGTTCGAGTTGGATAGGAGAAGAGACGAAAGGATACTCGTAGGAGGGGAAAAATCTTGCCAATTAGAAACAAGATTGTGGCTCACTTCCATGACAACTCCCATTGCATCCCACGCAGCAGTTTTCCCTCCAACGCTAGCCAGATGGACTACACCCAAGCCCTTGTTCTTTTTCTTTCCTTGATGACAGTCTATGCTCGGGGATATAAAGACCATATTGGTCTGTGTGTGCTTATAATATCGTCCGTTATCACCTATATCATGCATACATGTTCACTTTCCGTAGTCTTTACTACTAAGACTACAACATCGTCACAATAAGCCTTGGAGATGCAACCTTGGAAGAGCCAATGTTTCTGAGTTGGCTTTTAAGACCGGAGCCTCCCAAGAGATCGGAAAACCTGGGGAATTAATAATTAGCATAGCTCTCTACATGGGAGTAGTTTGCAGGCAGTTCAATCCACAGCCGAGGTCTGTCTTGGCCGATCACCCTGTTCCGCGCACGATCTGCAATTCATCAAGCGTCATCTGCTGATCACGTATCCGATACGAGAAGTATAAGCCCATCTCGGGCAAACAGATCAGTTATTGTATGCTTTGATTGGCTACTTTGACTACCTTTGCTACAATACGGAGTACACAGGCACCCCAGGAGCATGAGAAGGCAGGTCCCACCGACAGTGAAACTAATCCCAATCGGGTGGTGTCGGTGGGACCTATATTCTCAGGTCTATTTGCCTTGAGCCTCGTCTTCGAACAGTTATATACCGAACGCTAGTTTCTGAACCCGCGATCAAATAACATAGCTGATCCTGGATTGAATATTGTGACGTCAGTTACTGAGTTCTCGCAAAGACATTATTCTCGTTTTGAATCATTGCTGTGCACATCTTGCTATCATGTGAAAGGCGGGTCTGATCGACATGGGGTATAACAGAACCCGAAGCGACGACTAGTTATGAAATTGCTTCCCTCAACCTTAGAAACCCCAGTTTTAATTCCTTCTCTACTTCTACTTTCCTACTCTACAGCATGGGAAGCAGTTGCCATACTGTTATCTACTGCACTTTCACCGTCCACGACCTAGGCTGAACCAAATCCTTTCGCACTCATCAACATTATTCTGCCCAGCATGTCAAAATCCGACATCTCAAGTGACTCTGAGGTGGAAGAGGCGCTAACAGCCCCAACAAAGTCAACCTTATGGAACCGCTTCAAGGCACATATGAAGAGGTTCTGGTGGGCTTATTTGATCGCATTCTGCATCTCTGTCCTAGTCATTATTCTCCCACTGTGAGCTTCATAATGGAAAATTGTAACTGTTTATACTAATCGTTTCTCAGCTTTTATGTCGGGATTCCCAATTTCGCAAACGATTATATCAACAAGTACGAATTTGACTATGATGGTCTCGAGATTACCAACCCCCGGCCAACCGCATTCCATGTTAAACAAAAGCAAACCCTTCGAATGGGAGATGGGTTTAGTGGTAGTGGTCAAATGAACGCATTCAATGCCACATGTCGCCTCAAAGATACCAATGAGCTTTTTACAGTCTTCTCGGTGCCTGATATTGCATTTGGCAATGGCGCCACCCTCGAAATAGACCAAGATTTGGATCTGTCGTGTGTCGACTGTCTGTCACGATTGGCATCTGCAGCTGGATCTAACAAGAGCTCTTCCATTTTGGTTGAAGGTACACCGGATTTGGAATATGGAGCACTACCAACAGCTCATTTGGACATCCATAAAATAATGAACGTGGGTGGTGAGTATAGGTTCTCGATCACATTCTACGAAACAAGCTGACAATCTTAGGCTATAATGTCACAGGTGAGACATACCATTATAAATTGCCCGCTGGGAGTAAACGTTTCTGACATTCGCAGACTTCATCAATAAAGATGGCGCATTCAACATCACCAATATAGAGCTCCTGGACCCTTCAGTTGATGGGTATAATTTTAATGCCACAATCTCCGTGCGCAATCCGACTCGTTTCAATGTTGAGATGGTATATCAACCCATCCCATACTCTGGGATAGAACTACGGGCTAACGTGTTTAGGGACATGTGACCTTCAATCTCACCATGGGTGGCTCAGAATTGGGATGGGTCGATCTGCCCTATCTCTTTTTGGAAAATACTATCAGCAGCGCTGTAGTCCTCGGTTCAGTTGATAAAGAAAGGTTAATTCACGAGGCCATTTCGGGTGACGATGACATTGGCACTGTGACTATTGAGATTCATGGGAGAAGCTGTTCTTTCAAGGGTGTCGATATTCCTTACTTCACGGCTGCTATCAAGGCTGTGTCTGCATCGGCAAGAATCGATCTATTGAAATACGCATCAAGTTTATTTTCTTGATTTAGTATATCTATGATCAAGAATACTACAAGATGATGATGCTATGAGCCTAGTATGTAAAACTACATGGGACTTCTTCAGATATGCAAGTCGAAAATAGGGCACTTTCACCGCAAGCAATAAAATTTTAGAATTTACTTTGTTGTGATTAGGCAAGAAATTTGTAAAAATAGGAAAAATATGTGCCGATTCTCTGCTTCCATCAAAAGATTCCGACCAAATACGTGCACAAAATAACAGGAATCATAAAAGTCAAAGCCCCAAAAATCAGCATATTTCTTACTGCTCGCTTATGATGAGCCTCCATTGTCTTGGCAATTCGTTCTGCCCATGCCTTGGGAGGATTGCCATTGGGGAATGGCATGCCAGGCACTGGCTTGTTTAGGAACCGACAAAGAGGCTCCCAGCCATCTTCAACAGACCACTCGAGAAGTTGGTCCTCCGGTAAACCTAGGCCTCTGACCATCGCGACATGCTGCTCATAGACCCACTTCCCGTTTGATTGGAAACTTCCTCTGAAGAACCGTGGCATCATAGTCCTCGACATTGTTTGACGAATCCAAAAAAGATCTGCGCTAAACCAAGATTTGCACCAGTCCCAATCAATAGGATTTTTGTCAAAGTATCCCATTGTGTTCTGCATGCTGCGGTACCAGTCATCAAGGTCCTGGCGGACATTGAGGATGACCTTTGCGTTGGGGAAGGCTTCGATGAGTTCGGGCGCGAACTCTGCTGCGAATAAATCGCTGACACCCACACTGTTTAGTAGGATTGAGTCGAAATCCTTCACTGTCAATTTGCTGATTTTGTCGGCTTCTGGGGCTGTGGTGTATTTCTTTTGCAAAAGCCGGTATATTCCTTCCAGGGATGAAGGGGGAAGGATGGTGTCAAAGCCATGATGGGTATGGTTAAATCCCAAAATATGCAACGCTTCGCGGAGACTGTCGGTTCCGCTTCGTGAAATCCCAACGGCCAGCACCTGCATGGGCTCTTTGCGTATACCGCTGGTCGGAGGCGGGAGCCCATAGATTGAATGAAGAATTCGGTCGGTCAAGTTCATTTTTAAACGGCGCACAGGATCAGACAGCCTTGGTTAAACAAGAATGGCCGCAAATAAAGGCTCGAGGGATGTCTTATATCGAGATTGCTGATGTCAGGCGCAACAAGAAACCTATTTCGGGCTAGCGGTATGCGCCGAGCCTCGATGACGCAGTCTAGTCCATGTTCTTTGATTCGGTTTGGGCAGATTTCGACCTTGAAAGCCAGCCTTTTCTATTATTAAAAGGTATACGTGTTAACTATTCCTTTCTCTTCCATAGGTATAATCGCTTTCGAAGCGGCAAATTGCCCTCGAAAAACAATGCCCCGATATAAGGTTCTGTTCTCAAACAACGATGAAGAAGTTTTGAAAGATATTAATTTTCCTACTGAAGATTGCCACTGTATTCGAGCCTCCAGGGTAGAAAGTTAGTATCTTGGTCGCTGACTCGCTGCTACTATCGCTTGGAGCGCGACGCTTGCTGAAGCTACATACACCCATCCATACAACAATCCTGTGGAATTATATAAATGTTCCCGTAAGTATCTAGCGCACTACGGTATACCAAAGAATTAGACAATTCCTTTCACTGATTTGGCTCCAGTGGTACAGTTGTCATTACTAATTCGTTATCAAGTCTATGGGTCTAGGTATCCCTGTTCAAACCACAAAGAATGAACGGCCCCCTGAAAGAGGCGGAGAAAACAATTGAGGTCTTTGTGACTCGCATTGTTTCTTTCATGGCATTATTCTCCGTTGGTTCATATAATAATGCTTCGCTCGACGGAAATCGTATAAATAGACTCGATCCCACCTTCTTCTCCAAACAACTACATCCTCACTAATACTATCAGCTAACCTGACAGAATCTCCTCCCCACCCCCCTCTCAGGTTTGTTGTAGTTTTCCGATTTAGAACTATGTTTTCCCGGACAGGAAACCCCGAGCTCCGGTTTCTGCGCACACGCAATCGGTTCAAAGCTGAGCTACAGCTCGAGATTGATGCTATTATGAGTCTCAAGGGAATTTCACCTCTCCGTCTGGCACTGGCAGTTGACAACCTCACCGACCTTATTGACGAAGTACGTGTCGTTGAACGGGCTAGTGCCACTATGTGTAGGGAGATGCCGAGATGCCGTACTGTGCTTTATGGAAGTGGCTATTACGGGCACAATGGTGCATTTTTAGAGAAGACCCACAACCTTCAGGACCAGTTGATTATGCTTAAGGATAATCTCATGCGTCTACATTCCGATCGGTTTTGGATTTCTCGCCAGATCGAGGCTGTGGACGAATACTCAGATCTTTAGATATATGCCAATTTATTCGCTCGGAAAGATATTTAAATGCGCTAGAATTCTTCGTAGTATTGTTTTTAGTAGTAATAGATTAGTTCCTAGGACAAGAGCTTGCTTCAGAGTACTCACAAATATCTCAGGTCTTGGAATTTCGCTTAATTTCTGAACTAAAACTTGTAACCTGGGTCCTAAGCTGATTGCTAATATGCCAACCTGTCGAGCTAGTTTATATATCAAAAAGAATGCTAAGAAATGTTAAAACCGACAACCTGAACTGTCTCCTTGGTCTTTTTAGCTTGACAAGGACTACCGCTAGTGGTAAGACCCACATCTTCGGCAGGGTAGCCCTTTCTTCTACATCTCAATTAGGAAACTGCCCCATCATTGAGTGTCAAATGGCAAAGATTTGCGGCACTGAAGATCAGTAAAAAAAGGCTTAGGCATACCTATCCTTCTGGCTAGCTCTGCTATTTATCCGGCATAAATTAAGTGTAATAAATCTCGGTTTCTTCCAAGCGTATACACCTGATCCACTGAGGCGGCTGGCTACTTGCACTAAATTTACGTACCATTACACTGTGATGTAAGCTGTTCTAAAAGACGCACTGCCAATGGGTTTTCCCAGCAGAGCTGAGCAGAGCTGAAGACCCAGAGGCCGTGTTAACGGCTCCGAATCTCTACAACCCAGGGGCGTTGATGGGGCTTTTCCAAGGGTCAAACCCCCTGTTCAGCCTTCCGGGACGCTTCCAGGGTTTGGCTGCAATCAAATCCAGGGACTCGTCAATGTGGGGAAGTCCCCGCGGGGAACATTGCGCTAGTCCTGTTTCGTGCCACGGGTGAACATTACTAGTGGCCCCCGGGGTGTATTAAACCGAAAAGCCAAGGCTTTTCGGGCAAGAGTAAACCGACATGCTATGGGGTTGAAATGGTTGATACGGAGAAAAAGACCTGGGGCCCCGGATCCCAACTTCTCTCCAGTTTCCCCGTCGATCTAAGCACATTATGGTCCTGCGCGGAAAATACCTTCACTGGGCTGTGACGGCTGCAAGCTGTCAAGCCTTTCTTCTCTTGGGATATGATCAGGGTGTGATGAGCGGCCTGATTGGCGCGAACAATCAATTCGGACAAACATTCAACAATCCCGATAGCACGATGCAGGGTCTCCTTACTTCCATCTACGATATCGGCTGTGCAGTAGGCTGCCTCCTCAGTCTCGTCATTGGTCACAAATACGGTCGACGCAAGATGATTATTGCGGGTGGTTCAATCATGATCATAGGAACAATCATCCTCGGCAGTTCCTATACCGTTCCTCAATTCCTCGTTGGCCGAATTGTCACTGGCCTTGGCAATGGAATCAACAGCAGTACCGTTCCAGCATACCAATCCGAGTTAGCGCGCCCAGAGCAGCGTGGTATGTTGCTCTCTGCCCAAGGCACTGTTACAATTCTCGGTCTCTGCATCGCATACTGGTTGGACTATGGGCTGAGCTTTGTGGACACACCCGTTCAGTGGCGATTCCCAATCAGTTTCCAAGCTTTCTTTGCCATCTGCTTGGTTTTGCAGATGATTCCCCTCCCTGATTCCCCACGCTGGCTCTGTGAACAAGATCGCAGTGACGAGGCTGCGTCGGTCCTGGCACGCCTACAACTGGATCAGCCTGCTGATGAGTCAGATCCTGAGGTTGTTCTTCTACGTCATCAAATTGTATCTTCTATCGAGATCGAGTCTGCTGGCGGACCTTTCAAGTACAAGGAGCTCTGGTCGGGTGGTCCGATGGGAAATCTGCGACGCATGATTTTGGCTGCTGTTATCAATATTCAGCAGCAGTTTACAGGTGAGCAAGACCAGTTCAGGTGCTATAGGGGATTGACATATTGACTCGTCTCAGGCTCTAACATGATCAACTACTACGCCCCCGTTGTCTACCAGGTACGCTCTTATTTCTATCTCCAGTTAAACAAGTCAACTAAAAGCAACTCCAAAACAGAATGCTATGAATCTCTCTCGCAACCTATCCTTGGTTCTCGGCGGCTGCACCTCTCTCGCATACCTTGTTGGCTCTGTTATCCCCCTGTGGAGTATGGATAAATTCGGCCGACGAGTGTCACTCATGGTCTCCGCCGCTGGTCTCTGTTTCTGTTTCGTGATGACTGCTATTCTATTATCGATTGGCACCGAGTCATGTGCATATGCAGCTACTGTGTTTGTGTTTATCTTCCAATTGTTCCTTGGCATTGGTTATCTGCCAGTCCCCTGGTTGGTTTTCCTTATCTTGGCTGTGTTGTGTGCCGCTGCTAACAATGAACAGGTTCTATCCTTCTGAAATCTCGACTACTCGTATCCGAGCTAGAGCTCAAGCTTTTGGTGGCTTCGTCAATTGGATTTGTGTTTGTAAGTTGACTGGTCCCCATAGGGAAGTATGTGATTTCGCTAACCCTCGCAGTCATTGTCGTCCAAATTACACCAACGGCAATTGATAATATTGGATGGAAAACATTTATTATCTTTGCCTGCTTCTGTTTTGCCTGGGTATGACCCCGGTCCCGAACGTTATTTTTGAGTTTTATAATACTGACTCAACCAAGATTCCAATGGTCTTCTTCTTCTTCCCCGAGACCAAGGGCTTGGAACTGGAGGATGTTGATCACCTCTTCTCGAGAGGTGGAATCACTGGAGGTGTTTGGGAAACAAGAGGTTATCCCGTCCACCCTGGGCACCACCGAACTTTGAACAACGAGAGCAGTGAAAAGCCAATGGGTGAGACTGCACACATCGAGGTATAAGACTGCAGTTTTATAAACTACGTCCTCGGGGTTCTTTCTGTCTCCGCTTTATGTCTACATGTTCTTAGAATTTATTAGAATTTAGATTTAGATTTAGATTTCACACAAGTGCCTCTTCTCTTTATTCTTCGTAGTAACCACTGGGACTTCTGTATTGGCTCCTAAGATACCGCTCAGATCTTCCTCATACTTGGAACAATATATACTTCAACTGTTATATCAACCTGATAAGAGTGTCTGTGTATTTACAGGTTACTCATTTATATAGAAGCATAATAAAGGAAGAAGTTATAGAACCAGAAGGTATTGTGGCTCAGATGCCATACTTGCAAGAGCAAAGGTCTCTTGAATTCAAAGCTAGATACTAATAAAACTACGGCCAATCTTGTTTGATTGGGATGAAATGTTTCCAGGCACATCAATGATCAAGAGCATAGCAGGCGAATAATCCACAGTATATTCAGCCCACTCCGATCAGAGATGTAATGGATATTTTGTTATGTGGCCCTGCTATGTGTACTGATCCAAAAGTATGTTCTCTGCGGATCATGTACCCATGCAAGAGAACAGTAGTTCTCTGATTGACCTGAAAGCCCACAGCCCACGTAAAAGGCCCCCGAAGGCCAAACAAGTAAACCATAAGGTTTAGAGCTCCAACTTGTTTCTTCGCTTTTTTCGGAGAAAAAGCGGGGTTGCATGGCCAATGCCAAAGGCATCACACAGTGACTGTGTAATTCCCAAAACTCCGCTGAATGCACTGATCAGAAACAACCTCAAGTTAGCAACGAAAACGAACAGACTGGTCGGAGAGACTCACCTGGAATTTAGCCGGACCCGCCGAGACTGGGGTTGTGCAAACCCTGTCTGACTTTAGGTCTTCCCACGAAGGTTCTGATGAAGACCACAGGTTAGGAATGATGAAAACTACAGGTGGGGACAAACGTACCTGGACTTGCGTCCTGGATGCCGCGACAAACGAAATGGCAACTCGTATTGCTACGTGTATCCATTTGATCGGGCTTTCCCCCCTTCGTAGATTGATGGGCCTTGGATCCCATCTGCCTCCCCAAGATTTACAGCACAACGTACCTCCGAAGAGAGAGCCGACTTAGTCCGGGCGTTGGTGACAAAGTTTCTAAGGGAAGAGGAATATGGTTAGAAATGATAAAAACGTGCCACTGGCTGGAGAACTTACCCCGACATCACTAAGACTGACAGGACAGAGTCCATGCTCAGTGCAGGTACGCTTTGCCGCCATCCAACGAAGGTTCTGAGAGGTGAAAAGTCAGTGATGGGAGAAAATATTGTGACTGGCAGGAGAACATACAACCATATCGTCGAGGCTTACGGGGGCCCCGATCTCGGTTTTCCAACGAAGGATCTAATCAGAAAGTATAAGTCAGACATGTCATAAGCTTGAGGGTTAAATAAAGATCATGTACCCAGTCTGTTCGATATTTAGGGGACTCCGCAGAGTCCCCGGCACGTCTACTAAGGCTGACGATTGTCAGAAGAGTTCAAGGACATATAATATTTGAGAGTGCTCACCTGTACCACTCCAGTCAGGGAAGCCGTGCCAGATCAGATCCGGGAAGCTTGTGATAGAGGTGGTTGACGGGAGGAAATTTGAGAACCCTCTGGGGGGGCCCTTTTATATGGGGGACCTGAGGTGATAGCTCAAGCGAGGAAGGTGCGACTCCTGAGACGCGTTTCCACGTGGATTTGAGAACAAAGAAACGACATGCTACTATTCCCAATTGGGAACAATGGGGATTCTACTAAGCCTAATTCGGATAGGGTACAAGGTGACTTCCCAGGGTACCTGAGCTGACCATTCAGATCACAGAGCTCGATGATAGGAATGACAGAAATACAAATCTCTCTCTCGAGCTATTGTAATCACTAGTGCACACAACATCTTGGCCCGAGCTATTCTATCCCCTTCGGGATAATAATCGAACAGGACGTTGAAGGGGCGCTAGGTATGGACGGGGTTGGTATTACATAGGGTACAGAATTATACCGTCCAACCCATCTGTTTGATCCAATAGATATTGGGTATCTAGAAACTTTTCTCCTGGTTCCATCCCCAGCGAAACGCACAAGTCTCGGGACACGATCCAACGGATGAACTCGTGGCCAAGGAGAGGTGAAACGGATTTCTACCTATCAATATCAATAGGGGACATTCAGTGATTAGCAATTTATATCCATCCCATTGATTCGTTCCATTAACTAGTGACTTTGTATCATCTAGGATTGATTCCTCATTTCTCTGGCCAGTCTTCGGAGCCTCTTGAACCATCTAGGCCTGCAGAGGTAATCTTACACATATATAACAAAAGTAGCCCACCATGTTTTTGTGCATCGCGAGGTCCTCTCTAGTTCCATATTGGCTCAAGACAATAAATATGGTATATTTCTGATGTCTATTTTCCCGAAATACCCTAACCAGAAGGTGGACGTTACATGTGCGGTCAGACACAATCAAGCGTCCATCGCGGGGAACGGATATGACATGTGCCGGGTGGGGTCGATCTTTTTACAATATCAGTAACCAGTCCACAAATACAAAGAGACCTATACCTAGCTTATCTGCATCTCTCCAAAGATAAATTGGAAAGTCCAGAATCATGGACAACCCCCCGCAACTGAACCCAAATCCAGACGAAAACACAACAGATGACCAACGACAAAAAGAAGCGCTAGCAGCCTTTACTGCAACACTCCACTCAGTGGGAACAAACCTCGAAGCGCCGCTCCGCGATCGCGCAGCAAACATACAATCCAACGCGGCGGCGCTGGAAAGACAAGAAGCTGAGCTAGCGGAGAATACGCAGCGACTGGCGCGGCAAAATCAGCAGTGGGTTGGACTCGCAGATGAGACGCGCGAGGGATTAAAGGAGATCGGGGATGTGCAGAATTGGGCGGAGATGATTGAACGTGATTTGCTGGCTTTGGAGGATATGATGGATAATGTTGAGAAGGGTGGGGAGCATGGGAGTGAGGATGGTAGTGATACGGAACTGAATGGGGGTGTTGAGAATGGAAATGCAAATGGGCATGTTGAGATCGATGCTAACGGGAAGAAAGTGGATCAGCCGCCGAAAGGGTGGTTGCGATGGTGGTGATGTTTCATGTCTTTCATTTAATTTGTTGTTATACATCTATATCACGCACAGGGTATCGTTATGGACTATTCTTCGTCTTCATCTCCTTCCAAGTATTGTTTCCAAGGGTCGAGTCCTTCGGTTTCCTCAAATTCGGTCCATTCATCCCACTGGCCCAGACTCATCAAGTGCCGCATGGTGGGCCGACCATGGGGGCAATTCCAAGGTTTGTCGATAGTACCCATGTTCTGAACGACTCGTTCCATCTGGCGGTTCGTCAAGGTCTTTCCGATCATGATACTTGAGCGACAAGCGCGCATAGCAAACATTTTGCGCACTTTGCTTGGCCGTGGTACTGATAGTCCATCTGACGATGAAACTGACTCTGACAGCAACACGATCAGTTCCTCCAGATCTCGTACGCCGAATACTACCTCCTTGCTCAGCGGTAACGAGACCAGTTGACATCGACGGCCGATAGGCTCATCACCGCTTTCGTCGACAGTCACGAGGAAACCGTTTTTCTCAAGCGCGGCGCGATTCTCAAGGACAACCTCTTCTTCAACAGCAGTCAGATCAAGACGTTGCGGACGGACGAGTCGCTGGTTTTGCACCACAGTTTCAGCTTGCAGGCGCTCGAAGTTGAATTTCTCATCGGAGGCATGTTGGTCGATGATGAAGAGCTCATCGTGGTCTTCTCCTGGACGGACTGCGATGATGAAGCCCAAGTTGAACTGGCCGATGATGCGCATTTGAGCGAAGTCGTTCTTGCTTACAGTCAAGGAAAGTTTGTCCTCGGCGGTTTTCTCGCCAAGATCAGTGGCTTCCTCTGTCGTTTTCTTGGTGCCTGCTTGCAGGGTCTTCTGCAATGTTATGAGTTGAGACTGGAGACGTGAAATAGACCCGTCTACCGTGCCAACAAGCTGTATAGTCGCATCGCGATGCGCAGCGCCCTTGTTCATCTTCTTTGCACGGTTTGCACTATGTTCTTGGGCAAGCACAGCAGTCTCCTCGGCTTCATGAATGAGCCGTTGTACTTTAGCTTCTTCCTGTGCCTTCTTCTCGGCTTCGTCGAGATTGTCATCTGTAGCAGTGTATTTGTCTTTTGCCTCTTTGTTTTCGATTTCTGATTTGGCTGCACCTTGTTCTGGAACATAGTCGCCATCCTCAGGCGGAGGAGAGCCCTCAGCTTCGGGCTCTTGATCCGTGCCTTGTGTCTCCTCGATCTCACTTGAAAGGTTATTTTCATCTTCTTCAATCTGGTCATCTTCACTAGCAGAGGCCTCTTCGTCTTCTTCGTCTTCTTCGTCATCCAGCTGCGACCCAGGCGCAGCAAACGCTTTCATGTGTTCACCAAAGATATTAGGACGTGATGGTGTGTGTATCCGTCTCTTCCGCCGGGGTGGCTCTTTCATTAGAGGTGGATCTTCTGAAAATCGTTTTCGTGGAGGACCACTACCGATCATGGAAGTCACAGTTCGGTTGCCAATAGTGATGGTGGCCAGTTCAGCGGGTTCTCGTCGTGGACGCATTCTATGGAAGGCATTTTGGACAATGTTGGGGCTTTCTTCTGGGTCTCCATGAGTGCGAGATGGAGTTTCGTCAGGAGCTGATGGTTGGGATGAGGGTTCGTGGGGGATAGGCGTTGGCTCAGCCTCCTCCTGAGCGGCTTGTTGGACGAAAAGTTCATCGTCAGAGATCTCCGCAGCAGGGGTTTCTAGCTCACCAGGGGCTGGCGTCGACATCGAAGAGAGACTGGTTGCAGCACGGGGAGTTCTCATTGATCGAACTGGCGATGGCGTGGCTTGGGCCCTTCCCATGCTTCCCTGTGAGCTTGTGAAACGCTGAATCGCACTCTGTTGACTCGCCCCCGGAGTCTCCACTGGGCTTTCTTTCGTCCGATCTTGACTTAGACTTCTAACTCCACCGCTTTCGCTGAGTTCCCGAGCAGTGACAAACCCTGGAAGTGATGCCAGTGGTTGCTGTTTTGGCAAAGGCCTGGATTTGACTGATGACTGGGGCACGCTTTGGTCTGCATCCCCAAAGAGTTGCGTAAGAGAAACTTTGAGCGATTCAATCATAGCCCCAGCATCATGAAGCAGAATTTGGCGCTTATCAGGCGAAACGTTGACATCGTAAGCGTTTGTATCCATCTGAAAGTCCGCAAAGATAAACGCTGACTGCGACACATTGAACGACTTGTAAACCTCATTAAACGCCTTCTGAATTTGCGGCAGGCCACAGGGCCGCGAGTTGACGAAGAACATTTGACGATCCGGGGTCTGACGGCCCTCGCCGAATACAGGACGCGAGATATGGCCTCGCACCTGAATTTTACTCAGCTGGTCATCGCCAACCCGTTTGGTAGCTGCGGCTGGCTCAAACTCCAGCTCTAGACCAAGAGATATGAGGGCAGATAATGTCTTTGCACCATACACATTGGCAATATTCTCCTTGGTAGTCTTATTTCCATTTGTAGAAAAGACCACCACATTCCGTGTCTTGCCAACAGTATTCCTCACGCTGAACCGGACTCCAGTGCTAATGCATGCATAGGCATGTAGCAGATTCAGAACCTTACCATATTCCCGCTTGATGTTCTTCTCCAATTCCCGTCGACGCACTGGAAGCCGCTTGAAGATGCCTTCTACCGATGCAGTCGTTCCTTTCTGCCCAGCCACGATCTGTGTTTTCTGGAGTTTCCCAGATTGTTCAAAATCTAGTCGATTCGCGCGGGGAACTTGCTTTTCTTGTGCCGTGACGATGTGGAAGTCGGCTAACGCGCAGAGTGAGGATATCGCCTCGCCCCGGAAACCGAAGGTGTGTAGGCTCGAGAGATCATCGTATGACGACAATTTGGAAGTATAGTGTTTCAATGCTAATAGGAAGAGAGAATCAGCTTTAGCGCAATGTACTAAGAAAGAGGTGATAACTCACCGACGTTCTCATAGTTCTCCGGCGAGATCCCGCTGCCGTTATCTTGGACCTCGATTAAGTCCAGCCCATTATTCTTAAATCGGACCTCTGAAACCCCCGAAATCATCAGAAAATGTGTCACAAATCATATCCGGAAGTTTGTTCACCCACCGATCGTTGTTGCGCCGGCATCCAGACTGTTTTCGACAAGCTCTTTGGCGACGGAGCATAAGTCAACGATGACTTGACCCGATTGGATTTGGTGCACCTAAGTAATGCGCTGGTCAGATTGGAGCATCGCCGGGAAACATCAAAATTCATACAGAGCGGGCCTCGATGGCTTGGATTGTCGCCATCTTCATCCCATGATGTCTGGGGAGGATAAGTTGGCACGCGTCTCACTTAACGCGTGGTTTTGCCAAGACCGCGGTGGGCCAGTTGGATACAGCAGCTCTGTACATTCGATGACGCCCTTCTACTTTACCCAAGGACTTTTTGTTTGCGCTACAACGATGTGGATGTATTCATTTGCGAACTTGGAATTGTGTAACACTGCAATGATGGATATAGACCACAATAGACGAATCAGGAGCAACACTATCGCTCTTAACGCCCAAAATCAACAAATAAAAGACTAATAAACACCGAAGCGATCTGGCAGCATAACAGGCGCAACCAGAGTCCACAGATAGATAGCATAGCAGACCCAGGAGCTGACGATCTTCACCCAGCTGGCCCAGTATGTGCGGCCCACTGGCGCGAAATCTGTCGTGGTATCCACCGTCAGTCCTTGAACTAACAAAGTGGCCACCCATGTCGTAGCGAGGAAGAAGATGATGTGGAAGAGCGTGTAATTATATTGGGTTGAGCCACGCTCGTCGTCCTTCGTGGTGTCATACTCATCTTCGTCATCACTATCATCCAGGGCACTGGCAGGAAGACTGCCGCTCTCGACAGCAGCCCGAAGAGCTTCAGCACGCATCTCCCGACGGGCGTTTGGTTGTTGGGTCACCAGACCGTGCTCGTTATCATCCGTGCCCAACTGGATGTAGCTGTGACCGCCCTTCGATCCCAAGGCAATTCCTTGAGTGGCAGCGCGTGTGGTGGTGTATGCGATGGTCAGCATAGTGGCAATGGCCCCAAGGACGGTAGTGGCAGTCCTGATTCCGCGGGAACGGACTAGAGGGTTGCAGTTATTGTCATCCGGTTCCATCGAAACGGCAGACATAGTGAGGTAGGTGCAGTAGACAGTGACCATTGCAGCTTGGGCTAGTCCTGCGCGAGAGTTCGATTCTTGCACTGCTGGTTGAACAGAAACCAAAGAGATGATCAAAAACACGATCAGGTTAATCTGTGACGAGTCAGTTAGGCACCAAGATTCGTGGTGTGAGGGATACATACGGTGATGGCAGCCTGGTTCATAGAGCAACCGCTGTTCGCGAAGAAGATGTACATCAGGATAGTCATGACGAAAGATGCCAAGTACATGCCGAGGGTGGAACCAATAAGCAGACCCCGCCAGACCCGAGAATCGCTGTCTTCGATCTTCTGCAGGCATAGCTCCGCCCACGAGTGCGCAAGATCTACCAGAAGAATCAAACCCAAAAGAAGGAAGAGCATGGCGCAGAAAAAGGCGATATAGTTTCCATAGACGAAGAAGAAGGGTTCGGGGATAAAGAACGACATGACGACAAAGGCCACCCAAAGGATGACCTTCGGACCCCAATATCCATTCTGGAGAGCGGCGCGGGTATCTTTCGAGCTTTTAACTCCAAGAAGCAAGAGTGCGAGGATCAAATGGAAGAGACCAAGGGCAAAGTTGATGCGATGGACCGCAACCCAGCCGTGACATTCCTTCCCGTCGCATCGAATCTCCATATAATCCAGTGTCAAATGTTGCAACTTTTTCAGAGCCCATGGTGTGAGCATGATCCAGGATATTATAGAGTTAATAAAAAGGATAAAGGCGTAAGCGATTCTCGTCGCCATACTATTGTCCTTGTGTCAGTCCGAGGTTCTCCGCACTAGGCAACTGATAAATGGTACCTGTTTTGAAACTTTCCACATGCGCTGCAAACTGCAGAGCATGTCGCGGCTCCACAGCATGATGTTGCGACTGTCAAGAGCTGTCGAGAGAATCAATTAGCCAACTGTGCAAGTGTATCGGTGAACTGGAGATAGGCGACAACATACTGTACCAACACTTGGCACAGCCAAGAGCGGAATGGAAAGAAGGGCACCCATGTTGGGAGTGCAGGTATCCGATAGCCCAGTGTCTTGGTTTTGATCTACGATGAAAGTGAACCAAGATCCAGAATCGATGAGAGTGTGGAGAGAGGCAAGTGATCAGATTGAAGATCATCTGAGTCCGCCTCCGTCATGGATGTTACGTAATATATCCAAATCGAAAATCACGTGCCAAGCCTCTTTTGTCCTGCCCATTTGGGGTTAGACTCTCTATCTAACTATCCCCCCTCAACGGTAGTTTGCATAAGGAACTCCAAACGTCTCAAGTCTGTTCGGTATGATATTTGAGTTCCTGGATGGATCACCTGCAAGGAAAATCGATGCCTTATGAAGGACATTAACATTATTCTTGCCCTGAGACAGACAAAAACTTACAATATACTTTTATTGTAGACAAGAATAGTCGGCCGCTTATGCCTAGTCATGTCTTATTGGAGTCTTTCTGGGAGTTTTCGATATCTATATTTCCCCCTCCTTGACAGCTTTCAATATATAACTTTTGATATTGTAGAGGGTATAAGCCAACGAATTTGGATGGGTTGTTTTTATAGTTGGAGTCACCCGTTTTGACCCGTGCGTTTAACCAGGCACCCAGGCCTCAAGGCATGAACATTATGTAGTGGAGATGTGTCTTATCGTGTGGAGAAAGACATTTCGCTGTGGACTCCAACTATGACGAGTTGCGATTCGTGCAATCCCGGGGGATTTGACGCATTTGCATAATCTTTCGTGTGTTATCAATGCAACGTACCTCAGAAATGTAGTACATCTACATTCCATTCCTCTTTTTTTTTTCTTCTCTCTTTCCATTCAAGAAATCAATCTCCATCGTATTCGTACATCAGTTGACGTGGAGCAAACTTTCCTTGGCACTTGCTTGACGGCTGTTCCGACCACGCGGCCCTCGGGGGTGATCCATCTTCAAGTCCTTACCTAAGTGTACGCTCCTAAAAACTCCTAGTTAACTAGGTCTTCCCTCAATTCCTTCTGTATAACTCCATTCGCTCTTTTCTCCCTTTTTCTTCATTTCGGGTCCGATGTTCCTCCTAGTATCGGCCCTCTCATCTGTCTAGGGCCTAATCAACAATTCCAACTAAAACACTTGTATCACACAAGATATCAACAACACACAGAACGACATAATGTCCGGCTCTCTCCACCAAACTGCCCGAATTATTTCCGTCATTGCGGGGACGCTGGTCGCCCTCTCGTGCGGAACCAATGTACGTGATATCTCCGATCTTATCCCCATTCAGGCCCGTTAAGGCTAACTCCCCTGTCAGTATGCATACTCCGCGTGGGCGCCGCAATTCGCGCAACGAATGAAGCTCTCGTCGACCGAGAGCAACTTTATTGTGAGTTGTCCAGGTATCAGGTGCCAAGAAACGGGTCTTAACAAGCTATAGGGCGTCGCGGGGAACCTGGGGATGTATGCTATGGGGATTCCAATGGGATTATTGACAGATGCCCGCGGTCCCCGGCTTGTCTCGCTGATCGGCTCCGTTTGCCTGGGCCTGGGTTACTTCCCAATCTATATGGGTATGTTTTGACATCACCTTTTTGCAATCGAGCAGCTCTAATGTTTGTAGCATATGATAATGGACAAGGATCGATGCCGGTAGTCTTCCTATGCTTGTTCGCTTTCCTTACTGGTATGGGTGGCTGCTCTGCCTTTGGCGGCGCCATCAAAACAGGTATGTTATACCAATGACTCCCGAGGTCTGCTTGATGGTGTTAACACAATGATTCCAGCGGCATCCAACTTTCCTGAACACCGTGGCACGGCAACCGCTTTCCCAATGGCCGCCTTTGGACTGAGCGCGCTATTCTGGTCTAATCTGTCGACTCTCATTTTCAAGGATGATACCGGCCGCTTTCTTTTGCTTCTCGCCCTCGGAACCTCGATTCTGTCCTTTGCTGCAATTCCATTCCTTCGAATCCTCGCCAGCGAGCCGTACTCGTCTATCCCACACAACGCACGCGATTCTAGAAGACACAACTCCAGCGACCTTCTACCTGTCCCAGAGGACTCCGATCTAAATGGCTCTACCGCTTATGATCACGAACAATACCCTGCGCATGCGCGGTCGCACTCGGTTGCTTCGAACTCCCAAGGCAGAGCATTCGCCACTGATGACGAGACTTCCACCTTGGTATCCAAGAACGACCGGTCGCGTCCCTCTTTCGATACACTTGACGATGACTTCCTAGATGAAGTGGCCATTGAGGCGCACCAAATCGACATCAGAGGTCTCGCCATGCTCCGCAAAGTCGAGTTCTGGCAACTATTCTTGACCATGGCACTCTTGTCCGGTATCGGCTTGATGACCATCAACAACATTGGCAACAGTGTGAAGGCCCTGTGGCTATACTACGACGACAGCGCAACAGACCTGTTCATCCAACACCGCCAGGTCATGCACGTCTCCATTCTTTCCTTTGGCAATTTCCTCGGCCGTCTATTCAGCGGCATCGGCTCTGACCTGCTGGTCAAGAAACTCGGCATGTCCCGCATCTGGTGTTTGTTCTTATCAGCGGTAGTCTTCACCCTGACCCAGCTCGCCGGCACCACCATTTCCAACCCGAACAGCCTCATCGTTGTCTCCGGCTTCACTGGAATCGCATACGGTTTCCTGTTTGGCGTCTTCCCTTCCCTAACTGCACACACTTTCGGCATCGGCGGCCTGTCCCAGAATTGGGGCGTCATGACTCTAGCCCCAGTGTTCAGTGGTAACGTTTTCAACTTGTTATACGGTAATATCTACGACGGACACTCTGTTGTGGGCCATGACGGCGACCGCGAGTGCCCTGATGGACTGGGCTGCTACCGCTCAGCCTATTTCATGACTTTCGTTTCTGGCTTGTTTGGTGTTGCTGTTTGTTTGTGGACCATTATCCGCGAAAGGAACATCAATAACATCATGAGCAAGAAGCTGGACCACCGACTCGCTTGAGTTTGATGGTTTTTTCCATCGATTTGGATCATCTAGGTGCCAGTAACCTGCATGGCAAGTAGGGGCTGATGAATTGCCTGCTTGCTTGCAGATTTGCCTAGATCTTTTTGCGATTTGTTATGACTTCTCATAGAGTACATTTCACGATGGATGGCAAGGATGTTATTTGGCTGGTGTCCTCATTTGGTATACCCATACACTGTTTTCTCTATAGACTTGATACTTTGCGTTTGTCTTTCGTTGGATTATCCTACCATTCCATGGGCCATAGCTTGGTCAATTTCATTACTGTACATTGGAGATTCGGTATTATTCGGCTTATTCAACACCGGTTATTAGCCCCGGTCTCGGCCTAAGTAGTGGATGTGGTTCAGTCTTCCTTTCCACATCCACGCTGTAGTCGAACGAGCTCTTGAGATTGGTACGCGAAGATTTTGCATGACACTTTCATTTCCTCCTAACATACATGTAGATATCACACAGAAAGCAAGAAAGTTCGTTTAAATCAAAACAGACAACCCGGCCCGTAGACCCGTCAAGCTGGGCTAAACAATCAAAAACAGTTGCATTGCCCTATCGAAGCAGCAAACAGGAATAATAATGATTGCAAACACCAACTAGCACATTGAGAGAAACATCCCAGGAAAAACACCCAAACGACAAGACACTTCCCAGTTAGATCACCAATCCACCGGTCTTCCGGATCCTTGAGTTCTGGAAGAAGAGAGGGATGGGGATAAAGTATTGTATTAGAAGCATAGTGGAAAGAGTTCGTACAGCACACCCCAAGGAAAGCAAATTAAAACAAGACGTTTGGGGAAACATCCGGACATAGGAAAAGAAGAGAAATTGAGACCGTTCAATAGAGCTTTTTTTTGGGTAAAGTTCCAGCCAGTGATGACGAAGGAGCCATGAAGGGTATCAAGAATATCAGAGGTTGGAGACCAGCAAGCGTAATGCAGCTTATAAGCGTGTACTACGTGTGGGCCGGTGATGGAATGAATAAGCAGGCGAAAAAGGGCCGGAGATAACAGAGTACCGCAAGACCTAAACGCTCTTGGGAGATTTGACCAGCACATCCTCGCCAGATTCCACAACATCCGAAAGCCGGATCTTTTTTGCGAGCGGCTCGCCGGACTCGGCATCGCCAGCGCTGCTAGAACCAAGCTGGCGCTCGAGATCGTTAACACGACGCTTGAGATCCTCCTCCCGGCGCTGAGCGTCCTCAAGAGATCGTCTCAGACGAACCTCAGAGTCTCGTACAATCATCTCCGACCGACGCGCGCTAGCATCACTCTGTTCGAGTTCCGTAACTCGGCCACGGAAGAGCTCGTTGACAAACTCGAGTTCACTGACGCGTGTCTTCAGGGATGTGTTGAGGGCCAGGAGGCTTTCGAATGTGTGGGGGGAATCGAGTTGGCGGTCGACTGCCGAGGGAGAGGGTTGGCGCATCTGGCGGGAGGGAAGGCCGCTGGAGGAGTTCATGCTGTCGCCCAGGGTAACGCTGTCGAACATATGCTGCGGCGCGATATTCGAGTTGTGCGCGTGCATCGAGCCAAAGCCAGGTGTCTCGGTCCGGGAAACGGGAGAGTTGGAGCGATCCGAATGACCCGAGGACATCTTGCGCGACGCGCGACGGTATCCATGCGAGCCGAGGGGAGGAGTACCCGCTTCAGATCGTGGTGGGATGCCATTGGTATCAACAGGGCCGCCGGACTACGGAATCACAATCTCGATTAGCGCATGTTCTTATCTAAGATACGTGGGAGTTGGGGGTAGGGGACTGAGAGGAAAATTTTTTTGATCGCGAACTCACCTTGCGCTTAGGGCCTTGGCCGGTCTTGACGCGATTGCGACTTTTAATCACATCTGTTTTCAAGCTTATCGGACGAGGTCGGCCATGCAATTTCAAGAAGAGTCCGCATGCGTTGCAGAGGACTGAACCGAGTTCGTCCCTACGCCACAGGGGAGTGGTGGAGGTGCCGCAATTTTGGCAAACGGGCTGTAATTGAGGTCGCTTGTCGTCAGTCAATGTGGTCGCCATTATGAGGGTATAGAAGTTAGGAAGAGGAAGAGGATGATAAGATTGTGAGAGATTTGAGTCGATAAGGAAAGGGAAAAAGCGGGTGCACGGATCGAGTGGCGCCAAGACTTTCGATAACTCCCCAGAGATAAGACCTCCAGCGCTCCGATAACAGTTTCTTGATATAAGGCATATTTCACACTTACAGGTCCACTCCCTTGTCCTCCTGTCGTAGCTGCCGGTGATGATGTAGCATAGGTCATATTTGCCATATTCATACTTGCATCACTGGATGATCTATAAAAAAAAAATGAGGGAAAATATAAGGGTTAGCCAATGGATTCGAATTCTTATGAGGGGCCAGATTACTGCTCTCCAGGGCCCGATTGAAGATTACGCAAAGAGATATCCAAAGGTCCACGGGTGGTTTCCATTTAGAACTGGTATGGGGGGTATCAACGAACCGAAGATTAGATGTTGGTGCTGAAGCGACCGAGGCCAGGGCTGCTAGTCCTGGAAGCGATGTGCTAACAGAAGAACTTGGGTATCCGTCGCTCTCGCCTGAGCCGAATTTGGTCACGCTCTTGATATCCGGTAGTGTCGTAGAAAACGGTATGGATCCGTTAGACGCGTGACGGGCGGAGGAATTATCGGCGGACAAGTCGTAAGGGAACTCACGCTCCTGCGAAGAACGAGATTTAAGAGCCGGGTCGATGGGCGACGCCCGATAGAGGGTGGAAGCCACAGTGGAGGGAGAAATAGGTGTCGATTGAAATCCGGCCCTAAACCGAATTGAAGGGAAACAGTTGGTATCAAACGAATCGCGCGATTGGGAACAACGGACTCGGAGTAGGACTCAGAGCCAATGGGTCTATATCAAGACAAATCCTTAGTGGTCGATTCGTGAAGCTCCAATGATTCTCGATACCGAAAAGGAAGGATTAGGGTTCCCGACAATTATTGTGTCTTAGGAAGTTAATAAGACCGAAGAAAAGAATGAAGTTTTAAATTAACGACATGATGGCCGAGGATAGGTGAGGGTAGGGGTTGAAAGAAGATGCAGAATTGAGATGGACGATAAGACGCGATAATAACAATCGGGATAACCTTGGAACGATTGCCCCAGTATCAACCATTATTTAATACGGCATGTCAGGGGTGTCAACTTCGAATATTTTGTCTCGCAAAGAATGTATTTCAATTAACCTGTTTCTTCCTCTTCACTCTATGTCACTCTCTTGATGTCGCTAGGTAGCGCGACAGTCCATTCTACATGTGATTATTTGCTTACGGATGATCAATTCCTAGAAGGGTTTTATGCCGTATAAAATTTCCTGCACCGGGACATTTGCGAGCGTGGCGGCTTTACCAGTACAACATATATGGGTCATCCCCTGAATATCCCAATCCGTCATAGAGGGGTCCCCCATATGGAGATCAATTGCGGTTCTGGCCAAGTTTCAGGGCTGTTAACACATAATACTGGATGCATCCATCCAGACCCCCTTTCGATTAGGGGGTGGAGACAGAGTGTGGCGGTGCGTAATTGTATAACCGTCATTAACAAGGTGGACCTGCCCGCGTCACGCAATTTACTAGGATTTACTACAGTTTACTGCATTCTGCCACTTATAACGCCACCGCCTGTGTAAATTAACTGTAAATCATACTTTCAGGACGCCCCCTTGGGCGTCTGGACATAGGTGACACTTATTTCAACTGCCTTGGCTCTATCAACTCTTTATTCTAACCAGCAGTCTTTTCCTTCTCTTCTATTCTCTGTGATGGATTAGCCTCTTTTCGTGTCCTTTCGTTCTTTTGCCGGCCTTCCTCTCTCTTTCCCACGAGCTATTTTGCCCGTTTTCAGCTTCCATAGATCCAACCACCCTCAATCACAATGCCGAAGACTCGTCCTGCCACCTCGGGATACGCCCGGCTCGCCCAGGCCGATGAGGAACGAGGCTACCTTCACGATGACTCAGAAGACGACGACGTCGGCGCGATATCAACAGTCTCCACCTCCGCTCCCCGATACGCTCCCATCTCCTCCCGAGCCCAGATGCAGGCGTCCGGTCTCCACACCCCCCAGGTCATCGACGCAGACACAGTGGTTTCCAACATGCTCGAGGTCGTCGTAACTCCGGGGTGGATATCAAGGCCATCAATGCGCGTCTCGAAAAATGGGCGGACGAGATTGCCTCCAAGTTTAAGATCAATCGTGTCAAGGGCAAAAGCTACGAGGAAGAGAAGCTGGAGATTTACCATTCAGTCTTCCAGGCACCCCCGGAGTTACCCCCGTGACTGCCGAGGTTCTCGAGTCGGATGAGTTTGATGCTCCGCAACGGCAGGCCCACGCCGAGTACGAGGAGATCATCGAAAGTGTGCGTCTCGCGATTGAAATGGACGTACATCCTCGTATGATCTCACAAGGAAGCTCGGGCAGCTACTTTGCTCGAAACCCCGAAGGGAAAGTAGTGGGTGTGTTCAAGCCAAAGGACGAAGAGCCGTACGCCTCACGGAACCCCAAATGGACAAAATGGCTTCACCGCAACTTGTTCCCCTGCTTTTTCGGCCGCGCATGTCTCATTCCTAATCTCTCCTACGTCTCCGAAGCCGCCGCATACGTTCTCGATGCCCGTCTGCGCACGAACCTCGTCCCCTACACCGGTATTGTTCGGCTGTCCTCGAGATCATTCTTTTACGATTTCTGGGACCGCAGAAAGGCACGGAAAGGCAAGAAAGTTCTGCCTCCCAAGGCTGGCAGTTTCCAGGTTTTCCTAAAGGGATTTAAGGACGCCAACATTTTCCTCCGAGAACATCCCTGGCCTGACCAGGTGAATACTGGATTCCGCACCGAGGATGCCCCAAAGCGCAAGAAGCGGCCGTGGAACGAGGCTTGTCGTCCATCAGGGGCACAGTCAGACGACGAGGATGATGAAGATCCAGGCTATGTGCCCTCGCCAGCCGGTTCGCCTGACGGAAGCGCTGAGCGCCGATTTTACTGGACCGAGAATCTCAAGCAATCCTTCCGTGAAGAGTTGGAGAAGCTTGTGATCTTGGATTATGTCATGCGAAATACCGATCGAGGTCTGGACAACTGGATGGTCAAGATCGACTGGGGGACAGAGCAGGTTTCTATCGTGGCAGAGCCCCCGAAACACACTGAGGCACAGCCTAAGCACGATGAGGATGAGCTTATGCCCCCGCCTCGTCCTGTTTCCGTGAATTCGAATGGCACTACCAATCCCTCTTTCCACCCCTACAAGCGGCATGAAACCATGATGGCTATCAGCCGCACGGGGACTCCACTGGCCTCATCGGAACAGTCAGCTTCTGTCCAGCTTGGTGCCATTGATAACAGTCTGTCCTGGCCATGGAAACACCCAGACGCTGTAAGTTTTCGTGTTCACGGGTAATTACAACTTTCCAACACTAACAACTTGTAGTGGCGTAGTTTCCCCTTCGGTTGGCTTTTCCTGCCAGTTTCATTGATCGGACAACCCTTCTCGCAGAAAA
Source organism: Penicillium concentricum (assembly GCF_028827145.1). Lineage (NCBI taxonomy): Eukaryota > Fungi > Ascomycota > Eurotiomycetes > Eurotiales > Aspergillaceae > Penicillium > Penicillium concentricum. The sequence goes on along the minus strand of NW_026622754.1, from coordinate 4,925,320 downwards.
CCCGCGACCATTTCCTTCCATTACTGACCTCCACAGACTGGTGGAGCGGTACACAGATGGCTTTGCGTGGTGTCTTTGCGCAAGATGATGATTTCAAAGAGAGCATGTTCGCTCGACAAATCGCTGTTATGAAAGGTCAAGCTTGGAATGTGGTGGAAACATTGAAGCAACCGGATCACGGCCCGCTTGAGCTGACTCGACGGACCCGAGTCTGTGTATGGGATGACTTGGTTGATGTCCCGGTTGCTATTCCAATGCGCGCGCCTTCTACAGACAGACAAAGAAACCGATCTATGAATTATGACCCTGATGAAGAAGAGATGGATATCGGTGCATCCGCATCTTCCCAACCAACCCCCGAACACGACTTATTGGGATTGAACTCGTCGCCAAGCGACCTCCCCAACCCAAACCGGTTCGAACTCACCCGTGGTCGACCTGACGCTGGCAGCGAACATGCTGATGGTTCTGTCGGTAGCCCTGCGACTATAAATGACTTCGGCGGCCGAAACACCGGGGGTTCTCTAGATGGATGGTCTTCACTTCCTCCCCGCCAACACAGGCATCGCAAAAACGGCGGTTCCACGTCCTTCCGCGCTCCTCATGTCAACACATTTGGCAACGATGATCTCGAAGGCGACCTTGGCTATGCAGTTGCAGAGGGCATGGAAGGCAACCAGCGCAAGGTGATTGTCGAGCGCCTGGAAGCCGTCAAGAGCAAAAATCCTGTTTTCACCTGGTGCTAAGGCTAGATTATGTCGTACTGCCCTTTTCACCTTTCTACATTCTTGCATTACTTTCTCATTTAATTAGCAGCTATCTTCTGCAGCGTTGTCTTCTCGAGGTATTTGTTGGGTTCCCAACAAAAACGGCTCCCAATTCATGTTCGAGATTTCGACTTGTGCCTCTTTTTTTTCTGTGACATTTCACACGAGTCCTTTATTGGACATGCTCATGATTTGGGAGATTTCCGTGTTGTATATAGACATTCTCTGGCTGTTGGGGTTGCCTTGGGCTGTGGCGCATTGATTGGGCGATCTGCCTCATGTAGCATATTGACGAGACTTAATTCTATGATACCTTCATCATCTATTTTTCTAGATCAACTATGTTGACCAAGCTGACTAGCAACGGCATATGACCCTGCAGTATGTCACAAGATATAGATCCTAAGGCTGGCGTAGGAATAACCAGTCCTTGGCTTCTAGTGCTCCACGTCAGGACAATCTCATGGTTGAAAATGAAGTCCAGGTTTGACGCAATATTCCCCCATGTCAGACTCCGTCAACTGCTTACATGACATTGTTTTGTGAGACATCATCTTAGCCATCGCAAACACGCCTAGGCTAGACTCAAACAGATTAGCAATCCATAACCGTGACATCCGCCTGTTTAGATAGCAAATATCCTTAATTAAAGTGTCATAGAAGGAGAAAAGAAGCCGAAAAAAGTACCTAGGCCTTAAGACCCAATAAATCTCCTCGATCTATAAAAACCTTGGAAATGACAGGGGGGCAACTAATCACAGTGGGACCTCGGAATATATATCTGTCACGCGTTTAGATGCATACACTTTTTGGAATCTTATATTTCCAAAAGTTCTTCTTAGACTCGTCAACTTTCCAGCTTTTCCCTCAAGTCGACATAAGTTCATTCAAGTACTTGCGTGTCCATCACGCTAATACCGTAAGCGCGCGGACTGATAAGATCTTATCGGCGGGTTTCTCCGAGGCACCGACTTCAGAAGAACCACTTCGTCATTTCGAGTCTCTTAACGATACGACTAAGCTTACGACTGACTCGAGCAAAAAAGTCGCGCGAACCGAAAGACCCGCGGAATACTCGAGATCAAGGACTCTCCCTCGACTAACACAGCCGCCCACGAACCTAATCACGATTCCCTCGACGAGGCAAACGACAAGGCGCCGACTGGATTGCGACCACGAAAACGACGTGATTTCCCCGGGATAATATACGTTGATGACCGAGACAACAGCGCAACCCGTGTTGCCCGCGCTTCTCTTCCGTATCTCTCACTTTCAATGACGCCGGAGATTTCGCGACTCTCGCGTCTGGAAGACGCACCTTTCGTTGGCCAGACCATTTGCGTAATCACTTCGCTGCGACGTTAATATTCGTGACATCAAGCCTCAAAAACTTGAATTTGATTGATCTGCCTTCCCAAGCAAAAACATACGACAAGTCAGGTGGAGAATTAATCCCAAGCCGCAATCGCCTGTCTCGTCCCAAGCCACCTGACACGGCGAATACTTCTCAAATTTGAGCTTGGACATAACATTTGCCAGTCGGAAGGAACTCAGTCCTCTATTTCTATCCACAGCAAGTGAAAATAACAACCAGCTTCGTCGCCTCTCCAATCCACTGACTTTCATCACTTTGCTTTCACAGCACCGCGCAACCTTGAATCCGACCAAACCTTAGCCCGGATTTCTCGCCCATAATCGAGACATCATGGCATCTCATGCTGCGATGCTCCTGAATCCCAAGGGCTCCAAAAGACAAGCTCAGAGCAATGGTAATCCTCCCTTTTCTTCTTCCCCAGCGAGTGATTTGCCTCCCGTGGATGATGTCGCTATGTCCTCCGAGTTACCCCCGGACAAGTCTGAGCCTATGACTTCTTCTCCTGTGCTTGCTTCTTATGGTTCCCCTGCTGCTTCTCCTCGTGTTTCTACACTCTTTTGTGTCCATTCTGCCCCTCAAATGGATACTTCGATTACTCAGGCAAAGTTTCTTGGCCCGGCTGACTCTGTTTCCCCTTGTGCCCCCAATTCGCATGATCCATCTTCAAGTCTTTCTTCCCACAATTTATCTTCTTCTGTTATTTCTCCCCCGATAGACCCCATGTTTCTCGACTCCACGGATTTCCAAGGCTCACTTTTGGAAGGTCCAGGAAAACACCAGGGAAATGGTTCATATCCTGCCTCTCCCATGGCTCCCGCGGGCACTGCGGCCGCTACGCGCTTTGAACAACCCATTCGCACCTCTCCCAGTGTGGCGTCCGGAATCTCGACCCCGGCTGTGAAGTCAGAACCCGGTTTGGCAGTCCAGTTCAGCACTACCCATGATGAAGACAATGAAAGCGACACGAAAAGAAGTCACCACGAGATGAGTGACGACGAGGCCATCATCTACCGCCCCAATTTGATCGAAAACATCTATGGCGTTGAAAAACGGAAGAACCAGCCGACGAAGAAAATGAAAACTGAGCATGATGTCGAAGAGAAACCGAACACGGCCACAGCACAGGTCTCGATCTCTGGAGATAGCGGGCTTGGGAAGTGGATGAAAGAGGAGGATGTGAAACCAACCCCAATTTCCACTGCATCCAACGTGGTGGATTTGACGGCAGGTATGAGATGCTTTATTTCTCCCGTTTTCCCGTTTTCCCGTTTTCCCGCTTTCCCTGCTTTTGTTTGAATTAACCTAATATTCTTCTAGATCTTGTGAACACACCTAAGGACGATGACGAAATCCTATGCACCGGTTCAACAGATCTTAGCGCCCAGCGGGTCTGCTTCGGAAAAGTCGAAAACGCAATGATCATGGCCTATTTAGTCCCCAAACCAGGGCACTCTGTTTTCACTGACTGGTCGCACGCTTGGCCGTCTATTAAATTAGACCTGCAACGACAACCTGTGAAGGGCAATTTCCAGATCGACGTCGCGGACCCTCATGGCAAAGTTTTCGGTACACTTGACCACAAAACGGCACAAGGACTGTGTCCGCTCATGGACTCCAAAGAAGCTGCCATCGAAGTGTCAGCCTTATTGGATACCCGGAGAACTTCGCCGAATGAAGAGATTTGGCATCCCACCTCAGGGCTATGGCGTGCAACTCTCAACATCTATGGCCAAAGAAAGAAGGCAGAAGCTATTGGCAACTTCCTATCTCACCGCAATGTCTGGCTAGGAACTCCAAATTCCGTGGACAAAGGTACGACTGTGTTCAATCCACATGCAGAGAGCCGACGCCAGCTTGCTGCCGCACAGGCCGCCGCCAACAACTCTGGGCGTTCTCGTCCAGGGCCAAGCATCAGATATGAAGCGCGAACTGCCGAAGAGGCCAACGATGCAGTCATGAAAATGTTCGACCAGCTCGCCAACGCGAATATTCCGGCCATGGAGCCATCTCATCATATCACGACACCACTGCTCCATCACCAAAAGCAAGCACTGTGGTTCATGACAGAGAAAGAAAAACCGCGCAAATTTGGCCGGAAAGAAGAAGACAACAATTCCTTGTGGCGAATGGAACGTGCACCCAATGGCAAGACACAGTACCGCGAGATCATCACTGGAATAATTTCAGAGCAAAAGCCCGACGAGGCCCTAGGCGGCTTGTTGGCCGACATGATGGGCCTGGGCAAGACTCTGAGTATTCTTTCGCTCATCACGTCATCGCTTAGGCTGGCTGGTGACTGGACGGAGATGGCTCCTGATCCTGTCCTTGTTCGCCGAACTCCAGGAATTCGCAACACACGGACAACACTATTAGTTGTCCCGTTGAGTGCAGTGAGCAACTGGGTTACACAGATCAAGGACCATCTCAAGCCATGCTCCATCAGCTACTACATCTTTCATGGTCCCTCGCGTATCACTGATTTAGATGAACTTTCCGAGTACGATATCATTATCACGACATACAGCACCATTCTCAGTGAGATCTCGGGGCGTGGTGCCAAAAGTGGAAAGCTCAGCCCTTTGACAAAAATGAACATGTTCCGGATTGTTCTTGACGAAGCTCACATCATCAGAGAACAAAATGCGGCACAGACCAAGGCGATCATCGGGCTCCACTCTGAGCGTCGATGGTCAGTTACTGGAACACCAATCCAAAACCGCATGGAAGATCTCCTGTCTGTGACTAGGTTCTTACGGATTGCGCCTTACGACCAACGAAGCCAATTTTCCCAACATGTAACTAACCCGGTCAAAAACGGTGACCCCAATGTACTTGCCAGGTTGCGAGTTCTGGTGGATTCATTCACCCTGCGCAGAGTGAAGGACAAAATCAATCTGCCACCCAGGGAAGACAACATCATCACACTAAAATTCAGTGAGAAAGAACAGCAATTGCATGACTTCTTCCGCGCGGAATCACAAGTGATGATGAGTGTCATTGCTGGTGAGGACAAACGCAAGTTGGGTGGCCGGATGTATCACCATGTATTGAAGGCCATGATGATTCTCCGTCAAGTCAGTGCACACGGGAAAGAGCTTCTTGACATTTCAGACCGAGAGAGAGTCAAGGGGCTATCTGTTAACGACGCAATTGACCTGGAGGAGGGCGAACCGGACGAAGCCTTGGCAGCCATAGACAAGAAGGCATACGAAATGTTCGACCTGATGCAGCAAAACTCAGTCCCCCGGTGCGGCACTTGTAATCGAGAACTCGATGAACCTCTGAATTCAGTGGGGGCTGTCGCTCGGGACGCTCCGATGGCTATTGCCCTACCATGTCACGATATTTTCTGCCCCGGTTGCTTCTCTGGCTGGAAACAAACCTTCGATGAATCTCCCGACACCCTAATCCGTTGCCCTAGGTGCGAAGGCTGGATTCAAGTGAAATACTCGACCATCACGCCTGCTGGCTTTGAAGAATACAAAGCCCAACAGGAAAGTGATCGGCAAACCCGGAAGCTTGGCAAAAGTCTTGGTGAATACGAAGGACCCCACACCAAAACCATTGCACTGGTCAACTACCTCAAGCAAAGTGTTGAAGACAGCAATAAGCTCGAAGGCGAGTCGCCTATCAAGAGTGTTGTGTTCTCTGGATGGACATCGCACCTGGATCTCATTGAGATCGCCTTGCAAAACAATGGGCTTGATGGGTATGTCCGACTTGATGGTACCATGACCCTTGCAGCACGCACAAAAGCACTCGAGGAATTTGCCAAAAATGACAATATCAAAGTTCTTTTGGCCACCATTGGTGCCGGTGGTGTGGCCCTGAATTTAACCTCTGCCTCACGTGTTTTTATCATGGAGCCCCAGTACAACCCAGCTGCCGTTGCTCAGGCCATTGACCGTGTTCATCGTCTTGGCCAAACTCGCCCTGTGCAAACCTTCCAATTTGTGATGAAGGACAGCATTGAGGAGAAGATAATGGATCTCGCCAAGAAGAAGCAAGAGATGGCGGACACGAGCCTGAATCGCGCAAAGCAGGACAAGCGAGAGACCCAGGAGGCTCGCATGCGTGAATACCGCAGTCTTTTCAAGTAGATTCTCTTACTTTTTGTTTTCTCGTCCCAGCTATGCATGCTTTCCCCCATTTTCAGTTCCCTATTTGCCCCTGCGATTTCCCTTTCTGTTCCCATTTGATTTTTTTCTGATTTTTCATGTTTCTATTTCTGCCCCAATGCCGGTGGCTCGCTGGTTTCGTTTCAATGATACCCGGAAAAGGAGAAGGCGTTAGTATTTATCATTACATCTTTGATTCTCCTTATGATCATTTACCGGGCGTTTTATTTCTATGTTTCCTTTTTACGGGGCAGTTTCCAAGCACGTTTATACACAAGTTTGCTTTAACCATAGAAATCTTTTTCTTTTCTGCATATGACATTCATTGGGTTTACACTTATTAGTACGTGCAATATTAAATAATAGACTCTGCACACTTCCAATCTTACTTCTAGAAAGAGGGAGGGTGTAGGGGTTGGAACATGATCATTAAGAGATCTAGCCCTAAGTGGTGAACAATGTCTGCCCCAGCTATTTCCTTGTACGTTTTCGCTTGTATTTCAGTCCAGGTCATCATATTTTGAGCAAGATACCATGTATTGCTATCAACCGTTGAGATTCGGACCATTGACCTTGGTTGATTCCTTTCCTTCGGCCCTGTCAAGCTCACAAGCCCGTTTCGCCTTTAGGGCTACAAGAATAGTTGATCGCTAATGCTGCCTTGTTAAGTCTTTTCTACCGTTTTTCAGATGTCTTCTCAGATATTTCCTCAGATGTATTTTATTTTATAGATATTTCTCCCCTTTATCAGTGCTATAGTTACCTCAAAATTTGCAAGACGACTTTTCCATGTATAGCCTTCAATTGCCACTCCAGTGTCAAGCCAGTAAGAGCATAACATGCTCTATTTTAACCCCGTCAAGTCAGACGGGCAATGAATCTCCGGCTGGTCAATAACAGTGAACATAGCAGTACGAGGTGGATGTCTTAGATTCGGGGACGGAAATATGTACGCGTACTTTAAGCAGCGAGTCAACAGGGTCTACGGCCTTTGGGCTAGTTGTGACCAGGATTAAACATGACATGGGCAATGGGAAGGGGGCTTCCAAGAGATCAACGGTCTAGAGTACTTGATCATGTAGGTAAAGTCACCAAAAGGAGGTTTGTATGAAGACGTCATTTGTTCTTACCATGTCCATCCCCTCAAAGCGAGAGACGACGAGAGAGCTTATGGGTATCCACGCTTGGTTGACTAGACCCTATACAAATTGGTCTCGGGCCAGTACACAAAGACACCTTTTGTTTTTCTAGGTTCGGGAGCAGACGACATTGGCGTTTTGCAAAGAAAGACTCCATCGCAAGGCCGGAAGGAATTAGAATGGTGTGATCATGTGGTATTCGTGAGATTTATTCATATGTCTGTGCAATCGGTTAAAGACCCTCCATCACATAACGCCGAGAATATAGCAAGGAAAATGAAGACCCGCCCCAGTCCTGTCTGTTTCGTATAACTCCCAAAGTGCAGGTAAATCGAATCGTCCTGAGAACACGCATAATCACTTTTGAGGATACCCATCCCCGTGGATACCCACAGCCACAGCACCGAGGACATCCTCGAGCCGAGTCCTCAACTTTTTTAAGTCTCGGACTTTCGCAGCGCGCTCCTTCTCAACTTCTCTAAGCTCTGTCTCCAGTTCTCGGATTCTGCTCTCTTGCTCAGCCTCAGAGGCGCCAATCCCAGGAAGCACAGAGATGAGGTACTCGATCTGCTGTTCTTTGATAATGAGATCGCGCGCAAGCTCCCGCTGCCGGCTCGCAAATGTGCGGGGTGAGTCCGGCGCGGGAGGGAGGTTGGGATCATCACCTTCTGATGCTGTCCCTGGTGCAGCTCCAGGCTGTTGAGGAGGCGCATGCGGGGGTGATGCATTTCCTGCAACGGCGGCTGCACCCCCCACTTTGTTTGCGATGGCTGCTGGGACCGGTGGTGCTGACGAGTTCTTGGTGATCTTGGCTAGGGCCGGTACTGCGTCGGGGACATTTGGCGGCGGTGTCGTGGGGGCATTGTCGTGGTATGTTGTGAGATAGCCAAGGGTTGCGTAGAATTGGGTTGCGAGCTATTTTGTCCGTATGGTGAGCAGGGGACTGAATGTAGGTTTTGCGGAGCGGATTTTACCTGATCCAGACAAGTCTGCAGCTGTGTGAGAATGTCAGCCATGGTAGCGACTCGAAGAGAAGAGGAAGGAGGCTTAGAGTGGCTCAAGAAAGAAGAAGTGGAATGTCTGGTCGAGCGAAAGAAGCGGAGCAGATGCGGAGACAAGCTCCAATGCGGTGAGACGGCCTTTTCTTCCTCACATCACTCAATGCGCCTATTGCGACTACGCTATGGCCTTGCTGCCGGATACTCTCACTTGAGGCTCAGAATAAATATCTGTCGCAGCTTTTCCAGCTCCCAGGTTCATCGTGAGCTGACACCGTTCACGCGCCGGCTCTTCAAACTCCCCTCGGCCCCATCTCCGCCCTCGCAACACCACAATGACCTGACAACATTTCTCTCCTACGCGGAGCATATTTCTCTTCCAGAGACGAGTACGGTACATGTCGGCACACACTACGAGTATACCGTTCTCCGAACCCTACGTCGCTATGCGCTAAGCCTTGACCGCATCGGCGGTCGCGACGACGCCGGCATCGATCTCGTTGGCACTTGGCACCTTCCGGAGCGGGAGCGAGAGCGCGCACTCCGCGTACTGGTACAATGCAAATCCCTGAAGGCCAAAGTGGGCCCTAACGTCGTCCGCGAGCTAGAAGGAACCTTCCGCCAGGCACCTGTCGGGTGGCGCACGGGCGAAACGGTTGGCGTGCTGGTGAGCCCGCGTGAGGCAACCAAAGGTGTTCGTGATACGTTAGCTCGGAGCTCATATCCGTTGTTCTGGATGATGATCGAGCGGGATGGAACCTTGAAGCAGGCACTTTGGAATGCCCGTGCAGAGGAACTTGGGATTGGCCCTCTAGGCGTGGAAACACGATATGGAACCACAGGAGACGCCGAATCTGGCTCGGTTACAAAGGAAATGCTATTGACCTGGGATGGATGTGATATCCCCGATATGGACCAGGTGGAGCAAAAGCTTTTCGAGTTCGCCGAAGAATGGGTCGCATCCTGGGGTATGGACTTGTCGGAAATCCAGAAGGGGGAGCTTCTGGATGCTGCAGAAAGAATCCTACCGCATGACGTCTCTGCTCAACTGCTTGACAGGACAATATCGGACGCAGACAGGAAGAAGGTAACCCAAGCTTTACAAGAGCGGCTACAACAGCAGCGAGCATCCGAGTGAACGCTCTACCACCTGAAAAAGATGCTATGTCCAGGCGGCCATATGGCTGGCTGCAATTTATGAAGAGGAATTGTATGACTTAATGACAGAAAATAATCCAAGGGTATAGAAACACCAACAGCGATAGAAAGACACGGCTTCCAGCCTCCAAAAATAAAACGCCAGAGACCACAGACAATCAGAAAACCCCCACTCGTCATCATTATCCTTGCATCGTTGACCAAAAGTAATTTGCGTAGAAGAAGCGGGAGAATTTTGGGTCGATATTAACGACATGAACATCGCCCTTACGGCTATTGCGAATGACCGCTCGGTTGAAATTGCCCGCCTCATCGGGCTCGATATCAACACCGAGAGAACGGAAGATCTTGAGCCGCAGACTAGATAGATGTTAGCAAGAGTCTCAACCTAAGACCGGGATACAGGCACGCACATTGTCGCATCATCGGCCTCACGCTCGCGCCGCGTTGTTTCGTCGCCCTCGAGGCCCTGGGATTCTAGGTCGACCAGTCTTTCCTTGAGCATCTCCAGCTCGCTCTCCAGGCGCTCACTTTCAATCTCTAGCTCCGATGCAGCCTTGGCGATACGAAACTTCTTAGTGTCTAACTCCACAATCTCCGCCGCGTGTTTGCCCGAGTCGTGCACGGCCACGGCTTCTTCATGTTGTGTAGATAGGGAATTTAAGTGGCGTGAAAGTTTTCGCATGGCCGACTCGGCCTCGCGAATGCGCAAGTCGCGCGATTGCTGGAGCGCTGAGAGCGAGTCATTGATGCGTGTGACGGCTTGTTTATCGGGGTGGATGTTAAAGTTGCCGATCGTGTGGTGGATGAGCTGAAACCGTTAGTAAATTCGTCGGGCCTAAATTATGGAGCAAAGGGAGTAGTACATACAGTTCCAGGGTCCTCATCGAGCAACATGGTGTCGGTGGTTACAAATGTCGAGGTGGAAAGTCGGTTGTTTTGGGTTTGTTGCGGCAGCAACAGCCACAGCACCGCCACATATGTTGCTCCTCCGCAAAGTGACGTTGTGCCTGTGATTTCTCCGTCCTCGCTTTTGCCTTCTCGCTCAACGCAACCAAGACTCTTACTTTTGATAAACTGCTATCGGATCGTTAGAACTCTTGTTCTAATCAATATTACTCCGTCTAAAGACCACAAACTTCCTATCTCGCCATGTCCAACCTTCCATGTAGGTGGTTTGTTCCGACTGATGCCTGATGCTTGGAAACTAACTTGCTTTGCCCCTCCAGATGCCGCCGATGCGGAAAGGTTTGTTTTCCGTGGAAAAAAATCAGTGAAAGAAAATCTCGGAACTGTAAGAACTAACCTGACTATCACCGACACAGTCCCTTGAAACCCGCCGAGCTACAGGTCCTAAGAGCGCAGTACGAGAAAGAAGGCGACTATGTCGGGATCCAGACAAAGTTCAATTACGCATGGGTATGGATTTCTCGGCCTTGATCAGGTGTGGCCGCGCTAACCGGTACTCCCCGCCCATGCGGGGTGGTATTGACTACAGGGTCTGATCAAATCCAACATCCGTTCCGAACAGCAAGAGGGTGTTCGCCTGCTTTCAGAGATCTTCCGCGGAGCCCCAGAGCGGCGACGTGAGTGCCTCTATTATCTGGCCCTCGGCAATTTCAAGCTAGGGAACTATGGCGAAGCCCGCCGATACAACGATTTGCTCCTGGAGAAGGAGCCCGCAAACCTCCAGGCTGCCAGCCTTGGGTCTCTCATCGATGATAAAGTCGCCAAGGAGGGCCTGGTGGGTGTCGCGATTGTGGGTGGCTTGGCTCTCGTCGCGGGTGTGGTTGGCAGCTTGGTGATCAAGGGAACCAGAAGACGGTAAACATATGTTTAGGATTGACGTGGCCTGCAAAGGCCGTGACAGCCGAAAGGAGCGTCCGTTGAAGTATAACCACCTATGTATATTTTTCGTGTGGGATCTGATTTATTGGCCTTTGCGATTTCTTTTTTTGTCGGAGCATCCGAGGGCGTTACATCTTTCTTCTCTACTCTCTCTCTCTCTCTCTCTCCTTTGAAGCCACCAGTAGGGTGGTAGTATGCTACATACCTACCAAATCGGACATGACCCAACATTCGTCTAATGCGTGCATGTACATAGCTTCTAGTAGCAAAACGAGTTGGTCACATTCATAGATTGCTATGTAGTATATGCCTCGGCATCGAACCTTGCCATACTGCAATGTCGATAGTGTCAATTATTATCTCTCTTCAACCTGAACAATCTTGCCGGTCTCAACTTCATAGAAATACCCTGTAATTGGAACATCCAGGATAAGAGGACTATCCTTCAATATCTTAATATCATCCCGAACACTCTGCTCTAGATCCCCGAAGGGCAGAAACGCAATGTGGTCGACATTCTGGTGTAGATCCGCACGGATCTTGTCTCTGATACTCTCGTCGGTGAAAGTGAGCATTCCACAGTTCGTCTGAAGATAGTCAGCAATTCATCCAAAAGTTGATAAGATGTAAGCCAAGGTCGAGGCTAAGTCTTAATGGTTCGTAAGGGTTTTGTACATGGTGCACGATAACGATCTCGCGGGTGCCCAACAGCTGTTGCGAAATGATAATGCTGCGCAGTGCATCTGAGACTCTGCCGCCGGCATTGCGGATTACATGGGCATCGCCTTCTTCTAGACCGAGGACGCGAGCAGGATCTATAGAGTACATAGTAGGTGTGAGTATCATTCTCTTGTATCGGCAGTACTGTGGATTATAGGTACCAAGGCGTGCGTCCATGCAGGCTACCACAGCTACCTTTCTGAAATCGAAGAAATAGAGTCAGATGTGTCTTTTGCAGAATACTGGTAATAAACGATGAGGCTAGAGCGAGAGCTATCAACGAACCGCTGTGGGGGTAGCTGCAGGTCGCCCTTGGTGAAAGATGCGACATAATTGGCATTGGCTGCTTCGAATTCCTTTGCGACAGACATAATAGTTTTAGTATGCTTCGAATATATTAATTTGGAGGACCTTTGGGGTTGATAATGGTATATAAAGAACATGCACACCCCGCTTCTGATGTGATATGCGCGAAGAAAGGCAACATATCTTGCCAATGGTCGGGAAGATTAAGCTACTTGAGTGAGAAATACTTGGCATTTAAGAGTAGATATAAATTCAGTTGTTTTCCATCAAAAGCAACGCTCATCATACACCTAGAATTCTCTTTAATACAATTTTAAATTAGACTCTACGGGCCTTCTCTAGACAGCCCTAGAGACCTACTTACTACTTCTAGCCCTGATATGAACCTGGTACGAATGTAGTGATTATTTGCAATTATTGCTATGTGCCAAATATAGGCAACTAGATCAAGCCTTGAACTCCTTCTTCGCAACCCGTTCACAAAGGTCGCGCAAGACAACTCCAACAGCTTCGAAATCACTTGTCTCCAAGTAAGTCTGACCACTCAGGCGAGTCCATAGCCAAGGTCCATGGCGGAAAACTGGCAGGAAAGTGTTATGGTTGTCCAACAGCTGCGTCTGAATCCAAGAAAATGCATTCGGGGCTTCTTCCTCGGACAACACACCCAAAGGGATATGATCGAAAGATTCGGCCTCTTTTCCGGCAGGGGCAACAGCAATAGGCAACCGAACCGTAGTCATGGCACACTGGCGCATACGGCTCTCCTGACCAGGCTTCAGATCAGGTTCTTGCATGACATCAGTACCGAGAGCGGCAGCAACAGCATCTGCGCCTTCATTTGCAACACGCTGGATGTAGGCAATAATAGCATCCTCGCCTCCGCAGACTTCAGCGCGGAATTTCAGCGCTGCTGGAACGCAGATATACGCGGAATCATCACTGGTGGCGACGAACTGAAAAAGTCGCTCGAAGGCCGTCTTTGTGACGGGGGCATTGGGGTCTTCAAGCACAGATGCGAGAGTTTCGGGAGACTCCGGCGCTGGGATAAATCCCCAAGAGGTTGGCATGGTGGTGCGGAGCAGATGCTGGTTACGTCGGGGTGTATAGAGGATTGCACAGCTGCGGGGTGTGTAGAGCCATCTTTATGAGGCTGAGTCAATATTCGATGTTTACTTAAGTTATTGGAAACGGTAGGATAATAGGGGATGGTCCATACTTGTGACAATTTGATACGAAGAAGTCAGGCTGTAGCTTCTCCATATCGAGGTGGATATTTCCAATGCCGTGCGCAGCATCGATAACGCTCAAAATACCCTCTTCACGACAAATTGCAGTAATCCGTTCAAAGGGAAATCGCACACCCGGATTACTGACGATGGCATCGAAGACACTGGCCCGGACCTTGAGTCCCTCTTCACGAGTTTGACGAACCACCTCGCGGAAACGGCGTTCTAGCTCGTCTTCGGTAATGGGAAACTGGAAAGACACTTTTCGGGATTGGAAAGAGCTATGCTCTTGTAGGGAGACAACACCCTTCTCAACAGCACCGTAGACGGGCTCAAAATAAATGAGTGCCTCACCCGGTTGGAAAGCCAAGTTATACAGTACTGTCGCCACGCCTGTAGTCGCATTTTTGACAAACACACACTCGTCTCGCTGGGCATTGAGGACCTTTGCAACAGCCTCACGAGCTTCATCTAGATACTCTGCATGGTGTCGGCGGATATAGGGATCTGGCCGCACATCGGCCAGATCCATGAAGGCACGCTGTGCGTCTTTGACGGGAATCGGATGGGCGCCAAACGAACCATGGTTGAGGTTCTTATAGGCGGGATCAAACATCCAATGCTTCAGCATCGGCTTGCCAAATGGAGTTGATTGACCGGTCATGATGTTAGGGGAATGTAAGAAAGCTTGGAAAGGATAGGATAAGTTCGGAACACCGCAACTTCAGCGGGAGGAAGTCAATTTAAGAACAAGGCCCAAGAGTAATGACTCAAATTAGCTCTTTGATAACTTTGTCATTCCTTCAGAACATCGAGAGGTCTGATCCTTGAAAACATAGGTGAGTCACGCCGAGCCAATGACGACTCGTGGGGTCTTGCGGTGCTAACCGGAGATCCACATGCCAGCCGAAGGGCGTCGAGATAGAATATCGTTTGCGTGTCATACAAAGATGAGATGAGAGATAAGGATACGCATGAGATCAGTATTTTAAGTTGCATGGCTTGCGTTGACATTATTTTACAGTAGATCCTGGGGGCCACGACAATGCGGCTTATTGCTTTAGTTCATCCCAATGAAATTGGAACATATAAAGTGAAAGATCGCACTAGTGGGACATTGTTCTGGAAATTTGGAGCAGTCGCTACTAGTACAACCAAATGAGATACGGTCAATCAGCTGAATTGCCGGGCCAGATGCCCCGCGTTCGTGTGTGCATTATATATTTACAGGTAGAGATGTGTGCTATAAATCACAGAGATTATCGAAATCCCAGGGCAAACTTATCGTTGCCAGACGAAGAGCCTTTTCAACGCTCTGCCGTCGGAATCCTGGACCATTCCCAACGCATATGGCTTCCTTTGAGAGGACTACAGTGGCATTAGTACACTTCTTCAAGTTATTCTGTTTCCATGAACTCACATTTAATGAAGGTTGCTATATCAAGTGATGACGAGACTGAATAATCAAAACGGCCAGAGGAATCACGAAAGTTCTCAATGATCGCTCTCTTGTCGCGCAGGTATCTTTGCACTCCGATGGCATCCAGCCACTCACCAGAAGCTGATTCGAGCGCAATCTGCCATGTTCTAGACGAGATCTGAAGCTGTTCACCCGAGAATATGTTCATACTGGACCGCAGGGCGTGAAACACATTAGTCTTGCGATCTGTCAAGTCACCGGTTTTATCTTGCAAGACAGCGTAAAAGCCTGAGATCAGACTGTTGCGTTCTGAGAGACTCGGAACAGACCCAAAGATATGCTGGACTGTGGAATGGTGTGGATTGTCGATAAGAAGGCGGTATCCGTTCTGACAGCAAGTCCGGACTAGACGTTGTGCAATATTCCACTGCCTGCCAGGCGTTATATTACTAGATGGTAGATCTAGTGTTGAGGAGTTCGATAATGGCGGAGTGATATAAGGAAATTGAACAGTAGGTGACGCCATGACGAGGTCAAATGGCAGGATGGATTGATCTTGATATGGTGGGGTAGGAGGGCTGGGCCAGCTCGTGGCAGCTGATTGTATTATATCCTCGGCATCTGTTGAAGCTTCTGAGTATGCGTCTAGAACTGGTGTCTGGGCTGTATTATTATTTGTGACTCGGGACTCTTTTGCGGCCCGAACGAGGGGAAGGGCCTCCTCAGTCGGTTCATCGCTCCCGGCCTTCGCAAGTGACACACATTGCTGAGTTATGTTTTGAAGGGCCGATGCGATATGCGGATATTGTAAGAGGATTTGATCTTCTATAAGAAGATTACTGAAGGAGAGGAAAGAGTGGCTGATATTCTCGATTCCGGTTTCTAATTCGTGTACACGATTCTGCAGGTTACCGATTGTGGTCTCCTTTCGTTTGCGATATGCCTGCTGCGCGAGGCGGAGCTGTTTGCGACGTCTCTAGAAATTAATGAGTATAAGATCGGGCACTTGGAGCGTTGGAATCTGACCCACCTCTGGCACTTCTTGATCGTCAGTCACAGTTCGAGGACGACCGCGTTTGCGACCACTCGGTTTAGCAATTTCTTCGCCCATTGTCTGGAATTAATATATGAGAAGATCTTGTCTCGACTTGTATCGAAAATGTGCAGCCTGGGAGATCTGTAAGAAGCATGACAAATGCGGAGGCGAGTACGATTATATGATCTGGCCGAGGAGTCGGGATGTTGAATAATCGAAAAATCAACGGGATGACATAAGACGGAGGAGATCCATGGTGGATGCTCAGTGCTTCCAAGGTTCATATTGGTCACTTGACTTCATCTATATGACCCGCTTTCCTCTACTTAATTCATACTACATCAAATGTTATACATGGGAAGGGTGCTTTGTACATGTCCATTCGTGCTAAACCCCAGAAAGCAAATGAGGTCAAAGTAAACTCCAAAAGCCTAGCTAATTTCGAGCAAAAGTAATGTAAAAGCCCACGTAAACACAATATGACTACTATCAAGAGAATATAGAGATAAGAAGTTGCATAAGCTCCCTCACTCCTCATATGTACCCTCGCTGTATGTGTGCTCATTGGCCGTATCCTCATCATCTGTATCCTCGTCAATCCGTATTATCGTGATCCGCATCCTCATCGTCCAAATCATCAGTACTTGTATCCTCCACACTACTTTTCGTGTCCGACTAGGGTAAAATTTCTCAAACTGGATAGATTCCAAGTTTGGCAGGTTTTCGGATAGAGCCTCAGATTCTGCAATATAAAGAATGGCTGGTATCTCAATTCGAACATTCGACAAATTCGGGAAGAGCTTCTATATATGCAAAAGCCCCAGTTAGTCATGTGGTACAGCAAGCAGATGCCCGGGTGGTGGTATGGTCAGTGGAACAAACCAGAATCCGGTCAGTGAGATTATCCCATTGGGCAGGATATAGAATGCTAGGCCTAGCCCAACGGTCGACATGAAGGGTCTGGAGATTTGGCATGTTCAAAGTCGGGACGCGGATACTCTCCTCGCCGGTGTCCAAGTCGTAAAAGCGCAAAACAAGGCGTAGAGTGTGTAACTTCGGGAAGAACACATCTTCCAAAGCCGGCTGTACCATTCCTTCAGTCTTTCGGTTATAGATTGTTACGGTTGCACTCTTCATAAGGTTGGCATAAGTCTGTCGGCGCCCGGAGGAAATTTTTAGCATGACATCGTTGAGAGGTTCACCATCTGCTTCCATGTTGCTTCACAATATACGTATTGCTTCATGGCACCATTTCTTATTTACCAAGGCGCAACTCAATAAGCAACGTGTGCGATGCCAGATTGCATTGTCCTTGTCGATCCAACGGAGGATTTCTCCCACTATTTCTGGAAGAGCCAAAGCTCGATGGGCAGTGAGGATAACGCTTTCGTCACTCATGTTTGGAGGCGATGGTATTGGATCGATCATATTAGCTCGGTTGTTGGAAAAGGAAGACGTGGAGAATGATGGAGTTTTAGAAGCAAGAAGTCTTCACTGTGAGATTTCTCAGGAATGTCTTCCAAGGTTCCATTTCGTAGATGGCTATAGATGGCCCCGAAGGAGATCCATGGATCCCGATGATTTCCTCCTAGTCCTATCTGAGCAATATGTGTAGTATCCTAGCCATCCCACTCCCTCTTCTTATATAGTACTTTCCTTTTTATATACTTGATATTCTGGATGACCTGGTTTGTTTGAAATGATTATAATAGTCTATATAATGTTGTACTTTTCTTCTTTAATCCCTCACCGTCACAATCCTGTCAAGATAGAGTGTACCAAACTAAGAGAGCTATTACTATTTTGCCACGGGAACCTCAGACGAAGCCTATTCTGAATCTTGCTATAGATGTAACTCGCATCTCATTATATTTCCACTCCTTGCATTGTATGCCAGCTTTCAAAATTCACGTGAGTGAAATCGCTGGCGCTGTTTGGATGCATGGAGTAGACATGAGAGATTGATGTATGGAAAACAAGACTTTAGATTAGTGACCAGATTATGGGTAATTCAATGAGTTATGAATTCATGAAAACTCAATATGTATGTAGGGCACGTGTGTGCCATCAATTGGATGTTCCTGTTTGGCATCTATGAATGATAGAAAGTAAAGTGTAAACAAGAATATAAGCTGCCTCTAAGCGCCCAAATGCTGCGGCTGTTGTGCGAGCCGCAAAAGTCATCGCTCATGTGTCATGTCCCATAAGAATAAGCCAACGCCGGGTCCGATGAAGTCATAATAATACAAACGCGGATGCGTTCAATGCAATGCAATAACACGAGCAAAAAAAAAACACACACACAAGACACCTGCCGTCGCAGGAGCTGGGTATCCGCACTGCCGATCGATGGAGGAATATGAGGACCAAAAGCTGCTGTAGCCTCTCGAGTGAGCGTTTTGGTAGAAATAATGGTAGTAGTGGGTCCGATCGAACATATGAGGTTCCTCGTCAAATCTCAACGCCAAAGCGGGAAAAGGCAGCCGAAGAAAAAGGCAAGGGTGCTGACATAAAGCGGAAGGTAGACTGGGGAAAAGATTCGATATTAACAGACGAATCTAATTGAAGGATTCGGGGGACTGCTCACTCATTGAGCCTCCACCTGGTGGCTTGTTCTGGCCAGAGTTAGACTCCCAGTCATACTGGTATCCTGTCGACAAGGCCGTAGGAGAGCCGGATGCTACCCAGGGCCAGACATTCGGGGTGACCCAGCTTGAGGTTTCTTTGTGCGTTCCGCTCCAGGGAACCGGGACGCTGTCGATGGTTGCAGTAATCTGAGGTGCGGACTCGGTCGAGGTGGGCTCGGCGTCTTTGTTGCCATTGACTTTGCCTCCTTCTGCGACGATTGACTGCCATGAGCCACTTCTATCACCATATCTGTACGAAGTTCCGGTGGAGTAATCAGTCACCGTCATTGACTTCATGTACATCTTGAAAGGACCTTGGCTATAGTCTGTTTGACCACCAGCCCAGTCTACGCGAACACAAGATATCAGCAAGCACGACAAGAATAATTTGCTGGACAGTCCCACTCACCAATAGTGCCCTTGGCATTGTTCGCATCACCGCCGGCCCACACACCGACCTTGACCATCATCGGGCTCTGTGGGTATTGGTTGGTCTCTGCCGTCTCGGGAGTGAGAACACGAACAGTCTTGCCATCAACTGCCCACACAATTTGGCTGCTGGTCCAGTCGATGGAGTAAGTGTGGAAGTCGTCATGGTTTCCGGGATTTTCATGGTAGGCGCCACGGCTGAATGAACTTGTGTCTCCTTTGCCGAAGTAATTGGTCTGTACTTGGGCGTTGTTTCCGCCCAGCCATTCCCAGTCAATCTCGTCTAAATCATCGGACTGCAGAACTGCACTGCTCACGATTCCCGTCCCTGGTGCTGCCTTGATAGTGCATTCCACGCGGCCGAACATGATGTACCAGCCGGACTGAATCAGCGGGCCATCACCCTGCTTGGCAATAGTGAAGGTTGCACCATTCGTTTGGTCAAATGTGACGGCCCCAGTTGACTTGAAAGCATCAGCTGCGCCGCTTGTGAAATCGAACGTCTTATCAGATTGGCTAAATGCAGGATCAGCGGGACATGCTGCTGGCTGTTAGTGACATATCGACAACGATGATTATGAGCCTTACATTTCTCTGTCGGATTGCAATCGGTATAAGTTTGGGCCGCGACTAGCGTGGAAGACAGCAAGCCCAGCGCCGCAAGAAAGAACCGCATGGTGAACCAAATAGAGTAAGCTATAGGTAATCTCCCAACTATTATGCAATAATGAAGAGGTGTGATATGAAAAGGGGAAAAGAAAGAGGAAAGAAGAGGGAGGTTTGACAGGTACACAAACAGTCTTAAACAATCAGGGAAGGTGCCAGCCCCCTCCGTTTTCGTTGCTTCTTTAATCGATGGGTCTCCCGGTTGTCCGTCATTGGTCCAATCATAAACCGATCAAGATGTCCACAGGTGGAACCTAGAGAGCCACGTTATTCCATGGAGTCTACACGGAGTATGTAGTCATTGTAGGTACATTCTACGGATGTGCAGTTCAGATGCCAATGTGAATATGTACAATGGTTATTCCGGCGTAACACAACATATTCGATTAGGCATCCTCGAGAATAGTATGCCCGGAATATGTAAATATTTTAGGCATCCGATGAAAACAGTCTGAAAAACCAAGAAAAAGCGGCAAGGCCCAAGCAAAATAATAATAGGTGGCAGGGGACCCACATATATTACCCACAACTCCCAGCCTCCCGTATACTTCACTTATTATTAGAGACGTGATCTCATATTGAAGATCTTCTTTGCATGATATGCATTTAGAGACTCCATACTCCAGACTTGTCTTCAATCTGAAACAAAGAATAGGTAGTACTAATCAATAGTCGTGATTCCAATGTTCCCGCCAGGACTGTCTACCATTGGGCAGGTATTTCCCCATTAGCTCTAGCGGCCTTATGAATGATATGACTTTGACGACCAATCTTGGCTAATCTTTTGATATCTGTAATGCTTAATGCCCACTTTGCTTAGGTATGGTAGTAGCATAAAAGGCTGGTCTAGACTTTGACATAAAGCCGCCGATCTATGTAGGCGATCGATGTAAGGGCGATCTGCCGGGCGACGAATTGAACCACGACAATGGGAGAAAAATAGCCCGACATCTCTATATTCAGCGGTGATAACTGGTTTCTCTCCCTGGTAATAACTGCATAAGAGTATAAACTTTTGTTCAAGTGTCGCATCTAGGCTCCTGTACGATTAGGTAACGATCTCGTGCGGTATACTGGTCTACCTAATCTAGTGACCTTTCTACCTACATTTACTGTGATAATGTGGAAGTAGCCCGGGCTACGAATATTCTCTAGGAAACGCTCTAGGCAAGGGTAAATGTATTGTGTGCAGGGCGATGTGGGAGGAACTGCGTGCGCTCTTGGAGAACCGGTTTTCCACGAGACTAGACTGGGACGTTGACGCATAACGGACGCTTATAAGTTCAAAATAGCAAAAGGCACAAGGTTACTAGTAGATCAAACCTTTGCGTGACGTAAAAGACATTTTTGGCAACTTATCGCGATCAGGTCCAGTCAGAGCGGGATGGTCGGGGTATAGGGCTATGCATTTAGCGTCTTCAGACGCAAACTTCTTGCGGTGAGCGTCGCTTGGTGGATTCGTTAATTTTCCCACACAACTCATTTTGTTCTTCCTTCACTAACCGTGTCAAGCACTCAACACCCGGTAAGTGTGTTAGGTGTGTTGGGTGCTTGGCACGGTTCCCTTCTCATTCCACCTAGACACTTATCCCACTATCTTATCAACTATACGCAACGCTGCTAAGCTATATTTCAACATTCTCATCCGATCTTTTTACCATGGGTGAACTGGTCCCCTTGGTGAGGGCGCCAGTCTTGCCGAAAAGATAGTTATCGTGGGCAGCGGTAACAAAGGCCTAGGGTATGTGATGGCTCGTCTGATCATCAACGAAGAGGCCATGGTCAAGGCGGCCATTACTGCTCGAACCGACACTAAGGTCAACGCCAATTCCACCGAGACTTGCGCAAATACCGAACTATAGCTTAATCTCAATGGTTAAATCAGGTTGGCACATAAAATTTAGATTTGCGAACTTGACATGGTTTGTAATGCCGGGTTCAACCGTTTCGCCTTTGAATCTACACGCTCCACTCTAGATTTGCGGGGTCTCTAGCAGTTTCCACCTCAGTTTCCACCTAGACGGTGGATTGCTAGACCCACTTATTGTATTCAATCTAGAGGAAACTGCTGGGAAAGGATCTCCTAGAATCACATGGACTACAGTCATACCGAGAACACGCTGAAAATTTTATGCGAAGCTGGTGTTGTGACCATCATACAACTTCGAACACCAAGCATTCTAACTCTTCCACCGTTACTAGGACAGCAAGATGGGGATGCTTCCGTCCAGGAGCTGGCGCTTAGAGCGCACCCCGAGGAGATCATAGTCAATAATATCCGCCCCGGCGTTTCCAACGAAATGAACAGTGCTAGCACTGTGCCTGCTTAGTTCAGACATGAGAGCAGAACTCTAAAAGAGGTCGTGTTTTTGTTCATGCTACTGTCGTCATTGGCAGAGATAGTTTGAGAAAGTTTGAATCGATCAGTACGTGTTAATTATGATGGTATCAGGATCATTTTGAGAAGAAAAAGATATACTTCAATTTCCAATGCATGATGGAGGTTCGCTGAATTGGTTTTGATTTAGCCTGTATCTCACAGGACTGTTCTGTGGGCATAACTATTTGTACAGTACTAATCCGTAGAAGGGGACCCAAATATCAAAATCGATGGCTTTTAATTAACGTTCAAATGAAGGTATAGGGCAGATATATCACGAGCTAGATAAATTGCAAGGGAGAAATGAGCTGTGCAACGGTAGCAATACATTCCTTGGCAACCCGAGCTGTCACCAATATATATAAAAGAAATATGAGTAAGGTGCTACAGGGATTCTTTGTCATAGCCTCAAAAGTGAAACTAGTTAGGACCAATGACTACTAGAAGGCTATGTAAGAATGGCGTAGGTTTATGTGCCTTCAGAGGCAAAAATAGAACGTGATGTAGAACAAAGACGGAGCTTCTCCCTGTTAAGCACGGACAGCGTCACGGACCATGCCCAGAATAAGAATATCTATAAAATATCAGAAGAAATGAAGGAATGAAAGGAAAAATAGAAAGAAATTGTTTCAATTATCTGGAGTACCTGATTAATCTATATTTCACCTGGGTGAAAATGCAAGGTGTTGTCCAATTGTCTCCAAAGCGCTAATGAGCCTCATGACTTCTACCCGACATCCGACATGGGTTTCTTCTTTTCTTATTACAATCTCATCTTCAACTTCCTTTTATATTTTTTTCCCCCTCCATTATAGGGATCTTGGCTTTGTTCTCGATCGTCATTACGTTGATCCGCCTTTGTCACGAGTCATCCCCACTCTTTCTCTTCCTCCCCCCCCCATTAACCCTGGACCTCAAATAATCACCCCGTCCGCCTTGTATGCGCCCCGGTTACCCTTAACCGTGATCACTTCCTAAAACTTCATGAAATAACGCCCCATTCTCGATACGCCCCATTTTGACCCCTACACCCTCTTGCCTCAACCTTTTCATACGCCCTCTATCACCCAGCTCCTTCACGCTCTCAACTTAATTGCCTCTCATCAAATTGGCCCTTCAGAGTTTCTTCCGGCTATTAGACTCTCTACCGTGTCGCCGGCCTCAACGTGGCGCCAGCATCTGAGACAGCAGAATCGATACACGTTGCAGCTCCGCCGGTCGCCCATACCACCCAATAATTATCGGTTCTTTTAATGCTGGACTGTTCTGAACTATCGCCACACCCCAAGATACAGCTGGCTGCGACTTGACTAGGGTTGCCGTGGTGGCATTCGGCCGAGTCTGAGAGCAGCTATGCCGGCGCGGGATCGCAACCAACCCGACAACCGTCAGGGTTCGGAGAGCTCTGGACACAGCTGGAGGTCGCAAGATACCGTGCGAAACTCGGAGGGTCAGTCTTTAGACCAATACGAGGCCTCTACTGGAGGTCACAATGCCGGCTCGTTTCCGGGTTCCTTGAAAATGGACTCCAAGTAAGCTTATGTCTCTTCAAAGGACCCACTGGCTCTCTATGCGATCATGGCGTGTCGAATCCAAGCTCAAAATGAAGAAGTGCTGATCTTTTTTTTCCGCCAGGCCCGACTCGAAACCCCCTCGGATTGATTGGGAAAATTCCATGTGGTCATGGAATTCCCCGGATATTTCCCCAACCGAACAACGCAAAGCCTCTAGCTTTAGCAATCGCCGCGAGGGTTTGACTGTTCCAAGTAACAGACATAGTCCATCTCAATCATCCGTCTCGAGTCCTCGACCTCTGCCCCTTCACCCATCTCGCGTCGACTCCGACGAGATCGAGTCGATTGCCCCGTGGTCCACAGCCCCCAGCAGTGGTCAGCCAGATAATAGTGGCACTTTTTATAATGATTACTCGGAGCATGAAGCCTCGCCTGCATCATTCACATTTCGCCCCACGACCGGACGAACATTCGCAAGCGAACCCGCCGAGTTGGAATACGGGGAACACCGCCGGCCATCTGCTGCAAGCGCAACCACAGTCAGTAGCCAGGGGTCTAGATCTAGTATTAGCCAAAAGTTTCGAAAGAAGCATTTGAAAGGTCTACTTGGTGATGACTATCATTCGCCTGCGGAGCTTCAAACCGATGACGATGGCGCCCAGAACCCGCCGAACAGGCGTGGGGGACCAGTCGACCAGTTGAAGGCGCGCGAGAGAGCGAACTCAGATGGCTCGCGCAATACGCCCGAGGGCTCCAACTCCTCGCAACGTTCCCAGAAGCCACGGGCAAATATTCCTTTGCCCTCCAGTGACGTCACTCCATGGGACTATCAGAGCTTTAATGACATCCCACAGTATGGGGAGGCACCAGTGCGCCATGTACCCATCGGCCCCGACGGACAGCGTCTTCCACCCTCAGATAATGGTACCGCAGGGCAGAGGGAGCCAAGCCGACGCGGACCCGGCAGACATCGTCCTTCACGAAGCAAGGAAGAGAACCCGACTGTTGCTGGCGATCTAGCATGGTCCCAACCTCGACCTGCTACTGGCAGGGACGACATTGGATTGCGGCCTTTCAATGAGCACTACTTGCATTCAACGACTGACATGAGCGACTCTACTGTATTAGGGGGTCGGTCGACAAGTCCAACACCTAGTGTGCGTAGCACATACCGAGACCCCGATCAGAACTCACAGCATCCCAGACTCGGCGGGTTCATCAAAAAGATCCTCGGGAAGTCGCATGACAAATCGAGGAACTCTTCCCCACCGCGACGCGATAGGCAAGGAAGCTTCGGGGACGGGAGTACTTCTTCTCGATACCCAGAGTCAGTAGATTCAGATCGAAAGAAAGACTCTGGGAAGGGGGGCCTGGTTGGCGGAAGAAAGATTGGTAATCGTCGCGTGTTCACTCATCAAGGTGGTGACCATTATAACGCTAACAAGGACGACAAAACTCAAGAGGAGAACAAACACTTCTTCCACCTTGATGTCGATATGGCAAATCTGAAAGGGATTGTCCGTCCACCTTCGCCTGGGCAAATGAAGCGTGTGAAGGATGGAACGGTCACACCCGGCGACGATTCCAAAGTCGAAAAGCCATGGAATGCACCTGAAAGTTGGCAGGTCAGGGGGCCCGTCGACCTTACCCTGGAAGAACCTACTTTGGAGGAACCCACCCCCGTCGGTCCTCGTGAACGCGAAGCTTCGTACTTTATTCGGATCTTCCGAATTGATTCTACTTTTGCCACGCTATCGGCTGGTGTGAATGCCACCGTGTCGGAGATCCTCCTAATGCTTGGTCGGAAGTCTTTCTTGCAAGATCATCTCAACAATTATGAGATTGTTCTGCGGAAAAATGATCTCTCGCGGCAACTTGATCACAATGAGCGACCTATTCAAATGCAAAAGCGGCTGCTGGAACAAGTTGGCTATACGGAAAAGGATCGTATCGGAGATATTGGCCGCGAGGATCACAGTTATCTCTGTCGATTCATATTCTTGCCAACTAAGCTCAGCGGTTACAGCAGTCTCGAGAGTGAACCTGGTTTCAACAAAGCGCAAAAGTTCAGCCATGTGGATCTCCAAGGTCGCAGTCTTGTCACCATCCCAATTACGCTGTATGCAAAATCCTCCGAGATCATCTCACTGAACTTGTCGAGGAATTTGTCATTGGACGTTCCCAAAGATTTCATTCAAAGCTGCATTAACCTGCGAGAGATTAAGTTCATCGGGAATGAGGCCGCATTTCTCCCACAAAGCTTTGGTCTAGCCGCCCGATTGACCTATCTGGATGTGTCAAACAACTGCCTCGAGGACTTGGATCATGCGGGTCTCGATCGGCTGACTGGTCTTGTCAGCATCAAGATGGCGAACAATCAGTTAACTAAGCTTCCCAGCTCTTTTGGTAATTTCCAAAACCTGCGAAGCCTGAACATGTCGTCAAATAGTTTCAAGATCTTCCCTGATTTCCTTTGCAACCTCAAGAGTCTGGTTGATCTCGATATCAGCTTCAATGGCATAGAAGAGCTTCCCAATATTGGCCGCTTGGTCACTCTCGAACGCCTTTGGATGACAAATAATAACTTGAGCGGGCCTCTCGATGATTCCTTTGGGGAATTAGTGAACCTCAAGGAGTTTGATGGACGCTTCAATGCTATCACCAATATTGATGCTCTCTCTAGTCTTCCCCGCCTAGAGCAGATATTCTTTGGTCACAATCTTCTATCACGTTTCAAAGGCTCATTCCCGAGGCTGCGGAGTCTACATCTGGACCACTGCCCAATGACGCAATTTGATGTTGATGCTCCTATGCCAACGTTGACTTCTTTAAACCTTGCCTCCGGCAAGCTCTCCCAATTCAGGGATACCCTTTATGAGAATTGCCCGAATATGACGAAGCTCGTCCTTGACAAAAATCACATGTCCTCGGTTTCGCCTCAGATTGGCAAGTTGCGTCGACTGGAACACTTCAGTATGATCAAAAACCCACTCTCGTCTTTGCCTACAACCATAGGTTGCCTTACCGAGCTTAAGCACCTTAATCTGAGGGAGTGCAATTTGACATCTCTGCCAGCCGAAATTTGGCATTGTGCCAAGCTGGAAATACTTAACATCTCCTCAAACATTCTGTCGAGCTTTCCAAAATGCGGTGCTCCGTACCCTCAAATGCCCGGTGAGCCTACAAACACACCTGCAGCTACACCGGGCATTGCTGGAAACCCCAGCTATGAAGATATAGGCCCACTGGATGAACCAGGTCTACGTCGACCTAGTCAAACGTCGAATGGGATTATGAATTCTGTATCACCCAACGGGTATCGGAATCCTTCAACTGGGCAACCTGCTAGGAAGGTATCGGCGACTTCGCGATCATATACCGACCCGAACTCGGGGATTCGGAAGGACTCAAACTTCTCTCAGCAGATGGCAATGACTTTTGCAGCGTCCCTTCGAACTCTTTCACTCGCCGACAACAGGCTTGAAGATGATGTTTTCCGGGAACTATCCTTGCTCCCAGAGCTGCGTATTGTCAACCTTTCCTACAATGACCTGACAGAAGTACCGCAAGGAATTCTCAAACGGTGGCCATTGATTTCCGAGTTGTACCTGTCCGGCAACGAGTTGACCTCCCTCCCGTCCGATGACCTGGAAGAAGGAAGTAACCTTAAGATTCTTCATCTCAACGCCAACCGGTTCCAAGTCTTGCCTGCAGAGCTTTGCAAGGTTAGCAAGCTTTCTATTCTGGATGTGGGGAGCAACGGGCTCAAGTACAACGTGTCAAACTGGCCTTACGATTGGAACTGGAACTGGAACCGTAATCTCAAGTATTTGAACTTCTCGGGCAATAAGCGCCTGGAAATCAAGCCAAATATTGCGTCACTGGGTCCCCCAGCGGCCAATGGCGCTGACCTGACTGACTTCAACTCTCTGACCCATCTCCGTGTTCTGGGATTGATGGATGTGACACTCACCATTCCCACCATTCCAGAAGAGACTGAAGATCGCCGTGTGAGAACATCTGCCTCCTTGGCTGGCACTCTCGCCTACGGTATGGCCGACTCTCTTGGCAAGACCGAACATCTATCTATCATTGATATGATTGTTCCGCGGTTGAAGCAGGATAATGTGGAAACACTTGTGGGAATGTTTGACGGACAGACACTTTCCAGTGGAGGTTCTCGCGTTGCAAAGTACTTGCATGAGAATTTCACCTCTACTTTTTCGTTTGAGCTTAAGAAACTGCAGCGAGATCAGGGTGAAACACCATTAGATGCACTCCGACGGTCCTTCTTGGCATTAAACAAGAATATGGCAGGCTCTGCCTACAGGTCCATTGATGACCGCGAGGTCCGACAGTACCATCGAGGATCGACTGCGGCCAAACTACTCAATCAGGACGACATTCAGTCTGGAGGTGTTGCTACTGTTTTGTATCTGAACAACATGGACTTGTACGCCGCCAATGTGGGCGATGCCCAGGCTATTCTAATCCGGTCAGATGGTTCAATGGTTTCTTTGACGCAAAATCATGACCCCGCGGAACCTAACGAGCGCGCACGCATTCGTGCAGCAGGAGGTTTCGTGTCTCGCAACGGCAAGCTAAATGATGTGCTCACGGTGTCGAGGTGCTTCGGACACTTCCCTATGATGCCTGCTGTCATTGCCGCCCCCTCCACAATGCATATCACCTTGACAGAACAAGATGAGATGGTTGTGTTAGCATCGAAGGAACTCTGGGATTATGTTACTCCCGAGGTGGTGATTGACATTACTAGGAGAGAACAGCTAGACTTGATGTTTGCAGCTCAAAAGCTGCGTGATCTGGCCATCTCCTTCGGTGCCACCAATAAGCTGATGGTGATGATTCTTGGCGTTGCGGAAATACAAAAGAGACGCCCAAAGCCTCGTCCTTCTCTCAACACTGGCGCGTCGACGTTTGCTGAAGAGCCGATCATCGCAACTGCCAAGCGTCCTAAGAAGCGCGATGGTCCTGGAGATTCACGACTCGCGCGCTTTGAAGCCGTGGATGCCCCTGACGGCGAATTGACTATCATGTTCACTGATATCAAGAAATCCACGGGTCTATGGGAGGTTTGTCCGGATGCCATGCGCTCTGCTATTCAAATCCACAATGACATCTTGCGTCGGCAACTTGCAATCTTCGGTGGCTACGAGGTCAAGACAGAAGGTGATGCTTTCATGGTGGCTTTCTCAACCACGACTGCTGCATTGCTGTGGTGTTTCAACTGTCAAAACCAGCTCCTTGAAGCTGAATGGCCTACAGAGATCCTTGATCAGCCCCAGTGCCGAGTTGTGGTTGACATGGACAATAATGTTATATTCCGTGGCCTGTCTGTCCGTATGGGTGGCCATTGGGGCGAGCCTGTCTGCGCAAAGGATCCGGTCACCAGTCGGATGGATTATTTCGGTCCAATGGTGAATCGTGCGTCGCGAATTTCTGCCGTCGCCGATGGAGGACAGATTTTCGTTTCCTCGGATTTCATGACTGACATTCACCGCAACCTCGAGATTTTCGCAGATGCTGAGCGTTCTGCATCCACCAGCTCGACCGACAGTAACCACCCCCGTGGCGATAGCATCGGCCACAACATTCGTCGCGAACTACAACAGCTCAATAGTCAAGGCTTCATCATCAAAGACCAAGGTGAAAGAAAGCTGAAAGGTCTGGAAAATCCGGAACCTCTCTATCTTGTATACCCCTCTGCGCTTTCTGGTCGCATGATCTCTTCGGAAGAATCACAGGATCGTGACAGCTCCGCTGCAACTATAAGCCCAAATAACCAACTCGACATCCAGACAAACGTCATTTGGCGCCTCTGGGAAGTCACACTCCGTCTTGAACGAATTTGCGGTGCTTTGGAGCATCCGAGTGATTCGAGCTTCAGAGAACCAAACGTCGCTCTCTTCAACATGGTCAAGAGGCACGGAGGTGAGCTCAACGACTCGACTGTTCTCAGTTTAGTCGATCAACAAGTCACCCGCATCGAGGTTAGTACAAATTTGCCGTTCTTTTAACATTTTCTTTGCATCCGAATCCTAACAAATTTCAGGTATGCATCAACACACTCTCCATACGTCACATGATGCGTCCCTTCAAACCAGGCGACAATCTCAATGACCACGCCGTACCCATCAACGAGGTACTACAGCAACTACAAACACAACTCGCCGAATTCCAAGCTCTCAAGGAGCAGATGGCCGTTGGTGCTGCAGGCAACATCGGCGGTCCACCAATTCAGTATGGCAAAATGGGACATTCAGACAGTATCGATAGCGGTATTACCTCCACCTCGTCGTCTTTCCTCCACCTCCCCGGCGATGCCAATCGCTCCTTCGATTCCGGCCGCGGCTCTCTCTGATTCCTGCCGCCTGCCCCCCCCCCCCCCGGGACTAATTTCGATTTTACTTTTGGTTGGCTTTTACTTGCTTTTTGACCTTTTATATTCTTGTATCTCTCTGGCTTTGTTTTAGTGGGCGGCGTCCCACTGGCAGGGAGGGGATCTGCAGATTGTTTTATATAAAGCATTATGGCATGGAGCCACGGTGATTGTTTCGGTATCTTTTCTTATTGGGTTTGATCTGCTTTGAATGTTAGGCTTGTAATTGGCTCGGACAGTGAATATATATTACAGTTTATATGATACTTCCATGGGCTTCTTGTTATTTCAGTGTTTGTTTGATTCTTAATTACATGTGAACATTCCCACTCGTGGACGCTATACATGAAGGGTATAAACTTCGCAATGGACATAGACCTCATCGAGATCATAGAGGTGAGTGTCTTTCCATACAAAACATTATTTTCCGATAGAGAGGTATCAAACAGATACCTGGGTAGACCTATACTCTTTTCGAATCCGACTACATACTTGGCCAGTTAGTTGATATCAAATACCAGAGGGTGCATCCGTAATCCCAGCTGAGGCATGTCGCCTTTGACGGGTCACGTGCTACTGTTTATGTGTACGTCATCGACTTTGTTTTCTTTTTTCTTGGTCTGCTCACCCCTTCATCTGGTAAACCGAATCCAAGCCCCAAAAAAGGAGAGACATCTGTTTCTTGAGCTTTATTACCTACATTTACATCGTTCAAGTCATTAATAACGTCGGCCGTTTTTCCCGCCCCGCCTGTTGCCCTGGCTACGAACTGAACAAATGATCGAACCGGGTCTGGCGTAATTAACAGCTCGACAAAAAAAAAACACTTCTCCTACCCCAGTTAAAATTCGAAAAGGGAGCGATCGCTGGCCTTTCTCTTGCATATTACAATCTCATCTAGCCACGCACCGTGCTGCAAGTGCTGTCCATCCTAACAAAAAATCCCCTAGACTACGCCATCTCGGTCGGGGTGTTCGCACATTGATCAGGCCGCAACGTCGCACATTGCACGCCACACAAAATGGCGGACGAACTGGAATACCTCCATCCAGATTTCGATCTGAACTCTCTCACTGTCCCTCGTCTCCGCTCCATCCTCGTTAGCCACGATATTCCCTACCCTGCCTCGGCAAAGAAGGCTCAACTGATCGGCATCCTCGAAGATGAAGTCCTGCCGCAAGCCAGAAAGCTCTTGCGCGATCGCGACACCGTTCGGCGAACTAGTATGGGGATTACAGACATGAGCAGTCGTTCGACATCAGTGGCTAGCGACGCGAACGACAGAGAGTCCATGCCTCCTCCAGCTACACCCTCAACAGTCGGATCCACAAGTAGAGGCCAGCGAGGTACATCGCGGCGCAGCACCCGTCACTCAACGGCAGATGCTGATGATGCGTTCGGCCCTGCCACACCTGTTAGAAATACAAAGCGCACAAGCGTTGCTCGCTCGGTGGGTAAACACGCTCGCACGTCTGACACGGAAACAGGCGACGACACACTCCTCACTCCAGTCGCTGCTATCCGACCTACGCCTCGCAAATCTACAGCTAGAAAAGTAGGACGGAGCGAGATCCTCCCCTCGACAGAAGTCGATGAACACACTCCCGGTGTCAAGTCAGAATTACGCCATGAGACCACGTTTACGGATGACAATCCTTTCCAGAGTGGAAGTCCTGAGGCTCCTAAAAGCGCAAGGATGAGCTATGATGGGAAGCGGAAGAGCGCTTCGCGCTTATCCACCGATAGCCCAGCTCGGGGCCGCGGACTCAGGTCACGGAAATCAGCAACCCCGTCTAGCGTCCAGCTAGATGATGGTTTCCAGCCACCCCACCGGGACTCGTTTGACTTCGCCTCCCGATTGATGCCTCCACAGGAGGAGCCTGAAGAGGAATTGGAAGAATCCGAAGATGAAGAAAGCGAAATTGGAGCCGGTGAAGAATTCACGCCTGAGGAACAGCTCGCTATGTCTATGGAAGATGATCAGTACTCGCCACAAGTTCAGACTCGGCGACGGCCGCACAAGCAAGGAACTCTCAGCCGCTTAGCCCCTTGGGTGGTCATCATTTCCCTGGCTGGCAGTTTTGGTGCCTGGTGGCGCAAAGAAAAGCTCGAGATTGGATACTGTGGCCTGGGGAAGCCCACCTGGTCTTTGGCAGACACCAAAGTTCCTGAATGGGCGAATATTCTGGAGCCTCGATGCGAGCCGTGCCCAAGTCACGCCTTCTGCTACCCGAACTTTGAAGTTCGCTGCGAAAATGATTTCCTTTTGAAGCCGCATCCTCTTGCCCTCGGGGGCCTGGTGCCGTTGCCGCCAACATGTGAACCGGATAGTGAAAAAGAGCGCCGTGTGAAGGCTGTTGCTGATAAAGCTGTTGAAGAGCTTCGTGAGCGCCGGGCGAAATGGGAATGCGGTCAGCTGAAGGAAGACGGCAAGGGCGCCAGATCTCCAGACATCAGCGAGCCAGAGTTGAGGGAAGAGGTGGCCAAGAAACGCCGCAAGGGCCTGAGTGATACCGAATTTGACGAGCTTTGGAAGGGCGCCATTGGCGAGATCCTTGGTAAAGATGAAGTTATCAGCAAAACCCAGCAGTAAGTTTTTTCTACCCTAGGAGGGATTCTCGTGTCTCCTTGGCTATGCTCATCGCTCTGGATTCCCACATCCAGCGGCATTTCTTATAAAGATCTGGTCTGACCTTGTGTACCGGAACTGACAGAGGCGCGTTCGCAATCACAGAAATTCCGGCATCCTTATCCTCTCCTCTACCTCCATTGCACGGCTCCCACTCGCATGCGCCGTCCGCCGCCACTTCCGACTCGCTCTCCTCGCGTATCGACTCCCTATTTCACTTCTAGTCATGGCCATTGGTCTCCTTGTGTACGCTCGTGCGCGTGTCCTCGCACGTCGGTCTGACATTGCCCGCGTGCCTGAATTAGTGGCTACAACCCTTGACCGACTGTCCACGCAGGCTGCACTATACGCCCGCGGCGATGCCAAAGAACCTCATATTGCCATCGGTCAGCTCCGCGATGACGTCCTCCGCTTTGAACTCCAAGGCAAGCGTCGCGAGGAGCTTTGGCGACGGGTCCGCAACTTTGTCGAGGGCAACGCTAACGTCCGCGCTTCTGTGCGGGAAGGGCGTAGCGGCGATGTTTCTCGAGTCTGGGAGTGGATCGGTGGGATCAACCCCGTCGGCGAGCCGGATCATACTAGCCGCCGGGAGAGTGCACGGTTCTCTATCCCATCTCCATCTAGTAACATCGTGACAAGCCCACACACCCCTGCGGGCGAAAGTCAACCTGAGCCTATTTCTAGTCCCAGAGAGTCTCGCCGCTGGGATGAGGGCCGTCCGATCTACTGATTCTCTTCCTGCCGTCTAGAGGATATTTTGGTACCTATGCACGCAACTCGACTGTGGCTGTATTCCTTTTGATATCCCAACCCATTTTTCTTTTCCGATGTATGAGATATGGCTTTTGTTTCCTGGGTTTCCTCTTTTTTACACACTTTATTTCCTGTTTCTTTCGCCTACTTCATCAGTACATATTATTTCCTGTCCATACAAATTCCATCACCCATTCCAATCAACGATTTAATTTATTTCAGATACATTCTTCATACTAGCGCTACAGTCAGTGGATATAAGTAATTGCGCCCCACATAACTTAGATTACATAATATTTGCCAGACCAAAAAACCCATTTATTATGATTATCTTAATTGATATAACATCTAATTTAAAAGTCTGTTAGATAAAGAATCCAACCTATTGCTCGCAAAAAAGCAGCTTTGCGTGCCATTTTAGGGTGGCTCTATTCATGGATACTATGCTTTTTAGGAAGGCGGTACTGGTAGCTAAGGCGATGGGGCCAAGGGGCGCAATTACTTATGTCCAGTCACTGTACTTGGTGCATATAAAGTAATGTATTCTAGCCGTAATTATTATGGATTTTCCTAATCCGTAGTGCCTAGCGCCAAGCCGAACCCTAAGCACAGCATGTATGTACATGCAACACAACCCATCGGGTATCCAGCACTCCGTATATAGGATTGTTATCGGACCGATGGCGCAAGAGGGCTTCTTCTGCGCGTTGATACCCATAATTCAGGGGAATTTACACATCCATTGCTAATAGCCTCGGAAGTATAGTACCACTAAAAGTCCCGGTCCAGACCATTCCAACCCAACCGCGAAAATCATTACCCATACTATAGTCCTATATAGTGCATACATATGTTCGGTTAACAGCCATGTGGGGGAACAGGCACTAGTTACTCCATAGTAAGCTTGCTCTACCGTGTGACCACTAGTACAGATCCAGTACTCCATACAGATAAGAATACACTTCGCATTCATACGTTGTATCACATATCCAGTCACTCTATATGTTGTATACTGTAGCCGATCCGCAGGTTCAAAGTTAATCGATCTCGGTAAAAAAATCTATATCGCTCTCGCTCTCGGTTCAGTCTTGACCGTCTCTATCCTTGATGCCCAACGTATCGAGCTGATCAATCGATACCCCTGTCAGTTTCAAACTCATCGTTGGTGCACGTGTGCTTTTGCTGGCATCAGCGTCCGAGGTATACAGCCATAGATTGAGTGGGGGTTGGTGTGGAGTTTGTGTTAGTTCTTTGTTTCCATTTTTGTTTCTGGGGTTATGAGAAGTGTTGATATAGGTAGAAACTAGTGTATGAGCTTCCAATGAACCGGGGTAATGTGAAATTGATGGTCGAAGCTACTGTAAGCCGTGCGAGTCAGGTATATCAAAGGTACGGAGTACCGGAATTTGAAATATCAGGGAACCATGCCCTCCAATGTTTGGCTACCACCACAGTGGTTCGAAGGATCATCCCCAGGTGCGCGATACTCAGTTCGAGCATCGCTAGGCCGATATTGCAGCATGAACCAATCAGGAAGAGATGATCTAAATGATACATACCGTACTCCCGTACTCCGTTTAGTGTCAGAACCTGCGGGAAAAACGAATTGCTTACTGTCTAGTCAGCCAACCAGCTCTCACATTTGCTCGGGGAAAAGTTTTCCTGGGGAGATGGGTCTGCGTTTGTGTGCTCGATGTTTTACAGGCGTTGTGCCTGGCCAAGCGCCGAAGTACCTACCGTAAGGTAACATAGCCCTAAGCTAAGGCGAATCCCGTGGCGAATCCCAATTTTGACCGCTCCTTGAGGGTCATCTATCCTATCAAGGAGCGCTGGGGGTAATGGAGTGGGTACGGGCAGTATCCGTAATCCGAACTCTGTACCCAATATGGTGTTGGATTTTCATTTTTTTCCTTTTTTCCTCCCTTTTTTCACGTAATTGCCATTTCATATGCTGGCCCCGCTCTCCTTAGTGCCGAGATACAGTACGTTAGGGCAACAATGTAACGGTCTAGTAAGGTATATTGCGGATGAGTGCTCGAGGGCAACTTGGGAAGCTTTCTTCCTTGCATGGCCGTACTACTCCTCCGTAGGGAGTAAGGCAGGAGTATCTAAGTGGTTTCGAGGGGCCACGTACTTGTTGGGGCGCCGAAGGTCGGTGAACGGGCGCAAGAGCTGTGCGTGGTACGGAGTAGAAGCACGGGGGTTGGGATAGTGGAGATATTTGGAGGGAGAGTGTGGTACGGAGTATGTAGTGTTGACATGGAGTAAGATTGCAGAGATTGCAGCTATGCAACTACCATACTCCGTGCTTTAATTCGCTTATACCGAGTAGGCACTCCATGTATAGACGAGATTGGACCAGTGGAGGAGCAGGGTTGCAACGGTTCTTCACATCCCTGCAGTCATAGACGCTTGACTCCATATCTGAGCCATGATTGAGATAGAATACCTTCTTGGAAGCTGTCAAAGTTTTTGCACGAGAGACAAATCATATGGTGTGGAAGTATTCTCCCGGGAATCAGTGGACACCAAGGTAACAGCTATGTCTAAGTTCGCGAAGACAGATTTTGGTTCTCTTCATCCTTTTTTTTTTTCTGATCTTTTTTTTTTAAAAAAAAAAAAAAAAAAAACAAATTTTTAAGAGCCAGAAGATGTGTATACAGCATCCGGTGAAGTCCAAGTAAGTCAGGAACAAGATTGAGATTGCCTCGTTCTCGACGATGGAACTGGCCAAAACCAGTTATGGCCCACCTGTCATTGGAAGGCTGTATCACTCCCCGAAAGTAGGGCCCACTTGTTATATCCACAGGTGTTCCTGTTGAAATCACATATGACCTTATGTACTTGATGTATACAATTAGGCGAGAATGCACATACTTCCTATATTGCGTACGAAATACACAATTGGGAATTCAAATTGACACATGTCAAGATTCTAGTGACCCAAGTAAACCGTGGTTGAGCGATAAAGCCCCAGAGCCCCAGTTGAAAAACCATTGTATATAGTTGTTCCTCTCGTTGATTGTATATTCAGATGATCAGATGTTCACTATATAGGTTCCACGGTATGTCAAAAGGTTAGAAATTATATGATTTGCACGTTCCAGATGACTTTACTGTGGCAAAATGGCCATAGTGGGGATTCGACGCTTTGCCTAGTAGGGTTTGCAAATCGTCCCCAAATCTTTAGGAATATTTAAGGACATGTATATGCATATCGGAAACTAGGGTTATCACCCGGAACCTTGCGCATACAAAATAGATTCTTCAGGGAAAAAAAAAAAAAAAGGGAAATCCATCGGACTCTAGATCTTCCGATCGACAAAATCTGAGGTCAAGAGATCGATCTCAACGTAAAAGGACATATTCACAGTAAGAGGAACCCGGGAGAAAAAAAAGTATATAGCCAATCAGATTAACCAATGACGTTTAAGTGATATCGATCATACCTAGATAGATTCACTGATGATTTCATGTTTGGATC
The DNA here is from genome assembly GCF_028827145.1 of Penicillium concentricum. Taxonomy (NCBI): domain Eukaryota; kingdom Fungi; phylum Ascomycota; class Eurotiomycetes; order Eurotiales; family Aspergillaceae; genus Penicillium; species Penicillium concentricum. The sequence goes on along the minus strand of NW_026622754.1, from coordinate 4,888,327 downwards.
TCGAGCCTATCATTTACCCCGGAAAATAACTCCGGGGTCGATGAATTAGGGTTATGGATAGGACTGAAAGGACATAAGGCTAATAAAGAATATATCAACGTAAAAAATTGTCAAAGGTACATTTATATAGACAATATATAAGGAAATTATTTCTAATCTACTCTGTTCATTTACATTGTACATAGGCTATCAAAAGTCCGGCCTACTATTAACCCCCCCCCCTCTTCCTTTCCACCACTAGTAGAGATTAAAATTGCCCTGATTTTTTTTTTTTTAGGAAGATTAATTCTGATATTTGAAGTATTATTCTGTTTTTAAAGCGTCTCTAACATCTTTTAGTTGCTTATATTGGGGACATGCCAGCTTTGGTGGCCCACATCCGCCACTCGATCCCTTTCCCTTTTTTTTCTATTTTTTTCTCAATTCTTTCCCTGTTATTTTCTTATTGAATTATTCTTTTCTTTTTTTTCTCTCTCTCCTTATTATATCTATTTCCCTCCCCCCCCACTTTGCCCTCATTTCCCTCTCTAGGCGCACAGTGCAGAATTAACTGCATAGGTCTAGCGCGGCCCCAGGGCCCCTCTCTCTCTTTCTCCATTCTATAATTCTTTCTATGATCCGTGTGATTTGCTTGATTATCATGCTTTCAAATGGTGGTTGGGCAGACAGAGAGTTGGGTTTCTGATTTGCTATTTTTCTAATGAGTGAACAGACACTCAGAGGCTATAGGCCTCTTGCACCTCGCACCAGGCTGCTCGGTGGAAGTGGAGGGGAAGGCGGAGATGGAGCAGGAAGTCCTGGCGGAAGTGCCCCAGAAGAGAAACGGATGAGGCGAGCATCGACAGCTTGTACGGAGTGTCAAAAACGCCGGACTAGGGTACACATTCACTTGCGCTTCCTATTTTTCTATCTTCCCCCCCCCCTTTCACCTAATCTATACTGGAATTCAATCAATCTAACATGATCTTTTTCTATTATTCTACTAGTGTACCGGCCCACCTCATTGCACCGAATGTTCAACCCACGCCCGCGAATGTGTCTTTGATGAAGCCGCCGACAGACGCCGCAAGGCATCCGCCAAGCGAATTCAGGATCAATTGGACCATTTCAGGTCATTTCTGGATGATCTCATCGGCCTTATCCGAGACAGTGACGGTCCGACGGTGCAATTGATCGTCAATACCATACGATCGGGATCAACCCCTGGAGAGATTCGAGATTCTCTTACCCGTCTATTGGAAGATGATCATCAAACCAACTCCCACATTTCAGGCACACACGACTCACACCTAAACCTAAACATCACTCCGAACAATAACATGGGCAATTACTTCAACCCCCCTGGCTGAGTTAACCCAATCTCTCCTCGGGCAATATACGCATCCCTGGAGGAATATGTGCTAGCGTTACGTCGTCCTCCCCCGAATCCGCCCTGCCAAATCTTCTCGACCCCAAATCCTCAAACGACCAAACGAACCTGGTTGTTTCATAGCGTTGCCTTCATAGCTGTTATTGTGTCTCTCTCGGAGATGGAGTAGGCCATATCAGCCGTCACATATTATTCCTTCTAGCCGTGTGACCAGCTCCATCTTTATGTTTATTGCCATATCTCGAGACAGATTGAGATCTCGCAAAAGAAACCAGACTGTCCCTATTCTCTTACCCCAACCCTAGTTATATCTTCTTTTTGTTGCATATCCTTTGCCATCCCAGAAGGGGCTTATGATAGCTCGCAAAAATTGCAGAGAGGCCCGACATACCTTGACAGTGAATATACCCAAAGATACCCAGTTCTAGCTTGTCACCTTCAGACTTTGTTTCTCGGGTTGGAGTTACACGCCGCGGTGTTTGTGGATTCGGAGCAAACGGGATTTCTTTTTTTTATATATTGGAGTTTCGCATCAATTGACCTGACATGTTTACTCGTCACATTCGCCATCTTTCTGAGTAGACAACTTAACCCATGTCCCAAAGCCTTGACTTCGGGTGAACATATATAGTCGAGATATTCCGAATATAGAAGGCGGTATCTAGGCAAATAATCCGGGGCCATCCTCATAGACTACCTTTATCAAAATTCCAAGGTTTTCTTAATAGACTCAATTTCATTTCAACTTCTCAACAGCCTTTTACCCGATGAAAACTCGATAGGGAGATGATCTTGATAACCGTAGCTTTCGTCGTTCGTATATGAGAATCCGGGGAGGTGGAGGTATTCCCGCGACCGGAGACTTGCCGAGATCCTATCCTTTCCCATACCCCCCCCCCTCTTCCCCCCGGATACTTCTCCTTTCTAACCCGTACCTCTATCTCCTTTCTATATTCGGGAATTAATTCCCTGGGTCCTGCCGATCTCGATATGACAACCACTAGCGTTGCCCTGCAATCTCGGCCCGCAATCAAGCTAAATGAAACCTCAACAGAATTGCCGTCTAACAAGAGGAAAGCATCCGACACATTAAAAGATGGTGTTGTACATCGCCAGAAAATCACCAGAGCCTGTGACTCATGCAAAGTAAAGAAAACAAGGTGTACTGGTACCCTACCATGCAAAAGATGTACACGACTGTCACTGCCATGCAAATACAACGCCGCATACTCTCGGGGGTTACCGCCAGACCCTCTTCCTGCATCGCCGAGTCCATTGACTCCGACTGCGCGTCGTACATTTGATGATATGGATGGGCACACTTCCACCAGCCCCAATCTACCGGGAAATGGTCGGGACTCGACTGTGACCGACAATCTACTTCCAAAACCAAACCAGCACCAGCATGTGGTATCATCGCGTAACTCACCAGAGCCAGGCTCAACGGATTTTGAGGGTAATTACCTCGGCCCTTCATCCGGCGTATCGTTTATCAATCGCGTATGGAGTCGTCTGCATCAAGATGAAACGACGCACTATCCAAATGAACTCCAAAATGAATCCTCGCGGAATACAGCTGTCTTTATGTTTGGCGATAAGCCCTACTCCAATCCCCAAGAGGTGGATTTTACCCTCCCGTCTCTGGAAAAGGCATTGGAGCTGGTGGAGATTTACTTTGATTACACTATGGTGACTTACCGGTTTGTGCACAGGGGCAATGTGGAAGAGTGGACTAGGCAGGTTTACCAAAATAACATCGGCCTCTCCAATCTTCCTGTGGGAAATATGGTTGCTCGGACTGCTATCGTTCTCATGATCATTGCTGTGACTACTTTGTTCGTTGAAATGAAGCCCGGGGGGATGCCTGGTGGGAGGGGCGAAAGGCTAGAAAGGTTAGTAATCTCTTGGTGTAGTCAGAAACTTAGCTATACTGAGAAATTACAGTGAGCGATGGTATGCGGCGTCGAAATACATGTCTTCTCTTGAGTCAGGGCCGCCGCGACTGGAAACCATCCAGGCCCGGCTGGGCCAATGCCTATATCTGCTGTCATCGTCCCGGGCCAACGAATGCTGGTACTCATTCGGCACGACAATGCAGATTGTGACTGCACTCGGATTGCACAGGAAACGGCCAGCCAAAGCCTTGAATAACGGGTGCTCCTATCTAGAATTGGAGCTCCGCAAGCGCATCTTTTGGAGTGTATACACTCTAGACAAATATTTAAGCATTATGTTCGGAAGACCTCGACTGCTCCACGATGAGGACATCGACCAAGAACTACCGAACGAGACGAACGACGAAGATCTACTGGAAGATGATCCGACGCGAAGAACAGGATCCACGGACAGCATGATGATTGCCTCTGTACTTCATTATCGGTGAGTCCCACGTACCTACCCTGTAGTTGTGTCATATAGTACCTGGGCACCTAACACCAAACCCAGACTTGGTCGTATCCTGGGCGATATATCCCGCCAACTATACAGCATAAACACACTCTCGAGAGACTCCCCCCTCGAGACCGCAATCCGCCTAACCTCGGAACTCGAAAAATGGAAAGAAACCGTCCCACCTTTATTCAACAGTGTTCACCCAACTAGTTTAATCCCGCCCCTCTGCCGCCAAAGCCAAGTCCTCCAACTCGCCTACTCGCACGCCATGATCCACGTCACTCGCTCGTTCCTCTTGAACGATTTCACAGACCTCAGTCGCAGACCCACAATCCCGCACCCGATGATCAGCTCGCACGTGCAGAAATGCATCCAGGCTGCCGAGGACATCATGACAATGACTGATGGTCTCGCGCATCAGGGTGTGCTGATCCAGTCCTTCTGGTTCACGCATTACGTATGCTTCTGTGCTGTTTTGGTCGTTTACATCCATACTATCCAACAGCACCGGAAGTCATTGGGTGGATCTAGCTCAGCCTCTGTCTCTTCAGTCGGAAGTCCCGATGACTCAGACAAACTGCGCCAGCTCTTTTCTCTCGCTGAAACTTGTCAACAACACCTTGCTGAAGCCACGCGCAAGAACTGTCCGAGCCGTCGCTACGGGATTATTCTGGAGGAGCTGAGACGGGAGGTTCATCGGCAGATCGGATCCAATAGGCTTCCTGTTGAATCTCGGGCTCATTTTTCTAGAGAAAATGATACTTTCTATGGCTCAGGAGAGGCTTCCCAGAATGCGGATGTAAAATCGGTCCTCTTTGACGCCCAGGCAGTTGATTTCATGATGCAACCATCCGATTTGGGGGTGAATACGGGAGACGATGCAGGCTTCCTTGAGAGCCTCGAGGGATCGATCTGGTGGGCTCAGCTTGACTCATGGGTATGTATTAGGCTTTCCTTGACGAGTGCGAGTACGGAATGCCAATCGTCTATACAAACCCTCTATTAACACAATGCGTTTCTAGGCCTTGTCCAATCTCCCTAATGACCCATCTACATTCAGCTTTTAAGCACAGTATGAATGTAGCTCACGAGTCACAAAGTCAAATCGCGTTCAATTGCAAATATCCTACTACAGCTCATGTCACATTCTGGCCATTCTTCCCTCAACACGCTATCCAGACACAAATTTTGATTCAGTGGCGCTCAAAACTGCATGATACCACCACGGTGAATGTTCTCCAAGTAGTCATCGAACTTCGCAGATACCTCAATCACATCCTTGAGATGATCATACGTGAGAACCTCCCTTTTCCACTTCGCGTATTGACGAGCAGTGGTGATGGCATTCCGAATTTGCCGACCATTCAATTTCTCCCTCTGAAGCACATCCAAGCTCCCCGTAAGATTCTTAACGTCAATTGCATCTTCATCAAACCCATCTAGCCGCTTGATAAAAGTATTCCAAATGATTCGTCTCTGCTCCTCGCCGAGAGGAGGATAGTGCAGTGCGAGCTGGATGCGCGACTTGAACGCCTCGTCGAACGTGCCTACCCGGTTGGTGGTCAATATCAGGATCCCCTCGAAATACTCCACCACACGCAGGAATGCCGATACTAGTGCGTTCCGGTTCAGATCTTCCAGACCGCGCTGCTCGAGGAAAACATCTGCTTCATCGAGCAGGACTACACAGTTCCAGATCTTGCCCAGATGTAGCACGGATTCGAGGTACTTCTCCACTTCCTCTGGCTTGGTGCCGACGTCGCCACATGTGACTCGGTAAAGAGGCCTCTCAGCTATCTCAGCCACACTCTCTGCAGTCAGTGTTTTGCCTGTTCCTGGCCCACCGTGCAGAAGCAATATAAGCCCATTGCCTTTTCCAGCGATCAGATCGGCGGAGTATTCAGGCTCGACGTAGTTGGTCACCAGTGCTTCGATAAGGTCTCTGGATTTGGAGTCGATGGCTAGACTGTCGAAGGCGTCTTTGTTCCATTCGACATGCGAGATGCGGTCGACGGAGAGATCGAACCATTTCTTGCGCCGGAGGTTGAATCCAGTCACCCTCGGAGGCATCAGCATGCTGAACGGCTCTGGTGGGGGTTGATCTCTGGCCATGGCTCGGTCGTCGAGTGTGTCTTTGCGTGGGGTGTCACGCAAATACCCGGTCGTGTCTGGATGCAGTCTTTTGTACGTCTTCATATCTATAATGTATCGGTCGTCGGCCTAGTAGCAATGGTTAATTCGACTCATCATGGAAGGTTGACAATAAACACATACCATGGTTTGGAAATTCTCTTCCTCGGTCGCCTGATAGGACACATGCTTCTGTGTGCGGAATGTCCAGAAAATCTCCCCACGGCGCTGAAGCTTCTGGATGAGAAAATCAGGAGCATACTTGATTGGGAATACCGCAAGGTCCGTGATAGCACACTCCTTGTCTATGTCACTGTTTGTTAGAGGAAGGCTAGAGTCGTACGACAAATACTCCACTTCCGGCGACGACGGCATCTCCATGGCACGCTGTGGCTTTGGCATCTCAAAACTGAGCCTAGTCCGGTATTTATAAAAGTCGCCATCAAAGTCCCAGGTCTGGGCACTGATCCACCAACAAGCATTGCTGGTGCCATCAATGTCTGGGCTTTGAGATGGCCAGTCCCTGGCTACAAAACCTATATGCTCCTTGTTTTGGTGCGAAACCAGGATTTGGTTGGGCTTGAACAGATATTGAACGTATTCGGGACGAATTTTACCTTTCTCAAAAAGCAGGTCTGCTGCAGTGTACTCTTTGCCGCAAGCCTCTTGGACATAGTCCATGAAGAGGTCAAATTGTCTTTGTGCCTCAGAGCTCAGTCCTCCTTTGATTTCTGATTCTCCACCACCCCGGTTATGGTAGACGAAGAGATAAGGTGACGGGACCTCTCCCTTGTCCCGGTAGTTGTTTTGCATGGATTGAAACTCTTTGCCCCTGAGGAAATCTGCGATGACGTCTTTGAGATCTTCAGATACTGGGAAAATGGTCTCGCTGAATGGTTCTGGTTTGCCATACTTTGTGTTCGATGACTGCCGCTCAGCCCTTCTTTTGTAGTTTCGGAACACTACAAAAGATATGTCTCTGTTGAGAGCGAGGTACAGCTCGAAGTTGACCAGTGAATCATTGCAGCGCAAATATGGCGCACCCATGTTTCGCTGGATGAGCTCAGGGGGGTCGGTATAAATCCCCATCCATGGAGACCTGGACCAAGATCTCGACCTAGACCTGGGCCTGCGTTCTCTGTGCCTAGGGTTGAATCCACCGTCACTGTCGTCCATGTGATTGTCACTCGGATATGTGCCATCTTTCTCAATTCGATAAAGGATCTGATACTTTGATGCTATGGGCAGGGCAGGTTTTCCTTCCAGCTCCCGAACCTTGTCTCGAAGAGCTGCGATTTGGGCCTTGAGGTCATTGGCCTCCGACAAAGAGACACTTCCTTGGCTATGAGGAGTGTATGTGTCTGAACGAACGGTGTTTGAATACTGCGGATCCATATCGTATGATTCCACAGACTGTGGACTCTGAATTCGGTGCCTTGCAGAACCGTGAGGGGCATTTCTTTCATACACCGGGTCTTGGGAATATTGATAAGGGACAGGACCCGGCAGGAAAGGGCCTGGCATGTTTTGGTTGTTGACTACCGACGGCCCGAAAGAAGGGACAGGGATATCAGGCTCGAGTACTGTTTGGTATCGGCTGCCCTTGGACACAGCCATCTTGTATTGTCGAGCGACGTTCTCCCGTTCTTGCAGCATCAGTAATGAGTAGTCCTGGTTATTCTGATCTTCTTGCTTCGTTCTAGGGTTTGGAATGTAAGATGTACCATCAAATGGAGGTGGAGGTCCCCCTCCAAACGAAGCAGGAATCGGTTGCTCCTGTGAAACGTCTTTGCTCAGGTCTTCGGAGATGGTGTTGGTCATGTATAACTCGTCACGAGGGCGAGCTGGGCTTGAATGATGATACATTCCCATATACAAAGATTCCTTTCAAGATAAATCAAAAGGATTGTTCTACTGTCCAGAATGAGTGGGAAACACAATAAATAGGGGAATACGAGGAGATTCTGATACCAACCACCCCCGTGTCTTGAGCCTCTAGATTGTCATGTGGTGTGGCTGTGTTATGTTAGGCTGGTTATATTTTCATGCATGGGTACCTATCTCATGCACGTTGGTGTCTCTGTTCATCGAGTCCATACAGAAAGCTGGGTGGTGCTTGCCCTCTTGCGTAGTTGCCAGCCCTAATAACATGAGTACTTCACCACATTGGGGTTTTATGCTTTATGCTTCATGCATCTATTCAATATATTGTTAAGGTCTACAAATGTTCATCATTCATTCTGAGAGGCAAAGATGACAACCTCCAGTAAGAAAGATACAACTCGACGAAGTCTTTTCAATCTCTGGATCCCAACTAAAGACGTCGTCTCTGGAAAGTCCAACACATCTCCAACTGATTCTGGGACAACAGAAAGCCCGGCATCAGAGCCAATTATCCCAGGGGGGAAAGATCGGCTTAGGGTTCGCTTGACTCGCAGTGGCTCCAAGATTTTACTGTTGCTGGGCTTGCGTGGTTCATCCAAGAGTGAGTGATGTCTTTCTTTCTATATACCATTTACTAATTCTCTGTCGCAGGTAACAAAGGGTTTAGTGTCGACACTGATTGCGGTGATTCCGTACAGGCTGGCGACGAAAGCCCAGATCCCTCGAACCCATCCTCCCCATGTGGTAATGGCGATGATAGCCCAGGGTATCTCACTGCAGTCGAGTCCCCACAAAGTGAACCATTACCTGCCACTCCTTCGCTCAGTGCCCCCACCGAAGGGGTTGAAACATTCTCTGAGCCCCTACCCGACCTACGACCATCACCCGAGAGTCAGGGCGAATTAGCTGTTGTCGACGACGTGCAGCAGCATGCCACAGGTCAGGACTCGATATCAACTACTGTCACTGAGCAACGGAGCCCAACAAATCCAAAATTTGTCAATCGCTTTTCGCATAAGATCTCACTAGCGTTTGGCCAGCCCACTGTCATACGCCGTGCGCATCTTCGTTCAAGACCAAGTATCTTGCAGATCAATTCTCCAGTATTAGACGATCTGAGTAAACAGAGTGATGGTGCCAATGATAGCTCAGACCCATCAACCAGCCCCAGTAGTGGTGCGTCTCCTGCTGGTGGGAAGTCAACTCCACTGACTCCGCTCACATCCGGAGGGCCGTCGCCTGCCTCGGATAAAGACAAGCTGCACGATGGACACGAAACTGCAGTGGTGCACTGGCCCTCTCTCTCTGAGATTAATGAAACTTCCAGTCATTCAGAACCCAATACAATCACTTTATCGCCGTCAATCAAAACGGTGGAAGCGACATCAGTGGCAAAGATTTACTTGGAAACATACTTCAACTCCATTTTCCAAAACAGAGATCCCCGACAACAACGTCAGCTCGAATTGGAGCAGCATATATATGCGTTTGAGCTCACACCCGAGGAGCGGTTGATGACAAGACACAACTGGGTCTTGCGAGAGAACGATTATCTACGACAGTGCCGTGTGCTCAAATCAAATCGATACCGCACTCAAAGCGAAAGCGCCATATCTGTCGCAGGGTACAAACCCATAAAGGTACTGGGGAAAGGAAGCTTTGGTGTTGTGCGTCTTGTTCGAGATATTGGCTCCGATTTAAAGAGTTCCCATGAAGATGACCCTCTGACTCTCACAGACAACAATGTCCACTCCAGATCGAATCCTCTTGGGGTTCTAATGTCTGCTGTAGAGGGTGCCAAACAAACCAGGCGAAGGTATATGACCGGCGAAAAAAAGGAGGTATATGCCATGAAAGTCATCAAAAAGGCAGAGATGATCCGCAACTCCCAGGAAGGCCATATTCGCGCAGAAAGAGATTTCCTTGTTGCCTCTGAGACCTCTCGTTGGGTTGTTCCTCTGATCACCAGCTTTCAGGATGCCAACAATCTGTATCTTGTGATGGATTACATGGTTGGGGGTGACTTTTTAGGGCTACTGATCCGTAAAGATACGCTCCGCGAGGACTGGGCACGATTTTACGTCGCCGAAATGATATTGTGCATTGAGGAGGCACATAGACTTTGCTGGATTCATCGCGATGTCAAGCCTGATAACTTCCTCATCTCTGCGTCGGGCCATTTGAAAATTTCCGATTTCGGTCTGGCTTTCAATGGGCATTGGTCGCACGATCAAGCTTATTATAACAGCCATCGTTACTCCTTGCTGGAGAAACTTGCCATTGATGTCAAGGGTGATTCCGAAGACCAGAAGGAGGTTGCCGAGGCGAAAGAGCTCGCGCCTGAAATAAAATTGCACGGTCTGAATGACTATGTTTTTCATGGACCATCCTCGACAAGTTTGCTGGATTGGCGAGACAACAAGGGGCGACGCAGATTCGCAAAAAGTGTTGTTGGAACCAGTCAATACATGGCACCTGAAGTCATTCGCGGTGAAATGTATGACGGACGGTGCGACTGGTGGAGCTTGGGTATCATTCTATACGAGGTAGGCCGCTCGACATTCCCGTTTTGTGTGTATCAAATTCTCATGGCGATTTCAGTGTCTATACGGTTTTACTCCCTTTGCTTGTGAAAATCGCCACGATACAAAGATCAAGATCCTTGTAAGTACCTCCTTAGTTCCCTTTGCTCTGAACATTGCATTCTGAAACTTCTGAAGCAACACTCAAGAACTCTGCGATTTCCACGAGAGAAATCAACGGACAAGTTAGTCTCCCAGGATGCCATGGACCTGGTTACCAGGATTCTCCAAGAGCGCGAATATCGCCTGTGCTCTCCCAAGTACCAAGCCAATGATATACTTAATGGACGTCCTGTCTCAACTCAAATGCTGTACTCCATGGACCCGCGGTACAGAAACATCGCGAGCTACTACGTATACCCCAACGATGCAGCAGACATCAAGATCCATCCGTTCTTCCGAGGTATCCGATGGCAAGATCTCCACATGTGCCAGCCACCAATGATCCCTAGGGTCAGGAACTGGGAAGACACTAGATATTTTGATGACTGGAAGTTGCCTGGCGACGTTGCGGAGAATGCTGGTTTTGACTCGGAGGATGCTGACCAAGAGCCTGACGAGATCGCCCCTGCGAATCAAGAAATAAGTCCAGTGAAGGACACTGAGCCACCAGTTGCTGAGACTACCCCACGTGCAGCACAGGAGCAGGCGAAAGACGCTGAAAAGAAAAAGGAGAAGAAGCGGCCCCGTGATAAAATCCTTCGAGACAAACAGATGAGCAAGACAGTCTTGGACATTCGCAAAAAGGGGGCTTTTCTGGGGTATACATACCGGCGACCCAACGACGTTGCTTTGGCTTTCAGCACATCGCAAGGGCGTCAACCGTATGCCCGAGGTCAATTGGACGGCCTGTATACATCGTGACTACACAAAGCAAAGCCGTGGTATGGCGAGTTGACGCCCTACTCGATTTGGAACAAACCTGTTGGCTATTGTTATATTTCCATTCATTCGACAACCCATCGTCCTTTTGGGGGGTCAGACATACCTACATAACCCTCTTTTCATCTTGTATAGCACATCATTCCCTCACACCGTTCACCCTCCTTCAAACCACACTCTTCACTCCACTCTCCCTCTTATGTATCTTTAGGAATGAATATATTATTATGGACCGATATTAGCCTACTGTGTACAAAAAAAGTTCGTTATCAGGTTGAATACATAATATTTCCTATGATACTTCATCAAAGATGAACGAAGTGAAACACCCAAAAGGAAAAGCAACAACGGAGGGGAAATTCATACAAACAACAGGAAGCAGGCACTTATGTTTGGTTTCAAATCACATCTGATGGGCAGGAAACCGGGGTATCGGAGAGCAAATTCAGGACAGGAAGCTTTTCAGGGGTATCAAGTTCGGAGTAGATGGATTTAAGGGGGGAAATAATTAAGGAGAAACGTGCACAAGTGGCAGTAACAAGCGAACTGAGTTCACAGAACCGGCGCGCTCATGGAGAAAGCCGAATCCGTGACACGATCCTCGGGCTTCATAGTACCATTGAGCAGTGGACAGAGCTTCTTGTTTGTTTTGATGTGCCCGACCTGGCCGCAGTTGGCACACTTGCGCTGAGTACCAGCAGGCTTGCCGTCCGGATCGCCAGAGCGAGGTATGCCCTTTTGCTTTTCGCGGGCAAACCGACGCTCCTTGTTGCGGTTGAGACGGCCGAGCTCGGCTTCGATCAACTTCCTGTTGCGGGCGTCCACTTCTGGATCGCCTGTAGGCTGGAGAGATTCCAGCTTTGTGTGCATGGCTTCGTTGTGGTGACGGTGTTGGATATAGTGTCTGATCACTCGGGGATCGAAAACATGTTGTTCCTGCTCCACGATTTCGCCGTTGTCTAGCTTGACCTGGCGGGTGATGCGCAACACTTTACCGCGTTGGCTGTTGAAACTCATTTTGCTGAACTGACTTGTTGTCTCATCGTCACGACGATATGGCCCAGGTGTTGGTGCTTCGGATCGGGGTGTTGGTTTGTTGAACTGGTATTCCTCTTCTTGATCCACGTCGCTTTCCTGGTCGGAATGTTCAATGGTGGAGGACAAGCTGCTTTTTTGAGCATCCCAAATCCGACGAATGGATGTTTCGTATGATCTTTGTTGGCGGGCAACATTGTAGCTGTGACCTCCAAGCTCCTTAAGTCGCTGTGCGTCCAGCTTATCCTCAACACTTTCGCCGATAGCTTTAAACCCACCCTTCATGCTTGTTTTGATGAAGTTATAGCCCTCGCCACGGCCGGTGGGATCTCCTTCGCCATGGAGTTTCAACATAGCCTTGCCTTGGGAGGCTAACAGGAAGTTGCGAGTTGCCTTCCAGGGAGCCATCTGCTGCTCGAAGCTCTCGAATTCTTCATCTTCTTCGTTTTCCCCGCCAGTCTCGGCATCGTTGCCATAACCGGTGTCGTGGAGATGCTGCTGTCCAATCTGCATTGATTCCAGAAGACAAACATCTTCGGGTTGGACCCACGAGCGGATTGTGTCTTGGTCTGGGAGAACTGGATCCAGTGGCTTCCAATATTTAGTATCTTTGTCGTGTTGAAGGAAATCCTTGACCTTCTGTCGGTTCTGCATATCCGTAGTATTTGGTATGTGAGCGGTAACATCGCTGATCGCGAGTCGCTCATCCGGGCTCTTCTTCAATAAACGATACACCAGCATCTTCATGCGATTCTTGGCGACAGTTGTCACCTTGCGTGAATGCGGTCCGGGGATGTCGACCGATGGGAATTGCTGTCCCGCGACGTAGAAATTCTCAATATTGCGCAGGCAATAGTCACTGCCACCTACTCCAGTGGTGCTGCGGACCACGAGGAAGTCCGTTGACTTGGGTTGGTGCGGGAATAGCGGTGCTCGGTACATAGAGTTTGAGATTGCGGGGGAAATTTCGCCAGGGTCAACATGGCCAAAGATTGAGTAGGGACTCTTATCCTGAGGTAAGAGAACAACTGTTTCACCAATATCTGCCCTTGGGCGAGTGGGATCATCAATGTTCTTTCGTCGGTAATAATTGATGAAACGGTTGCACATTCCAAAGTTGGCCAGCGTCATAGGCTGCTCCTCGGAGTACTCTACCAGCAAGACATTGGAGTTGTCTCCCATTGACAATGCCTTTGTAGAATCATAGACAGTTTTCGCATCTTTACCACGTAAGTGCTTGCGTCTAAGCTGAACCGGGTTCTTGAACCAAGCGGTTTGCCCAGGCCGGAAGGCCATAGCAGGTCGGTGGAAAGATCTAGCTTCAGCCTTGGCCAACTCAGTCTTGTAGTAGGGCCACTGCAAGCGCAGGGCTGGCAAAGCGTGCTCGAGTGTCACGTTGCCAAGAGTACTGCGGATCTTGTTCTGATGATTCTGTTTGAGCATGTCGTATGCTTGATCATTCGAAATGTTGTATCGCTGGGTGAGACGTCGCGTCAGGTTGAGGTCTACTTCATCCCTAGTGCGAGGAGCGGCGTGCTTCGGCTTGTTTGCAACGGCATCCGCTCTTAATTCGTCGACAAGAATGTTCGGATCATTAAGGTCAATTGTGACTCTTTTTGCGACTTTCATTGTGGCTTGTTCCGGGTCATCCAATAGTGGGATATCAATATGTGATAGAGCAATGACATCCATCGGAGTTGGGCCGGTCTTTCGTTTCTTGTTTGGACTCTCAGTTTCCATGAGCCAATCTGCTTCATCCTCATCAAAGTTACCATCTTTTCTTTGTGCCAATGGCATCTCTTCCGGTTCAATGCAGGAGACATCATCCTTGACATCCCAGTCCACACAAATCGTTCGAAGATCCTGCATGGTGAAGCCACCCGGCAGCACTTCATCTCCGTCCATGTCATCCAGGTCAATGTCTTCCTTTGTATCCTCCTCCGCCTCTTCCCCCTCCTCTTCGCGGTCCGACTGTGTAATCATCACCAAGCCAAGAGTTTCATGATCAAGCCCACGCTTCAGGGGTTGACCGGTTCGGAATGTACGCTCATGGTCAGCCGCCAGCTCGATATTCACTTTCGTGGGCAAGACAGGCTTAGGCGGCTTGGTCGGTTGTTTTCCAATGAAGATAGCCTTCTTGTGGGGAATCAACTCGAGCCAACGTGGAAGAGTGTTGCGGTCGAACGAGGGAAACAAGGAATGCAAAAGCTCTTCGTGGTTCTCGGGCGGCGCAGGTGGGTTTTCAACGCCTGACATGGCGAACAACTGCTGCTGAAGTTTCCAAGCGCGGAGTTCCACAGGATTCATGTCTTCCGATAGAATACTGTCATCATCCGGGAAGTCATCTTCCTCCATCATAGGTGGCTCTGGCTGCGGTTCCGGGACTGACGGGATGGGTGGTAGGTCGACGGGAGCATCTGTTAAGGGCATTTCTTCGTCTTCGAAAAGGCCACGGGTAGAATCATCCTGTCCAGCAGGAGGCGGCGAAAAAGAACCTTCGCCAAAGAGGTCATCGAGATTGTCATCCTGGGTTTGAGCTCCCTCACCCTGGTCACCGAAGAGATCATCGCCGTTTCCGAAAAGAGCGGCATCGTCCGAGCCCAGATTCGCGAAAGGATCTTGATTGTCGTCCACTGCAGGCAAGGCTGGGGCTGGGCGTCCGATATCCTCTTCCTCTGGAAGTTCATCGTCGTCGAAATCCTCGTAGTCGATTGCATCGTCGGCTTTTTCACCAACTTCCAGATCACGCGACAGGAAATCTAGAGAGGGGCCGTTATCTTCATAGTTGTTCAGTTGTCGCATCACATCGTCGAAATCGGTATCATCCCCATCCGGGGCCTTCGGTGTTGCGTGAGGCATGATGGGCAAGTATGCTTGTGTTCAAGGTGAGAAGCGTGTTGTAGATGAAGAAAGCGTTAGATCCAACAGGTTGGTGAGAGAAATCGAAGGCTAAGAATGTAGGCGCGAGCCAGACAAGGCGACAACGCGATTCAGAATATGCACATCTGGGTATTATGCGAGACTGCAATTTGGATGTGGTTTTCGCCGTGGCTCTGGTCGCGCAGGATAGAGGAGAAGAGGAGGGGCGTGTCGGACAGGTGGTCGAAGAGAGAAAACGGGTTTCTCAGGATAATGCGCAAGGGACGGGCCACGCTAACCCGATAAGGTAATCAGCTCGTTGCCTGAAGTTCAATAAGTTCAATACTTGAGGATTCAATAGGATTTTTTCAATACAATGAAAAACAATAGAAAAAAAATTATACATATTTGGAAGTAAAAATACATTTGAAATTATTGTCAGATGAATAGCAAGCATAAGTCATGACACATTGAAATCCCCATAGAAAATACACAATGCCTTGCTTGCACCCTCCATGCAATAGTGCATTACTGTAGCCTTCTCACCCTCAGGAACCAGCTTTGCAATCTGTTTCAAATCAGAGGTCCTTGGGATGTAGAGAACCATGTGCTTGCTGAAGACTGAGTATTCATCATACAATCTTTGGAGGGAATATGGCTCCATGGTCTTCAGGTTGAATACCTGATCTGAACGATATCCTGGGCCTGTTACAATTAGTTTATGCCACGGAAGCAAAGAGATGGTGACACTTACCTCCCCACGGTGGGCTGGCAAAGACGACACTGTATGGCGCCAGTTCTTTAAGTTGATTCTTGAGAATCTCGAAACAATCGCCTTCGAACCAAGTGATCTTGTCCTCCACTCCATAGACTTTCGCGTTATGCTTTGCGCACTTGAGGACAGCGGGATTTTTTTCAATCGCGTAGATTCGTTTCCATTTTCCGGTCAAGGCAAATGCAATGGTGTTTCCGCCTGCGCCAGCGAAGGCATCCACGAGAATACTGCGCCCAGCAGGCGCTGACTTGGCAATCTGTGAAGCTATCTCGCTAAATAAATATTAGTAGGAAGTCTGGTGTAATAGAAAAGAGTCACGAACTTGGCGACTGGTTCTGGTGTGACGCCAAACCAAGCATCATCCGTCAACCATACACCATCATCGTACTTGGAAAATATCCGGTATCGTTGTGCCCAGTAGCTAGTAATTGAGTTAGCATTGATAGTTTTCAATGACAATGTCACTTACTTCTGGATGTCCCATGGCACCTCGTGCAAACTGCTATAGTGATGCACCTCTGGAGGCGCGTCTTCGTCTGCCATGATGCAGTGCAGCGATAAAGCGAGATGATCGATTCTCGATAACTGATAAAGATGGGTGGTGTTTGCACGGTTTGCACATGTGTATCTGGCCAGCTCGCCCCGAGGTAAACACACCTGACCACAGCTTCCTTATTCATCATTCGATCACCTCTCTCAATCTGAACTATAGCAGATAATTATGTTCGGCGCATTAAATCGCTTCATCGGCCGGCTAGACGGGGAGCCTGGCCAGCAGCCTCGCAACGGCCCCAGTGACAATGCATTCGGTTTCCAGGTCCTCCGCAACAAAGACCCAGAACTGCCTCTAGAGCCATGGTTTGACTTTATCGTGGGTATCAACGGTCATACAATTGTGAGTACATGGTACCATTATAATCCCCGGAATTATAGCATCGCTCACACTGACATACAGGAAGATCCAGACCCGAACCTCTTTGCGACAGAATGTCGAAATTGCGCCGGGGGAAGCTTGACGCTCGAAGTGTGGAGTGCGAAGGTAAGGATAATAAGACGGTGCCTTTGATTCCAGCTAAATTTATATCGTATTAGGGTCAACGAACACACACAGTCACTCATCCTATACCGCTAACGAACCCCTCCCTCGGCCTCGCGCTGCAGCTTGCTCCCCTCTCTTCTACACAAAACATCTGGCATGTTATTGCAATTCCATCGCCCCTCAGCCCCGCATACCGAGCTGGGCTGCTTCCTTACTCAGACTATATCATCGGAACCCCCAGCGGGACGTTAAGAGGGGAGTCAGCACTCGGGGAGTTGGTCGAAGATCATTTAAATCGCACGCTGTTTCTGTGGGTTTACAATAGCGAATTTGATGTGGTTCGCGAGGTCGAGCTTGTTCCTACCAGAGGCTGGGGCGGCGAAGGCGCCCTTGGTGCAGAGTTGGGATACGGTGCTCTTCACCGACTACCCATTGGACTTGGAGAAGAGGTTGAGGGACCAGGGGAGGTTGTATTCGAGACACGCGAGGATGGCACCGCAGCCCCGGTTGGTGGCCCTGCAAGCGCTGTACCGGGAATTGCAGCTCCGCCGGGTAA
This sequence comes from Penicillium concentricum, assembly GCF_028827145.1. Classification (NCBI taxonomy): domain Eukaryota; kingdom Fungi; phylum Ascomycota; class Eurotiomycetes; order Eurotiales; family Aspergillaceae; genus Penicillium; species Penicillium concentricum. Next base: position 4,870,825 of record NW_026622754.1, on the reverse strand, counting down.
CTTCCTGGTCCCAGCAAACATCGCGGCGCCGCCGCCCCTGGCCTCCGCTCAAGCAAGAGTTGCTTCGCCGTTAGAGGGCAGATCGCCCGCCAGCCGTCGTGCAGGGAAATCACGGCCAGCGGCATCACCCAACAGAGCCTTTGATGATTACTTTGCCGAGGGTGAAGAGAAAAGTCGGGCACAAGACTATGCGCCGTCACGACATGGAACTCCACTACCTCCGCCGCCAAAGGCAGGAGTCTCGTCCCCTCACTCGGGGAGCCCCGCACCGGAAGGATCACCAGGGCCTGCTCAGGAAGAATGAATAGTTTAGAGAAATCAGAAATCAATTTAATGTAGAGTATGACGAAATCAAATTATGTCGATCGCAAGCTACCTATTCCCATGTGCAAGCGTACGCTCATAGGTGCTCTTGTCAGGCCACCTACTTTATCACTGAACGATTCAAACAAAAGGAATCAATCCGGGTATGTCTTCGGATCTACGAGTTCTAAGCGTACATATGCAACAAATGAATCTGCGCAATAGCCCCCAAACAGCCAGGCTATATTTAGTGGCCCTTGCTCACCAGCTCTTCCAACTTCTTCCGGGTGTCACCAATCTTCTCCTCCATCATCTGGCGCGCCATTCCGCTGTGCGCAACGCCGGTGTACCAGATGTGCTCCGCACGCTCACGGGCAGCCGAGTGCTTCTCCGCAAGGGCGGGGACCTTCTTCTCATACTCCCAAACCAAGTCTCCAACATTCCGCATTGTCACGGGCAGGAGAGTGTAGGCCGCAGCAGTACCGAAAGCAAGCGGCGACGCAGTGCGGAGGAGAATGCCACGGTTACGCGAGACAATCGAGCCGGCCATGGCGGCCACGACGACGTAGACACCGCCGGGCAGGAGACGCTCGCCGGACTCGGCAGAAGGTGCGAGCGAAGCAACGGTGTTGGTAAAGCAGTTTTCGATGTTGAGGGCCCGAGACAGGAAGTTGTTGAAGCCCTGCTCTGCGGCAAGGGAGTGTGAGTAGAGGAAGAGGCGAGCTTGTCGGACCTGAGCGGTCAGGATGTCTGTCGGGGTGGGTGAAGAGGGAGCTGGTTGCGCAGCCGGCGCAGAGATCAGCTTGGGGGTGGCAGGTGCAGCAACCTGGGAGGGCTTGGAGTGTTCAGGGATGTCGGCTGGGAAGTCATCGTAGATAGGTTTCCGCTATATTAGGGAAGCAGTCGTGTGTCAGACCAAGCCTTTCAGACATTCAATAGAGCTAGAAACAGATCTGGTCATACATTATCTCGGGGCTCTTCTGCAAATGCTGTCTTCTTGGGGTACAGAGCAATACCTCCCGCAAGGAGAGTGGCTGCGATCGGAGCCACAGCCCGCTGGGCACAAATCAGCATGGGAACGGGACATTGGGGAATCAATTGCATCCAACTTGGAAGGAAGCAATTATACAAAGGCATACCTGTTGCAACATCGGCCGGAATGACATCCTGAGGGTGTGGGGGGGGGGGGGGGGGGGGAAGAGAATGGGGGGAGCTGGTAGTGAGGATGAAGCAAAGTCGTGTTGGAGCAAGACGGGAATTCTTCGGCTCGGCGGAACCTCCAGAAAACTCCGTCATTGCCCGTTCTCCTTGACTCTATGTTTCTTTGAATAGGAGATTTGAATTCACAATTTCCGATGGTTTTAATCTGCTTTTGATACAGTATCTACAATGCTTCGCCCTTTGCGACGAACATGGACATGTCGCAAATGCCTACATCTGCGGCCTCAATATCGAGCCTTCGAGAGCGCCGCATCCTCTCCGTCAACATCGCTTGAGTACATACCGGCTGATAACAGTGCACCAAGAAAAAAGACCGATGACCATACCCTACGCCGTGTTTTTGACTCCCAACCCTTCTGGAAGGAGTTCTCCCAGCAGCGCACGACCACAATCTCAAAGCGAGCCGGATTGGTCCAAAACCAATACCTCACAAGCCCCGAGGGCTTTAGGACATTCGCAAATGTCTCGCTGCAGAGATGCCAGGCTATCGTATCCAAGGTGCTTGCCGCCTCGACGGTTGAAGAATACAGGGCCCTAGCACGAGACCTTGACCAGCTGAGCGATCTCCTGTGTCGTGTCATCGATCTGTCCGATTTCATTCGAACCATTCACCCCGATCCGCGGATACAAGAAGCAGCCACGCAGGCGTGGGCTCTTATGTTTGAATATATGAATGTTTTGAACACGACCACAGGGCTTCATGAACAGCTCAATAAGGCCTTGAACAACCCCGACGTGACATCATACTGGACCGAGGCAGAACGGATCGTGGCACAGATCCTCAACAAGGATTTCTCGAACTCCGCAATTCATATGCCGCCCAATGTTAGGCAGCGGTTTGTGAATCTCTCGAATGATGTGAGCCAGTTAGGTTCCGATTTCATGAATGGCGCGGAGCCTGCAAGGTCCCAGGTGGTCTTTGGCGCCAACAGCCTCCAAGGATTGGATCCTATGGTTATCTCCAAAATTAAGCGGTGGAATAAAAAAGCGCCAGTTCCGACGATGGGAATTGTCCCTCGACTTGCTCTGCGCTCGGTGCATGATGAAGAAGTTCGCAAAGACATCTATCTCGCCACTCGAACATCCAGCAAGCGCCAAATTCAAAGATTGGAGGAACTTCTAGTGAAAAGGGCAGAGTTGGCACAACTTACAGGCTATAATAGCTTTGCGCACATGACTCTCGGCGACAAAATGGCCAAGACGCCTGAAGCAGTGTCGAACTTCTTGACTTCGCTTGTATCGAGCAACCAGGGTCCAGTCCGGGAAGAGCTATCTAAGCTGCAGGACTTGAAGGGAGGCTCCTCCCTGCGGCCCTGGGACCACGCGTACTACGTTCACAAGCGCGTTTTAGCGTATTCCCAAGCTCGTCGCTCTCGTCATATGGGTGTGATCAATGAGTTCTTTTCTTTGGGGACGGTGATGCAAGGTCTGTCTCGACTCTTTGACCGGTTGTATGGTGTGCGTCTAGTCCCGCATGAAGCAGCTCCTGGCGAGACTTGGCATCCCGACGTTCGTCGATTGGATGTAGTGGATGAATCGGAGAATCATATTGCAGTGGTCTACTGTGACTTGTTTACACGGCCGAGCAAACACCCTAATCCGGCTCACTTTACTCTGCGCTGCTCGCGCGAAATATCTGCAGAGGAGGTCGCCGAGTGCGCCTCTATGAACGAGTCTGCGCACCCGAATGACGGCATGGCCACTGGTGTAGATCCGCAAACTAAAACTTTACGCCAACTCCCAACCATTGCCCTCGTTTGTGATTTCCAGGAACCTCAGGCCAATGGCAGCGGCCAGCCAACTCTCTTGAGTGAGCAGAGTGTTCGCACCTTGTTCCACGAGATGGGCCACGCTGTCCACTCCATCTTGGGCCAGACGCCTCTGCAGTCCATCTCCGGTACGCGATGCGCCACGGACTTCGCCGAACTTCCCTCCGTATTGATGGAGAGCTTTGCGACTGCGCCCGAGGTGCTGAGACTCTACGCGCGACACTGGAAGACCGACGAGCCTCTATCTGAGAGCATGATGCAGAGTATGGAGCTAGACCGCACTGCGCATGGTTCCATCTATGGTGCCGTTGAGAATGAAGCACAGATCCTCATGGCGCTCGTTGACCAGGCATATCACTCGATCCCAGCTGAAGTCAGCTCAGCTGGCATTGACTCCACCGATATTTATCATCGAGTCTTTTCTGAGTATTCCAGTCTGCCCGACCCAAATAATGTCCAGCCACGTACCTCTTGGCAGGGCTTCTTCGGCCACTTGTATGGCTACGGTGCCACGTACTACAGCTATATCTTTGACCGCGCGATCGCGAACAAACTCTGGCAGGACGTCTTCCTGTCTGGTCAGGCAGCAACTGATCGTGCCGCCGGCGAGCGATACAAGAATGAAGTCCTTCGCTGGGGTGGTGGCCGCAATGGCTGGCAATGTGTGGCTGGCGTCCTGGGGAGTAGCAACCCCTCCAATACCAACGGACGGCTGGCTGAAGGTGGTGATGAGGCTATGCGTGAGGTTGGTCGCTGGGGCCTCGGGCGTGAAGGCGTGTCTGGATAATCTGACTGTACTTTCATTGCTTTCCGGTACATGTATACCTGCCTTAAAAGGGCTTTGTAAATATTTCAAAATATAGATTCATGTGATTTGGTCTGACCTTTTAAATTAAACTCTTGGGGCTTGAACCAGTCTCACTGTGGACAAAGGTGGACAAATGAGTATCGGGATCGAATACGGCCGCACGGACATGACCACATGCTAGCCATCTGAACCATAACCAATAGGAGCCTTGTTAGGCAATCCAGTGATCACCGGTGTGCATTGGACGCAACATCCGAGACTAGGCTGAGTAGCGCCGTTGCAGGATGGAGGGGTTTGAAATGTCTCATTGCCCCTTTGTCCTGTGGATTGGAACCCTTACTATCGACACATGTAGGTATTATGTATGCTTGAAAAGCCTACAGGATAGAGAGGATTTCTTGGACATCTGGAGATAAAGTATTTCCCCAAACCTAAGGACCTTATCGCACGTTTACAACCTCTAGTTTTACTCCCTGACGTCTTTCCGCATTCGGTCTGCATGGTGGCTTGCTGTAGCGGGATACCCTAACAGGCGGGTGTATATTTGCCTAGGCACCTCTTTATCTAGATTTACAGGGTAGTATTTCATCCCAAATTCCCCTACTTTAGAAGGTCTGTCCCACCATAATTGTATTAAACGTACCTACGTGGGCATCTAGGCCTTCTTATCTTCTCCTGCAATCAATCTGCAAAGTACAGATTACCCTATACTTCATGAGGATTCACCGCTATATCTTGCTCGTTATATGGGATATTGCAATTTCAACTTCCTTTCATTCGACCCCTGCTCAATGAAATTAAATGCCGTTTGCTACGTTTGGGGAAATTATTTATTCCCAGCCTGACATTCGATCTTCTTCTCTCTCAATCACCATTTGAATCAGTCTACTCATATCAAAATGCCTAATGTCCTCATTGTCAATGACAATGCTTCCTTCGCTTCAAGTGATACCTTCTCTACTCAAGATTCGATAGAGCAACCACGACATGCCCTCCGTCGAAGAAACACGGTTTCCCAGCTCACAAGAAGGGTGTCGAAGAGGATATCTCACACAATCCTCAGGGCCGGAGTTCAAGAGCATCAGCTGAGCGAAAAGAATCTCAAAAGCCTCAACGACACAACAAATATTGACTCACATAATCTACGCTCGCCAGCTCATCCGGTTCATGAGGTTAAAATACACGACCCTATTCACGAAGAAATTGAGGAGGAATGCCCAGCTTTTGATGTGAAAGCAGCGAGAGAGATGCGTCTTCAACAGTCATACGCTGCCTTCTGTCAAAACTTTACGCTCTCGGGGACCACAACGACGAGTACGAAGTTCGACTTGTCAATGGGAGTGGAGTGTGCAGACAAACATACACAGTCCTCTCACACGGACCAGACTCTCAAGGACAACGACACATCCGAACTGTTGGGTTTTCATGCCAATCCCGAGCACATAGCGGTCCAAAGGCCCAGGCCAGGCACCGTCGCATTTCCAATATCATGCCCACCTACAGATCTTGACAATACATCAATATTACACTCAACAACTGTCGAGAAATTCTCTTCAGAATTTCCAGTCACAGAAACATCAAAGGTCGAGAAAGCCATCAAAATAACCCCCGACTCCGATTACCTCCAACCACCCCCTCATATCATCACCCCAACTGTCTGGATGGACATGCAGCGCGACGAGCGAGAACGCAAAGCATCTCGACGGCAGAGACTCCTAAATCCGTTTCGGTCGTGGTTTATGACAAGCCAGCCCTCTTGGGGGCGGAGGTATGAAGTCGTTGAATAACGGGCTCTCCTGTTAACGGGTTCTGCTGGCAAACAAAACAAAGCAAGTTTGTAATATTGGATGGCTTTCAAATTCGCTGGTTGTATTTTAAATGGAATTCTATCTTAATCACACGATCCATAGTTGCTTTTTGTTTTGAAATATGTCAATGTCACATGGCTGGATCCCGCATGGGTCTCATCTCACCTTCCAAGCACCTAGGTTTCAACACCATATGCGCCAATCTTGAAAATGGTGGGATTTGGGGGTCTCTCTGTGTGTGTAATTGGACCCCGCGAGGCTTATCATCGTATCGTATAAGATATGATGGAGACATCTACTGAATACGAGTCTGCAGAAGCCACAAACTTTCAAAGACCAAAACAGACGGACTACTTAGGTATCTAATCATACGTTTCTTGGGCCATTCAACGTGATTTTTACCAAAGCAAGTGTCTCAAGCAAATAAAAGAAATATCGTTGGTGCAGTTCATCAGAGGAGCTGACATACGCCACTATAAGATACTACTAGTAAGGCAGTCGTAAGTACTCTGCTCGGGAAATCTGACCCTTGTACGCCACCATCTAAGTCACCTTCAAAGGATTTGAGACGGCTCACCATTCACCCCGGAATGTCGGACTCTACAGCCAGTCCGAGATCATACGACGGCAGTTGCCGCTGGCCGCTGCAGACAGTCAGTTTCATGATGCAGGTCTTATCACCTATAAAAAGGTAACCCGTCAAATTATGCAACTATATTGGGTACCGTTCCATCTGGAAACACAGATAATGATAAAAAAGGCAAAAAAGGCAAAAAAGGCAAAAAAACGGCAAAGAATCTCTGTCTGTGGTAAAACACTCTTGTACGCATCCTCGATATGTAATATCAACGGCTATCCCCTAGTCTACGTGCCAAGGGCCAGTCAGACCTGCCATACCGATGAGGTTGTCAAAGTGTGAAACATAGTTCCCGCTTTCATTGGGTGTCTTCATTAAGCTCTACTCCAGTCGTTCGAAAAGAAGTACCATTTCGAACCCATAGCCCCATGGCTTTTACCCCAAGTGCGGAAACAGCACGTATTGCCTGAGCTGACGGGGGTGGATACGATGGTATCTTCGGTATCAGTGTGTAAGTTTGGAGGATAGGATTCCATCTATTTTACATTCTGACAAGCAAGTAGGTACGAGCTTTTCTTAGGTCATCGTTGAAATCGAACAAGTCAATGGGAATACCTACCTAATGTCAAGGCTGGCTAAACAGTCCGCTTTCTTTGAGAAACCATGCCTTTTTTAGGCATTCGAGGGTATATGCAATGGTGTAACTCATATGGGGATTTAGTATGATAGGCTTGCTTACTTTCTTTGGACTAAGGCTTTAGGTTTTTGCAAGGGACCCTCTAGATCTCCATGGTGGAGATCTCACCTAACTTGGTCCTTTTTAGATGAACTGTGACAATACACGCTAGACAGTGAGTGAATGTGGCTGGGGTAAACTCTATGGGAGAGAACAGGATTCTATAGTACTGTAGTTTTAAATTCTAGAAATATTCAAATAAATTAATTGAAATTCTTTGGTAAGGTGTAGAAGTTATCTGCACAAACCAACAAGGGTTCAAGATATATAATCAGCCAAAACACCGAATAGGAAACAAAATGATCAAAACATGACACTTTGCAAAAAGGTGCACGCGATCAGAAAGAAACCTATCAACAGTATGTAGAATTAATAAACGACACTGAAAGCATGGAGTAGACGGAGCTATTGAGTACATGTAGGCTAGTAAATACCAAAAAGAGCCGAGGTCATCCACAAAAGACACCCGACCTTGGCGAAAGAAATACTATATATGTTATGTTGTATTTGAAAGAAACCGAAAGAAAAATTTACGCTTAATTTGACAAAAAAAAAGGAAATTGATCACCCTCTCTAGAAAAGATTCGATTCCACACAACAAGCAAAGAACGAAAAAAAAATGGACTTGCAGGGAATCGAACCCTGGACCACTCCCATGCTAAGGGAGTATTATACCACTAAACCACAAGCCCAATTTGATGGAAGGGGCATCCATTTTTTGCTTTATAAAGAAAAGCACATCCATGACACTTACTATGAAAAGGCTACGATGTTCTTTACTCTCTGGTTATCAATGTTATATGAGGTGTGTCCAGTAGATTAAAATCATAATCATGAGGATCAAGTGACAACTTTCCCCACATACAAATGGCATTCATGAATCATAAATAGAGTGGAACAGTAATGATATCTCAGGTGTGATGCAAGGAGAGGCCGATCCCAATGTTGCAGCCTTGAGATGAAACAAATATTCCCAATTTGTCCAAGAGAATATCCCTATGGGATGTGTACTGGTCGATCCAAAAGTAGAACGATGCAGGAGCTAAGTATGTACATGGCGCAGAGGAAGAAACAACTTTACAAAACGAGCTCTCGTGAAGACCCAGACATGTTTCAATTCCCTGTCGCATGGTGTGAAAATCACCCAGGAAAGTGGGTATGGAGGAATAGAAGAATCGCATGAGGAAAGAAAAAAGGTATCGAACATGCCGAATCGCTAAAACTGACAGATGAAGCATGGTGTGGAAAATACCCCGAAACCCAAGGGGGAAAAAGGCCCGCTGCGTGGAAATCATAATTGATATATCGTTTCTTCTCATGTACTGCTTCCAAATCGGTTCGTAAACCAACTGGTAAATCCCCCTCCACTGCTACCCTCACCCCGGCTAGACCGTCGGTTGCTGGATTGCCCCCCATCTGGAGTAGGGGACCGACGGGGTGAAATTCGTGGGGAAATTCGACTCGGCAACGAAGATAATGAGGATCGACCGCTGCGCACAGTGCGAGCAGAGCTGTGACGCCGGTGGGATCTAGGCTGCTCGGGACTATCCTGAATCACTACCGGATTCTCACAGGTGCCTTCTCCGCCCCTGTGGAATATAGGATCAGCTGAAAGTTCTCGGTCTGTGCACACAACTCACATAAACTTACGCTATGTTTGAATTGATGCTGCGCCGGCAATGCGGACAAGTGTCGTGTTGGGTCAGCCATGCATGGATGCAGTTGAAATGAAACCAGTGCGTGCATGGTAACACAGTGACTTCCAAGCCGAGTTCGACGTTATCCATGCAAATCGAACACACTGCTTTCCCTTCAGATCCCATCATCTCTTCATTGACCTTTTTCCTCGGCAAAGCTTGGACAGCAGCATCAGATGCTGGCGGTGCCGCAGTGCCGGTCCCTCCAGTATTCTCAATCAGTTGTGTGATGACCCGGTCGAGCTCCTCCTGCGAATATACCGCATCCTCACTTCGACTCATGTTGAGAATGGCTGACAATATCGAAAGAGCATGTGGGCTTGCTGGGCCACGAGCTCCACGTGCGCGTCGGGTAGTTTGTAACCCAATGTCGGCGCGAATGGCGTCCATGATTCTAGGTTCTGATTAGTCTACCAACAATCAAAACAGATAGAGTTCTTACATACTCAGCTAGATCTGTCGGATTGCGGTTGTTAGGTTGTGGCGCATCTGCATTGCGGGGAGATAGGCCTGGGTGGTGGCCCGTGAGGTGGTCGTCCTCGAGCCAGTCGGGAGAGGTAGAGGATTGAGCGTGGAAGGGATCCTCTCCAAATCCCCTGTATCCACGAGGATTGGGCTCCATTAAGCTTTGTAATATTGTGTCAAAGCTCTGCATCATCATTGGAACCACAGGGTTCGGGCCGTTGTTGCGCTGACCGGAAGGCATTCCGGTATCAAGCGTCGCGCTGCTGAATGAGAAACGTCCGTCGGGCGATCTATATGTGCGCAAGGAGGAGTATGGGGGAATGTCCCCTCCAAGAAGTCCAGGGCCTTGCCCTTCTTGTGTGTCTCGTTCCCATGGGTTGTGGTCTATCCACGGGTTGACGCGTGGAGGCGACGAGGAATCGGCACGATGTGAAGGGGAACCTTCCGAAGGCTCTTCTGGGGGAATTTCAATCTAGAGTAAAGAGAGTGTTAGGATGAGATAAAATAAGAAAGAAGGCATTCACTGTACTATTTCTGTGAACTCAGATTCACAATGCGGGCACGTCAAACCCCCATCCTTAAGCCAAACCCCGCCACAGGCATGGCAGAACATGCGATCGCCGCTGTCCATGTCGCGATACAGACTGATAATCACCTAGAGAGTTATGAAATGTTGTACAAAGCAGACGTTAGGATTGAAGCTGATAGAATCAATAAGCGCCAGAACAGTCACGAGTCATGGCCTTATCTGCGGGGAGGTCACAGTAGGTTAGATGAACATAATTTCATTGGACAAAGGAGAACAGGAGAGAGCGAGAAGGTAATGTATCACAAAGGTGGCAAGCCAACGTGTTAGAGAAAATGATGATATTGGAGTGTGATTAATCGATTTAGGAGAGTACTGGAGGGTGGGTTGGAGGCAATGACGTTGATCAGCAATCGCCTCCATAAGGCAAAGGAGACCCGTTGACTTATACCTAAGATTACATGGATGAAACAAAGAACACACACATTTCATGTAGACAAATATAGATGATCATGCACCAGGCAGCCTTATTTTCTCTTATTTAACGGGTGTTCATATCGGGGAATTTGTCGCGACGCAAGGGCAAGGAGGAGAGTTATATAGCCCTATGCTATTATTTGTTGTTTTAAACCAAAATTTTTAAGAAACCTCTCTTTTTACACTGGAAAAAAAATTTAAGACTCAATCATATGATCAATTCATAAAGAAACTAGTACAAAGTATATAATAAACAGCAATAAATGGTCACTTTTTCCATGCAGGGATACAAATTCCTCGCGATCATCTCATCCCTGCCATATGCAGTGGGGGAATGAACTGAAAAAAGAGACAGCAATGGATATCACAGGAATGATGCAATTGAACCGGTACCCTCAAACACCCCGATGAAAAGACGGATGACAATCTCGAGCAGTTTACTTAATCTCGAGGAGCTTGACGTCGAAGACAAGCTTGGAGTTGCCGGGGATGCCGGGGAGGGCCTTCTTGCCGTATGCGAGAGCAGGAGGGATGGAGATGCGACGCTCACCACCGACAGCCATGCCGGCGACACCGATGTCCCAACCCTTGATGACCTCACCCTTTCCGAGCTTGAAGGTGAAAGGCTTGCCCTTCTTGTTGGAGTCGAAAACCTTGCCGTCCTCGAGCTTGCCGATGTAGCGCATAGCGACAGTGTTACCGCTCTTGGCAGCAACGCCCTTTCCAAGCTTCTTGTCGTCAATCTTAACTCCACGGATCTCCTTAACGCCGAGAGTGCCAGTGGGCTTGTCGCCGGAGGGAGTGGGGCCCTGCTCGAGGTTCTTGGCGAACTGAACCTTCTTGTCGGTCTTGGCCTCCTTCTTGTCCTCCTTAGTATCCTTCTTGGTCTCCTTAGGCTCAACAGCGGCAGCATCGCCGTTGTTCTTCTTGAGCTTCTTCTGCTGGGCCTTGGTCAAGGCGGGTTCCTCAGCCTTGGTAGACTTGGCCTTGCTGGCCTTGGCCATCAGATCATCGAGGGTGACCTCGTCCTCAGCGGCGCGCTTGTTCTTGCCCTTCTTGGACTCAACAAGCTTAGGAGCCTCCTCCTCGCTCTCGACCTCGGTGACTCTGGGGTCCTCCATGTCATCAAGGTCATCACTCTCATCATCATCCTGCATGGCGATGAGGTCTTCCATGTCGAGCTCATCCTCATCGGGAGACAGGTCGTAGTCATCCTCGTCCTCATCATCGTGGTCGTGGTCGTGGTCGTGGTCGTGACCCTCATCGAGACCAATGACGTAGTTACCAGTGAGGAAGACAGTGTGGTTACCGGTGACCTTGAAGAACACGGGCTCACCCTCGCAGACAGTGATATCCAGAGGCTGTTGGTAGTTCTATAGGGTATAAGACGTTAATATTCAACAGGGTGTGAAACTTGAGAGGGCATTGGTCTTACCTGGCTGGGGCTGAGGGTGCAGATAACGTTCTCATCGAGCTCGAGGCCCTCCTCGGACTCGGAGTCCTCATCGTCAAGGGCAGGGCCCTTACCCTTGATGAGCTTAGAGATAGCAGCCTTCAGATCGAAATCCTCATCATCATCCTCCTCATCATCATCTTCATCCATAGCGTCCTCGAGGTCCTTGAGGGCAGCGGCGGCCTTAAGCTTGCGGGCCTTCTCCTTGTCGCTGGGGCCACCATTGGACTCCTCCTCATCGGACTCTTCATCATCCTCATCACTGTAGTCCTCATCATCCTCATCATCCTCATCGAGGTCAAGGCCGGGAGGAGCGCGAACAATCTTCAGGGTGGAGCGGGAAGGTTTGCTCGAGTCCTGGTCATCCTCGAACTCTGGGGCCTCATCGGGATCGATAGCAGCCATGCTGATGCGGAACTAGATTTAATGTCAGCACAAGTTACCAGCTAATTGATCACAGTAAGACTTACCGAAGCAGCAGCGTTGGGGACTGCTTGGACCATGGCACCGGGAGGAACCCGGAGCGCATAGACTGCGACAGGCTGAACAGCAGACATTGTGAATTATTAGAGTAAATTGAGGGAGATGAAAAAAGATCAAGTTCAAAGAGAGAATGAACCACGTGGAAAAAGATGTGGATGAAGGAAAGAAAAGAGAAGAAAAGAAAAGATGCTACCAAGCAACAGATGCGGCAAAAAATTGGGAGAAAAAAAATCATTCAATGATATCAACGAATCGTTCACCGCTAATATATTGCTATGGGTGACCGCTTCCTATAAGCTTGGATCCACGTGATGATTACCGAGCTTCGCGCGAAAGGCAACAACCTTGTCTCTTTTGTCTCTCTATACTCTCTTGTTGGTCATGATGGTCGTCATAGCCCAAAATGGGCTCCCGTCATGAGATAAATTCTAGTGCAGTGCGCAAACGCATTGAAAATCGTATGTTTAGTCCGAATATGAGTCTCAGCTCTTATCTGACCGTGTTTAGATGACTTCAACGATGAAGGAGGAGAGGAGTATGAGGCTTCCAGCTTCGGCGGGTTTGGGGACTACATGCGCCGGAAAAAAATGAAGTTGCAGAATCTTGACGCGGAAATTCGAGCTTCAGCTGGCGATTGCCCGCCAATATTCCGTGGTGTAGTTGCTCATGTCAATGGGTACACTCAACCTTCCCTGCAAGACCTGCACCATCTGATTGTCAGCCATGGGGGTGGCTTTCTTCAATATCTCGATGGCAAGACTGCAGCCACTCATATCATCGCCAGCGCTCTGACGCCCAAGAAGCGTGAAGAGTTCCGCCGCTACCGCATAGTGAAACCGGCGTGGGTGACAGACAGTATCAAAGCAGGACGTCTGCTGCCATGGGATGAATTTAGAATTGTAGATGAAGGTCAGGCACAGAGGGTGCTCAAGTTCGATGATGGCCGGTTTACCAGCCAGACGAATAGCCCTCGACCAGGTTACAAAGACCAATCAAGAACCAGCTGGTATAACTCTCAGTTCCGAGATATGAGTACTGCCGAAGAGGGTTTCGGCTCTTCATCAAAGCCTGTGGTCCCGTCTGTGCGGTCCAAAACCTCACAGATGGTCGCGCCAACTACGCCAAGCCAGCCATCCCAGTCAGACTATGGCGATTTCCCTAGTTTCACTATGGAGGAAGAGGAGGAAACTCATGACCCTCAGCATCAACAAGAGGCATCAGCCAGTGATGTAACACAAGCTATAATGCCACATCAAATTCCCAATCCCAACCAAGTGCCTACTTCACCAGATTCACTCGTTGATCTCGAATCAACCTCGCTTCTCAACAAAACAAACCCAACACAACCCGCTTTGACATCCGAAGAGTACAACGCTCAGCTCCTTTCTGACCCCAGGATGCAGAAGTCCTCTGTTGTCAATCCAGAATTTCTGCAGCAGTATTATAGGGAGTCTCGCCTCCACCATCTGTCAACCTGGAAGGCTGATTTGAAAGCCCAACTGCAGGCCGCAACGAAGGAGAATGCACAGTCCCAGACATCGAAAAAGAAACCCGTGCCTGGATCGAGGCGGTACATTCTACATGTGGATTTCGACTCATTCTTTGCAGCTGTCTCACTTCTAAATCATCCAGAGCTCCAAGACAAGCCGGTTGCTATCGCCCATGGTTCTGGATCAGGCTCCGAGATCGCTAGTTGTAATTATCCTGCACGTGCCCGAGGCGTTAAGAATGGGATGTGGATGAAAGGCGCTTTGCGATTATGCTCCGATCTCAAAGTCCTACCATATGATTTCCCTGCGTATGAAGATGCAAGTCGCAATTTCTATACGTCGATACTTGCCATTGATGGTACCGTGCAGAGCGTCAGTATCGACGAGGCTTTGATTGATGTGACAAGGTTATGTGTGGAAGCTGGCGGCTCAGATGGAAAGGCTATATCGGAAGGATCAATTTATCGCGAGCAAGCCAAAGCGGACGAAATTGCCCAATTTTTACGCGATTCGATTAAAGAGAAGACCGGATGCGCAGTCTCTGTCGGAATTGGCAACAATATTCTACTCGCGAAAGTGTCTCTCAGGAAAGCCAAACCTGCTGGGCAGTTTCAATTAAAGCCAGATGCTGTTCTGGACTTCATCGGAGATCTCACTGTCCGTGATCTTCCTGGAGTGGGGAATAGTATGGCAATCAAACTCGAGGAGCTGGGTGTCAAGTTTGTCAAAGACATCAGAGATCTCCCGAAAGAGAGACTGATATCTGGCCTGGGACCCAAAACTGGAATTAAATTGTGGGAATACGCTCGCGGCATCGACCGAACAGAAGTCGGCGATCAAGCCATGAGGAAATCTGTTTCGGCCGAGGTCAACTGGGGCATTAGATTTGTCAACCAGGACCAAGCAGATGACTTTGTGCGGTCTCTGTGCGAGGAGCTGAATCGAAGATTGATGGAAAATCTAGTGAAGGGGAAACAGCTCACACTAAAGGTCATGCGCCGATCGATGGACGCTCCACTGGAACCGGTCAAGCATCTCGGCCATGGAAAGTGTGATACATTCAACAAGAGCATCGCTCTTGGCGTTGCGACCAACGTGCCAGAGGTCATTGGGAAAGAAGCAATATCGATGTTGAGAAGTTTCAACTTTTCACCTGGAGACTTGAGAGGTTTGGGTGTGCAAATGACTAAACTTGAACCAATCAAGCCTGGCCCTTTAGGCTCTTCAGGCCATGAGAGCAGCCAGCAACAACTCAACTTCCACAAGTCTCCACCTCGCAAGAAGGTCATTCCAGATGCAGACCCAGACGAGCTGGAGAGTCCGCAAAAGGATGACTCTGTTCGTATCCAAGCAGATCCAGTACTCAGCGATAGTGCGCATAAGCCACTCAACATCTCGGGGTCCCAATTTATTATGCCCACTCAAGCTGATCCCAAAGTCCTTGCTGAGTTGCCCACGGATATCAGATCAAGGCTTGTTGCACAAGCAAAGCCGCGCCAGGGTTCTCGCTCTGGGTCTCCATGTCCTCCCCCGCGTGAAGCACGACAGCCTGCCCAAGCAGACCTTCCCCCACAGTCCCAGCTGGACCCAGATGCATTGGCCGCATTGCCTGAAGATGTCCGCAAAGAAGTCTTGGGATATTATAACCACCCAGCCACTATCGCTGCGCCGGCGCCCGGGCCGGCAGCACTAGAGCCGCGCCTATCAACCTCTAGCTTTCTCAAGCTGAGAAGACCGGTCTCGCCACCCAAAAAGAGGCGTGGCCGCCCACCCAAGTCGGCAACGATTGCGAACAAGCCTAAGCCCAAACCTTTGAATCAGTCAAGCTTTGGGCTCACTCTTCCACGCCTAGCAGCCGTATCTACTAGTCTTGATGAAGAGGCCTTGTCTAGACAAGCGTCACCAAACGTAGAAGAGCCAGCCGAAGCTTCAGCCGAACCCTCAGCCGAATTTCTAGCTGCTCTACCTGAAGATATCAGACAAGAGCTCCTCGATGAACAAAAACGTTCCCGCATGCAACAGCGCTCACGAGCTACTGAACCCGCACAAAGACCTCCATCTCGGGCACAGGAGGATCCTACTTCCGAATCAATTGCTGTAGAGAAGAAGGTCCTACCTCTGCCGCCTCTTCCCGAGCGTCCCGTCTTTACATCACAGCGCCTGTCCCAATTACCAGATCTGCGAGATGCTGTTGGCTCATGGCATAATGTCTTTGCGGCTGGCGGCCCATATGGCGAAGACGTTACTTCGTTATGTAAATATCTGTCTAGTGTGACATTGCAAGAGAAGGATGTGGACAAAGCTGTTTCAGTGGTACGCTGGTTGATGTGGTTGGTTGGTGATCACTCCCAGCAGCAGGGGTCTAAAGAGCCACCAGAGTCCCGACCCGAGGGGACTATGAGTTGGGAAGAGGCTATAGAGATCATGCAGTACAGTGTCCAGGTGGCTCTGGAAATGAGAGAGCTTCCGCCTGTGGACTTTTCGTAAATGATACCCGAATACCAGACATAACATTGTTGACTGTACATCCTAGGTTATATATAGAAAAGTCTCTTTCACAAACTAAGCCTCTTACCGCTTTCTCTTTGCCGTCTACCCACCTATAAATCTGGGAAGGGGGAGAAAATATCTTAAAAGACATCTAAACAGAATATCTGAGAAGACCACTGAAAAGACCTCACATGGCTGCATAAGCGCCCAACTATTATTTACCTACAAGGTTAAATAATGTATGTAATATTTGCATAACTACACTGTATATATGCCCAGGTAATAATACCTAGGTACCTTCTAATAATCATGTCAACTGAGTTTTGGGAAAACAAAATCAATGCGGAAGAAATAGAGTATCAAGGGGTGAGCGGCAAGATCAAGGTGGAGTGGCACGCCCCACTATTCTCCGATACCCCCTATCTTCTACTCTGTACTCCGTACCTACACTCTTTTTAGACAACATCATGCCGCCTGTCACCAACGGTCAATTCTCCTTCAATGTCGACACATTCTCGCGTGAGTCCTAGGTAATGGATAGCTTGATTCAATGATGCCCAGTTGGTCTATTTGATCCAAGCTCAAGGGAGTCTGCCAAAATCCTCCCTGGGCGGCCGAGTGGGTGAGAGACACGAGGTCATCTGATTGCTGGGTGGAACAATGACCACGGGTGATACCGCATTGGGAGTTTCGATCCTCCTTTAGGAGTAGTTGGGGCACGGATTATTTTTTCGACTCCTTTCCTATATCACCCCTTCACTATTAGTCTCTTCCCTCGGCTTGTCTCAGGGTCTAGTGAAGGATAGCTCTATCAAACAGTATATTCTCATATTGCCTTCGCTTCTCTTATATTGAACCCCTCTTGGGAAGATAATATGTATACTCATATGCTCATGACATTCTCACGAACTTGACACTGGGGGTTACAATCAACCCGCTCTGCGGTCTATGTTCTTTTGCTATTATATACCGAAAAGCCAATTATAATAACGCCGCCAATCAACGTTCTATATACGCGCTTGAACCCGAAAATTAGACCAGTTGTGATTATACTGACGAAGGTATCCGACTGTCCAGCTTGTGACAGACCAAATATCTCAGAGCATCTAAACCTTGGAGTGTTTAGGCCCAGGCACCAACGATGCTCATGCAGAAAGCACCCAAAAATACCAGTATACAGGCATACACCCTTCTCTTTCCACGGAGAATGCGCCAGCTCTCGTCACTGAGAAAGTCTTCCGACATCAACTCCACGAGGGAGGCGAAAATCAAAAGCCCAGCTGACATGGCATTCATGACGCCGACAACAAGTAGACCAACCTCCGAGTCGGGGCTGTAGAGTGTGTGAGTTGCGAGGCCAATAGCCTGCCCGATTGGCGTTCTAGACCTCTGTCAGCACTGTTGAGTCCGGGGTGAGTGGGGAATTAACTTACGTGCATCCATATGCAAGGGACATGATCCAAGGCTGAATTTGCTTTTCTGACCAGGGAAGCGAGGCAATACGAGACCCAAGCGCCAGGCCTTCAAATGTTTCTGTAGTCGGTTTAGTCAAATGCACTGCTCCGATCAAACAGGGGGATATGGAGAACTCACGATGGAATACAATGGCAATCAGCAGAATCACAAATTCATTCCCAACCGATACACTGAGTGACATGCCAATAAACACACTGTGGAAAAGAATGCCCATCTCAAGAAGGTAGACCTGCATGGTCTCTTTCTTCTGCTTCTGCTCAGGGGTTAAGGCGAAGTTGTCTTCATTACGCTCCATGTCTGTCTGGATAGTCCCGTTATCCTTCTCGTGATGAGTTGGGATATCAGGCGCAGATGCAACGCGAACTACATCTTCAGTACCTTCGCCCATGCGATTGATAGCTCGGCTTATGCTCGCAGACCTTCCAATCAGCGGACCCATATCTCGCAAATGAGATCGGCCATCATTTCCAGCGGATTGCGAGCTCAGCGCTCTAGCGTGGTTGGAATAGTCCGAAACATCAAGGGTTGGAATTGGAGCTACCATCGCACTCTCAGGGCAGGAAGCTGGCCTTTCGGCTGGGACCCGGTTTCCCCCACGACAGATATTCTGGGCTGGACTGAATACCATTTCGATGACTGTGACGAGGAATATGCCACCCAAGGCAATGGCGCCCGGCATGGCTGGGTAGTCTTTTGTCCAGAAATTAGATAGACATGGGTCTCCCAGCGAAGTAAAGGCCGTGGGAAGGAGATGCACGAATGCTGTGGCGATGAGGACACCTGTTCCAAAATGGGTGACGAAAAAAAGGAACGCGGGTGGGATATGCATCCGTGGGAATCGAGTTGCAAGGATGGGGAATGCACATGCAATACTCGAAGTGGCTAGGATGATGAAGAGGGCCGCAACGTGCAAGGGTAGATCGTATGCACCGCGGGTACCTCCCTGGGCACAGCTTGATCGTTTGACGGGCTCTGTATACTGCTGTGCAACAGGTGCTTCCAGTATGAGGGGTTGTTTAGATGTGAAATACCCCTTCAGACTGTCAAAGGAAATGATTGCGGAGACGAGGAGCACGGAGAGGAGCCACAAGGCCCAATCCTTGATACTCTGATATGATGGAAAAACATCGTTATTTGGATTTGGCCGTTGACCGATTTCTTTAATAGTATTTTGGGGAGCGAGGCGTCCTGTTCAATCGTTAGAAAATTATCTAGGAACATATGTTTGCTGTTCATACCTGACATTGTCAGGGACGCCTCGCACCCCACGTTAAGGTGATTACCCGCATCCTTTTCCTCTAGCGGATGAACGCCTTTCCAATTAGAGCTTCCCCGCAAAATACCTGGACCAGATTCATCTTTGTTCTCGCGTGTGTTTGAGATGCCATTGAGATCTTGGCGAGTGGTTAGGTCGGGAGAAAGAAAGCGCGGGTTCTGATTCCACCCATCGTGTAGCAAGTCATCGGTCCGAGATGGGCAATTCATGATGCTACAATGGACCTAACTATCTGGAAGAGGTGAAAATTACAATCAATTCGCCCCAAATCCTCAGGGTGATAAGGCATCGATCCCGAGGTCTTGGCATTAGGTGGATTCCGGCCCGATTTTACTTGGCACTGGTCCAGCAACTATCGCCGTGATTCGCCTACACAGTCTATTCGGTCCGGTATTGGCCGAACCACGAATCCCGGGGGCGATATTCTTGCAAGTCTGCGTTATGGAACTGAGGGCATTAATATATATTTTTAGTTTTCAGAGCGCTAGGTCTGGGGATCTGACAATATGCTACTATGACCGCAGTATAATACTCAGTTGATGCTTGAACCAACTATCGTGCTATACCTCCAATGCGATAAGTCTGCTAGGAAAGCCACACACGATCGGATTGAGCGCAGCTAGTAGAAGAGAACAATGAGAGACCATACGAAAGAATCCGAGAAAAAGGACACCTGGGCGAAGTTGAACCAAATATTACACTAATGCTAGTGGCAGGAGAAAAAGTACTCCGCCTACAAATTGATACAGGTACAAGAGGCAACAGTGTACATTGATATTCGTATTATCTTTTTTTCCTCATCATTTTGCCCAGGGAGCCTTGGTATGCACCTCGGCATTTCCATCCTGTGAAGGCGAAGGCCGAGGCTGAGCAGACCAGGGTGCTCTGGTGGGTGCCATGGGGCCTGGAGGCATCCTTGAAGTATCCGGAAGAGCCGAGGGACCTCTGGTCGCACCACTAGGCATCGTGGTTGGGACCCCATCTCTTCTCATCCCAGTCCATGGGGCTGTTGTCGAGCCCATCGGGGGAACAGCCTGGGTGCTAGACCCGGGCTTAGCCCAGGGAGCCTGCGTGCCAGCCCCAGGCATAGGACGGGCACCGGCAACAGAAGGAGGACCAGAATCCGGGGCAACAGGGCGTGCATGAGGACCAGATGTGGCATGAACCGTGGAAGGGGGCAGAGGGGCATTTGGATCACGGTCCCAGCTGAACAAAGACCCGAAAGGGAAGTGCTGTACCACGGGGAATTTCGAGAGAACTTCCGCGTTATACATCTTGATCATTCCCTGGTGTGACCCGTTAGCGCGAAAATTCCCACCGATTATCAAGATTGCGAACCTTATTGATTTTGCCCCAGCCAGCTGGAATGCCAGAGATATCAAACAACATGCGGCTGTGCTCCCAGAATGGGCCCCTCTTCACATCATAAATAAACCCGATAGCGGAGAAATATAGATTAGTTTGGCGTTCCTTTTGAACAATATTTGCATTAGCGACCCCGCCCGGGTCAGGTGCATTATCCAGTGAGCCTTCTTCGGGAGTTAGGTCATTCTCTTTGATTGCAGGCGAGAATTGTGCAGATCCAAAGATATAAGGGGCGAAGGAATGATCATCAAGACCCCAGACGCCGTGGGAGCCAGCAGGCTCAAGGTTGTATGTCTTAATGAGCAGTCTGACAAGTTCCAGATATCTAAGTGACGACAGTCAGTAAGGGATGAAGTATATCCGGCGTGGTAGATTCTTGGTGGACGCACGGATGGATCACCCCGACCACGATAGCTCGTTCCTCCACGCCTGGACCGGCCTCGGGAAATCCATTCAGCCTCCATATTCCACCCAGAAAAGCCAAGAAGCTCAGTTCATGACCAGTACCATAGTCCAATCGCTGGCCACTTCCCCAGCTGCCCAAGAAATATGATTTCAACTCCGTCTCCGCCGTTGCGCCCCCATTCGATGATCCCCTATCTAAGAGGTCGGCCGGTAGGCATTCCCTCAGCAGGCTGGACGCGCGACTTTCGACCACCTCACACCATCTCCGAAAGCTTATATTACCAAACCTCCGAGGGCCGGTATCAGGTGGGACCTCCTGTATGATATCTTCGAGTTTCGAGAGAAGTCGCTGCAATTGTCGGACCGGAGCGGAATATTGTATCGCATCGCTGCCAAGAGGCCAGGTTTGTATAGTATCATCGGCCAGCTTCATTGGAAACATGGATCGGTTGAGTTGTAGTATCCACGTCATGATATTAGTATAGGCTTTGGAGGTCAGGAAAACCGATACATCTTGCGATTCGTGAATCTTCTTGTTCGGTTCGATAAAGGTGTGCGGTTTGAAGGGTTCCAAAGTGGACAACACACGAATAACTAAGCCATTAGCCATGTTGAGCTGAAAAAAACCCAAAGGTTGAAGTAGGATGAGGGAAGGTTGGAGGGGAAGCGGGATGTTATTTGCGGCTCCACTAGAGCTCCTTTACCGCGTTTTGCCTTTTTAACTTCCCCACGCGTCAAGATGGCGCCAAAAAGATCCAACAAATCTACCGACTACAGTCTTGGACTTTTGAATAATATCAATGCACTCGGACATGATGCGCCAAATATACAGGACCCCAAAAGGCGCCGCACCACCCATGCCGACATTTTTGACATTCCTATCTCCCCCTCCCCGACAAACTCTCGAGAGACTCCTCAAACCGAACCAAGAAATACAAGATGGATGAGTTTGAGAAATCGTAAAGTGCCTGAACTCGTCCGATCGGATTCACCCCCAGCGTTTCTGACAATGAAGAAGACAAGGAGCCTAGCAACGACGAATCCGGGCCAGGCGATCACGAGTCCGAATCCATTCAAGATAGATCCGGCAGCAGTGGAGAGGAGGAATTGGTTGATGATAGCGACGAGCTTCAGCCCGAGCCTGAACACGATCCGTTCCCCGAACCAGTCGATCTGTTCCCAGCCGAAGACGAGGACCAAGCTGATCATCAGGTTGTACATGAAACCAGAGATGCACCAGATGACACATCTGGAGACGGACCTGAATATGAAGATGAAGAAGAGGCAGGTGATCAAGCTGGAAAGGAAGCTAGAGACGCACAAGACAATGCATCTGAAGACGAATCCGAATATGGAGATGAAGAAGAGGCAGATGATCATTCTCCACCCGAAGTCCAGAATCATTCAACACCCCCCAACAGGTCGCGAATGAAAACACACTAGAGGTGCAGATCCTCGAGAGTATACCAAGAAATCAAAGTGATGGCACACATATAAGTCGCCTTTCAGAAAGTGCTCGAGAATTTCAAAATGCCTCGTCGCAGCTTCAGGAAATACCAGAGATACCGACAATCAAACCACCTCGCCCAAACCAGGACCATCAAAGCACTCGCCCCAATATCTTCACGTGGCTAACTGAGACCATTAAAGAATCCGTTTTCAAGGATACCTGGGAAGCAATCCGCCAAACAAGAAAAACACTGAAAGCCCACGCTGATCCCTCCACGAAAGAGCATTTCAGGGGCATCATAAAGCTCATTGAGCGACTGCGAGATCTGTTTGAAACCATGACCAACGATCCTGCTTCAGCTTCTTCCTTGAAAAACCAGTGCAGCCTCATTGCCAACAGCATTTTTAAAGAGACCCAGTGGATCGTATACACCGAAGCCCCAGAAAATGAAGAGAATGGTGCACACCTGATAAATCAGCTCGAAGCCCATATTGTTCCCCGTCTGATTGACTTGATCATACTCGGATTCAAGACCTACAAGACCGTAAATGATCGGGGCGCCCGACATTTTCGCATTATCCTGGATTTGCTTTGGGGGTCCTGTGATAGGATATCTTCCCTCGCCCAGATGCATTATGTCATTAGTGGGAGCGTAATGGCTTATTCTAGAAAAGTGTTGCGCCATGTGAAGACTCTCAAGGATGCACTAAAAGACGGCCGGCTACGTGAGACAACTCGCATTCCTCAACGCCCTCTACCGTACAAGCACTTTGAGTTGGAAGAGGTCGACAGCCATATCTCTTGTGGACGATGGACCTATGCAGAGAAGATTGCACTCCGTGAGGGCTTACAATTATATGGGGGTAAGGCTTTTCAATTCTCATGCTATATGCTATTCTGACGGTATTAATAGGGGAAGATCGATATATCGATATCAAGTGTGACAACACAATCGGCGGTCAACTTTCCGAGCGGATCTTGCAACATATCCAGAGCCAAGCCATCAAACTCGGGTTGGATGATTTATGAGCGAAGGGCTAGGAAAAGACATTGATGAAAGGGATACGGCATGTAGACTTGATTTGAAATACCCTTTTGCGATGGAGGTCAAAAGAGAACCAGATTTGAATCTGTCCTTAAAAGTATGGGAGTGTGGGATTCCGCGAACCACAGACGGCGAACCATAGACATTGTTTTGAATATCCATGGATGTCAACTATGTCGGTGTATACTATGCACATATGCCTCGGCTAAGCCCTTTCCTTCTATTAGAAGAAGGATATTCTGGTAAAAGTTCAATATGTCATTCGTGAGATTGCCCTGGGTATAGGAGAAATCTCGTCGGGCTCCTGATTCTGTTTCCGAGACATCTTGGGTACCTATATTTTACATATACCCTCCCAAGGTACTACGGAGTAGTGTACAAAGACCAGGCTATTATAATGGATAGATACAGAGCTGCAAAGCAAAAAATGAACATATAATGATGTCGAACTCATTCAAAGTCGACCTATATGATCGAAAACAACTAGAGATAAAAGAGTACAATGTAAGGGGATACCCCGGACCCCATTTAGGGGGTGTCTATAGAGAAAGCCGACAAAGTATAGAGCAGCGGCGATCCCCCTCTTAAATCGACACCGCTTTCTCTTTTTCCCGCTTTCCCCTTTTCTTCCCCAAGGCATCTTGACACCGTTTGCTTTTGTCGGTTTATTTGCTTTTTTTTTTTTGAACAACTGTGGTCTGGACTTCTCTTGGTCTGGAGATCAGTCTTCGAGTAATTGTGAAGAAATCCCATTGGAACGGTTGGGCGGCGCGTGAGTACATTCTTCTCTTTTCTGCATGTTTGTTTATAGACGGGAGCTTCGGTTGAGCTGGACAATGGCACTCAATTATGCCACGGGCACAGTTGGAATATTTTGCGCAACTGGGACATATCTTAGCCTTGTACTCAGCACGCTACAAGCTCCTGACGAGGTCAATGGAGTTGCATGAATTTGAGAGCTCGAAGCTGGGGAAACCATACCGGCTGGGCGATCAGGTGTTTAGGGGTTTGAATTTGCTCAACTGAAGCTGACAACGCTTTTCGCAGACAGCTCACTCGTACACGCCAACTGAACCTTACCACGAAGCTTGCCCTTTTTAATACATTAATCCCGAAAAATCTACCGATATGTCCTCAAACGACGAACCGGTCGTCGCCCCTGCTCCTGTGGAGGTCGATGAAAATGAGCCCCCGGCTACCCCGATAGAGGCGAGTGTCGTCTCCGGAGGCGAAGAGTTGGTTAAGCCCAACCCCGAGGTATCCAAGGAGAACCCCGCAGCCTCTCTGGCCAAGGCTAGCCCTGGTACACCTGGCACCGCGAAGCGTCCTCTATCTGGAACAGCTACCACCAAACGGCCCACCTCTTCCTCTGCATCGAAACCCATGACGGGCACCACCCGCACGTCCACCGCCAGCACCCTGAACAAACCTCCCACTCGTCCCCCGACCACGACAACCACCCGGAAGCCACTGAGCACCTCAACTGTCTCGTCTCACCGTTCTCGCATGTCAGTCAGCAGCTCTGCAGACGAGAAGCCTCGGTCTGTGGCGAGCTCGGGAGACGAGAGGCGGGGAATCTCTGGCACTGCGAAGCGCATGTCTATGGCCGGTACCCCCTCCACCCGGCCCCCTCTCAAACCCACCTCGTCTTCCATCGATCGTAGATCGAGTATTGCTGGTACCGCCGCCGAGAGGAAGCCCGCCACCACAACTGCGCGCACCGCGACCTCGACGAGCAAGCCCGTGGGCAGGCTGACTTCATCGGCGACACCTGTAAGCCGGACTGCCACTGCCACCTCCACCACTAGACCTGCTACTACTCGGCCGACTTCGACTTCGAGCACCGTTAGATCTACCACTGCGGCTGACCCTAAGAAGCGATTGAGTACGCTTCCTGGCTCAATTGCTCGAGCTGGTGATTCTGAGAAGCTGCAGGCCCTCCAGACTAAGCTCACAGAGAGCGAGGAGACCGTAGCTAGTTTGAAAACTGAGTTGGAGGCTGTCAATGAGAAGCTCAGCCAGCTTTCTGTCTCGGCCGAAGAGCCCTTGGGTGATGCTGGTGCCACCGAGGCCGTTCGTGCGAGCCACACCGCAGGTATTGAGAAGTTGGCATCAGCCCATGCCGAGGAGCTCCAGGCCCTGCAAGCGCAACTAGACGAAGCGGAGTCCCAACGGAAAGAGTTGGAGGAGAGCTCGCAAAAGGAACTGGAGGAAGCTAGACAATCCGCCGCCGCTCAGGGAGATGACAAGACAGTTGCCCTTCTTGATGAGCTCAAGTCCACACACCAAACCCAACTTGAGGCTATCGAAAAAGAGCTGGCAGAGTACAAGTCTGCAGCTGCTCACTTTGAAGAGCAGATTGGCGCTCTGAAAAAGGAACTTGAGTTCCAGAAACTTGCCCTGGAGGAAGAGAAAGCACAGGCACTTGACCATTTCAACCGAGAACTCAAGGGCCGGGACCAGGTCATGGATAATCTTAACACGGAAATTGTTAAGTTGAATACGCTCAAGGAGCAGGAGGTTCGCGCTGCCGAAGAGGCTGCTCAGGAGAGTGTCTCTAGTCTTCAAGAACAAGTAGCCTCCCTCGAGGCGAAGCTTGCTGCAGCCGAGTCTGTTATGCAAGAAAGCCCTGAGCCGAGCACTTTGATTGTCGAGAAGGATCAAGAAATCAGGGAGCTTAAACAGGCCCTGGAGAAGATTCAAAATGAGCTCCAGGAGGCACGCGACACCGCGGCCACTGAATTGTCATCAAAGGTCGAGGAGGTGGAGACTGCCCACGAGGCTGCTATCGCAAGCCTCAAGGCTGAACACGAAATTGCTATTAGTGATATTTCCGCTTCCCACGCAGAGAAGCTCACTGTTGCCATGGCGGCGGCAGAGTCGAGCGGGATAGAACACACCGTGCAACTTCAGGAACTCCGTGATGCCATCGAGGCGTCTAAGGCCACTGCCCAGAAGGCACAAGAAGATGCTGTTGCTGAGCTTAAGACCACGCATGAAGCAGAACTCAAGTTGCTGCAAGAAAAGCTGGAGGCCTCCGAGAATGCCCTCGGCGAGTCCCGCCGTGCATTGGATGAGGGTAATGCCTCTGCACAAGACCTTGCCATCCAGGAAATTGACGCTCTTCGACACAAGTGTGAGTCGCTGGAATCGCAGCTGTCCACCGGCACTGGGAAAATCAACGCGCTGCTCGAAGAGATGCAGAGCAAGCAAGCTGAAGCCGAAGCTATCCACCGCACTCTACGGGATGTTGAAGATCACTCCAAGCAGGAGGGTGCTCAGAAGGACAATAAGATGAAGGCACTGGAGCAGAAGGCGGCGGAAGCCGTATTCCTTCTCGAGAAACACACCCTGGAGGCTGCAGGTGTGTCGGAAAAGCACGCACAGGCCTTGGAAGAGTTGAAGGCTGAGCATGCTGCTCACCTCGCATCCGAGTTGGAGCGGGCCAAGGAGGCATCGGGCTCTCATGACAGTGCTATGAGTGATCTTCAGGCGAAGCACGATGAGTTGCTCGCCACAAACAAGGACTTGGAGTCTATCCACGCCACCCGAGTTCAGTCGCTTGAGGCTGAATTGAAGACGGCACTCGAAAGCCACGCTCGTGAGATTGCTACCCACACTGAGGGTCGTGAAAAGGAGACCGCCGAACTTCAGAATCAATTCGAAGAGACTCAGGCGAAGTTGCAAGCCGAGCTTTCCGCTTTGCAGAGTTCTAGCAAGGCTGATGCTGAGCTTCATGAGCAGCAAATCGCCGAACTGCAAAAGGGCTTTGAACAGACCAAAGTCCAGCTCCAGGCTGAGATCGAGGCTGCCCAAACATCTAAGGCTGCTGAGATCGATGCTGAGCACAGCAAGGCAATTGCCGAATTGCAGCAGGGATTTGAAGACACTAAAACCAAAATCCAAGCCGAAATTGAGGCCGTTCAAGCCTCCAAGGCTGCTGAGATCGATGCCGAGCACGGAAATGCAATTGAGCAGCTTCTAACCATGCATGAGTCCAAGCTGTCCGGCCTCAGGGAGGAGCTCGAAGCTTCTAACAAGGTCAAGATTAACGATCTCCAAAATGCCCACGATGCAGCACTGACCAGTGCCAACGAGCAGTTGTCTCAGGCCAAGGCTGCTGCCCAAGACACCTCCGCCCTGGATGACTTGAAGGCCACAGTCGCTGATCTGCAGGCCAGGCTTGCTGACTCTGAGAAGGCCCACCTTGCCGTACAGGAATCTGCCACCACTGCTTCCAGGGAAATCGAGGGTCGTTACTCAGCTGAGCTCGCCAAGATCCAGGCTGACCATGCTACACTTGGAGAGAAGTACCAGGCTGCGGTCGCCCAGGTGGGTGAGCTCGAGAAGCTTGCCAAGGACTCGGACAGCCAGAAGTCGCATCTTGAGTCGATTATGAAGCAGCTCTCTGAGTCCCGCGACCAACTTCTCAAGGTCAAGGCCGATAACGCCGCCATCTCCGACTCGCTCGTTGATTGCAAGAACCAAAACAAGACCTTGTCCGAGAAGCTTGAAGCTGGTGAACGTGACCTGAACGACCAGATCGACAAGAACATGGGTCTCCTCAACCAGCTTGGCGATCTTGATTCCAACATCGCTGCCAGCCGGCGACGGGTCCGCGAACTCGAAACCGAGCTCGTAGTTCTGAAGGAAGACAGTGGAGAGAAGAGCAGCTCTTCGGGATTGGAGGCTAGCCGATGGGCGACAGCTGATGAGGGGAGCGAGAATGCTGAAGATGGGGGTCCAGCCACGACGGAAGGTGAGGACCTAGGCCCATCCATTGAGGGAACGGTGGGAGATCCCCGATTGAAGAAGTCTTCCTACTCATCAGATCTTCCCGCATTCCACCCATTCACATGATTTATGAAGACTATATTAGTGTATAATGAGACTAATGCATTCCATAGATGGCAAGCATTCAGGAACAGCTTAAGCACATTCGAACAGCCAATGATGATTGGTACAGCGAGCACCACAGGTCAGTCAAATATATGGTCGTGTTAATCTAGGAATCATGCTGATCCCTCCAGACTCATTGGCGAACTTGCCAATCTCTCCCGGCAAGCATCCTCCGAGTCTCCCAGTCCCTCGACCACACCCAATTTAGAAGTCCCCCGAGCCCCCGAGCCAGAACCTGCTCGTACCCGCGCAGCAACAGTCTCATTTTTCGGTAAACGCCAAATTTCGCGTTGATTTGGCATATTTGTGAGCTATTAGTCGTGATGCAGCATGACTTTCTTTTGTTGAATCCTGTTTCACTCTGTGCTCTTGTGATTCTACTGTATGTAATAACTACGCAGGATACCCTGTCTTACTATATCGGGGTTTTCCCACTATTCTTGTTTCAATATCTTCATCTTATACATACAACTTGTCCGAGTTGAACTTCGTATTATCTGTTTTGCACTGCTGCGATGGTAATACTGGCCGGATATTGAGTCGCGGGATATTTACAAGTGGTCTGATGTCCGTTCCAGGTATGCTGGGATGAATGATTCAAGCGCAATGCTATGATCGAAAGTTTAGTACAAAGTGGGTATCTCAATAATGCAATAAAGTTCAAAGAACGCCTGCCCCGATGAATAAGTAGTCCGCAAAGCCGGATTCAAAGTCACTCCGAGTCGGAAGGGTAGCTAACCAGCGCTGGTGTTGGTGTCGGTGCCCCGGCAGAGGAAGCAAGTTCTATGCCACTGGAATCTTGACGGAGTGATGGAGTCGAAGCGGCGACGGTTTTCCTCTTCTTAGGTTGCCATGCGTTCTCTGCATCATTCACCAAGAACGGATCAATAATAGCACGGGTATTCCCAGCCAGCTCACGGCGGAGAGAATCTTTCCGTGTCGCAACCAGATCATCCTTCCGAGGTCGCTTTGAGGAACGAGATTTCTTTTCTCCCGGTCCTGTCTTTCGTGCAGGCGTTTCCGCCGGCTGCTCAAACATAGGTCGAACACGAGTCACGCGGGAAGCATGCGAGCCGACATCAACCAGGTTCTCACCAAACTCCACCATGCGGGCTCTCTGCCGATCACCCTCCGTCTCGTCCAACAGCTCAATCCCAAGACTCATTTTATCCTTAAGGGCCTCAGTCTTCGCCGCCGTCTTCTCAAGTCCCTTCCTCTCCTGCCGAAAGGCCCTCCGCAACCGCATAGACTTCTCATACGGGTCCTCCCAATCACGCTTCTGCCGTTCCTGAAGCTCAAGAATTCGAGTCGCCTCCGTCTTCGCACGAAGCTTGTCCTCAATCTTCCCCTCAATCTTCGAAAAAGGATCTTTCTCAGCGGGATCCATCTCTCGCGCGTACGGTTTGATGGCGATTTCGCCAGGCTGCAGTTCTTTGTCTTCGCCGGTGTCTCGTTTGCGCCCGCCTTCGGTCACAACGTACGCAGTGTTCTGAGGGTCTGTTCTGATTTCGATGGTTCCGCCGCAGACGGTGTGTTTCATGCGGAAGCTGTAAATCGGCGTCGAGTAATAGTTGCCGACTTTTTTCTTCTCTGCGTTGAAGCGCACGCCTTGACCAATTATTATGGGGTGTGGTTTGCAGGTCTCGCACCATACCGCGAAAGGCATTTCGAAGCGCACGATTAATGCGCCGGTTGTGTGCAGGTGGCGCGCGCGCGCGCCGAGAGCGTGCTTCCCCGCGAGTTTGTTTCCCGTTGTCACGCCTTCTTGATCTGGGGGGACATATCTGTTGAAAATGTCAGCTTGGTGGCTATGTGGATATTTGGATATTTTGCTGACCGTCCCATGTCTAGTGAGATGTCATGTTAGTTAGCTGTTTCGCATGTTCTTTGAGATGGAATCGGGACTTACTGAAGCCCTGCATCTTGGGCGAGTTGGGTGGCTGTTGCGAGTTTGGTGTGATTAGAGCCCAGCGAGTATGCAAAAAGTTGGTAAGTTGGAGAGCTCCGAGTTGATAGTGTCGTAGACGAAGTTATTGGCGGACCTCGGGGACCGACTTTACCCGGAGATAGCGGGATTAAGGCAGCTGACTCATCATTTCCATTTTAAGCCCTTCCTATAGTGGCATCTATACTTGAAAAGGACATTACAGGGAAGAAAACAATTATAGATGCATCATAACAAAATAGACCAAAGAACAAAAAAGAATAGTGATAACAATGATCGCTTGGAATATCGACTGATATCGATCTCATACTTACAGCACGAATCACCATACTTCGTCATACACTTATTCAAGTAGAGACAAGGTCTTTGAATAGACTTTCGTTAGCCAAGACACTTTGTACAGATTCGAGTTTTTTGTGTGGAAGTCTTAGTATTCAGAGGTTCGCCGGCTGGTTACTTCCAGAGTCAGCTTTGCAACTTCCTTTGTAGTTCACCCTGCTTGCGAAAGCCTACGCGTTGTTTGAGAGCCCTCCTCATAAGATGGATCAAGATACACACCAAGATACAGAGTTCCCAATATTGAAGTTGCTGCTGGAAGACGCGAACGACAAGATTGACAGGCTCGAAGCGCAACTGCTGCTGAATGATACACATCAACCAGCCAACAGACTAGAAGAAGTAGAGCACGGCCGGGGGTCGCACTTCATATATGGAAATTCGAAATCCAAAGACAAAGAACCATATGGAATGACTTCCAGATAGCCACAGCTTTGTCGGCAGGAGAGGAAGCAAAAGAGACGTCGTTGCCCAAAAAAACGAAGACATTCGCCAAATTTTATCTACCTTTACTCAAAAGCTAGTCCACTCTCTCAAGAACCTCATGCGTTCTATCAAAATACTGGGTTCGGCCGAGTCCTACTAGCCCGAGATCTGCATCTCATGTAGAGAAGTCTACAGCGAAGTCTTCAGAACACAGTGCTTCCACTTCTATTGCAAGAATTGCTTAATTCGCATGGTCACGAAATCTTTGGAAGATGAATCCTTGTTCCCCCCTCAATGTTGCCACAAGCCAATCTAAGGGTCGGATATGAAGAAGACGATAGGATCTGCATTGGCTCAAGAACCAAAGAAGAGATAAACTGAGCTTAGCGATCCTGACCGAACCTACTGTTCAGATTCAACATGCTCTCGATATATTCTCCTGGCAACGAAATTTTGGCCAGATTTTACTTTCAAAACAGTTTCCACCTGCAATTGTGGTGTACGCACGTGCAGGAAGTGCAAAAAGAGTGCCCACAGGGGCAGGTGTCTATATCAGCTCGAGCAGCCATTCGAGAAACTGATCAAGCAGAATGAATGGCAACGGTGCAATAAACGCGGCCGTGTAATTGAGCTTAACCAGGGCTGTCCTCATATCACGTAAGTGCTTTTGTTAGCCCTTTCCAACTTCTCCAAGCTACTCATGATTACTAACATCTGATAGTTGTATTTGCAGAGCCCAGTGTACGGGGGACTAAGTGTGCCACCTGGACATAACTCTCTTATTGGATACTACCTGACCAGAAGCTACCGCCCTCTCGAAGTATATATGGCATTTCCATTTGTATTTGTATACTACTTCGTAAGGGTACCTAAGAAGTTAAGGCCGAGAAGCTAAGGAAAGGTAAGGAGTATATAGTACACTACATTGTTTAACACTATGAGCTATGTAGGCTTAATCCTACTCCTTAATCTGGTCTTTTTACTAGCCTTTTGTGGTTTCTTTCTACGAAATGAATGAAACTAGTTTATAGTATGGAATTACCATAGAGATATAATTATGAAGTATCAATTAAATACACTTAGAGTATACATATGGTAAACAAGTTAATAGAATCTTGACTGGAGACTTTATTTCCTCGTAGCCCTAGAAAGTGAGGACTAAACTACTACCTGGCAATATAATCCAATTAAAGAGTTGTGTCCAGGTGGGACACTTAGTCGCCCGTACCAGTAGTGCTACTACTGCGGAAAAAAGTGGAAAACTTGCGATTGTCCGAAGGTGACACGGAGACCGAACCATCAAATTTCATGAATCCAAGCGATGCCAAAAAGGCTGTGTGGATAATGAATCAGGGCTATTCTGATTGCACTTGGCCTGGAGAGTAAAGTATGTGGCTCTAGTATACTTGGCTTGGAGGAATATGGGATATTAGCTGTCAGTTATTTGAACTCGCTTACGGCAGCAAATTGATTATTTATATTGCTATATAAGTGAGAAATGAGATACATGACAATATAGATACGTGACAAAAAGGTTATAGAGACTTTTTAAGGCCCTATATTTGGAAGGTCAGTAAGATAATTTGCTGATCTCATACGAAAAAAGCAAATAATTTTGAACGACTCTGAGATATGGTGCCAAAACAAAAGCCTTTGAAAGATCGCCAGTAATATGTCGTTTTATTCGTGCTGCGTGGCAGCCATGTTTCCCAGGCATTCACATGGGTATAGTTACGTAGTATCAACCTCACCACCAACCTATTTGCTTCTTTCCCTCTTTTGCAGAAGCTCCAAGCTATTCTAACGACTATATTTTCTAGCACGTCTTTCACTTAGCAATATCCAAAGCCCCATCTTCATCACATGGACTAAGATACGGATCAGGATACAAAGTCTCCAGTCCTACAGCTATTCCTGGTGAACACAAACGAGGAGACCAACACAGTGCAATAAAAATCACACTGTGACCCAAGATTTAAGAGATACTAGAAGCAAAATCAGCATGAGCAACTTCAACATGGGCACAGCGATGTCAATGGGACTAGAGACAGAAAATGATTTGTCCAAGTACGAGAGAAGTAGATCTTCTTCCAAATCCCTTCCTATCGCCATTCAGAAACTTGGTGACTCACTCGAGAATGCCATCAACTTGGACGGCTCTCCCAAATCCGAGATTTGGAGTGAGTGTGTATCCTGCCGGGACGAGCAACCCCAAGACGATATGATCAAAACGAAGTGCTCACACTTCTATTGCAAGGCTTGCTTAATCCGCCTGTTCACGGATTCTTTGCGTGATGAATCTTTGTTTCCCCCTCAATGCTGCCGCAGATCAATTGCAGCCTCGGAGGAGATGATCGGACCCGCATTGATTCAAAAGCACAAGGAGAAGGCAATCGAGCTTAGCGACCCCGATAGGACATATTGCTGCAATTCGAAGTGCGCTGAATATCTCCCACGAAAGGCGACTCGAGATGTGGTTTGCAAATGCACAAGCTGTGGAGTGCGCACATGCAGGAAGTGTAAGAAGCATGTCCATGAGGGAAGGTGTGTATATAAGCTTGATGCGCTTCTGGAGGAATTGGCGGAGTGCAAGAAATGGCAACGATGCTCGAACTGCAGTCGTCTGATTGAGCTGAGCACAGGCTGTAACCACATCACGTAAGGACAATTTCATTTACTATTTGATTATTCTCTTCATCTTTGACAGTGCAGGTCTTTGGACTCACATCTATTAGGTGCATCTGCAAGTTCGAGTTTTGTTACTTTTGCGGAAAGCCGTGGAAAACATGCAAGTGTATCTATGCAGAGGAAGAGAATCTTTACGAGCGGCCCTAAACCAGCCGAGTCAAGGGGGTGCTCCAAGATTGCCTCGGAGCGCACATGAGAAGGCACGACTGGTCAACTGGGAGATGAGTATGGATGCAAGTGAAGTGCAGTTGAAATGGAAGGCCAAAACATGTGGCCCTTGGGGGTAGTCAATCTTATTTATCTCACGAGAAATAGCCTAAATTGCTTAATAACTTACTATTTACTCAATAATGAGAACATTGTCCTATGAAACTTGACTGGTTGATAACCTTGGTGCTTGATATCTCAACACTTGAGTAATAGCTCTACAAAATTGGACATAGGAGTTCGCTTTAAGTTTCTCCAATCTAGATTCCAGTATGCTTTTCTGTAAATACGATACAAATTACTATTTTACAGCATCCATCATTATACTCCTCATTATGACTTCACTTAAAAAGGAAGATTTGGCAAACATGGCCATCATGTTTGATCTTTCAAAAACTATCTCACCTTGCAAGAGAATCCAAGATTTTGTCCATGATATCAATGGACCACCACATGGACTGTGATATAGACTCAGGTCAGAATGAGGACACCAAGCGAGCCCTAGTACAGCCGGGAGAATTCCGGATTGAAATTGGGGGATACAGAGCAACCCTGAGGAGCACGAGGGGCGCAGCCATGCCACTGAAAAGAATGACACATATCATCTCGGATGATAGTGATGAGGGCTTACATGAAAGCTCGAATGATGTCGCCGAAAGCGAAGACGAGGTCCAGACTTTGCATGAGTGTGTATCTTGTACGGAAGAGTATCCGGTGTCGGATATGATTCAAACAGAATGTGCTCACAGTTATTGTCGCAAATGTATTATGCACCTTTTTGAAAATTCGCTTGCGAACAACGCCTTGTTTCCTCCTCGATGCTGCCGCCTGCCGATTCGTCCATCTACCACGGTCGAGGATATGATAGGAATCGAGATGACGAAGAGATACAAGGCACGGAAGACCGAAGTCTACGACTCTCATAGAACTTATTGTTCAAACTCAACCTGCGCTCGCTATATCCTGCCACAGAACATCCGTCGTGGGGTGGGCACCTGCGAGTTCTGTACCGTTCGAACTTGCACCGATTGCAAAAAGGAAGGACATAGAGGTGATTGCACCTATGTGAATGCCAACAATTACAGCGTTGCTCAGGAAGCCGAGGAAATCAATGACTATTTGCTGGAAAAGCTGGCAAAGAAGAAGAGGTGGCAACGATGTTCAAATTGCTCTAGAATGATAGAGCGTATCTCTGGCTGCCAGCACATACGGTAAGCCGAATATTGTCCCCATAAACTCCATTAAAGACTGACCACTTCATTTAGCTGTTCATGTGGAGTGGACATCTGTTATAAATGCGGGAAAAGGGAAAGGAACTGTGGATGTACTATTCGCAGTCGATCAAGACTTCATCCAAGAGTTGGATGAAAGTTCGAGAGCAACCGAATTTCGACGTAATTGGTTATGAGTATGGGATATTGAACAATGTGGTTTAATTTTAATCTGTTTGACCTTGATATGTGTTGATGGATTGGGCTTACATGGCTCACATCTGTGTCTAATGAGGTCCATGACAACTCTGATAGCCAAAACCACAACAATAAAACAGGATACTGGTTCAAATTCAAGCTACGATAAACTTGGTCACGGGTGGAATTCCCAAAAGACATCTGCCTTCTCTTGAGGATTTTTCGAGAGCCGAAAGAGATCATAGACCGAATCGAGTATATGTATGTGATATCTGAGACTAGTTACATATTGAAAAGAGCATTCACTGGGGGATAAGACCGCGAATTTCCTCCTTGGACAGAGTCTTCAAGCCAAACAAATCGTTAGAGAGCTTCTCGGCATCGAAAAGAGAGCCATGTCCTTCACCGAAGATACTCCGCAGAATAAATTTCCCAGCAAAGATTGCCGGGTTCGGGGATGGCTTAGCCAGTTCTGCATAAGCCTCCTTTTCCAGGTCTGTGGTGGAAACAACCTTCGTCTCAACGCTCTTGCCAGACAATTCCAGCAGCTCTTTCTGTGTGACCCTAGCCTCATTAATATAAATTGTGGAGTTCTTGGTGGCTTCGAGGTTGTTGATAATTCCAACAACTCCCTTGCCGATGCCACTGAGAGTCGTTGAGCTAAACTGGCGATTGCCGCCGTCATATAATACAGCCGGACCAGCAAGATTGAGCACGAAGCCTTTCTCAAGACCCCAGTCAAGGAAGGGGCCAGTAATGAGCAGCGAGTAGCTGAGGCCCGATTGCTGAGCGACGTTCTTAAGATGTTCCTGAACGCTGACCTTATCGCCAAAGACAGGCGATTTGGAAGCGTTGGGATTTGTGGTGTCGCAGCCATATTCTGAAGGGATGAACCGCTTCACACCAGTTGCCACTGCTGCATCGACCAAGCGTAGATGGATGGACTTGGGAACTGCGCCAACATTTAGAGTGTTGACTACAATATCCTGACCGGACAGAGCAGCCTTGAGCGAGTCGAGGGACTCATAGTCCACTTCTGCGACATGGGCACGGGAGTCAAAAGTTTTGTTATTGCCTTGTCTGGTGAGGACAGTCACATCGAAGCCTGCGGTCAGCAGCTCCTTGAGCACTGCAGGACCGAGATTTCCGCTAGCCTAGGGATAATGTCAGCGAATGGAAAAGTATGCGGGACATTGGACTGACATACTCCGACAATGGCAACCTTGATGCTCGTCATGTTGAAGTTAAGATGTAAATCCGTGAAGTGAATACCAGAGTATTTTTTTATCGAGAGATAATTGTAGGGTTGGATAAAGTATATAAAGCAATGAACAGATATAAATGCTAGATGTTTACTTTGAAGCCAGGTGGAGGGATCCCTTATATAACCTCGTTATGATGCCATCCATGGCATATTCGCAATAGTGGTACATATTAGGTGATTATAGAGCCAATGTACTAGGCTAGGATTGATTTCAAAGGCATGCTATTGCGAGAGGCGGAATTAAGGCCGAGATTATGTGAGGTGAATCATCGGCTGATGAATCATCTAGGACCTCGGGATATTTCCAAAATTGGAATACCCCGTCCTCGGGGCCACCCAGGTAGCCCTAGAGGACTATGAACATATGTTGGAAGTTTCTGGGTTCTGCAGTAAATCGAATTTTTCATTTAAAAAATATCTCGAATAGTTTGACTTGACAATAATTGTCTCAATCCTCAAATCCACACCTCGAACACCTCAAGTCTCACACCTGGAACAGGTAATCTCCTTGACTGAATAATTCAACCCTGTCTGTCATAGCTCCTTGCATCTCCTCAATTAGAATATATGCATTCGGCAACGCGTGCAGGCCTGGAGTCCACAGTCCCTGCATTCGAGAATGAAATCAGGCATCATGTCATCGCATTCCTCACATTCAGCGGAGATATTGAACCTTTTCCACACTCCATAATGATCGCAATCATGCTGGGCGATTAGGAATTCAGCTGCTTGCTCAACAGCCTGCGGTGCAGGAAGAACGGGCTGGTTCCGAGCCGTAATCAGCCCCGCTCGTTCTTGGAGCCTGGCCTCATCCCAGTGGGCGCATTCGCATTGCTTCCAGGGTATAGCACACACATAACAGAATTCATGCTGGCAACGGCATCTAGACAAATGATTATGTATTAGCATAAGTGACCGTAAAGTCAAAGAGAATTCACGTCGACGAGAGAAAATACGTACGTTATATGATTGCAGCCGCTACGAAGCTCAACAAGATGACTGCAATTCGAGCATCTTTGCCAACCTTCTGCTCTTGCGAGCTCCAGCACCTCTGCATGATCATCAATACATTCTCCCCGATGAGTGGTCTTCTTGCAAAGAGTACACGTTTGTTGGTTGCATGATCTGCAAGTTCCGGTTGTACCATGGACACAGGTTGGTAGAATGTATCGAGAGCAAGCAGGATCCGAACAATAAGTACGAGACTGATCTCCGCGTTCAATCGCTTTTTTTCGAATCTCACCCACAGCCCATCATCAATGATGCCACGCACAGATTCTAGTGGCAAAGGTAGACGACAACAACAAGGAGGAAACAAGCTTTCATCGGCCAGGGAATTTTGGAGAAGGCGAATGACGCATCTTTGGCAATATGCATGTGAGCAGCTATTTACAATCATGTTGGACTCGGGATGACTGTCCGAACAAGCGACACACTCCCGCAAGACACCAAAAGGAGGCACTGTCACAGTAGCTGTGACACCCCCTTGCTGGCGGGCTTGTATCTGAGCCACTGGGTTAGGAATTAAGCCTTGCGTTGTAGGATGTGGTGCTTGCGTTAGGGGTGCGCAAGCTGCCGGAGCTCCATCTACCTCACGATTGCGGGTATCTCGAAGAATTTCGGCCTGGCTGAAAAGTGATTGTCTCGATATCTGGATCGCTGCTCGACGGTCCTGTTGGGTTCTCCTTCGCACTCGGAGTTCAGCTCGCCATTGGAAAAGAGCACAATTCCGATCATCAATTCGCGCTCTTCTTTGATTTCCATTGCGAGCCGATGACCTCAAAAGCTCTTCAACCT
Organism: Penicillium concentricum; assembly: GCF_028827145.1. NCBI lineage: Eukaryota > Fungi > Ascomycota > Eurotiomycetes > Eurotiales > Aspergillaceae > Penicillium > Penicillium concentricum. The sequence goes on along the minus strand of NW_026622754.1, from coordinate 4,832,534 downwards.
CTTGCAGTGCAGTTTGCAAAACAAGATCCGCTGTGTCAGGGTCCGTTGTGTCGAGATCCATAGTAAAACTGTTTCATCTCAGAAATATAGCGAGAAGACGGCGTTCTTTGCTTTGTAGGTCAAGGACGATGCTCAGTCCAATGTAACAAGGGATTTGCATCCCACGGATTGATGACCAAGGGAAAGGGGATATATAGTTTGAGACAGATGGCGAATAGGCAGTCACACAGCTTGATGCACAAAAGAAATTCAGAACCGAGAGATAGGTTTAAGTAGGCGATTGAGATGAATTGAGAAATGAGACGAAAAAAGGTAGAGAGCTGGAGACTGAAGAAAGGGAAGACAGCTCTCGAGGGATTAAAGGTAAGAAGGGTAAGAAGGGAAAGAAGGGAACAGAAATGGAAGGTACACTTGAACAATTGGGAGAGAGAAATAGTCCAGGTCACGAGAAAAGAGAGGCAAGTTGATACTCAAAGCGATCTCCAGGCCCCTGTGAACGGAAACCCGAATAAAATAGAATTAAACATATTCTAGCAACAGTATGTAAAATTTCGAAAATATTGAGTACACTATTTTGAGTCAACAAAGTTCATGTTGGTATTCTTATGTTGCAATCTTTTGCACTTGGTTACAATCACTGAACTGCAAGTGAATAATGTACTTAGATACAAAATAACTTGCGTATTATTATAATATCCTAGGCATGCCAGTTCAATATTCAAGTGTTTGTTTAATTGCGTCGTAGATTCCTAGAGTAAGACCATCGGTTAGTGATGGGAACAAAGCAAAGGGCACTAGATACTCACTTGCAACATCGGGCAAAATGAATTGCTCATAGCTCAGCCCAGTATGTGTGCTCCACCCAGCAACTCGCTTGACGGGGGCTTCAAGACGTAAGAATGCACTCTCCTGTATCGTGGATGCAACCTCTGCACCCACGCCGTAGTTGATCATACTCTCATGTACGACAATGGCTCGACCAGTCTTCTTGACACTGTTGATGACAGTTTGCCTATCCCAGGGATATATGGTTCGTAGATCAATAAGCTCCACATTGACACCCGGCATGGTCTTCTCAATGGCAGAGATAGCAGAAGAGCACAAGTAAAGAGGCTGTCCATATGAAATGATGGTCAAGTCCTTGCCAGGCTTGATGACCTCCGCTTTACTGAGCGGAATGGTGTAATATTCATTCGGGACATATTCCACGGCTGCACGGTAGAGGATCTTGGGCTCCATAAAGAGCACCGGATCATTGTGCTCGAAGATAGAAGACAGAAGAAGTCCTTTTGCTTGAGCCGGGGATCGTGGCATGACCACTCGCAAGCCGGGAATATGTGCGAAGAGCGACTCTGGGGATTGAGAGTGGTACCTATTCAGTCAATTAGCATACCAATTTGCTTGGCACTCGGATACAACATAACGTACAGAGCACCATGTCCAACCGCACCGCACGGCATGCGGATGACAAGACCCCCAACATTAATGCCTGTCCCGCCCTCTCGATACCGAAACTTGGCCGCCTCATTCACAATCTGATCGAACGCTGGAAATACGTAGTCGGCGAATTGGATCTCAGCTATAGGCTTCATCCCTTCCGCTGCCGCCCCAATTGCAAAACCCGCAATGCCTTGTTCTGTCAAGGGCGTGTTGAAAACTCGATCCGACCCAAATTCTGTTTGAAGATCCATCGAGCATCGGAAAACACCCCCAAAACCAACGTCCTCGCCAAACACGATAGTTCGATCGGATTTGGATAGTGCTGTCCGCATTGCTGAGTTGATCGCTTGGTAGAGGTTGAGTCGTTTACTCGTGGCACCTGCCGGGTACTCTGATGTGCTTGACAGGGAGGCTGCAGTGTGGTGTAAAATTGGAGTGGTTTTGTAGTCAATAGGTAAGTTCAGCTTTGCTGCCGGAGTAGGAGCTCCAGAGTAGAACCGCCGAGGAGCTTGGGCGAGAGACCGCAAAGAATTTCTTGAGGAAGCCATCTCTGGCTAGAATTGTGGGATATGAACAAAATGTAAATACATAGATTTTCTTCTCCGTAGGGATGATTGCCTTATAAATTTACTCCTTGTTCATTGTCCGGGGCATTGCGCGGGGAAATCGCCGCGGATAGCCGAGATAATGCAAATTGCGCAAACCGGCCAAACGAGTCAAACTGGAGCTATGACGAAGTGTGATGGCCCGGGGGCCTGGGCAACACAGCAAGTAAAGGAAATGTTATATAATATGCGCAATAGAATATAGACAATAGAAAATAGGAAATAGAATCATGGAATCATATGCTGATTATGCTCTCTTGTGAACGTCCACGGGTCTCTAATAGACTCGATTTTGTCTCAATATGGTATACTCGTATGTGAATACGTGAAACACACACTCAACCTCTCTACAGGAAAACATAGTAGTCCTTGGATTTGAATATTCATAATGAGTTCCAACATTTTATATGAAAGCCATTGGGCTTATGTATCGGATTTGATTCGGACTTGGAGGGGCAATCTTATCAGGGCTATCACTTTCGGACCCGTGACTTGTTCCCCGGCCCGCACCAAAATTACCTTTTTTTTCCCAATGACTCAACATTCTTTCTCCTTTATACTCCACGTTTTATAAGTCTTTTTGAATCTTATTCAATTCCTCACAATGGCACAGGGAAAGGTATGAACTATTGCTTGCGCCCCCTTCTCACAACCTCAATTCCTAATTACTTATCCCACACCGCCACCCGCTCCGCACTCTTTCTAACTCAATCGCACAGGTTTGCCTCGCCTACTCCGGCGGTCTCGATACCAGCTGCATCTGTACGAATATCACCAGTCAATCGATACATCGCGGATACTAATGCCCAGTTTTAGTGAAGTACCTCATCGAGGAGGGCTATGAGGTCGTCTGTTTCAGTAAGTCGCGATTTAAGCCCATGTCAATCAAGATCAAGTACTAACATGTACATAGTGGCCGATGTTGGCCAGGAAGGTAATTCAATTCCGTCGAAATACAATCCAACACCGGTCTAATAATAATCCCCAGAGGACTTTGAGGCTGCCCGCGAGAAGGCCATGAAGATTGGTGCCCTTAAGTGCGAGATTATTGACATCCGCCGCGAGTTCATCGAGGAGCTTTGCTTCCCCGCCATTGCTTGCAATGCCGTCTACGAGAACGTCTACCTGCTCGGTACCTCCCTGGCTCGTCCCGTTATTGCCCGTGCCCAGATCGAGGTCGCCCAGGTACGCTTTACTTCCTCACCAGCAGAAAGATATCATACTGACCCAAACCTAGCGCGAGGGCTGCTTCGCTGTCTCCCACGGCTGCACCGGTAAGGGTAACGATCAGGTCCGCTTCGAGCTTGCATTCTACGCCCTCCAGCCTGACATCAAGGTCATTGCCCCGTGGCGCGAACCCGTCTTCTACGAGCGCTTCAAGGGCCGTCAGGACCTGCTCGACTACGCCGAGGAGAAGGGTATCCCCGTCACCTCCACTAAGTCTAAGCCCTGGTCTATGGACGAGAACCTTGCCCACTGCTCTTACGAGGCCGGTATCCTGGAGGACCCCGATACCACTCCTCCCGCCGACATGTGGAAGCTCACCCAGGACCCCCTGACCGCCCCCGATCAGCCCGAGGACTTCACTCTCTACTTCGAGAAGGGTGTCCCCGTCAAGCTCGAGTACACTGAGGGTGGCAAGCAGAAGGTTGCTACCGACTCCGTCGAGCTCTTCCTCACCGCTAACACCATTGCCCGCCGTCACGGTGTTGGCCGTATCGATATCGTCGAGAACCGTTTCATCGGTATCAAGTCCCGTGGCTGCTACGAGACCCCCGGTCTCACCTGCCTGCGCTCTGCCCACCTGTGAGTAAATTGTACTCCGAAATTTTGATGACATAACTAACTCGTGTCCAGTGACCTTGAGGGTCTTGTCATGGATCGTGAGGTCCGTGCTCTGCGCGATTCTTTCGTCACCTACAACTACTCCAAGGTAAGCACGATATTCCCGGTATTCGATTATCTAATCTAACATATCCAGCTCCTGTACAACGGCATGTACTTCTCCCCCGAGCGCGAGTTCCTCGAGGTCTCCATCACCGCTTCCCAGAAGTCCGTCAACGGCCAGGTCCGCTGCCGCGCCTACAAGGGCACCGTTTCCATCCTCGGCCGCTCCTCCGAGACCGAGAAGCTCTACGACATGAGCGAGTCCTCCATGGATGAGATTGGTGACTTCTCCCCCGCTGAGACCACTGGCTTCATCAACGTGTCTGCCATCCGTCTCAAGAAGTACGGTCAGATGAAGGCCGCCGCTGGTGAGAGATTGTAATTTATGTCCCCAGAAATATGACATGTCATCTTCAATTTTGAAAGATTGGAATGCCAAATGTTGACCATCCCTGGCTTCCTGGGACCAACATGTCAAGTCTCCTTGTCTAATGTTCCACCGATTTATGATGGATGGTCTTGGGCTTGAATGACTGTATAATGAACTAGAAAAAATATTAGCACTATGGGAATTGGTATTAAAATTGCAATGTCTTGGATGAATTGAACGATCCCATCTTCATTACGTCCACGCACACTCGTACCTTGAAGTAAATGATTTAGATTTCTAAGAATATCTAATCTAATTCTAGTCGATTCTATGTAGACGCTAGATGGCGGCAAAACCAAGATATGAACAGGTGATGCATCTTATCAACAAACACCCTACAGATTCGCAGTAACCTTGAGCGGTCCTTGGTCTTCTGCCGACAAGTTAGCACATGACCACCAGAGACCTAAAGGGAACATACCATTCCAAGTATCCAACGCCGCCTTCTCTGCGTCCCAACCCCAAAGGAACTCTTGTGTCCGACGATCCGACCACTTATCGGGGTTATTTCCGCTGACCGAAGCCTTGAACTGCGCATCTCGGGCAATTTGCTCAGGCCCATCTGGCAAATGTAACGTGATACGATTCTCCGATCCAGACTGCTGCACCGTCTCAGCACGATTCTTCCGGGATCTCTCATAAGCACTCAATGCAGTCGGAATCTGATCGCGTGATGAGATAGCCGACAACACGACGCCGAGCGCAGCCGCATCTTCAACAGCCTGGGCAGCACCCTGGGCAAGGTATGGACTAGATCAGTGAGATTAGTCTTGAAGTCAGACGAACCAAACTTTATGGAGCACATACAGCATGGGGTGACACGCGTCACCGATCAGAGCGACGGATCCCCGGACCCAGGTCTTCAGCGGACGATGCAAACACAACTTCCACTCCAAAACCTCATTATCATCGACCAGATCAATAAGTTTCCGCACTCTGCTATCCCACCCTTCATAGTTGTCAGCCATAGCCTGCTTGGAACCCTGCGTGGTCCAAGACTCATCAACACCATGGCTGTCGGGATGAAGCAGGACGACATTGTACAGCTCATGCTTGCGCACAGGGTAGGCGATAATATGGCGCGAAGGACCCAGCCAACGAGTCGCCAGCGGCTCGTCAATGAGCTTCTTCAATTCAGGATCCTGCTCCATAATGTGTCGGGGTAGCATGATGCGGTAGGCTGCGTCGCCGGTGGGAACTGCCTTAATATTCGAGTCTTCAAGTAGGTGGCTACGGATGGTGGACTTGATGCCATCTGCGCCGATTACCACGTCGCCGCGGACGATTTCGCCGTTGGCGAGAGTAACACTGGCTGGGCTGAACTGCACGTCTGTGACAAATGAGTTCTCGCGGAGCTCAACGTTGGGAAGGGCGATGGCCCTTTCGATGATAGCGTTGTGCAGGTCTGCGCGGTGAATAACGACTTGCTGGCCGAAGGTCTTGTTCACCGGCATTGTGGCGAGGAGGTTCCCGTTGTCCCATCGTCGGACTTGAATGTGCTCGAGAGCTACGTCTTGGGCGTGAATTAGGTCCGAGACACCCCACCCTGATACCGGTTAGAATTGTTGTTTTCGTCGTGAAATTCATACTTACGCTCGAATAAACGCATCATGTTTGGGGACACTTGAATACCAGCTCCCACTTCCATGATCTATCATGAGTGGTTAGCCTTTTGAGATACTATCACTTTCGATCTTCAATGCCACATACCTTGGGTGCAGCTTCAAGGACAGTGACACGGTGCCCTCGCAGACCTAATGTGAGGGCTGCCGCCATACCGCCGATGCCTGGTTCAATTGTTGTCAATACCATTCTCTCGAGCCAATTCAGCCTTTTCGTTCAGAAACCACATACCAGCACTACAGAACATCAGTTAACCAACCTCCAATAAACCATGGACAATGGAATACATACCCGACAACAATCACCTCTAGAGGCACATTTGCCATTGGGACCTCCATATTGAAACTTCACACTTTAATCGGGGGGTGTGAGTGATAGAAATAATGACTTCGAAACTAGCTTTTTGGCAGGTAAAGGCAGACCTTGAAGTACTTAAGAAATTACTTATTCAAGGGACTGCCGTTCCACCCGCTCGAGGTTCGGGAAAGAGAAAGATGAAATTGCCTGAAAGCCGAAGAGAAATATGTAATTTCTTATTATTCCTAGCTACCTTAGCGCCTCCACAGCTTACCCACCTCTTATCTACAGATCGGGGGAATTGGTATGGAGAAACATTTATAGCATATGGATATTCCCAAATGGCGGGGAGGTTCCTCCGGCTGTCCTAGCATTGCCTAAATACCGTTAATTGACAGCAGAAAGTCCTTATTGCATATGATATCTTCTTTTACATCATTGTGCAACAATAAGCACATACAACATACGGAGAAATCTTTACGTAGTGAAAGTCGCCTTTTTTGTTCGGGGTTGCCGTTCGGAAACAGGGGCCAATGGGGGAATTGCCACGCTAAACCGGCTGTTTAGGATCCCTTCATCTGCCGACAACGTCAGATCACACATCTCTGGCGGCAACCCCCATGAAACTGGGTTTCGTGACTTCGATCCTTGCGGCTTTTTTAGTTCATGATACATGTTGCATCTTGACACTCTTCACGGCAGATATTTGGATTCGGTATTGCCGATTAGATATTGCTTCTAATTGATCAGTTATCTTGCTGATTTCTTAAGTCTATTATTACACCGTAAAGCTCAGCCGAACCATCCGGGATCCAATCGTCGGTCCGGGAGAATGCTCACTCCACGCTGTGGGAGTAAATTGTAAATGCTGTCTGTGTACGCGCATTCTTTGGTGGTGATTTGTTAGCAAAATTGCTAGAACCACACTTTTGAGAGGCCAGACAGCTATATCTCTTTAAATTTACCTTAACGGAGTTACTCCGTAGATCGAGGTCTATTTCTAGAGCTCTAGAATATGCATACAATATAGAGTGCTACGCCCCTAACCTTGTGTACATGCAAGTATCCACCAAGGGACTTTTATATTAAGGCTGATGATCGGCTTTCTTTGGACACCTTATTTGCCGGGACTATGGTCTGACTTGAATGGGTAACTATGAGCTTGAAAAAAATAGCTACTTGCCTTAGTGTTGCAATTTCCTCGGCATTGTTGCCCCCTGTACATCGGGGGCTAGACCTCACCAACCGCCAATATGACACATGCCCCATTTCGCTCTGAAGAACCCGAATTCGTGGCCGTATCACAGCCAAACCCAAACATACCATTCCCCGTCTCAATCACGCCAACTCTTGAGCTGCGAGTGATAATCTAACACTTAATCGGAGTGCGCCCATATGTCTCATTGGGACCATTGCTGACATGAATGGGATAGGTCCCAAAGTCGGTTCACCGAAAACGAATTATCAGCAAAGAAAACTGTTGACCATACAACATCCTTGAATGTGTCTAAGACACTTGCCTTGGATCAAGGGCCTGTATACTTGAAGAATTTTGTCATGAGAAGCCCAAGGCTAAGATAGCCAGACATCAAAGAAGCAAAAGCTAAAGTAGAGCTAGAACTATGAAATCTAGTCCATATATATATTCTTATCTATATACTAATATCTCCTCGGCTATGCATACACCCACGTTGATAGAGGTGGTACATCCTCCCTCTATTCCATATATAAACGACCTCTCTAACATTCACAGAGCTATATGCTGATCGTTAGCCTACTCGGGACTATACTACGACACTATATTATGTGCGTGCTCAGGTGGTTGGTCGTACGAGTCTACTTCTATATTCCTATTCAACATGCAGAGGCTTGATCCATAGTCGTAATCTTATAGTCAAAAATCGACGACATTAATTATTTACACCAGTTGACCATTTATTCATGGTAAGGCAAGGAGAGATAGTTATGGCTCTTGTTGCAATAAGCTCATTACAATTGAGGTAGATATCGATAACGAAGTAAACTTAGCACAATATGTATGACAGAAGATCTCTGTTCTTGAGATATGCAATTTATCTAATGTTTCCTAGTTGGGTGAGTATATAATACAGCAGATGCCGCCAATGAACGCCAAAATATGCTTGCGTGAAGGAATTGCATTGCTGAAAATAGCCAGAGAAAGAAGAAAGAAAATGAGGCCGTAACCATGTCCACAAGCAAAAGAGAACGTGAGAAAGTGACACATAAGTCATGGGTCGTCGTAGGAAGCGTTGGGTGGATTGAAGTGGCTGCATGGACCGTATGAAATACATGTCCACCCATTAATGATATCAGGGAGGATATATGTATGTACAAGTAATGATTCTGTCGGTGGCGAGAGTTGGAGGATCAGGAGGAAGAGGTGAACATAAGTCGCAGCCGGCTGGGACCTTTCTTTTTCTCCTTGGGCCGTTTCTCGGTTTCGGCGACATAGGTGCCATGTTTAGATGGGGTGCGACTGGGGGCATAACTGGGAGCTCGACTATGAGCTTTGCTTGGTGCTCTGCTAGGCGCTTTGCTGGGGGCCTGCGATGGCGCCTTGGACCTGGATGAACTTCGTCCGAAGAATCCACTCGGTGCCTCCGAAGGAGCTCTTGATCTCCGTTCGTGTCGCTCTGACGGTGCATGTGTCGGGGCCCGGGTGCTGCGTGAACGGCGGGAGCGTCGGGACGAAGCGACCGAGGCGTCTTCCTCGAATTTGAAACGAGGGTCCCGTCGCGCGCGTGCAGTGGTAACATCGATGCCCGACATGGCCGCTGCGGTAGGTGTGATGAATTCGCCATCAACAGATGTTCCAACGCTGTGGGCTTGTTGGTCAGCGACGCCACGTCTCCACATCTCAACTGAACTGAGATCGTCTGTGTTGAACTCCATCATTTCTTCCATTTCCATTTCGGTTTCAGCGGGCTTTCCTTCTTCCCCAATGGCGCCGGCTTTGATTCTTTGGATGATCTTGTATCCTCCAAACATGACCACCGTCACGCCTAGACCGACACCGGCGGCGATGAGAAATTGAGGGCTGGAAAGAAGAGCGAAGACGGCTGGCGAGGCTGACTTGAGCGCGGTTAATGCTGCGGGCGCCATCTTGCGCCCCAGGTTACTGATCTCCGCTAGAGTTAAGGCGACGGCGGCCATGGCATCTGGGTTCTTCTGGAGGTGGGCGATAGTCGCGGTAGCACCATGTTGCACACAGTGTGCTTCTTCGAGAAGCCACTGTGCCCGGTTGACAAGACCATCAAGCTGTTGTTGATCGTTTTGGGGCTCTGGGGGGTTGTATCGAGATAAGGCTGCATGAGAGGCGTCCCCATATGCAAGATCCATGTCGATATGCGCATCAGATCTTGATCGAGCCGTTGATGGGCGAGGGGCGTCTCGGACCGCCACATCGTGATGGGTATGACGGCGGGCGATTGTTTGCGGGGGCTCGTAATGAGAGTCTCGCCGCGATACAAATGTTTGTCCATCATCGTAGTGGGATGAAGCACGATGACTGCGGCCGCTGTGATGTCTTGACCTGGTCCCATGACTTCGTCGAGATGGGGCTACCGATGGTGAGTCATCGATCTGATAGTTGGCGAGTCCTTGGAGTGCTTGTTGCTCAGCAATTTTTGCATTGCGTTCTGATTGGAAGGCCGACTTGCGCTCACGATAGGCATTTTTGGCATGGCTGAAAACACCGAATAGTTGCTTACTCTAATACTGGTCAGAATGCGGGGTTGGCTTTCCACTGGAAATCAAACTTACCGTGCTGACAACTTTGCCGGACTTGTCAATCACAGCGATCGTTTGACCAAAAGGCGCCATAGCAGATAGTAAGTCGTTGCGACGACCTTACCGATAATCAGTCATCAAATGGTCGAGATCGACGGTCGACAAGGAAGCGGTGTAGGGGTAGAAAAAAATTTGTTTTAAAAGAAATTTCCGGGGTATAGATCACAAGTGAAGTATGGAAGAACTAGGGGTATAAAAGAATAAGCAAGGCACAGCCTTGGAGAGTTCTCGTGACAGTTATTAAGGCAGTTGGGTTGTTAACCTCAGGCCTTGATCAGCGCAAAGGTCCGATCGGAGGTATCCCAACGAGGTTTTAAGACGTGAGAGAAGTGATGCGGACAGTATGGAGCAGGGAGGCTGGGGATCAAGCGCATCCACGTTGGGCAGAGCAACGAACAGCGGGCCAGGCTGCAGGAGCTATAGGGCAGAATGGTTGGGTGCCACTTTTGGAGGCAGACACGTATCAGACGCTCGGTAGGCTCAATGAGCTCATATCACATATCACACTCGAAAGCTGTTGGGCGCCAAAGCGATCCTTGCGGTATAGCTGCATGTGCCGGGACCCGGAAGAGAATTTCCAGGGAAATCATGATCACATTATTATATTTAGATGCGAGGGAAAAAAAGGAAAAGAGATAATCCCGACTTTTTGACATAGTGTGCTTTGACATTTCGATCAGCTGTTAAACGGAGTACTCCGTATGGAAGAAGTGCAAAGAGCGGTGACATTTGACATTTCATTGGCTGACGGGGTCACCGCCACTGTGGCTGGTGCCATACAGAGTCAGCCATCTCAGCCATCTGTGGCGGTGCTGAGGCTTTAACATGTGAGCATGGCTTGACAGTTTCGGAGACTTATTTCTTTTTTTCTCCAGGGATATACATTGTGTATCTACTTATTGGAGGTGTACTCCCAAAAATGAGGATTTAAAGAACAGAATAGCGCCATTGCTGTTGTATCACTTGATTCCGAGTTTTTCAAGGGTGTAAGATGCCCCTAGACACATTGATCACAGATGGCCACCTGCAGGCCAATTTTTTTGGTCCAAAACTGAAGGATGAAAGCCATCAGGGGTTGTACCCAGTAGGTCTCGGGCAGAGTCTAGTCCTACCTACATGTATCTTTCTCCCTTATCAATAATAAAGAGTGTGTAAGATTTCAAGATTGGAGTGCAGATCAACATCGGTGTGCACTTCATTGTCTTTTCCATATTGGATCGTTTTCATTGATACTCCAAACTCAACTTGAATCTATCCTGGATCTATTCTTAACCTACCCTATATCCATATATTATGGTCAGCCGTCGCCCCAGTACCCCCTTAGCACGGCTATTGTGGGAGCCAAGGTGCGTTTCATAGTTATGTATTCCAAGAATCTTTCGGCCTCAATGAATGAACATGCGACCGTGACATAGACAAGCCAAACCAAATTAATTTGAGAACTAATTGTTTTTCTGTATAGAAGGACTTGTTGCTGGAATCAAAGGGATGCTAGGGATGGTGAGTCAAATATTTTATCGATGGTGCAATATCTTGTTATTGTTTTTATTGCTTTTTTTTCCCCCGTGCCGCCTCGATGATTCATATTCCTTCATATTCCTTCACTTTGTTTTAAAACCATTGAAATTCTTCAACCTCAAAAAAATCAGAATGGAGTGAATTCGGGCGATTTCCAGTGTTCTGTTTGGTTGATTTGAAGCGGAGAGCATCCGAGAACACCAACATCACTTCACTCTCCACTACAAACTATTGCAAACCATTGAGCAGATTAGACTGATCATGGATTTAGTTGAATCAGAGAGTACCTCTGAGGAGGACCAGAAAACCTGGGAATTTGATTCTCATACTCAAGATGCCAGTGCTCTTCCAAATAGTGACTGCGGCATCGGCCACCGCGTGCTCGCCAGTCGCTCCGTTCTCGCTCTAGCCGTTGATGAACAGTGCGTTTTTGCTGGTCTGCAAGGAGGAGATATTGTTGTAAGTTAGCTTGGATTCTTTCAAAATGTCTACAGGGTTCTTCTACTGCCAAGGCTCGAGACTAACCATTTCATCAGGCGTGGTCCCTTGAAACCTATGATCTCGTGGTATCCGTCCACGCACACAAAGAGAGTGTGCTAGGCCTATATCTCTCTGAAGATGGAAATTTACTATTTTCAAGCGGAGGCGACTCTGTAGTCAATGTGAGTCATAGAAATGAAGAGCATCACGAAACTGGGATTAATGAAGCGGACAGGTGTGGTCCACGCGAACTTTTGAACGTCTCTACTCAATTTATTCACACCACGATGTGGGCGATATATTTACAGTAGTCTATTCATCGCATAACCAAACTATTTACTGTGGTGCGCAGAATACAAGTATACAGGTACTTGATCCATGTTTGCGCCCCTATTTAGCGACATTCTAACTCGAACAGTGGTGTGATCTCTCCGAGGAAGGGTCAACATTGAACCAAGCATCGTCCGCACATCCATCTAAGCGGACGCATCGCTTCTTTGATTCCCGGGGGCCGGACGGTACTCGCGCTCCAGGATCATCAGATGGTGCCCTCTCCGACGGTGGTCGTGTGTTGAGCTTCAAGCGCGATCATCATAAGCTCTTCGCGCATCATGGCTACGTCTACTCCATGCTTCTAGTCAAAGGCTTAGTCGAGACCGCTCCTTCCGAGGAGGTCCTTTTGACTGGTGCGGGCGATGGTGTGGTGAAGTTGTGGCGTCTGGGTCAGGATCCTGGCGCGGCTCCATCCCAGATTGCCAAGCTACAGAATGGAGATCCTGTGCTCACTGTTGCCGTTGAGGGATCGCTACTCTACTGTGGTCTGGCTGGCGGCGCCCTTAACATTTGGAATTTGGACTCTCAACAGCTCGTTAAGCGGATCACTAGGCATACCGGGGATCTGTGGGCTGTACACGTCATCCAGGGTGTCGCTATCTGTGGTGACTCCAGTGGAACGGTGAAGGTATGCTCTGATCTAGATTTTTGTCGCTTTCGAATCGGCTTCCGCTGACCACTGGTAGAAATTCAACTCCCGGTTCGAAGAGGTCGGTGGCTGGATTGCTCATGAGGGCACCATGCTCGCCTCAGCTGCCGGACGGTTCAAGGATCGCCAAATCTACGCCACTGGTGGAAATGACAACTCGGTAGGAATCTGGGATTTAACTGAATTCTTCATGACCCAGGAAGAGCTGCCTCCGATCAGCAACGGTACGTCCCATACACGCTATTCGTGTCGAAAACTCGCTAAATTTTACACAGACGAAATGGTCAACAGTCTTGCAAAGTTCGTCTCTTTCAAGACTATTTCCGCAAGTCCCAAATTCGCTGGCGAATGCAACCAGGGTGCTGCTTTCCTTCGGCGGCACTGCAACTATCTCGGTGCTAAGACCAAGCTTTTGACTACTGGCCAGGACACCAATCCCATTGTTTTTGCTAGATTTAACGCTACCTCACCTGACAAGGTGGACAAGACTATCCTCTTCTATGGCCACTATGATGTTGTGGGTGCAGAGACGAACCGACCCAAGTGGAGGACAGATCCCTATCAGCTTACTTCCATTAACGGGTTTTTGTATGGCCGTGGTGTCTCTGATAACAAGGGACCCATTCTGGCATCATTGTATGCCGCAGCTGATCTCGCCCGGACGAAGACCTTGCGGTGCAACGTCATTTTCCTCATCGAGGGCGAGGAAGAGTCCGGGTCTCAAGGTTTCCACGAAACGGTTCGCGAGCACAAGGCCCAGATAGGACCCGTGGACTGGGTTCTACTAGCCAACAGTTACTGGCTTGACGACTATAACCCGTGTTTAACTTATGGACTACGTGGTGTCGTGCACGCCAACTTGGTCGTCACAAGCGACCATCCTGATCTTCACAGTGGTATCGACGGCAGTACATTGCTGGATGAGCCAGTCAAAGATATTGCCATGCTTCTGTCCACAATCGTGGGACGTAAAGGCAAAATCAATCTCCCCGGCTTCCACGATGCTGTTAGACCTCTCACGGACGCCGAACAGAAGCGGTTCGAGGCCATTGCCGATGTACTACTTCTGCAGCACCCAGAGATCCCCGACAGCCAGGCGCTGATCAAGTCGCTGATGCATCGCTGGCGGGAACCCGCTTTGACCGTCCACTCGGTCGAAGTTCCTGGAACCAAAAGCGCAACGACCATCGCGCGCCGAGCCAAAGCAACCCTATCGATCCGTATCGTACCGGATCAGCACGCCGACGAAGTCGCAGCCAACCTCACCGCTTATGCGCAAGAGCAATTCGCGCTTCTCGACTCACAAAACGACCTCACAGTCGAAATCACCGGCAAATCCGACGCCTGGCTCGGAGACCCAGATAACGAAATCTTCGCTACGCTGTCAGAGGCGATCACCGCAGCGTGGACCCCAGCGCAAGAGGACCCGAAACGCCAATATCCGCCTATCCCGCAACCCACAAACACTCGCCCAGCGACCAAGCCCAAGCCCAGCGCAGGCCCAATCCCCGAACTCCGCCGCAAAGACTCCGACGACAGTCTGGCCTCACATGTTGAGCGGGTAATCACATCGACAACGACCTCATCGGCAGGCAAGGAAGCCGCACGCAAACGGTCTTCGCAAACAGCCGCCACAGTGCCAACGTCTTCCACCCTCACACAAGCCACACCGACGTCGACGGAGGAGTCAGTCGCATTGCCAATCCGGACCAAGACTGATCTGGATGTCAGCTCCCCCACGACCAATGGGCCAGCTGTTGTGTCTGGTGTAGCTAAAGTGAAACCAATGTTCATTCGTGAGGGCGGATCCATCCCGACGATCCGGTTCTTGGAAAAGGAGTTTTCGGCCCCGGCAGCTAACTTGCCTTGTGGACAGGCGAGTGACAACGCTCACTTGGATAACGAGCGCATGCGGGTGGAGAATTTGTATAAGAGCCGGGAGATTTTCCGGTATGTGTTTGCTAATTTGGTGGATAAGTCTTGAGCGCCTTATCTCTCTTTTTTTTGGGTCTC
The DNA here is from genome assembly GCF_028827145.1 of Penicillium concentricum. Taxonomy (NCBI): domain Eukaryota; kingdom Fungi; phylum Ascomycota; class Eurotiomycetes; order Eurotiales; family Aspergillaceae; genus Penicillium; species Penicillium concentricum. The sequence continues at coordinate 4,817,449 of NW_026622754.1, read as the reverse complement.
ATTTTGTAAAAATATAACTCTGGCTTGCATTTGATGTGTCTCTTTTCCGGGGCTTCCTCTATATTGATAGTCCGTAGATTTAATCGGCTATAGTCTCCTAATTGACGTTTAACGCCATAAAGGGAAAGACAACCCCGAAGCGGATCATCCTACAACGTTTCCCCCTCCGCCACTCCATACTGTCATGCCCCAATCCGTGCCCCTGCATGGAGATCGTCTAGCCCTAGAAGCCGTTAAGCTGTATAGAGTTCATTCCCACTTCCCATGTACGACGTCGCCTAGGCACTGCTGTATTTCCAATTCGTAATTCCACTATCCGTGTCTCGTAGAAATCCCGCATCTCCACAGGAAGCTTCATGCTGTTTGGACATTTGTTGATTCTGGGTTTGATAGTACGGCAAGGGTTTACCCTGGAAGAAAGTCGGTTCTAGGCCGAATGGGGGCTTCCACGCATGATGCCGGCTTTGTTCAAGAAGGCACTAGTTAGAGCCCCAATCACCTGGTCCAATCCAGCCTTAGATCTAAAAAGAGGATCAGATGGATCAATTTTGTGCTCGATCGTGGCTAGATTTGGCTGTTATGGTTATTCTTGGCATAGGGATCGGGACTAGATGATTTTTTTTTTTTGTGTGCTGGCATGGAGATTACGGAGGCGATTTGATATATTTGATATATTTGATATATTTGATATTTGATATTTGATATTTAGAGCAAGTAAGAAACCTTTGAATATAAGAAGGTATTGACCCAGACCCATTTGTGTTTCCACTTTACCTTATATCCCGAAATGAATTGTCCCCCGTTTCAGAAACTTCTTTCCAGTTTGTCCAGCCTTTTTCAGATTCTAGTCAATATGGGGAGTATCCCTGATCAAATTTATCTGCTGGATCGAGATGAGGCCGAGACTAAACGGTATGTGTTTAATTGCAGTTCTTTTTGCTCTCTTGCATGAGAAAATCATTTCCCTGTCACATCAAAGCTTTAATATCTTAAATATTTCAATGAAATATCAAGATATTCAAGAATTCAAGATGTCTAATATCCCCAGATATCCCCAGATATCCCCATAACCCCAGATCTTCCCTGTCTGCAACCTTACCCTTGCAGAACCCGACAGTTCGGTAGCCCCATTTTCGGGTTTTGCTAATTATTTGATAGCCTCAATAACCAGCATCGCTTTCTCGTTGATCTATCCAACCTCATTCACCCATCTATTCCAAGAGATATAACATCTGTCGCCGATTTAGGCACTGGCACAGGGTACGTTTTTTTTTCTGGCAATTTTTGAAAAAAAAAAAAAAAAAAAAAAAAAAAAAAGATTGAGTCAAAAGTCCACTGTTACACAGAAGCTAATCCACCACAGCATCTGGCTTGAAGATGTCGCCGACCTGCTTCCCAACAAATCAGTCTACCTCCACGGCTTTGACATCTCATCCGCACAATACCCACGAGGCCACGAGATCCTACGACCTGGCCAAACTCCAATCCCACTAAGCGTCCACGACGCACTTCATCCATTCCCAGCAGAGCACTGTGGTCGATATGACCTCGTGCACATCCGACTCCTAACAGCAGGTCTAAAGCAAGGCGATTACGCACGAGTCCTTGCCAATGCGCGAGCATTACTAAGTATGTCCCTTATCAAAACAATATCTACAACATACTCTAAACATTAAACTCCCAACTAACAACCGCAGAACCGAACGGCTGGATCCAATGGGAAGAAGTTGACCACACGGCCTTCTGCACAGATGCAGTCCCAGAGCCATCAGCGATAACCCGGCTGCGGGAATCCGTGATCGAAGCGATGCTGAAACTAGGTCTATGGCCATTCGCTCCAAAGCGTGTGTACGAAGAGATCTCAGCGAACGGGTTCACCGACGTTGTCCGTGAGATTTACACTACTGAGGGGAGGGAGCATATGCGGCCTATCGCACAGAAATGGGTCGCTGGTGTGATGCGTGCACTGGTGCCACCTTCAATGGTTGTTACTGGTCAGGCTGAGGATGCCGACCAGGCACGTGTGATTGTTGAAGGGCTGGTGCGCGAGTTTGAGGCTCATTGTGAGTCTGCGACGGCGCTAGTTAACTTTGGGGTTACGGTTGGTCGGAGGGTGGATTAATATTTTGGTTCAGATTGGATTAGGGGTGTTTATTGGTTCTTCTTTTCACTGGGAGGTTCTTTTGAGAAAGAAATATCGCTTTTGCTGGTATTGAAGCACATACATGAAATGAACTATGTAGGTACAGCTGTCACAAATGAACGTTTGTACTGTAAACAACATTGATGGTCTGTAAGAATTGGCCTTGAAGGAATCATTCACTAATACTACGCCCTCGTTCAATACAAGTATCGTCTATATAAATCATAAACATCAGTGTTCATTCCCTACTATTGGTATGAACCGTAGATGAGCCCCAATTGCCCCACAAAACGGATCCGGGGAGGAAAATATTTTCAAGCCTTCACATCCAAAAAATTAAAATCCTCAAACTCCAGCAATGGTAGCATCGATGGAAGTCCAGGAAGCTCCGCCCAAAGGGCGAAGCAAAATCCAAATTACCGCAATTATGGTAGCGCTTGCAGTAAGACGCCAAATGAAAACCGCATATTCACCTACTAAATTCCACTAGTTAGCAATGTTTATCGCTGCGCTGGATCAAACGATCATGGCAACAGCGATCCCAACAATCGCCGCCTACTTCCACTCTTCTGCTGGGTATACGTGGATTGGTGGAGCGTACCTGCTCAGCTCCGCCGCCAGCGCATGCATCTGGGCCAAGCTTTCTGATATTTGGGGCCGGAAGCCTATCTTGCTCTTGGCTGTCGCATGGTTTTTCCTCAGCTCGATTCTTTGCGCTGCTGCTACTAGTATGGAGATGTTGATTGCGGGTCGAGCACTGCAGGGTGTTGCTGGTGGTGGTTTGCTCCAGCTGGTTACGATTATTATTTCTGATTTGTTCAGTGTCAGGTAAAAAACCTTGATTATCATGGCTACTTTTAGCTGTCTACGTTTGACATAGAGACTTTTACTGATTGTTGTAACAGACATCGCAGTCTATATCTCGGCCTGATGGAGGTCATGTGGGCCTTTGCTGGTGGTGTTGGACCGTTGCTCGGCGGTGCATTCAGCCAGTATGTCACTTGGAGATGGACTTACTGGATCAATCTTCCCATCTCTGGGGTGACATTTGTGCTCCTATTCTTTTTCTTGGATGTGCACAATCCCCAGACAAAGATCATGGATGGCGTCCGCGCCATCGACTGGTTCGGCAGTATCTCTGTTCTGGGCCTTACTCTCATGCTTCTATTGGGACTGGACTTTGGCGGCGAGACATTTGCCTGGAGCTCACCCCAGGTGATCTGCCTCATTGTCTTTGGATCTCTATGTTCCTTGCTGTTCGTCTACAGCGAGAAGAAACTAGCAAAGTATCCCTTGATGCCTATGGATATCTTCGCTCGTTCCTCTAACATCGCTACCTTGCTGGTAGCATTTGCGCATGGCTTTGTTAGTATCTATATTTCATGAGTTATTTTTAGCCCCTAACAAATTTCTAGGTCTTCATCGCTGGGGAATACTACATCCCCCTCTACCTACAATCCGTGCACGGCTCCTCGCCAATGGGCTCCGGTGTCCTCATTCTCCCACTTGTTGTGATGGAAGCATGCTCCGGCATGATTGCCGGCGCAATCATCCATCGCACAGGTCGATACCTCGAACTCGTCTGGATCGGCCTGGTACTAATGACCATCGGTAACGGGCTGTACATCAACCTCGGCGTCGGATCATCCGTCGGCGAGATCGTCGGGTACCAGATCATCAGCGGTTTAGGCGCCGGATTCCTCTTCCAAACACCCATCATCGCCATCCAGGCCATGGTCTCACAGGAGGACACTGCCACCGCCACGGCAACCATTGGCTTCATTCGCAACATGGCAACTGCGGCTTCCATTGTGATTGGCGGTGTTGTCTTCCAGAATAGTATGGGCCAAAGGCAGTCCAGCCTGTTGGCTTCCGGTATGTCGGCCAGCATGGCGGCTCAGATGTCTGGGGATTCGGCTGCTGCCAGTATTGAGTCGATTAAATTCATCACCGATCCGGCGCAGTTGCTTGCTGTTCGGGAGGCTTTCGCTTGGAGTTTGAGGAATATGTGGATTCTTTACACATGCATGTCTGCTGTTGGTGTCTTCTTCTCGGCTTTTATTCTCAAGGCTAAGCTGAATAAGGAGCATGTTGAGACTAAGACAGGACTGAATGTTGAGAAGACACCGGTCGTTGAGAATGTTAGCGTATAGATTCTTGACAATATATTTATCTGTTATGCGATGTTATCTATTCTTTATTTCTATAAATTTCATATGAAGCATACAAGAGGATGATTTGATACGTACATAGTCACATTACGGGACGCTAAATTAAGGTTAAAGATGCATAAAAGTATCAGGCGACCCACTGTTACATAGATTTAGACTCATCATATCTTGCTATGTCAGATTGTACAAAACTCAAGAGTCAAATCAAAGCAAGCAAAAGGATCAATATTATTCACATAAAAATATGCAAAGCATAACAATATATCCAAAACGGAGTCAAACAAACAAGAAGTTAATACAGACAAGCAAAGCGAGTGAACTGTTCATCACAAAGTATCAACGCTCCCTTATTGAGCCGAACACTTTCCTCCAACAATGCAGAGAACAGGCAGATCAGCAACACTATTACCAACCCAGATCTTAATACCCTGTCCATTAACAGGAGCCTTCCAATCCTGTACCACAACATCCCAAACACTAACATCCTTCCGAGTAAGATGCAGCGTAACCGTCTCACTCTGACCAGGCGCAAGCTCCTTTGTCTTCTCAAACTGTCGGAGCTGCAAGGCCGGCGTGTCAAGTGCCAGACTAGACGGAAGTTCAACATATAGTTGGGCGACAGCCTTGCCGATTCGTTTACCCGTATTCCGGACCTCCACCTGGACCGAAAATACAATCTCGAAGAGAGCGGGATTTCCGCCCTCGCCGCCTCCGGCCCGGGGGACTGCATGCGGCTCGGTGCTGTAGCCATCCGGGTAGGCGTATTTCTTCGTCGCACTGATAGACTGCGGCTTGTCCAGGTAGGGATAGAGGTAGCGCCAGATGCGGGTGAAGCTGGTAGAGGACCAGGCGACTTCAGATGGGTCCGGGATGCTGGTATTGTAGGAGGGGGTTGACGGCTTGGTGGGTCGTGCAGCTGGGTAGGCTGAGTCCAGCGGAGTTTCCGTTGACAGCGAAGGCTGGGAGAACTTGAAGGTGGTGTAGGAGAGACCGTGGCCGAATGGATACCGAGGTGTGATATTGGCCTTGATGAAGTGGCGGTAGTCGATGTATAGCCCCTCGGTATAGGTGTCCTGGATCTGGCCAAATGGTTGGTTGATCAAACCGACACTATCCGGGTAATCGTCTTCGCTGCGGGGAATGGTGTATGGCATGTGGCCACTTGGACTATAGTCACCAAAGAGGACATCGGTAAGGGAGTTTCCAGCTTCTTGTCCGGGGAGATGGGCCACAACCACTGCTTTCACGGACTTAAGCTCGACCCACTCTTCCATCAGAATGGGACCGACGGTGTGAACAATCACGACTACATTGGAAAACTTCTCTGCTGCTGCTTTGACGAGATCGTCACCATTGTGCCAAGCATTAAGTCCTGCTTTAGTTCGATCGCCTGGATTCCCTTCGACTGTAATAAAGTTTTCGCCTGAATCGGCACTGATGAAAACAAGAGCTATATCGTCTGCATTGGCGGTAACGTCCGAGGGGAATTTGTCCGTGATGTGGAACTCGGCATTCTTGGTGATACTAGAGATTGCCTCTTCGGGTGTGATAAGATAGGGTAGTCTGGCCGTGCCACTGCCCCAGCCCATGGTCAAGACGCCTTTGTTGCACCCTTGGTCGGCGCATGAGTTGAGACCGCCTGGATTTCCACCTGCATCTGTGCCAAATACCTTAAGAGAATCATCCTTGTGCAGAGGAAGAATGTCCATGTCGTTCTTTAGCAAAGTAATTGCTTCCCGTGCGACAGCTCTCGCAGTGATGTTGTGATTGCCCCTCACATCGACAAACTGGTTAACGACACCAGATGGAGAAAATAGAGCTCCGGGGTAAAGCGGGCCCTCCTTGTTCTGGGTGTTGGTCGAGAAGTTTGGTAAGGGATAGTCCTTATCCTGTCCGTGTTTATACCAAGTGGCAACGATACGTTGGGCCTAGACGCGTATATTAGACATGAGGGAAATTCCCACATAAAGAACCACGTACCATATCGTTAAGACGGTTTACCGGGACACTTCCATTCAGGACCGAACGCGACATCTCAGCACCCCAGTATGAATCTCCGAACAAGGGAACTGCTCCATCGCCAGGCATCGACATATCCAAACCAGCTATGGCGGACGCAACGCCAGAGTAATGACCCAGCCAATCCGTCATCACAAATCCTTGGAAGCCAAGCTCATCCTTGAGAATATCATTGAGCAATTTGCTGTTCTGAGAGCACGCAGAGCTATTGACCTATGAGATGTCAGCAACATACACTCAGAAATAGAATTGAAGAGACCCACATCGGAATAAGCTGTCATCAAAGATCCCACACCTGCACGAACACCCTCGGCAAAAGGCCAGAGGTACAGCTCATGCAATGTGCGATCGTCAATGTTTGACGAATAGCCCTGGGTAACAACACTGCTCATGCGGTGCATCTCCTGCTCATTACCAATGTAATGCTTGATGGCCGCAATAGCACCGGTGCTCTGCATGCCCTTCACAGTCTGGGCACCTCCATAGCCCTGGAGAATGGGATCAGCACCGAAGCCTTCCCAGTTCCTCCCACCGCGTGGCTTGCGTCCAAGTGCTCCCACGGATGGTCCCAGGAGCACATTGACACCCTTGCCGCGAGCCTCTTCGCCGAGCCCAACACCTCGTTCATACATAAGGTTTTTGTTGAAGGTTGCGCCAACGGTGATACCAGGCGGGAAGGCAGTGTTGTGGTCCGAGTTGCGGACTCCCAGAGGACTGTCTTGGAGGCACAGATTGGGCACACCCAGGCGAGGCACGCTTCCTGTTTGCCCTACACAGGGTCCCATGAAGAAGCCAGTGCCTGTCGTCAGGTTGACTTTCTCGGCCAGCGTCATATTACTGACGAGATGATGCGCTTTGGAGTAAGCTTCACTCCAGTCGGGAATCCAGCCTCCCGGAGGGGTGGGATAGTATGGAGGTGATCCATAGCCTTCTTCTGCTCTCTCGTGCAAGTGTGTAGTAGAGTCGAATTCGTCTGGCACTGGGGAAGCCAGGAGAAGCGGAGTCAAAAGAGAGACTAGAGCTAGATGAGCCCAAGGAGCCATGGTGACAGATTCGCAAAAGAAAAGTAGACAAGAAAAGATCGTATTTGGGCCAGTCAAGAGAACGAGTGCATTATTGCCCCCAGATTCGAACCTGCATTACAGACTCCTCGGGCCCCGGGGGACTATAAGATAACCGCGGACCCCGTGGATGGGGAACTAGTACTTTGCAGGAACAGGGAAGGAGCAACGCCCGCGTGCACATCTCGGAGAAATGCATATCATCGCTGGATTCGAGGAGGATCGTCATGAGATCCTATTGACACTGCACTTGGCAGCGCAGTGAACTTGAGGACTTGTCACAATTGTGCAAGGATCGACTCGTGATTACTCTACTAGTGAATTTGCTTGCATAGCCGAGAGTTGCCTGACATGAACCCATAATGATGATAGGCTGGGCCTATAGCATAAGTACCTACTACCTCCTAATTAGCCGGATTATCCTTGCCCTAAAGAGACATAGTGTCAGGGGGTTCGGTGGTTAAATGTGCAAGCCTAGAAACGCCCCCTTTTCTCGAGGCTCGGGCTCCGAGTTCATTCCGTAATTACTCCATACTCCATAGTTCATCGAGATATTACTGCAGATAGAGCACGCGACACCGTTAGATCGAAATTAAAGTGTTCAATTTCATCCATTGTTATACATGTCCACGTCTTTAGACCTTGGTATAGCGCAAGTAAGGCTTAACCTCGCGAACTTCACCAAACTTCTTCTGGGCATCCGGGGTACTGACGGTGGGAGGAACAATGACATCATCACCAACTTTCCAGTCGATCGGGGTAGCTACACCTTTCTTATCACCGGTCTGCAGGGAGTCGATGACCCGCAGGACCTCCGCGGAGTTTCGGCCCGTCGAGGCGGGGTACATCATGGTCAGGCGGATCTTCTTGCTCGGATCAATAATAAACACGGAGCGAATAGTGAATGCGATAGCCTCCTGCCCGATGCTATCCTGGTCGATCATGTCGTAAAGGAAGGCAACTTTGCGGTCGGCATCGGCGATGATTGGGAATTGGACTTGTGTCGAACCGACTTCGTTGATGTCCTTGATCCACTGGTCGTGGGAACCGAGCTCGTTGGCACTCTAGAGAGAGGGGGCGCGTCAGCTAGGGCCCTGTAGGCGTCGTAAATGGCGGGGACTCACCAATCCGATCATCTTGACTCCGCGTGCGTCGAACTCATTCTGCAGCCGGGCGAAGGCGCCTAATTCGGTTGTACACACCTAATTACATGTTAGTTCAGCATCTTCATAGAGCATATCGGTGAGAAATACGGGTGTGAAGTCGGCAGGGTGTGAAAAGAGGATGGTCCACTTATCACCGATGAACTCGTGGAAGTCGATCTCGCCCTGGGTGGTCAGTGCCTTGAAGTTGGGGGCTATCCTGTGTTAGTATGATATGGCAAATGCAATCCCGTTGAGACTGTACCAATTGAGCCCAGGCGCAGACGCGGCTGTTCCATCTGGGCCGAGAAGAAACGACGGAAAGCGGGCGCACGAGGTAGCTGCGCAGCCCAAGGGGCGCGTTGAGCAGCTCTGAGTGCACCGAACATCTGAGGGGCAATTCTGGAAGCCATGATTGTTAAGACTGAGAGATACTGCAACAGTTGACTCGGGACTTCACCCCTGTGGCCCCGAGGTCGGGACGTCATCAAATCTGACTAATCCACCTTGCCGGCCCGGGGTGCCCAGGCCCACCTGGGCAGATACTCATGAACGCTGTTGAATTTGTCTATTGAATTAAAGTATTACATTATCTTGATGCATATATGTCAGACAACAGGGATTGTATACATTTATGCCAAGAAAAATGTCATTCAGATCCAAATTTATACTTGATACTCCGTATACTGTAGATCTCGAGAAATAACATATCTGAGACATTCTAGAAACTTGACAGGCGTGGGTGAAGTAAATTATATGATTGGACCAATGAGCTTATCTGAAACCCTTAATATCGCAGCGGTACGGAGTATAGGGGTCAGGGTTCAAAACCCCTTTTTAGGGGGGTTGATGCCTGGGGTGCCTTGCTTTAGAACAGCAGAAAAATGAAGATACCTGAAATATTATTACATAACTATGGCTTAATGATCAAAGTACACTCATTCCACCCGCATTTTAAACTATCAAAAATGAAGCTTTTCACCTCCATATTCTGGGTGGTTTGTAAGTCCAAAAACATGGAGATACTACCATTTTTATAGAGATCAAAAGCTTCATTTTTGGACTTGTAGTATTAATCAATTTACCATACATCTAACTAGTTAACTAGTTATAGAGCGGTGTAGAGGGCGGTGCTAATTAAGGCATTCAGGCATAAAAGTTCCCCCCCAAAAATGGGTTTTGAACCCTGACCTACCGCTGCGTAGCCAAGGCCCCCAAGGAAATTTTTTTGAAAATCCAGTGCCTTTAATAGTCCTGTGAGATGAACAATTGTGCCTTTTTACTTCAAAAAAAAAATAGCTTAGCTTCGTTAGAGAACTGTATAATTTACATGTGTGAGTCGTGTTATAAAACTTCAGAAAATAAAAAAAAAACCAAGCTTTTTTGTGGGCCCTAAATGAATCCTTCTGTTCCCTTAAAAGACTACTGATCCCCTTTCAATGAATTTATCTTTGTATTTCTTCCGAAAGGTCCTTCAAGATGGGACGGTCTCACTACCTACTCGGTTTGCTGTTACTCTTTATTTGTTCATTTCTCTGGATTGCATCGAGCTTGGTAAAACAACCATTAAGCATTGCCTTTACTCATGGATCGTGCGTCTGCAGCGCAGACGACAATGTTACCATCGCCTCAAATGCCAGTATCACACCCTCAAATCAATCGGGACTTGCCATTCAAGATATGAAACCAATATCAGAACCCAAAATACCAAGCTACCTGCCAATCTCAAATTCCCATGGTCATCACGCACAGTCGTCAATCCCATTAAAGCTCTGGCAAAAGGCCGGTTCATTGAAAATCAACGACGACCGCGAGAAAGACATCCGCAGTTGGCTAGATGTGAACCCACGTCTACGACATGAGATTCTCACAGATGATAGCGCAGAAGAGTACATCCATGAGAATTTTGCCGACTACCCTGATATCATTGAGCTCTATTTCTCACTCCCAATTCCGATCCTAAAAGCCGATTTCCTTCGTCTGTTGATCTTGTACGCCGATGGAGGAATCTGGAGCGATCTTGATGTAACATGCCACCAACCAATCCATACTTGGATCCCGGCACAATACCTGAATAGAACAAATGTCGTTGTCGGTTTGGAATTCGATGGGTTCCAGTTCACAAGCTGGACGTTTATGGCAAAACCCAAGACAAGCCATATTGTGGCGGCCATCAAATATGTCGTCGATGGACTGAAGGCATCTGCTACACAGCACAATGTGACCACTGCCGAACTTAACATGACGATGATCGGCAGTGTGGTTGATGTTACGGGCCCACAGGCGATGACGGTTGCCCTATTGCAGAACTTGCAGAGGGAAATGGGCGTTCCTTTCGGCCGAGCGAATATAACCGATATCAACGAACCCACCCTATTCCAAGACGTGCTCGTGCTGCCTGATGCGGCCTTTGCCGCTGCTCAGGGTGGCTTCCCAGAGGGCCGAGGGCCCTACCTTGTTGAACACCATTACGCTGGCTCTTGGAAGAATGCCAATGGTGGTGAGACAAGTTCGTGACATATTCAGAACTTTGAATTGGCGTTGTACAACACGAAACATATGTGACACGAAGGATATAGGAGCATAAAAGATACATAATCTAATTCTTGCATTCGGCGTTTTATTGACTATTGGGAAGCGACTGTTGCCAGAAAATTTGAAGAATCAATGCATGTAATTTCCTGTCGGTCATTGGGTTTCAATCTTGCGGCCGGCCTTGTATGTGATGTACCGCGAATGTGAAACCTCTGCTTCTATCTTGATCCGCCGCCATAATGCCTAGTTTGCTGTTCGAGGCACCGGTCACGACATAAACTGCCAAAGGAAACCACAGGCCGGTAAATGAGGATCGGGCATCAAACGTGATGCAGAAAAAGGTGCTATCACTATTGATCTCTATCCCAGTTTGGACAAATTTATCCCTCGGCATGCTGTAAAACTTCTTGTGTTAAGAGAAAGACACGTTGTCCAAACCTCTTCTGAAGACTTTCAATACTCTAGAGCAAAGTTCTTCTCACCCAGCCATGCTGCGGTTGATGCTCTGTCCAGCGAGGGTTTATGGTATATTGGAGCACCATTTCCAGCTCCAAGGAGATGCAGCCATTGTAGAAGATAATGCGACAGAGCTGATCAACGTCCTCAAGCCGGATTTCTCATGGTTTATAGGTACACCAAGCATCTTGGACTTCCATCTAGGTCGCATATTTCGCTATGTGTTCGATCTCGTCTAATGCCAAAATTTCATGCCAACATAACGCCGAGATGGCCACTGCGTTGGGATTGGAGTTCCGCATAGTAAAGGGAGGGCGGGGCGTTGGTTGCTCATGTACCATCATCTTCAATTGCGGCCAGAGTTGTTTCTAGGTGTCACAGCCATATACATACAGACCGAAGAGTATTTGCTTTTAGCGCCATGTCATAGTAGTATGTGGTCGCATGGAGAAGAAGTGCTCGAAGAGTCTCAAGTTTCTGGGTTTGCTTGGAGGTTTACTTTACTAATTCCTTACTCTTCTTTCACTTTCATCTCACTTGTCTTTTGTTCTCATCTGACTTTCCTTTCATTATCCTGATTTTCTTTTGGCTTGCACATCACGCCCCAGCACTAGCCAGCCTGTTCACGGACATCCTGCATTCATACCGACCTAAAACACGCCATAAGAATCCACTCTGTCAATCCGTACATCATCTGCGGTGCTGGCTCTGACCAACCTTCTACAGGGCAAGAAGGACGCGGCCGCCAAATTCGGCATCGAAGCAGCCCTACATCAAGCCATACCACCAGAAGATCGACTAAATCCAAACCCTATCCTTATTGGCGACGATGACGGTTCATCCTGGCAAACAGCGGCTGACCAACAACATGCAGCAGAGCAAGGTGGTCCATCGGATGCCAAACACGACTAATAAGTCATGGCCGACGGACAACGGTGAGAACGTTCAGAGCCGGGCGAGGGTGACATGGCCAACGAACAGCAGCTGGAAGCTTTGGACAAGGATTCCGCTGACCAAACCGACAATTGCTGTTTCCACCTTTCAAATTTTCACCGGCGCAATGCGCAATGGACATTGCCTTTTGAGGATCTTCGTGGGTAGGCCAAAGGTCAGTCAATCTACAAGCTGCTTAACAGTGTCACTTGATGATACCTGTAGAGCCAGCAACCGAGAATGTCAACGCCTAGGCCAAGAAAAACGCGAGGCTGAGAGCCCAGATGATGGTTTTGGAGCAGCAGCTTCGTGGTACGCAGGCACGAGCATGTGATTCCGTGTGTATATCTCATTTTGGTTTGATTGGGTACAGTGCGCCGTGGAATGGATCGTGGACAACGGCAGCGTGATGATCCCAATCTGGAACATCACAAGAGCACGTGGTCCTGGTGGATGGCCGATCCTGACAATCATCGGCCTCAACCTCCCACGCCAGAGCGGCGTCCTTTCGAAAATGCGAAAAGACAACCCTGTGAGAAGAGGCAAGCCCTACTTCTCTGTGAAGCAATGTTCCTCATATTTTGCTGTGGCAACTAACCACGGCTGTGATACCAGAGGCACATCTATTCCTTGATTTGACGTCTTGGTGACCAAAATGCATGGCTCGCTCGAGAGAGGTGCGCATCAGCTCCGGGCAGTTACCACGTAATTGGTCAACACGCAATCGTTGTCGCCGAGAACACAAGAAAAAGGTCAGTGGAGGAGCTCGTGAAGGCAGTACCAACCTCAGAGGCCTCCCCCACTGTGGAAGGATATAATAGCTAGAGGGGATTTCAATATCCTTTCGCCAAGTATCATTCTTTGCGGGGGCTTACTGCTTCAATTCGCATCCTTCATATTGCCGCATACCATGGACGTGCTATGCCACGTTGCCACGCTTGGTACCGGCGGAGGCACGAGCTTATGATCCCGAGATAGCCCCATGTTCAAAAAGAAACGCCACGATAATGAGGTCCGACACCTGGATTCTCAACTAGCGGCTGTCTCCCATGATATCAGGGAATCCCTGCATGCGAAGGATCTGGTCATTGTCGAGTGCCACCGGTGGCAGCCCAAGTTCCCAAAGACCTAATCCCAAGGTGCCAATGATCCGGCTTTCCCTCGATGCCTACAGCGTTCGGAACCAGCTGCTTGTGCAAAAACTTGATTGTTCGGGCGGATATCTACATGTACCCGAAACGCCGGGGTTGGGAACGACTGTTGATGAGCAAGTCTTGAGTGGATCGGCAACTATGTAAATAGAGAAATTGAACCCTAATCACTTAAGGTCTCAATGGTAGACTTGGAAGGCTGGGGAGAGAGGGAGAACGATCCGCGGATGTTCTGTACCCTGTGACGTCAGGCCGATGGTTCGGCTCATGTGCCCCACGCGGGCCGCAAAGCTTAATCTCTTGATATACTCCACAATAGTATCAAATGTAATGTCTTTCCTATTTTACAAGGCCATTGATGGGTATTGTTCTAATTCTTTACTTGAGGGATGCCTGGAGGCTGTTTGAATGGGTGGCTCAATTTAGGAAGGAACGAGTAGGAACGCCCAGTTTAGGAAGGAACGCGTAGGACTGCTCTTAAAGCCTCAAATCCTTTCTTGTCTTCTTTTTCTTCTTTCTTCTCTCTTCTCTCTTCTCATATTACACTCATATCATCCAAACCATTCGTCACGTTAGCATCCAGCAACAATGTTGACCATTTCTTCGTTTGTTTTCTTCGTTCTGCTTGCCGCCATGGCGGCGTACTGGCGCCAGGATCTATTTGAGCTTGTTGGAAGTGTGGTGGTAGTTTCTGCGGTGCTTGTCGCGGGGGCTTGCAGTCTGAGCAGGTAAGTTTGGATGATTTCACCCCCCATATGTCCCCTCGACACTAAAGGAGCTGTTAAGAATCCTATCCTAAGTCCCATCCCAAGTCCCATCCCAATACCCATCCCAAGTCCCATCCCAATACCCATCCAAAAACCCATCCAATACCCATCCAAATACCCATCCAAATACCCATCCAAATACCCATCCAAGTACCCATCCAGATACCCATCCAGATAACCTATTGAGACTAACATTGAGTGGTCCCCGTGCCTGGTTCTTGTGTTTGCTACAAACTGTAGCGAAGTTGGCCGTAGAGCCAAAAATTGAGATTGTCTACGCCGAGGCCGACGAGGCCTCGGCCAAAGAAAACGCAAGGCTGAGAGCCCAGGTGGTGGATTTGGAACAGCAGCTCCGTGGTACGGAGGCACGAGCACGTGTTTCCGAGGTAGCCCGGGAGACCGACAAGAAACGCCACGACAAGGAGGTCCGACACCTGGATTCTCAATTGGCGACCGTCTCCCGGGGTGTCAAGGAAACCCTGCGCGCGAAGGATCAGGCCCTCGGCGAGTGCCGCCACTGGCGGCGCAAGTTTGAGGACCTGGAAGACCTACAGCAGCAGGCCCAGGAAAACCCTGTTCGCGGGATCCAGGGACGTGCTCGTTGGGCCCCGGCCAAGGAATACGGAGTGGTGAAGCGGGAATGTGGTCGACCGGCAAGAGAGTTGACTGCCATTGCGCAGGTGGCGATCGTCAATGCGGCGTGGAAGTCCAAGATGGTCAGTTGCGAGTCCAAGCTGGCAAGTTTCGAGAGCGAGGCCAGAGACTATGTGGCTCGGACAACTGGCCAGATTGGGTCTCTTCACGCCGCCGCCACCGCGCTCAGCGAGGAGAACGCATACCTCAAGAAGCAGATCCAGGCAAAGCCCGACATCTCCCACGAGCTGGCCCAGCAGCGACTAGAGGATGCGGTGCAGCGCACAATGGTGTTTGCCGACCAGCAGCATGAGGAGCGTGTCAACTCGCTGAAGCAAACTTACCTCAAGGAGCTGATGGCAGCCAAGGTCGACTACGAGGGAAAGCTGAAGAAAGCAACAGCAGAAATTGAGGCAAAGGAGACCGCGCTGGCCCAGCAGCGTGAGGCGGCTGAGAGCGCCACCCAGGAGATCAACTCCTTGAAGGGCCAACTCGCCGCCAACGAAGCGCAGATGGGCGAGCTGCGGGAAGCCAATGCCAAAATTGCTGGTGATCTACGGGTCACGAAGGAAGAAAATGCCAAGCTTGACCAGCAGTTGGAGCAAGGAACTGCTGAGGTCGTCAGGCTTGTGCAGGAGAGCGACGGCCATGAAAGGGCCGGCAAGAGGCTGCGAGAGAAGTACACTAGGTTGAAGTCTACGAACAACACTCTTGTGGAGGAGAAGGTGCGCCTTGAGGGGGAGGTCGAGTGGAGGGAGGTAGCGCTGTGCGAGGCTGCAGAGTCAGGTGAAAAGGCTTACCAAGAGGTGCACAAGTTGAAGCACCAGGTACAAAGATTGGAGGACGACAACCAAATCCTGGCGGATCATAATGAGGAGATCTTCTGTCACTCGATAAGAGAAGACCTCAACCACCAGCAGACTCAGGCCAGAGTGAGCAACCTCGAGAACCAGGTGGCGAACTATCAAACCGCAGAAGCAGCGGAAATTACTCAAGCCGTGCAAGGGTTCGGTATGAGTGCTGACTAAGCACCCGTTCCCGCCCGCCCACCTCCAGGGCTGCCATCTGGTTGCTCACTCTGGTGTCGTCCAAGTGCTTCCTCTTATCTACTCCATCCCCAAATCAAGGTCCCCACCCTCCTCTCGCTCCTTCCTTCCTGTTGGTTTTGTTAATTCCCTCATCCCCCTTCATCTGCCCCCCCCCCATCCCCATCTGTCGCATCTACCCTTTCCTCCCCTTCCTGCCGACCGGTCATTGTTCATTACATCACAGCATGTCCCGTTGATCACTCATCTCTTATGAATTCTTCACCATACCGTTCGTTTGCCGCTCGGCCATTGTTGCTGAGTCTGGCCAAGCTTTTCTTCGTCGCCGTCTCACAAATTCCTTTCGCCACTGCTGCGCCTACGTTCTCACCTCTCTTTCTCTCATCCCGCGACACAGAACCACCAAAGGAACCGAGCGATCCGAGTTTATGGCTTTACTTGGGATTTTCAGCTGCTCTTGTATTGAGCGGTGGAGCATTTGCCGGTCTTACGATTGCCTTGATGGGACAGGTCAGCTCTTTCCAAAGCGGCTAAAAATTCCCTGAACCACACTAACTTCATGTTTGCTTACAGGATGAAGTTTATCTCCAAGTCATCAAGACCTCCGGCGAAGGGCATGAAAGGAAAAATGCTACTAGCGTTCTCAAACTCTTGAACCACGGAAAGCATTGGGTTCTTGTCACCCTCCTCCTCAGCAATGTGATCACAAATGAAACTTTACCCATCGTCCTTGACCGAACACTTGGCGGTGGTTGGCCGGCGGTGCTAGGAAGCACTGCTTTGATTGTCATTTTCGGCGAGATTGTTCCACAGTCTATTTGCGTTCGTTATGGTCTTCCCATCGGTGCCTGGATGGCACCTTGTGTTTTGGTCTTGATGTACATCATGTCTCCAGTCGCATGGCCTATCGCAAAGTTGCTAGATAGGCTCCTTGGAGAGGATCATGGTACTATCTACAAAAAGGCCGGATTGAAAACACTCGTCACCCTCCACAAAACCTTGGGCGAAGCCGGAGAGCAACTCAACTCCGATGAAGTG
Organism: Penicillium concentricum; assembly: GCF_028827145.1. Taxonomy (NCBI): domain Eukaryota; kingdom Fungi; phylum Ascomycota; class Eurotiomycetes; order Eurotiales; family Aspergillaceae; genus Penicillium; species Penicillium concentricum. The sequence continues at coordinate 4,800,354 of NW_026622754.1, read as the reverse complement.
ACTATTATTAGTGCAGTTCTCGACCTCAAAGAAAAGTCAGTAGGCAGCATCATGACACCAATGGACGATGTCTTCACTATGTCTGCCGACACTGTCTTGGATGAGCGCACGATGGACCACATTCTTTCCCAAGGATATTCCCGCATTCCCATCCATGCACCCGACAATCCGATGAATTTTGTTGGTATGCTCCTTGTCAAGATGCTCATTACATACGACCCGGAAGATTGCAAACATGTCCGCGATTTTGCTTTGGCTACACTTCCTGAAACACGCCCTGAAACCAGCTGTCTGGACATTGTGAATTTCTTCCAAGAGGGCAAGTCCCATATGGTCCTTGTCTCTGAATATCCTAGTGAGGATCGTGGCGCTCTTGGAGTCGTCACTCTGGAAGATGTTATCGAAGAATTAATCGGCGAAGAAATCATTGACGAATCCGATGTCTTTATTGATGTCCACAAAGCCATCCGACGAATGACACCTGCACCCAAGTCTCGTGTCGCCAAAGGCAAAATCGTCGAGGAGCCTCCTTTAAACGCCTCTGTTATCACCGATGGCGACTTGATCGACGTGGATTCCACACAACCCTCATCTCTCCCCAAGCCTTCCGACTTGATACGACGCCGCAGTTCCGCGGAACCACCTCTTCCCCGCTTTCAACTTCGCAAAACCAATACCGACATCAACCCCGACTCGGCAAATGAATGGGTCACACAAGTCGGCACCACAGATGAGATTCGAGAGCACCTCAAGCATCTTGGTCCCTCCAACCTGGCCAGTAAGCCACGCCAAACCCGTTACCACGCTGTCAAGATCAAGCGCAATAGCGCCTCTCCGTCCCGTTCCGCACAAACCGACTTTGAGTCCGGACAAAGCACCTCCGACTCCCAAAAGCTTATCCCTTCTTCTACTGGATACCAAGGTGGCATAGGCGCGGGCTTGCTCAACTCCGCTGGACCAGATGCCAAAGATGGTGCGCATGCTCTCAAACTTGGCTACGGCACCATGGCTTCGAATGACAATGTGACCAAAGGCACCGGTGCTCAGCAATACAAAGACCTTCCCCACGTCTCCATTCCCGAGGCTGTCCATGAGGAGCACGAAGACCAACCGCGTTCTGGGTCGACGCGGGAGGCCAGCAGTGTTGCTTTACGCGACGATTCCGAAAACCAACCGCATTCTGGGTCGACGCGGAATGCTAGTAGTGACGAAGGCAGCATTCAATCGTCTGATACACCAGGATTAATTTACCACCACCGAGGACCGGCGCGCAGTGGAAGCATCACAGAACAGATTGTGGATGTCAATGGTATTCGCAAAGTTGTCCTTCACGCAAATTGCTCGAGTTCTTCAGAAGGTGAATCCCATTCATCGGGCCATCGTCGCGACCACCGCCATGCCGAGGGTACGGTCGTTGACACCGATGACGCAAAATCAGAAAATGCTGATGGTGCCCACGCAAAGTCCAAGAAGAAGCGCCGCCGAAAGAAGCACGGCAAAGCTTCAAAATCTGATGGCGGTCCCTCGGAGGACCAGCCGTTACTTCAATAAGAAGTTGCTTCAATAATTGTTATTCCAATGATATATTACATAGTTCAATGAATCCTGTCACACTTACTTTCCTATTACAATAATTATCCGTATTCGCTCATCTTTGCAAAGGTATATGCCAAATGAGAAGCCCAAAACCTTTTAATTCCCGGAAGTATTTGACGGTAGGTTTCACAGTCACAGACCTTGTCGCTTAACTTGGAAATGATTCATGTAAATGCAATGTTAGAGATATAGAATAGGCATGCTACGAAGGGGCATAGCGTTCAGGGTCGCATGCACTCATTTTAATATAACCTGCAAATTGAGGTCGTCGAATTCTGTAATAAGGAAGCCTGTATCTAGGATTACTATTACGGGTTGTCTAGTGAAGGACGTATGCTTTAGTTGATATAATCATTGCGAGAGAAAAGTGAGAAGGGAGAAAAGTGAGAGATCCTAAGTTTTAGTGTAAAAAATAGGACTAGAAACTTAATAGCGTCCAGTAGGTGGTAGAGTTGATGTATAGTTATATCTAGTAGTAAACCACCTTAAAATATGGTGATAGATGTTCGTTGTATAGGCTTGCTGAGCCGATTCCGTGCTGGAATGGGTTGATTTACAATATACCGTATAGATAAATGCAACGGTCTAGATTCAGGCCAAATACAAGCATCAAATGAGCGTACACGACACTGAGCGCTATGCCCCTTCGTACATACTGTTACACCTAGTATAGCCTCGAGAAACAGATATTGTGCAGATTTGCTTTGATTTTCTCAGACTAGATACATGAATGTTCTTTCCAAAAGAACCCCCCAAATAACAGGATATGACGACCCGATGACAACAAAAGGTATATGCAACATGTGATCGCTATCCATACATCCATCATAAAGTTGTCCAATGTTCGGTGAGGCCTCGTTAAAACCGACCGGGTTGAAAAACTCATTTGAGAAAATGGCCCAGCTCGGAAAGAGTACCTCACGTGGTTGTTTCGTTGACTCGAAATGCTTATAGAAACCTATAGGTTGCCAAAAGTCGAGCAGTCTTCGCGCACGGGAGTAACGGGCGTGCAAGTTGAAGAGGTGCAATGGTTGTTGATGTATTGCGAGTACTGGCGAATGTTCCGTTGGTGATGTCCAAAAGACGATGTCGTGGATGTAAACCGGTCGATTGATGTGATTTCCCGTTGGTGTTGTGATGAAGCGATCATTGCAGAAGGGGATCCTAGTGAGAAAGTTAGTTTTGCAAAAAGAAAGAACAGTACAGGTTGAACATACGCGGAAGTGTTTCTGGTGATTGTTGGCACGCTGGACACGAGCAACATAGCGATTCTCTTGGCGAAGGGCGCGAGTTCTCTCGCGGCGGTCGGCGATGATAGCAGCTTCCTTTTGCTCTTCGGTGACTCCAATCATGCCCATGCCACCGTTGGCACGAGTGACAAGAGCGCGGTGATGGTTGTTGCGGACACGAGGTGGTTCCTCCTCAATTTCTCCATTTGCGATGGCAAGCTGGCGGGCAGCTCGTTCGGCGGCCGAGGGGTATTTGTGCAGGTTTTGCTTGTAATACTTGGCAAGCGAACGATGGCCGACACTCTTTCCAGATGGAAGGTGGAGTTCATAATCTGCCTCGTAGGCACCTGATGCGTTTCGGTATGAGTCAAGATCGTCCTCATCGACGGAGGATGCAGAACTGTCGGTTTCCCAACCTTGGTCCTCTCCATCGCCGTTCACTTTGACGCCACCGCTCTCAGCAGTGGATTCATCCTCATCTTCGGAGTAGGTGCTCCGGAAGTCGTAGTATTGGCCAATTTCAACTTGCTCTTCTTCGGATTCAAAGGCAATCATGCAGTGGCTCTTGTCGCGCATGTGGGTTTGGATGGCTTGTGCGTCGTTCTTGATGGCGTGGCAGTAAAGACATTCAAAGTTTTCGGTGATTTTTCGGTAGAGATAGTTCACGAGGCCATCGAGATCCGCCAAATATTTTTGTTCAGGGATGAACATGCCGTGATCTTTGCGCATGTGGTCCACGTTGGTGTGAATATCGGTTGAGTCGGTTTTGCAGAAGAGACAGCGAGACGGCAAGAAGTCATCTTTCTTGATATCTGTTTCCATATCCTCGTCTTCTTCTTCATCAATGGTGGTAGTCTTGAGGTCCTCGGTGACCTTGCTGACGTCATTGTCGGATTTAGTAACGGGTTCGCCGAGAGAGAAAGCGGAACTCTGGACGGAGGCAGCATCGCCATCCTTACGTAGGCTAGCCGCACGTTGCTTATGCTTCGAGCTGTTGATGTGATTTTGGTACGAGTTTTCGCTGTAGAATGCCTTGTTGCATGTGTGGCAGGTCTTTTCGTACGAAGCCTTGGCGGCGGCCTCGTTAGATGTAGCTTTGGCGGCGAGTACTTTTTCGTTGAATGTTTCGAGAGTGACTGGTGGCAGGGAAGCGATGCGACGCTTCATGTTGTAAAGACTAGGACGAATGAGCTACTGAATTCCCCAAAAAAAAAAAAAAAAAAAAAGCAAGAAAATAGGAATTTAATACTTACTGCCAGTCTTTGCGCATGTGATCTCTCTGCGCATCGCTGCGTTGGAAGGCAACGAGACAGGTGTTGCAAGTGTATTGCAGCGAGGCTGCGTCTTGGTTGGTCGACGACATATCGGTGATTTTTCCAAAGTCGTGGGTGGTTGGAAGGGCGGGTTTTCCCTGTGGATTGTGGGATGAATATTTGTTGTAGGCGGGGTACATATGAAGGCTCTGCCTTGACCCGATTTCAATGATTTTTTGATGATCTGAGTATAGATTGATGATCAAAGTAGATGAAAGTGATACTCAGATAGATGTAAGAAAGAAGAATTTTGACAGGAAATACTCTTGCGAGTCAGTCTTTATGCACTTTAAGACGTCCAGGGTTGATCTTCTGAATTTACTTTTCTTATCGAGCGACTAAACCCCTCTACAATGCTACTAGTACTATCTAGGTAATTGCGCTAACCATAAATGGTTTAGTAACTTCCAAAAAGGCTGGCGGGCTGAGTAATCAAAGTCCAGCCGGACTATTTGACTTCCGACAGCTCCGATGCCGAAAGTGGATATTTTATGCCTGAGGCATCATAGTCTTACATAACGTAATCGGTAAGCGAGTCGGCCATGTAAGCCAGCCGGCCACCCAGTCTAACATACTAAGTTTAAATGGATATATCATAGCCACAACGCCATTAAATTAATGTAACTAAATTCATTTATCTATTTGGACATGTTTCTCTCCTATGCCCCGGCTGCCTACATATTCCACAGGCTCGCCCGGCCCGTATAGGTGGCTGTAAACCCTCCGATACCTGCTCACGATAGGTATTGATACGTGCAACTTGGGCCTCGAATGGTTCCCCACGTAGCTCACGAACCTCCTGGACTGAAAGATCTCCTTCGTGGACTATCGTCCTCGTAGACCGAGTCCGCTTTTGCTTCTGCTTCTCGTTGGCGGCGCGTAAATCGCTCACTTCTTTCTCAAGTAAAGCGGCGGACTGCATTGTGATTTGACAGGCTTTTAAAACCTTGTTTATCGCGCAATTTAGCGGGCTCGGAGGGCTCTTTGATCTAGCACGAAGTAAAGCTTTAATTGACGAAGCTTGCTTTTGTAATTGCACGTAGTTCGAGGGCGTTTTTGGGTCCCAATCGCTCCCCCTACTCGGAGGGGGGTCGGGGTTCGAAGACGGATATTTAGCTTCGAGATCACTCGATTAGGTGCAAAAGGTATTAAGCCAGCTGCTCCGAAGCTATTCTTAATAGTCTCCGATTTAAAAGCTTCGATTCGTGCGAGGGGGTATGCTTCAAGGAAGTCAAGTTTATCGATATGGTTGATCCCGTTCCGCATTTTCATTTCAACTAGCCGACCATATGATCGCTTTAACACAGCAAAACAACCGATATCCAGGGGTTGTAAAAGATGAGAGGAGTGCGGAGGCATACAAATTGGTATAACCTTATTTTGCTCGCAAATTTCATCGAATTTAGGGGTCAAATGGCTTCCATGTCCGTCGAGTATTAGGAGACGATACCCCCCTTCGTACGCGAAGAAGTGCTAGGAATAAAGAGCTTTTCAAGCCAACGAAGTCCAATTTCATCAGAGGTCCAACCGTTCGGACTAACTTCAAATCGCCAGTCATCCGGAAGGCCATCAAACCATGATTCAATAAAGACTTTGCCTTTAAAAATGATACACGGAGGGAGGGCCCAACCCGACGAATTTGTACACTCAATAGCAGTCACCCATTCGCGATTTCCAGGTTGTAAAAGCGAGCGCCGGCCGTAGAATTCGCTCCTTGTAATCACCTTCGCTGTAGCGATTAGCCCCATCGCGAAGCCGGTCTCATCGAAGTTATAAACGTCATCGGGGTGGATTCCAAATTGGAGGATTGTTTTTTGAACAAGATCGAACCACCCTTGGATGATTTTCGGGTCTTCGCACTTCGCACGTTCGTAATTATAGCGTCTCGAGAATCGGGATGAGAGGAGAGGGTGTCGTTTCACAAAGTTATAAACCCATTTTTCGCCGACCGAAATAACCGGGGTGGTTCCACGTTGTTGAAGTAAAAGGTTCGCCATTTCTCGTACAGTAGAAGGCCGGGGGGCAGATCCACGAGAGTCCATAGAGAGAACCCATCTTTGAAGAGATTCCTCTTCATATTCGGTCAATTTATGCGAATTTGCGCGACAAATCGCGCGATTTTGGTGGCCACGTAGTCGGTCTTGAAGTGTTGAACGTGGTATGTTAAAAACGCGTGCCACTTCGCGAATTGAAGAGATTTCTTTCTTTTTAAAAGCTTCAATAGCTAATAAAACCCTACCCTCTTGCTCTGCTGAATTGCTAGAGGATTGGGAGCGAATTGGTGGCATGGTGCGCGGTTGAATTGACTAAGTGCTAATCTATGGACGCGTTTTGGGCTGGGTGGCCGGCTGGCTTACATGGCCGACTCGCTTACCGATTACGTTAGGTAAGCTGGAGCATCTTGGTCTTGATTCAACGGAGACGAACAATTTACTAGTGCCCTTAATACCATACAGCTATCTTCACTCCCTCAGATATGCTACTCTGTTGAAAATGACAAGGCTCCGCGGAGGTTCCATCGATGACCCAGACATCGCGCGATCCCCCGGGCGAACTCACAGTTATCGGTCAAAACTCCCACCAAACGCACCGGACGCGCTCATACACAACACTATCGAGGTATCCGACCCCTCAAGGGTCCTTCCCCAATATCGTGATGATCGAAGGCGAAAATTCAATGGCTTAGTGCGCAGGTGAGTGGAACTCCAACCGTTGGGCCTCGACCTCCTAACTCCGCATGACACTAATTGGTTTGGCCGAAAAGGTACAAAGCTCAACTGCTTCACGGCTGCGATAATCCCGGATGTCGAACCGCCACATGTGCCAGTCATCGCAGAAGACTCAGTGAAGGTCCATATCGTCGATACACGGAACTGAGTGCGAGAACCTTGGCATGCTACCTCGCCAGCTTGGATGACGCAGAGACCGGTTTATGTCTGAACGTGCCTAAGCCTCCACCGCAATTGACAGTGGAAGATTACCATCGGATTTCCCTGCGCCGAACACGTACACTTGAAGCACAGACGGCAGCGGCTAACAGATCACCAAACCCGGATCAAGACGATGAAGGCCACTCCGCTCACGACGCATCCAGACCTGGGCAAAACAGGTCAGCCTTATCGAAAGTGAAAGAAGGGGGTTCCTTGCCCCAAATTCATACCGGTAGCAGCTATATCCAAGACCTCGACCATACCGCTGAGCAACAACTAAAAGACCCCAAGTCTTTTACACAGAACCTCTTTGATACAATTTCGCTCCGTATGGTTGAATGGCTTCCTCTTCGCCGTGCCCCAGATACATTGGAGCCATCGTCCAAATCACCCGCGCCGGGACCGGCAAGCCATTCATCTACTGCCGAGAAGCACCACTGCCATGCCGACAATGTTCCAAGCAGAGATCTCAAAATCCCATGCAGTTCCACACTTGCGCACCAGCCAGGCTCTCGGCCACGTACTCCTTCGTCGCGAATATCGGGTTCTCAGCCTTCCGCGGTCGAGCTCAAGTTTCAAAACCAGCATGTCAAGCGACTCTCAGTCTCCGAGGTTGACCATTGGCGCCAGAGTCCACGTTCAAGCCTTGACGATAAAAGGAAACCAGAATTCAACAAGAAGCTCCCAGTAGCTTCTTCTGATGATTTCATCAGCCTACCCTCACCACCAGCGTTAAAGCACCGCCCGCAAAAGCACCGCGGAAGAATTGGGGATGTCGATCCAGTTCCTCTCAAGGAACAGCGCAAAAGTCAACGGCGTGTCTCCTGGGACAGCCAGAAGCTGCTGGATGAGGTATCTCCTATAAATAGTACGGCAAGCACGGAGCTCATGCCTCCTCCTCTTCCTCCTTCTGTTACCCAATCTCCCACTGAGTACAAGACAAAGCAAAGTCCTGCCGACAACTCGCTAGACACAATCCCGCTGGCTCAGACGGTCACTCATCTTACACCCGAGATCATCGATGGTCTGTCGCAAGTCATGATTGAATCTGCGGAAGACGCTGATTGCTGGGAGGAAGAGCTTGATCGTATCCAGTGCGCTGGCAGTTTTGAGCAGCCGGATTGGCGTTTTGCTACTCTACGTCAGCGTGAGGTATTTCCGTTCGTTGCTCAAAGTGCATTTTTCGTGTTCAGCAGCCCCAGTCAGATCTTGCGCTCCTTTGGTAGCGAGTCAACGGATATGATCGGGGCTACTTCCAGTCGTCTTGATATTTCCAATTTGCGGTTATCACTGCAGCGCTTATTTACAATTTGCCCATGGGATATTGCACTGCATAGCCTATGGAGCTCTCTGGACAAGCTCTTTGTTCCCCCACGCGGATTTACCTCTTCTGGACGGCCATCCCGCCGATCGTCTCGTAGTTCGACGACGACAGGAGCTGCGCCCCCTCCCGTCGTTCCCCGACGAATGTCTGAGTCTGCCAATGAAGATCATCTGTCGGATCCTGATGCCGCCTACATTGCCACGATTGTCTTGTTCACTTTGGTCAGCTTTGTGCCTAATATTGACTTGGGAACTTGGAAAGCGGTGGTTCGGATGCGTGCAGCTGGGTCTGTTGCTTCACTATCGGACATGCGCAAGCTGCCCCCGAAGAGTGCTCAGCAAGCTATCGAGGTGACGGACAGATTTGAGCACGAGTTAGGTCTCCGTCTCATTAATCGCCTCGTGCAGGCTCTCACTGCACGACTGGCATACCATGAAATATCCAAGGCCCGCCAAGTATACAGCCTGGACTTACCAACACAACGAAGACCCAGCGTCTTAGACCGCGTGGTTGACTATCTTAGTGAGCACCACATCTCTCATACTGCTGGCAGCGATGAGCCCGGCGAGTCCATTAGCCCAGCCTCCCTCATTGTTGAATGGCTTCGGACTCTTTTCCTGCGTGAATGGGATGGCAACCCTGAAATGGCTCGTAGCACCCCAGCCGGTGGTGCGGTTCATATTCTCGCCTCGATGTACAAGGAACGAAACCGGTTAGGCCTTTCACCCGAAGACTTCCATACACCTCTTCTCACAGAGCGGCTGGACCCTTTGGATATGCCCGTGGCATGGGCTGGGAGCCTCCCCAACAACCGAACGATGCATCTGCTATCATACTCCTTCCTTTTCCCTCCATCCTCTCTCGTGATCTACTTCCGTGCTTTGAACTATTCCGCCATGACTAAGTCCTATGAGGCTGCTATGACCACCACGAGACATGTCACTCAGACTGCCTTCGGCGCCATTCAAATCTCCGATGACCCTCGACTCCTCACCCGCATGAAAACATCCATGTCCACCTACCTTGTTCTCGTGGTCCGCCGAGATAATATTCTCTCCGATGCCTTGAGCCAATTATGGCGCCGTGAAAAGCGCGAATTGATGCGACCTTTGAAGGTGCAAATGGGCATGGATGAAGGAGAAGAAGGGCTTGACCATGGTGGTGTTCAACAAGAGTTCTTCCGCTTGCTCATGGGTCAAGCCTTTGACCCATCTTACGGCATGTTCACAGTTGACACTCGACACCGCATGTCTTGGTTCCAACCGTGCTCATTGGAACCTCTCTACAAGTTCGAACTTATTGGTCTGTTGATGTCTATTGCAATTTACAACGGCCTGACCCTCCCCGTGAACCTGCCCACTGCCTTTTACCGCAAAGTGCTGGGCCTGAAGGTGAAGCATCTGGACCACATTCGGGATGGATGGCCGGAGCTTAGCCAAGGGCTCGACACATTATTGTCATGGAAAGATGGCGATGTTGAGGATGTTTTCACACGAACTTACGAGTTCAGCTTCGAAGCCTTTGGAAGTATAGAGACAATCGATATGCAAAAGGTTAATCGGGACGCGCCGTGGCCTCTTGCTAGCAAAATCACCACCCCGGCTCCGGCTCCGGCTCCTATCGCAGGCTCTAGCGCTTGGATGGATGTGCCAGCTTACTGCGACCCTGCGATATTGAGCTCAACAACCTCCATGGCAGTCGAGGAGGCTACCGATGTCACATCCTGTGAGCCTGCCTCAGGCATGACCGCCGAGTCGGGGCCTGACTCCCTATCACTTCAGCCCCCTCTACTTCCAGCTGAAGAGGCCGCGCTCGTGACGAATAAAAATCGACATCAGTTTGTCAAGGATTACATCTTCTGGCTCACAGACAAATCCATTCGACCACAGTTTGAAGCCTTCCAGAGGGGTTTCAACACGTGCCTGGATCGATCGGCCCTCTCCATCTTCTCCCCGGAAGCCCTCAAAACCGTGGTAGAAGGTATCCAATCTATTGACGTAAAAGAGCTCGAGAACCACACCCGGTACGAGGGTGGATTTGGTCCTGATAATCGTGTCATCCGTGACTTTTGGAATATTGTCCAAGAATACCCCAATGAAAAGAGGGCCCAGTTACTCGAATTCGTCACTGCTAGTGACCGAGTCCCCGTCAACGGGATCTCAAGCATTATGTTTGTGATTCAGAAAAATGGCGTCGGAGATTTAGTAAGTTCCACTTTCTCCATTATTATATGAAGTCTTATGCTGATTGTTCCTATAGCGTCTTCCTACTAGCCTGACGTGCTTCGGACGTTTACTTTTGCCAGAGTATTCGTCAAGGGAGGCCTTAGCGAAGAAGCTTGACAAAGCTCTCGAAAATGCCCAAGGATTTGGCGTTGCATAAAATGTCAGATTTCACTGTTTTACCTATACATACCCATTTGTTCCATAATTGATGTGTTGGCATTCTATCTCAATGCAAATAGTATATTTTCATGAAGTACTTGACCTTCTACTAGACATCTAAAGAGGATCCCTCATTAAGATAGACAAATCACAGGTTATAGATCTTCATCGGACTCCAGTGCAGAGCTGTGGTTCGCCTGACGATGTGGCGCTACGCAAAATTATATGACCAAATCGGACTTCTGAGGTCCGGGAGGATTTTATGACTCTTAACGTTCATCTCACTTATATCTTTATTTCCCTCATATATCTCTTGCATTGGGAATACTTTTTGAGCCAAATACTCTGTAAGGCACTCCGATTCGCATCCCTTGGAGCCCCGCGATAAGGAAATCCCGAGGTCACTTTCAGGGTCTTCAATATCTGCAAGTTTCTAACATAAATTTACCAGCTCACCCCAGATATTCTCTCAACATTGAACATGGCCCCAATTATCCACTGCGTGCGCCATGCCCAAGTACGTCCATATCGCGACAATGATCCCAAGAAACTCCCTCTTGACAATTGATTCGCAACATTGGAACATGGCTCTTCACTGCTCAGTCGACCTAATAGAAACCCACAGGGCCTGCATAATCTTTGCACCGCCAACCATGTCATCCAAGACCCCCTTCTCACCGACCTTGGACACGAGCAATGCCGAACTCTCCGCGAGAATTTCCCCCGCCATGCCAATATCGATCTGGTGACCGCCTCACCCCTCCGTCGCACCCTCTATACTGCGCTCGAGAGCTTTGCGCCCGTCTTTGAGTCAAAGCCGGATTTGAAAATTATTGCCCTGCCTGATATTCAGGAGATCTCAGACGTTGCATGTGATACTGGCAGCGAGCCTTCTGTTCTGAAAGAGGAATTCCAAACAGTTGATCTGGATCTCGTGCATGATGGGTGGAATAACAAGGTATGCTTCTCACTTGCCTAAAATTCGGGGGTCAACCCGTATTCAACACGTGGTATACTCACATCTTTCTATCAAAGGCATCCGGTCGCTACGCCCCAACCAACCATTCCCTCAAGCAACGCGCTCGCGCGGCCCGTCGCTGGCTGAAAGCCCGCCCGGAGAAGGAAATTGTCATGGTCACGCACGGCGGGTTCTTGCACTACTTCACTGAAGATTGGGAAGACAACAGCCAGTTCCAAGGTATGTGACGTAACAACCATTGCCGCGAATTTTACTAACGTTTTCTTTCTCGCAGGCACTGGGTGGTCTAACACCGAGTACCGCACTTTCTCTTTCACCGAGGAAACACACACAGACGATCTGGAGGGATACCCGCTGGATGGTGATAATGCGTCACTCGAGGAGACAAGCGACTCACGGCAACGCCGGGGTAAGACTGGACCTATGCCTAGCCGGGAGGAACAGAAGACGCTGTATAAGAAGGGCATTCAGGGCTGGGGTGACCAGGGATTGCAGATGAGTACTGCTGAGCGGGAGGCGGCTAAGGCCACTGGAGGTGAGGAAGTCAACGGCGTCCGGGTATGAAATGGGCAGTGAACAAAAGTGTGATTTGATGGACATTGCTATTGTACTTTTCAGTTGTCGCAGATTGCGACAGGTTACAAAGATAGAGCCAATATAAACATAGATCTGACATAGACAAAAAAATTATTCCTTGAATTCTGAAGGCTTTTTATTACATTATTGGTTTCTTTACTCCAGTTCCCTTGGTTCTTAAACCCCTTGGGCTATTTTGGCCTTTGCATGTGTTTCAGTAAACAATAGAACAAAGCTGACAAGCATGCATTGTATCAAGGTCTTCATTGTCGAGTCCTTTACTCGTTCTAAATCTTCTTTATGTTTGGCTGTGAACAATGACATTCGGCCTCTGGGACACGATGAACCAGTCTGCCATAGCCATCTCGACAAAGGGCTTATACAGAACCACTATGGGCTAGACTACCCTTTGTCTTGGACATGATTGTCTGTATAATGTCCTTCGGTCCCGTTGCTTTTGATCTCATCATTGGGAGCATTCTAGCTCAAAACAGAGCTCAACGCCTGTCTTCCACTTCTATACATATAATATATATGGAGTGCGAATCATCCGCTGAGTACCTTTTCTATTCTTTTCAAGATTGACACTGACCACTTTCACCTAGGACCATTTACCTACGGAGTACTACGCTATCATATCTTCTTATGCCACAGGTGGGCATCCTCCCAGAAGATGATCATTGCTAATATATAACAAACTAGGGCAACCTTGCATTCAACGAGAACCGATCCGAACATCCTTTATTACCTCTACGGCTAAGTCCTTTGATAACCCCCATCCCCACCCTTTACCTCCCTTACTAACAAGATCTAGAGATTACTACACCATCTACCGTTCCAGGACATTCGAATATACCGTCTCAAATATCATACCACACCCGGTAGGTCATTCCAGGTGTATGGAGATATGCTAACAAACCGAATTAGGTCCCATGCGATGATATTCCACCAAACAGGGATTCAGATAATAACTGACTGAATGGCTAAGTCCTTTATTACCTTTCTTAGCAACGTGAATAAGTACTAACGAAGTATAGGCCGGTCGAGATTCTTTGTTCAGACATCATCACATAGTTCCCTTACCAGGTGAGTCTTTCTTCGCCATCGTGTCACTAACCGCAGTTTTATAGATACACCCCGACGATATATTCATAAAATACCATGGCCAGCTATTAGCCAGTGAACTAGATTTACTACTCTCCTATGTGATCTGGATTCCGTGCTAACGAATATAGACCGGACTTGGTCCAGAAGATTGCACATACTATTTTCTTTCCAAGCATCTAGGTCACTCCCCTGAGTCCCATTCTGAAAAACTTGGATTTTACACGCAGCCATATGTCACCAGACCACTGAATTTAACAGCCGGGTGAAGCTCTGACTTCATCTTTGTCTAGAAAACTACCCATTATATGCTTTCCAAGCAGCTAAGTGATTACTTTTACCCCTTTGTCACTAACTTAATACAGACATATATGGACAGTTCCTGAGGTTCTGATGAGCAGGTTTGGTATGTCTAGCTCAACCGATTATAACCTTTTGTATATGTATGTGTACGCAACCTAGCAAACTGTGATTCTTTCTTGGCTAATCATTTATATATTATCTCAACCTTGGAAGGGGTTTGAAAGCACAGCTAAGCCATTCTCTTGACCTTTAAGTCAATCCTTCCCTATTGCAGTTAACATGGGATGATAGGAGGTAAACAACAAGTCTTGCTGAATGTATAACCTAAATACATACACTCTATAATTTGAAACGATATGTATTATGCCGAAGTCCTTTCTCAAATTTGTGGCGGTTAAGTTAATATAGGATCGAGCTAGGGCTTGATATATCCAACAAGATATACGTTGGATACAAAACCAGTTTTGAAATATTTTACCAGCGTCGCATTTGTCGGAATAAGATTCTACAGGTCGAATATTGCCCGACTATCCGACCCATCTCAGATCATCGTCGTGATCCGCTTGGTGGAGGCGCTGTTCGGGCAATACATATGGGTGGCCCAGCCCTAAAAAGCAAAGTTAAGCTACTGATCTGGCCTTGAAATACAGTACTTGGGAATAATTTCATTAAAGACATTCAAAACTAGGAGAAATATTACAAATATACAATATTTACTTTGATGACAGCATGTAAATCTGTACTTTCGATCTGGATACCTGTTATGTCAGGGCCAAGCGATAGAAGCAAGAAATTTATAAGCTTGAATGTCATGCATAGAATGCCGATGCCTATATTTCTCTAGCTTCCAAGGTTGATCCTTCGTGGACTATAAATGCTGGTGCCTCAATTGACGTACGAATTAGCGGGGATAGGCCTTCTATTTTTAGGTGCCGATCACTAAGTCCCGTGGCGGAGAGCAGACTTCAACTCACATATAACTCCTCTACATAACCAGGGTAGTCACTTGAGCACATTGAATAGATGAGAAGATGATCGATGAAAACCTACCTAGTACGTTATAAGGAGCTCTTATCTGCGGGCTACGTCATACCCCGGCTTTGTGATTATACTGACCGCACGACAGCGTTCTTCCTCAAGAACAATTCAAAACAACCTCAGATCAGCACGATATACCATCGTCAACATGGCAATGACCCCGAACCTGCTTACTCCTTGCGCGCCCTTGACCCCGCCGCCCCAACATCACAAAACCGCTACGGAGTCGCGCTGTATGACCCTTATGTGACAGATGTGGTCTACGGCGAGGTTGCTGTGGCTCCAGATTGGACCCAACCGAGTCTGTCGGCAGACACAATACGAGCAAATGGCGGCATTGTACCGCCCCCAGAACCCATCCTCCCTACAGAGTTCACTATCCAACTCTACAACCCCGACCAAGAGATCACAGTGAAATATCATACCAAATCGTGGAACAAACCAGCACGGTGGGAATTTGAGATGCCGCAAAACACATTCCGGGTTCCGTCCACTTCAGCGCTAGACCAGACTCAGATCGACCCCTCTCTTGCAGACGTTACTCCGAAGTTGAGGTTCAGCTGGCGCAAGGATGGGAAGCTGTCTAAGGATTTGACATGTCTGTTGCACGGCAAAACTTCAACAATTTCCGACACCCGTACAAAGAGCCGTGAGCCAGATATTACGGTCGCTTTATTCCAAGGGCTCAAGGAGCTTACTCTCTACGAGCCCAATCTTTATCGCGTCGAGATGGAAGATACCAAGGGTTTGGAGGTCGTATTACTCTTGGCTGCTGTTGCGATTCGAGATATTTTCTTTGGGCCTGCCAAGGAGGCTTTTCATATCACCCCCGGCGGGCCGAACCAAGCTCGCAAGCAAGCCGTAGGGTCAACTGCAACTGCGGCGGTGGCCACACCAGCTGGTGATCCCAGGCGCGATCAGAGGAACTCACAGGCTCGACCTCCTGGCACAGAAATGGGCAGAAAGCCATCGACCCCTCGGCTTAGCATCCCGAACTCCTCATCCCCGGCCCCACAAGAGAGGAGGCGACAGGACGAACTTGCAAGACAGGAAGAGGAGCGACGAACCCAGGAGGTTCTCGCCGCAGAACAAAAAGCACGTCGTCGGCGGGAGGCAGAAGTTGAAAAAGAAACGAAACGCCTGCAGCAGTTATACGGGGAGGAAGAAGAGCAAGCACGAATGCAACGACATACTCCAGCTCCATCTTCCAGGCCCTACCTCCCGCCTCGACACACTGGACCTGGTCAGCCTTACTCCCACCAATACTCTCAATCTTCAGTCCAACTTTCCTCCCAACCTGCAGGTCGTCCATCCCATCATCCCCGTCAACAGAATTCCCACGGAGTTCCCAACAGCCCATACCTCCATGCACCGGGTCGCATGGATCCCCGAGCCCAATCCTCCACACACCTTATGCAGTCGCGACCACAACAGCCACGTCCACAGCCCAGACCACAGTCCACAGTTGGGTTCCACCAACAACCAACCAGCAGTGGTGCTCTCCCAGCAGCATCGAGGCCAACGCCACAAGTCCAACCAAAAAAGAGCAGTTTCTTTGGGTTCCGGCGCAGCAAGGAGGAAAGTACTACCAAGCTTGAAAAAAAGCGGAGTTCTATGGTCTGAACATCTATACCCTGGCGTTTTCTGCTTTTTCTCTGCATCATACTGAGCATTTCGTGGTTACACTTTGCCTTCATGGCCATCTCATTGTATGTAGTTGCACAGCGATTATATTTCTATTGTAGTACGCCTACATGGCATCTCCTATTCCATAAATTCCAGACCTAGTAAAGTGGCGATAGATTCGCTATTTAATCAGCACTCATGCCAAACCCTTGCACGGCTTTGGTGATTTCAGGCGCCTCCTTATCCCCGGCGGCATCGTCTAGTGCAATTTTTAGATCCTCCGTCTCCTTCGCAAGGTTCTTGTTGTCCCTCGCAAGATCGTCGTTGTCGGCCTGCAGTTCTTCTCGCATCTGCAGCAGTCTCTTTGCCGCCCGTAAGTAGGCGTCCTTCTTCTGCACATACTTGACGACCCGTTTGGTTTCTGCCTCCAACTCGGCGTCAAGCCTTTTGGCCTGTACCTCAATAGCTTCCCGCAGTTCGCCTATCTGCGCTTCCTTGGCGGCGAGTTGGCCCTTCAAGGAGTTGATCTCCTGGGTGGCGCTCTCAGCCGCCTCACGCTGCTGGGCCAGCGCGGTCTCCTTCGCCTCAATTGCTGCTGCTGCTTTCTTCAGCTTTCCCTCGTAGTCGACCTTGGGTTCGCCCTCCAAGGAGTTTATTTCATCATTGAGGTAGGTAGGACATCTCTCTAAACAAGCTTTGATTCAGCCAATAGTTCAAATATAAGCAGCGTTGAGGTCCAACTCAAGGAGAGACGTAGGATGAAGTGAGAGAAAGGTCAAGGAAAGCTAAGGAAGAGACGAAGAAGACATGAAATAACGCACCTTGCTCCACTCGATGTCGGTCTCAATGTCCATAATGCTGAAATGTAATGAGATCATGGTCAGAGAGGAAATCTTGATGGAGGGCAGTGAAGAGAGAAAGAAGAAGAAGCGAGGGAAGGGATATAAATACCTTTTGAGATATAGATGGAGGAAGGGAGGATGGGAAGAGAGAAGGACTCAAACGGGGTAGATATATATACCACGGCAGGGGTGGGGGAAGAATCGAGAAAGAGAAGGGAGGGAAGGGATATAAATACAGCTAAACCTCGCCATATATAGAGGGAGGGATCTAAAACGATAGGTAAAGGTTAGAGGATGGTAGGGAATAGGTCGAAAAGAAGAATTCTCAGAAATAGAGGTGAGGGAAGGGGATATAAGATATTTTCAGATGTTGAAGAGAGGAAGGAAGGATTCAAAGAGAGAAGTTGAAGTGAAGGGTGTGTGACGAGGGACGAACCGAGAGTGAGAAAGAAGTGAAAGGTATATTTATATCCGAGGTTAAAATGATAGTATGAAGAAAGAATTGAAGGGCAGAAGAGTGGAGAGTATATCCAATGAAGAAGACTGCGGGCGAAGAGAGGAGTGAGGAGTGAGGAAGAGGAAACAAAAAATCTCGAGAGACATTGAGTAGGTAATGTTCGGAAGGCACAAAAGCACAACCGTGGGAGTGAGTAGAAGAGTAGAGGGAAGGATTGGAAGGAAGAAGTGAGGGAAGGGCCGTATAGTGAGAAAAATGAAAATGAAAGGTGGTGGAAAGAGGTCCTCGTGGGAGGTGAGCTGGAGAGGACGAGTTGAAGGTGATACTCAAAGAGACCCAACTGAGCAGACCTTAAGAGGATGGGGAGCTGTACACATGAACATTCAATGTAAGGTCGTAGGATATATAGAGGACAGGATCAAACTGAGGAAAAAGGAGAAGAGAGCCATCAAGGCAGTTGAGGAAGAAAATATCAGAGGATTCGAGGATTCGAGGATTCGAAGGGGGGGGGTTATACTCTGCGGGAAGTGGTGCGCCTTCCTAAATTGGTGATTATAAATTACTGTAGGCGTTCCTTCCCATTGAGTTTGGGATGGATTGTGGAAGGAACTGTTGGTCTAAAGTTATAATATAGCTATGTATTAACGAAAGTGTGCAATGTGAAGATCTGCCATGGTTGAAAGACAGCTTCAAAGGGCGTTGAGAAAATATAACCGAAACCAATCCCTCCCCTCGAATATCCCGCAACATCCAATGATCAATACGCAAGCATCGAGCATTCAAAGGGTGACAGCGCACGCACTCAAGATCCCAGTTTCCTTGGCCAAAGCAGCGGTAACATGAGCTGGAACTCCTCTGTCAATGCCGAGAATCATCAGAGCCTCCTTCAATAATTGGCCCGTTACAGGTTTTTCAGAGCCATCAGTGGGAAGAGACTTCTTTGGGGATTCATTAATAGCCAGCTTGGTTGACACAGGGGCAACGGCCATGAAATTGATGTTGACACCCTCTTGACCAAGAATGTTACCCACAACACCAATTTTTCCCGGTGAATCATAGTTCTCGCAAATCAACAAAGTCCCCTCTGGCTCAAAAGAAGCCTCAAATCGACCCAGGCGGGTGATCAGTGGCTGGTCTCCGGAGCAGGTGCCAGAAATTATTCGCTGCTGTTGGTCGGGAATAGACCCAGTGACGGTATCGCTGGAGGCTGGTGCACGGGAGGATGCCCGAGAAGGTGGACGTGCAACAAGAGTGACCAGCGATGAATAAGACGAATGGTCTGACGGGTCGCGAGAGTGCTGCTCCGAGACAAAGATGCCACGTTCGCGAGCCACCAGTTCGGCGTTGACAATATTAATATTGAGTCCCTCCATGCTGCTGATAGGAGCAAGAAGACCCTTGATCAAAGCGGCGAAGAGCGGCTTCGTGTTGTTGATACTAGCCAACTCGCCTTGATAGATCAGATCGAACGTGTTCCTGCCCAATGCTCCGCCAGGAGAAGCTGCATAGTGCTGAGTATACAGGCTGCCCAGCTTTTCGACTAGGCGTACAAAGGGCTGTAGCTTTTTGTATTCCTCGGGCAGGATCAGAGGAGCATTGACAGCGCTGCGCGGCAATGACCCTTGCAAGATTTCAAGCACTTGCTCGCACACATCGACAGAAACGTTCTCCTGAGCCTCTACTGTCGAGGCACCAAGATGTGGTGTGACGACTGCTCGTGGGTGAGCGATCAATCGTGCCGCAGATGAACCAGGAGTAGGGGGCTCTGAAGTAAATACATCAATAGCGGCACCGGCAAGATGACCTGATTCCAGTGCCGCGAGCAGTGCATCCTCATCGAATGTGCCTCCCCGAGCTACATTCAATACCCGGGCACCTGGCTTCAGCTGTGCCAGTTCGGCTTCCGCAATCATTCCTCGAGTTGAGGCAATGAGGGGTGTATGGATCGTGAGAAAATCAGCAGATGCGAGCAGCTCCGGGAGCGAGGATACGAGGGCGACCGAAGCCGAAGCTGCAACCGCTGGGGATGCATATGGATCGAGAGCATTCACATTCATGCCTAACCCCTTGGCCAGTCGGGCTACTGTCAATCCCACTAGTATAATGCACGGTCAGATTATGAATCCAAACAAGTCAATTGAGGGATAGTTACCCTTTCCCAAACCAATAATGGACAATGTTTTCCCCTTGACTTCCACGCCGACGAACTTGCTTCGTTCCCACTTCCCATCCTTGAGACTAGCACAGCTCTCGGGGATTTTCCTTGCCATTGACATCATCAATGCAATAGTATGCTCAGCTGCAGCGCCAATATTCCCCGAAGGTGAGTTGACGACAACAATTCCGAGCTTAGTAGCTTCCTCGACATCTATACAACGATTAATAACTCCCCGCTGTACAACAAGATTCAAACATACCAACATTGTCAACCCCAACACCCGCACGCGCTACCACCTTGAGATTCTTTGCAGCTTGCAGCACAGTGGCAGTGACTTTGGTCTCGGAGCGAACGAGAAGGGCATCGTAATCGGGGATTATCTGAAGTAATTCATCGGCACTGAGACCTTTTCGCTCATGGACATCCAGTGAGCTGCGCAGAAGAGCTAGTCCATCTGGCGACAGCTTTTCTGGCACAAGGACCTTGGGACGAGATGTTCTTAGAAGAGGCATGATTCAATTGACTCAATTGAAGGGAAAGAGAAAGACAAAGACGAGTCCAATTTTAAGTCATTGAATTCCAAGCTCCCCGCGGCAGGCGCGCTCTCTCATGTTTGTCCAATCATCCTCTCTATACAACAAGTCCAGGTGTACAGAACGCGGGGTACGACCATCATCATTGGAAGCATCTACAAGGTACTTCCATGATGATGGTACTTTTAGTCTGATTATGCTAAGTCAATCTCATTCGACTTTAACATGTCCACTCTCCCGTCTTCATGTCATGCTTCCGCCCTCTTTCCCCATATTTTGCTGGACATCAATGCCATATGTTGTTTGTTAAAGGGCTAAATTATGCCCCTTTCAGTCATGGCCTTGATTTCATTGGCCTTTCGCTGTGAAGGCGCCGTTTCTAGGAGCGAATGGTCCTCTGGAAGACCAATTGTCCAATGACAGGAGACCGGAATCCTCTTTGTTGACTCCTCGTGGCCAACGAAGAAAGCAGCCTCAATCCCAGAAACATCCATTGCATACCCACAGGTTCATTATGCAACAGCGCGTAGGAAAGCTTCGGATCCCGGATACAAGATATTGGCGAGGCTTGCAAGATAGCACCAGCATTCTAAAGTCTCTCCTGACTGAAATTTCTCACCAAGTTTTCTCAATGTTCATCATTGATGAGAGCTCACAGTAACAGATGTGACGATCATATGACTACCCAGAGGCCTCTTGGGAGGCTGGTTGCGATCTCTCGCAGTATTCTTACCCATCCATTGAGTGACCTAGCAAATGCCCTTATTGTTGGAAGACGACCAGGCGAAGGCTTGTCCGGCGAGTCGGCCATAATGAGTCTAGCGATGTTTGGGAAATATTGCTCTCGTGGTCATGAGGAGAGTGTCTCTTTCCGCTTGCATGATATCGCAATTTATAAATAGGGGGGGGCTACAAAATGTCGGGTATAGTATCCTGGGGACCTCGGGATCTATATTTGCTAACCTTGAGGTAAGCCCCCATAGTTTTGAATAATTTTGAAGAAGAGAATAGGGCTTTTACAAACTGGAAGTTGCATTTGAATCGAAGTTCAAGAAGTAAAATAGGTGAAGATGGATATCTGAAGATCCAAAAGAACCTGAAACGGCTTTTCCCCGCAGAGCCATTTTGAGGCTTGGCAAAATGTCAACGGTAACAACATCCTAGGGCTGACAGCCTCTTAATTCTCCCCTCAAATTAGCTCTACTTCTTTATGAAACTTGACCTACGGAAGATGGGTACATAACTTCGAGCCTTCTGCCCCGTGATGACATCTTCTCGGTCTTGACACCATGGTGGGAGTTCCGCACAGTACAGGCTGTGCCCTGTGTCGCGAGCGACGAATCAAGGTCAATTTCCATTCAAGTAAGATTGAGGCTCTCGGGCTAATAAAGTCCATAGTGCGATGAGGTAGTCCCAGAGTGCAGCCAGTGCCAGAAATATGGTCGCGCCTGTCCGGGTTACAGGCGAACCTTTCGCTTTCAAGATGAAGGCCCCAACCTCGCCCGGCGACATCGCTCCAACACGCGACGGAGGGGGAGAGGCGCATTGGGTCCACCCGCATCGGCTACGTCTTCAACCCCAACTGACCGATCGCCCCCCGCACACGACGACTCCGCTGCGGCCGCAGACGTAGTGCGCGGCAATGCGATTGCCCTCATGCGGCGACACTCGTCCTTGGGTGGCTGGGATGAAAAATTGTCGCCGTCGCTGGTGCGCCAGTCATTCCGTGCCGCACAGCCACAATTATTCCTCGACTTCATCAGCACGTCGTTTCCGACCCTCTATTATCATAATCGGTTCCGGTCTGGCGATGCGCCCGGGTTCGCCGAATACATCGTCATGAATTTTGGCAAAGATTCTTATCTCGACTCTGCAGTTTGCTGCTTGAGCTCGGTCTATTTAGCACACTTGACTCAAGATCAGGCTCTCCTCAAAGCAAGTCGACAAATGTACTCGAAGTCGCTCAGTGCGGTCATCAAGGCCATCCCGAAAGCCGACCATGCCAAATCTGACAACATGCTATGCACATCCATCATCCTCAGTGTCTTCGAGATGTATGCGCAGACCACGCCCGACGCCTGGGTCGTGCATTCTGACGGTGCCAAGCGGCTGATGATAAGCCGAGGCCCAGAAGCGCACGAGTCCGGGTTCGGAAGATACTGTTGGATTGCATTCCGCGGGTTCTTCATCGCCACGGCAGTGTACGAAGGCAAACCCTGCTTCCTGGACCAAGAAGATTGGCAATCCTACGCGACGAAAGTCAGGACCGAAGACTGCCAGAAGTCCGGGGAATGGTCTGTATACGGAGAAATATCTGACCTGGCTTTTATGGAAATCGCGAAATGCCCGCGATATATCAGTGACACTCGCGATCTCCTTTCACTTTCGACCGAGCCTGACTCAAATGCCATCACAAACCTCCTCAGGCGCATACATGACACTTCCCACCGGCTGCGCTCACTCGCCGCGGACCTCCGCTCCTGTATCAGCGCGCACAGTGAACGCCAGCACGGTATCGTCCAGCGACCCGGATCCTTCGTCGGCCCCGTCCCAGAAATCTTCCCGGATACCGGTCCGTCACTGCTCCTCAATGGAGCAGAAAATATGCTAGAGACGCTACAGCAGCTCTCCGGCCGTCTTGAAGACCGGTTACGCTTTAATCTCGTCGAGGATTGTTCACCGGAGTCGTATGTGGTCACGCCGCCCAGCATCGATAGTGAATACCCCGCATCCCCCTTTTCTGCGACGTCAAAGAGCTTCGCCCTCCCCTTTCGCATTCATTCGGAGCTTGGACAGGGTCCATCTAAGACCTCTGATCCACATGACCCCCGCGCTGTGATCTGGTTGGACCGCATCGCGTCGTCGATGGGTGCCCTCGGCGCAAAGGTCCTCCCGGGTGATGCCTCGAGTGCTTCACTACAGATGGAGAGCTCACCTCAATTAATGGAGCCGCAATAGTCAACAATGATTCCTGCGTTGACCTGAAATGTGATACGAAAGACACCTGCTCCTAGCCGGCCTAGGATGAACTTCCCCCTACCACACAACATTATACTTTATTCCCCCTCCCCAACATAAAGGAACAACTCAGATATCCATTTGAATTTACATGTATCTACCACCCTAATAATCCAAAGATTGCTCCAGCAAGCTCCTCAACTCACCCCTCTCAGCCTCCAACTCCTTACTCAAATTCGGTGCGAGCATAAGCACCCGCTGCTGCGGAATAGTCCCATCAACCAATCCCTCCAAATCCGCAGCCTTGAAACCTAGATCCTTCAATCCACGTGGCTGATCACCAAGCGTAACAAGGAACTGCGCAATCGCATCGCCAAGCACCTCACCCGCACTCTCACGCTTAACATTCGAGATATCCACACCAAATGCCTCAGCCGCCGCAAGATGGCGATCAGGGTTCGACGCCGCGGTAAAGCGGAAGACGGCTGGCGCGGTGACAGCCACAGAAACACCGTGTGGAATAATTGCGTGATCGACCTCATAGCCCGCATGCTTATAGCCAGGATTCTGGCTGGAGATGGGGTAACTCATACCGTGGCAGAGGTGAACGCCTGCATTTCCGAAGCCGACGCCGGCGAGCGTAGCCGCGAGCAACATCTCTGACTGCGCCTCATGGTCATCTGGGTCGCGGACTGCGCGCGGTAGGTACTTGACTGTTGCGCGCAGGGCGGCGAGGGAGAAGATGTCGGAGATGGGGTTTGCGCCCTGGTAGGCGGGCCGGTTGATGGGGTTTGTTGGGCGCGGGGTGCGCTCGTTGTAAGGGATTGCGGTCCAGGATTCGAGTGAGTGACAGAGGACGTCGAGGCCGGAGGCGGCGGCCACAGCTGAGGGCATGGTGCGGGTGTTGAGCGGGTCACAGATTCCGAGTGTTGGCTTCATGTTCCGGTGGGCAATTCCTGTTTTGGCTTTCTTGGAGACTAGGTCGAAAATCGCTGTGCCTGTTGTCTCCGAGCCTGTGCCTGCTGTTGTTGGGACGGCAACAAGGGGGAGAAGGGGTCTGTCCACCGGGAGGCCTTTGCCCAAGGGTGCATTGACGAAGTCGAGGAAGTCCGCTTCGGGGAAGACGGTGTACAGGTTCATCAGTTTGGCGGTGTCAATTACGGAGCCACCGCCTGTTTTGGTGTTAGTTTGTGTATACCAGGGGCTAGGGGACAAGGGGGACACGTACCGACAGCCAGGAAGGCATCGGGCTTATAAGGCTTAGCGAAAGCAATAGCCTCTTTTACACTTGATTCAAAAACATGTTAGCACCTATATAACAACCACACTTGAAGCTCAAGGTTGACTTACGAGCTATCCTTGGGTTCGGTGCGAACTTTGTCAAAGATAGTAAACTCAATGCCCTCACGAGTGAGACCCTCCACAGCATGCTTCATAGCATCAAGCTTGGCGACATTGGTATCGGTGACAATGCACACACGCTTAGCGCCGAGGTTGGTAAAGTCCATTCCGACCTCCTTGGTTGCGCCGGGTCCGAAGCGAATGCTAGACGCCGCCATCTCGAAGGCATATTCCTTCTCGCGCGAGCGATCCACAGGCGTGGACATGCGACGCTTTACATGGTTGAGCAGAGATGGGGTTTGCTTGTGGTTATGGTGGTGGTTGGGGTTTTTGTGGCACGGGCAGTTGGGTGGGTGGGTGTATTGTACTGTGCGTAGCAAGCTCAGGGCGCGATTTGCCGCTGAGGGGGCGACTCTGATAGCTGGAGAAACCATTGCTTATGTGTATGCAGTTCTCTGTATGAGAAGAGAGTCGGAGAGTAAATAAGTAAAGAAGGCTTGTAGTCACCTGATGGACAGATTGGAGAAATGCGGGGAACTGCCCCGGACTTCTGGCCGAGGTTATTTTCTCTCATTACTTGCCTATTAGGGAATTCACTTTGGAAATATCCTTCACTTCTCCAAAATGGAGAAGAACTATGTAATTAATCTATATACATCCGAGGTTGAAACATTATATATCCTCCATGACAAGTATGTATAGTAGTTGAACATAGAAACCTCAGAAGTCGAATAACATATTTTTAATTGAGCACTAACCTATCCTACGATAACAATCCAAAACATAATTTTTATACTCCATCTCACTCCCAAACTAAACCTTGTCTCCACAAAGCGACAAGACCAAATCAGTCGAAGAATCAACAGCCCTGACCTGACTCCCAGCAGGTGGAACCCCATCCTTCCAGCAAATCGCCGGCTCGGCAGGCGCAAGATTCACCGTGTAGCCCACAAACGGATCTCCAAAGACATCGGAGAGATCGTACCACACTTTATCCTGTCTCTGGCCCCGTTCCTTGCTAGAGGACAGGTTGTACGCAAAGATCATCTGCGGAGCACTGGTGTACAGCCCGTCACCCTTGGTGCTGATCTTGATTGCGATGCCGCCAGTGTCGGGGTTCTCGCGGAAGAGCTCACTGTACTGGTCGTTTGGGAGGAGGGTTCGCTTGGGCAGGACCGTGGAGGCCACGGACCAGATGTAGATGGGGAAATGGCAGTTGTTTTGCACTATCGCATGGCCCAGATTTCGGTGTGTGGGTGGTGGTGTGCTGGTTGGTGTCCATTGGCCATTGCCGGAGGAGGGGGAGGCACCGTAGGGGATGTCTCTTGAGTCCAGCTTGTTGTTCTGGATTGTTGGGCTCGCGAAGGCGAGGGTGGTGAGCGAGAGAAGGGGAAGGATAGATGAGAGATACATCTTGCTTGCTTGACTGAAGAGCTGTTGGGAATACTCGTTCTTTAGTTCTGTCTTGTGTTAGAATCAAGAATTGGGACAGCTTTATATAGAAGTTTCTGTCCTGTATCTGGTATCATTCCCCTTGTTGCTGTGTTGCACCGCGAGGCTGGATCATTGGATCTAATTCCTCACGGAAAGATGCCTTTGGACATTTGCCATGGATCTTGGCTCAGGGGAAAGTGGACGCCAAGTTATGCTGTGCAATGTAGATGTGGTGCAAAATGAAGGGGTATGAAAGTACCACAATGTAGTAGCCAAATCGCGGACACATCCGATTGTCCAACCGAAGAATATAAAGAATGTCACCATTTCCCTATTTAGTGGTATCAGGTTCTGGGATTCTCTAGTTTCAGTCAGGAATGTACGGACCTTTAATTCTATATCGTGTGTCAAGGATAGGATGAGAAGAGCCAAACCTTTAGATAACTTTAGTTGAGTCGGATCAAAGATATTGAAGAATGTGACTGGCCTGCTAGCTCAAGGTATAACCTTTCTTAGAATGAACCCAATACACTTACAATAGTCATTCCTTAGACTAAGCTGAAGAATTATGCTAAGACAACCTTTATAGTCAGTTACACCCGTGGACAGCATGACACGGCTTTGCATAACCCGGTCGATACTACCCGAAAGTCTGGGCTTGATAAAAATGGGCAAACAAGCATGTAAAGCCCCCTTGGCTAGGGTAACTGTGGCGTTCTAAGCATTCATCTTTGCTGAGGAATGTGAGCCTTCTATAGCGAAATTACACGGAGAATTGTTTTTGGGTTTGAAACCGCCGAAGAATGTCAGATAGAGAGCTTTAGTAGCCGATAATGGAGCTATATACCCCTCCCAGAAGGCCCTGTTACAGAAAATGGACTTACGAAATAGAACAAACTCGACATAATTCATGTGGCACACACAAAGGCCGGCCGCTCATTTGTGAAATCTTTGATGACATCTCCAATGTCTATTGGAGAACATGGTAAGACAGACCTAGTAGCTCTTGTGTGCATAGGAAAAGTTTGATAGATGTAACACCATACTGTGAATCGGAGTGGAGGACCTACGGATATCACTATCTCGGCATTTGCTAAAAGGCCCAAGGATTGACATGGCTAAACAAGATCTAGATCTAACCTTTCGAGCATCATCACTCTACTTAGGTGAATGACAAGCTTTCGGCTCGTCGGAATTTTACTTGAGATCAAGATAGGCCAAGAAACAATTGTATATCCAGAGGACGACGCCAAGTATGTACAGCAAGAAAGCAATGATATAATTTGTGCGACCAAACCACCATGTATACCAGATGGGGAATCATCAAAGACAGAATTTATGAAGGAGACGGCCACCAGAGATCCTCTGAATAGGACTGGTAAGAATAAGTTGCCAACCAAAACGCAACCTAGACCCGCTTAGAATGAGACAATCTCAGAGGTGCGAAGAACAGTGGTACCCTTGCGAGCGACAACCTGAACAAAATTGGTAGGAGGGTCGTTGAGAGTAGCAGAGGTCTCGAAGCCAGTGCGCTTCGCTGTAGCGATCTGAGTGTTGTTGGTAGAGGTGGCAGAGGAAGCCGCGTAGACAACCCAGTTGTCATATTCGGTAGCACCATTCCAGCTCATGTAGACGGTGGCACCGGAGCTAGTTCTGTTGATTGACACGGAAGGCTTCCAAAAGGGGGTGGCAGTCCACTGGTAGCGGTAGCCGCGGTAAGAGGCAACGGCATTATCGTCACCGAACTGAGCGCTGAAAACGACATTACCGTCACCATCAAACTCCTTGACCTTGGAAATGGAGCCATAGGCCAGGAAGGCATGGCTGTCCACTTCACTGAGGAGCTGATAGCTGCCCTGGCTGACAGAGTGGATGGGGTCGTCGGGGTCGGTCAGGGAGCGGAGGCTGGTGACGGTCTTTTTGTTCAGGTCAATTGCCAGGCTGATGCCGGTGGACTCGGACTCTTCATCGGTGGGGGTGTTGGCGTTGTTAAACAGGTTTACGATGAGGCCGTTGTCAGTCTCGTTGTAGACGCGCATGTCATGTTGCCACGAGAATTCGGCATTGCCAATCTGCTTGAAGTCGGCACCGTCCTCGCCGCTCAACTGCCACATCACGCTGCCATTCTGGGACAGATAGTAGCCTGACCACATGTGGCGCAGCGAGACAAGATAGCCATGATTGGTGGTGGTGATGGAGTTGATGTGGTAGGCATCATAGGGGGCATCCTGGGTACCGACATCCTTTCCGAGACCCTGGTGGGAGGTGGTCAGGGGAATCTCAGCTTCATGGTCAACTGCACTCCATGAGTGCAGAACCTGGTTGGTAGGAATGTCGATCTCGTAGAATTGGCTGTCTAGCATCCACTGGGAGGATGTGCCATTGATGGAAGTCAGGTCATGCTGAGTGACATTGTAGGCGGTGCAAATGAGGGTGTTGCGGGAAGTAATTCGGCTCTCGTGCATGTCACAGTATGAGTCCTTACTTGAGCCGTCCGGAGTGACGAAGTCGCCGGTCAGTTGGACAGTGTAGATCTCTTTGTAGGTATTGTCAAGGATGTGCACAGTTCCATAACCGTAGCCGATGGACATCATGTCTCCGGCCCAGAAGGTGATAACATCCTTGCCGAAGAGTTTTTGCACCATGAAGTTGGCAGTCACACCTTCATTGCCTTCGTACACCAGGTCACCCGCATCATCATAAATGAGCGCAGCGGAGCCAGCGTCCTGAACATCTCCACGAGGACCGAGGAAGATGTAGCCGGAATCGGTAGTTCCGGTCTTGTTGACTTCGAGCTTCGGCGGCTGGAATTCCATCGAGCTGTAAGTTGAATAATCCCAAGCAGTCGCCTGAAGAGACAGGACCAGAGCGGTGCCTGCTGTGTACCACCATGGAGCCATATCAAACTAAAGAATGACTAAAAAGGAGTGTACTGTGTAGCTCAATAGAGGAATATCAAAATAAAGAATGACGGCAGGATCAATAAGGAGTGATTTGAGATATGGAAATGGCAGGAATCCCTTTAAATTGAAAGAACAAGCCTTTAATAAAATGCAGCCCTGAAGATCATTACCTTCCATCGGCGGAGCCAAGTGGGTTGCGATGAAGCCATTGCCCAACCAGGTTAGCCATCAACTTCCACCTTCTTCCGAATAGTGGGACTATGAATAAATAGCCTTGGCCATCGTCATTTCTCCACATGTATAGCCCCTAATCTGATTGATAAAGCGTGGTATGTGCGATTCATGGCAAGAGACAGGTTCCGAAGTAATTGATGCCGACAGGGGAACTATCAAGACGGTATAGATAGTGAGGATATGAATCAAGATACGACAGTTGCCCACAGTGAAGGCTCGGGTTTGAACGATCAGCGTGACGATCAATTGCAGTTTCTTTGGCTGTGAGTTTCAGGCTGAAATTGCCGAAACTACCGGCAACACGGTAGGTCGTTTCATCTTGGAAGATATAGGCATTTTTCTGATTTCAGCTGCACAAAGCACTTGTGTACATCGCATTTTCCGCTACTTAGTCTTCTGTTCGTCATGATTCAAATGACATACCGATTACTAAAACCCCTGCTGGGGGTGAGTGATGCGAATTTTCTCGTACTCGGGCAGAGCGCATTTGACCATCCATTCAGATTCAAGAATATGCTGAGCAGAGGGTCGATTCTCCGACTTTGAGGAAAGCATCGAGCGCAACATTGAGCAAAGAGCATCTCACTCGTTTGATTCAAAAGGGGGCATCCCCTCCCTTATAAGCCCTTCTTCTAGGCGGATCCCTAACAACTTCCACGGGTGGGGCAACTTGGAGATAGGTCCAGAGAGCTACAGTAATGTAGGACCTGGAAATATCGAGGGGATTGAGGAAAGAGGAAAACTATCTACGAAGAACTGCATCTTCTGGGAGCAAACCACAGAGGTCACGTGGACTCCCAGCAGACACTTGTGCCCTATGCAGCACTAGTGCACAATAGATTTCCGGAGGTACAAGAGCTAGGAAGGTTTAAATCACTTTAGAAACGTTGATATTGGCTCATATCTTCGCGCCCAGCTCAACGTGCGCAAAACCTATATATCCAGGGAACCTGAGATTAGTTAGGCGATGGCCTTTTCCATGCTCGTTTGGGGATGAGATATTACAATCATAGCTCAGACTGAGTGATTTCTGATTGAATCTTTCATGGTGTTTTCAATGGGCTCAGAGCAAAGTCAGTTTGTCAAAGAGAGAGGTATACAAAGTGAGAGAATTTTGAAACGCATGGTTTATTGAGACATGATATAGTTATTGAGGCCAAGTTATAAACTACTGGACTTGACAAGATTACCTTTTGCTCCTTACTTCTTATTTAAAGATTTAGTTACTATATTCTTATTCTTTATAGTGTTTGATACCGTTCTTTACCCATTTCCCTTATCCTCTCTTGCCCTCAAGATCTGAGCCTGGTCCCTCCCAGCTAAATTTCAACATGTCGACGGTCAACATGGTGAAGTATTACTTCCACAAGAATATACCCAAGGAGTGAGGAACGACTGCACAAGATCATTGCCTTGGCATATCAAACAGCAAGGGACAGGAATATCTATCCCAAGGCAGTCTTCATCAGTTATACTTTCATTCTTGTATGAGAACCGTGCTGCTTTATTCACCTATGGCCCCCATGTCACTCATTCACAGCTAATCAGTTTGCAGGTCTGAGCTCCACAATACTACTAGCATCAATGGCCGACGACAGAAAGATCATATAGGGTATCATAGCACCATTTGCTATAAAGATGAAGAACAACATCGTCGTGGTACTCATTTTACCAGTCATGGCTATGTGAAGGATTGGGCTAGCATGGACTTTGACCATGCCACACATCATAGCGAGAAGCCAGACTCCACGATGAAGAGCAATGGTCGGGCTGTATGGCCGTCGGAGGAAAGCCTCCGACTTGCACCGGAAATCGGTTACGGGCTTTTTTTTTTTGAACAAGGGTGACAACCATCATCCGGTTTTTGAAGGAAGAGATAGCAGGTATGGCAAGATGGGGGCAGAGAAATTGCATAACTTCATTACTGTAAAGTCAATTTTCTTTTGTACTGTCAACTCATATGGACCTTTATTCTCACTATGGAAATGCTATGAAATGCTTCTTTGACCAAGAAATATTTCTTGTCGCTAGAATATGCTCTATGGAATGTTACATAATAATGGATTTTTATGGAGAGAAAGATTGTGCTTTCACTAGCGGAGTTACGGGAGAGAGAAAGGGGAAGGAAAGATCACCCTAGGCCGCCAAAGGCCCCCAACACACGTGTTTAAAATTAATTTTCTCGTATATCAAACGCCTATGTCCACAAACAGTCTACGGGTAAGGGCAGGGACACTGGGGTAGCCAGCCGTATCCCGGTGTGTCGGCTGGGATGTCAAGGAGATCCGGGGTTGACTGCCTATTTCCACTTATTCTTCGCACTAGGGGTGACGGTTATATGATTAGTCCAAACGTATTCCGGATAGTGGGTGGCTGAACTAACAATTTCAGCTAAAGACAGCACTCTCAAGAAGTGTGCTGACACCGAAATGAAAAGAGCCACGAAATGTGTGTGGCTGGGTTCTTTGGCCAAGGTGGTTACGGACTTCACACTGCTCAATTTTATATAGACCACGCGATCACAAAAATTTGTGCAATTAGATCACTCGGGAATGTTTTTGAGGTCTGATTTCGGTAGACGCTCCATTGGTACCCCAGACTTCACGGACTTCACGGCAGTCATAGCACATGGTATCCAGTCAACATGAACCTGTGGAGTGATATCACAAAGAAAATTGTGAAACAAGTTCCATTGTCTAAAAGCTCGGCTCGAATGACCTACCAGTTAGGAGTTGTGAACGGAGAAATAGCGGGAATATTAGAATACAAAGGTCTGACCATTAAAGTTTCTTATATTATTTACGTTTGTGCGCTTTATGTTCAATGTTCTGTTCTTCAAATTCTTTAAATTATTTGTGTTATATTCTTATCCCTGAACATCTTTATTAGCAAAACTATTTCACCATTCTTAAATGCAAAAAAAAAAAAAAGCAAAGCAAAGCAAACACCGTGCACTAGTTTAGCTCGAATCTCCCGTGAACGCCACCTCCGTTTCTCCGCAGGCACGGACATCCGAGTCATGGGGAAATATCCTCGAGTTTATGGGTTTTCTTTTACACAATGGCAATGACCTGGACAATAATAAAGAGTATTGAGGCATTGGTGGTTGAGTCTTCAAAGTTATCCCTAATTGCCCCCTTATATACCCTATACCCCCTGTAGAGTTAACGCCCTTAGACCGTTGAGTGGCGCAAATTACTTTTTGCGGGTTGAATTAGCCAAAAAAGACAAGGAATATCTTACGGTTAAAATTGGCGTGCTTAGGTACGGAGTGCATTATAAATGATAAATCTCCTCCCTCTTCACTTGGAAACCCTAGTAATGTCGCGTTTGTGCGAGAGCGGCTCTTTTTATGATATGTCTTCATGAAAGTTGCGCTTCATTTTCTTCTACACCTCTCTACCCTAAACCCCCTTCTTCTTTCATCTCATTCGCCCAATCCTTGTTTACTCTCCACAATACTCCTAAGCAACCACCCACGCTTGACATGAATACAGTTCACGATGGCTACCGATCACATTTCGAAGCCCACCGAGCCTGATGCCCTGATCCTCGAAGCTTGGGGCCAGGGTCTGATGGTTGGAAGTCTACTCATTATGGCCGCTATCACTGTTGCCAATATGAAGTCACATATTCTCTTGCATAAGCTGATTTTCGCCGAGGTAGGTGAAAGGCAAAAAGCTGACCCTCATTTATCGGCTCAACAGATTCACTAATCTCTGCTTTGAATATAGCTCATTCTGGCTATGGCCCATGGTACTTTTATCTTCCCACATGAGCCGGTCTACGGCTGGTATCTATCCGTGACCGCGATCGGTCTTAACATCTCCTGGGCCCTGCATAATGTTATCGCCTGGATGAAGAATCGCCCATTCCTATCGCGAAAGGTCTCACTCATCTACATTACCACTGTGATTCTCTGCTGGCCCTATTGGGGTTTGGAAATCTATGCCAACTTCACATACTTCAACAATATCAATAAGATTTTCTTGACGACTAGGCCAATGGAGCCATTATTTCGGTTCGTCTTTCCCTATTGCTTTATCCTATTTGGATCCCTTTCATCCTAACATCGTCTGTCAACAGCGATCCATGGTGGATCTTCACCACGGCCAGCTTATTCTGGACGATCAAGCGCGAATACAACTTCGGATTATGGGAGCTAGTAGTAGTCAGCCCACGCTTCGGAATCATGTTGGCGGCAATGTGCCTGTCAATTATTTTCATGATTGTGGATACCTGCAGCGTGCTGAATGCATTTTCCAGCTTGCTCCCAACAGGTGTCGAGCCCTTCTGGAAAGTACGTCCCCCTCTCCCATCTGATTTCCATTTTCCACATCACTCACCATCCCAGCTATCCTTCATCTTTAAATGTCTCTGTGACACTGTCATCCTCGACGATTTCAAGACCGCCCTCGATCACTTGCGCGTACATTGGATGCGTAAGAAGAACGGCGAGTTGTTCGTCACTCCGCTCACCACTCCCCACTCCAGTCCTCATGCCCACAGGGTACGCAGGGATATTGAAACTGGAGATTCACAAATATCACCTTTGACCCCAACAAAGGGTTCTTACGCCCGTGCAGTACATTTGGACGATGTTAATATTTAACGAAATACCCGATATTCCTCTGAGAGCGCATGACTATCTGGATTACGATTGTTTTCTTTTAGCCAGGACTTTCGGCTTCGCATTGTACATACGTTAGGAATGGTGTTGGGGGCGTGGAGTCTGGTTTCTTGACCTTGGCGTTACTGGTGAGGTTATGGCGTATCCGGACATGGA
This sequence comes from Penicillium concentricum, assembly GCF_028827145.1. NCBI lineage: Eukaryota > Fungi > Ascomycota > Eurotiomycetes > Eurotiales > Aspergillaceae > Penicillium > Penicillium concentricum. The sequence goes on along the minus strand of NW_026622754.1, from coordinate 4,766,306 downwards.
CTGAAATTATTGCGATTGTACATACCCCGGTTTGCTTGTGGATAGCGATTTGAAGCGTCACATTTCAAGAAAAGAAAAAAAAAAGGGCAAGGCTCCCCAAGGTCAGATAGTTAATTAAACACACAGATTCTCTTCTTTTCTATTTGTAGACATCCCTAGGTGAGGAGATCTGCATTGCGCCCGCCCACGGAGAATTGACTCGGAGAATTAGCATGACTTCATGCAGTGTCACATCTATGTTCTTTTTCCCAGTCTACCAATAGTGAACGGTACTTGGTTTTGGTGTACTCTATTTATCCGAGTCTGTCTTGAACTAACACCTGCAATGCAATGGAGACTCGAGTTTTGAATATAAATATAGCCATGTCGCCCGTGTGATACCTAGAATCCAGTCTCTTCAAAACACACTCCATATTCCATCCAATATCTCCTCAGCAAGGTAATATCCATAACAATGAACGGCCTCGACATTCCACAGACCCAAACAGTCGCCCTCGTCCGTTCACTGGGCGGCCAAGTAGAGTTCGAAACAGACTACCCCGTTCCAATCCCGGGACGCAACGAAGTCCTCGCCAAAGTGCTCTACACCGGCGTCTGCCAGAGCGGTATGTATACTGTCAAATGGTCCAACCAGCGCTACACCAGGTGTTATCTCTCAACAAGACCCAGTCTAACACACCAACAGATCTACACACCAAAGCTGGTACCGCAGCTGGACCAGACGGCAACCCGATCACAAAGATCAAACTACCACACGTGGGCGGCCATGAAGGAATCGGCCGGGTGGTCGCCCTTGGACCGGATATCACGCACTCTGCGGGTCTGAAAGTCGGCGGACTGGTTGGGATCCGGTTCGCGAGCCGCATCTGTCGACGCTGCGAGTTCTGTCTTGCGGGTACAGAGCAGTATTGTGTTGCGAGTACGAACCATCTTCACCATGAGGATGGCTGTTTTCAGCAGTATATTACGCTCGATGCGGATTACTTGACAATTTTGCCTGATGATGTTGATCCGAAGGTCATGGGGCCGGTGCTTTGTGCGGGTTTGACTGCTTATAAGGTGGGTTGGGTATTTTTGTGTGTGTGATTTTGTGCTAAGTCATGGTTGGTTAGGCCGTCTTGAATGCGAATGTTCGTCCGGGCAATTGGTTGGTGGTTGTTGGGGCCGGAGGTGGCCTCGGACATTTGGCTGGTATGTATGCCTATGTCTTTTTGTGGCTAAGCTTGGAGGCAGAGTTGCAGTCGGCTGACAGTGTCCAGTTCAATATGCAAGAGCCCAGGGGGCCCTGGTAATTGGCGTCGACACTGGTCCCGGTAAGGGGAACTTTGTCAAAGGTCTCGGCGCGCAGGAATTTATCGACTTCGCCACCGAGGACCCCGTCAAGAGGGTGCAAGAGATTACTGGGTTGGGTGCACATGCTGCTGTCGTGACAGCAGGTAATGCAAAGGCGTTTGCACATGCTTGTGATATGCTGCGGGTTGGCGGTACTTTGAGTTGTGTGGGTATTCCCCCGGGAAGGCCAACGTTGGAGACTCCTATCTGTACGATTGTGATCAAGGGCCTCAAGATCACGGGTAATCTAGTGGGCTCGCTGAAGGAATGCATGGAAGCTGTTGATCTGGTACGACGTGGTATTGTTAATCCTGTGGTCAACATTCGGCCGTTCAAGGATTTGCCTCAGATATATGAGGAGATGGAGAAGGGTGATATTTCGGGGCGGATCGTGCTTCAGATCACAGAATGATGCGGTGAGAATGTCATTGAGATTGATATTAGATTATCTGAAGATCCGATTGTTGTAGCCAATCCAAGAAATCTGGCGCCAATTCATTGTGCCCATCGAGCGCGCTGTTTGGTGTGTATCCGGAAATCTGAGCCTGGCCACCAGGTCCATCTTTGCCCGAATGTAGGCCCGTATCATCCTCCCCAATTGTCAGCAGGCGAGCTGGAGCCGCGACTAGGGCTTCAGCAGTTTTAGCACGAAGGATTGACTTCAACATAGTATCCTGCTCGAGAAAGGGGACAATCTTCTGATACAATGCATGCAGAAAGTCCTGTGGTCCTAGTTCGAGCCGAGAGCTTCTTCTCTGTGGGGACAAAAGAACCGTGTCCGCCAGCGAGTTGGCGACTTCAAAGCATTTCAATACCTGCAAAATGACATCAGCCATCGTCTGTGTTTCTTTTATATCAAAGCTACTAGCCTGGTCTCGTCCCAATGGAAGCAAATCCGTCTCGCTGAATCCACGCAAGGACTGCAGTAAGGCACGGCCAACCTGCGCTGGAAATCCAAACTCCAAGACGGATGTGCATGCTGAAGAGGACAGCAAGCCCATAGTAAGTGCCTCCTGCCAGAGAATGGTCCTCATCCACTCCCGTGTGATGTGATAGTCTGCCGTTCGGGTTGAAACGCGATTGGCCATGCTGAAGCATAGTGAGGCAACCTTCGCTTCGGTATCGGTCAGATGGGCAGCCATAGTGATCCCAAGACGCGAGTTGCGCCGAACCGAGATTTGATCAAATGCAATAAAGAGCTTGACGAGCTCTATCAACCCTTGGGCATGAACATCAACATGTGTATTTGTCTCCAGATCTAGTAAATTAGGGAGGTCAATATATGAAGGAGAGAGACCTAAGTGCAATGAGTAACCTCTGTGGAAAGTCAATAAGTTGCTCTGCGAATTCGGAGGTTCCAGCGTACCTCTCTGATACCCAAAGCAAGGGGAAGACCAAGGCCTTATTTGCTATCAACTCATCTTCCCCGTGTGAGAGTTCTTCATTCAATCGCAGAATGTGAGCTCCGGCCATGGCCTCTTTGATGAACATCATTGCCGAATTTTGTTGGTTGACCTTGGCGTGGTACACATGCAAAAAGAAGGACACCAGAACGCTTCTGACACCCAGATTTGCTCCATGGTTATCACAACTTGCACGCATTCGTAAACAAGCTTGGGCCATTGTGGTGCTATCCACTGTCCGGGATCCATCTACCAAGGGGTCAAGATGCAACTGAGCCATCGTGGCGGCACAGACGGCCATGATGAGACAGGAAGTGTTCCCAGCATTGTAGTCAAGTCTTTCTGGATATATATCCTCGAGCCTTCCTAAAAGAACTTCTGCATTGACTACAGGCCAGACGCCATATGAATATTGCTGATACAGACGGATTACTGACGCAAAAATTGTCTTTGGAATGCGCTGGGAGCTGCAGGATGGGGTAGATAAGGAATCACCCTCATCGCTAGCATTTTTCACATATGTATTTTCTTGGTCATTTTGCGGATACCCTGTAGATTGGATCTCTGGGGAGTCGGTTGCTCGGTGGTTTGCTACTCGTCGAGATTTCGGACCCCTCCTTTGTGCAGGCCTCAGATACGTACAATTAACCCGCTGTAATGCGCCGCAACAGGTATCGCAGGGCCAAGAGCCGCTGCATTTCACTTTGCGGGAGATACAGGTATCGCAGGCTCGTTTGGGGGGCATAGGGACCTAAGTTATTGAGAGTGTCATGTTGAAGAGGAATGCGGGAGATGGATTTTGTCAAGGAGGGGTATTTTCGGCAAGTTTGCCGATCTATATATGAACATCGTGAGGAATGGTGAGAATAAATGCTGAGTCAATCAATATACCAAAGTCCACAGGTCTAGATCTCGGCGACGTCACCGATACAATGAGAGGAAGGTCCACCCTTACCATCTCCACATAGAAATACCATTTGATCCCCCCATTACTCTCAACTTTTCTTCACCATTTACCAAATTAATCTCATACATCATGGCTCTTTCCGCGCCCAGCACAGACGTGAGTCTCGTCTCCCAACAAGCTGAACCCCGAAAGCTAATCAAGAAACAGCCGCAAGTCCTAATCGCGCAAGAATTAAGCACGGACCAAACCTTTCACAAGTTCACAGCAGACACCGCTTGGCAACTAGGAAATGCACTAAGGGACCGAGTCCTCCGTCTCCCGAACGGACAGCGCAAACCCGCCCTGATCTCCATTGCGCTTGCCGGCGGAGCCCCGCTCCATGTGGTGTTCCAGTCTGTGACGGAGAGCGGCACAATCCCGGACAACGAGAACTGGGTGCGACGGAAGCGCAACACCGTGCTTCGGTGGGGTGTCTCGAGCTGGGCTATGCGACAGAAGACTATTAGTGGGCTCGCGGCTGGCGCCTCGGCGGACCAGATCGAGGCTGCTTTTGTTAAGAAGTATGCTGTTCCAAGTGCCACTGGAGGTGCTGTTGCGGATGAATATGCTATCCATGGCGGTGGCTACCCGATTCGCGTGCACGGTGTTGATGGGATTATTGGTGTTGTTGTTGTTAGTGGGTTGAAGCAGGAGGATGATCATCAGGTTGTTGCGGAAACTATTCAGGCGTTTGTGGCTCAACAAAAATAGAGGTCGTATTTACACAACATACAAGGTATTCACTTTGACCAAAGATTTATATGGGCTTGCCAGTCGTTGCAGCACTACAAAAGGCATCTTTAATACAAAATGCAAGGTATCATTGTATTGTATTCTTAGCCGGCGTTCAACCGGGCCTAAAAGTTGGATGGGACACAAACAGTGCCCCGAGTAGATTCAAACACAAAAAGGGACTCAAGCAAGAGAAAAAAAAAGTGGAACTCCATGAATAATGCCTCAAAGATAATTTTACAGTTCGTCGTGGTCAAGGGGCTCGTCATCATCCTCAGGGGGAGAAGCGGAGCCGTACAGCTTGCTGGTGATGGGGTAAGCCACACCGGAAAGCTGCTCCTTCTGCTCCTCAAAGTCCTCCATGGTAGCGGTGGCGGCGTTGTCCTCGAGCCAGTCGTTGACCTCCTTCACGGCATCGAGGATGGACTGCTTGTCATCCTCATCGATCTGGCCACCCAGACCGTTCTCATCGTTGACCTGGTTCTTCAGGCTGAAGGCGTAGTTCTCAAGGCCGTTACGGGCCTCGATCTTGCCCTTGATGGCCTTATCCTCCTCGGCGTATTGCTCGGCCTCCTGGACCATGCGGTCGATCTCCTCCTGGGACAGACGACCCTTGTCGTTGGTGATAGTGATAGACTCGGCCTTGCCAGTGCCCTTATCGGAGGCGCTAACCTTGAGAATTCCATTGGCATCGAGGTCGAAGGCGACCTCGATCTGGGGAACGCCACGGGGAGCGGGAGGAATGTTGGTCAACTCGAACTTGCCGAGCATGTTGTTATCCTTAGTCATCGAGCGCTCACCCTCAAACACCTGGATCAAGACGGTGGGCTGGTTGTCGGCAGCAGTCGAGAAAATCTGCGACTTGCGGGTAGGGATGACAGTGTTACGGGGAATGAGCTTGGTCATCACACCGCCAGTGGTCTCGATACCGAGAGTAAGGGGGTTGACATCCATAAGAACCATATCGACCATGGAGTCATCACCGGAGAGAATACCACCCTGAACGGCAGCACCGAAGGCAACGGCCTCATCGGGGTTGATACCCTTGCTGGCCTTCTTGCCAGCGAAGAACTCCTCGAGAAGAGCCTGAACCTTAGGGATACGGGTGGAACCACCAACAAGAACGATGTCATCGACCTCGGACTTCTTGACCTTAGCGTCCTTCAGAACCTGCTCAACAGGCTTGAGGGTCTTCTTGAACAGATCAATGTTGATCTCCTCGAACTTAGCGCGAGTCAGGGTCTCGGAGAAATCCTCGCCATTGTGGAAAGCCTCGATTTCAATGCGAGTGGACATCTGGGAAGACAGAGTACGCTTGGCCTTCTCGACCTCGCGCTTGAGCTTACCCATAGCCTTGAGATCCTTCTTGACATCGGTGTTGTTCTTCTTGTTGTACTGCTTGACGAAGTACTCCATGACACGGTGGTCGAAATCCTCACCACCAAGGTGAGTGTCACCAGCGGTAGCCAGAACCTCGAAGACACCGTTATCAATAGACAGAAGAGACACATCGAAGGTACCACCACCAAGATCGTAAACAATGACCTGGCGCTCGTCACCGGTCTTATCAAGACCGTAGGCGATAGCAGCGGCGGTGGGCTCGTTGACAACACGGAGGACGTTGAGACCGGCGATGGTACCGGCATCCTTGGTGGCCTGACGCTGGGCGTCGTTGAAGTAGGCGGGAACGGTAACAACGGCGTGGGTGACAGTCTTGCCCAAGAAGCTCTCGGCAATCTCCTTCATCTTACCGAGGATCATGGCGGAGATCTCCTCGGGGGTGAAGGTCTTAGCGGACTGGTTAACGTCGACCTTGACCTGGGGCTTGCCATCCTTCTTGACGACCTTGAAGGGGTAGTTCTTGACGTCCTTCTGGATGTCCTTGTCATCAAACTTGCGACCAATCATACGCCTGCAATGCGTTAGTGCTGAATTCTTGTTGTGATGGGTGTAGTGGAAGCTTACTTGATATCGAAGACGGTGCGCTCGGGGTTGGCGGCATATTGGTTCTTGGCGGCGTCACCAACGAGGCGCTCCTCATCGGTGAAAGCAACGTAGGACGGGGTAATACGGTTTCCTTGATCGTTGACAAGAATCTCGACCTTGCCGTTCTGCATCACACCAACACAACTGCATTCAAAGTTAGCAACCTGTCTCATACAACATCAATGGATCTGAGACTGAGAAAACGTACGAGTATGTGGTTCCCAAATCAATACCAATAACATTGCCGTAGCTCTCGGGTGAGTTATCATCCTGGGCGTTGGCGGTGTTTCCAAAGAACGCGAGAGGCGCGATGAGGACGAAGAGAAGGTAGAAGATGGTGGTCCAGGCGAAGGGCTTGGACGCCCCATCGCGTGCGGATAGGCGAGCCATTGTGAAGGGTGTATGTATAGGTGGATCGAAGTCCTTTTTTCAACACAACAAAGAAGCTGTGGTTATGGAAGCTTCGCGCGTGCCGATCTAAACAGCTGCGCAGACGAGTAAACACAAGGCGTGTTGACTCTATGAACCCTTATGTTAGTCGATGATATGCGGGAAAGGGACCCGGGGCGAAGTGAGGAAATGGGAGAATGGTTTGGAGAAGAATCGAAGAAAGAGGACTTCTTGTACACGGATGCGGCCCAGCGGCCATGCTGGCCTTTTCCCAGTTCAGGTCACTTCTCCGGCGCTGATTGGCTGGCTACTGTCCGGTAACCGCTGACTCAGAAATTACCCTGCAGCCACACCGCCTTCTTCACCAGGAAGTTGCTCCCCAAAGTAGTCTAGCGGCAGGGGTATATCCACGGACTACTCAGGGCTTCCACCAATCAACGACTGCCAAATGATCGAACTTGCTAGAAGGGGCCAAGTGTTCGCCCCCTTCAGGAAACTCGCGCGATCTACTCCGTACTCACTTTGGTTTACCCGGTTGACTCATGTCTTTTCTACTGACCACGTGTTGCTACATGGCTCTATGCTCCGGAGTAAATTGAAACGGCCTTGATTGATGACAAGTGGCATCTAGATTGAGCAGTATATTGTGGGCTTTTGGCCCGGGGATCTCCCGAGGGCGTGGCACAGAGCACCGTGCCCTGACCATTTAGTATACAGCCTATGAGTCTAACTCTAATGGCACTACTTGTGCACAATCCAATAATTCATTCAATAATTGACCTTGAAATTCTTTCTCGAATAATATCTGAAATCATATACTCCATACAACCATCATCGACGAGTCAAGTCAATGAATAGAGTACCATATTTGTGATATATATATTTTAACATGGCGGCCGGAAATTCTACATGTGCTACCAATGAGAAGTTGAGGCAAAAATGATGAATGGGATGGATTTTGACTAAGAAAGCTGGAAATATCATTCTAATAAACCAGCAGCCACTGTTGAGCCTCCCGCGCGCAGGACAATCCTGGTCGGTGCTTCCAGAGGAACAGCTTGTTCCATTTCAACCACAACACGCGCCACCACACCTGGACCCACAATTTTAGGGCGTTTCTTGATAGCCGCTCCAGACGCTTTGTCCAGAGAGGCAACCAGCTTGCTGATGCGACCAGGCACATGTAGACGTCCACGGTGCACATCCACTTGCATGGGCATCAGATGTTCGAAGGCCAGAACCTTGGCGGTGAAAGAAGTGATAGTAGGAATGGGAGATGAAGGACGGCAGACAACATCACCGGAACGGAGGTGAATAGGGTCGATATTGGCGATATGTAAAACGACATTTTGACCAGCTACGGCCCAATCACTCGGTTCGTTGTCCACCTCCAAACTGCGCACTGTTGCTGTTTCACCACTAGGCATAGTCAGGATTTGGTCGCCCATCTGCAAGCTGCCTGCGTCGATGCGGCCAGAGATGGAAAGCGGATTTTGCACGCCACCTCGGAAAACATCGCCAATCGTCATACGCAAAGGCTTTTCGAGAGCATGTGTATATGGCTCCGAGGTTTCCAGTTCTTCAATCAATGTGCGACCTGTGTACCAGGATGCATGAGGGTCGTCAGTCCGCCGAGAAATGTTGTCTCCTAGAACTCCTGAACACGGCACAAACGAAATGTTGGTGTCCTGGAAGCCAGCAGTTGTCAAGAATGCGGAGATCTGCTGTTCAATCTCCTCGAATCGTTCATGATCCCATTGCACGGTATCCATCTTGTTCACAGCCACCACAATTTTTTGAACGCCCATGCTGCGTACCAGCAGAGCGTGCTCTTTAGTCTGGCCCTTTAACCCCGATTCGAAATTACCCACACCGGAATCGATGACTAGAACAGCAAAGTCTGCCTGACTGGCACCAGCAATCATGTTTGGGACAAAGTCACGGTGACCTGGTGCATCAACAATCGTAAAGGCTGTCTTGTCGGTCTCAAACTTATTGGTGGCGATATCTATCGTCACGCCTCGTGCTCTTTCCTCCGACCCTTGGTCGAGGACCCAGGCTAGCGCGAATGAGCCCTTGCCGATCTTCTCGGCCTCTCGACGATACCTATCTAGAGTCCTTTGGTCGATAGCACCTTGGTCTGCTAATAACCGTCCCATGAGAGTGCTCTTTCCAGCATCAACGTGACCTATATTTTATGAGTCAGTCCACGTCCGGATCTTCTCGCCAGTGGAGATCGACTCACCAATAACCACAAAGTTTGCAGATCGCTTGCGGGTGGACTTCTTGTACTCTGATAGAACATCAAGATTCTTGCTCTTGACGCTCACTTTGTCTTCCACTGACATCTCCTTCATACCACCTGCCAGATCAGACTGGCCTTTCTTCACCGCTGCCGATTTCGATGCGGCTGACTTCGACTTCATACCTACATATTATTAGGCAATTGCCTTTAAACCTTCTTGCGGATCGCCAAACCTTTCGCTGTGTTTTGTGCATTGAGAACGACATCGTCGGGGCTCGGTGCTGCAAAGTCAAAAGGTTCAGCATGATCCTGTCCATAGATCCTCAGCAGGTCTGAGCTGTTGGAGTGTAAGTGGCTGGGCTCAGCCGCTGTCGGGCCCGTTGCTGCGCCAACGATAGTGCTGGCAAACGTCGAGGGTGGGGCTCGAATGGTAGGCACTGTTTGCTCGGGTTCTGGTTCTTCTTTCGCTTCAAGCATAACCCTTTGCATTGATTCAGAAACTTCAGATACCGATGGCTTTCTGGTCTCAGATGCGGGCTGCTTCGGGGTCGGATGCGAGGAAGAGCTTGGGTTTGCCGAACGACGCAGAGACCCAGGACCCTCTGAAGCTTTTGGTGTGGACCGTCCACTAGCCGCAAGTCTGTCACGAAGGGAGCGCGACGTACCCGTATGATCAAGCGAGGAAGTCTTTGGTTGCTCGAGTTCGGGAGTTGATGGAGTCGAAGTCTCCAGCGGGGATGGTGCCTTCTCACCCTCTTTCTTCTTCCGGGCTGCAGCTAGGGCGGCCAATTTGGAAATTTTTCCACCACTCTCCGGTGCACCACCCAGCAGCCCCAGACGTGGATAGAGCGGCTCAATTAGGATGTCCGCTTTCCGATGAGACGGGACGTTGAGCCAGGGACAGTCGCGAAAGAAGTCGGCAGCCGAGAAGTGTGCCGTAGAAGGAGGAGCGGGATATGCTGGCACTGGAAGACCTGTTAGAACGTTGTCCAATCTTCTATAGCATCAGTCTCGAGCCTCTAGAGATTACATCGGATGGATTTGTACCAGATGTACACACATTTTCATTTGCAAGCAACCGCAGTACCCATGATCGGGGCGCGCAGAATATCTTGTGCCCCAGACCCCGAGCCCAACGACACCTTAGGACAACAATTATTCCATGAACACTGCTTACCTGGTTGAATCTTCGATTTCTGCGGCTTCGTGGCCTCCTTTTCTCTCTTGCCTGCACGTAGAGCTTCGGTTAGCTGGATTTCACAACAAACACGGAACTCGGCGATAAGTAATGCCATGCGATGTGGCGTATCTGTGCAAATTGAACATACCTCTCAAATAGTTGACCGACTTCTCGATATCGTTGTAGTAGTGCCATAGCGCGTCTTGGACTTCTTGTTTCGTGGCGGTCACCGACGGTTGCCCCGCACCGAGCTGTTGCAAAACAGCGGTAGTACACTGTTGCAAAAACTCCTGTTCCTCGGGATCGGCTAGCGCATCATCATCCTCATAGAAATCGTCTTCATCATAATCGACATCCTTAATACGGTGTCGAGACATTACGGCGTAAGGGCAATGAACGAGGGGTAGGTGACAGAGAAGCCCTGGAGGAACCGGTTATTTACGTAGGCCGAGCAAGGGCAATTGAGCCGACCGCCTTTTCCACCGCCTTCTCATTTCGAATATGGAGGTCTGCGAAGCCATTTCCAACTTGAAGACAGCATAGATTTGAAGATTTGACACAAATTGCAGCCTTGGTGTCAAACGCTTGAAGTCCAGTATAGTGTATGCCTGAGTTTATAATCTATAACCTATGAATATACATCTCCCACTCTCTAGCTTCGTGACCTCCAGTGCAACCAAACAACAGGCAGGACACTTATGACCACCAGCGCGGACAGAAGCCCAGCACAGTTTGTAATACCCACGGTTTCAAACATGGTAGGGAACCAGAAAGGCCCGATGAAGCACCATGTCTGGCGAATGAAGCCCAAGAAGATCGACGCAGTAGCAGCGTTATCCGAATGAATGTGCATGATATCTGAATGAATTGAATTGTCAGCTTCCGTCTCAGCAACCAAGATAACCTCATTCAAACTTACAGTTAATCAAAAAGTTGGACACTAATTGGTTTCCGAATCCTGCAACACCAATGCCAATGATCGGGGACACCTTGTAGTGCATAGGCAGTGTGTTGCCCAATAGAACACAGAAGACAACCAACCCAACAATCATGGAGACGAAGCCCAAATAACTTGCAACGAGGTAATTCTTCGGATTCACAGCGTGCCTTTGCTTTTCGAATGTTCGCCTGTTCATCAGGCTGAGAACCACAGCGTTGAACAATTCACCAAGGATGGTGCCGACGATGATACCAAGGAATTGGATACCTGTTTGCTCCGGGCCAAGCTCAAAGCGTGTGGCGAACAGCTGAGGGATCTCCACTGTCAGCATTGCAGCCGAGAGACAGAAGATCATACTGTGTGAAAGCACAGGCAGCAGCACGGTCATTTGCTTCCCCATTGAGAAGGGCCGGATGACTTCAGAGATGGTGAAAGGAGTGGGATCAATTCGCGAGAATGTGATCAACTTCATGAAGCCAGACTTGCTGGTTGATTTCTCTTGCTGAATATATCTCGTCTCGGGGCTGAATAAAAAGTATAACACAAATTGTGCGCCGCTGATGAGGGTGAAGATCCAATAGATCCACTGCCATCCAAGTCGCTCCGCAACGAATCCCATGACAAATGGACCGGTCAAAGGGCCAAGTGTGACAAAAGCACTGTGAGAATGACGTGTGAGTAATCAATACACTGCAGGCCATTTTCATGTAGATGGGAAATGGGAAGAAATCAGGGAAAACTTACGACCAGGTTCCCAAAGCGAGACCACGTTCGTGCTCTGCAAACGATTCCATCACAACGGGAGGTCCAAGAGCGATGGGAGCACCCAACATGAGAGAACCTAGGATACGGCAGACCAACATGGGTGCATAACTTTGGCTCTCTGCGCACCCAACATTACAGACCGCCGTGAACAGCGTGGAGATAAGCCATACAGGCCGGCGACCAAATCTGGTGGAAAGGGGGACTAGAAAGAAGGGTGTAAGACCGGTACACAGAATCTTTGGGTCGATTAGCTTCTAGTGACTCGGTTTTGATGCGGATATTATGTGACGAACATGAATCGAGGTCAAGTAGCTAACATCCTGAATCTCGATACCGAACTTGTCGGCGAGGGTAGCATAGACGGGAATGATTCCAGCGCCAACGAAATTGGTCATAAGGGCATGGAATGAGATTAGACCCAGGTTGATATTTCTCTGGACGATCAGTTAGTTTAGAGTCCAAGGTTGCTCTGATCAGAAACTTTACCTTATACCGGGGCCAGTTGACTGGGTGGTTAGGATCATCACCTATGATGGTCGATGCATCCTTTTCGTTTGATCGCTCGATAGGAAGAGAAGCATGTTCAACATGGTAATTCATTGCACTGAAGGGAGCTTCTTCATTTTTTGACTGAGGATAATGATTTATATCGGCTGGCTGGATGGTCATCTCGTGAAAGGATTATAGTCAAACCGGACTTTAAAAAGGGATGGATGCTCGATACAGAGAATCATGCCTAGCATCTATAAACCCCGGAATTAGGCATTCACTTTTGCGGGGTGAACTTCAGGGAGTTTTCCAGTGAAATCCAGGTGGGCCTGGCGGGTGAACTAGATTTGCCGCATCGCCGTCGAAATAGGGAAACTACGCGCATGAATCACCTCGCACTGCCGAGATTTTCAATGGCGGAGAAATTAATGGAAGGAAAGTGATCCCGGCCAGGACTGGTGGCTTTACTTAAATTGGAATCTAACCTAGGGTGTGCTCTCTGCCACCTATACCTTCAACTCACTCAGTTTTCCTTCAATATCTTCCAATAATCAATTATGTCTGTTGCCTGGGAGCGTTTGATCCGATTCGTCGCCACAGATGGGCGCACATTGATTGGTGAGCCGGTGATGCCATCGGCGGACTTCGATCTTGGAGATACTACAGAAGAAACCAAGCTGCAAGCCAAAGTGATCACGGGCTCAGATATCTATAACACTACTGGCGAAACCCGTGTTACTGATGAAGTTGTGACTGTGTCGAGACTTCTCGGCCCTTTGACTCCTCAAGATATCCCCATCCTACGTTGCGTTGGACTTAACTACCTTACACACAGTAAGTATTCGACGGACCTTTGACAAAAAAACCAGAGACTAACGGCTCAAATAGTCCGCGAGACTGGTCGTTCGACGCCACCCACACCGTCTATCTTCTTCAAGCCGAATACGACGGTCACTGACCACAATGTGAGTGTGAAGATCCCTAAGATCGCTCAAGATGAACAGGCAGATTATGAAGGAGAGTTGGTGAGTCTTATATAAAGCTCTGTCTAAAACCTATAACGATTGCTGATCATATACATAATTTGCAGTGCCTTGTGATGGGAAAAGATGCTAAGGATGTTAGCAAGGAGGATGCGCTCAGTTACGTAGCTGCCTATACGATTGGAAATGACGTCTCGTCCCGTAAGCTACAGATCGACCGCACTATTGCTGGCCCAGTTCCGCAGTGGGGATTCTCCAAGGGGTTCGATACATTCGCACCACTCGGCCCCTGCCTTGTACGGAGGGATCTTATCAAGGACCCGAGTGAGCTGCGCCTACAGACTAAGGTTGACGGAGAGCTTCGCCAAGACACTCTCGTTTCGGATTTGGTATTTGACTGTGCCGCTCTAGTCTCCTATCTGTCGACGGGCACCACCTTGCAGAAAGGAAGTATTATCATGACAGGAACACCTGGAGGTACGTCGATATTGGTGATTTGCAGCTCTGAAGGCCTCATGCTGACACTTACTAGGAGTTGGAAACGGCCTCAAGCCTCCTCAGTTTATCAGACCTGGTAATCAGATGAACATTAGCGTGTCACAGATTGGTACTTTGAAGAACGGAGTTGACTTTGTTTGAGCCAGAGGGCCAAATATGTGCTCAATGCAATTAGACTACCAGAAGAACAAATATTGAGACCTTCTAACCAATTATCCTTTCCCTGACTCTACATCGTACCTCGAGTATAGCTTGTCCATGTGATGAAATATGGCGCCGTAGATCGAAAAATTGACAGGGAAGCATTTGCTTTACTTATCAAATTATTTATTTAGATGTGAAGACTGGGTCTGAATTGGGTGTAGACCTGATTATCAATCTATGTATCTATGTACTCAAATGTCACGAAATGAGACGAAGATAGGTTTCTTTCGTTAGGGCTGGGAGGGTTATACTAGACCTGCACTACCTCGATAGAAGATCTAGGAAAAGAGTCGCAAATTTCTCGACAATCCGAGTCCCAACCATAAGCTTACCAGAAAGAATCTGAGAGAAGGCCGTGTATGTTAGGGATGTTCATAATTGACGAAACGAAGAATCCCAAATCTGCCATGGACTGCCTGCCCATGTTGATTGTGCCATATCAATGGCACCTATTTATTTCTCCCGCATTATACTTAGTAACCAGCGCAGAGGCTAGGTCTGGCGACATAACCTGCCCAGGTAATTTTGCATTAATTGCACAGTCCTGGAGGTGATGATCTTCATGTGGGACCGTCGGCCGAACTAGATATCGCGCCGCATTATGCGGAAAACGCAGAGTGGTTGCGCAACAACTGAGCTGGTATAATTCTCCGTTTAGTGAAGAGAGCTTTAATTACAATGATTCGGCAAGGAGAAGTCTTCGTCACCCGAGGTCCCTGTTTATAATTTTATCTCCGCTTTAATGCCGACATAGCTTCACTTTCTTTGCATATATGAGCTTGGATTAATCACATCACCGTAGTCTCACGAACTCAGATTTTTCTTCTGACGGCATTCTCACATAGTTTATACCATTATTCAGTTGCTTGAGTGTAATAATGGAGACAACCGACGTTCTCATCGTCGGAGCCGGGCCCAGCGGCCTCGTCCTGGGAGCTCTTTTGGGCCACATGGGAATTAAGGTCAGTGTACCGGTACTTAGTGTTGCTGCAAAGTTAACCTTCAAGTCTAGGTTGTTATTCTCGAAAAAGATCAAGAAGTCTGCGAGGACCCTCGCGGGATTGTCGTGAATGGCGATGCCGTCCGGATTTCATACCAAGTCGGAATTGGGGAAGGATTGACCAAAAGGATTGGAAGTGGTGAGTTAAAATATAAGTCGCGAATGTAAATCAACCTCTAACATCAATTCCTCTCTCAGATATGGGTGCGCTCAATTTCCACGCTGGAAACTTCCGACAACGTCCGTTCATGACTTTCGACTTGCTGCCTGACTGGGCCGAACAGTCTCTTTCACAAAATATTACCCAGTTCCAACCAAACTATGGTCAGTTCAATGTGTCTTAGTGATGGAGAAATCCTATGCTTCAGTGTAATCACTCGCTGACATTTGCAGAACGCGAAATTCGAGCACTTCTTAAGACTATTCCAGCGTGCGATCTTCGTGTTGGCTGCGAGGTTCTCAACCGCGTAGAAAACGAGGATCATACAATAATCGAATATCGCACTACGGACGGCACACTTCAGTCCATTCGAACGTCTTGGCTCGTGGGGGCTGATGGAAAGCGTGGCATTGTGAGAAAACGATTCCTTGAGCCAGAGGGAGTCAGGCAAGTGGATGCGGTGTAAGTTGGGTGATATCTATCGCATTGCTGGTACATAATTCTGACTGCGATACAAAGCTGGCCATACGTTGGAACCTGGATTGCGATCAACCTCGAGGTGGATTTGCCCACTCCTAAGACGCATCCCGATTTCCCTCTGTGGGAATTAGGATATACACCAGAGCAAGTGCACAGCACGTTCTGGCCCAAGGGATTCCAGTAAGTCCATTCGTTGACAGCCAATCTGCCCATGCGTGCGCTAATCAACAAAAGCTTCTGTAATGACACGCATCGACCAGCAGTCAGTGGAAGGTTTGGGCCGAAGGGTGCCCGGTTCTGGAGGTAGGAATCTTTCAGCAAATCGAGTATAGATGATTATTGCATATCTGATCTGCTACTAGACACGAATACTCCATCGGAAACGAGAAAGAGCCCGAAGATTGCGAACAAGATTTCTGGAACCAGTTCAGACCTTGGATGAACCTCCCGGGTTCTCAATTCTCGTCGAAATTGAAAGGACTCACAGTCGCATACCCAAGAGATTGCATAAAAGTCCTCCGCTGCCGTCCATTCAGGTAAGCCTAGCCATCCTCCCAATTAACTCTTGGATTCTCAATGGGAAGTCAATGTACTAATTTAATTACTCGATGGTATCTAGATTCGCAACCAAAGTTGTAAACCGATGGTACTGCCGCCAAACTATGCTGATCGGTGATGCTGCGCACGTCTTCCCTCCCTTCGGTGGCCAAGGAATTGCAACTGGCATCCGAGATGCCCAAGGCCTCGGCTGGCGACTATCTATGATGATCCGTCTTGGTGTAACAGGTGCGTCTCGCGAACGCATTTTGCAAGGCTGGAGTCAGGAACGTCGCCATGCCTGGGAAGCCGCTACACTATCTACCAAGCTTAATGGCTCTATCGCAAATATGGGCTTTGGGTGGCGTGAAAGCATCTACAGGTTCTGTATGCGTCTGCTTTGGCGGCTACCAGGCGGCGCCAAGATTCGCACTCGCCGAGCGTTCAAGGACAAGTTGATCTACAACTCTACCACATGTCCCGATGGTTTTTTCTTGCAGACTGCGGGTGGTGGACAGAAGATTGCACAGGTGTGGGTGCAGCAGCTAGGAAAAGGTTTGCCTCAATTGTCTGATGAAGTCCTATTGAGAGACAGGTCTCATATCGCCGTTCTGGTGTTGGCCAAGAAAGCATCGGACTTTGACCCTGCTTCAGTGGATGCCGCGGTCGAAGAGTTGAAGATGCCAGGTGATCTATTGGCTTCAGAAAACATTACCTACGTCAACTTGACTGGAGGAAATCTAACGAGCAAGGATGGGGTGACGGCATGGAACACTTGTTCAGCTGACGCTTTGCAACAATCCGATATTACCCCGGTCTTTGCCTACAACAAAGATGCCCTTCAGAGCCGGGTGCCACATTCGGCAAAATACGTCATCCTGCGTCCTGACTTCTTCATTCACTCAGTTGCATCTGACCTGAGCGGACTGAAGGCCAACTTGCAGCATGTGAAAGACTATTTCGGGGTCTAGATACCTGGATCAGCTCGCATTCCAAGCCTTACTACGTTCTTTCATTTGTTCAAGACCGAGGTCTTTTGTAAAATTCTGCTGTTCTTTGTTTATATTGCATATATCTCGTTGCTAAGCGATCAAAGTAGTAGTTAAACTGTCTATATGTCCAAAGTGTGTCATACCGTGATATTTCTTTTGGAAAATATAACCGCGTTCTCACTAAGAACAAAACCCCCAGTACAGTTGCTGCCATAGGTAGCGAAGCTTTAATAAAAATCCATCAAACAAATCAACAGATATCGACTTCGGGGTGGCAACGTGGAGAGGGACCAGCGGGGGAACTAGTTATCCCGCCGCAAGAAATCTTCTACAACATACCCATTATTTCGGTGACCGTGTCGGGACACGGGATAAACCCCCAGTCTTTATGCCTCTCCGTGTCTTTCATCGCGTGTTATTGGAGAGGCTTGAAATTGCGTTCTTTGTGCAACATCTCATTGTCAACTGGCCTGAATCATCGAATACAGAATCTTGTTTGACCGGCATGATCCAATTTCCCCCTGTATCCCCTGCATATTGGATCAAGATTGTCATAAATTATTCCTTCTGTATTCAATAGTTCCGAATCCAAAGATCTTACACTTTATCATCCAACTTTCTGGTATACTTCTTCACTAGAATTCATCAGTTTGTCGTGGCTGCATCGACGTTTTCTTGCACCTAAGACAAGATATACTGGAAAGGCCGAATACGCACAATCATGATGGTGAATGAACATGTGTAAGGCTACGCCTGACTGGCATCTAGTTTGTATACTAATTGTCACTTCAAAACAATACATTAAATAATCCATAGCCAGTCAGGCACCATAAGCTCATATTCCGTTGGACAAAATCGTCACTTCTTACTGTGCAACACCCGTTAGAGGTCTGATCGGACCCCAAATATACATGGAAGCTGCGCCTTCACTCTGAAATCTCCCTGTAGGATTCTCCTCATTGACCACATCACCATCGGCATAGTGCTCAATGCTATATCCGCTAGGATCCTGCCAGTAGTCGAAGATCTGGGATCCGAGAACGTGCCGTCCAACACCCCATACAAGCTTATGGCCCTTGCTGAGCAGGTATTCATGCCCAAGCAGTTGAGTATCAAAGTCCTCGACCTCGAAAGAGCAATGGTGGACTCGGTAGTTTACTGGGTAAGTCGAAGGGACTCGGTTGAGGAAGAGAGTGTGGTGGTCGGTGTAAATCGAGCCGTGATCGAGATGCATGAACGTTAAAGTATCAATTTCTTCCCCATCAATCTCCTCGTACAGGATATCGGACGGGACGAAGTTGAAATTGCTAGTGTAGAAGTCGATGTCCTCGTCGAACATCTTGGTCATATAGCCATAGTGCCCAAGCTTATGTATCATGGCCGGTCCGAGTTTGAATCGCTGGAACTCTCCTATCAAGCAAAGACGCATTAGTTCATATTTGCACGATCTATTGTAGTGACGTGGGAAACGAACCTTTTCTCTCTTTCTTCAATGTCGTATTGTACCCTCCCTTATAAACTTCGGTATGACTGACTGGAGCTTCGGGCTTGGGTCGATCCTGCTGGCCCCAAATAACGTGGATAGCTGCGCCAGAAGGGGATGGAATAGTCACAGTCTTGCCTCCGCCGGGCCTTTTGTGGTCTTGAATAGGAGAAGCTCCTGGAAAAGCGGCACTTTTTGTAAAGTCGGCTTCGGTTTTGGCGATGAAAGCGGCGCCTTTGAACCCTTGGTCGTTGGCATCGCCAGGGAGGGCGACGTAGGAAATGGTATCTTGGCCCCAACCACGATAGTAAATGGCGGACTCAGTTCTCTCAACGACCTCAAAGCCGAAGTCGACTGCAAAAGAGTTGAACTTCTCTAGATCAGGATGCGAAAACAATACATGGCTGAGGCGTTCGAGTTGGATTTTCTCGGGATTGTTCGAGACGGGGGGGATGCGACCAGGAGGCATTTTTGAACATGTATGAATTATAGATTGATATTACATTATACATCTTTGGCGCATTTATATTATTTCGAGATGGGAATGACATCGGGTTGATTCCATTGTCCCGCCGATGCGGAGCATCTTGTTCAGCCGCCGATGTGAATCGCGATTTGTCATTTTGTCTCTTCCGTATGTGTATTTTTTTTTATTATAAACACATGTTTCTTTTGATTTGAAATCCGGAGGTTTTCCGCTCTTAGGTACCTGGCACTGTGAACTCGTGGCCGCGGAACATGGCCCAAATCGAAAAGCGCAAAAGGGCTGAGAATGCATGCTGTCTCTGCAAAGCCAGAAAAATACGTTGTCACCGAGTGCGTGAAGATGTGGCGTGCACTGCTTGTTCAATCCGGGGGCTTAAATGTGTGAGAATTGTGAAGTCCAGAGAAAGGTATGTCTCGACTAACACTGCTGTTGTCTATTGGAATGCTAAGATCAGCTCTCTAGGGGAAAGAAATGGGAGCCAGCCCCCAAGACCAGTGACTATAGACCAGACAGTTACTGGAATTGGTATTCCCCCGAACCTCCTTGTACTTCTAGTGAAGATTATGTATCCCCAAGATTTGATTTGAAAACCGACTCGGGAATACCAAAAATAGACTGTGAGACTGTCATTCCACCACGATCTATCCCTATTGAATTCGAGCCCTTGTATAGTTACTAACGCATCCCACCCAGGGTTCCAGCAGTCGTATCTTATGCAGTTTCCACCCAATCCCGAAAGATTTCTCAATCCGACAAATATCAGCTCGAAGAAATGCACTGTGAGCACCCTACGGGGAAACAACAAACTTGGTGCAGATGAACTCGCATATTTGACGAAAAAAGGCGCCTTCATAATGCCACCACGTCCCTTTCGACTCGCCCTTGTGCGAGCCTACATAAATTATATCCACCCTCGCGTACCATTCGTCGATATCAGGAAATTACTACAGGCCATATCCACAGAGGATCCGAGCCAACATATCAGCATTTTACTGCTCCAGGCAATCTTCTTTGCCGGGTCTGTCTTCGTCAGCTCCACGGAGCTATCTGCAGCAGGCTATAGAAACAAAGCGACTGCATGTGGCGAACTCTTTGCCCGAGCCCGCTGTTTGTTTGACTTGGATTACGAGAAACATCGCCTGACAGTAATCAAGTCGCTTGTGTTATTATCTTTCTGGAGGGACAAAGGCACTGACAAAGATCCACTACACTGGATGGGTATAGCCGTGTCCCTTGCCTATACAGCGGGCCTGCATCGCGTCCCGGATCGGCGAATCCCTGTAGCAAGCCAGCGAGACGGCATGCGAACATGGTGGAGCTTGTTTTGCCGAGACAGAATCCTGTCCTTGAGTACCAAACGGGCTGGCATCATCGATGACAGTGCTTTCGAGACCCCGATCTTGACAATGACCGATTTCGAACTTTCAACATACTCCCCCGGAGATATCTGCGCGTTAAGCACATCAGAAGTCCTCGAGGATCTGGAGATCCAAAAACGTCTCGCCCTGATATTTATAGAGAATGCAAAGCTCAGTCTTTGTATTAGCCGGGTGCTCACTGCCCTGGAATTCCCGAGAGGGCTTTCGTCTGATTCACCCAGTGGCATCGCTACAGTGAGTCCTTCGTCAGATGGATCCAGCATGCTAGCCAATTTCAATTGCATACAAGAACTGGAAAGCTGGGTTGCCAGCCTTCCTGCTACCATAACAGAACTTCCGCTGTTTTCCTCCCGTTCAAGTGAGGCCGATAAAGTATTGCGCTCGCATTATTGTGCGTTGAAAACACTGCATCTTGCAGCTTCTACTCTTATTTACCAATCACTAGAAAACAAATGATTGGATTTCACTTCGAAATGTATTTATTTTAATATTAATCACGCCCTTCGCTCAATCGTGAAACATTCAATTTGGGTGTATTCGAAAAACAAACAAAAGTCTGTTACGCATAACATACTTGGTTCAAATATCATTGATAACTCGAGAGAAATGTGACATCTACCTTTTCTGAATCGCTTCTGTAGGGGTTGAAGGCCTTTCTAGAGAGTGCGATCAAGGAGACTAGCTTGCTGATATCAACAAAAGACCAGCTCCGTGCTGGGAGAGCTTGAAGCGAATCTAGATGCAAATAAAATTAGCCAAAGTCTTTAGACTCGATAGAAAGCTCGCTGGGTTGATGATAGAAACAGCATTTTGCGCATGATTTGTCCATACCTCTGAGGACTCGTGCTATTGGCCACCAGGGCGTAAAGCTTTCCAAAGATAGTCTCAACTTCTCAAGACTGATCGCTGCCGGAGAGCTAATACTCGAAACGGACTCATCCAGACCGGACATACCATAGAGTTTCAGTCCACAGTAAGCATGCCATAGCGCACAGCTGATGACCGGGTCAGCGTATGCAGAATAGCTGAATTGCCAATGATCGAAGAGCGAAGCAATCTTTCGTGCGAACCCAATGCTGTCTTTCCAGCTTTTCAGAGACGTCAACGTTGAATCCGATGAAAGATCCGTGCCTGTCACAATCTGCCTAGTAGGTTCGTGTAATATAAGGCGCGCACTGGTGGTTTGGCGGGTCAGCAAAATGAACCAAGTAAAAAGCAAAGAAAAAAACGAACGTGTTCAGCATTATGTTAGTCTCAAGCCGTAATCTATGTGCGTATTCTTGTTCCATGAGGCGCTTACTTGGACTGAAGAAACAGTCTGGTAAAATGAGGTGGAGGGAAGATAGTATGCGATTCAGAGTATCTGCTCGGCCAATCTCTTCAGGGCACAGCTTTGCATTGAGGCGCTGTTGACATTCGGAGACTGCTCGTAGCAGAGACACCGCATATAAATGAGTGTTGAACCCATCTCCAGTATCCTGTAGATTGGGCGCCAAGATCGAACTCCAAGACTTGACTGGGTCCATTTCTGGAATCACTGGTATTATTGGCCCTAAGGCATTGGCCGTGAAGTTCTGGACGGTAGTTGACACCAAGGCAGTTCCTATCATCCGACAGTCGATCCCAAAAGGAGTCACCGTTGAGACATTGACTGTGGAGTCTAACTTCCAAATAGTCCACCACACGAACCGTCGCTCTTCCTTTTCAGCATCAGAGAATTCGTGTAAAGAATCTAGGCTATCGATCTCGTGTAGTCTAGCAGCCAAAGCGAGACTCATGGCATCGCGAACGAGTAGCCATGCCCGACGGCTAGGCGCCGATGTGTAGTCGTATAATGCGAGGAGACATGCGGTTTTGACGTCGTTCAATTCCACCGGTCGATTCCGATCCATTTCTTGACGGAATCCTTTATAAGCAGCATCGAAGTATTCCTGCGGCTGAGTAGGAGAGCCTGAATCAGTGTAGCAGCTGGTGCCGGCAAATCGGGAAGAAACCGCAAACATCGAGTACAATAGGGCTGGTGGGATCATATTTGCAGATAGCTCGTCGTAAAATAGAGCCTTTCGGAACATCGGGAAGGCGGGTTGAATATGCTCAAAATATAGGTGCAGCCTGCATTTCGATTAGCCTGGTTGTGCACAGTGAAGCGTATTCAGGTTTCGTACAAAGTATCCCTTTTCTCCGCATTCGTGCAGAGAGCAGTTTGGTCTATGATATGGCGAATGTGGCTTTCCTTTGAGATAATTGAGCCTGGCGGTGATTCCTGATGAGCTGGCGCTATAATAGATGGAAGGATATTGTCTGGCCGTGGAGAATAATTATGGGCGTCTTGATTTGTCTCAGGTTGGATACTGGATGATAGTTCAGTGCCAAAGGAGTCCCATTCATCTCCGTCGAATAATGTGCCATAGCTCTGCGCCGGTGGAGAGTAAGGCAGAGCTGATGTGTTGCCTCCTTCCACTAGGCTTTGAAGTGTATCCTCCAAGTGACCTGGACATTGAGAATTAGAGAAAGCACAATCTCAAACAACATTGGGACTCACTTACGGACTTTGTCAAGCAGGAAACTTGTCCGAGACTGGATCGAGCCCTTCGCGGGCCCCGGTCGCCTTTTGGTTTGCCCATATTGGCACTCGAGTCCACTTAGTTGACATCTCGAGCAACTTGGCTGTTTTCGATCACCTGAGACATGGTAAGTCTTGTACCATATACCTAAACGTTCGTTTCTCACATTTTCTTTTTAGTCTGCAAAATGCATAACATTAATACCATGTGCAGGCTTGACAGGGGATCTCCATACCTCTTGCAGCTACTGCAGACTTGGGATGCACTTCCGCTCTGAACTGGTATAGGAGCAGTGACTGAAGATGGGCTCATGGTCAAAGATAGTTAAAATAGTGAATTAATTCCCCCTAAACCCCCGCGGATTATCTTTGGATCTAAATACTCCGCTCGGTAACTAGAGTGTCCCCGGATGCCTCAGCCAATCAAATGTTTGATGCCTGAGGATGTAGTCTAGTGCCTGAGGCATCACTTGTGCCCCATGGATCCTCATGGGCAAAGAGCCATCTCTCTCTCTCTCCTACTCTCTCGGTCCTCATCTACAGGCGGAACTGTCTCTCTATAGCGAGTTTTATAGTTATAATCCTAAAATATAACTACAAATGCAGGTTTATAGAAGATCTCTATATCAACATGACACGCCATGTCAAGTTTAAGGGAACACAAGCCACATTTTCCATACAAGAAGTTCTCCAAAAATTGTGTACAGTCATGTTCGAATGGCCGCCTATTTTCTGCCGGAAGAACTTCGTATTCACTCCCAACCACTCGCGTCACGCGGGTGGGGTCAATACTAATGGGAATAGGCAGGCGGTATATCAAGGGCGGTCAATTGTGGAAGTACTGGGGTGCAAATACTCATGAAATGCCACTGTATAATCCAACAACACACTGAAATAGAATGAATCATTCTATTACTACTGGGTGGGCTAGGATCCATTGGGCAACCAAAGTAATAGATATGTTCCATCTTACTAAGTTTTATAAACTGATCGACAGGCAAGAGGTGATATCACCACCAAACCCAGATCAAAGGTATACTTCTCAAATCCTCAGAGTCTAATATAAAAATTGATTCTCTAGCTTTTGAACATGCATACTTCTTTCCTGTATATTCACTCAAGACTCTTTTGGGTCTGATCAGTCCAAATCGACACTATTCTTGCCTGAAGACACCCTTAAAATGACTATCATCCATATAGGTCAGCAATTTAGTAGTACTCTCTCTAATTTGACGAGCCTTACTAACGATCGAAACAAAGTTATGCTGAAATTCCGCCCAGACGTGGGAGAGGAAAATAAGAATGACACCATTCGGGCGATGAAATCTTTGAAAACACTAGATTGTGTAAAGGGCCACCGGCTAGTCGTTGGTGGTCCTTCGATCAACACCCCACCTGAGAGAAGTAAGGGCTTCGAAGTTGTACTTCTCAGTTTGCATGAGGATATGACTGCCCTTGACAAATATCGGAACAGCGATGAGCACCAGGCGTATGTAACGCTACTTCTCCCCATACCCCTAAGGACATAATTTATACTGAGCGTGTTTCTTCCTGATAGCATTACACGAACACATATTTTTCCAAACACAGAAGACATTCTACGATTTGACTTCGAGGTGAATCCGGAGGAAGATTATATGTGGAGTTTCAATGAAAATGGAAGCGGTCCTTCATGAGGTTAGCCAGACAAATGTTATCTGTCCGTGTACGCAGTATACATGCCCTAGGAAAACTTACTGTTGAGCTTGTATTGTTCCATGATCAAAGGGTACTGGTACGAATGGATGGGGGTGAATTACAAACTTTTAGATTGGCCAGGGGTGGAAGTACATCTCCAGGTCTACAACCAATGTTAAGACTAGATCTTCCTTATCCATGATGTTGCGATCTCATAGCGATCGGGGTGGAAATACATCTCCAGGTCTACAACCAATGTTAAGACTAGATCTCCCTTTTCTATGATGTTGCGATCTCATAGCAGTCAGGGGTGGAAGTACATCTCCAGGTCTACAACCAATGTTAAGTCTAGCTCTCCCTTTTCTATGATGTTACGATCTCATAGAAATCAGGGGTGGAAGTACATCTCTAGGTCTACAACCAATGTTAAGACTAGATCTCGATGAAGCGATCCTGAGTGATATCACATTTTCTGCTAGATGGTGAGATTCTACAGGGTATATTATGCAACTGTCGAGTCAAATATGCTATCATCATCTTCTAGTCACTATTGCCTTGATCTGCACTTGTCTTCAACCTTCCATCAAGCCACGATGTCTCCTATTATACATTGGAATTCTACTCCTCAACGTTCTGAAGAACTTCGTGGTCTTCTTCAAAAATATGGGGTAATGGATATAATTGAGTGGGAATCAATCAGTGACCTTGAAAGACTACTTGACAAAGATGTGATTTTGGTGAATGGAAACCATGGATTCTCATGTGCAGCAATTCGACAGCTCACATTTCGCAGTGTGCGTTTGCCAGAAGCATATGCAGTCTGTGATGGTCCACTGAAGGAAGATCTCTTCGCCCTCAAGTTATCAAGCCATGATCTTCGAGCTCAATTGGAGGTCTGCCATGACCTTCCTACTGTTGCACACGATCTAGCTCAGCAGGAAAGCATGGTCTCATCTACATACGAGGAATTCTGCTCAAACAGCGCATCTGCTGTCGGTGGATCCTTCTCGGATTCTGGCATTCATCGATACTTTGCCAAGATGGCCAAGGGCCGTGGAGCCCAGAAGTTATCAGATGAAATTCGAATGTATCAGACCTTGCCAGATGAAATTCAAGACTGTTATCCGCAGATTCTTTTTGCCTCAAGGAAACAGGGTACCATTACTATGGGAACAGAATTAAAAGACTTTCCCAACCTCCGAGACCTCTTGTTGAACAATCAGCTTTCCGTGGATGATGCCGCCCGTGTCTTGTCAACAGTCCTGGAATTTGAATACAACAAAGCATTTCTCAAGCACAAGCAACCTACTCCTCCAGGATATATTCATGACTATCATTTTCATCGTGCCTGGCGCCGCTTGACAATTTCCGCCGAGATGGATCCGGTTTTCAGTACACTCATTACTACACCATGGTTGGAAATCAACGGACGGCGAATATCAAATGTACCAGCGATGCTTAATAGGCTAGAAAGAGACGAGGTAGTGGTCCGGCGCCTGGACCCAGGAGGTGTCTCACCCTTCATCCATGGTGACTTTCACCCCGGAAATATGTTGTTTGACACGAATCACGACAATTTCTGGCTCGTTGATCCTCGCGGATATCCGGTTTGTGACATTTACTATGACTTGGGAAAGTTGGCCCAAAGCACTCGGAGCTACTATGATCTTCTGCATGAAGGCCGCCACGAGGCAACATGTACCACGACTGGGGATCTCACGGTAATCAATTACCAATTCATGTCACCATGGGCAAAGAAGCTATACACAGACCTGGATGCTCGCCTACAACCTATTATCCACAGCTTGTTGAGCTCGACTTCCGACTACGAAAATGTGGATTTGCGCATTCGGTTCAATGAAGCTATCCATCTATGTTCCCTCATGCCGTTCCATATCCATCCAGACGCACAGCCGTCCGTTGCGATTCCCATATTTGCTGCTGGAGCATTGCGTTTAGCAGAAATCATGGATCTTCTGGGAATCGGAGCCGAGGAATGTGTTTCTAACCATGCTGATGGACTTGAACGCATGGCTGAGCTAGGACACGTAGGGTGGCAGTTCGAGGGATAGAAACGATAAAATTGTTTGCCCACTATAAAAGTATGCAGATTTATCTACCGCTATTATCTAATGCTTTGATGGCACCATATTACAAGCTCTAAGCGTAAGCAACTTGGCAATTTCCAGCATGACTCTGATCGTTCTATCCCACGGGAGTAGAGCAGATGCTTCTCGGAGATGCTAATTCCTTGCAACGGCCGTTCTAACACCAAGCGATGGGTAAAAAAATGAGCCTAGGAAGGATATAGGTGTTTCAATACGCTTATGAGTTCTCTTAAAGTCTATAGCCGAACCAGTCTACTCGTCCTTCCCCTTCTCAATAAACATTTTATATGGAGACTCCAAGACCTCCAGTCTAAAAAGAGATAGACTATCTAGACTAGAAACTACATGTCATCACTTCTAATGTTTTGAGAATGTAGTACGTGATACGCTTTTACGTTTTTCCCGACACGCACGATGCCGACATAGCCAAGCGGGCCAAGTGAAAAAAAGGTAAGAATATTCATCTATCTAAGTGGGCTACCTCCAAAGAAATCACCGGTACCAGGTCCAGAAAAGCTCCCGTTACTCGGGGTCAAGGCAATCGATCGCCTGAAAGACTGGCGAGGGGTAGTAGGGGCACTGGGTGTTCCAGCGATGGGAGCGACCGATGTTGGGGCGATTGGCACCATGGTCCGTGTGTCCGGGGTGCTAGGGGTGTTACGACCGCTGTCATTCTGCATGGTGACAGCGGTGCCAGGTCGGGAGAGAACGGTGATGGTACCTCCATTTTTAGGAGGGGGACGGAATCCTAGCTTAGAGCCTTCGCGGAAGATCTCTTCGAGCATTTGCGTGACAATTCCAGCATCTTCGTATTCCTGGAATTTTTTCCAGAGACGCAAAGCCATGCGAGCATCCTCGATCGAATCATGACCTTGTACGGCGTCGGGTGCGGGCTCCTCTTGGATATGCTCCTTGAAGACAGCCCAGGCCAGATACCTGAGACTGAGACGGCGGTTCTTCCCGGGGTGGAAGAAGAGGTACTGTGTGTCCACAGTTTGTGCCTTGGGCACTTGGATGTTGATTTTGCGGAAATCAGAGGCTAGGCCGTGACCAACAAATATACAGCCGAGGTTTAGAAGCAACCAAAGCTTCTTATAAGCAACCTTGAGTGGGACAAGATTGTGTTCACTAGTGCGTGGATCCAAGTCGCCAGGCTTGATGCCGGAATACTGGGTCACATAGTCCACAATTGGCTCACGGATGGTGATATAGTCATCAATAAATGGGACTCCTTCTTGAACACCCACACCGCGCAAGACAGAAACGCGGGCCAGCCCGCTCTTGTTGGGGCGTACCATTTCTTGTGATCCATCTGCCTTGACATCAATCTCGGCTTTTTCGAGATCAACAAACTCGGTATCCAATGCGACAGGTGTCCCAGGCTGTGGCTGTTCCTCCTCGGTGAGGGTTTGGCATGACTCAACCGGACGGCCGCCACTACAAGACGATTGTTAGTGTTTCTACCCAAAGCCTCATGTTTAATTTCAGAAACTTACTTCAAAGACCACTCGCGGAATAGCAGGGTTTTATCGAGGGAGTTCTTCCACGAGTCATCAACGACATGGCGTGGGTCTCTCACTTGGTAAGCTAGCACGCAAGGTTGTTTCCAAGGCTGTGTAAATCGGAGTGCTTCATCTCTGTCGACCTCCGTGACCAAGAAGTCATTGAACAGGTGCCATTTGCCTTGTTCTTCGGACTCAGCCCCTGAAACAGAGACATTGACGAAAGATACTAAATGGGGCTTTTGATGTTCCGGGATGTCAATCTCCGCAACCAATCCAACCAGATCATATACCGCGAGGCCGGGCGTTTGATTTTGGATTCGGAGGCGAAGATCATCACCCTCAAAGCACATTACCTGTCCGCTAGCATCAACGAGAATGCCAACAGCGTCGGGCAACCACCCTGGGATTGCCCAAAGCCGACGGCAGAGAGGGTTGGTCAGGGCGGCATTGAGCACGAGAATCAAAGGCATACGGTGAATGGTCTTGCGAATCGTCACTTGCTGGTAGCGACGACAATAATTGCACCATCCTCGGTTTTGTGTCTCTCGCTCGATACTTGCGCGTAGGATATTGGAGAACCGGAATAGTGGATTTCGTCGTGCATGTTTGACGTCGATATTCGGGTAAATCAGTTCATTGGCGAGTGAATTCCCAGGGCGCACAATTTCATTCTGGCAGAACATGCACCGGATAGACTCAGATGCAATAGTGGCTAAGCGCTGATCGAGCTCTTCAGAACTAGGTTGAATCATCCGGAAGTCCTGAGCTATTTGAGTCAGGAAAAACCGGTTGACTGCTTGGATCGCAGTCGAAAGAGATTTGTTGGTAAGATTCTCTTCCAAGAGACCCAGATTTGAGGCTTCTCGGAAGCTGCTAAATGTCTTGAGAAGGTTGGTGGCCTGACAATTTTGCCCGCTTGCCTTTTCAAGCATGTCGAACAAATAGCCCAGTTCACACAAAAGACAGTGCTCAAATATACACGATCCGGCCGCATGATTCAGGGCGAGGTTTCGGAAAAGTGGGATGAATTTGAAAAGTTGAAGAAGTGAGTTGGTAAAAGAATTAGCGATGTGAGTCTCAAGCCCGGAGAATGAGGTCTTGTTGTAGAATCTATAGAGAAGGTGAGCGAAGGGCAGCAAATGAATTGGAACAGGAGGACGTACCGGAAATCGAAGTCATCTACACCGAATCGGCTGTATTTGATCTCCACGTTACTATATTTCAGTAATGGGTCGTCATCGCTCTCTCCGTTGATCTTCGCCCCTGCCAGTGCCTCTGCGGCATCGCCAACCAAACTGTCTGAATTGCTATAGTCTCGAGCTTTTTCACTCAAGAACTTTGGTGCAATAAGAGCCGGCTCTGCCGTGGTCAGTGCGCGAGTGTTTTCTATTTGATATCGGCGAGTCTTTCTCGGGTTTGGAGCATGGTGTCCGATCTCTGCGGGGCGTAAATATGGCAACATGGACTGATCCAACGGAGCCGGTGGACTGCCAATCTCAAAAAGCAAATGACTTGGCCATGCCGAAAAGAGACGTTCGTGGTAATAAGGCATCCCAACCATGTTCAACGGAGACTCAGGAGACCAATCTAACTGAGGAGGCCGCGCAGGGACGTCGGCAAATTCTGTCTCCTTGCTCAATTCATTGAAATGAACTTTTGTCGGTGAGCCCCATAGGTGAAGGGAGCATTCGGCATCGTTAATGACCAATGCTTCTCCTGATGGTGAGAGGTCAATACCGAGCACAAGTGACACATTGGCTTGTCTCAAGTTGACCGAATTGGGATTCATGAGATCTATCACCTGAAGTTGGCCTGTTTGTGAAGCCACGAAGCTGGTGGTGTGAAGTTTGGGATGCATGCGCACGTATGCTGCTCCAGCATGGAAAGGAATTGGAGGCAATGGTGTCAAAGTTTTCAAGTCATAAACGTTGGCTAAAGGGTCCACGATTGGGGATCCGAGGTGCCGGACTGAGAAGCCACAGGTGACCAGCAGGTCATTCCGGGCATCCATGTCATTAACACCGGTTCCATGAGCTTTCCATGACTTGACAACACTGAAGTCTAAGAGACTGAGGGCATTGACTGATCCAGTATCTGTTGCAGCACAGAGATATCGACTCTTTTTCATCATCGTGTAGCCGTGTTCGGTGGGCAGCTTCTCGACGATTGTGCCCTTGTCAATATCTACCGTGAACATCACGCGCTGAGAGCCTGCAACGAGGATTCGATTGGTCTGGGCTGTGAAACTCATACAGCGGAGATCGACCATTTCATCGTGAGTAAGATGCCACTGTGTCAAGCCCCGTCGGGTAATCATGTGCACACTCTTTGATGATAGCGAAATCACACCTCTTTCGTGGAATATTATTTGTCGTACTGAGCCCTCCGAAACCGGATGCGCTCGAACAGAGGTATAACGTTGCAGTTCCGGCCCGTAAAAGGAAGAAACTCTGCCCTGGCGAATTGAACGCACTCATCAGCATCCCGCCTTGGAAACCCCCAGCCGAGACCAGCACTCACATATTCATTGCCTGTCCAAAGAAGCTCCATCATATCATCAAATGCCGTCGCCGTTGCCACAGTG
Organism: Penicillium concentricum; assembly: GCF_028827145.1. NCBI lineage: Eukaryota > Fungi > Ascomycota > Eurotiomycetes > Eurotiales > Aspergillaceae > Penicillium > Penicillium concentricum. The sequence continues at coordinate 4,735,258 of NW_026622754.1, read as the reverse complement.
GGCATAGCATGCGGGCTCGGCGGCGGCATTGGGATACGCGACAGCTCATCCCAGTCGGCCTCCATGCTTGCAGTAGCCTCTGCGGTTCAACTCCAATACCGTAAATATCAGTGTGCGTTCTCGCTTTTTTCGATGTGCAGGCCTGATAGGGCCTGGTGTAAACTGCTGTCTTCACCCACGTGGGAACACAGCGAGTGTGGGCATCGTTCGGCGCGAGGGACGCGATTGCGGGGAAGCTATCAGAAGATTTGGCGATGGGATTTTAACACAGTGAGAGGTTTGGAGTCGAAAGGGCACCAAACGTGAGAGTCGAAGCTCGGCTCGAAATGCCTGACGCGACGAAATAAGGAACGGTCGGACTCCAACTGCAGTGCATGCTGCCGGCGAGGAACAGGAACGGTGAGATGCTGGTATGATCACGTGATAGACAACCTCAGATCGCCGAGTCTATGGAGACCAAATACAATCTAGAATTTTAGACTGAAGATCACCTAAAGAAATGATATATATGCAAGAAAATAGATTTTTTTTCAACAGCAGACAAGTAGGAGGAAGCACAAGTTAGCTCTTATCAGAGAACGAAGGCTATATCTATATTCTAGAGATGGATAGGTGTAATAATGTAGCGACTGGCCCAAGATGACTAACAAAAAGACACATTAAATTTAGTGCAACACAAAGAGCTTTTTTTCCCCCTTGAATGAGAATATCAAGAGAAATAAATCTGCTTATAAAAGTGGGTGTGGCTTTGAAATCCGATCTCTAACGGCTATAACAGTGTGGCCACGGGTAAAAAGCCAGCTATAGTAGACCGGTGGACAAGCAAGCCAGATAAATTTGTTTACACAGGAGAGGGCTCTTTGTCTGCTTTCATATCAAGTCTCACATATTCACGCGTATTTAGATTGTCGTAAGATCAATACATTGGGCGATAAATTCCTCGATGGCTCCAAGTGTGCTCATACAACGTTATTTTGTGAACTCCAAGATATATGTCCGGGTATCAAACTTGTCTAACAGATTTGTGATCATTTTGGGAATTGTGATTCTTTTGTTGCGGAAAAAAAACATTCTTTTCTACCCACGCTATGGACCGTTAAATACTTTCTCGATCTCCAACCAGTCGATGTAGTCAACCCCGGTCAGTGGCAATGTCGGATTGTGGAAACTTGAATAAATTCCTTCTGCGTCCCCGGAGAGATCTAGATTCCAGTCTCCCTGCATATCAAACATTGTGTCCGGAACATCCATATTAGACCATGGCTCAAGTAATCTAATCTCATCTTGATGATCACCCCGACTACTTGAGGCCGCAGCCATATATGGTGGAGAATCCGAGGAAGTCAACAACGCATCTTGTCTCAAGCCTGGACTTGCTGCAAGTGTCTGGGTCTTGTCCTGGGAGACTGCAAAACTGCGTGGGGCATTTGCATTGAAAACATGATTTGGCCAAACGTGGGAATAAGATTGCGCAATATCCTGTAGGCGTCGCTCTGCAGCCAAATTGCCAGACTGGGATAGAAACTGGAGGACTTTGGATGCTTGATCAAGCGCCGGGGGTGGTTGGCTTTGTGATTTGTCCAGGAAGCCTACCATCACCAGAACAAATGCAGCGGAGAATGTTGCATCCAGATCAAAAAAGCCATACCGGGCTGGAGTAATACGTCAGCTGTTGGTTTTTATAAATGCGAAACATAATATGCGGCCTAAGGGCCCGCTGACTAGAACACTAGAAAGACTCACGGATAGTTTGCTGACGACGAAGTGATTCAAGTATTGCCAGACTTCTGGTGGCTGCCTCATCACATGTATCACAGAGACGCAGCAGCATACTCGGCGCTGTATCGGGTGACTGCGGCTGTTCTTGGCTCTGAGCTTCAAATCGAGCTCTTTGAAGTAGTATTGGCCGTGTACATAGGATGATAGCCTGATACTGAATCAGAAACAAAGCTATTATTGTGTTCTGCTTGGGGACAGTCTCACCTGAAAAAGCATTAGATATAACGATGCACCTGTGCGAGTTACCATTTGCAAAGGTCGATTGAAGTCCAACATCAAAGATTTAGGGAATGATCGGCCTGTATTATGCAGTTCTTGGAGAATTTGCTGTATCTTTTGGACCAATTCCAGTTGAGTGATCGACTTATTTCCATATAGAGCTATTATGGGTGTATTAGCACGACCCCAAGATCTCAACGACGTATAGCTTACTTGACATTATATCATCGGTGACACGTGCGATACGAACATTGATGGCAAGGGCAATTGGTGACTGGAACCCCATGGCGTTCCGCGGAAGTTCGGTGCGTAGCTGTCGTTCATCCGCCCCCGCAGCCAGTCCAAGACCCGAAGAGAGGCGCCTAAAAGTGTAAGTTGAATTCCAAGCCTGTAAATTTGCCAGAAATACACACCTGTCAAGCATGTATACTGTCCACCATAGTCTTAGTCTGTGGGCACTCTGGGAAGGGAGGCAGTGTTGGTCGACTTCCCGTAGGTTGCACCCAAGAGCAATAGCAAGCCGCAGTGCGAGTCCAATCTACCACATGTCAATGTTCCGTGCAAGAAATCTGCGGACTTTGCCTCACGTACATAGAGATATGCATCATGTTTACGGTCACACCACTGCAGATACGTAGCAATCAGTGTCAATATCTCAACAGCGACAACACCTTCCCCGCCCATATGATGCAACGGAGGAAGACGCTTCAAAGCTTCAGCGAACAAGTCCGTTCCAGGTGTCTGTGATGTCGGATGTTTTACATCCATGAGCTTTGCCATGGCCATGACCAAAAGATATTCTGTAAACCAAGGAGAGCTTATCTGTTGTTGCCTTGTCTCTGGGCTCTGAAATAGCAACATAAGATCATCGGAGAAAGATCGTGGGTCAAAAAAGTGCTGGCTCACGCCGAGATAAAAAAGGAATTGATCAAGCAAGTGCTGTGATTCCTCCAAAGATGGGAAAGAAACTCCGGCAACATTGTCAACGAGCTCTTTGACCGACGACCACTGAGGTAATCGATCAGTTTGATATTGAAAATTTGAAGTAGATCCATGAAAGTTGTAGTCACTGGAATGCGACCTGTCGAGAAGCGACCTGACTTGAGACTCGAATGCGGGCCCTGAGGTCAGGTCCGTTGCTGCACATAGAGTTAGTTTATATTCACAAGCAGACCAGGAAGCAGAAAGATGTCACGTTACCCGGGCTTATAGCAGGATCACTATCGGGATATAGTAGCTCATCTTGCCTCTGACTAGGGCGCTTTTTATTTCCAGGTGTTGAAGAACTTTGTTGCACAGGTTGACGGCTTGGGGTCTCATCTGGTGCTACGGGAGAAGGCAATGAAGAGACTGGACCCCCCTATGGACTGAGAGCTGAGTTGTCCCTCGTAGACTCGAATCTTTTCCAATAGATGTTTCACGTGGCTAGTTGACAGTCAGCGGGACTGGCCGGAGGCTACAAGACGCCTGAACTGACGCTTCGGAGAACCGTCTGCGACCGGAGTGACCAAAAGTGCATTCCCAATTGTGTTTGATGCAAGCGCGACAAGGCTTATCACCGGAACATTTTACTTTGCGTCTTCGACATGTTTCGCATCTGTCCAGTTGTTATCATGCATAGCTCCCCACCGGAGATGCAGACAACACATTGCACACTTACGCATTGGTAGATCGTGGATTGGAGCCCGGCATGATTGCAAAGAGCCGCGTACAGCTGGTATATTGATTTGATAGTCACGTTTCAGTCACAAGTGTGAAAACGTCTGTATGGATCGGGTGCTCACCCGAGGCTGCGGGGACTTTTCGGCCTGAACCTCCGATGGCCCCGCAATCGAAGGAAATCAAGTATCTTCCAAGATTGGATAACGCGATCAACATGAGGATGAATTGATATGTGAGCTCAAAGTCAAGTCTTCTCCCGCGAAAAACAAAAGGACCGCCTCCGCCGCTATCTTCGAGTCATCATCATCTTTGCCAAGCACCACAGAGCGCCTGATGTTCTCTAGATGCGAGGCAAGCAAATCTGCAGGCCAGTCAAACTGATTGGCAAATTTATGGCAGAGCTCAGCAGTGGCAAAGGCATCGAATTCAAAATGACCTTGCAATGTGAGAACGTGGCCAGGCTTGTAGAGGCCCTGAATGGGACATTTAAGGCTGCTTCCGATACTGAGCCACGGTTCGGGTAACATAGTCCCATTCCCCCCGGAAACTAGTTTGTCCTCTGGTGAAGATATGACGGCATCACCGTGAATGACCTGAATATGGAATGGCTGTTCTGGAGTAAACCGAGCCAGAGGCGGGAAGTTGCAGACGAAAGCTGGGTTCAAGATGATAGGATGCATGCCAATTTCATGACCATCGGACGAAGGCTCGACGGATACCTTAAATGAAGATCCATTGGACGTGTAGCTTTTGTCACTTGCGAGGAGGGCTTGAGCTATAAGTTGATGTCCAAAGCAAGATCCGAAAATCTTGACCATGGGATAGTCCGCATACACTCTCTGAATAAATGATCGCAAGCCTGCAATCCAGTGGAAACAGTCATATACTGCTGCTGCTGCTCCAGTGACCAGAATCGCATCGACAGGGCCTGGGAAGCCAGGGGGTCGATTTTCTGTCAGCGACCAATGACTGACTCGTAAGGACTCGAGATGTGGGAATGAGCCCCCTACAACGTCGAATGCAGTGATGTGAACACCAAGAGACGTTCCGTTCTGGTGATATTTGCTTGCATTGATGCGATTTGCGGCGGCAGTGAGAAGAACGTTGAATTGTGAGCTGTACAATCCTCGTTTGGCGTAGACAGGGTAGCAAGGGATGTCGGTGTCAAGGACAGCAATGTGTATAGGACGAATAGACATGTTAATCGGAGTAATAACAAACAAACAAGAGAAGGAATAAAGATTTTGAGCAAATGAACGACTTTTCATTTGTTATTTTGTCGGATGAGATCCGAAATTCTCGGGACATATGGCCGACAGATTGAATACCATATTAATATTTCTTGGTCATCCAAACAATGAAGCTCTTTATAATAAAACCGTTTTCTGAGATACATTGATTGGAAAGGTTTGACACGCATTCAGATCTGGTTGTATTCTAATATTCTATCCAGGTCACTACTGATATTCACCTTGCACGTCCTTAAAAAAACAATGAACTCGCCAAAAGCTAGTAAATCTGGAGTACTTCAAGTGTACCCTTCTAAGGGAAGTCCACCTGATTTATATGTGAAGTCGACCTACGGAATAATTTTTTGCAAGGGACAAGATCAACACGCCTATCAAAGTTGATCAGTTGATCACCTCGGGAGACTTTCCTTTCTATAGTTGGCCCCAAAGGTGAGCCGCATTGGCATCCACTCGAATACAAGGCCGACATGCAATTGTTGCCAATATGAGATAAGAGATTGATGATCTCCAGTGCACGAATTATATTCGACGTCCAAGCACTTCGGAAGTTCGGATGTCATCGGGCCTTGGTGCCCCAGTATACGTACTAACGCCCTGCCACAACATCTCATAAAAGCCCACCGCATCGCACCAAAAAGTTTCATACAGAGCCATCACTCATTCAAAATAATGTCAGGGGCCACATATACCCAGGCACGAATGAACCGTGGCATCACGCCCAAGAGCTCAGCACCACGCTATGCCTTAAAAGCACCAGAGCGACAAGTCGCTTTTCGGCTAGAACATATCGCGATGGAGAAAACAACGCTACTCTTCAAACCGCATGGCGATCCCGAGTCAGATCATGCCTACAAGATCTCGGACGAAGAGGGCTCTCCAGTATTCACAGCGACCGGTCGAAAATACAATGATCGCTCGTGTCGAGAACTCCGCAACTCATCCGGGCTACCGTTATTCGATATCCACACCAAACCCTTGTCAAATCCTCTGGGCTGGGTCGTTACCTTGCCCGGAACCAAAATCAGCAAGGCGACAATAGCAAAGGCGACACCGAAGTTGACTTGGAATAGCATCAACTTGGTCTTCTCGTTTCGAAATGGCGCGGCTGAAGACAGAAAAAGCGAGGAGGATAAGCAGCTCACGCTAACGGTGAAGAAACACGGGGAGGCGCTGGCCTTTTTTGATATTGTGGATGGGGACAGGAGGATTGCTGAATTGCGCGAGAGTATCACCCACAACGAGAGACTGGCTTTGAGGAAAATGAAGCGCGGAGGAGGCCATCGCCCTGCCTTGGATCTCATTGTGAGCCCTGGTGTTGATATTTCACTGGTAAGTCGAGGCCTCGTCCTCACCTGAGTGATATCAGCTAATCCATAGTAGGTCACGGTAATTGCGGTCATTGTGTCTGACTGGTTCTTTGGATCGGGTTAAGCAGAAGGCAGAAGACGGTTGAATTTTATAAAGAAGCGAGCGACTTTACATTATAGATCCAATAAATCAGTGTCGAGATACTGCTAGACTTACAACGAACGAACCCATGCCCAGCTCTCCGTATGCACAAACTGAATCATCGGTCAAACACTGGGTTGTCCAACCACGCACTGATCTTAGTTAAAGCAGAAACATCATGCTCCGTTTTCGATGTATTGTGATCCTTTATTTCTCCATCTATCCACCCGTGAGTCCCTCTAACATGCTTCAAATAAGTTCCAATAGGCTGACATCCAGCAAAATCAATCAAAACAGGCATGCCTTCTTTGCTCACTAGAATATTATTGGGAGTCAGGTTGTTATGGGCCAATCCATGTGTATGAAGATAACGGAGTGAGGACTTGAGCTCAGCAATGAAAGACGGTTTCTCAATTGTCCCAACTTGGTTCTTGAGATAAGTGTACAGGTCATGTGGATGTTTGTCGATGACAAGTCCAATGAAGTACCCACGGAGAACCCGACAGCCGTAATAGCGGATTATATTCGGGTGCGGGTGTTGCAACAGCGACTCTAGGACTTCAGCCTCTGCTAGCAAGGCTGCTGATAGTTGGGACAATTGATTGTGTTCCTTCAACACTTTGTACATCTCTGGACTCGGTCGCTTGATGTAGAAATCCTCGGTAAGTGTCACTGGGGCTTGCATCAACTCGAGACCGGGAGCCGGCCACCGCGTAAACACCTCTTCATCGGGAACACTCTCGAGGGTGTTTGTGACCTGTTCGAAGGTGATACCGGCTTTGGGGGTTTTAAGCGTGCCGTAATAGAAGCTTTCGTTGCCGTCGAACAACGCAAAAGATGTTTGCTGGATTTTCCCTGTTTCGTCGTCACGTTGCTCCCATACTTCAGTGAGATCATCCCAGCTGACTATTTGCGGTGGTGGCATGATAGCAGTGAGTGTGTATATTTGCAAGGAGAGTTGGTTGGAATTTGGAATGGTTGATATTGGCTAGGGAAGTATGTGACGTGAAGGTAATCGTCTGCTGAGCTACTCGACCTTGGCCGATCTAACGGATCAAGTAGAAGAGTCAAGTAACCGCAATATCACCAAGAAGGTAAACAAAGGCAGAAGAGATGTGAGGCCTCAAAGAGGGGATTAGTGAGTACCCAGTAAGGCCTGAGGCCACCAATAACGAACCCCTGCATTTCTACCTATCAAACGCGCAGCTTAATTAACCCGTGGACGGACCTACTTTCTTAAAAGCCAACCAAGATATTGTAGGAAGCCATGCATTTACTGAGAGAACTGCGGCGCCTTTTGCCTATCTGAGCTATAGTGAGACTTAGGTATAGATGTAGATAGGCCTCCGCAAAGCCCATTTAGGGGGTTCAACTAACATCTTGTAATTGCTGTATTCTGACCCTTCTACTAGTTATGTAGGGTTTAGATTTGAATTTAGAATTAGAATAGCCGTATAAGTGTATACTCTAATTTTAAACAAACTCCGACTAACTAGTGGATGTTAAACAAAAGGTTAATATTGAAGTTATGATAGATATATTGTTTGGTGCTTATTATGGGCTTTGCGGAGGTCTAGATGTAGATACCAGTCTCAATACTTCAATCAAGTAATCTACCCATAGAATTGATACATCAGCATAAAGACCCAAACAAACCAAGCGGTATCATGGCTGAATCAACATTTGATTAGATGGATCATTTGCAATATCACCAAGTACTGAGACAGAAGGTTGACCCACCATTTAGCATGGTGAAGAAATTAGGCTTTTTGGTCACAGAAAGAATACAAGATACCTGGACAGGAAGAGAGAGGTGGAAAAGGCATAGGCATTTTCGCTTTAAACGGTCCTCATATTTCGACCAGCTGAAGTAGGCACTCATTATATTCCCAAGGTTTGTGGCATGCCTCACTCATCACGGATAGTGTGCATCGCTCACAGCCACCGAGTAAGATTGATCTACCGTAATATGGTTGTGATTTTCCGCAGTTAGTGAATCCCTGGTTAAAATCTCAGCCATGTCTATTGTAGAGTGGTCATATCTGGGACCAGGTCGTCCATGCGGAACTCGAGTCTCTGTAGCATAGTTGCGGTGCATCTGGTACAAAGAATCCACAGGTTCCTTGCCGACAAGTCTCTTGTACAACGGACGTAGCATAGGAGCCGATGCGGAAAAATTCAGAAGAACGGCCTCAACCCTGACAGGTTAGCGGAATAACAAGTACTTGAAAGCAAATCTTACAACGCCCAAGTGAATAGCGGAACTGTACTGTCTGGAAATGGTGTTAGTGTGATCTACAACCAGTGCAAAATATACTCACAGGTATAATCGCCTTTAGCAGAGCTTCTGTACCGACAGTCTTGATAACCACAGCGATAAATGCACTAATAAGTCAATTGTGTGCATATTAATGAAATTGGGAAAGGAGATGCAGACAGGATACTCAATCCCAAAAGCACTGCCACTCCGATCTTCTTTCGAATATTCATATGCAAATTCCGGATCATATACGCGGGGAAGAATGTCAAAAAAAGATCTGTCGCGGCCTTGAAGGCTGAATGTGCGTAGCCAAGGTACTACGAAAGATGTTAGCACGAGCCTAACTCATGGATTCGCTTTTCCTTACAGATTGCACAATTGGATTCCGACAGCTTCCTGAGCCCGCCTCCTTATCCCAAAGAAGCACTACATTGGTACACTGCAAGTATATATGAAAAGCAACGACAGTGTTGAGCACAAACTGTGTAGTAAATAGGGTCCACAGACCACCACGTAGCCTTTTTGTTATACCGAAGACGTTGATAAAAGTGGTGATTGTCGACAGAAGACCAAAGGTGGATCCTAAGATTCCAAATGTCTGCCCAATTGTGTTATATTTGAGGGCCTGGATAAGGTCGTGCTGAGATAGAACTGCCTGGTGCTGACCCCAGCCATAGCGATACTGAACAGTGATGGTTGATGCAAAGGTAAGAATGATGCCCTGCCCCATCAGTATTGAATATAACAAGAAATACAAAGTACATGTAGGAGCTATACCGTTGATATGACTAGCAGAGCGTCACTCAGTCCAAGTTGATGGGTAATCCGTGCTTGAGTGTATATACGCGCGGTAGCGACGACGACGGCGATGGCGGAGAGCGCCCAGCTCACTCCGAGTGCTGCTCCCCCTATCGATAGTCAGCTCAGTCAATTACAAGTTACTGTTTGTGTTTATCTGATTCACCGATATTGTCGTTGGCAGAAGACATGGCTCCAAGAGCGAGGTAGAATGATAGGCCCAGAAACGAGGCAAGCGAGGACCGACATGGCATAAATTAGTTAATAAAGTTCCTGTCAGAACCCAGACACAAGAAATTCGCGGGGTATTATTGCCTCTAGCAAGGATTTAGCATATAAGTAGAGGGACATGTATACCCAATCACTCAAGGCATCTAGTTACTCAAGGCATGGACCCAGTTACTCAAGGTCTTCGATATCTAGACAAGCTAGAGTAAATTAAAACGCTTTGTATACATTTCTCAAGTGTCATTGGTGCTTTATCTGCTCACTTGTAATCAATCAAATATCCCAATATGTCACTAACCTTCTTCCTATTCATAACAACCTGTCTGTTTTGAATTCACAGTTGGCATACAGATGACGGGGAGCGTCGAGTGTGAGTATCAAACCATACAGGTCAATCCTATAATAACCTCAGAATATGGTAGGAATTCTAGTTGCTAGCGCCATTATTTGTCTTGCTAGGAAGACCATGAGGCTGAGAAGCAGGGTCAAGGGGAAAAAAAAGACCAGAATGGAAAGTATGACCCCAGTGGAAACAATGCAAAGTAACACGGTTAACGTCTGTCTCACACTTCTTCATCTTATCTCCCCTCTCCTGGGGTATGTCTGGTTCATTATCACCTTGCTTTCAGGCAAATGATAACCTGATTCGTGCGCGATGGAGGATTGCTAATTGGCAGACCCCTACCATTACCGGCTCATTCTGTCTTCAAAGGTCGATTGAATCTACACGTAGGGTTATAGGAATTACATTGAAGGTCTATAGCACCAGCGTACGGAAACATAGAGATAAAAAGCTCATATGTACTAACATACAATTGACGACATATTTAAACCGTTGGCTAGATACATGACAGAGACTTCAAGCAAAGGAGGGATAACGAAACGAAGAATACTGCTTGAAATGCCACAGTACACATCCAACATTAAAGACAGTCAAGGAATTTATTCCTATGAACCGGATGAGGGCGGTCGTGACTAACTATCAATTACCGATAAAAGGAACTTGGATTCGAGCCGGCTGCTCCGCCCTGTGGAGGCTGGTACGCCTGGTATTCACCCGTACTTGCGGCAGGGGGTGCCGGGCTGTAGGAGGTATACTGTGGCTGCTGTGCTGTCCCTGGTACCGGCGGAGGCTGGTGCGATGGGGGAGGTTGGTGGCCACTGGGAGAGTTGGGGTAAGGGGTTTGTTGCTGTTGTTGCTGGAACTGGTGCGGGACTTGGGGCATAGTAGAGGCAGGTGGGATCTGAGATGTCTCCTCGGCGGAGTAGACCGATGGCGAGTAGTCTTGCTGCTGCTGCTGTTGTTGTTGCTGCTGCTGCTGGAATTGCTGGTGGCCTACAGGCGAGGCTTGCGCAGTTGGAGGGTACGGCATGCGCTGACCAGAAGCAGGGTGGTCGACAGGTGAATCATAGACAGAGGTCCCCAATTCTTGGGGGTGATCGTATGTAGATTGCGGACGGTGGTTAACAGGTTGGTAAGGATCGGCATGGGGAGACTGCTGAGGTGCGCCGGTCTGGGCCTGGTTGCGAGGATCAGGGGAGTGAGAGGCTGGGCGGTACGGCATAGTCTGCTCGCTGACGGGGTATGGTGCGTATGCATTCGCCTGGGTTGTCGTGGTGTCTAGACAAGTCAAGTTAGAACTGGGAGTCGGTGGATAATGCGTAGACTCCACTAACCTTGAGGCCGGGGAGTAAAGTATCGAGGGTCCGCCTGGGGAGCAGACGGGTACCCGGCAGGCGCGGCGCCAGGATAACCATACTGTGGCTGGGCAGGTCGTCCATATTGAGGCTGTGCCGGATGGGCTAGCGATGCCTCGAGGAGAGATTCATAGTCGCGACGAGCTTTGATGAACTTTTCATTGAGCTGGGTGAATTCATCTGGACGTGTGTCAGCGGGGTATCAAATAGCAAAACAAACAAGTGGCTGTTTACCTTTCTTTTGCGAATATTTTCCAATCAATTCGATTAGTTTTGGACGAATCGCAAGCGTGGCTTGATAGAGCGTAGTAATCTCTTCGTTTTCTTGGACATTGAGGTCTGAATTGCGAGTGCTCAGTAGAGTTAGGAGCTTCTCGACACTCTTGATCTGGCCAAAGACGTCCGCCTCCATTTGAGCCTCCCGTTGCAGCTCATCAACAGTGGGATCTGGGAGTTTCTCCACATAGTTGAGAGGGAAAATGCCGGTCTGGCCTCTCAAGGAGCCCTTCCACCAGTCCTTGTAAACAGACTCCAGGACTGCAATGGTATCGCCTTTGCGGAATTGAAGCTCTCCTGGCTCAGACGGTTGGAAGTCGAACAACGCTCTCACACGTGACACGGTAGCTACTGATGTACCTAAGAGAGCAGGTTGAGCCTCGGCTGGCTCCCCTTGAGTTTGGTGAGCCGGCACGGATGCTGCAGCAGCAGATGAAGCCTCTGCTCGAGGCGCTGCGGCAGCAGCAGCCCCCGGAGTTGCTTTATCCTTAATCGAGAGGGCTAGAGCCATCTGCAATTCCTCTTCCTCCATCTGACGATCAACATCGGTGATCTCACGCTTTCCAGGTTTCGATGGTGGCTGCAGATTCGGGTCTAAAAACAATCAGCGGCGTGCGATATTTCAAGCGTCTCATGGATACTTACTGGTGGTTTTTAATTTCATGTATGCCTGTTCCATAATGCCAAAATCCGGGTTGGATGCGAACATCTCAGTCCATTCTTCCATGCGCTCCAGAATCTTGGACTTGACTTGTTGATGCGTATTCTAGACAAACCCACGATTAATGTTTGCTATTTGAAGCAAATTGAAGATCCCAGATCTACTTACACGATCATTCGTCAAGCGTAGTAGCGCATCAGTAAAGCTTCTCGAAGCCAATTCGCGATGGATCTTTAGCCCGCAGTTTTGTGACAACGAGTTTGCAAGCTAGAAATCGGAGTCAGCTATAGTCATAGACCAGGGAATTTTTCGCACTCCCAGGAGCACGTGTATCTGGTCACGAACCTCCAATGTATAGAGCTGGACGTTGGCATTTCGGTGAGCCAGCCTTTTGATCATCGCAGCCACGGCCTCTTTCGCACTATATCACGGCAAATCGCAATCAGCAACGGTCTTTAGATGAGCTTGGGCAAGCCTGCAATTCGGATCCAGCCACATACCCTGACTCCTCTGAACCAACTTTGTCACAGACATCCTAAACCACAAGAGCCGAATCAGTTCTCATGTCCCAACGCCGCGATTATTCCGGCGATTCTATAGTTTTATGCACAACGCACCAGAATATATTCCCAGTTCTCGGAGGTCAAGTTCTCGTCCGTCGCCTTGGCTACACAGAAAGAAATATCGTCAGTAAGCCGTATAAGCAGATTCAATATGCTCCCGGGAGCTTCCCTCCAAGCTAGCCAGCTCCAGGGGTGCTAACGGAGCAGAGAACTGGTGTAACTTACCAACGGCATCATCGAAGTGGTTCTGCTGCGCGCGAAACATCGCGAATGTATCTTCTCTAACCGTCGCAGGTAATCACTCGGTGGTATGTCGGGCAGCACTGTTCAGTTTCTGACAAGCGGCTTGGCTTGTTTTCACGTCGCGAAAGTTTAGCGATAGATTCCAATTAGACTTTGATATCGAAGGCGACGCTCTCTTTCAAAAACCGGTTGTGTAGCTCGTAGTGGTCCTCTAGCACCGAATGCGGGGAGTCGACGACAGTAAAGGATGCGGCTAGGCTGCGGGTTGACGCAGGCGGTGTAAATGTCACAAAAAACAGGGCCTTGGGAAGGAATGGTGTAGCAAGCGACTGGTATTGCGCTGGGTATATGTTAATCAGGTCCTTGGGAATGATCAGGGACGGTGTTGGGGTACTGTGTACGGGGCGGAACTCGTCACCTGAGTCAGCATATGACGACGGTGCAGGTTGGGAGACTAAGTTAATGTAGCTTGGCTTGTATAATTTGACGAGATTTTTCTCTATCATGTCTGCCTGGGGAGCTTCTATTTTTTGCTCTCTTTTCTACTTTTTTTTCTTTTTCTTTTTCCTGTTTACTCTAGGACTTCGCCCTACCAATATAGGCTGCTGCGTTTCCTCTTCTCACATTTTCTTATCGGGCGGTGGCTGAACATACCTCTACTCCACTATGGAGTACAGGCATACAAACGGATGGAAAAGAAAATGCAAAGTTCGAAGGCCCATTAACTGCTTGTATCCACCATAAGCTGGTAACAATAAAATTGGCAAATAGAACTACAAGAAATTACATAGACATCAATACAGAGGCAGCGAATAGCAAAGCAGATATCACAGGCAATGTGCTCATGGAATGGAGTCGTTTTCATCGACAATCGATGAAAAAAAGGTAATAAAGGAGTAGACTGGGTACATAAACGGATTCCAACAACGTACTGTAGTGCACGTCGGGATCTAGAAGAAACATCAGGAGTGACGGGGTATCTGAGCAAGACGTCAAGAGATATCAAGTACGACGAAATAAAACCGAAACATAGGAAAAAGCAAAGTGGTCATTTATCAGCATCCTTTTCAAGCACCTCCTTTTTGGGCTTTTTCTTGGGCTCGGCTGAGGCGAGCAGCCTTGACCAAGGGGGCGAGATGCGATAGTGGTGCGCAGAGAGACATAAATGGGTGCTAGAGGACAAGATGTCAGTTATCGCTGCGAAAGTAATGGAGAATAGAGAACGAGCAAGTACCTTCAGTAGATCATGCGCTGACGCCCGCTTCTCCGGGTCAACCTTCAAGGCAAAGTAAAGGAACTCGCGGAAGATGGGGGATAGATTGTGTTCATCTTTGATGGTGGGCGTTCCGTTCGTAGCGATCAGATAGAGTGCTCGCAATGGGGACTCTGTCAGGTACGGCGGCTCGCCCTCGATCATCTCAATGGCCATGATGCCTAAACTCCAGATGTCGACCTTGCGGCCATACTCTTTGCGAGTCACAACTTCGGGGGCCATCCAGTACGGGGTACCAACCATGGTGTTCCGCTTGTTCTGCGAGTCGTTGATTTGAGCACAGAAACCGAAATCGGCTAAGGATTGTTAGCATGATTTTGACACAACACGGGGTGAAACTTACTCAGCTTGATGTTACCATCCATTGCCAGCAGGATGTTGTCTGATTTGATATCTCGATGAATAACGCCCTTGGAATGCAAATGCTGGAGGCCGCTCAGAGTCTAGTCGAAATGGTTAGCATCTCATGATCCTATCTTGACACGGGATCAATCATCTTGTACTCACCTCTCGGCAAACAGCTGCGATCTGTCCTTCGCTCATTATGTTGAAGGTAACCACGTCTGTCAGACTGCCACCTTCCATGTATTCCATCACAACCCAAAGATCCAGCCCATGTAGGAAGCTCTCTAAGAAGTTCACGATGTTCTTGTGCTTGCTATCTTTCATGACCAATATTTCGTTGATAATCAAGTCCTTCTTGGGTTGCAAGTCTAGATTCATCTGCTTGATGGCAACACAGTTGTTGTGAGGATGCTCATACGCTGTGTACACACCACCGGAGGCACCTTGACCGATTTTGTTGAAGTTGTAGTAGATCTGCGTGGGGTCGCCAGGATGGCAGATTGACATCAAGCGTTCCCGAATATCCATAATGCTGCTTTGTCGCTGCTGACGCTGTCTAGGTCTAGCAGCAGGTGGAGCGCGCGTGGTAGGTGACACCCCAGACGAAAGATCTGGTGCCGGAGCAGCGGTTGATGTGGAGATGGCTGTCGGCTGCTGCGCTTGCTGGCGTTGGGTGCGATTCCGTTCCAAAGTCTGCTGAGCCGCGGCCATGACCTGCTCCTGTTGCCGCTGGTATTGTGTTGGAGATGTGATGACATTGGGAATATTGGGGACACTGGGTGCAGGGGTGCCATTTCGGGAATTTGAGGGACTGCGGTGGGGCGATGCTGCCAACGGCTCGGATTCTGGGATAGTCGGAGTGCCGAACGTAGGAGTATAATTCTCCTGAGGAGGTCGCTGCGCGACTCCGTACGAATTCGAGACCGGGGGTTGGGGAGGAGGGCGGGAAGGAGTCATCCCGGTCGGCGGTTTTGGGGGGAGCACGATGGGGCACCATGCCGCCCACTGGAGGAGACATGACCGGCGTTGCTGCCGGAGGCCCACGAGGAATTGGCGGGGGCGATCGCGGATTCTCGAAGCTGCTTTCGTGATTTTGCGGGAATCGTGGACTTCCCGGTGGCGATGTTTGTTCTCTTGGGCTGGTGGCTTGCGCGGCTTGAGCAGCTTGCGCATTGTCGAATTTGTGCCAAACTTCATCATCGCTGTCGCCGCGGGTATTCTTTTCGTAGAATCGCATGATATCCATCATAGTCTGTGGGTGCTCCTCCTGCTCCTTCTTCGAGATACCATTCTCCTGTAGTAGTCGCTGCCATTCTTTGGGAAGACCGGTAAACTGGCCGGTCTGATTGTCGTAGCCGACGTGGGTGACATGGACCGGATTCTCTGGAGCTGAAATTTTCATATTGCGACCGGGGGCGCCAAGCATACTGTCCACGAATCTAGAGAAGCTGGCCTTTTTGCTCTGTCTCGTTCGGGGAGCGGCCGGAGGATTGCCATCGTCGGAATACCGTTTGGCAGGGTTTGGAGGCCTTTCGGTCTCGCGATGAGCGAAGGGATCCATTCGTTGTGTTAGAGTGGTGAAGCTAGCGGACTGGCGAAGTGAGTGGCGTCCGCGGGTATCGGGGCTGGTGTGGTGAGACCGGAGTCCAGGCTTTTGCTGGGAATGAGGATCGGTCTCGGCGCTGTTCTCATCCAATGCACTTAGCATGCCCCGCGTTTCGTAAGGGCCGTTCAATTCATCCGAGCTCTGCTCGTTGTAGGAGAAACGGTTGGAACTGCGGGTGCGAGAGCGGGAGGTGAGATTGGAGAAGAAGCCACTTGATTCGTCGTTGGAAGGCGATGGGCCGCCACTGTTCTGGTCCAGAGATGACGATGAAGAACCTGGGAATTGGGCGTTGGACCGCGATCGATTATGCTCGCGACTGCCGCTGGGAGAGGAACGTGGATAGACGGGGGCGGAGGGGGTGCGTTTCAGCGATGTGGTGCTTTGGTGGCTCCGAAGAATGCGCGAACTAAAGCTAGGGGGGTCCTTGTGAAGTTTGCTAGATGCTCGGCGGAATTTCAATGGGAAATTGTCCTGATTCATGGTGGGTAGATTTCTGTCTCTACACGAGACAGATTGAGATTGGGCCGAGGAGGGGTATGCAGGAGTTTGGTATTTTGTTTGGACCAACCAGGTTCATGACCTGAGGGGATTTACGGAGAATAACCGAGTCCCCGAAGGTTGAAGATGGATGGAATGGAAGATTGGAAGCGAATATGGAGAAGAGAGGAGGTTTAGCACGTGGAGTCTTGAGAAAAGGAGTCGGGTGGCTGGGGGACAGGCGTTTTAACAGGTTTGTATATACTACAATCTAGTAACTAATTTCAAATATTTTAATATACACATATAAAGTCGAGAGATATAGAATATATACCATCTAGGATATTATAAGAATAGTATATATGTAATAGTCTCAAACTCTTCCCCGTTTAATATTCGGATCTCACAGTTAACGGCTATACGAGATCCACTATCTTTAAAACTAAGACATTTTCTTCATCTTGAGCAAACAGAGTAACTCCGTTCAGGCCCCTTTTTTTTACCCCTAACCGGACACGTCCCAAAAAGGTTAAACCGCAGGAAGCCAACATATCTTGGGCATTTAGTTGGGCCCAGGTAAACATTTTCGGGGCATTTTTTTCTTCCACGCCACCGTTGGTCTATACTCCCCGTTTGCTCAAATCTCCTATATAAAAGATAGTGTTTGTTTACGCTCTGCCATATTGCTCCGTTTACGCTTGGAGGTATATAGCACACATATGACTTTGACGTTTACATCCTATAGTCGACTCAACCATTACCAGGTCAAATGAAACGTCCGGGCTCTAACTATTTTCAACTGGTCTCCATCTGAACATCTTCACTGTTGGTCCAGTCAATAGCATGATATGTAGCCTGATATGTAGCCTGAAAATGCTAATAGTGGCAAATTTGGGAGATGTTGGTACTATATCGAGTAAAGATATAGATTTGGGGGCAAATCGGCCGAAACTCGGATGTGATGCCTTAAGTATCAGGAAGTAAGACGCCACATGAGCCATTGTATCAAGTTAACTAGACAAAGGAATTTCAGCGCGTGCTTGAGATCTCATCCGATTTAGCTGTTCCCACTTCATATCGTAGATTTTGGAAGGAAGATCTTCAACACTTATCCAAGCTTCTTTTGAGCTTGGATATAGCTGAATAAAGATGCCCATCCTTAGTGTATAATGACTTCTCATCTCCAATGGCTTGGGCATAATACTCCGTTCTCTGAGCATTCGCAATATATAACAACGACATCCTAAACATCATAGGTCAAACCCCGAAGCTGGCCTCGTCGAGATATAAAGCTTCCCATTTGCGCACGAGGGCTCTTCATCTGGTCAACAGGCAAGCTCTTCATGTTTAGCAACATCGCCGATCCAGCAGCAAGTCCACTATCAAAATCTCAAGTCAGTATGAGCACGCGCTCACAGCTAACATCGTGGACATCACCTCTGTCTATTGCAAATGGCGGCAATAACGTCGTATGGGCCGGACACAGCGGTATTAATGACACTGGCGGTTCAAAGGTTCTAAAACGAACTTTACAACACTTCGCCGTCTGTTTGATTATCTCAATGACATTGCGTTCATGATATTTGGCCTCTCTGGCTTACCAATTCATATTCTGCCTGTTGCTAAGGGATTTGTCCCAAGCTGAAGCTGCCTAGCCAGTTTTACTACTTTGATCCTATTATCAAGGATGTGCGTGTTATTGCTAATGGCTTTAGTCGTTCTAATGGCATCACCTTCTCGCCTAATCCAAATAAGGTTTATATTCTGATACCGCGGAGATCAATGGTGATAGCTCTAAGGAAGAACGCACCTAGCTACCACTTACTCTGAACCAGGTTGTTTCTTATATCCAATATCCGTAGAAGTAAGGTTCTAAACAAAGAAATTCTGTAAACATGGTCGTAATACTTAACTAGATTGACGAAGGCTGTCCACCGGTCCTAGGATGTTACCTGAATCACTAGGCGATTGGTATTTCTCATATGGCAACCACTTGTGAGCGTGTGAGTCTTCCTTTTGTTTACCTCAACTACTCTTCTCCCATACCGTTCCCTTCCGCCTTCCTCCTCGCCAAGCTCTCCTTCCATCCATCAATCCGCGTCACGTATTCGATCCATTTCTTACACCTCTGCTCGCTTTTTATCTAGACTCTAACAAATCTCTCGGAGAAACCTAGCGCGGCGAATTGTCTCTTTGGGCACTTGCTCTCTTCCAAAGTCTCCCGTCTGTATTGTTAACGCACCCTATAATACTTAGCCCTCTTCTTTTTCCATTCCCGCAGTTCTACTCTTTTCACTGGTCTGTTTGTCTTAAATCTCAACTTCTTTTCGTTACATTTCTTGACTTTCGCACTACTCCAGCTGCTTTCCTTTCTGAAAACACAGCATCATGGTGAGCACCAAGTGTCCTCCTGCTTTTAGTGCAGGCGAGGATGCCACAGTCAGCTATTTGTTGTCCCGGATCCTGTCCGGAGGCAGAATCTGCAGGGCAACGGAACTTGCTGCATGCCTCCCTCGGTGGTTTAGCGACCTCAAAGAGAATAAGCCAATCGCCCCAGGTAGCCCGGAGCTACTATGTCGTCTTACACTCCCATTCGGCACACCTTCTATTCTAGAACAAATCGAGAGCCTCCAAATCCCCGACTCTTTGACCGATAGACAGAGGTGGATGGCGAAACTCCGTATCCTCATGGATAACAAAGCACATGAAAGGCTGCTGCAGAAGTTGGAATCTTTGCAGGATCAACAGATATCATTCGAAGCTCTCTGTGAGCAAGAGAACGGTAAATACCCTGTTCACTTGCACTCCGAGCCTTGGTAAACGATACTGACATTACGGAAACCTCAAGAAGACTGTACGGACGATTATCTTGTTGCTGACCCCAAACGGACCCTACAATTTGACTATGACATGCGGGATGTGATGATTCGGGGTGATAAAAACGCAATGAGAAAGAATCACGAAGTCTTTTACGTGACCGGCTCCGTTGCCTGGACAGTTCGATCTCCTTACTGGAATGTCGCATTGGCCACAGACGATGAAGGTAATCGATATCTCTCAGACGATGTTTTGGATGAAGTCCTTCCCAAATGGAGACAAATTCTCACCGGGGAGACGATCCCGACTCCAAAGTATGGTGTTGTCGATTCTTTTCGTTTGTGGCTGGCTAGTGAGGAGAAAAAGGCGAGTGACCTGGGCAAATCTTGGCCACCAAGCACCCCTATCAATACTGCTTCAGCCTCGAGGCTCGGGTTTGTAACTCCGGAACCCTATTCTCGCCTTCGCGCATCAGATGCGAGCCGTCTCTCTCCGTTTCAATCCCCCCAAAAGGTCACTGGCAGTGAGCAAACTGAGTTGCTCCGAGAGATACTCACGCAAATCAAAGAATTGAAGACAATAGTCGGCCAAATTCTCGAAAGCAAGCAAGAGCTTGAGATTACAGAAAATCAAATACATGGATCTTTACCACGCTATCCTCCCATTCCTCTAGCAATGCAACCTCCAGCACCTCCAGCAATGCAACCAAACTATTTCCTGCGACAGAGTCAACTCTCTGGTCCTCAATATCAGCTCGAGCCAGATTGGCAGCAACGATGGAACTCACAGTACCAAGGCCCGACTACCATGCCAGGCCCTGGACCTAGTTCAGCTCGTCATCTCTAAGCCTGCCCATAACCAAGAAAGTGGTGGCATTCATGTACGATTTAGTGGGAGGGATTTGACCGAAAAGCCGGAAACCGAAATACAGAGAGAGTTGGGGGTGAGAGCGAGGAACAGATGATATGGAGATGGGCAGCTATGGCTGTGTTTCATGTTGAGCACTGAGGATTACAGCTGTTCCTTGCAGTATCGGATGGACGTTTGTCTGTTAGAGTTTGCCAAATGAACACATTTTTACTCTGCTGGTCATATGCAACATATCATTAGGCATATTTGCTATAGTATGTCTGCATGACATGTCGTCGTGACACATACATTCATGTGAGAATCTGGCGCAGGTTCCGGTCCACCTTGACAGCAATGCATACGAATGTGCCAAACCTCGGTATATATGAGATGGTGACAACATGAATAAATATCGTGAGTGCTTACTATTGTCAGTCTGTTCTCGTGCACGGGCGACTGGTCTGACAGAAAGAAGGACATGCGAATAAGAAATAAGGAATATTTCCTCTACCCCCGTTCCCTGTCGTCACGATTTATATCGATATTATTAGAAGAGCTCAGCCCTGTACGGGAAGTGCCACGTCGATTTATCAGGCCATATTCCAAGAGCGCCCCCAAACCACCCCTAATGACCCCCAGTTTGGCCCCAGATCACTCACTTTGACCCCGATCTCCAATATAGCGATAAGTCCAATCGCTATAGACTGAAACTCAGCCCAGCTGAAGGTTCTTGGCACCAATAAGATTACTTGAAAGAAACGCTACTGAGACTAGATCTAACGCAACCACACCATGCGTTGGGTCCCAAGTGGAGTCCAAAGAGGCTCAATAGCACGGTTTGCCATTTATATGACATAGTATATCGGATAATTTCAAGGTTGTCCTTGGTCAGACCGAAACAACAATTTTCTGTCAAATCAAGATGTCTCCCCAAGGCAGAGTGATTCATTATAACATACAAACCGAGTCCTCCCCGCTTTGAAGAGAGTTAACTGCAATGACGAATATGCATGACACTCTTTTAATCTCAAATACATGTCACTTGCGCTAGTTGTATCTCACATGATTCCTAGATGATTGGCTTAGTATCCTCCGTAGTCCACATGGGCGCAGATCATCCATACGGCGTAAACAAGAAATAAGCCACGCAACTTTGTTGTGAGATATGTATCCCAATCTCTTTGTCTGGATATATCAAGAATAAATAGAATTAATATTGCATCATGAATAAAATTCAATAGTGTCATGGTAGGTGCTCTCTCCCTTGCTGGTGAGAATGTGGAGACTACACACTTGCAGCGAACAACACACATCTGTTCCTGCCGAGACTGATGCCGAGAGCCTTAGCTTATAGACTTTGGGATCTGAGGGTCGGTGTACGGAGTAACTCATGTGGATATGCAGATCAAATGGAGTAAACCTACTTTGACTGCGCCTTGCACAAAAGAGACATCACAATCGAATACATACAGGAGTAAACACCAAGGCAACCCTTTGTTTATGCAAAAAGAACAGCTGTGTTTTATTTACGGGTCCACAGGAGCATGACTCCTTGGGTAATGAGCTCATCCCTTTCGACGCCGACTCCAGTTAGACCGGATTCACTAACATACGCCTTACATCGCCCACCTGGGCAGATACGATGTACAGGGGTTCATAGCCAATGATTGGGTGGGCTGTTTATATGCAAAATGCCCAACATTGGGGAGCTGCGAATGGCGTAGGGCAAGTCAACATAAATTGGACGCGATTCCTCCTTCCCAGACTGTTTTTTTTTAATTCACATCCCGATTTCCGCGGTCTCCTCCCTTTTTGTCTATACATCATGTTTGGCCTCATACCACTTCTATTTACTGCGCTCGCCAGTGCATACCCCAACCGGGGTCCTTGCACAGGCGACTGCTGGGCCCATGACCCTGCCATGATTCAGCGTGTGTCTGATGGTAAATATTTCCGCTTTTCGACAGGCACTGGTGTCAGAACTCATAGCTCGCCGTCGGTGAAGGGTCCATGGACGGACATCGGCTCAGCGTTGCCACATGGATCTAAGATTACCCTTGATGGTGTGGACAGCACGAATATCTGGGTAAGAAAACACCCAAAATGACAAGGAAACAATATCAAGTCTAGGAATAACTAACACGATCCATCTGATAGGCCCCTGATGTCCACTTCCAGAACGACCAGTACTATATGTACTACGTCCTGTCAAAGATTGGCACACGGAACTCACAGATCGGTGTCGCAACATCCAAGACCATGGAACCCGGTACCTGGACAGATTACGGCACCATTGGTCTCCCTGCAAACGACAACTACAACCGTATCGATCCCGCCTGGATCAGCATCGGCAACAAGAACTATATGAACTTTGGCTCTTTCTGGGGCGATATCTACCAGGTCCAGATGGAGACTCCATTGAAAGTCGGCGGCGCAACTCCCTACCAAATCTCCTGGAATGCGACCCTGAACCACCGCGAGGAGGGCTCGTACGAGTTCAAGCACGGCGACTACTACTACCTCCTCTACTCTGCTGGTATTGCGGGCAAGTACACAAAGACTTTCCCAGCCAAGGGTGCCGAGTACCACATTCGTGTTTGCCGATCCAAGACCGGTCTTGGTGATTTTGTATGCTTCCCAATCTTCTCGTTCATTCCAGAATACACCCGTTCTAACGTTTATCTTATAGGTTGATGCTGACGGAAAGTCATGCAAAGAGACCGGCGGCACCATGCTCCTCTCCAGCCACGGTCAGGTCTTTGGACCGGGCGGCCCTGGTGTTGTCCATGACAAGGATCTCGGTTTGGTCATGTACTACCACTACTACCCGCTTGCCATCAAGGAGAGCACCACGGCCTCGGACAACGCGAACTACAGGTACGCGTGGAACGTCCTCGGCTGGAAGGACGGCTGGCCTTTCGTGAAGGCCACTTAATGCACATAATTATCATGGCCCGCGAGGCCGATACATACATTTTACATTCTTTTCTTTCTATTGTCAATGATTGGGCTCCTATACTTTTGGGGGTGGAGGTATTGCACTCATTTATCGATACCCATGCCATCTTGATGTCTGTCATGATGCGCTTCTTTTCGTGTCTGGCAGGTCTTAATTATATAATACCGCCCTTATATTCTGATTTAGGTCAATCAACTGGTTGCATATCTGCGAAATCTCGGTCTGGTTTGGTCATGTACAGTCGTGGGATTCAAGGAACCATACATGCCCACTTGTAGGTCGCGCCATAAACATCTTGCCACTCACTTTAATGCCTCACATACTCCAGATCCAATATCGAGAGCGCCGAGTACAAGATAGAAGCGAACCTGGTTATCTTTGTCAGGCGCATTCTCCCCAATCATATTGGTAAGCGCTCCGACATTGTATGTAGTAGTACTGTAGTATGTCTCCACCGTGCCCACAATCCAACCGGCGATGCCGCACAGGAATGCTGCCAGGCCCGCATACATACCCAACCCGGAAGAATCGTTTCATTGTATGGAGTAGCCAACGAGGCTCTCCTTTCTGAAGATTGACAAAGAAGACGGTTCACCAACATCCAAACGAGGGGAAACCTTATAGACTGCAAACGCCGGTTCCGCTTTATAAAGCCTACGGCGAGGACATCTGCTAATACCAGGGGTGAGTAGACTACTCGTCGCACCTTGGCAAATGGGGGTGCACATAGTTGGGCTGAGGGTGCGTCCAAATCGACGATAACATTGACGGTGACTGGTGTTTTGTTAGTTTGATTGGTGGTGGAGGAATATATATTCCTAGAAATCAAAAGAATGGTTCACGTCTACCGGTAAGATGCAAGCATTCAACAACTTGCCCAGGGATTGTGATACTGAATAATATACCGAGAATGTGTCTTTCATCCATATAGTACTCCAATATCCATGGATATTGCGCTTAGTACATAACGTAGAACCCTTCAAAGGCCAAACTATGTCCACCAGATGGGGGCCACGAGTATCAAATAGCTAGAAATCCAACTTAAGGTTTATGGGGCCGAAGCAGATCATATATGTGTTTGTTTACACATTTGCCTACAATAGTACATATGAAGTTGAATGTTATTAAAACTCCCCTATCTCCGGAGACCCTTGAGCCACAGTGACGTGCATCATCAATTGGCCACTTGCCGCACTGTGGCCACGTGCGAAATCCAATTGCAAATATAAAGATGTAAGTTATAGTGAAATCATTCGAGATTTATACAAGTTCTCTGTGATTGGCTTCATTGTTAGGGATTGTGTTACAACACATCTCTGAAAGCAAACACAGCTACATTGTGCATCTCAAACCTGGACGTGTCCAAGGTCAATTACTATCAATAAGTATTTCAGAAAGAAAGAAAGAAAGAAAAGGGTCAAAAGGGTCAAAAAGGTGCAAAGTGTAAGGACGGACTCGGAGAAAACTTCCCCGGAGACTCAGAGCTGGCCTTTTCTGTACTCTCTAGATTGTCCGGGGTTCTCGACCTTTTTCCTCTCACCTCTCACCTCTCTTCTCTCCCACCTCGCTTCCTCACTTTCTTTTCAGGTGGCTCCTCTCTTTGGGCCCCTGTATCTTTCTTTTTTGATTCTCGGCGCTTTGTCAGTCCAAATCGCTATTGCATTTTCCTGAGCATCCTCGGCATTCTCCTGAACCCAAAGAAAACCTATATATCCTACTCAATTCCAAAAGAGGAAGGATATACTTTCACTTGTGAGTGATTTCCAAGTCCTTGTAACGCCATTGATTGCACCCGAGGTTTATGATGATCTGTCCTGATCTGCCTTGATCGTTATTGCATACTGACCCGGGCCCCGTCTTGATTGCAGGATCTTGTGCATAGCCCATTTACCTTGTCTCCAACCCCAATTTCCTTATCGACCTTCATTATTCGTAATGGCTTCTGAAGCATCTACCTCTGCCAACGGCGGATCCCTCGCTGCCATGTTGGAACAGCAGCACGCCCGCGACGAGGTGCACAAGCCCACTGTGGAGGAAACCGTGGACGAGGAGGACCTCAAGCACCCCCTCCGATCGCGATACAGCCCGACCAGCCCCTCCTCGTTAACGCTGATACCCCCGAGCCCACCACCCTCGCCCAAACCGCTTCCCCGACGCCCACCCCCAAGCCCGCCACCAAAAAGGCCCCGGCATTCGACGTTCAATCCGAAGAATTGTTCCCAGCTTTGGGCAGCGGTCCAAAGCCTGCTGCCCCCGCGGCTGCTACATGGGGTGCGAAGAAGCCTTCCGCGGCCGCTGCTGTTGCAAATGGTTCGCCCGCGAAGTCAATGGGTACGTGGATTACTTTGGAGCTTTCCGGATTGGATAAATTATTGACACAGGAACAGAGATCCCCCGTATTATGGCCCTCCCCGGAAAGCACATGGAGCAGCTCCGCCTAGCACCCTCCCAGATGCAACCCCGTGGACAGATGAAGAAGCCTCTTCGTGATGTCCTCCGGGATATCTCCCGCAGATCAAAGGCCAATGTGGACATGCGCGGTGGCCCTGGTGGCTCAATCATTTTCGAAGGAAAGGGCTCCGTAGATGCGGTGCGCCAGGCTCTCCGCGAAGTGGCTCAGCAGGTTGGATCCAAGGTATGTGAATCGGACGTGCGCAAAACGAGTATCTAAGCTAACCAATCCGTCTCAATAGCAATCCGTCCGTGTTCCCATTCCCACATCTGCGCGCGCTCACATCATCGGCCGTCAAGGTACTGTTGTGCAGGATATCCAGACCCGCACTGGTGCCCGTGTTCAGGTCCCCCGTGCCGATGCTAACGCTGCTGGTGACGATGATGACGATGATACCATTGACATTTTGATTGAGGGAGATGCCGTGGCCGCGGAGATGGCCCGCCGCGAGATCGAGGCCATTGTCAAGGAGCGCGGCTCAAACATGAGCTTCCGATTGAAGACCGTTCCTCCCGAGTTCTTCCCCTTCATTGCAGGTGCACACGATGCCAACGTGCGGGCCCTTGAAGAGCGCACAAAAGCGCACATCAATGTTCCCCGCTACGATACTTGGACGAGCCAGCCTCCTCCTCAGGAAGCCAACCCTGGCCAGGTCCAGTTTGTGGCTGTGCCTGATAAGCATATTTTGATTTCCGGAGAACGCGCTGCTGCACAGGAGGCTCGGGCTGAGATTGAGCGTTTGGCTGCGCAATTGCACCAGCAGCTTACTCTGCGCCAGCTGGCCATCAACCGTGGCCAACACCAGTTCATTTTGGGCAATGAGGCTGACGCTCTGCACCAGTTCATTGCTCAAACTGGATGTGCCATTGTCCTGCCCCCTCCATCCGATGACAGTGAATTCCTCACCATCACTGGTCCCCTTGACCAGATTGAGGCTGGTATTGAACACGCTATGGATCTTGCGACAAGCATGCAAATGGCTAGCATTGATCTGTCCCGCCAGCATCCCACTGCTCCCGCCGGTCCCCATGCCCACGCAAGTGCTCTCTCGCAGTACCTCCGTCGCCGCCAGGTCATCAAGGAACTCGAATCGACTTACGATGCGCACATTGCACTTCCTCCTAGCGCTGGTGGACCCATCACTTGGGAGGTGTACTCCCGTGATGGCAAGAACACCATCCGTGCCCGTTCAGATATCATGAACCTCGTCCAGGCTCTCCCGCCTTCTAGACTCCGCCACGTGCCTGTAGACCCTTACTTCCACCAGTACCTGCGCGACCGAAGCGCAAACACCCTTCAGGGTGATTATGGCGTGCACCTAATGGTGCCGGATGACATGAACTGCCCTGAAGTTGTTCTTGTTTATGAAGGCCCGTCCGCGACTGCCTCCCGCTTCGAGGTCCCCAGACAGCGCCCCTCCCCCGCAGATGTTGCAGCCTTCGAGAAGGGTCTGCAAGAGGCCCAGCAATTCCTCCTCAGCACTCTCGGAGACCAGCTTGACATCGTTGCCAAGACGGTTTCCATCCCTGCCAAATACCAGGAGAAGGCGCGGAAATTCATCACCCGTGAGCAGGAGTCCAAGGGCGAGGATAGCATCCCTGTGCGTGCCATTGTTGGCGATGCCAAGGGTTCTCAATGTCAGGTCTCCCTTCGTGGTCCCTCGGCCCTGGTGGCTGAACTTGCCGCCAAGGTGGAGGCTTTCGTCGTGGAGCAGGAGAAGGACGACCTGGAGCGTGGTTACATCACTAGCTTCGATTTCCCCCAGAAGTATGCCAACTTCCTGATTGGCAAGCGTGGTGAGAACATCAACAAGCTCCGTGAGGAGTTCGATGTTGATATCAAGGTGGAGAACGGCAAGGTCGAGGTCAAGGGACCCAAGGCCAAGGCGGATGCCACCCGCATGCGCATCATCAACATGGGGAAGAAGTTGGAAGATGAGACCACTCACATCCTCAAGGTCCCCGCCCAATACCACCGTGAGTTGATTGGCCAACGCGGAAACCAGGTCAACCGTCTCCAGGATCGTTACTCTGTCCGTGTCCAGTTCCCCCGCGCAACTGTTGCCAATGATGACTCCGCGGAAACCGGCAGCGATGCTGGTGGTGCTCGTCCCCAGCGTACTCAGCAGGCTCCCGATGAGGTCCTTGTCAAGGGCCCTAGCAAGGGTGCTGACTCCGCTCGCGACGAGATCCTTAGCTTGCTGCAATATGTCATTGAGCACGGTCATTCTGCCGCCATCTCTGTGGCCCAGAGCCAGGTCGCATCCCTGATCGGCCAGCGCGGCCGTGAGATGGACAAGCTTCGCGCCGATACCGGTGCCCAGATTGATGTCCCTAACGCCAACGATACGCCGGATGCATCGGGCCGTGTGGAGATTCGTGTCAAGGGTACTAAGCAGCAAGTTGCCGAGGCCAAGAAGATTTTGCAGCAGCGGGCCAGCGAATTCGATGCCACCGTGACCAAGACCATTGAGGTTGAGAAGAAGTACCACAAGGCTCTGATCGGTGGAGGCGGTATGTTTGCATGCAAATTGATATGCTTAATTTCAATTACTGACTTATATAGGTGCCAACATCCGCAAGATCGTCACCGAGGCTGGTGGCCCCACTGATGGCAGTGCCGCCAGAATGGTCCGTTTCCCTCGTCCCGAAAGCACCGAGTCGACCATCCGCCTCGAGGGTAACGGCAAGATTGTGGAGAGCATCATCGCTGCGATCGAAGAGTTCGTCAAGGAGCGCCAGGACCAGGTCACGGAGATCCTCGACGTTCCCACCGCCCAGCACCGCATGCTCATCGGCCGTGGAGGCGACACCCGCCGTGGCATCGAGTCCAAGTTTAACGTCACCCTGGATATCCCCAAGCAGGGCTCTGGCCGTACCGATGTGAAGCTCAAGGGCCCCAGCAGCGCTGTCGAAAGCGCCAAGGAACACGTCAAGTCCATGCTGAAGGAGCAGCACGCGGAGACCATCGAGATCCCCAGCCACCTGCACCACGTCCTCGCCGACAATGGCCACATCTTCCGCCGCCTGCGCAACGACCACCAGGTCACCGTGGACCACGCTGGCCAGGCCGTGCCCGTCCCTGCCCCCTCCGCCGCCGAAGACACCCGCACCACAGCTGAAGGCACCGACATGCCCCTGATCATTGATGACCCCAACGTCACTGCTGACGCCCACTCTTGGACCGTCGTCGACAACAATGCCACGGAAACCGCCTCCACCCCCTTCCCCTGGGTTCTCAGCGGCACCCCGGAGAACGTGAACAAGGCCCGCTCCGTCATTGAGAAGGCTCTCGCTTCCGCAACCCAGCAGTCCACTACGGGATACCTGATCCTGCCGGATCCCAAGACCTACCGCTTCGTCGTCGGCCAGGGTGGCAGTCAGATCAACGCCATCCGCAAGAAGAC
The DNA here is from genome assembly GCF_028827145.1 of Penicillium concentricum. Lineage (NCBI taxonomy): Eukaryota > Fungi > Ascomycota > Eurotiomycetes > Eurotiales > Aspergillaceae > Penicillium > Penicillium concentricum. The sequence continues at coordinate 4,705,988 of NW_026622754.1, read as the reverse complement.
AGGCTGTCGTATCAATGTGCCCAAGGACCAGGCTCTTGGTGAAGCGATTGAGATCCGCGGTAGCGCCAGCGGCCTGGAAGAGGCCAAGGAGATGATTCTGGAGGCCGTGCAGAATGGACTCCAAGGCGCTGCGCGGTAAGTAGTTATTTATTATTGCGACAGTGGGTTTGATCTGACCTAGAAACCAAACTCTTACACCCTTCTCTGCTTTAAATTTGAGCGAGCGGGAACAGTATCATTTTAGTTCTTTTCTTTTGGCTTTTTACTTCAATTCTTGTTTTCATCTTTATTTTTTTGGTATCTATTTCATGAATATTGGGTTTTAAAAAAGATTCTTTTTCTTGCTTTTGCATTTATTGCTTTTGGCCTTTCTCATCCTGTGTCTTCTTTTCTTGTAGCTATTTCCGCAGATCTGATTTAGCTTGTCTACGAGGAATTGATGGACCTTGTTATTTTATGACGGAGACGTGGCTTTTCAATCTTAGTAATTTTGATTCATGGATCGAAACTTCGGATACATATATCCGTGGACATGGATATAAATTGCATATGCCTAGAAGAAGATCGAAAGTCGTCGAATCAAGCTCGGACCCAACCTCTCATCTTTGGGCTATTTGAAATCACTGAAAGTGGAGATCTTAGGATGTCGGGGAATCGGGATCGACGTACCTAAAGGAGTAAACATTTCCGGGACTCTCCGATCTGAAATTGTTATCAGACTATACAGTATGTTGACTTGAATTCCGAAAAAATTAATCCAATAAGGTATGTCGATACATATGAAATAGATAGGTAATAAAAAACAGAGCTGGATACTCATAAGGCCCGAAACTCGAAAAAAAAAACACGCTCTCTTTGCTCTTTGCTCTTTTAGCCATAGCGACTCCCATCCGTAGACAGGTCTTTAAAATCTCAGATCTGCATTCTGACCACCACTTACTAGTCCTCTCACACACTCATCTAATTGCACACCCGGACCAGTTTACTGCTGCTGAGCCTGCTGGGCCTGCTGGACCTGGAGGTAGTTGTATGCGCCGTATGCGATAGCGCCACCGATGAGGATGACGGCGTAGAGACCGACACCGAAGCCGGAGGCGGAGGAAGAAGATGAGGAGTCGGTGGCGGTGGTGGCCTTGGACTTGGGCAGGGGATCACCGGGCTATTTGATTGAGTTAGTTTTGAGGATATGGAATGCGGGTTGGTGCATGTGATTGTGTGGGGTTGGGAGGAGGCCGAGGGTAGAGGGGAGACACATGGGTTGGTGTGGGAAAAAGGTGTATTGAGGATGTTGGGGTGTTTTGATGGGTGCGTACCATGCGCTTCACGGTGCCGATGAACATTTCTGGGTCGTCGAGGACTGCGCGCGCCTCATCGCTGTGGCCGACATCGTCGAAGGCTTCGGTGCAGTCTTGGCCGGCGAGATCGAGGAGGACTTCCTCACCACCGCTGTAAAATTGATTAGCGGGTTGGTTCTGGGATTTAAATCTGGGGTGGGTTGAAGCGCGAAACGAGTAAAGATAATCGGGTTGGCTGTGGTATTTTTCCACTTGTTTCCCTCTTTTACTTTCGCTTCTTCTTTCGCTTGCATTGGGGTAAATTCGGTGGGTAAATAACGTACGGGTGCTCCTTGGCGAAGTTGGTGCAGTCGTAGATCTTGTCGTTGAGGATCAGGTAGAGATCCTTCTTGGTGGAGTGCTCAGCGACCTCCTGCAGGGTGAGTTCCTTGGTTGCAGACATTGTGAATTGAGGTATCTGGAGGATATAACCGGGGTCAGATTTCTGTGAAGAGGCAAATGAAGAGGGGGATATGTTGAGTGGAGTTGGCGATAGGAGAAAACGGGAAATGTTTGGAGATAGGAAAGACAACAACTTACGTATTTCAGGGAAATGTTAAGTCCAAAAAGCTAGAGAAAAAGAGAAAGAGAGAGAGAGAGAGAGAGAGAGAGAGAGAGAAAGAGAGATGTGTATCAAAAAGAAGAAAAAGAACCCCCAACATGTCGCTGGTACGTGCGGCTGGGCGGTCTCGTGTATGTGGGGCCAGGTACTCAGGGACTTTGATGCCGTGAATTACACCCGGGGACTTATAAGAGAGGGGGAAAATGAGGAAAAGGAGAATTTCTCATTGGATGTACTTTTGATTTCACTATGTCAATATGTCTAATTGAATCTACATTCTTATATGTTGATGTTAGATAGGATCTAATCCTGACGAATCAGGGGTTGCTTATTAGAGTATGAAGAATATCTGGCCTTAATACTTAAATTTTAGAATATATATAGCATGGATATATATATAGAAGGATACATATACCTGTACCTCTCAACTGCCTGATCACACTGCCTGGTTAACCATAACCTCGGGGATCCAAATCCTCGGGTAGCGCCGTCGGTGTCCGCTTTCCGCTTCCGCTTTTCATCCTTGTATATAGTAAGCATATAGTAAGTAGCCCTGAGGGCTGTATATTCATACTATGTATATAATAATATACCTCTATCGAATCGGGACAAAACGCTCATTTCGCTGGAACTCGCTCATAAAACACAATATACGCCTGCTCATTCTGTAACCGGTCCCGCGCCCGAAGATCTCGCGGGTTAAAGTCCGTGGCCCGCTCGTCATCAAACTTCCGCCAGCACTGCCGCTCCGCATCGCGGACCAGCGAGACGTAGTGTCCGCTGCCCATAGAGGACCCGATATGCCGCAGTACCGCAAAGGCATCGTAAGTGAAGGGTGGGACCGTGGCACCGGTGGCAGGCGGTACACCAGGCTCCGTAGGAGGGGGAGCAGGGTGAGCAATCACAAAATCGTCCATCTGTAGACCGTAAAGCGGGAATTCGATGGGGGTGTGAATCTTTCGTGCGCTTTGGGTCTTGGATGCGGAAAAGCGCTTGAAGTGGACAACGAGAATCTGGGGCGCTCGCGTGATGATGATCTGCTTAGTTGCCATTCGCTTGCATTTACAGTGTGGGCACTTCCAGACCTCGTCGCCGCTCAGCATCTCCTCCTGACAGTAGCTACGGAGACACTGATAGATATCACCGGCACCGGTTGGTGGGATTTCAACGCTGATACTGTAGAAGGCCTCATAGGTAGTGGATGTTTGTTGGCATGTCGTGCAGCGCAGTCGACTGGCATGCTGTCCTGCGAATAATGACGAGATAAAAGACTCTTCTCGGTGGCAGTACCGGTCCCATTCAATTCGGGAAACTTTGGTCATCGGCATGCGCTCTCGTTGCATCTCCTCTGAAAAGGTCAAAGGTCGAAGCGGCGTTCGCTGCCAGTTGATATTGAGATCCTCGTGGAGGCAATCTACCACAAAATCGAAGAATTCCTTGGCATCTTGCTGCCGGTCAATGGCCCATTCTCGATTCAAACGTCCACAGAAGCTCCGGAATGAGGTCGGCATGATGACTTCGACATCGTTCTTCCATAGCGACCTGGTCAGATTTGCATAAAGTCCCGGCATAACGCCCTGAGACCCTTTCCAATTTTTTTGTACATAATGACGAAATCGATTGTCGATGAAGAACCTACTCAGTGAAATCGTTGCACTGAGGCATTGAATTGTGGCATTCATGTAGCAGGTCACACCAAAATTGGTCAAGCCCGTTCGCGGCAGTTTGAGGCGATCTAAGCGGGAGCTTGGAGTGTACAGGGCTGTCTGATTCGCCGAATTCTGACGTTGCAAATGGGGCTGGATGTGCCGCCCATCGGAGACGCCGCTATAGCTGGGACGGGGCACAGCAGGGGGTGGTCGAGAGGGGGCCACTGAGATATGTGCAGCATAATTCGGAGCAGCACTAGGAGGACGGGAAGTCGCGTGTGTCATGGACTGTTGCACATCGTGCGGTTCGGGGAAACGACGCAAGAAAGCCTCATATGAGTGGACAAATGGACTTGAAGGCTTTGGTCCAGTCTCCTCGGGTTCCTCTGTCAGTGAGTCTTCCTCAGCATAGGCGCTAGTGTCGATCTCCTCGACTTTGGATTTCTCCATCCACTCGGACAACTCTTTTGAATTCAAAGGAGTGAGCTCGCGCAGTCGTCTTTTTCGGATCTCAAGGCTCGAATTCGCACTAGCCATGGTAGGCACTCTCCCGAGAGGTCTACCAGGTCCAGGTATGGGCTTTCTGGCCTGCAGAGAACTCATGACAGCAGCGGTTGAGGATGTCGCAAGGGATTGTTGCCCTAAAAGATCAATCCAGGCATCCAATCCACCAAGCAGGAGGGCTGGAGGCCGTCCGGCCTTCAACGGCTTGTATGCATTGAACTCGTAAAGAGTATCATAGAGAGCTCTCAAATGGGGTGCTGATGTCCCCACCGGTGAGCCGGCGAGATAACTGACGGAATCGGCGCTTTGATCATAGTAAACCACAAGGTCGTATTCGTTCCGTTTCTCAAACAAGACCTGCTCATGCTCCGGTGAAACAACGAGTCGCTCCTCTAGTTCTTCCGCCGACACGTTCTCTTTCAGAACCACAGGTTCTATGCAGATGATAGATTTTGCATATACGTGACCATTATCATACTGGCCTCGGGCCCGAACATCGATCAGGAGCACATTGAATTTCCGCAGATTTTCAAGGAGGCTCTGTGCAGTTATAGTTGTGCTGTACGGCAAATCGGGTGAGTTGCTTCGCGTCTCTCGCGCCGAATCCAACCCATTGGGCGTCAGAGATCTATACGGATTGTCATCAAAGCCTGCCCGGGTTGGACTGACACGTGGTGAGTTGCTGAATTGTGAGTATCTTGGATTTCCTGAACGTGCGCTCTCCGTTGAGCTTCTTGGTGGGTTGGATGTTGGCTTTGATGGAACGGTGAAGACAGGGCTATATGCCGGGTCCGGGGCACGTGGTAACGATGTGTTAAGCGGAACCTTCGCTGGAAGGGTCGGCACACTAGATGAAGAGCCCATACCGCGAGGTCCTAATGGACGTCTTGGCGGTGGGGAGCTGTATGTCCCAAGCGGTACGTTCGACGAATGAAGTGGGGTCTGCCCTACAGATCCTATAATTGGGCTTCCCGATCCAGCAGTACTTGCACCCGGCAGGTACTGGTTGGAAGGCGGAGACGCCCTGAGTTTGGCAAAACGTTGCGCAAGCATATCTTCTGGAGGACTGGAAAATCTTTGCAAATGCGCCTCTTTGTCGGGCATTTTCTGATACTCAGTCGGACTTGGCATTCTAGCTAAGTTTGTTCCAGACTCTCGATTCTCACGGCCTCGTGGCGTGACCGAGGTTTGTTCTGGGGATCTGAATGTAAAGACACCGGTTGGCTGCATGCCACTGACCAAATTATCCTCGATGATGTCCTGCTTGATCGCATCCATAGTGCCTTGTTTGGACCGCACCGCCTTCACTAGATCGGCGAACTCCTTATACCAATTAGGGCGTTGGCTGGCGGTTCGATAGTCTCGATGATGGGGAATGAGATTGATAGTGATCTCAGAGGCTCGAAGGTACTGGACATAGGCTTTATCGTTGTAGTTGTCATCTGCGAGGTTCCTTGCCCTTTCGATTGCATCGGCAGCCGTTGGCAAGAGAATATTAAGCTATGATCCCTGTTAGAAGAAATGAATCCAGTCAGTTTTCAGCAAGTGTTGCACATACCGGTGTAGTATCATCGACATTTAACGCAGCAGCCTGGTCTTGCAGGTCTTTTATATTGGGGAACCGAGGTCGCCGCGGTGGGATGGGAGGGGCCTTGCCCGTTGGATACAAATCTGGTCTGTTGACATGTCCGCTGGAATTCATGCCGTCACCCACCGAGCAAGGACGCCGGCTGTCCTTCCACGGTGGTATTTTTGGGGGGGATGGCAAGGTCGCCGCATCGGAGGACATGGTAGATCCAGGCAGCGATAAGCGGACTTAGCGCATAGTTATGTCTAAGATCAGGGGGGAGGGGGGAGAATCGAGGCAGGCCACTGGCGTAACCAATCCGCCTAGAGATTTATCAAGTTCAAATAAACAAATACAAATAACGAAAGACCAGAGTAAAGAGGACAGATCCAGGAACACAATGCGGGATGCCTCTGGGGTAATCAGATGACAGTATTTCACCGCCCCCAGCCTATGACGCCAGGGGCTTAGTCACTATTGAGGTGCCTGGAAGCTCCTCCTCCAACTTACCAGCCTGATCTTCATATTTGCTGCATTCAAGTGTCTTGGCTCTCTGCAACGCTACTTTGATCCGTGTCACTTTAATATTATACGCGCATCGGGTGTTCCGTCCTCACCATGGCAGGCTGGTTCTCTTCAACCTCGCCGCTCGATGAGCAAATCGAGCGGGCAACAGCTTCCTCTCTGTGAGTTTTGATTGCCGCCTTGTTATCATACCTATATGTACCGGGGCTACCGGGTTGATCTGAAATGAATTATCATATGGCTAACTCACTACTAGGGAAGACATTGCCCTCAACCTAGAAATATCAGATATGGTTCGATCAAAGAGCGTTCAGCCCAAGGATGGAATGAGGTCTTTAAAACGACGACTCGAGAATAGGAATCCCAACATCCAGCTGGCCACACTGAAGGTAAAACATTACTCCCCGTTGATGATAGTTAGAACAGGCGCTGATAAGCTCGCTCCTCTAGTTAACGGATACGTGTGTCAAAAACGGAGGCACACATTTCCTGGCCGAGATCGCGTCTCGGGAATTCATGGATAACCTTGTCTCATTGCTGAAATCCGAAGGCGCTCCCCTTAATGCCGAGGTCCAGGGGAAAATACTGGAACTTATTCAGAACTGGGCTATGGCTGCACAGGGCCGCATGGATTTGATGTATTTGGGAGAGACATATCGCAAGTTGCAGAGCGAAGGATATCGGTTTCCACCAAAGACAGAAATGAGCGGCAGTATGCTGGAAAGTAGCGCAGTGAGTGTGCCTCAAAACCTTCGCTCTGAAGCGGAAGCTAACTTGTGAATTTGTCTCAGCCTCCAGAGTGGATCGACTCTGAAGTCTGCATGCGATGTCGGACTGCCTTCAGTTTCATGAATCGCAAACACCACTGCCGTAACTGCGGCAACGTTTTCGATGCTCAGTGTTCAAGCAAGACCATTCCTCTACCACATCTTGGAATCCTGCAGCCGGTCAGAGTAGATGATGGATGTCATGCCAAATTGACCTCCAAGTCATTTGCGCCACCAGGAATTTCGGATCGATCCGCATTCAAAAACAACTCGATCAGCAAATCTAACACAATGGAACCTCGTGCCGGTCAAGCGGATACAGGATTCGATGACGATCTGCGGCGCGCGTTGCAAATGAGTCTCGATGAAGCCGAGGGCAAAGGTTCTTCTGGGTTTGTACCGCAGACAGGCAACGCTCCAGAACCCGCCAAGACTGCTCCAGCACCAGAGGATGTGGACGAGGAAGATGCGGATCTCAAGGCTGCGATTGAAGCATCCCTGCGTGATATGGAACAACACAAGCAAAACCATGCGGCCGCATTGAAGAACGTGCCCACTCCAAGTTCTATCTTGCGCGATTCCTCTAGCACGCCCACTCCGTTGCCTAAAAATCGATACGAACTAACCCCTGTTGAAACTGAGAATATTCATCTCTTCTCTACACTGGTTGATCGGCTCCAGCATCAGCCGCCGGGCACAATCCTGAGAGAGCCACAGATCCAGGAGCTATATGAGAGTATTGGTGCGCTTCGACCAAAGCTGGCTCGAAGCTATGGAGAGACCATGAGTAAGCATGGTAAGTTCAGCTGTCTCGCCATTTTTATGTATAGAACTGGAAACTAATCGTCACAGATACATTATTGGATCTCCATGCCAAGCTCTCTACGGTTGTACGTTACTATGATCGGATGCTGGAAGAACGTCTGACGAATGCCTATTCACAACATAACCTTGGCCATGGAGCTGTTCCTGGGGCGGCGCAATATCCGAATCTTCAGTCAGGGTTCCCTGCTCACGCTCCCAACGTCCAAAGTGGAGCCGAGAACTTCTATTATGGAAATCAAATGGACAACTCTCGCCCACCTACTATGTATGCACCGCAGCAGATAAACGGCAACGGGTTTCAAGGTCCACCCAGCGCTGTCCAGAATTCCGCCTACCCATCACAACCTCAATATGGAGCCCCCACAAATGAGCCTCACGGTCACAATTGGGGTGGAAATACCTACCCGACCCTTGGATCACCTTCACCTAGCAACGCCATTCACAATAACTATACCAATACGCCGGCACCAAGTGCCCCGGCTCAATATTATGCAGGATCGCACGACCCGGACTCAGTGAAGCCACCCGGCGCAGAACCCGCATACCAGCCGTCGCCCGTTATGCGCCGGGACTCCCAGTATCAGGCCAACGCACCTCCCAGCGGTCCTACCCCTGTGCCCGAGCAACATGCATCTGCCGGCTATGTGCAATCGCCAGGCTATTCTGTACCGCCTACTGCGCCATCACTTCATCAGCAGGAAACTGGCCCTTCTCAGCCTTACTATTACCAGCCAGAGTCTCAGCCTCAACAGCCCCCTAACACTGTGCCGTCTGCCTACCCCTCAATTAATGGTGGACAACCGGGGTCGTATGCACAGGAGACTTCGCAGCCGCCTTATCAACAACCAGCACGGCCAGTGGAGGAAAACTTGATTGAGCTATAACATAATTACATTTCTTTGGGCGTTATTTAATCCTTCTATCTTTGTGTGTGTTTTTCTTTTTTGTCCGATGATACCTGAAGACCTTTTAGCAGATTGAATGTGTATGTAGCTTGAAGCGAATGAATGAAGAGATCTCAAGTATACATGAAAGGGGCACTGCCCAAGGGTGTTTTTTTTATAAAAGAAATCATTGTTACTATGTACTAAACCTGTCCACCTATATTCCATTTATAACCCTTCCCCAGAAGCAACATGTTTGCCTTAGGCATTCCACATTGTTACCCGCTCCTTAATCGCCGAAGACAGCGAGATCACCCTCTCGCTTCTTCACTTCTCTAATTCGCCCCGGATTTCTCTCCTGTTCTTCTTTTCGCATTCCATTTGATTCTTCATTTGTTATTGGCGCGAACCGGTGTAACCCGGCTTCCAACTATTGAGTCTTGATTGCTTTTTGCCTGCATGCTCTCCGATCTGCCGTGAGACCTCTTTACCAACTTGCCTCGGCCAATCCCCACATTCTACGCCTCCGTGAGCACAGCTGATTACCCGCCTGTGGCTCCTCTGGGAGCGTTTCGCTTACCGCCATGCCTACCTCTAACGCCTCAAATACCTCTTCCCCTGTCAAGCGCCCCGGTCTTGGTCGCCGTGCGGTGTCCTCCCATGCAGTCGTCACGCGCACCGCCAATCCTAATGACCTGTCGCTGTCTCACACGCAGAAGACACTTCTACATCATAAACCTCACCGCGCTCATGTTGTTGGTCGCAATCACCACCGCAACCCCTCTACCGGCAAAAACTTCAACAAACTTCAACGATTCCAACTAGGTCCCGAGACTGCTGGGCGGCATCATCAGCGCAAGAAGTCGGCCCCCGCAACTCCAGTAGCGAGTCCAAAGGAAGGCGGGCGCGTTCGCTGGGATAACGCCGTGGATGATCATACAACTGCTCCTTCCATGAAGAGAAACTATTCCACTCCTGTCTTACGCCGGAATCCATCAGCTGTTGGGAAGAAAGCGTTGGTGACTGAGCGGCCGCCCTCTAGCACGGTAAAGAAAAAGACGGTCGGCTTTGAGTTAGGGGATGACGAGACCGACGACGCTGAGTGGGAAGATACCACGCAGTCACCCGAAAGTACGAGGCGCAACTCGGTCGCACCATCCAATCCCAGTGCAGACAATAGTACCGTTCTTGTCGACCACCTTACCTTTGTCAAGCGACCATATCCACAAATGCCTCGAGCGACCAGTCTTCCCGAGTCGATCACCACCAAGTTCGTCCGACAGCGCACTGAACTAGATGAAAATGAGGATGAGGATGAGGAAGCTAAACAGCAGGACTCGGAAGAAGAGGCTGAGGGGTCTAGTCAGCACACGGAACAGGGCGACATAGCAACCCGCCTGCTAAGTCCTACGCACCCATCCAAAGCACCCCCTGCCATGTCCTCTATCTCGGCTATGGTGAAGCCAGAAGCCAAAGGTCCCAATCCTGCATCGCGTAGTAGCGCATCTCTCAACCTGGCTGCTGGCCAGGACAACGCTCGGCGCACATTCTCTACCACCAGCATGGCCAGTATGCCGGGCTCTCACCCCCAAGCTACCTCATCCTCTATGGAAGGTGGAGTCTCGAGGTTCATTTTGAACAACAAAAATAGCATGCAGGCATCTTCTCGCACTGATTCAGACCCAAATACCCCCTCGTCGTTCCTCCCGCACTACCACCCTCAAACACCGCCCTCTCCGAACAGTGCAGCGGCCAAATTGGCCGCATCTCCTGCACGGCCGCGTGGTGCTGACCTGCCTTCTCGCACACAGCAGAAGCTCTGGCTCCAGCGGACCGCCACCCTTAATAACTCCCCTCCTGATAACCATGGAGTGACCACAGCAGTTCCGCCGTCTGCCATTGACCCAACGTTTATTGCCGCTAGCCACAGCACTTATGACGCCGGCAGGGGGCTCAACGGCGACGGTCGAGCTGGCGGTGCAGGACACGACAGCGAAGCCCGTCATATCCGCAAGGCATACGAGAAGACATCTCTGGAATTGATGGTCGTGCGACGTTTCCAGTCTCCCACTGGCCAGAGCTTCGCTCGTCTTCGTCATATTGTTCGAGCCAACAAAGCGGAGAAAGGATCAGCTCTCGGCAAACCAGTCGCCTCAGCAACCTCGCTACCCCTTCTGCAGCAAGGGAAACGGCCCAATCGCCTCAGCTCCAGCCCTGCATCTAAATCCCAATCGCGTAATCCAACCCCCACTGCTTCTGAAGATCCAGCGAAAAACAACCAACCTATCAATACCGCAGAGGCTGCCAAGTCCAACGATCCGTCTCATCGCATCCTCTCCACTTCGGCCGAAGCTCCGCGTGACCTGAGTGGTGACAATGACGAAGCATTCCAGATTAACGACAGCGCCATGCTGATCCGCCGGATGTGGGAGAGCCGGGAGGTCGCCATGCCTGGCTAATTTATGAATTTTCACTTTTTCCCCCTCAACCTCCTTATGTTTATGATGGTGAGCTCTATGGTTCGGCGTTCGCATTCTGGTTTTTTTTTTTTTCATTCCAGCGATCAGGTTGAACATGATTTATCTTTGTTCTTTTCGCTCTGCACTGCACTTTTATGTTGATATGAGTAGCCAATGCCACGCATTTACATGGTAATCACAATCCACTATGCTCTCTACTTCCAGTAGAGTTTCTCTAGCCCATCTCTTCACCCCCATAGAAGCACCGTCATAGATCACGAACAATCGTACAACGTCAAAAGATAGTTGGTCGCCGTTTGCCAGTGTTGTTGCGCTGAACTTCGACGACTCTTTACTCGCAAGGACGCCGCGTGCAGTCGATCAAATGCCGAAATCGTCTAGCTAAAATGGTTGGCGTAGAGTTCCGTTACATGTAGAGCGATATTCCTGTTGGTACTAAACATTTACTTGAAGCGCAAACGAGAGCAGCTTGACAGCATTCTTGTTTGGGGGGTAAACTGCCCGAGATAGAACGGTTCTACCATGATTGTCCTGCAGATGCCCGAATCGTCTCGCGGAGTGTTGATATCTTTAATGCGCAGCAGATTTTCATCCCCTTGTGCCAGCACATGGTCAACAAGTGGACCGTTTTCCCTTGGTCATCGCCATTCTCGTCGGCACCAGCGTCGAGAAGTAGGTTGGCAATATTCGGGTTGGCCTGGAGGTTCGCATTTCTGTTTACTTGAACAATGTTTGCACGACCTCGGAATAGCGTTTCCCAATGGTTTCGAGAATAGGGGAGGTAGAAGTTGACTTTCGCCTATTGGATCACCATGATAGCCGTGCTATCAAATCTTCATCGGTCAACATGGGTGTCAAAGTCGTCAAAGTTGCCAACATGCTTGATCAGCATACGAGCAATATTCGTTTGGTCCATGGTATTAGCAAACCATATTGCTCGTCCATATTGTGTTCTGTCGGTGGCATGATTTTTGAGAAGGCCGACTAACTCTTCTAACCATACAGTCCGGCATATTGCAAGGGAGTCATATTGAAGTGGTCCGCGCTGTTCACAAGCTGGAAGGGTCTGAGCTCTCCTCAATGAGGCTCTCAAGCCAAGGGATATTCCCAACCACCGAGGCAACGTGTATTTCCAACGTTCGATTTTGGATTCCTGGCTTAGGCTTCGGATCTAAACCCTCTACATTCTTTGGGATGTAGTCGAACCCCACAATGAGCCAAAATAGTCCCAGGGTAGAGTTATCAGCAGCAAAGAATGCCTAATTATTCCTGAACATTGCTCTTGCATCTTTACCGCAATGGCGGGCATGCCTATACCAGTACCTAAATGTGTAGCATACCAGCTCAGCCTGATCAGGGGGGAAATTTTGGATTGTTGATGAAAAGTTCTTTGGGTGTCTTCCTGGAAAATATCCTAAAAATAAACTCATCGTCCATCTCGAGGAATCTGATAGGAGATTTGTCGCCCTATATCCTAAATCAGGGATCGACTCGAGACGCTCGAGGCATCTATTGGCAATGTAAAAGTGTGCTAGATCTTCAGCAAACCAGAACTCTTCCAATTCGGGGTCGGAGTTGGTCGCGAGATATTCCTTTGCAGACTGATGAACTAGTGTGACATTGCCAGAACGACCGTACTTGTCATTGCTGTATATTTGAAGAAACCCGCCACAGATCTTGATCAGATCTTGAATTGTTTTCAGTCCTATGACTATCTTGTCATGAGCCAGCACAGCGAGGAGTTCGCTAGGACTCAGTGACTTTGTGGAAACGGCGAGCCAGTGGAGGAGAGTCACCACTATCGGTACGAACTTCTGGTGCTTCTGTTTGATTTGGGCGAGTATTCGGCTGTACATCTCAGGCAGTCCCCTCGGGATCCTCTTCATTGTATCAAGAATCTCGGTGTGAGTTTCCAATGTCATCATCTCATTGACCACAAATCCCACCCACAGGAAGCTGCCTTCGGCACTCCGCAGCAAGTGAATCTCGATCCTTTCCCGGGTTTTAAGATCGAAGTCATGGGCACAACACAGATCATCCATTTTAGAGTGTATAAAAGTTCGAACATACCGATTCACCTGTTCGCCATGATTCAGATTCAGATTGATAGCGGGCATCAAGCTCAAGGCGGGCAAAGGTCGACTGACGATTGCCAATTTCAAGTTTGTCAGCCTCGTTGACTTGAACAAATCCCTGAATCTGGGTAGCAGAAATGCGCTCGCATTGTCACCACACTCATCGAGTCCATCAAGTACGCAAAAAAAGTTGCCAAGAGAGTGATTCTTGAGAGCCTGAAAAATAAGCCAGAGACCTTCCGGAGTGTCCAGAGTCAGCTTTGCTATTGCACCGCCGTCGAAATTAAGCCAAACGTATGACCCCAGCTCGGGGCGCTTTTTGAGGATTTGATAAAGCAGTCCTCGGAGGATTGAACATGCGTTGTTGCGTTCAAGATCTCCATGAAGGCAGAAAAAAATAGATCACATCCTCATTTCGGTTGTGCTTCGTGTTCTGCTCAAGGAGTCCTTGAGCATGACAAGGAGCTCGGTCAAATAAATGGAGAGCATCGTCTTCCCTATGCCAGGAGCACCAATTATGCAGAACGATGATTTATCACGCTCTCTCCACGAGCGGTAGATTTCATGTGAATTGATCCACTTTCCAGTTCCCTCGACAGGACTTCCTTTGAAGCTCTTGAGTTTCTCTTGGTCGATCAAAGGGTTAGTCAAGAACAGGGCATCGCAGCACTTCTTTGCAGTGCTATCTATTGCACCACTTTGGTTAGAAACACGATTGAGGTATAGTGGTATCCTATTCATTCAGATCCTAATGCTTCAAGTAGCTCGTGTGCACCCGAATTCTACCAGAACTTAGCAGGGCCGTAAATTAAGCCCCACTAGCTCTTACAACGATAGGATGGAAGTTTTCCTCCACGCCTATAGGGAAGGTAGAGTGATTGCCGTAAGGGTGAGCTTGCGCAATCAACACAATTTGCATCAAAAGAATAAGCTGGCCAAGTAGGTACAAACTAAAATTATACAATTCATATTATTCATATTCGCAAATATCTATCTGTGTAGTATACAAATACAATTAGAAATGGCATATATACTTCGAGAAGGTGATAGCTTCTAGTCAGGCAGTAATCCAAGAGATTTATGTCCAGCACACTTAGTCGTAGGTAAGGCTAGACACATGACAATTTCCATTGTGGATTTAACGAAAAAAGAAAGAAAAAAGAAAGAAAAAATCGTCTGGCAGTGGCCCCAGGGTCCCGGCTGCTATACATCCGGGGCAGGGGTGGAGATGGCCTGACCTGATGATTAAGCGCCAATCATGGCCCCTTGATTTGTCCTAACCCTAACTATATATGGCCTCATACCTCATATACAAACTGCTACTTTTGTTTATCTTCAACTATGGATCTCGTATCATTGGTAGCAAGTCAGATCCTGCGCATCGCATACTACACAACTGGACTTGTTCTGGTTTCAATCGTGCTAAATGTGATCAACCAACTTATCTTCTACAATAGAAATGAGCCACCTGTTGTATTTCACTGGGTTCCTTTCATTGGAAGTACAGTCGCCTATGGCATGGATCCCTACCAGTTCTTCTTCGCTTCTCGTGCCAAGGTGTGTATATCTTGTAGCTCTTGATGCTTCCAAAGTGACAACACCTAACGAGAATAGTACGGCGACATCTTCACCTTCATTCTGCTAGGCAAGAAAACAACCGTATACCTCGGGGTTGAGGGCAATGAGTTCATTCTCAATGGAAAGTTGAAGGATGTCAACGCCGAAGAAGTTTACGGCAAGCTAACGACGCCCGTCTTCGGATCTGATGTTGTCTACGACTGTCCCAACTCCAAACTCATGGAGCAAAAGAAGGTATACCTGCTTCTGACCATTCATCACACATCCCATATCCAGAGCTAATACCCAAGTCTCCTAAACTAGTTTATCAAATACGGCCTAAGCCAAGAAGCCCTAGAATCCTATGTCCCCCTGATCGCCGACGAAACAAGCGGCTACATCAAATCATCCCCCAACTTCAAGGGTCAATCCGGTACCATTGATCTCGCCGCCGCCATGGCCGAGATAACCGTCTTCACAGCAGCCCGCACTCTCCAAGGCGAAGAAGTACGCTCAAAACTGACCTCCGAGTTCGCCGAGCTCTTCCACGACCTCGACCTCGGTTTCACCCCAATAAACTTCATGCTCCCCTGGGCACCGCTACCCAACAATCGCAAGCGAGATAGAGCCCACGGGCGTATGCGCGAGATTTATCTGGAAATTATCCAAGCGCGACGGGAAGCCGGAGAATCAAACAACGTCAACGGCAGGGATAAGACCAAAGGCACAGACATGATCTCGAACCTAATGGGCTGCGTGTACCGCAACGGAACTCCAATCCCAGACAAGGAGATCGCTCATATGATGATCACACTGCTGATGGCGGGCCAACACTCGTCGTCCGCAATTAGCTGCTGGATCCTTCTCCGACTCGCCTCGCAGCCCGAGATGACGGAGAAGTTGTACGCCGAACAGATCCAGAACTTGGGTGCTGATCTCCCGCCGCTGCAGTACAAGGACATGGAGAAACTTCCGCTGCACCGCAACGTGATCAAAGAGACGTTGCGTATCCACTCGTCTATCCATACGCTTATGCGGAAAGTGAAGAATCCGATGCCGGTGCCTGGGACAAACTTTGTTGTTCCGCCGTCGCACACGCTACTCTCTTCGCCTGGCGTTACGGCACGGGATGAGCGTCATTTCCGTGATCCGTTGCGATGGGATCCTCATCGCTGGGAGAGTCGAGTTGAGGTTGAGGATTCTTCCGATACGGTGGATTACGGGTACGGGGCTGTCTCCAAGGGAACGCGCAGTCCGTACTTGCCGTTCGGGGCCGGTAGACATCGTTGTATCGGGGAGAAGTTTGCGTATCTTAATTTGGAGGTTATTGTTGCCACGCTTGTGAGGGAGTTCAAGTTTTTCAATCCTGAGGGGAGGGAGGGAGTGCCAGACACGGATTACTCGGTAAGTCTTTTGGTTCTTTTGGCTTGCGTTGATGAGGATATGTGACTGACTTCTTTCTAGTCTCTCTTTTCACGTCCTATGCAGCCGGCGACTGTGCGATGGGAAGTCCGTTCATAGGGCTGGAAACTGAACATTGTTAGTCTTAGCTTTGATTCTGAAAAAGGCGTCTAAAGGTTTGTATCTTGAAAGAGACAAGTCGATAAGTTTACGAGAAAGTAGTGTATCAATCACAGACAGTCTATCACGCTCTATACTGGTCTTTAAAAGTGACCAGCACTTCTATCAGACGCCAAATTCGCCCAAACAGATTCTAAATTGATAAACAAGAAGACTGAACATGTGAATAAGTGCAATGGATATGCGCAGATGGTGGGAGATCCCAAAGAACCGCGGATACTGTAGTTCAAGCAATCATAGTTCGGTGGAAATTGAATGGAAGCCGAAAGTTTACAAGAGAAAGTATCCCCAGACCTGAAATATGAAACCACAGAAGAAAAGCTAACGAGAGAATGAATGCATTCTTCCCACGTTTTTATGCATCATTCTTGCCCCTACCGCGTTGATTACCGCCTCCACGACGACCATTAGCATTGCCAGGGACCCCTCCAGCCCGATTTTTATTCGGGGTTTTTTTAGCCTGGGCTGGGGTCTGGCCAATCGGATTCGTCTTGGGCGTTGTATGCCCAGAGCTTGGAGCCGATACGCGTCTGTGATCTTGGGGAACAGGTCCATCGCCGGTATTCTTGTTGCCTCGACGCTTTCGCGGGCCACCGTCAGCACCAGGCGCCTTGCCACCTCGTCTGCCCTTTCCAGGGCTCGGTTCATTTGGCTCGGGGTCTACCAGTCCTTGCACACGCTTGCTTTCTTGATCCCACCATTGCTGGAACTCCTGCTCGGCCTGGATCTCTTGCATTTTATGCTTGGCTGTGGCTGCTTCACGGATCGCTTCCTTTTCGGTCTGTTGCTGGAGCAAAATGGTCGACAGAGAGTATGAGCCAGATGGAGAACCTGATCCTATTGGGTCAGGACGTGGGATGTGACGAATTGACTGAATGGCTGGCTGTGGTGATGTTGGTTGATTGTTATGGGTTATTGTCGAAGGTCCCGGCGTGGAAGGTTTTGAATGAGAAGAGGGTCGCGGGTTGCTTGACACACTGCGACGTGGTGTTTGCATAGGTGTAGCCACTGGCTTTGACTTTGGCGGCGGGGTGCCAGCCACAGTCTGCCGCATAGTCATGGACTTTGGAGGTGATTTAACAGCATCGGAAGCTGGCACGCTTTGACCTGGCAGAGGACCGAGTTGAGGAAGCGACGCTGGAGAGGAAGGTACTGGCTTCTGCCAGGGGTTCTGTGGTGTATCCTTCACCTTCTGTTGGGCAGCCATCTGCTCTTGTATCTGTTGTTGCTGAAGCTTCTTTCGTTCCTTCTGAGAGATTTTGGGTACAAAGCTACCGCTGCTTTCGCGTCGATCTGCCATGCCCAGCGTGAGGTTTGATACCCGGGACTGCAACGCTTCTCCTATGATGTCTTTGATATCCTTCTTGGAACTCGAAATCATTGGCGAGGTCCATGGCGCAGAAGAGGGATTAGATGATGATGCTAGAGCTTGTTTCTGGTTTCGAGCGATTGCCCTGGACTCAGACGGGGACTGTGCTAGGAGTGGGTCTTGTGGAGAAGACATCTGATTCTTCAAGAAACTGCGATCGCCCAAGGACTCGGTCTCTGGGACGCTTGCCCCCAAAGCCGGGGAGTCAGGGTATGATCGATTTTCAGGTATGCCTTCAGTGAACCGAAGTCCACGCATAGCACCCTTGCCTTTCGAAGCACTTGGCGACATAAGGGTTTCATCGTCCATTTGAAACATTAGATCCCCAGCCGACTGCCTCGGCTTCAGCATTGGGCTACTACCAACGTTTGGTGATTCTCCAGATACACTGGTCTTCGCTTTGCGTACAGACGGAGATGAAGTGACCTTCTCGTTAGGCGTTGGTCGGGCTCGCGCATCATAAGGTTCGAGACGACCAAGGCGGGACTGCAAAGCCATGGCATCGATCCTTCGTTGCTTATCTGCTTCCACGGAGCTGACAATTTCGGGGTATTTCTCGAAGACATACTCCTCAGAATTGCGCCCACGGGAGATGGGCCAGCATGCTAACTGATTCTCGCGGCAGATCAGATCCAACTCCCAAAGGAGAGTAGTATCCAAATCTTCGAGATATCTATTGGCGAGCATGGCCTCGAGATTGAGACAGATATATTCCAGGGCAGCATCCTTGAACTCTGTGACGCAACAAGGGGCGATGGAATTGAGCAAATAGCACACGTTGCGTGTAGTGACAAAACGACCGAGCATCTTCTGACACACTTGAGATAGCCGGTCGATCATCAACTCATTTGCCACGAACATTACATCCAGAAGCAAATCAATGAAGTCATCGAGATCATTGGTCCGGACTTCATCAAACAGCCGTTCTTCTGTATCGGCATACAGGTAACGCAGGACAAATTCAAATGTAGAGCGATCAATGTGCTTTAGGTCGACATGCACATTCTGGTTTGGGTCCACTTTACGCGAATCTAGCCATCTCCCACCCGCATAGCCATGGAAAAGAGTGTCAAAGAACGGGCATCTCTGGCACACGACTTGGCTGTGCACTCTGATTGTATCTCCTTTGAGCTGTACAACCACGTCCGCGCTGTCAAATAAGAATGGGTGATTGATGGCATGAGCCATATCCATTTTCAGGCTTCTTTGCGGCTCAACCATCAGTCGTGCTGCCCGCTCCAGCGCTGGCAGGCCTATTTGAGTAGAAACTCGCATAACTTCAGTGCGAACCTGCCGAAAACGGGCCGAGTTTGCGGGCGAGCTCCTTGCTAGGCGCCAGACATCGAGAATGCCGTCTGTGTAAAGGAAAAACACCACATTCATAACGGTCAAGAAATCAACCCCTTGAAGGCAGATCTGGGGATGTCCGTCCTTCCCGTATTCGATCTCAAAGACGTCTGGGACGGACGAATAATATGATTGCCGAAACTCGACCAACGCCTTTCCTAAAACTGGAATACGGCCAGCTATAAGAAACTCATGCACAGGAATGGCAGAGTCGGATAGAGAGCTGGTCACCCAAACAGTTCCCTCGGTCCATACAGAAAGAAATTGGCTTTCAATATCTGGGGATGAAAGTATGGCTCTTTGGATACTTTTTCCGGCGGAAAGTATAAGAGGGATATTCTGAGCGTCATCATCGAGGATCGAGTCTAACTCTTCCAGACCTGGCATTGCGAATGGGGACAATGGCAACATATCATCCCAAAGGCTGCTGTGCTCGACATGAATTTGTTCTCTAGTCACTTCACAGTCACGTTGAGCGACAGCGTAAGCCCCGAAGGCATTGCTGCGCACTGCCACTGCCCGTGAGAGACCAGGTATGCGGGCAAACTTGTAATCTTTCGAGGCTCCCTCCTTGTTCTTTGTCCGCCGTTCTTTTCTCCATGCAGATCCAGATGTTGTACAGATGATGATCGAACCGTCTTGTCCAACATCAACATCGCTCGCTGCCATGTATGATTTCTTAACGGACCATGCTCGAACAGGGGTGGCTAACGAATTCCGAATCTTTGCAGGATTGGTTGTAGACGTCAAAGCCGAAGAATTATCGGACTGGTTGGCTTGAACAGTGAACACATCACCGGAGCTGGATAATGCACATATAGTGTTGCCCCCACATACAATCTTGACGACGCGATTCGCAGCCTTGTCGTACCTGGTTACCATAAAGCTATCCCTGATAAATCTCGAGCTCACCTCCAGAGGGAATGAAAGCTTTGAATAACCATATGACGAGAAAACCCAGACTTCGTTGTTTTGCAGAAGCACGGTAGTAGCACGGTCAATGGCGGCCACCATCTTAATTGGACAATTGAAAAGGGATGCTCCAACGCGCCGTGGTGTCGTTTGTACTTCAAGCGAACGAGCATCCGAATCGACCAAGCCAAGCTGACCTTCATTCTTGCCAAACGTATAGAGGCCTGAGGTACTGAAGACCACCGAGTGGATAGACGACGCTGCTGCACCTATGATCGTTTCTTTCTTGAACGGATTGAAGATCTGGCGAGGAGTCGTCTGGATGGGAATATCGTTTTTGTTGCTAGTCCTCGGCAGGCCATAGCCAAGTTGTCCGAACTTGTTGCTTCCCCAGCTGAAAATCTCACCCTGCTCGGTAATTGCCAGGCTATGATCTTGACCCAGAGCAGCCGATACAACTTTCTTCCCCTCTAATCCACCCGTTTCAATACAAACAAAGGTGAAACGTGTCGACTCATCTCCTGTTCCTAGGCGCCCTCCAGGTCCAAATCCACACATGAAGAGATTAGCCTCGGGATCATCTGTGATGATGGCGGTATGTAGTTTGGACATGATAATGTCTTGGAACTTCATTGGCTTGTTTGTGATCAAAGTAGGCAGCTCGGTCGGTTTGATCTTGGGGACGCTATCCTCAAGCCCTAGGTGTTCCAATTTCGCTTGGTATTCACGGTAAAATCGATGCAAAAGATGTTCGGGGCGCTTCAACACGATTCGCTCAGGGAATTGTCTGTCATCCTGGTCCCCTAGACCAAGGTTCAAGTTTTTGTTGCTTCCTAGTGTGAAGATTTCATCGGCGGAAATATCCACGGCCCCTTTCAGGGCACTTCTAAGAGCGTAAGGCCCATCCTCTCCGTCATCTCCAAAGTTTGAGGCAGCAGCGTTGGAAGCAACATCACTTCCCAGAGCATCGTCACCAAGATCTGGGGTCGGCCAGTTTTCAGAGAGATGCTTAATGTCGCGGGCTCTAATAGTCGCCCCGAAGACATCAAAGGGACTGCAGCCCTCACGGTCCTTGATCTTGATCAGACCACCACTCGGATGGCTCGTATTTCCACCTTTACTGAAATCCGTCATGTCCTGCACGTCGCGCACCATGAGCGCCAGAGCAATTGTGGCGTTACCGGTGTAAAGAGCCCTATGCAGAGCCGTCCATCCACTCTCCCAATCCTGCACATAGATATCGACGAACGGAACTTCCAACAAAGCGCGTGCGAATTTCAAGGCGGTAGGTTTCGAGGACGAGGCGACATGATGCAGTAGGGTACGGCCGTAATGATCGCGGGCATTAACATCGGCGCGCGACAAAGTCGCGCTCCCGCGCGGGAAGGCCACCCGGTCAGGCACGGAGGTCCCAGGTGATGACTCAAGATTCTTCTTACTTCTCGGTGGATTCGGAGACGAAGCAATCATGGACCCGGGGCTTCCAGCCTTCGATGACAGGTTTGTCGCAGCCCCGGAGGAACCCCCAGAGCCTCCTGCAGCTCGCGGCCCCGCGAACGTCGCGTTCGCCAGGAACCGCTGGAACCGCTCGACATCATCTTGAATGAAACACTCCCAAAGTCTGTTACTCATGTGCCCGGAGTGGTCGACGCGCCGAATCTCTTATCAGACCCAAGCTGAGCGTCGCCGTCACCACAGTGGGGTGAACCGCGACGGGGAAGCTGGGTGATAAGAGAGCTCCGGTTCAAGGAGAAAGGATAAGAATTGCCGACGCTATATAGGTCGACGCGATCTCGATCTCAGTGTCACAAATTTTCGGAAGCGGATTTGACGCGAAATCGATTGTGGGCTCGGAGTATGCGCGTGTGGGGAAAGTGGTTATTTGGCGGGGGAACTTGAAATTTGTGAAGAGGAACAAGGGGTATTTGACGGGGAGTTGGAAGATGTATGTCTCGAGATTCCCAGGTTGGAAAAAGCAAGGTGTCCTGGGGTCGCACTTATCAGAAGCCCGGTTTGCCCTCGATGTCATCCGTGGATGGGTCCGCCCGTACAGTTGACTACAACGACATGGGGGTAAAAAGCACATACATGTACATATCCGATACATCTATATCGGAGACTTCGGGTCATTTCGAACTCATTGAACTATATATCAAAGCATGCGTTTAATGAAGTACTTGGTACTTCAACACAAATTTCACAACCAAGTATAGAGAAAATACCCAAAACAGGTACTTATCGAGAGTAGGATTTCCCGAGGTCAATAATATAGAGATTTAAAAGTCTATAGACTACAAACTTCTACGGCTTATCATTTCTTTTTGGCTTCCAAAGTAGAATATATCTTTTCAAGGGCAAGTTGGGGGAAAGAGACCATACTACCTATACTCCGTATTATGTGCCTACATGGACGTTATCGTCTACTGTGAAATTCATCTGACCAATAACGACGCGCACGTCCCTCCATGTGGACGAGAGGCGAGGATCATTTAGGGCCCGTGGGGAACTGATAGGATGCTTATGACATTTTCATTTGTAGAATTGCCTGCAACCTATCACACAGACCTACATCATAATCTTCCGACCAGTTTCCAGGTCCTTGATCCCTTTCTTCAGCTGCGCACGTTGCCTACCCAGCGCCGCATTCTCCCCCGCAATCTCCATTAACTGATCTTCCGTCAAATTCGCAACAAACTGGGGAGAGAAAAGTCCAAACGGCTTGTATGGTCCGGTGAGCAGACAGTAGCCGGTGGCTTGCATGCAGATTTTATCAACAAAACGCTTGGATGCGACCTCGTAGTAGGCTGCCAGAATGTCATGGATGTAACGGACGGTCCGTTCGGTGTTACTCGTTGGAGCTTTGGCCTCGTTTTCTGTGGACTCGTACTTCTCCCGGTGGCTAGTAGAAGGATGTCAGTATGTATAACCCATAGATCGAATGGATTAATTAGTCCAATATACTTTTTCTTTTGAGTTTCCTCAAGCTTCTCATGAAACTTGTCATTCAATGTCATCAGGTTCTAAACCCATGGTCTGGTGAACCTGTAGTAACTAGCCATTACAAAAGGCCTAATGATAATTTGCTCGAGCAGGGGAGCCTACTTCACGTATTGTTTCAGCGAAGGATTCGGAGTCGAGTGACTCCATATTGATTCCTCTCCATGCTGCCAAACGAGCAGTGTGCCCCGGGTCTTTATCATGTGCTGGAACGATGAAGGCACTGATAGTCCTCTCTGTGTCCGCCTTGATCCGCCGGAAGGTGATTTGAGTAGCAAACCGAGTGCACAGCCCACTATCTCTGGGGAACGACAATCTTGTAAGACCCTCAAGCACAGAGCTTTTGCCACTGGACTGGTCCCCCACGACGACAAGCTGGGGCAAGTTGACATATTCACCAAGGCTACAAGCTAGGAGCTGGTCGATCTTGTCCAGCAGCATTGGGTCACCGAGCCCTTGGCCAGGCAGCCTTAGGATAGACATAGCGACCATAGCGGTAGCGAGTGAAGATGGGTAAAAGTTAGAAGGTTAATCCTAGAATATCTACTGAATGAATGAAACGGCGAGAAGGGCAGAAGGAGAAGGAGACAGAGATGAGGGAAGGAGAAAGATAGGGATGGGGTAAGGATCAGGGCTATATTCCAAAAACAGTTCAATAATCTCAATCCCATCCTCTTCATCGGCCATTTAAACTGGCAATTTCAATAGAGTATCATTGTTGTTGTTCTTTGACTCTGTATCCGCATCTGTATAAGGTTAGCAATCACATCTCATCAAATTGCATTCTAAGGATCCTTGCTATACATACCATTCAATCTTGCTTCTGTGCGCTTTCAAACATGTGTCTAGACTACTAGGACATCTACCTCACCAGGAGGGGTGAGCTACCGGCCCTAGAGAAAGTCTTTTTATGTTCAAATCACCTACAACATAGGAGTGACCTCGGGACTATATATACAAGTCCATGCAACTACTTCTTGCATCTTTCAACTCTGTAATTAATTCAGATTATTCGATTCATTGATCTATTAACTTTATTGACTAAAACCAATCAATGCAGAGCCTCTTCATATCTTCCAGTTTGCTAGGCTCTCTCAAATGCACTGACAGAACGAATGATGGGTTTGCCATAACAACAATTCGCAGAATATTTGCTTTAATTTGAATACTTGGGCTTTTCCCACTTGGGCGGGATCACATCCAACATGTTTTTGAATCCTCCTGTGGTACGGTCATCAAAAGTCATCTCCTGGTCAATGGTAACCCTCTTTTGGTGAATTTGCACAAACCACCATGATGCGAGAGCCGCAGCCTGCTCCCGAACTGTGCGCAGATTCTGTCTAGGTGTGTTCCATTTGACTGGCAACGAGATACAATGGTCCCCCAGCCCATGCAGTGGTTGGTGGGTCAGGGCGGTTTGACCAGCTTTACACTTCTGGATTACAAAGAGCATAATCTCTGCATCACTATGGGTACCATTCCTCGCCTCCGGTGAGAGTATAACACTGACCCAGCAATAACCCTCTCCATCACGAGGATCCGGAACATGGTGCTTGCGGGTTACGAAGGGACTTGCCTGCACACGCATTTCGCCGGTTAGTAGAGTGGATAGAGTTGAGAACTAACTTTCAGCGGGAGAGGCCTGCGTTCTTCTGGATATTCTATTCTCTTTCAAGAGAAGAGGCTATTGATGACGCCAAGTTTTATCAGTCTGAAGGGGGAAGGGGTTTATGTAGTAACATCTGACCTGTGATGTTTTGATTGAATGGAATAAAGTGGGAAAGCTCAAAGAACTTTCGCTGCCACAATAACCGTTTCTATCAATAAAGAGACCGTTTCATTGTATCTAAGTTTAGATTCAAAGGGTATGTAGTAAATCAGCTGCTGAAAATGGTTACTGATCAGTGATTCTACAACTCATCTAAGATGGGGTTTTAACCGTAAGGATCCTGGGAGATCTTTATCAACAAAATGTGTTCCAGAGACTACGTCTGTATGTTGGCGCTTTGCGTGTGAGACACCAACCATCCAGCCTTCAGGCTGAATACTGATGTCCTTTGAAGGATAGCTACTATTTTAATCAAAGGTTATACATAGAAAAGTCTTAACCCCAAAGTATGCTTTTGCTTCCGCCTTTTTCTGCTCTCTATCTACACAACTGAGCAGGGGGAGAAAATATCTTAGAGACATCCATGTTGCAAGAAGACTACTATAAAGACTACTAAAAAGACATCACAAGGCCGCATCTGCGGCCCTCTACTCTTGTCAAAATTTATACATAGGAAAGTCTCTTGCACAAAGTATGCTTTTGTTTCCGCCTTTTTCTGCTGTCTAGCTATAAAACTGATGAGAAGGCGGAGAAAATATCTCAGACATCTATCTGTTGTAAAGAGAATATCTGAGACCACTAAAAAAACCACTAAAAATTACTACTAAAAACATCACAAGGCCGCACGTATGTCTACTCTTCTTTTTTGTAAGCCTTATAAGTAATCTATCTATCTTCAATGAAGAAAAAAATGAGGCTGACCCGATTTGAACGGATAACCTTGCGAACTGGAGTCGCACGCGCTACCGTTGCGCCACAGCCCCATGTTATGATATTACAGTTTTTTAATAGATATATGAAGGAGCCCGTATTTTCCTATTAGCCATGATCTATCACAGCTGGAGGTATACTTCCAAATTGAGCAACGAATGAAGCCCAACGTGGATCTAGCGGGGAAGATACCAGAGTAATAGATGGTTAGTGATCGTGATGGTATCCCGAGGTCACCGTTAGCATTGGTTATTGGGTTTGCGCTGACATGACTGCACGGCGTTAAAACTCGTAAGCCTCACGAAGGTGGAACATCGGCCTATCTCAGCAGGCTTCATGGCATGGGCTAGCTATCGATAATATCAGCAAACTTTCTCACACCGATCAAGCCGAAAATCCGGATCACCGTCGGAGATTATGCAACGTAAGTGATCCACTCTATGTTAAAAAGTCGGCTTCGGGCTCTGCAGTTCTTCCAAAATCTAGAGAAAAGCAGCTGATTTCAAGCAACTAAACCCTGTTGCGCAATCTAGTAAACTTAGACAAAGTGCTGAAGCTTGGCGAGATCACAAATTGGTGTAGAGCTGACAAAAGAGCTTAAACGGTGCCTGAACCTAACTGCAGTTCTAGAAGAGCTGCCCGGGATGATCAATTGTGGGTCGAAACTAGCGTATCCCCGGAGCCATCCATGATTCTGGGATCTAAGTAAATAAGAAATATAGAGGGAAGAAACCATGAGAAAGACCAAAAGGACCTCAGACACCCAGATATAACTTATAGTACATTATAAACTACATCCTTAGATCATGATGAGCAACATATCCTCTCTTCTCTCTGCTTCTACCAATCGGTCTTATATCCCCTTCCAACTTACACTTCTGACTAGGCATCGCCCTTACCAAAAAGGGAAGTGGTCATCTGCCTCTGAATGTTCTATATTAACACGAAGCCGAAGAATGCAACCCAAGCCCTTTCATGTGGAGCGCCAATACAAAGTTTTACGACAGTTTATGCAAGTACCTGCTTCTTGCAAAGTATCCGCATAATGAGGGGTAACGCTAAGAAAATATCGGATTAGACCACCCGTGCACAGCCGTTTGGGTATACTATACGGAATACGGGAATAGATGTGCTTATTCTGATCCGCGTATCCACGTATTCATTGCAGAAGGGGCTTTCTCCGATAAAATGTCTCACCAATCAGCCTCGGAATATCCTCGGGATATTGCATAGTATACTGTCTACGGGTCAGACGGAAAGAAATGAACTTTGTGCGGGGCTGGCTGCCGATCATTTTGAAAATATGCTGAACTTCAACTATCATTCAAATGTTGAGAAGAAAAGAGGTAAAGAGATGAGTCTATCTGATAGGCCTGTTCGCAGATCGATCTGCTGAATTCATGTGTTCATTCTGCGGGCAAAAGATATAGAACTAACATATCAACAGGAGGATATACAGGGCATCAGACAGACTATGTCTTGGCCTGAATAGGTAACTCCCCATCCTCGGGGGTCAGGGAATGATCGTCGCCCTATTCACCAGCCTCGGTAATAGATATGAATCACATTCACGGGATGAGACATATCATGTTTAGATCTAAGTATATAATGTGAAGATCGGCCTCCGTTTTCCCATGCAGCAGCAGCATCCCAGCCTCGACTCTCATACATAGAGCAAGAAAATGGCATTGTCCCTTGCGCGCATGATGCGCCTTGCCCTTGTTGGCCTGATGGCATTCACGCCAATTGCCTCAGCACTGCCTGCGCCTCCCGTCGCTCGCAGTACAGTCCTGGCTCCGGACGCTGATCCGTTCTATCAGCCGCCTGCTGGCTTCGAATCCGCGGCGCCTGGGACAATCCTGAGCCAACGCAAGGTCAATGCCGCGTTCTTCGGCCTCGTCCCGGTTGACGTGGAAGCCTACCAGCTGCTTTACCGCACGACTGCAATCGATGGCTCGGCCATTGCAACAGTGACCACGGTGTTCAAGCCGAAGAAGGCTAAGCTCGATCGTTTCGTTTCCTTCGCCACGGCCTACGACAGCTCTGCGACGAAATGCCAGCCTAGCTATGGCTACCAGCTCGGTTCGCCACAGAACAACTTGATCTCTTCAGTCGAGCTGTTGATCGTTGAAATCTACCTTGCTCTTGGCTATACCGTCGCTTCTCCCGACTATGAGGGACCCGATGCTGCCTTTGGACCTGGTCGCCTCGCAGGCATGGGTGTATTGGATGGTATGCGTGCCGTGAAGAGCTTCAAGACCTTGGGTCTCACCGATAACCCCATGGTTGTCGGCATTGGCTATTCAGGCGGTTCCATCGCTACCGGCTGGGCAGCCTCTTTGCAGCCCAAGTACGCATCAGAGCTGAACATCAAGGGCTGGGTGCAGGGTGGGACTCCCTCGAACGTCACCGGCACAATGTATCAGCTTGACGACACAGCCTTCAGTGGCTTCCTCCCCACAGCTATTGTTGGTCTCTCAAAGAAAAGCGCCTACGGTGCCGAGCTGAGCCCTATCATCAGCAAGGTCATCACGGCAGAAGGTCAAAAGGCACTGGACATTGCCTCCTCGGAATGCTCTGTTACGGATCTCTTGTCTTTCTTCGAAAAATCAATCTTTGACACTAGCTTCCAAACTCTGGGCGACGCTTTCATCTTCGAGCCGACCATTCAGTCCGTGTTGAAGCAAAACACCATGGCTGTCAACAAGGACGAGACTCCGACGGCACCAACCTTTGTGTACCACGCCAAAAAGGATGAAGTCATCCCTTACGCCGATGCCAAAAAAATGGTTGATTCCTGGTGCAACTGGGATGCGAACGTCAAGCTTACTACTTATGCCAGCGGTGGTCACGCGACTACTGAAATCATCGCCATTCCCGATACTGTCAAGTTTGTCCAGAATGCCTTTGCTGGCACGACTAAGAGTGGCTGCACCGCGAATACTGAGCTTGGCAGTATTCTCAACCCGCTTGCTCTTGGTGTGGCGCTTGAGCCTATCCTGGTGAAGCTAATTGATGGGCTGTTCCATCTGGGTGATCAGGACTCCAAGTTCAGGGTTGACCCCGTTAATGTGCTCAACACCAACCTCTAAGCGAATGCTAGCATCTACTACCATTGGCCATAATGAGTGAGTGTTTGAGCCGCAACTTTTGTATATGTTTCGGATCTATATATATATATGCGCATTATAACTCCACAAACTCTTTGTTTTGGTCATTTGATATCCTTTGTGGGATTATATAGCTCAATACATAATGTTTTATCAACACATGAAGCCCTATGACGTTGGATCAGATAACGGTGTAAGATGCTAAGATGGAATATAGGGAAATCTTGGAAGATCTTGGAAGATCCATTTATAAAGTACGTAGATATAAATATCATCACCTGCCCATACTCAAACATGATAGAATATCACGCCTTGCAAGTCGTGATCAAGTGCTTATCAGTTCCCGTGAACCTTACCCGAGTACCCTTGCGACCGTATCTTGTACAACAGATTTCTACCTAGTTAAGAGAGAAAGAAAAAAAGAGATCTAAAGAATCAGAGCTTAGAATATATAGGATATAGGCAACAAACCCCCGTGTTTGCATCATCTGCGTGGCGTTCTAGGCTGACTAGGACACTCGAGACCTGTCGAGTCACCGGATGTGCGTCACATACGAACTATCTTCATTATTACACCCCTTCTCTCTTTTTTCTCCACATCCATTTTGTTTATCATTTCTTTTTCACTTTCTCATATTTCTCTCGCTTCTCTACTTACACGACGATTCCCTCTCAACTGCATTTACCCGTGCGGAGAAGCTCTAGACTTCCAAGGTTGCTCCGAAGGTCCTAGGCCGGAGACAACCCCAGACCACATGCTGGGCATCCATTGTCTTATCGTGAATCATTTAGCGTCTCAGTATCAGGAACGTCCTTAAGAAGATATCGTTATCCTCGCCTGTTAGCATGGCCCTCAGTCTTGGAATCATCGCTGCCCGATTGCGTTCCTGATAACAGATTCCGGCGGTGATAACAACTCAATCTACAGCACTTCCGCTCCAGGGTAAGATCGTTCCTCTTCTTCACATGCGTGTCGATGGTCGCTAACCACGCGTTCGCAATTAGGCGCCTATCATGCATCAGCATCCCCGATCATCGGCGGTGCCCTCTCCGGCGCCAAACCTTCCCCTCAGACCGACAGCTCGGGACGACCGCAGAGAACAAGAAACCGTCCCGAGCTCCCCAACCGTCGATATGGGATCTAATTCTGCCAGAGGGCTGGGGATAGAGCCGGGGCCTCAGCCATCTGAGCAAGGGAGGAGCGCGGCACAGGGAAAGGAGGCACTGACACGGTTAAATCAAATAATATCGGTATCGTCACTCAAATCGCCCCTCCAATGGCTTATCAGGATGGCTTATTGATGGCTAATCCCATTTCCAACAGAACTATCACACAAAAGCCGCTTTAATTATCCTACATTCACGAGTTGCACTGCCTCCCTCATTTAACAAGGGCTCCGAGTCCCCGAGAGTGAACCGCTGGGTACGTTTCCATCTCATGGTCGGGCTTGGAATGCTTTTTGGAACAGTCAAGCATATGAAAGTGGCGGAAGCTGATTCTATTTGGTTCGCTCTAGTTCAATGTTGAGTTAGATGATACAGATGTCCTTCGGGAACCCCTGCGACCTTGGAGAACATGCGATGCAACGGACAATCGACCACCACCCCTCGTTATCGAAACATACCTAGACACAAAGGGTCTCACAAATAATCAAAGTCTGGTGATTCTTGATGAGAACGGGAAGCGTTGGGATGTGCGCGAATCGCTCGCGGCGCTTGAGGGATCCCGTGCAAAGGCATACCAATCGGAACATGACGAGATTATCTTGGAGCGGTGGAGAATCGAGTTGGGAGAGTCTTCAAGTAAGCTTCCGGCAGACTTGGGCTCTATCTTGCCGACTGTGTATAAGAAAAGCATTGTGCTCTTCCGATCCTTATTCACCTACTCCAAGTTTTTGCCCGCATGGAGATTCTCTAAACGCAACAAAAAGTTGCGGCAGAGTCCAGCTCTCCAGATGAAGTACCGTGTGGTAGATGGGAGCGCTGCTCGTGATGACCTCTCGGTGGATCATTTGACAGCCCCGTTGAGTGAGGGAAGCGAAAAAGTGGTGGACACCTACGGCTTTGGGGTCACTGAGTCGCCCGCAGGTCCCTTTTCAGTTCAAGTGACGTATCGGACGAACTGCGATTTCCGCGTTGACGACTCGGAAGCACTACTGAGCTCGCGGTTCATGGGTGCTGACGACGAGATCTTTCGTCCATCATTGCCTTCAGATGATACCAACCGCCCAAATCCTGAAGTTGGTTCTGTGCCAACGGAGAGAAGGACCGTTGAGAATCCGGATTGCTCACGTGCATATGGCAGTCTCTCGACCTTCCATCAGGTTGGCCCAACAACAGGTGCAAGTCCTATATCAGCACTTCGTGCAATGAGAGATTCGGGCGCGGGATCTCCTTCCCCGACCGACTCACCTAAGAGACTCCTCCCCCTGCCAAAGTCGTTCCTTCGGGACGCGCTGCGCAGATTGCTGGTGAAGGCGGAGGCTCAAACTTCCCACGCCGTCCCTCCATTTCATTCCAGCCCTTCAAAGCTCCCCCTCTTTCTGCTTCCCCAGCTCTAGCAGACTCTCCCCTAGGTGTGTCTCCCCGCAACATGTCTTCACGCATGCCCACAGCAACATCTGCCGATTCACGCGTCATGCCGCCCCCTTCTTCTGCCGCTTCAGCGCGCAGGCCTATAACCATTGCATCTGAACAAGCTATATCATTCTCTAATTCCGCATCCCCGAAACCTGCTCCGATATCCCGGTACAGCAGTTCCTTCAGCCACCGACGAGGCCGCCTTTCTGCAGGGGCAAACAGATTGGAAGACGATAACTCCAGTGGCCGAGCTAGTGCAACATCATCTAATGCACAACCCGGGTCCGGCCTACTCACGGAAGCTACAGGCACGAGTGCGGAGTCCATTCATGCAGATGACGAGAATATATCGGATTTCTTGAAGATGCTTGATTCGAAGAAGGACTTGATGAATTTATCTGCCTCCGCATCTATTCAGCCTGGTTCTAGGCAGCCAAACCCCACTGCAGCGGCTCTTGCGCGCTTCCGTGGTATGCGAGATTCAAATGCCGCGTTGTCCGACTCAATGTCACAGTCTATGCATCTGCATCGCTCTTCCATCTCTTCGAGCAAGCAACTATCAGGAGTCCCACCGATGGTCGCGGGCACTTCCATCTCCACAGCTTCTTCTCCTGGGAAACCCATATCCCCCCATACTCCTCACACTCCTGCTATCCGCTCTCGGCTGAGCTCGAACAGTGTTGCGGATGACATTGAAACCGACCACCATTCAAGAATCCCTCGCATACAGCACGACTCGCCGCTGGAAGAACATCCCGGCATGGAAACTACGCGAGGTCCTTCCTCTACCGCAGGTGCTATCGACATCCCGACATCGCCGCGGATTTTCGACCCTACTTACCGTCGCTCGAGCTCCGTAGCCTTGCGCCGGCCGCTTGTTACAAGCGAAGACGATGAAATCTTCCCATTCGGCATGCGAAGCCTCAGTCTGGGCGCCGACGAGCCCTCAAACACCACACTAGGTGCTGCCCAACAGCAGAACGAGTCCCAGAAAAGCCAACAATCACTGGCTGAGGACCCAAGTGGCCCATCTGGCTCCGCAGCGGGTCCGTACCGGGACAGTGCATCCCTCCGCGGGCAAATGTCTGGACCAACCAGCGCCTCAGCCTCCTCCAACCCCCATGTCTATCAGCCCCGGTTCGCCAGCTCTCGCGGCCGCGGCTATTCGGGCGGGCATTCCATTAGCTCAGCATCCAGCAGCCTCGCCCGGGGCGCCAACCTTGCCCCACACCTGGCGGAGCGCGACCAGGACCGCGATGGCAATGCTAGCGGAAGCAATAGCGGCAACTCCACGCTGGAGACCCGTCGCAGTTCTGCGCAGCGGCCAGGCACGGGTCGAACGCTGTCCACACAGGCGCCCGAAGACGACGAGCCACTGCTTTTCGCTATGAGCGACTTCGGCGCCTCGCGGCGCAGCCTGGATGAAGGTAGACATGGGAATCACGGTGGGGCTGAATCGGCCGCTGGGTCCCGGCGCGGTAGTGGGAGACGGGGAGCAGGGCTCCCTGGCTTCCATGTTTGGTCGTGAAGTATAAGTATACATGGTCATTTCAATGATGCTTTTGGTTTTCCATCCTATTTTGAACCTTTTATACTCTCCCTCGCCTACCTCTCAAACTATCTTATAACCGTGCCAATTTCTTAGGCGATTGGGCCTCCATTTGATTCAGTCCTTGATTCTTGTTTTGATTTTAAACCATTTCTTACTTGCGCGGTTGGCTGCCAGTGATTTCATAGACTGAACACTCCACAGATTGATTACTGCGATGTGCATAGAGATTGGGTCTTGTTATTGTTTTGTTTTGGGCGTCTTTGTTTTTCTCTTTCTTGTTCTTTTCACTTTACTTTCACTTCCCTTTTGAAGTTCTGGGATTGCTTTGCTCATCTAGCATATTCCCTGCATGATTGATACGACTTGATGGTTTCTTGGAGACCGACGCTTTTTCTTACGACTATATGATCCTTTCGATCTATTTGATGATGTTGGTGGGTTTGACTTGGTAGAGTTAAATTATCTATTTAAAAAAATTGAAACACTTGTTTGTATTCGTTGCAAAGAATTGCACAATATTGTAACTAGTATAACCGTGGAGAAAATACCAGTGGAATGACCAGGGCTTTTATAGACCCCGAATGAGGTGTTAACCTGGCCAAGGAGGCTGGACAAACATCATCTATCTGCATACCCTAAGACTTAGCCAAGCGAGTGAGACCAAGAAAGACAGTTTTATTTATGTGCATGGCTATAGGCCAGATTCGTAAGAGACAAAGGTCTTATATTATGAACAGCGATTTGATATTAAGGCCGCAGTGGGGGATATATGGTGGATTGGTTAGTTATAGACCAGTGCTGCCTTATATTGCCTTATATTATCCCGAGTCCTTAATGCAACATACACATGCAGGACAATCATGGTAGAAACGCTCTATACCGGGGATTTTACTCTTCAAAAAATAATACTGTCAGACTGCTGCTCCCGCATGAGCTTCAAGTAAATGTTCACTTTACACCTTGTATTAGCCTGTGCTGGGTAGAGGCTCACTTGGATCGTACAATATTGTAGATGGCAAAGATATATAGAAGAAAGAAACAAGTGACTTCGTTACGGATCATGGGCATTCCATGGAGACATCTAAATACATTGAACATCCAATTTTTTTACCCTTCTAACAAACCTCAACTTAACACGCTTATGCGATGTAGGTAGAGGCCGACACGTCACCACCACGGCCGGTCCAGTTAACGTGAATATCCTTGCCCTCGGGGAAGGTCTCGCTGGCGTTCTCGGGCTTGATGCGGAAAGTGTGGGCACCGAAGTAATCACGCTGGGCCTGGAGCAGGTTGGCGGGCAGGTTCTTGGAGCGGTAACCGTCGTAGAAGCTGAGGGCAGTGGAGAAGGCCGGAGCGGGGATACCCCACAGAGCGGTCTTGCTGATCACGTTACGCCAGCCGTTCTGGGCGTTGTTAATGGCCTTGTTGAAGAAGTCGTCGAACAGAAGGTTCTCAAGGTCGGGGTTGTTGCGGTAAGCATTGGTAATATCCTTAAGGAAGACGGAGCGGATGATGCAACCACCGCGCCACATGAGGGCAATGGAAGGCTTGTTCAGCTTCCACTTGTACTCCTTGGCAGCCTATATTGAAGTCCGGGGTTAGATATTGACTATCAGCGAAGCTGACAAGAAATGACTTACGTTCTGGATGAGCATGAAGCCCTGAGCGTAAGAGATAATCTTGGAAGCGTAAAGGGCCTGCTCAAGGTCGTCGACGAAAGCCTGCTTGTCGCCCTCGAACTTGGGGGTAGGGCCGCTCAGGATGCTGCTGGCACGGCCACGCTCGTCCTTGAGAGCACTGAGGCAGCGGGAGAAGACAGCCTCACCGATCAGGGTGACGGGCATGCCGAGGTCCAGAGCGTTGATGGCGGTCCACTTGCCGGTACCCTTCTGGCCAGCCTTGTCGAGGATCTTGTCAACAAGGGGAGTTCCATCGTTGTCGTTGTAGTAGAGAATATCACGGGTGATCTCAATCAGGAAAGAGTCGAGAACACCGGTGTTCCACTTGGCGAAAACATCACCAATCTCCTTGGAGGAGAGACCGAGACCGCGCTTGAGGATATCGTAGGCCTAAATAATGTCAGTAGTCGCTCGATAATATTCCGCTTTATAGTAGCTTTACCTCGCAGATCAGCTGCATGTCACCGTACTCAATACCGTTGTGGACCATCTTAACGTAGTGACCAGCACCTTCGTCACCGACCCAGTCGCAGCAAGCCTCACCGTCGCTCTTGGCAGAGATGCTCTGGAAGATGTCCTTAATGTGGGGCCAGGCATCCTCGTTACCACCGGGCATGAGAGAGGGACCGTAACGGGCACCCTCCTCACCACCGGAGACACCGCTGCCGACGAAGCTGATGCCCTTGGCAGTAAGGTACTGAGTGCGGCGGTTGCTGTCGGGGTAGTGGGAGTTACCACCGTCAATGATGATATCACCCTTCTCGAGGAAAGGCAGAAGGGACTCGATGAAATCATCGACGGGCTTTCCGGCCATGACGAGAAGCATGATACGGCGGGGGCGCTTGAGCTTGGCACAGAACTCCTGGATGGAGTGAGCACCAACAATGGACTTGCCTGTTGTATAATGAGCATTTGCGGAAAGGGATTGGGAGCTGTCATTCTCTGTAGAGCTTACCCTTGGCCTCGTTCTCCAAGAAACGGTCAACCTTGGCGGTTGTACGGTTGAAAGCGCAAACGGTGAAACCGTGATCAGCAACGTTCAGGATCAGGTTCTGGCCCATAACGGCCAGACCGATGAGGCCGAAATCAGCACTGGGAGCAAAGTGCGCCGGAGCGCCGACATTGATGCCGGCGAGACGGGCGCTATAGTCAGCGATCAATGTCTCTTGTCAATAGCTGGCAAAAAATCACAATGGGAATAAGAAGAAAGGGACACCCGTGCGCTTCCGAAAAAGATCACCGACGCAGTATCTCCATTGGTATCATCTTGCACGAGCATCTATAGGGATTCTTCCAAATAGAGCTGCTACATGATGTCTGAGGAGCATTGAAGATCCATGCGCCCCGTTATCCAAGATGCAGGAAGGTGTAACCACTGGAGATGCCGGAATTGGTGAAGGTGGGGAGAGGGAAGAAGGTTGGTAACTTACACAGCTTGGTCAGCCATGACGATTAAATGTGAGATAAAAGGGTAAGTGAAGTGAAGGTTGATCTAGAGAAGAAAGGAGGATGAAGGAGGGGGGAAAAGAAGAAGAAGTAGCAACCGGCTGACGGAGCAACTCTTCCGTCATCTGGTGGGACATACCGGAGGGGGTACCGTGTACCTCACTTGTTATTACTCTCTCCGGTGTAGCGCCAAGTATTGGGTACAGGAGCAGAGTCGTCCGGTATCAACCCACTCGGGTTCTGTTAGATGGGAAAGCATTATCCGACCATTCAATTCCAATTCCCTATACATATATATATGCTATAAAAGAATATTTGATTGGAATTGTAGCTTTTACTTGTATATAGCGGGGCATGGAGGGGTAATTTGAAGAATTGACTTGGATAATATGTACTGTTGTCTGTTGTCTGTTGTACATATTTGTAGTATATTGTAAGTATCAAGTACTATGTACTGAAGAATGATGAAACAGAAATTCCAATATCCATGTAACCCGTCGAAATCATCCGAACTTGTCCACGCATCGGTGAACTGTTCTGGTAGAAAGGCGACGGAGAAATCACTTGCCGATGCGTTCATAGCCCGCTACCTATAGGCTAGGCCGCTTTGGGACTAGAGTGGGGGTCGCATTTGAACAATGAGTCAGCAACTTGCTTATGTCATTCATGAGTCAGGAAAGCTTGATCGAGTCATGTGACACGCCACGGCCTAGCCAGCGCATGAGACAAAAAAAAGGCATGTCCCATTAAGCATTCTGATCCAGCGCAGTCCTTGAAGACGCGCATTATAACTAATCCTCCAATCTTCTCACAGTGATCATTTGCAAGCACAACCCTTCGCCTCTTGCAAGTGCATATCCTTCGGGTGCCTATCTCAAGCGTGACCTCTGGCGACTACGGCGTCAGTCAGGCCCTGAAGGTACGTTGCGGTTGCTATTCTGCATCTAGCATTCTCTCTTTCGCGCGTCTCATTTTCTCTCTCCCTTTTCGAATATCCCATTCATCATGTCCCTTCCGCCTCCTCCAGGTCTCAGACAGACTCCCTCGTCGCTTCCGCCCCGCCCACCTCCATCCTCCAACGCCGCGCAGCCTGCCGCCAATCCCGCGGGCCATGGTAGATCTCGACCAACAGGCTACAGCGCCTTTACGGCCTTCCAGCCGCGCGCGGTAGCCTCCAGTCAACCGCATCGCGCGAGCAGCCACTCGGTCTCGAATCCCCCAGTCTCTGCCGGATACGCAACACCCACCAACAGCTACGTCAACCACTATCAACAACCACAGCCATACCAGAGTGCGCCTTCGTACTATGGACAACCTCAATACGCCGACAACACATACGGTCCGACCGTCCCACACATTGCGAATCCTTTCGGATCTACGCCCAACCAGACCAACACAGGGCTCCAGAATGCCAACGCCCCTGGCTTCGATGCAGAGACTGAAGCTCAAATTGCGCAGTGGCAGAGCGCCTACACCAAACCTACGGAAGATTCCGCCAAGCACCAAGGCAACCAGTCTTCAGGCGTGAACACGGGAGCTGGAACTCCAACCGTCGGCGCCGGCACTCCTATCCCGCAGGCCGAGTCACAAAAGACCGTCATTCGCTCAGGCGGTGGTGAAACATGGACCGACCCCACCCTCCTGGAGTGGGATCCGGCACACTTCCGTCTTTTGTGTGGGTAACCTTGCAGGCGAAGTGACGGATGAGTCTCTGCTGAAGGCATTTTCTCGCTACACCTCGGTCCAGAAAGCGCGTGTCGTTCGAGAGAAGCGAACCCAGAAGAGCAAAGGCTACGGATTTATCAGCTTCAGCGGAAGCGAGGATTACTTCAAAGCGGGACGAGAAATGCAAGGAAAGTACATTGGTTCGCACCCGATTTTACTTCGCAAAGCCGAGACCGAGGTTCGCCCAGCTTCCAACCCCAAGCATGGAAAGAAAGGCAAAGGCAAGGGTCCCAGAGGAGATAACGCCGGAGCTGGAGCAGGTGGAAAGGTGAAGCATGACGGTGTCAAGAAGTCCGCCAAAACGAAGGGAGGTTTGAAGATTCTGGGTTAAGTCTATCGATGCGACCGGCGGCTTATGTCAAGAACGATACTACTTTTATGTTAGAAATTTTTTTTACTTGTTAACTATGTATACTATCCTAATATAGAATCTAAATATAAAAACATGTTGCTCGAGTACAGATCCAATTGGATTCGGCGTAGGTCACGTGACCAGTCTGGTGGCCTTGGGCGCCTTCCCGAGGTTCCATCTTGGGACGATATGGATACTTCCGAGGTATACTAGGAATAGTTGTATGCCTCGTGTCTTTTTAATGGTTTTAAATGTCTTCACAGATATTATTTTCTTGTGTGTCTTTTACTCTTCCCTTTAATGCTATATGTAGAAGCAAAAGGAATTGGCAAGGAATCTACATAGTAAAACCGGCTTAAACTGTGCAAATGACTTTTCTAGGTATAACATTTGATCGTCTATTTACTTGGAAGTGATTTAGTTTATTTTTAGTCCATACAATGTACGGAGTACTCCTTACTCCGTACAGAGTATGAAGTATTTCAGGTGGTAACTAGCCACAATATGTGGTTAGTACAGCACATCCCCAGCCCCTCTAAAAACACATGGCTGGGAAAAAAAAATAAGTCCTGTTTAAAACCCATTCACATTCCAGATCCGATTCTCTTTATCTCTCCTTTCTCACATTCCTACGATCTAATCTCACTTTTCTCGAAAAAGGAGAGTTGCGTTGCCAAATCCAGCCCGACGAGGCTGTATACTTCTGTATACAAATCCACTCAAAACGCATTGCTGCCCACCTTGTACACGGCCTACCACCTTGAATTCCACGCCTTGTTTTGATTTTACCTATCCTATCTGCTTGAAAACCAGCGATCAAGGCTCTTCACCCATTTCGCAAATCAATTACCTTACCTCTCTACCACGATCTGTTGATCGTCCCCACTCAAGATGGTTCAGCGCAATATCACCATCGCGATCATCATCATCGTCCTCTTCCTCCTCCTTGCAATCGCTGGATTTGCTATTTGGGCGGTAAACAACCATGTCTCATTCTTCTCCAAGAAGAAGGAACCCGATTCAGAGAGTGCAGATGGGTAATAAGGCAGGGTAGCAGCACACTGCACCTTGGCCTTGGGTTCTCTTGGTCTCGCTTTACAGGCATTGATTGCCTTTTTCCTTTTTTTTTTTCGGAACACGCACACATATACGATCACACACACAAACATCTACGATCATGACATTTTCTGCGACACGATACCCTTTCTGTTGGCATTCGATACTATCTGCCACGATGACGAGCTGCGTTACGAGTCTTTTACGTTGACACACGCCTTTTTTGTACAATTGTTGGCGATTGGAAGCAATCAGTACATACGTTGCTTTCGGTGTATCTCTTCTTCTTTCTTTTCTGGTGGTTCTTGATGGGGAGTTGGGGGTCTTTTTTCTTCCTTGGATGTACTTTTGACGAGGACTTCATTTGGTGCACATTATTTGCTTATTGAACTCCATAGTGCATATTTCTATTGACAGTTTGAAAATATCCCAAGTTGACAAAGTTTCAAAACAATATCAATCTATCTCTTACATCTTTTCAAAGCCATGTAACAAGTGAATATCTACCTACGTGTACCTATGTACGTAGTGCTCTCGAGGTCCAAGGACGCGAAGGACAGATGTAGAGATATATCCATCGATATTGTGAAGAAAACTCCAACATGCTCGATACTTTGACAACCATGCACAATAAATAAGGGAATTCAAATGCACTGCCTCCAGGGGTATACATATCTACCCAAACTAGGTAATAAAACATCCCACCACCGAAAAAGCCTTAACATACATGAGATCTGAAGAGAAAGAAACCAGAACGCCCCAGTAAGAAGATGCCTCGCTCAAAAAACATAACTCAAAAGCTCTTGTGCGCGAAGAGCCGTGGCGACATGCCAAGGCAGTGTGTTGTTTTGTACACTGCATATGCCCTTGGCCCGGGCAAGACAGCTCAGGTCCCGATACATACTTAAGGTATCCTTCAGGACGTTATCGTGAGATGCGGGAGGAC
The DNA here is from genome assembly GCF_028827145.1 of Penicillium concentricum. NCBI lineage: Eukaryota > Fungi > Ascomycota > Eurotiomycetes > Eurotiales > Aspergillaceae > Penicillium > Penicillium concentricum. The sequence continues at coordinate 4,666,068 of NW_026622754.1, read as the reverse complement.
GTGGGGAATAGATGAGATTGACGGAGATTGCAAACACGCCGTCATCATCAGTAGCGCCCTTGCGGCGGAGGAGATACCCGCTGGAGAGGGCGGGTCGGAATTCGGTGAGGTGTGGAGAGCTGTTGAGTCTGTGTGATAGGATGGCTAGCCAGGAATCGTCGCAGATATCGGTGAGGACGGCTTCTGAATCTGTTTCAAGTGACATGTCCGTTGGCGTGGGGGCACTGTAGGCAGCGGGACCGGCGCTGGTTGGAGTGGCTGCATTGCCTGATTGTTCGGGGGATGCAACGCTGGCACTTAGATTAGGAGTCGAGACAGGGGTAGATGAAGAAAGTATATTCAGCATAGCCATCGATATGGGTGGAACTGGTGGCTCAAGGATCAAGTCGGGAACAGTGTTGACAGCCAGGATGGTCAATTCTAAGGACCCGGGGTTTGACTTATTGTGCTGGTCTGCTAGACTAGCCCATGCTGTGTGAATGTGTTAGCGATCTGCCCTCGATATCAGAGAAAAGAAGAAGCAGTACCTTCAACCTCATCGGTTTCCATAGGCTCGGTGGTTGCTAGCTGAACTTTCCATCGTGCTTGGAATTTATCCATGATGTGTTTCGTCGTGGCCCAGATTTCATTCCTTACTTCAGAAATCGGTCTGGCACCGCCTGACTGGCGATACCGTAGGCAGTAAGACATGGTTCTTTGTATAGAACCTGGCAAATCAGACCATGCCACTGATATCCAGCGTTGATCAAGACTTTTCGAAAGGGCAATGTGAAGACTTCGCCCATCTTGAAGTGGTGAGGATCTTTCAGGGGCAAGCCGGAAACTAATGGCTCTCGGGAGAGCGTCTGCCAGAAGCATTGGTGGTGCGCAGAGCAAAGGGCTCATATCCCCATCATTTGGGCGACACCGACTGTAGACTTCTAGGGCTAAATTCAAATAATCCGTCTGGGGAGGTATAACCATCGTCTCGCTCGACATGATGAATTCCAGCGGAATTATCTGTAGAACAAGCTCGTTGGAAATCCGAGTCTGTCTTCGCTCGGAACCGGCTATCAATTGCTGGAAAAGGTGCCAGAAGGCGGAGCAAATGTCTGCTAGTGCCGCAGCATGCGTAAATGGGTTGATGATATAGACAACATGGTTATCAGCACTCGCTGGGGATTGTGAGAGCTCTGAGCCTTGAGAATTGTTAGTATAATCCATAACCGTCAGAGAAAACACATACCTAGCTGCTCGCATGTTCTCTTCAATACCTGCATCATAGATTCATAACTAGATGTTTCAGATTGCCATAGCTTCAGCCCATCCTCAAATGCCACAGAATCATCTCCTCTAGTATGGGTTCCAAGGTTGCAACTTTGGTAGAGAAGACCAAACCGTCTCAAGAACACATCTGCTGCTTCTGACGCAGCTTGTGGGTGAATACAATAAGCAGAAATGTTCTTTGGTCCATGAGCAGGCTCAAGACCAAACGTTTCCCAAAACGATACAGCCGGAGGAAGAGCCTCCAAGTATTCTTTGCCTCGACGCACACGTATGTGGGGCGCCGATACCTTTGAAATGAAGCTTTTAGGGGTGTCTTTAGGCGCCGGCGGATGTTGTGGCGGTTGCTGTTGGGGGTGGTTCGCAACAAATTCGTCCTGCAATGATGTGTATCTTTTGAAGTCCAATTTCGAGGTCTCGCCCAGGAGAGTTGTGTCGTCGAGGATTTGCAGCGGCTGAGACTGGTTCTCGAGATCAAAAAGACCAATTTGCCCATCAAGTGGATGCTTGAGGGAGGACTGCGTGATTTGGTCGACCAGAAGTTGCGCAATTTCAAGCTGACCTTCACGGCGAAGAAGTACAGGGAGTTGTTGAGGTGGAAAGGCAGAGAAATAACCGGTTAAGGTCCAATCGGAAAAATTGGCTAGGAAATTGCCAAGGAAGGTGGAGTTCTCAGCTGCGTATGCAGGGCTTGCTTCTGCGCCGGGCATTGACTTCTCTTGGGATGCAACTGACATTATATCAGATTCTGAGGGAGCTCGTTTCCGCTTCAAAGAGGGCATTAAGGGCATGGCTGCTGGTGTTGGAACGTGCTCAGACATTATCTCGATACTGTCATCGCTGCTGTCACTGCTCACCGATGCTGATCGTAGACCATTTTCTGACTGGACTAGAGATAGACTGGCCCTGTTGCGTTCTTTCGAAGAGCCAGGTGCGTTGGCGCTGCTTCGGTCACGGTGAGGAATGCCAATGGTGGGTATGGCAGATGACTGATCTAACGTGTCCAGCGAGCCACCACTGGAGAACCAGAATTTGCCAGTTGCTCCGTACTTCTGATCCCAATCACCAAGTTTCTTTTCGAAGGCCACTGGGTGGTAGTGCCCTTGCCCCCGGTTATCTGTAGACTGTTGATGATCCTCTCCCTCGTGTCCTTGGAACAATATCTTTTTCACTTCTACTGGGCTCAAGGGTGGGCTGATTGTTTGACCTGCGCGATCCATGGGCGAATGAGCTGGTTCTTCGGGGGCCATGGGCCCCTCAGATAATTCTAGGGCTTCTTGGTGTACCGGAGATGCGTCTCCCTCATGTGATTCAACATGAGCAGGAATTTCCTGTGGCTGAATGGGGGAGGATTGTTCCTCGACCATGGCCTCGGCCTCCGATTCGCTCTGAGGATGAGATGCTTCAAGAGCTCTATCTGCATCCTCTACACGAGAGTCACCGTCCATGCCATCGAAATCAGGGTCATCAAAAAAACTGAAGTCCGCATCGGTGATACCTTTAGAGCCAAAATCTCTTTCGTTCATTTCCCCGAAGAGGTCTTCTTCGTCGCTTGCATCATATCGGCCAGTGCCAATCCCAATGCCACTATTATGAACGGGTGATATATCCGATCCTGGTGCATTTCTTCTTGAATTTCGTTGCGTTGCATGGGGTAGCCCAAAGTCAGAGTCCTCAGCAAAAGCACCAGAAGGGTTTGGATTGTTCAATCCGACTGCTGCAGCTCCATCCGGGGGAGTTGGGTAAACAAGATTCGTGCTCTGCAAATCGGGATATTGCGCAATTCGGGATAAACTCTCTATGCTTTCCAGGGCTTCGGCCTTGGGTGATGACGGCATTTCTTGGTCTTTTGGTCGTGGGTCTTGGGTCGGAGGAGTATTTTGAGCAGTTTGGGTAATATGGTCTAGCTTGAGAGAGTCCGCCATTGTAGACCATCGCTCTGCGAAATCTAGGGGTTCGTCACGAAGGGAAGTTTGAGGCCCGGAAGAGAAATTTGATGAGCTAGCCCTTCTGAAGCAAAATCTCGCCGGCCATAGCATGCGTTTCAGCGGCAGTGCAGATTGACTATCATCACCCTGTCGCCATGCTTCCCCAGCAAGCCTTGCGAAAAATGGCTCCCAAACCTCCACTTCAACCCAGGGTTCTTCATCGATTGAGTCAACATGCAAGCCAAAATTCCGCAGCCACTGCACAACATCTAATTTCCACTGTATTCTTTTTGCAGACGGGTTCCCAGGGGCGGGGTAGCCCATAGAGGGGACGGTTGGCGAGTCAACATTAGCCGTAACAAGCCTAGCAATAGTCCCGTTCGGGCATAGCCAGAGATCAATTCCAGACTGCACGTCAATTATTTCGGCAATGTCCTCGCGTGGACTGCATAGCCGCGTTATGCCCGCTTGGGAGATAGTCTGGGCAGAAACGGTTATTGTTCCACTCATAGTTAGCTGGACGTTGAGTGTAGTCAAGCAAGAAGTGGAGAGAATGCTGTCGTTGTTGATATGGGGACTTTCGTATCCCGACCTTTCGACGGCAGTGAAAAGGGTGCGTGATCCGAGGGGTAGAGCACCATGACGTCGAATCAACTGGAGGCCGATTGAACCAGTAACAGCAGATATAAAAGAGGCATAAATGGCCGCTGAACTGCTATAACCATCTTGACGCCGAGATGGCGGTTGGCTTTGGTGTGGCCGTGGCTGCCCAGCGGGTTGGGTACCATGCTGACCCTGGTTATCGGACGACAGACCTTTCACCAAGTCCAGTGAGGAGACACTTCCCGATGCAGAGACTATTGTAATAAGATTAACAAAGTAGTCCGGAATGACTACATGAGCTGATCATGAACATACCTTTCAAGGTTGTCGTGCCGACAAGGATTTTATTCGACTCTGCTTCACTTCCCCTCACATACAAAGGTTTTAGGCTTTCAAACTCGGGGGTAGGGGAGAACACCCAAAGCCCTAGACGTCTTGGGCATGACGCGAGGCAATTCAAAACTCTCAATCGAGCCTCTAAATCTTTGAGGCGACTCAAGTGCTTGAGAATAGTGTAGCCATTGGCGGGGCCCTCCTGTGGATTATTTGTGATACCAGCTTCTTCTGTGTATATTCTCCAGTAAATATTGGAGAATCCATCCTGATATGACGCGTCAGCACGCGAATGTACACTAAATATTACAACACTCACAATAAGATGTATGTTGGTGTTTGCGCCGCCAGGGAAGTCCATAATTCAACGGTCGCGGACAGCCCCGGAAGCCTTTAAAGATAGATGATATTTTGAAGCTGACTCTGGAAGTCATTTCCAATCGCAGGTTGCATGGTCTGTGGCAAGGAGCGAAAGCGCATAGCAGAGAGATCAACAAACAGCGAATACATTAGCTGGTTGATACCATGTTGCGCGGGATGAAGCGGTCAACAAAGACTAGGATGTCTGGCACAACACTCTCACTCAAATGAAATAGCAATGATTCAACCAGGCTCATCGCATGAAGTCAACAGAAAGTTGAAATGCGTAATTCCGGGGGACGTTCGCCAGGGACAACCTGGGCCAATCACCAGGCCCGGTCATCACGTGATCGCTATCGTCGGCTTTTTATCGTAGTTTTTTTTTTATCTTTTGCAGGTTTGCTTTCGCCGACACCGATAAATTGCAAATAAGTTGCAGATCAGCTTAAAACAACTGGCTAGGTCTTCTTCACACCAGAACATACCAGCATGAAGCTGTCCAACCCATCCGAGGTCCCGGTATATACCATATCGGGTTCAGACAGTGCTCGCCCGCTTCCCGAATGGCTTGCTAGACGGCGAAAGCGCAGCTTGAAAAATGACCCCGAGTATGCGAATCGTGTTGAATTACTCCAAGACTTTGAATTTGAGGAAGCAAGTCACTGTGTCCGAGTCAGTGAGGATGGAGAATGGGTTATGAGCACAGGTTTGTACTACTGGTCCCCATCTTTTCTTGAGAGCGCATACCCTAACACTATTGCTCGCAGGAACTTACAAGCCACAAATCCACACTCACTACCTTCCGCAATTGTCCCTTTCATGGGCGCGTCATACAAGTTCGCTCAACACCACGTTCATCCTACTGTCTTCCGATTACACCAAGTCCCTCCACCTCCAGTCTGATCGATCTCTGGAGTTCCACACTCCCTCAGGCTGTCACTACACCACCAGACTTCCCCGATATGGACGTGACATTGTGTATGACCGCCAGTCGACCGAAGTGCTTGTTCCCGCAGTTGGTGTTAATCAAGATGGCATGGGAGAAGTCTACCGATTGAACTTGGAGTTAGGCCGATACATGCGCAGTTTCGAGATTGACGTCGGAGGCGACGATTTTACATCCACGGGTGGCGGAACTCTCCAAGGTGGAATCAACACAGGATCGGTCAACACCGGTGCTATTGCGGAGCAGAGTCACAATTTGTTGGCCTTCGGAACTTCATTAGGGACAGTTGAGCTATGGGACCCTAGGGCTAAGGGACGCGCCGGTGTGCTACGTACACCCGCCGCACCAGTTGGACTACACGATGAGCGATCGGAGATCACGGCTCTAGAATTCAATCGCTCCGGTATGAGCCTTGGCACTGGCTCTTCTAATGGTCTCATTCACCTCTACGACTTGCGTTCGCCCGTTCCCTTCCAGGTCAAGGACCAAGGTTATGGGTTCCCCATTCACACTCTCCAATTCCTCGAGCAGTCGTCTGCAACACAAGCTGCGACAATCGAACCCAAATTGCTCTCGGCTGATAAGCGCATCATCAAGCTTTGGGATATCGAAGATCAAAAACCTTGGACATCTGTTGAACCGGCTGTGGATATCAATTCTGTTGCTTGGTGTAAGGATAGCGGCATGCTGCTCACAGCCAATGAAGGCCGACAGCAACACTCATTCTTCATTCCGCAGCTTGGCCCCGCGCCCAAATGGTGCTCATTCTTGGACAACCTGGTTGAAGAGATGGCCGAGGATCCAAATGACCCTAGCGCATTCAAGTCTGCTCAGTCTAGCTCTGTTTGGCCCGGCTTCACGCTTGTGCCCAGTGAAGAGGTCGCGAAATGGGACGCCAAGCTCATCAAGGCAGGCGGAGAACCCATCGATTTGGCATCCTACATGCAGTCAGGAAAGATGGTACCTTACTCTAAGGGTTACCAGGTGTCGAACTTTGTTTATAACTCTATCACTGGGTTGTTCCCCGATACAGAGAACCCCAGAGCGAAGAAGGTGGCCGAAATTATGAACAAGGAGCGGGAGAGCCGTATCCGCGGTAAGAAGAAGGTTGCTGTCAAGGTGAACAGGAGATTGGCGGAGAGGATGCTGAACGCGGAGGAGAAGAGGGAGCGCAAGCATGCCAAACGCCTATTGGAAGGCTCGGGCGACCAGGAAATGGTGGATGCTGCTGCGACCGCTCCTTCCGAAGGCGAGGACAAGACGGTATTGGGCGGCGGCCGTTTCGCCCAGCTGTTCGAGGACCAAGATTTCGCTGTCGACGAGACCTCACGCGAATTCCAGTTGCTGAACCCCAGCACTGTTCCCCAGGCTGCTGCCCCAACGGCTTCGAGAAAGGAGCGTGGCTTGACGGCAGTCGAGCAAGAGGCCATCGACGATGTGCCCGGTTCAAGTTCCGACTCCGACTCCGACAGCGAGGCGGAAAAACCCGCGAAGACAGCAGCTTCCAAAAAGATTTCTTCTGCAGACTACAAGCGGACAAAGCGACCTCCGCCTCGTATGCAGGTATCTTCCTCGAATCAATCCCACTCCACTCGAGATCGCTCCTTCGGCTCCCGTGCGCAGAACATGAAGTCGAAGCAAAAGCCTGCACGACGGATTGGTGTAGTCGGCGAGCAAGAGATGAGCTTCAACCCGGCCGGGAAGCCGAAGCGCGCTGCCCCCGAAGTGCAGTACGACAAGACCGACACATCGTTCCGGTCCAAGGAACGCCGCAGTGCTTCCAACAATGCTTTCCGCAAGATGTAATATGTCTTGCCATTATTGGCCTTTTCTTGTGCCATTTTCTTGACATACAAACATGTCCAGCCAAGAAGTTTTCTCGCGCAAGGTCTACGAACCATGCTCTTGGACTTTTTACCTTCCTCATTGGGTCGAGCCTTCTTACGGGCACATCTGCCCACTGCCGAACACTAGGACCAATCTCATTGGCAGCCTTTATTGCTCCCGTGTGCAATTAGGCGCTGTGCGAGGTGCTGCTGTGTTGATACGAGGGACGCATTTTTTGAACCTACGGCAACTTTTTCAATACCCTATTTGCACACTATCTCACCATCATAGACAGCTTTGGTATGACGCCTGAGAATTCAAAGCTCTGGTGCACATATTTTTTTTCGAATGACCACTTTGTATCTTAATGTCTCAAAAGCGATGCCAACAACCTTGAATATCATTCAGCTATTTTTTTTTTTTCACTCTGCTCTTCAGACAACCTTCCCAGACTATATATACTAGTCGGTCATGGTAGATAGCTTTCAACCCGGACTCCACATGCAACAACATCTACATAAAGAGTATATTCTTCTTAGTTACTTTAAGCCTACTCCGTACAGTATAATATATATTAATTATTCCAGAGCAATATATATCCTAGTTCATAAAGTTCCTTTCAGCACCATGATACTATACTACGTGCAGTGATATATAAAACAGATATCGATATCTAGAGAATTTATAGCTTTCAATTATGAAAGGAACCAAAAATCAACAACCGTTGTACTAATGTGTATATAAAAATCAGAAAGAAATAGGCCCTATAACGCACAAGGAGCTTCCTTGATACCCCAAAACAGTAATAATTGCAAAAGATAATTGTAAGACGGGCCTTCTATCTACCTATGTAGTCTGTATCTAGAAAAAATAAAATTAGATATTCTAGCAATTGTCCGCTAGCATGCCGATATTGTAATTTTTTGGGTTAATAGCCTACAGCTTGTACTTGTAGATGTGCGTCTGAACAGACGCGAGTTCTATTTCGATAGTGCTCTCTAGGATGTTTCCAAGTGAGATACTCTCCTAGGGTAACCTTTGTCCCATTATCGCTCTACAGAGACTGATCCTCTATAAGCTCGGCTACTTCATAGGATTTTGAAGGATATCGACCTTTCTGTATCTCTAAGCTCCCGCTTCTTTTTCCTTTCTCTAGATATCAATGAAGCTGGTATTACCTTAAGTGGCAGACCTTGACGACGGATTCGCAATTCCAATCTTATAATACTAGTATCCCCATATATCATCTTTGCAACGTTCATCCTATTGACATATCCATATAGTTTCACCGCACAATGCTTGGAGTATCGTACAGACTTTTCCTGGCATCTAATAGCGCAGTGGGAAAACTCATACAAATTCATCTGTCATCAATCAACGCATTCGGATATGCAGATGTGTAGAAAATCTATTCCCAGTAAAGGTTTCGAGTAATCACCATTGTGAGAAACAGTCCCGTACTTTTAGGTCTTATAAAAGACATTTAAAAACAGATTTAAAATAATATCTGAGACGACTGCCAAAAAGACATGAAAAGGTCACACAAGCGCGGAATATTCATGTGAATTTCACAGTGAGAATTACATAGCACGGATGGAATGAAGTTAGATTCTTACAAAGATGACAACCGCTCCCCCTCCCCGCCGAATCTGGAACTCAGAAGAGGAAACACACATCTCAGAGCGACCAGTTTGAAACCGAAAACCCAGTCGGAAAGGCCTTAGCCAGGGAGGCGGACCGGAAGATAGGGCCAATCAAACGGGTGAAGCCATTCGGTACTAACAAGACCGACCAGAACCGACATGCTTTGCTATCTTTCGGCCAACGACATCGATCGAACTGGTATGGCATCTCACACGGGGTGGGCAGAAACAAGTGTCAAAGCCCCTGAAAAGGCAGGCCAGAAGGAACAATCCATCCTCAATGGTTTCTTTCTAAAGAGCCAGGGAGATATCCCAAAGTCTTCAACTCCTACTTCAGGCAGCCAAAGTGCGAAGTCTTCGTTCACCAAGAGCAGTAAAGTCCCGAACAAAGCTGCGATGATGGTGGGGAGTCCGATATCAATGAAAATGACGTTATCGTTGATGAAACCCCATTGGTATTACAGAGTCATCTCTCGACCCGAAGGAGAGGAGTCAGAGGACTGTCCTGTTGGTGATTCCCTTGATCAAACTAACATCAAGAAATCTATAGCGAAGACGCCGAGAGGTCATCCTATTCCTCAAGAAATGGGCTAGTGAGATAGCTTGACGAGTCTGCAAGACAAGCCCACCACTATTGGGCTCTGGAACTAGTTCAACCGCGTCGATACCGACGTTCTGATGGGTCTTTGGGTCTAACAATCTCCCTAGAAGTGCAAGCTCTCTCTTTGAGCAGGATAGATCTTTGGCGAGGCATTTGTCTCGGGTTTATCGTCGAAGCGAAATATGATGATGGTATAATGACACTTGCCCTATACGTGGGGTCAACCGTCTGTATTAAGATTCACATCTGTGAACACTAACACCGACATCCGAGTAAATGACAGCACCATGAATGATCTTTCCTTGACCTTAAAATGAGCTCAAGGAAAAAATTCCCTTGTTGTACGGGCAGTTCGTTTCCCGAGCTCGCTTTCTATCAAATCCTGGCGACCCGCTTAGGTCTTACATTTGTTCGAGCTGCTACGACCACCTGTGACGCCATGGCCAGTCACCCGATAAAGTTTGCGCTGAGTCCCACTGTGCTAAAAGATACTGGCAACGGTGGATCAACAATGAGCGAATTCTTGGGCATCATGTCCGCTGTAGGGCGGAAGACTGTGACAAAGCCGAGCATAATGACCCTATTAAAGACACCAAGTCTTTCATAGACCAGGTTAAGGCTGGTCAATTATTTTGCAGGCAATTCTGGAGGAAAATGGACGTAGGAGATCATACTCCTTTTCGTCCTGGCGAGATTGGCCCGAAAAATGCCCGCAACCAGGCGCACCAAAAGAAGCGCTTGGGAAAAAGCATAGGAGGGCTAAGAAAGCCGCTCCCGTCTAGAACGATGCTTCGCCTGCCTAGGAAGAGGGCGCCCCCGCTATTCGGAAAGAAGACCTCAATGAGGAGGAGGTCCGGGGTGGCATGGATGGCCTCGGTATGTCAGATCCACTATTCCTTTCCTATACAAAGCCCAAGGGCTTCCAATCCATACTTTTAATGCTATCTATAAATCAAAGGTCCATTACTAATTTCTAAACTATTATATAGAGTAGGTACCTTCCAAGGTTGGACCCGACGTAGTTTAAATGCTTCTTCTCTATTGTTTCTTTTCTTCATGATTATTCACTTTACGCCTCGGGGCGTGCGGCGCCACGAACGCCCGTTAGCAGCCTGCATAGTTAGATGATGAATCAAGAAATCTCCAGGGACCAGGGCTGTTGATTCTCTCGGTAATGAGATATATACATAGTTATAGAGAGTCATATACCCTCTTCAATCGGTTAAAATCTCGATTTGTATCCTGGTGTTAGGAGAGGTCTACAAAAACGGCCACAAAGCCCATTGACCTTACTCCGGGCCTGGTTACGGCGTTTGTTTCACCCACCACCTCAGCAGTTGTAACACCTATGGCAGCGACAACGACAATTACTTCGGAGGCAGAAGAGAAGGCTATAGGCTTTTCAACAGGAGCTAATGCAGGCATAGGCGTTGGTGTTGCACTAGGTGATATCTTAGCTATTCTGGGGTTTAGATTTGGATTCTTCATAGACGAAAATGCCGAAAGAGATGATGGTGAAAAGGAACAGTCCGAGCTCGCTGGAACTAAGGACCTTACTCCCCGACACACGATTCATGAATTAAACTCCAATTCTGTCTCTAAGAAGGATGGCATTCAAGGGGCACATTCACGATCGAGAAAACCTGCTGGGCTAGAAGCGTCAGGTAGGAGATCAGTGGAGTTTGGATGCATTGTATGATCCCATATCATTGCACCATTATAACATGTTGAGATGTTTGGAGTATCACTTTGGAGTACAGTGATCCGGAGAATCAAGAAGTCATCTCCATTTAGCCGACTTCGGTAGAAGGGGGAAATGGGCTATAAAGACATTAGATCTACCATATTGTATATATTGACCTCAAAACTTGAAAAATATTTTAGACTAGTTTCCTAAAGAGAAATATAGAATAGATATGGCATATATGTGGAGCCTCGAACCATTTTCCTAATTTGGAAGCCCTCTACGTAAATCCATATATTCTATTGCGATCGCATATGAAATGTAATTGGTTCCGTGTCCGATTAAGTCTCCGCCTAGAATTAAACGAACTCCACAATATGTACCCACGTGGGCTGTCATATTAGATCTGGTTTTCTCTCTTTCTTCATATTCCATTTCCATTTCTACTATTCCGTATTCCGTACGGAGAAGACTATTCACAGAAAGGCCCTGGGCAAATCGACAGATCGAGAACAGATCGACGATCGGATTCCGCGTTTTCTGGCCCCCACGTAAAATAAAACGGGGAGCCGGGGACATCGAACAACTCCGTAAAGACGCTCAATAATCTACCCACTCCAACCTACCGGGTTATCTTGCTCATTGAGATCGGCGGTGGCGGTTATGCTCTGGGCGGGACGGTCTTCCATATATTCCGTACTAGCGAAGAAGATCGTGTGATAATTGTATTTACTAAACCTGTAACCAACAAATGAAGGCTTGGGCATTTATCTTTGGCATATGATATCGTCTGAAGCGCTAATTGGCAATATTGTCTCGTCACAAAAAGAAAAATTAGATCAAAACTAGTAGATTAATGCTTGGAACCATAACTAGTTATGTGATTCCTATACCTACGATGTATACTCCGTACAGAGTACTAGAGACGATAAAAGAAGATACGTCAGCAATATCTCGCAACCAAACCCTGATCCTTTGCGTTTCGGAATTTAAAACCGAAACGTCTACGGAGTATGTATACGGGCATCACACACGGGAACCCCTGAATAGAAGGTCCTTATCAGCCCCCAAACCACTATATTAAATCTTGGCAGAACTGAGAACCTTTAACCAGAAACAGTCTACCGTACCCTGTTAGTTTACCTGGATCAACAGACTCTGCTCCCTCTAGCTGGAAAAGGACTACGGTGACAGCCTTATTGATCCAAATAGTTCGGGACTATGTCCCGGTATTCTTTTAAATACCAAAAACATACAGAGTACGAGACATCTTGGCAAGGGTTTTAGGATCATTAGTCTGTTCCAAAGGCCCAGCACGGGAAGACTGCCTCGTGACATAATTTTGGAGCATTGGGTGAACTGAGACGACATAATATTTTTTTTCATATGCCGTGAATATTCGCTCTTTGTACGCAGATCACTGGAACGAAAACCAGCAACCCAATTTACCTACCTATTTGGGCAATTCGTGACCTCTCAGTGTAATCGTACCCTTTAATTTGGCCTGCGATATTTTGATATGGACGGAGTACTCCGTACTTTGCCAAGAAGTTGTGGGGGAAAGAGAACCCTCGATATGGGTGTTTTAAGGCGAGAACTTCGAAGCCAAACAGTACCTCAGGTGCTTTTCAATAACATGCCTCGGCCTGAATTGCCAATCTCGGAGTGTGAGATTCTGCAATCGCCGTGTTTTCCTTTTTTGAGTCCTCGAGTTCAACAGAACAAGGGAGGAGGCTACAGCACAAGAATTACAAGATGTGTACAGAATAGCCCCGAACCTATGCGAGAGCTGAGCATGCCTACGATGTACATGCTCACAAAATTATATGATGTTTTTCGGTATCTCTTTTGATATTGCTGTGGCCTAGATCATGTCCACTTTCCTTTCTAGACACCAAAGCCTCCCACAGCCATTGTTGCCTTCACACTCACATGGCTTGAAATCATGCATTGGAGGCGAAGCGAAAGTGGATCTAATCACATCCAAATCGTATGTATCCTTCTCGTGATTCCACTGTACTTTTGATAGCTAATGTTCAGCTACTTTTTCTGCCACAGTCTTAAACTCTGAGCACATAATATTGAGGAGCGCAAATTCAGAGTAGGGGAAAGATTCCCTAAAATTGCTTAATTTTTCGGTATGTCACCCACCATCCAAATCGAGATCCTGGCCTGGGTAGTAAAAACAAGGAACAGCAGATTCACAAACAAACGCCGGATTGTTCTCTCAGAAAAAAACTGGAAATCTAGAATCCACGACCGCGACCACGACCGCGGGGGGACCTCCACGGCCTCCGCGGCCTCGTGGTCCACCACGGCCACCACCGCGACCACGATCTGTCTCCTTGCGTGCCTTGTTCTTTGGCTTGGGTGCGTCATCGACGAGGAGGGTATCAAGGGGAAGGCTGTCGGGAAGGATATAATAGCGAATCGTGGAACCGCGGATGTTGATAGTGTCGAGGGAAACGGGGTCACGGCCCTTAGGGGTCATCTTGACAGCCCGGAGAGAAGTGTTCATCTGAGGGGAGACGGACACAATAGTGCCGTGAAGGATTGTGCCTAAATGAGGGATCCAAGTTAGAGAACACAGTTCTTTCGCCTATTTCGAAGATTGGCATATTCCGGGGGGGGTTTAGGTTGGGGTTTGCGGAGATTGCGCGGGGGGATTCTCACCATTCTTCAGCTCAACGGTAACCGTCTCATTGGCGCATTTCATCAAAAAGCTAGAAGAATCATTATATGTCAGCAGGAGTGGTTTTGATGGTGCTGGCGCGCCAAGCGGAGCTGGTGATTGCCGCGCACAAGGAAGTTGATCACATACCGGACGAGTTTCATGGTGAATCAGTAAGCTGTAAGCTGAGGACGGCTTTAATTTAATATGAACTGTCAAGACACCAGCAGATGGCTGGAGATTGTGGTGACAAAAAAACGCGTTGGTTTTGGTGATGCTGTTGGACCACAGAGCCAGTGAAGATCTGATCAGGTGAGATAGATCACGTGATTTGATTTCACATCCGATTGAAGTTGCGAAGTTCATATTCGACCATCTCTACAATAAGTAAACATTGTGTTAAAGATGTTTATTGAAGTAATGATACCACATTAAATTCATCACCATTGTTTCATCTACGAAATACTCGCCTATGACAATGCTCAGCCTAGACCAATCTTCCAGTCCAAGTGCTGAGAAATGTAGAGTGTCTAGGCTATCCAAGCAAAATTGGACCTTTTATCCTTTTATGCTTTTATCCTTGGCAGCAGGCAATGAGACTGAAAATAGCGAACTTCGAGGCGTGACCCGGAAAAGCCCCATGGGCTTGTAACGGCTTTCATGCACTCATAGTTGATATGCAGCTGAGCGGTGTGTCAGCGTTGCATCGTATCTCATAGAATCAACGTGGGATCAACAGGAATACCATGTTCATATTTCTCCTAATACGCCTTGGTTATTGACCTGAATTTGGGCAGAGTGATTTGTACTCCGTATAGCGTAGCGTATATGCAGTTCTGGCAGTCCCCATCACCTTATCACTCCACCTCCTAATCAATCTGTTTTAGGGAAATTCCAGAAACTTACAAGCTGAAGGGGTGTGCCAAGGCTTGGTATATGATATTTCAAATCTGCCCTCTCTTGTTGGCAAAATGACCCAAAGCCTTTTGGCAGACTTGCGATTTATGCCAGCAGAATGGGACAGGCATGGTCGATTGTTTCATCCAGCAGCATAGTACATGATGTGAGCAAGGCGTACTGGATAGTACAACCTTGTAAAAGTAAAAGAGACCAGATATAACGATGCCTTGAAGCCCGAAGGATGCACCAAAAGCAACCAAATCAACGAAAACCAGAGCGACATTGAAGGGGTTTCAAAAGATAAGGCTGTTCCTCGCCAAGTCTATCATAACAGTGTTGGTGCCAAGTCCAAGAAACTAAAGATCGCCATATGTCTCAGCTTTGAAAGGAAAATCCAGAACATGGTCTTATTTCCTACTCCGTACTTCGTCCGTACTCCACGAGGAACATAATGATCAACCGTGCATGATATTATAGATAATATAACAACGGTGATATACACGGATACGTGCATATAAAGTGATCTATGATCTCCAATGCAGAAACCGTACATGTCCTCGAGCAAAGTGATATAACTGCGGATCCCCTGTGGAGTGAGCCGATCAGCGATTGGAATTTTAGCAAGCGCCCTAGTCCAAAGTCGTAGCTTCGGGAACTGACAAATTTCTAGGGCGCTAAATTAGAGAACACCATATGAATCTCCCTGGCAAATTACAATTTGTCTTGGCTATGGTTTTTCTGTGACAAGATCCACCATTCCTTACAGCTTTGCCATTTTGATACACGACTGCCTATGGTCACCCAGCATTCCGGATATTGGTCCATTTATCCAAGGATAATTCCACCAAGTATTTTGAAGCTAAAATGAACCGCCCGAGAGCCGGCTACTATGATCCCTACTAAAATGGGATATTATCTGGGGTCGGAAATCTTAGCACTTGCCTAGGGTGTCTAATGCTATCGTTTATGTACCTGGATGGGGACTTCGGTACTTTTGAGTTCTTTTATAAAAAAAAAAAAGATTAAAATACTATATAGTCTCCATTAGGATGTCTTTCATATCGTAATATAAAATCTTTTTTTTTCTCTCAACGGTGCGTTTGTGGGGGCCAAGACTGATAGGGGGACAAGCATCGGGCCGGGGATGGCGGACTCTTGACTTCATCTTACTGAGTTTTTTCGTATTTCAATTTTTCTTTTCCCTTAATTGCAAGAATTTCGGAGTATCCAGCCACACGCTAGACTGTCGAGAGTGTCATGGCCCCCAATCCGCCCCCATTTACTATAATGGGGCTAGAAACCAAATGCCCAGGCCAAGATTGCCATCTCCTTTTAAGAGGATCATTACTGTACACACTATGGCCCCAGTCGCAATCAGTTCCGAGACCTTTTCCCGCATACTCTCTTGTTTTACCCGTCATTTGTGGGGGTCAAAAGCCCGACACTGGCTCGTGATAGTTACCATCGGCCCACCTCATTTGAAGATCCTGGGATTTCTTTTTTCTTTTTCCTTTTCTCACTGGACTTCTTATGGACCAGACAACCAATTATCTCCTACTACAGATGTAATTAAAGTGAACAAGCGGGTAGTGGGCACAAGTACATTTTAGTAGACCCGGCACTGATGCACAGTGGCGCACCAGAAATCTAGAAGTTTGAACTTGTGGGCCGGCAAGGCTACCCAACGGGGACCTCTCAGATCATAAAACGATTGCGGGGGTCACTAGTAAACGCCCATTGCTGGATATGGGCTTTTAAATACTTCATCGCGCCCGTTCCGTGCCCCCAATTGAAATCCTCACAAAGCTTTCGACCGTATCATACATAGGAACAAACTGTATGTTGAATTTCTCTTAGTGCCTTTCCCCTTATACTCCATACTCCATCTTGGCACCATCTACCTCAATGTTTGCAATCTCACAGGTCTGGGACTTATATAGTTCCTAATGTTCCCTGGAGGCTCTGGCTCACAGGAACCATTTTCTCTCCACAGGCAATCAAATTCGCCAAAACTCTCGGACTCGCAATCGAAAGTTAGGCCTTTGTCTCCACTAATTCAGCCTGTGGAAACTCCGGGCTTTTCAGGTATTCTTCCTGGAACAGACTCTCATTGGCCCATTCAGTCCATTCAGAGTTCTATCTCTGCTCAAGGGGGTTCGCAATCAACACAAGCATTTCCACTGGCACTCCCCCCACATCACTCAACAACGTTGGACAGTGCGAGTCAGCCTCACGCTCTGTCAGGGCCAAGCTATCTACCTACGGGGTCAACACCCCAGTCTTCTATTGAGGACGCAACTGTTATTAAAGAAGAAATTGGGTCGGAAGATTCACGGTACGTCAAGCTAATTCGTGAGAATCCAAATTTTGTGCTGACTAGGGCATCCCCTCAACAGCGGCCTTGGCATCTCACCATACCCCATGTCAGTAGTATCAGACATTTATTTTACTGGCCCAATGCAGCAGAATACTCATCGTACGAAGGTCATCCAGACATGGTTCAAGAGGCGTTCACTGACGCTTTCAGAATATGCGTGGGCAAACCGGCCTTATCAGCCTTTGCAACCGCCATCGGGACAAATGAGCCCGCCATTTCCATCTTCACATCCGTCATACCCTTCATCGAGCTATCCAATGAGCTACCCCAGTCACCCAAACGCACCAATACATGGATACCAACAGCAAGAACATCATTTACCGGCGTCTTATCTCTCAGCACCTGGCAATCCTCCCCGTCACAGTCAGGCTCGAAGGTAAGCCGATTGATTCCCTGACCTCGGAAAAGACTGACATTTCCAATTCAGTCCACCCATCTCCCGTCCCTTCCACCCTCAATCTGCTTCGGGCACTCCTCCACTGCCCGGACAGCCTCTCATGACTTCGTATGTCGAATGAACCGCTCAAAGTATAAAGGATCCAATGACCTAGTTGCTGACATCCAGTGGTAGCCCTCCTTATATGATAAATCAACCTACCTACTACTTCCCTGACACATCATCCATTCCGTGAGTTGATAGTTAAGGAGCCCGAAGAATGTAGCCTACTGACCGGAAGCCCAAATACTAGATCGCACCCTGCCTCCACTAGCTCTCAACCACCATCGATGGCCGCCCCCGAGCCAAATTACTCTTCACCAGAATCAGCTGCTGCTACAGATTCTGACCATCCAGCCCGAGTACTCAGCTTGCGCCCGCGACCGCAATGCTGGGACCATGGCTGCAATGGTCGTGAGTTCTCAACATTCAGCAATCTCCTCCGCCACCAACGAGAAAAGTCAGGAGTGGTGGCTAAGGCTGAATGCCCAATATGCAGTGCGGTATTTACACGTACGACCGCACGCAATATTCATGTTGCGCAGGGTAAGTGTAAAAGCTCAGGCAGGGAATCATCCGCTGAGTAGATGGCACATGCACAAATTTGATTTTCGGCGTTAAAGCGAAGGCGTTGGACTCTAGTGGGACTGGATTCCTTGGTATGTATGTGTATATGGGGGGAAGCCAAAGAATTCTTTGAGAGAAAAAGGGCGTTGTCTAATAGAACTTTTCGTACATACAATTTCTTGGCACCGGATAAATAGCCACGTGATGCTTCGGGCCGTGCCATTTGTGAGTCAGTTAAACTGCATCACAGATCATTCAATTCTACAACAATGCCTTATTTTTCTCGAGTGTTTTTAGAAGTGCTTTACCCATACCTGTGCCCATTACCAATACCTTTGTTACCAGTCTGAATTGTAACTGTGCCCATGGCATCTATCTTCACCTATGACCCTGACCCACCTCGGGTGTCGTCCCCGTGGTCAACCTCGGGATCATCGACTCCCCAAATCAATGCATCTGGTAGTCGGGGTGTAGCTATCCGCACGCGTCCCAGTGCCACTCCCCTACGCGCCGACCCTGACTTGTTATCTAACTATGGAATATCCAAACTGGAGCCCGAGCCCCAAGAGGGTCCCACTGAGTACAAAGTGCACCTTCTGCTTCGACCCAGGCGCCCTTATCTCTCAATGTCGACTGGGCATGTAATAGCGGGTTCGTACCATCACCATTACCGCGTCATGTCAACCACGTCTATCTCTGTCTCTCCAGGCTTGGAACCAACCCCAAGACCTATGCAAGCCAAGTCTAGCCAGAGCCGTCATCAACGACTACAAGGGTTGACTACCCAGCTATTGTGGCGTTTGCAACAATCGTCGCCTTTTCATTCATCCACTACCTCTAATCTTGTGATGCCTGTTCTTCCCGAGGCGGCCCTGGAATTGGGTGTGCCCTCTAAACCCGCTCGCTTGCTTCCCGGTCTTGAAGAGAGCCAAGGTGCTTTGTATGAGATCGGTGTCGGCGATGATGGCACTTTTGTAGGTCTCACGCAAGATGAACTGGATGAGAGCATGACCAATCTACAGGCTATGGCTGCTAGTCTTGGGTGCAAGGTTGAGATCCTTCGCCGAGTTGTGGTTGGGAAGTGTGAATGGACCGAAAACTTGCCATCTGCAACTACGGATCAAACCAGAAACAACACCGAAAGTCTCTGGGTCGCCGAGGCTCTGGTTAGTCCCGATCTGGATTTCTACAATATCTCTCCGATCAAGCCCAAGAACGACACAGAAACTGCTGCACACCCAAAATTGGGCAACAAGTCTGTCTTGGATCAGGATTACTCCCACACAGAGCAGATTCGCATTTCTCTCGCAGGTCCAAGCACCGCAGGAAAGTCTTCTTTGCTGGGTACATTGACTTCGTCTACCCTTGACAATGGAAGAGGCAAAAGCAGGCTGAGTCTGCTCAAGCATCGGCACGAAATCTCATCGGGCATCACCAGTTCAGTTGCCCAGGAACTGATTGGATACACGGATGAGGTGCCACCAACCGTGATCAACTACGCTTCCGGTAATGTTGCCGGCTGGGACGATATTCATGCCGCTTCGAAGGGAGGTCGTCTGGCTTTTGTGTCCGATCTACCCGGATCTGTTCGATATTTGAAATCTATTCTTCGAGGACTTGTCAGCTGGGCTCCGCATTATGTGATGCTTTGCATTCCAGCCAATTGCGGTTCTGAGACACCCAGCAGCGAACAGTCTGGAACTGAACAATCAGAAATCGAAACATGTTTGTCATATCTAGAACTTTGCCTGAAACTAGAGGTTCCTGTTTTGGTTGTGATTACCAAACTGGATCTTGCTTCCCGCAGCGGACTGCGAGACAATCTTGGAAGAGTCCTATCTGCGCTTAAAACAGCTGGACGACAACCTGCAATGCTACCTGCCTCGCCTGCAGGCGACAAACCACTTGACCTTCAGCAAGTCAGCACGTTGGACAGCACCCAAGTACAGAAAGTGCTGACGGCGGCTGATGGGAAATGGGCACACACCGTACCTATCTTGCTTACCAGTGCTGTGGATGGCTCTGGCATTGGAAAACTCCATACCTTCCTTCGATCTCTTCCCATTCCCACGCGACCATCTCGGAGAACTATTCACATCCCTAAAGGGCTGCCAATGCCCTCTCACAGCTCAACCAATATCTTTGATGTGGATGAAGTGTTTGCAATCCCTCCCTCCAAAGTATATTCACTAGATTCGGAGAAGGGCGGCCAAGAAAACCGCGGCGTGGTTCTCTGCGGCCTAGTCCGTCGTGGAAATGTTTCCATCGGCGACGAAATGGTTATTGGTCCCATCTTAGTGGACGTTCCAAATGACCAAGGCAATGAGGCCCAGCCACCCGGAGGGTCACTGTCCCGCAGTGGGCCCGGCTCCTCGGGTGATCTCCCGGCATCCTTCCCGCAGAACTCATTATCCGGCAAAGATTCACAAGCAAGATGGCAGCGTATCCGCGTTGTCAGCGTAAGAGACCTACGACTTCCTGTCCGTCGTCTAATTAGAGACCAAGTCGGAACCATCGGAATCGAACCCATCGGGGTTTCAGAAGATGGCCGCCTACCGCGTTTCGGTCGGATCCGCAAGGGCATGATTCTTTCAAACTTCCATGCCCCACTCTGGTGCTCGAATGGCACCTCACCTGCCACCTCGCTATTAGCGCTACCCTTCCACACGGGCTTTACCGCCACCTTCCGCTCTACCGAGTTCTCAGCTCCAAATTCACCTCCACTCTTACTTGGCGGCAACGCTATTGCCTACATTGCCAACATTCGAGCTACTGTCCGTGTCATTTGCATGGCGTTAACTGGGTCTGGCGAGGAACTATCTTCCGAACCGCCTTCTCCATCGGAGCCTGAATTCTTCAGCTTTGACGGCGATCCTCACCCTCCTAGTGAGAAACCAGACGGGAATGCTACAACAGACAATAGCGTGGACGGCACAGGTGATGCAGTTCGCCGCCGCCCCTCGGCAACGGATATCAGCAAAGTAATGTCTGGCGCTGCCTCTGCCTCCATTGTCGGAGCTGCTTCTTCTGCAGAAGCCCTGAAAGAGGACGTCAAGATTACCTTTGCGCTGGTATCGTCTGTAGAATGGGTGGAACTTGGTTCTCAGGTTCTCGTTATGCCCGGTGTCTCCATGGCCGCTGCCCCGTCCCAATCTGGAGCCACGGTAGCATCTGCACCTGGCTCTAGCTCTGCTTCTGGGACGGCGTCCATGTCAGGGTTGGAAGGGTTTGTGGGGACTGTCTGTGAGGTTGTTCCTGGGAGAATTCCAGTTGCGGAAAGCTAGACGAAAGTCTTGCATCGCGGCAATAGGTAACATACTTCTTTTTTGTTATTTGTGAGCGTCCTTTTGTACCGTTTAGCCATGTATATGTCTGTTTTCAGTGTTCATAGCGGATTCTTTTTCACTTGATTCCCATGTTTGTCAATAACCGGAGTGAGTCGCTACTAGCTTGTCAAATAGGACGGATTTACAGAACTTCCCATGGCTGAAGATTGCAATATCATTGTCTTAAGAAATTGTTGTAGCAATTGAGGTTACTATGGATTGTCTAGTATTCTCGGCTTGAGCGCACCGACCCGCCCAAAAGCAAGACACGAGGCAAATCAGTTGGCAGCAATGCAAACGGTCCAACTTGATGGCAAGCAGATATAGTTTCTTAATAAGTCAGGCCATCCCCTAAACACTAGCGGTCAAGAACGCGCAGTGTCCCGTCGGATCCGCTTTCAAATCATCTCTATCCCATTGCAATATCGTTTTTTTTCGCTTGGGTATTTCCATCAACTTTGTTGATCAAGCGCCACTAAGACGCTTGGATCCACGCCAGACCTATCCACAATTTCATCGAAGGACTGCCTTTCTAGTATTTGCGTGGGCACATTATCCACCTTTGCGCTGATCGTTAGGGACACTGGGGTGGCGAGAGAAGGTGCTAGTCGAGCCGATGGTGGCACTGGCATTGCGAAGCTCAATCTTCTTGCGCTCCATCTCGAGCTAGATTCCACAACGTTAGCTCCTTTGTTTTGCGACTGATGACTGATGGCTGAAGTAATTAGATAACTCACCACCTTGCGCACTCGAGCAAGAGCAGCCGTATCGCCCTCCACAATCGAACGACAATCATCAACGCGGTACGGAGCAGCAATTGTCACGGCATCGGCGACGATAATATTGTGGCCATTCCATCGCGCAGGCATAGTGCGGCTGAAAGCATCAAACAGGTCTTGGGCCTGAGTAGTGACGCCCTTACCACGACGTGCCTCACGGTCAAGCGCTTCGCCGATAGCCTTCGACTCGCGGGCCTTCAGCGCACGGGTATCGAGTGCCTGAATCGTGGGTTGTGCATCCGTGAACGAGGACGAGGTGGAGTTCGAGGGCGAGGCAAGGGCGAGGAGCTGGAAGTTCTGGATGCGCGAGATGGGGATCACACGGTAGTCGCCGTTCTGCGCCTGTTTGGCGTCACCGGGGTTGGACGCGGGGGCCGTGTTGATAGCCACGAGGTTGGTGATCGGGCATGCCGTGAACAGTGTACCTTCGAAAGTCGATGGGATTGGCTGCGCGGTCGTAATACGCACTCTATGACACGAGAACGGAAAAGGTCAGCGCTGCGACTATGTATACACCATCGTTGGCAGATAAGACTCACCGGGCACCGATCGCCCCGCTCAGTGCAGCCTCCAAGGGCACTATGGGTGTCGCCATCCCTGGGCCTACTGCGTTGCCAGATTGTTTCTGCGCAGAGGCTTTTACTGAAACCTGGCGCTTGTTCTCCGCCATAGACCTATAGCTCTAGCCTCCACGTATGAGCTGCTCAGCGACCACGATAGGCTGATTCCCCCAGATGAAAGAAAGTCCCGTTGACTGTTTGTAGCGTGGTAGTCAAGTCCTATACGGGGTCAGGACATTGGAAGCAGATCGGCACAAGTTGAAGTCGGCTTGCCCTGCGAGGAGCTATTGCACCCCGGGTTGTTGGTGGAGGGTGGGCTGGACGGTGCTGTCAATCGGCTCCTCTGTTGAGAAACGAGCGTGGCTCAAGCGGAGCAGGCAAACTGGCACAACCCCAAAAGAAGAGAACAGAAAACAAGCACCACACCCAAACCAGGAATTTATGGAAGAACAATGGGCTCGAGGACTCCCGATTAGATGGCAGGGTCGACGTTGCACGAATGCCCTTTTGGGTTTAGTGCTAACATTCGATTACTTCATCGTCGCCTCAGGCAACGATATAAAACAACATCAATCATCCAGTGATGCTATTATGGATACGGCGTTGAAACAATGTGTTTAAGCTATATGACTGGGAATTTCCATGCCATGTGTTTACTGCTTGGACCACCTCCCAATATAAATGGTCAATTTATTGCTGGTGTCTCTAACATGCATGGGTATTGCCCCTCCAGTTCTACAAACGATACGGATAATGATGGCTTTTGGAACTTATTGTGGGTATCTCGCGTGTGTTTTTTTATTGTATTCCCCTTCACCCCCCCTTATAAAATCGAAGGAACCTATGCAAGGAAATATGTAGTATGTACATCATAGGTCAATAGAAGGAGCAACAAGCTTTGAAGCCTATTCCCACCCCATCATCTCCAACAGAGATGCCGATTTTGAGCTTTCTTTTCTACATAAATTTATGTAAGTGTATTTGGCCATGTATGTGACCTTGTGTAGTCCTTTTGTCAGTCTTTAGATATTTTCTTTCCCTTCTCGGTTTTATAGGTAGACAGCGGAAAAAGCATAACCTATGCAGACGACTTTTCTATGTATATGACTAGCTACGACTAGCTACCACGTGACCCCTTTCTTAGGCTACAGCTCTTTCATGGTTTCCCTCTCTCAGCTAACAGGCTTCTTAGGGTTATAGGTTTACTGGTAGGAAGGGCCGACCCTCCGGGTCGGCCTCGCAGTACTAAGAAAAAGTATCGTAGACTAGCTAGTTTGTCATATTAATATATTAACACTAAATATAAAATAAAAAAGAGAAGCCACCCGCTACCTGCGCTATCACAGGACGCCGCTAGCGCTCTGCTCTATATCTCGACGCGGTAGGTAGACCGTAGACGGCTAGTATAAGAGATAGAATATTGAAACCACCCCTCCCCTCCCCGCCGGCGCCACCAATTGATTATATAAAAATTTATCGAAGTTATTTATCTTCGCTTTTATAATCTATACTAAAGAATACAAGTAAATTAGTTGAGAGGAGAAGTCAAGATAGTCATTGAGAGATCAAATATAATTAGATATTTTTGATGAGGAAAATAGATCAGCAGAAAAAAAAGGCTACCCGTAAGCGGTCAGGCCAGTCAGATATATAAACCAATTAGAAACCTCGACGTATAAAACATGACTTCCAATATGTTGACCAGATTGCTATACAGGACTATTTCAGTAACTAAGAAGAAAAATCGTGTTTGCTAGTATGGCCGAGTGGTTAAGGCGGCAGGTTAGTCAGCAATTCAAAATAGAATCTGAATTTCAACTAACAACATCTCACAGACTTAAGAGAGTTAATAATAATTCGTTCTGCTAACGCAAGTTGCGTGGGTTCGAACCCCACTGCTAGCATTTTCTTTTTGCCATTTTCTTGCATGTAAGTGGAGATTAATTGGCAAAGGAATGAATATATAAGCGTTAAAATATCCCGATGATGAATGCTAGCGTGAGTTTTATCGAGAGAGTTACTACTAAATCGAGCTTTCTTAGGGAGTGGTGTCTATCCGAACTTCGAAGTACATCACTGTAACTAGCCCGAAATCGCTGCTTCTTACCATAAAATCTGACTTCAGAGACATCACCTACTTTACCCGAGATGTATCCAAGAATGTTTTGGATTCTTCGTCTGGCATATTCACATACTTGCACGGAGTGCACGCCTATCATATACCCACTCTGATTTGATCATTAAATGTAACGCGAAAATGGGGAGTACTGTCAAACGCATAGTCTCTAGCACCTCGTCCTAGCGGGGAGCCTCATCCCCACGGACGGGGGGCTCATGGTGGAGGGGATTCGTGGGGTCCTCGTGGAAAGCGCCGCGACCGCCCCCACGGCTGCCACGGAGACCATTTCCTCGGGTGCCGCCACGGGCACCCTGAGTGGCACTGGACATCGCCCGAGCGGCCTCCTCGCCAAATTCTTCTTATTATCTATATGTTAGCCATATTTTGATATATTGTAAGGGATAGTAGCTTACTGCCATGGCTGCATCTACTTGCAGCTGGAGATAGGCACGTAGCATCTCCATCTCAATTTGTCGGCGGCGAGCTTGTAGCTCAGCCTGCCTGTTATTGGTCTGAGCCAGCTCCTTTCTATTTGTCAATCTCATGTTCTATCTCATATGAAAAAAAAACTTACAGCTTCAATCGCTTCTTTTTTAGTGCCCTGTCCCGGGCGTTGTTGGGGCCGATTTCCCCAGGCCGAAGGGGAGGGCGTTCTCCCTCCATAACGTAAAGTAAAGATTTAAAATATGACTTTGTGAGGGTAGATCTTCGATAGGAACGTGGGGATTGAAGGAGAAAGGGTTCAGATGCGAGGAACAGTGTTTACTGTGCGATCATGTGCCTAGCAATTGTTTTCTATATAGATATGGATCCATGGTAAACCCCAAGATCCATTTCATGGTTCCAAGGCTCTTGAATACTGTAAAGTACATAGTTAAAGTACATAGGTACCTCAATTTACATACATATCATACGTTTTGTATGTACCTACACGTGTCCATTTTATAACGGTACAGTACTAGTACACCCAGGCTACATACTTATTGTATACATAGAGCTTTCTTTCTGTCTACCTACTTATAAAATTGAGAAGAGACTATCTTAAGACAGCTAAACAGAATATCTGAAACACTAAAAAGTCCAGAATCCACGATAAATGTTAAGCTTCATGGTCTGGAACTTACATGTAGTCTCTTCAACTCCATCCTAACAATCTCAGGTGCTGGACGTGAGCTGGCCACCCAAGCGAACACACCTTACAAGCAGATGAATCGCAATCTCAAGTTTAAGCTGGCAATTCAACTTAGCTTGAGCACCAGGGAGGCAAGCCGTACTCATTTATAGGTATAAAACACTTTCATCCGAGAGGTGGCTGCAGCCAACAGTTGTACTTTGATTGTGCAAAAGCAATGGAATGTTGTAAACATCATGATCACTCCATACTCAGTTTCCACAGCAATGTTTGCTGTGATGATTTGCCTGGCGGTGACGAGGTTTTTGCAGCATTATATAGGGCGGCCATCCAGTATCTCCAGGGGGATTACGGAGACTTGCCCGGTTTTGTTTTCCCTTGTTCTCTCACTTAGTTCTTTTGTTTCGTTCTTCGCCCTTTCGACCACCCTCAGTCCTGGCTTTCGTATTTCACCAACCTTGCTGAAATACTTTCATCATGGCAAGATTTGAAACCCTTCTCCATCCCGCATTATGTGCGAATAACATCAACTCGTCATGTCCCAAAAAGACCTCCAACGCGAACAATGCCTGCAGCCGCTGCTTCTTAGTTGTGGTCAGTCCTCAACACCTTGATCTTCAAAGCCCTGCATCGTGTTCTAACCAAAATCGAAACAGTACTGCAGCAAGGAATGTCAGAAAGAACATTGGCCCACGCACAAGGAGGATTGTAAGAACAGTCTGGCACAGGGTTCATGGAAGCCAACTTGGCATACGGAAGGGCGAGTGCCATCTTTTTTTTCACACAAGACCCATCTGAGCCGAATCCTAATGAGGGCAAAATATCGTGGTGGGGAACAATGCCGGCATTGGACATGCTAAAATTGGACAGAAATGAAGGCCAGGATGCGCCCCCCAAGGTCCGAGTTCTTCTTGCATGTAAGTGACCGTCTGAGCATCAACAACCGGTTGTTTTAACTGACATAATTCCTGATAGCATCACACGATATTCGAAACATGGTCGAAACAATCGCTCGTCTGCCAGACACATATTCGGGGGAATGTGAGATCGTGATGAATGGAATCCACTCCGGGATTTTCGCTCAGAATATCATCCTTCTTCTGACAGCTTTCCATTTTCGACCAGAGGACGCTGCCCCTATCATGATTCATTTGTGGTATTCGGCTTTGATCCCTGCGTCTGTTCTCGCAGCACTTCAAGCAAAGCTCCAGCCGTTGATTCGGAAAGTCTGCTCCGAAGCTGCACAGAAACGTGCCCTTCAGTCTTTCAAATGGGCTTGGAAGAAGAACAAAGCATCCTTACATGTGGAACTTCCGAGAGACGAGTGGGAACGTCTTCGAGAATATCTTCAGGTTCCTGATGGTCTTTCTGCTGCCACTGCTGCCCGCAATCGACAAGAAGTCACATTGCCGAACAGCAGAGAGGACATCCTCCATAGATTCCTATATGGACAGCCTCAATATTGGCGTGTCTCCTCGATGAAGTTCCGCCGTGACGGCATATTGTTGCCCTTTGGGTGCTCACGCGAAGAATTTGACACTCCTAATCCGTTTGTTTCTCCAACTCCTCTTTGCACTCGTCAGTCCACTAACACAAATAGGACACTTTTCCATGCTAGTCATTCTTGGCCTATCCCAGACACTGCAGATCCGCGCAGCAGCTGGAACCTTCTGGATGTATGCAATGGAGCGTACACTGCGAGTCATGCTGCGAAGAATGATCTGTACGGCTTGCTATTCATCTATCTCCGAGAGACTATCTTAGGCTTTTGTCGCCAAATTGTGAAGCGAGATATTAGCATTCGACTTCTTTCTGTCGATTCACTGGAGCTACCGAAACGCTTCAAGGGGTCGAGCGGATATCCAGGATTTGACCGAGTTGAAGTAATTTATTCACCTTGACTTCCCTAACTATTTCATTCAATTGACCATGTTCTTAAAATGATACTAATTCGATATAGACATACGTAACTGCAGAAAGGGACGTTCTTGGGATCGATATCAACCTCGCCATATTTAGCCAGTTACTGAAGCCGAAGATTCAAAACCCAAAGGCCATGCTGCTTGTCCTCTTTATCCGCGACATTGACGACATGTGGAGTACTGAGTCACTTGACAGGGACATGGCTCGTGCTGCAAAATACCTCCCCGAACCCGAGTCAACCGATAGAAGTAATGCAGACGCGTTGAGAATGAGCAGGTCAAGCTCTTTTTTCCGCGATGTCAGTAAATTGTTCGATCTTTACAAAAAGGCCGCAGGGTTTGATAAACTTACAAGCAAATATGGGTTGAAGATGAGAGGCAACAACACAATCGTGGCCCACTGGCCAATGCGACCCGGAAAGCATGCCTCCCAGCGTGTGTTTGATATCCTTGAGGCATCCGGCGCCACTGGCTGTGAGCGCTACATCGAGTGGGAATGGGCATGATTCTTTTCTCAATTATGAACTGCTTAGGTTTATGAACTACTACCTAAGCATTTAATTGTTATTTGGTGGATGTGTATGTGTCTCTTGATTTCTCGCTTTTCGTCAATTCACAAATGGTATCATCGTTATTCAATTATCTATTCATCATGAGCTATCCTCCCTCCATATCCTCACAATGACCAATTTCTCCCACCCAGCCTGCATCCCACTCGACCCCGCCGTCTCAACCTGCCATCCACCCCAGCCACGAATCCGCTCCATAACCTCATCAGGCCGATTCTGCTTGCAAAGTAAGACATAGGCCACACCACGCACAGACAGCACACCAGGAATGGCATCAAGCAGCCTATCCGTAGTTTCCATACCATCCGCTCCGCCCGCATACGTCAACGACAAAAAGTATGAGTCATTATCGAACTTGGCAGAGCGAGACATGGCCTCTGAAACAGCAGGGTCATTTTCCGCCGCAGAAGGCAGACGTGGCAGATCCTCAGTCGGAACATAAGGTGGGTTGAAGAGGAGGACATCAACGCTTCCAGGGCGAAGAGGAGCACAAAGATCAGCTGTCAATGAAGAGATGTGAACTGATTGAGGAGAGGGCTGTTGCTCTGTCTGAATGGCTGTCGTTGCGGTTTTCCGCGTTGCGATGCAAGCATTGCGGTTCACATCAGTGCCTAATGTGAGAATATCGCGCCGGCCGAAAATCTGTTGAGACTGTGCGGCTGTGAAGGCTAGCACAACGCCAGAGCCTGTGCCTACTTCGACGACTAGTGGTGATGCCTCTTGGTTCTTTGGGAATCGTTCAGAGAGCCATTTTGATTCGGATGCTGATGACAATGTGTCTAGGAAAAGGTATGAGTCCTCAGATGGCTCATAGATGGTATCAAAGGAGACATGTGAAGTATCTGGCGTGGGAAGCATGGTGTGTATGTAAAAAGCCAAGTTGCTTTTCAGATATTTGAGGTTCGATTTTGAAGATAGTGGGGGTTATCTCGAAAGTGTATGCAGCATGGATGATGTTGGCCTGAGCGATCACAAATCTCAGAAAAGCACCAATGCACTCAAGTGGAATATATCAACCAATATAAATTCAAAAATATCAGCAAATGGCAGAGATAAAAAGGTCAAACCTTTAAAGATCCCGAGACATCCCGACCCGTTGATTCGCGCGTTCTCTTCGCCGCCTTTGCCTCGAAAATCCCCGGAATTATGTCATATTCCCATCTTCCTTAAACATCCCAATTATTCAAGATGCGGATTGCTCAGCGTTTACTTATGGCCACGCCGGCCTCGATCGGCTCAAAGTCCAGCCTTACCGAAGCTCTTGCTCTCCTCCCGCCGCTACAGCTTTACCGGCGCATTCTACGCGTCCATCGCAAACTCGATCCCGAGATGCGCGTCTTGGGCGATTCTTATGTGAAGAATGAGTTCCGTGCGCATCGTGGTGTGGAGAACCCATTGCATATTGTATGTTTGTTCTTGTCTGAGTTGGGGTGGCTATACCGAGTTGAAGAGAAGGGGAGGCATGGCGGAAAGGGACGGGATTGTTGATGCAGTCACTAACATTGGCATTGATAGATCGGGTTCTTGACTGAGTGGCAGCTATATGCGCAGAAGTTGGAGGGTGATCAATGGGCAGGAGATAAGTTGGACAAGGCCAAGTTGGATAAGATGAGTGGTATGTTCTTGGCTGTTGTTTGAACACTACCTCGGTCGATCAATTGCTAAACGTTTGTTTTCATTGCAGATCAACAACTTGGACAGTTACTCGAGCTTATGGAGGCTCTGAAGAAGGATGGAGAAGGAGAGGATCAATGAGTTCTTCATCGATTGCATTGGACCGAGGTTGACACTACCACCCCGAGAATTGGCGACATCAACTTCAAACAATGAGGTCTTGGCCCATCAGTCTAAAACGATCCTCGAATGCAGAATGCTTGGTCTTAGGGCAGTCAGGCGTGCCTGGTAGGGTTATACTGGGATATGCAGGCATCTCCCAACCCCCGCCAGCCCATATGTACATACTATGTGTAGGAATAGAAGAGACGAGGCTTTCACTTGATTTAACAGGTTTGACAATTCAGGTCCACACCTAAAGTATATCCATTTTAGAGTATGGTCTTTCTATGACTACAAATGGGAACCTTGCGTTGGTCGTAGATTGCGGAACAACTCCGAGAGATATCTAGGCACATTTCACACACGGTGACAATTGACAAGAAGGCGACCCCCCTACACAAACGCAATTTCAGCCCTAGATCCATCTATCGCATTCTAGCACATAGTAGAAGAACCATCAACGGAACTCAAACGACTCCAACATCAGTGGAGAACGCCCTACCAATGACAAGCTGACTCATTCAAAATCGGCTCCGATACCGATATGGAGATAGAGAAGAGGGTATATCAATCGTCAAATTCCCTTTGACCACTATACAATTGTCCAATTGAGATTCTATCACACCTCAACACTATCCCCAAACCCATCTAAAGCCACCCATTCCCAAAAAAAAACCTGCACTCACCATGCCCTCCATTCTGGAAGACCCCTCAACCCGCAATCCCCCACCAAAAGCACACACAGATGCAGCGCCGACCCTAACAGCGAGGAAAACTACCCTCCCCAAGTCCTCCTCCGCACCAATGACGGTCTACCCCATCACAGGAGGACCGCAAACGGTTCCAAAGGACTTGATCAAATTCCTGCACGGGGAGTTCAGCGCGGAGATTCTCCGTGGCGGGACATACCCGATGGAGCAGCCTATGGCGCTGGATCAGTTCGCCGACTATTGGTTCGGGACATTTACAGCTTTGGCGATCTTGGACGATGAGGAGGAGGGCTTAAGGGAGGGGAGGGACTGGGAGAGTGTTTGTATGGGAACTTTTTATATCAAGCCTAATTATCCTGGTATGTTGTTTTCTGTCATATCCGAATTTATATCACCCTCTGTAGGAATAATACTAACTTTAATAGGCCGCTGCTCTCACATCTGCAATGCAGGCTTCCTCACCACCACTGCTGCACGCGGTAAGGGTGTCGGACAGGCTATGGGCGAAGCCTACCTGGAATTTGCTCCGAGATTGGTATGACTTACCCCCGGCTTTGCACTGACAGTCGTTGCTCTATAAGAAATGACATGCGTGGCTAACTCTTTTCGTAGGGATACACATACTCAGTGTTCAACCTAGTCTTCGCCAATAACCCGGCCTCTATCCGTATCTGGGAGAAGCTAGGGTTTAGCGTTATTGGACGGGTCCCCAAAGCTGCGCGTTTGGCGAATAGCGAGGACTTGGTGGATGCATTGATTTTCGGACGTGAGTTGGGAAATTAAATGACAAGTTTCAGTTTTAGATTGGGCCGTCCATGTTTCAGATATGAAGTCATGTCCGAATTGGCGTTTCAAGTATATATCGTGTTATGAATGATGAACATACTACGATGAACCAACATCACCAACATTTACATGAATAAACTTGCCTGATTGAAACGAGTAATGTCATTTCCAAGACCAGAGGCAAACTAGATAAAACTACAAGAATATTTACAGAGAAGAGAAGCGAAGTGGTAATCAATGAGACTCAAAAAGAGAAAACAAACGGGAAATAGATGACCCCAACGCTCAGACCATACCATGCAAACAATGGGGATATCACGCAAAACCTGACTCGTCAAGATGATGGCTCCCTTCGCACTGACTTAACACCGATTTGTAAATCGAGATCGAACCGAGGGAAGGGGGTAGAATGCACAAGTAAAAAAAGAAAATAGATAAAACAAGGTCGTAGAAGTGTAGATAGGAGGAGGATAGTGGGAAGATAGAAGAGGGAGAGCAGATGATGAGGGCTATAGGTGGCATAGGAGATGTAGCTACGGAACGGTGCGAAATATACAACTCAGTTGCTTAGCGCCACCGTGGACGCGTATCCACTGGTTTCGGGGTTGCCGGCTCTTTCTCCATTCGCCTGGGAACCGGGAGTAGACTTGTTCGCCTGTTGCTAGAATGGCCTAGCGATGTACCTGGTCGTGACGATTTGCTTGGGCTCTCCATCCCATCTGTGGTTCCCGAGACACTTCGACTGAAAGCTGTGGGCGGGCCCGCAAAGCTCTGGCGACTGCGAGGTGTGTTTGACATCCCTGATTGTCGATAGAGCCTGCTGTACGGCGGTGGGTCGAGGAGCGAGGGCCGCCCTGGTGTGGGAGAGGACACGTTCCGACTGGGACTTCGAGAACCAAGGCGGCTCGAGAGGCGACTGGTTGATCGAAGACCACCAGGAATCGGAGATGCAGACGTGTCTCGTCGGAAAGAGCCGGGGAATGGAACTGTTGATGATGGCCGAGGTGTGCGGGCGAGTGGTGTGGATGACTTTCGTATTGTCGAGTTGTAACCAGTAGCCGAGTCATTCAGGTTCGTACTGGCGTTCCAGCGTGGACGATTGGGAATTGTAGATGGCGGTGCTGGTGTACGAGAACGAGCACCCGGGGTCGGTGTGAAGTAGCTTGTGGATCTGTAGGATGGAGTAGGAGACACAAAGCCTGACGGTTGGGGGATTGCGGATTTTCGAGTGGTGTAACTCGCCGTGGGCTGCGGCAAGCTGGAATAACGACGGTTTGGGGGCATAGTCGAGCGGGTTGTGGCACTCCCAACTGAACTTTCGCGACGACTTGAGCCGCCCATGGGCGTTGAGGCGCGCTTGTACCCGTTGCTGTTGATAATGACTGACGACGCAGGCGAGCTTCCGGGGGTCTCGATTGCGCTGCCAGTGGCTGGACTGTCCATGGTCATGATACTGGATATTGAGTCTCGTAGCTGATGGCCTTTGGGGATGTGCACATCTTCAAGAGAAGCATCCATTACCCTAATGCTAGCCTTGAGAGCATCCATGCGGGATGCCATGTCGGAGAGCAGGCGCAGAATCTCACCATTGACGGTCAATCGATCGTTGACACCCTTTTGAATGATGGAAACCACACGCTCAATAGCAGGAACATAATGCATTTTCTTCTGCTCAAAGCTTTCAATGAGCTTGGCCAGCGTTGATGGGTTGTGCACCTGCATGCCACTCTCCAGCCCATCTTGTAGCTTCCCAATGCTGCGTTCAACCGATTGAAACATCTTCTGTGCCTGGGACCCAGCATTGCGGAACACCAGAATCCACTTGTCTTCTGCCAACTCCTTCAGGAGAGCTTCAGCATCAGTCTCAAGAACTTCATAGCTCTTCAGTAAGCGCTTTCGCCGGTCCTCAATCTCCTCACATGCACTTGGGAAAATGACTTCAGCGCGTCCCTGGAACATTGATAGTCGCATAGGCAAAAACTCCAACGATGCGCGCAATGGCTGCATACGTGCAAAAATAGCCATGAGGTTAGAGTGACTTGTATCGTCCTGCGGTGTTTTGATAACGGGAGTGTCAGACGCCGAGGCCAAGAGAGGTCCAATACTCAGACGGTTCTGCGTATGTCCGCGGCCCTTGGAGGGTGACTCTTCCACAATCGTCTCCAGCTCGTTGATGTCAAGGCCGCCACTGGACTCACCCGTATCCATCAACGCCTGATGCCGCTGCTCTTCCATCTCAAATATCAGCCCGCTCAAGTTGTCAACTTCCACACCCACGTCGCCCAAAACGTTCGACCAAAGCTCTTCCCACTCCATTGCTAGCTCCACTTGCTCTTTTACGCCTTTCAGCTTTTTCTTGATCTGAGTCCAGTTTTCTAGAATGCTCTCCATCTGGCTCACGATAGTATTCAGGTTATCCGCGTCCACGTTGGCAATGTCGTCTCGGTGTTGGACATTCTCAATAGCCCTAACGTACACATTTACCAGGGACTCGAACCGCGTGATTGCTTTGTCGACTTCATCTAGCCCCTCCCGGCCACCAGCCGCAGCCCATTCCACGTCATCTTCAGAGTCTAAGCCGCTCAGCACATCTGAGGCCTTCTTGATCCAAATTTGAATTTGCTCTGCGGCGCCATTCAAGGCTCGGACTGCAGAAAAAGCCGTGGAAATGTTTTCGATGCTTGCCTCGAGCGAGGCTGGCTGTGGAAGAGGTATGGAGGTTAGCTGCGAGAGCTGGTTGCTGAAGGATGCGCGGGAGAAAGAGTATATTGAGTCTGCGCGCTGCAAACCCATTGGGTTGAAATATGATTGAGAGTTGGAGTTGGACGAAGAGCGCGAATGCACGGCGTCGGCGGGAGGCGAGTCTTTGGGAGGGGGTTTCGGAGCGGACTCCTCATCAGCGGACCGTTCCTCTCTTCGTGCGGTATCATCGACATATTTCTGGAAGTCGGTTCGGTCATCTTGAGCGTCATTGGGAGGTTGTGGGTTCGGCATGGGGGCAGCGCGCAGCTGCGCGAGAACCGGCTCTGCGACAGACATGGGCGTGGGTGGGCTGATGTTTTCCACGGGTTGGGCAGTCACCGGAACAATGATGGGTAGAGTGGGCAGTTCAGGACCGTCCACGACTGCTTCGGATGACTCCGGGCTCTCTCTTTGCGCGTCTGCGATTTCTCGAAGGATATCCTGGTGAGGTAGCTCTAGCTGGTTCGACGCGCTCCGCTTGAACTGGGTTTCTCCGGGCGATATGTTTGTACCATTCCACGCCTGGCCTTTCCTCTTTACCTTGATCGATAGATCTTGGTGAAGATTATCAAGCTCCTTCAGGTGCTCTTCGGGGATCCGACCGACTGCATTGGCATGCCGGTTTTGCGCCGCGGACTTATTACTGCCGTCCAGCAGCTTGACGCGAGCCGCGAGGGCGGGAGAAAGTCGGCGGAGGATGGATGTTCGACCGGCGCTTGTCGACTCAGTAGGGGCGGGTTCTTCTTCGTTATTGCTGCTCCCTAAGCTCCAGAGGGATGATTTGGACTTCAGGCGTCGGAGGGTGGAAGTACCGGAGTCATTTGGAGAGACGGAGAGCGCGGGGGTGAGCGACGGGGGGATGTCGGTGTTGTGGAGGTATTTGGAGGATGCGTCGCGAGGTCGGTCGCAAAAGTTGGACTTTCGGCTGTGGCATGCATGGAGACAGGCCCTGGGGGGATTGAAAGAGCAAAAGGACTAAAGGATCTGGTTCAGACAGGGATACAAGGAATGTTTCGTCTTGTTCGGCGCTCGGTAACAGGGAAACCCCTTCTCACAGTTTAAGGCTGGCGTTTTGGCTGTTCAAGGTGTCGGAAAGGAAATCTACTACATGACAAGAATGAGTAAAAGGTCTAGATGCAAAGTCTCATGAATTTGGAGATATTGGGCAGCAACCGTTGAAACAAATCATAAGAGGGATTAAGTGGCCATGTACGGCCGTTTACTCTGCAGAATGGGTACATCCAGCCCCGTAATACTTACTATGGGGCCTAATGTACCTCCTCGGTATGTAATTCAAGGGGATCAGCGAGATGAAATCATTTCACATTTGTTTTGCTTTTTTTGTTAATTTCCTTTATGTGGTTTCACTTAAACTTCGATGTTTCTACTAGGGCTATATCAATCTAACTCTTAGCCCTATATACATATATTGTACACTCTCTGCGCACTCTCTGTGCACGAGGTCGCTCAAGTCAACTCCATACCCCGTAGACGCGTTAATTAAATAATTAATGCCCAAACGAGTTAGTCCCATATTTGCATATTTAGATCAACAACCATATATCCCAACGTGGAGCACAAAAGTAAGACAGGGGATGAACGTTCAGAGCTTCAATCTGATGCATGTACGCGTGGAATGAAACAATAATAAGATATACAATACAATTCCATAACCAATCAAGAAAAAACCAAAAATATGAATGGGCAGAACAGTCGGCGACAATTCAGGGGTATCGTATCAAGTGCCCATAAAGATATTAAACAGAAAAAAAAAGAAACCGAGACGCAAACATGAACTTCGAACACTTCAAGACCGCAAAAACCACCCTCAAATCAACCCAGCACTCGGGGGTCGCCCAGGGTTAGCCGCTTGCCAATCGCGCACCAGCTCTTCACGAACAGTTTTGCACCAAGCCAGCAGTGCAGTATCGAACTGCTTCCAAGCGGCAATTCCACTATTTTGTACAACCCCCATAACATCAACATCCAACCGGAGCTCCCACCGGAGTTGTGCAGCTTTTACCCAGAACTGAATATTCTCAGTCTGCCGGTACGGCTTGGCAATGTCCAAGTGGTAAGCCGTGATCTCGCCGAATTGGCGTTTCGACTTCTTGATCGCAAGGTTGTGTAACTGAACCAGGGCACGGCCGTCCCGGAACCTATCAAGAAACGCGGTGGGAAGGGAGTCATCGGGGGTCTCCTCCACCGGTTTCCAGGTCGGCAAGGAGTCACCGCCAGGCAATAGGCTGCGTAGGAAGGACTCCTCGCGTGAGCGCTCACGACCTCTCCAATCGCCAGCAGCCCAATCCCAGTTCTCCCGCTCTTGGGCTTCAAGGTCTTCTAGCGTTTTCTCGCGGACCAGCATGGTACGCACAGCCGCGATCCACCCCTGAATCCGACCCCGTTCCTCCTCGCGCAGACCGCTGGCAAAATGTCGCGCAGCCCACCGCTTCAAAACTTCCAGGACGTCAAACAGTTCCTTGCGGATCTCCCGTTCGCTCTTTATTGATGCTAAGCGCTCCGGGTTCTCGTGGGTGGTATAGTAGATTTTGGCGGCCCGGATTGCATTTGTAACATCGTCCAGGATGCACATGCCCTGCGCCTCCTCCTTATTCATCGGGGGCAGGACCTGCGCAGGTTGATCATCCTCGGGGACATCACCTGGAGAAAGACTCGACCGGAGGATCGGGCGGGGAGGAGGCTCCGCGCCATTTTCAATTGCCTCGATATTAGTCTCTGCCTTATCCAGCGCGCGGGTAAGCTGCCGGCGCAAGAACATCAGATCTGGCGGCGGGGGAATGTGGTGAGTTTTGATACTGTAAGTGCTGACTGTAGGCGGCAGCATCACCTCGGCCTCCTCCTCGTCCCATTCACCCTCCGCCGGATCTGCCATATCTGTCGGGCTTGCAACCAGGTCATCATTTATGTGTCGTTGATTGGGGGTGATCAGGACCCGTGGCACATTATGTCTGTTCTTCTTGTCCTTTTCCCACTCGCGACCCCTCCCGCTCTTCCCGTCCAGTAGTCCCGTCCGGGCAAAATAATATTGTAGGTGAGCGATACTGCCGAGACTCATGACGCTGTCGCGGTGGCGGGCGGAGTCCGAGAACTCGGCACCCAATGCACGGGTATATCCATGGCGGCGAGATGATGTTGACACGGACGATCTGGCATCTGCAGAAGTGGCGGAAGAGGCAGAGCGGGAAGACTCGGAGGAAAATGTGCGATCTGGAGAGGAATATGAGGATATAGCTGGCGTCGCCGGGATAGATGGCGACGGCGAGGAGGCCCGGATGCGCGTCGCCTTAGAGTCCATGGAATATCGGGGCGCGTCCATGTTTGAATTATTCAGTGTGGGCTATATTTCACCGGACCAGATTTAGTGGATCTGAGTCGCGTGAAGATCAATGGAAGGTTCACAGTGACGAGGGATATTCTGTGGGGGAGAAAGTGTGACGTTAACAAGGCCTGGGCGATCCTCAGACGAGCAACGGCTTTTATATAAATGGATTAATGAAAGGACGGAGGTTTAATGAGACCTGCAGGATCGACGGACGAGAAACTGCTTTTGGGCCAAAAGGGGGGGTTTCGACTAACGGGGGCTAAAAGGGGGAAGCGGGTCAACTGCCCACATGGAGTTGAAAGAGATGAGTGTTTCTTTTTCATCAATAAAAATAAAAGGTCAGACCCCTTTTCTGTTGTTGATTGTCGGATGTTATAAAGCCACATGTATTCGTATACTTCCCAAGGCCTTGAACGTGTGATGTTTCTTAATTGCCTGGTTGGGTTTAGCCTAAGCCCCGCGTTCCATGGATGGGCCCTCAAGCCTAACCGTTGGAACCTCCAGGGGTAAGGGGATCTATCACACATACAACTTCAATGGGAAAAAGAGACGAGATGCTATTCAACTAATCCTTTCTAACACCTAACATCATTTTTAAAACGCCTTGAACAAAACTCGTTTTGAATGCCTCTAACGCTTCGCCTGTGTCGTTTCAACCGTAAAGATCTCCTGGCGATCCCAACCCTCTGGCTTCAGGTTATCAATGCCCTTCGTCGGATGCTTTACGTTCGGATCGGTGTACACAATCTGGTAGGGGTTGGGATCATAAGTCTGCTTGAGATTGGCGAGGGTGTGATTAACCTCGCGGTGCTTGGCTTCGTCCGCGCGGATATACATCAGCAGGTCCCTCATCTTGCGCTGACCCTCTGGCATCCGCCAGTATTTGATCGCAATCTCGGGTGCATCGAGATCATTCCACTCCGGAAGCTTGCCGTTCTCCAGTTCCGCAATAGCACGGGTGTAAGTAATGACAGCTTCCTCCTCAAGATATCCCACAAATCGGTGGCAGATGCGTGGTGAGACCAGGTATGCCACGAAGAAGCCGTTGAAGAAGACGCCTTGAGCGCCAATAACCATCAAGCGCATGAACCAGCCTGGTTCGGCCAGTTTCAGGAAGGTAAGGAGGTGCATGCGTTCGTTAAATGCTTCTTCGAGCAGGGTTTCGATCCTGGAAGGATGTGGGTTAGCGTCGAGATCAGATGTTAGGCCTGATTTGCACAATTGACGTACCATCCATTATCTCTCTTCATCTTGCGAAGACTACGAAGATGTCGCAGCATGCCGCCCACCATCCCGGGGACACCAGCCACACTTTCCAAGAAGATGAACCTATTGAGCCATTTGTGCTCGGTCATTTTGAATTTGGCCGGTAGTTCCTGGCCGGGCTTGGGATGCTTGTATCCTGTCACCGTGTCCATACCCCACCGGAAGACACGTACAGTTCCTAGGGCAACCCAGTCGGACCAATTTGAAGCTTCTCTGTGGGCAATGCGGATATCTCGCATTTGCGCCTCGGTGTATCTGGCATAGAGTTAATGTCTGACTCAGATCGATTGACTGTGTGTTTACCTACACTGGATGCACCCATGCTGTTTCTACCTCCTTGACATTTGGAGTCTTTGGTGGTGGAAAGTATTCCTGAATCTGGTTCTGTGGTGTTGACGAGATAGGGCGCTTGGATGTGATGCCAAATGCTGATGTGCGCTTGCTGACCCCACGTGTGGGATTGCACGTTGTTACTGCAACGCCCGAGCAGGTTCGTACAGCAAGGTGCAGGTACTGCAGCCTTACTGCACCCCGCAAGGGAGCCCTCACTGATAGAGTATTCATGATGTAACCAAAGAAATTGAGTTTGGGGTCTGTCACGATTGAAGGTGATAAAAGTATTGAAGATACTGAAGACGATGTGAAAAAGATTTAGATATAAAGAAGTTTAGGTGAAGTCTGATAGAAGAGAGATGAAGGTGGGCTCCCCCAATCTTTAAAGCTTTAAATACATAATCTAGGCAAACCTTGGGAGACGAATAAAATCAGGGACATTGCCAAACAAATTTCAAAGACAGACCCCGGAAATGCTAACCTTGGATGGTTGTCCAGGAGTTAGAAATGATGACATTCCGTATACTTCATTGCCCAGGCACTTGGTCTTTCCATGGGCCTTTCAATATATCACATATCCCTCGACATCATATCAACATTGCTATACTCGAACAAGAAGCGAATATATCAACCTTCCCATTATCCCTGTATATTCATTCCATTCACCATTACTATTTCCCGAAACGGTCAGGTCCTTGCTGGCAGGTGACATCGGGAAGGATCGGGAACGGCGATATGACTCAGCCCGTAGCCACCCCGGATGCCCTACAGCCGTTTGCAGTCAATCCCGAGAAATATTCGAACATCAAAGCCCGGGGTTTGAGGTCATTTGAGTTCGGCGTGAAAATATCTATCTCACCGGTGACTGAATCGACGTTGGTACCTGAAAAAAAGGAGAAAAATCTCTGTCCGTTTCCTGCCGATTAAGGCACATGCATCTCAATTGCTTACCTCGAGTAGCTTTTCGGCATGCAAGATCTATACCTAGGTAAAATAGATTGATGCATATCTAATGAGCCTGTCAAGTGTCATTGTCCGAGGTCTGCCAACCATTTTCTACGGTTATCATTCTCAGTCACTTCGTTTATCTATCGTCTGCCTATACTCTCTCTACTCATACTCTCCTCCAGCAGATAAATGCGAAAGAACCTTGGAAGGACACTGATATATGTCGGCACGTTGATTTTACAAGGACATTTTCGCCTAGTATTACAACTGGCAAGTTAGGTGATAGCATTATTTTCAAAGTAGATGGGTTTTACAAATAGGTTGAAGGCTAACGGTTCAGATGATTTTTCTTTTCAATTATTGGTTCGTTCTTTCTTCCCCTTCCATGATCTCAAATTTCTAGCCTTGCCTCAATGATGTTACTCTGTCGGTCCCTGCTACAGTAGCCCAGCTATTGGGCCGTTTGATATGCGTGAGAATTCTTGTATTCTCGAGACCATAGTGCCTGCTCAAAACCTCTCTGAGCACTTTTGCTGGCATTGACTTATTAATAACAAGACTGTCTGCTCCACTATCAATTTCCCTATACGGCTCGGTGGCAATCATCAACGAGATTTCTCAGCATGATGAAGTAGAAGAACTCTCTGGCTGGCCTCCTCCGTTCTGATTGCAATAGACTGAAAGAAGTAAACTCCTAGTTCTCTGGTTTGAACATGGACTCTGCTGTCCGCATCACCGCAAATCCCTCCTCGCCATCACGCACGTCCAGAGTCCGCTTCTCCATTTTTACTACATGAGCCATAGAGGGACCTTTATCGATGCGCTGGAGGAATTTCTTCACTTTTTCGTCGCTACCCTGGGCCTCGCCTTCGACCTGATAAGATCCAGTAAGCGCTATATCTTGGGACACGACAGGGCATCACTCACCCTTCCACAAGTAGTGTTCCTAACCCATCCCTTAAGCTCATCGAGCTTAGCACATTTCTGGGTGAAGTCTCTGTAGTGCACGATAGGTACAGGTTAATCGATGGACTATGATGTCATCGGTTGAGGGGATGTTTCCTACCTGAAGCCGACACCTAGGATTCATGTCAGTGACAGAGTAAATGATAGTATTTGAAGACTATAGATGGGATATGAGGTCTACCCACCTTGGACGGTGCCGTGGACTTTGAAAGCAATCTGAAGTAGATAGCATATTAGCAGGGAAAACTTGTGGCTCTCGCTGCGGGCTGGCGATTTGTATAGCATAAGACTGAATGGGATATATATCAAGAGACATACCCGTATGTTCGACATTTTGGTCGAAAAATGGGCTTAGTTGAAGAGTTGGAGGATGTCCACTGGAGGTGTAGAGTTGAGGTGTAGATGTTGATGCCAAGCCCTGGAGAACACCCCAACATAAAGATTGCTATACAGACCTTTTCAGAGAGCCGAGGGTTATAAATGCAACCTCGATTTGGAAATATATTATTATCCTATGTTCTCAATTTGATCTTTCAGGTCCAGGCATAAGTAGGACTTAATTTCCTATTAATCACACACAGTGCCGAGGCCTGGAGGTGCTTGGCGCCCGGAAAGTTATATTGCTTAACTTCAAAGGCCTCTGTTTATATCCTTTCAAGATTTACATATCGGAAACTAGATCTGTATTCTTAACTAGGACATACTTGGGTCTTAGTAATGCTCGATATGATACTGACTAGTGCTGATTTCGGCAACTGGGATCTACAACCTCTAAAAGGTAGTTCCTCAATTCAAATTACATATTTTGATATGAAACGGAAATCAATAGCGCCATTTTATTTTATATTTTATATTTTAGATTGGAACCTTATTGGATCCGTGTCGAGTTAGTATAGAGGCCACCTACCGAGAATCAAGTGGCGGTTCCTCGGGCCCCTGAGTAAACACTGGAATCTCAAACATCTCCGACTTCAACTTCTCCAAACCTGCGCCGGCCATGCCACTGTTATAAAATGCCCTCCATTTTCGCCTGGCTTCGGCGGGTCTACTCGCTAGACACCCTTGACACCCGTTTCACCTCCGCAACCACTGCCCAAGACACACGAGGTTCCTCCGCCAAAGATGCCCGCGCCAATGCAATCGCCCAGGGCGCGTCACCTTCACTTTGGCGCACACCAGAATTCTTTGTCTACTACTTGTTCTTTATTATCCTTGTCCCATTGATGTTCAAGACTGTCATCGATGTCTCGAAGGGTGAGTGCAGGCCGGAGAAAATGCTGGGCCTTGAAATGCTGATTGAGGATCAATGTCACAGAAAGCCACCCAAGCTACTCCACATACTCTCACCTTTTATCATCCGGTTGGATCCCTGGCCGTCAGGTGGTAAGTACGCCACACGTGGCGTTCAGCTATCCACATCCACGAGCCCAGTCCCGACTGACATTATTTCTCTAATGCCCTTAGGACAACTCCGATTCGCAATATGAAGGCTTCCGCGACAATATCCCTCTACTTCTACTACTCCTAATCGCCCATCCTTTGGCTCGCCGTGTTTATCAGTCGCTCACGACCCGCTCGAATGTGGAAACGAAACAATTGAGCCACTCCGTGAATGGTGCGGCCGAGGCGCAACTTGAACAGCGAATGCGCTTCGACTTTTGGTTCGGACTGATCTTCATAACAGCGCTTCATGGGGTATCCGCTCTCAAAGTGTTGTCGATTCTATATATCAACTTTCGAATCGGCAAGGTTGTTCCTCGTTCCTATGTGCCTACCGCCACATGGGTCTTCAACATCTCCGTCTTGTTTGCCAACGAATTAAGCGGTGGGTACTCTTTCGAGCGGATAGCGAAGGTGTTGGCTCCCGGGTCTGTGGCGTTAGAAGATGGTGCTACAGGGCTAGTCCAATGGGCTCAGACTCTAGATGATCTTGGGGGACTGATGCCGCGATGGGAGATCCTTTTCAAAGTCACAGTGTTGCGCCTCATTAGCTTCAACATGGATTGCCACTGGAGTGCAGACTACCCCGCGGCAAGCCCAATTGAAGTAAGTATTCCCCTGGTCGATGAGACACTACCATATGACAGACAATTAAACTTACCGAGTTCTACAAGAAGAAGCAACTAGATCCTGCGGCCCTCTCTGACCGTGACCGGGTCAAGATCCCGGCAGAAGCAACCGCTTTCACATTCCGCAACTACATCGCCTATGTGCTCTACGCACCTTTGTATGTGGCCGGTCCGATCTTGACTTTCAACGACTACGTATCTCAACAACGATATACATCGGCCTCACTCACTCGAGCTCGCATCATGATGTATGCCGTGCGCTTTGGTCTGACTCTGCTCTGCATGGAGCTTATTCTCCACTATATTTATGCGGTAGCAATCTCCAAAGCTGACCCAGACTGGTCTGTCTTCACCCCGGGGCAACTGAGCATGCTCGCGTTCTTCAACCTGCACATAATCTGGCTGAAACTCCTCATCCCCTGGCGATTCTTCCGTCTCTGGGCCCTCGTAGACGGGATTGATCCACCGGAAAATATGGTCCGCTGCATGTCCAACAACTACTCTGCCCTCGCCTTTTGGCGCGGATGGCACCGCTCCTACAACCGCTGGATCGTCCGCTACATCTACATCCCGCTCGGCGGTGGTGGTGGACGTCGGACACCCGGAGCACCCAAACCAGCTGCATCTCCTCGGTCCAACTTCATGGGCAAGTTCCTCCAAATCCGCAACTTCCTACTGGTCTTCACCTTCGTCGCCTTATGGCACGATATCAACCTCCGCTTGCTCATGTGGGGCTGGCTCGTTACTCTCTTCGTTCTACCAGAAGTTTTGGGCGGCATGTTTTTCCCGGCCCATCGCTGGCGCTCTCGTCCCACTACGTATCGTGTCCTTTGTGGCATTGGCTCCGTTGGGAACGTCCTCATGATGATGATCGCAAACTTGGTCGGCTTTGCGTTGGGTATCGATGGATTAAAGGATCTGCTTGCTAGCCTAACGGGTTCATACTCTGGCCTGGCGTACATGGTTTCCTGCTGCGTAGTACTTTTCGTCGGCGTGCAGGTTATGTTTGAGGTTCGCGAAGACGAGCTTCGCGCGGGCATTAACCTTAAATGTTGAGCC
This sequence comes from Penicillium concentricum, assembly GCF_028827145.1. Classification (NCBI taxonomy): domain Eukaryota; kingdom Fungi; phylum Ascomycota; class Eurotiomycetes; order Eurotiales; family Aspergillaceae; genus Penicillium; species Penicillium concentricum. Next base: position 4,621,524 of record NW_026622754.1, on the reverse strand, counting down.
TTTTACACAACACTTTTTCTTTTAGCATATTTTAGAAACCCGATTTTGCCTATTGCGTAGAGCCCATGTATAATGAGATAAAAAATATATACAAGTCTTGTTTTGGATGTCACATTAATATTTATCTGTTGTACAGGTTTTGGTATCGATTCATAAAGTCATCAGCAGAACAGGGCTAGGCAAGCTCCTTCTCAATATACACACCAGACCTCCTAAAAGAAAGCACCACACCTCGAATCCTCATGAACCTTATAGCAATCCAAGCCACAAGTCCTCAAATGACAACTCTTGCACCGAATCTTCCCCCAATACCCACACATACAACAAAATTTCCGCCCCGGCCGACCTGACGCTTGCGGCTTCGCACGCGACGCGTTATAAGAGAGCGGCGCCTCCACCAGTAACCGCTGCATAAGCCGATCAGAAGGCACAGGGGGCGCATACGAGCGCAGCAGGGGGTCATTATCATATTCAGACTTGATGAGTTTCGGCTTGCGCGGCGGCTCATCATCGACATCAGTTTCAGCGTCCGTAGTCTCATGCGTGGGCGTCGATGCACCGGTCGTCACACCCAACATAGCCGCCGAGGGACGTTTGACGCCTGCTGTGCTAGCCGGTGTTGAGCTGCGCACGGCAGCCTTGCCTCCCTTAGCCGCGATGATATTCGCGCCTCCTGCGCCCTGCATGCCCGCTACGCCCCCGCTGCCCGAGGATATTGCTGCTTCTTCGTCGTCTAGGTGGTTCCGGAAGGTCTTTTGGGATTGTAGGATGCGGCGGACGTTCGAGGTGGTTTTTGCTCGTGTGCCGCGCGCGCCGGCTTCTCGGGCTTGTTTCACTGGTGCTGGGATGGCGACGTCGCGCTGGTTCTCGCGGTCTAGTTCGGCGATGTGGCGTGCGATAGCGTTCGCTTGTCGGGACGAAATGTCGCCGCCCTTGCCGGCGTCGCGGATGCCGCGTTTGCGGCCGAGGGTTGGGGCCATCGCTTGTGTGGGGTCGAAGCCCCGGGTTGGGGCGTATGACCAGCCTGGTGTGGCCGTTGATGTGTCTGATACCAGTTCGACGCGGAACATTTTGCGGTTTGGGGTGTTGGGATGGTCTGGTGATGCGGAGGTGGATGATGGCTCCGGGGAGTTTGTTGGAGATGATAAAATGTTTGTCTTGTTTGCAGCGGAGTTTGGTAGTTCGAGAGAGTGCAATGTACAGGGTTAAAGATTTAGTTGGTCAATTATTGAATTATTGGAAAAGGAAATGCTGATATTCGAAAAGCCGGGACTTATCTCATGCAAAAAAAAAAAAAAAAAATCAAGAAACAGAAAGCTATTATTCCCTGGCCATTAAAGAGTGATAGTGGGCTTCATGTCCAGGGTTAACAAGCTTCATGCACAGAAAACAAACACACCCAACACCTCCAAGCAATAATAAATACACATATCAAACATAGATCTGGCACCTATTTCTTCTTGTGCAGCTGATCAACTCTGGATTCCAGTTCTGTAATGTATGACTGGAGCTTGATGGTAGCCTTTTGAAGTGCCTATAAAGCAGATAATTAGGTCTGCGAATATCAAAATTCCAAGAGAAATACGGAGACACTCTCGGAGTCTCAGAGACTCAACAGTTGGGAAGCTATAAACATACCGAAATGTCATCAGACAGCATCTCATTGGCCACTCGGTACTCTGCTAGGATGTAATAGTACACCGACGCGCCAGCGGCGACAGATCCAGTCAGGAACCCAAAGACACTGTCAGATATTAGCAATAGAGCTTACAAATGCGTGGCCATTTGACATGGAATGTCATTAGAAGCAGGAGAATTTATCATACCCTCCTCGGAAAGCTCCGACAGGCTTGCTTGATGGTAGTGGCGCGGCGGCCTCCCAACGGGCGCGGGACGATGAGAAGGACCGAATACCGATGCGTCCGCGCAAAGGGAGAAAGATCTTTGTGCCAACGGGCATATTGACAATTTTATTTCAAGTGTAGAGGGAAAATTTATGGATTGTTTGATGGAAGATGGTGGCAAGGGGAGTTTGTTGGAAGTGACGTTGATAAATTGCGGAGGTCCGGGCGGCTCGGAACTTGGAGACCTGAGGCCTTTTTGTATACAAACCAGGGAGACTACAACATAGAAAAGATTATATTTGGAATCGCTCTGCAATATGTAGAGCCGAACTAAATGATTTATTGCTTCGCTTAATTGGCCATTGTGCTCTCGTTGAAGAGATCCGCCAACAAATCATTTCGGCACACTGTCACATCTACGCTGCCCATGCCGTACGTACTCTCAAACACGTAGATACTCAACCGAGCGAAGAATGGGCGTAGGACCCGGTCGACAATCTCGTCCTTGGCTGCCTCTCGGATCCAGTCTGAGATGAGCCATGGCCGCTTAAGGCCACTGTTAGCCTGCGGCTCGTTGGTCTCCGTGGGGACAGTGGGTGAGCCTGCACTGCGTGGACCGAAAGTCTGAGAAACTTCGTCTGCTAAAGCAATGGGCTCCCAGCGGTCCGGGGGATAGACTGCATCGATCGTGTCGGTTACGAAAAGCCATTCAAGGAGCTGGAAGTCATCTGGGGCGAGGACAAGTAGTACGTCGAGAAGCTTGCACGCTTGAAGCAGCGAGTAGGGGTTGTAGAGCTCTGGCTGAGAGCCCCGGGGTACTGCTGAGATGGCTTCTTGCAGTTCCGTGTTGATCAGAGGCCAGAATGGCGCCATGGACGAGGCGGAGGTCTTGAGCGCGACTGCTCGAAGGACCATGAACACTTCCGCCCGAGTGGCAGAAGATGGCGACGAGGCGCTGGTCGCCGCAAGAAGATCTTCCAGTTTCTGAAGTAAGGCGGGCAGTTCACCAACGAAGTAATCGTCGCTGGCGGAAAGCACGAGCAGCGCGATTCGCCGGAGGTTGAGCTGGGCTTTTCGATCAGCTTCCAACCGAGCCGCAGAGGCTCCTACACCGAACATGATACCCGCTGAGCTTGGTGGTGGAAGGCGGACAAGAAGTTCGGTTAGGCGTTCCTTGTCGGCAAGAACCCACTGCCGCAGCAGGTCCATCCAGCTGGTCTTCACCAAATCCAACTGCAATCCAAAGAAGCGGGCATCATTGAACGCGTCGGATATGTCTTTCTTCCACATTTTCGCCGCAGCTGGTACTTTTGCCATTTGCTGTAGAAGAACCATGACATTACGGTTGAGATTATTAGGGAAGAGACGTGACCGAATGAGAGGGCCCACTACATTAGTCGATACACCAGTAATAGCAGTGTTGATCCGATCTGAATCACCCAGGGTCGTGATAAACGACGGCATAGAGACCGCTAGAATGCTCAGCATGTCATCAGGTCCAGTATGAGAGACCGAGGTACGATCATGATCCACCGAAGATCTGGCCATAGACCCGATATCATGGTTAAGGCCTAGGGGCTTGCTGGTAAAGACTGCGGTAAGGAGTCGTAGGAGAACATCCTGCGATATTATTGTTAGTGACAATGGTAGTACCAGCAGTGAATACACATACCCCAAGTTCCTTTCGCATACGACGGTCTTCGCCAAAGGTTGTGTTCTCCATTTTCACCCCCAAAATAGCCGCGAATTCAATCAAGCGTGGAAGAATCTGCCGGTGCGGGAATGGATTGCTAAGAACATCACGCAAGAAAGTTGTGCAGTCTGTCCAAATCTCATCGAGGACATCATCGTCCAGTGACCGGGCATAAGTAACCAAAAAGCTAGCAAGCTCAGACTCAGAGAGATTGGACGTCAACGAAGACTTCCGGCTAGGCTCCAAGGCACTGGGATTAGTGCGAGTGTAGATTGCGTTGAAAATGGCAGGAATGGTGATTTTTGGGCTTGACCCATCGAGTGTATGGAGGAGATTGAATATAAGTGATGCTGTCTCTGTGTCAGACTTGGTCCACATTTCCACCAAGGTCTCAAGACACTCAAGTGCCTCTGCGGTGAAAAAGTGCTCCAAGATTCGCCGTGAGCGATTTCTCATTCGCAAGGAGGTGTATTGAAATGAGGCCAGAGATTCGCAATCAGGAGGAGATCCACTGTGATCTCCCGCGCCCCATGCCCAGATGGAGAAGCATAAGCGAACGGCATCTTGGAAGCAGAGAAGAACAGTTAGGCGGTCGTTGGCGGTATTTGGGCGATTTTGTCCGCCCTCCGAGTTGAATACCCCGGACACCATGTTTCCGAAAAAGCCTTGCGCTTGGTCAGGGCTCTTGACTGCTGGAACGTTGGACTCTTCCACAATGAGACGTTCGTGGGCATTTGCGATACAAGTCTCAAGGCCACTCAGAAGAGCAATTGTGACATGCTCGGAGCGGTCCTGCGGCCAATCCTCTGTTTGCTGGAAGGACAGCTGAAGTCTGCCATATGATGCTCGAATTTCCCTGCAGAAACATTCCACAAGCATCAATAGGATCTGGAAGATAGAACCTGAGTATAGAGGGAGCACCTCACAGAGCAACACTATCCACTTGTCTACAATTTCTCGGGATTTTGGTGAGCTGATTCCCTTCAAAAGACAATCCAAAAGCCGCTCTGGCGGCTGCGGTAGCTGCGGTAGCGACTGTCTCCTGTCTCCCTTGTCACTGGTGAAAGACAAGATCGAAGGACTGGTCAGCCGATCTCGAGAGGCAGCTCGTAAATCCTTCGGCCGAGGAGGAGGTGGTGGTAGATATGCTTGCGCAAATCGCACCTTCAATGCAGCAAGGAGTGCGTCAATTAGTGCACCCTGCACCGCAATACTGCCTCCATCGGAAGATACAAGAAGGCGTTCCACCAAGAAATCATCAATGCCAGACTCCACTAATTCCTCCGCTCCGGGCCCAAGAAGAAGTTGCCGCATGAGCTGGAGTGCGTCTTTATGCAGTCGTTCACCATCTAGATTAATATCCGTAGGAGCCGGGGGCTGTGCGCTGACGATTCGAAGGGATGCCTCAAATATGGCGGAATGAAGGCTTTTGAAGTCTGCATTCTCTATCCAAGAATCCATATTAGCAACAATTATTTCGTCAGAAGATAAACTACCCACCTTCAGATTTGGACTTTTCAAGGCGCTTCTCATTGCCTAGCACCTGAGTAAGAAGTGCGACCCATCCATTTTGCGAAAGCGCGGAGATTATATTTGAGGCTGTCTGTAACAGATAGTCACACTCCTTATAGTCATCTGGGGAGATTGAATGGCTGTCGGTCTTTTTCCCGTTGGCTTCATCATGTTCAGAAAGCTCATCAAGATTTGAGATGACCACATGGAAAACCCTAGTAAAATATTAGATACGAATAACATGCTGGGATGAGGAATCGACTTACTTATGGATAGATGGCAAGTCTTGAAGCCATAGTTGAACGCTCTGCGAACTATCACTTGACTCTTGAGAGAGAAGATCAAGGACAATGAAAAGCGGACGTTCAAGCATAGAGCACTGATAAGAGAACAGAGTCCCTCCAACATCAATCACTTGCTTTGGTGGTTGCTCATGTGTGTTGTGGTGACTGTGGTTCCACAAGACGTAGAATCGCTCAGCTTGTTGCTCAGACGAGAGGTGGCGGGATGCCGCGTTTGACACATTGACCATTAAAGCTGTCAGAGACGCCTCGACGAGATGGTCAATCCAAGAAATTGAGTGCAGGAGCCATAAGCAGCGGACAGCTTCCACGTGAAATTTTGGACTAAGAGGTGATAAGTACCACCACAACTGGTTGACAAGAGGTGTAATCAGATCGCAAGCATCCTCATAGCTGACGTAGAAGCCGGGAGTTTGAATGAAAAACAAACTCGTCACTGTCGAAGCAATTGTCGATATGACTGAGAAGGAGGCGGTTGTTGGCTTGTCCTTCCCTGAACCTAGTCGCCGAGAGAGCGCTTCATACAGTTTTCGGTCTCGTAGAACGCGGGACTTTGGAAGCTTCTTGAGCAAAGTCACAAGAACATCGAGTGGTTCGTGAAGGGATAGGTTGCCATCGCGGCTTCCCAGCGCCGCTATAGCTAGTTCATGAGCCTCTCGAATAATCATTTCGCCAAGATTCTTAGGAGCGTAAGGAAGAGGTGGAAGCTCCAAGCTATTTTTGCTTTGTTCATAGAAACTGTGGACAGTCTTCAAGATATCAGTGCCACGGCCCTTTGTGTCGTTGGCAGCAGTCTTTTCAGATCCTGCCTTTCTCGAGAACGCACGCTCTGTGAGTAAACCACTCAGCGACTTGAGAACATTGTTCAATGCAGCGGCCACGGCCTGTTTGTTGGCAGTGCTCTCCTTGGATGAAATCTCTCTCATCTTCACGAGAACTGACAATGTCAGCAGAGGCACATGGATCTGTACCATGTCCTCCTCGCGCACATTGAAATTCTCAATGATAAACTGTGCAAGATCCAGGTCACGCAACACTTGATCGCTATCATTGTCTACATCAGAAGACCGGTAATCAACCAACCCCAGAAGCTCAGAGAATATCACGCCACTTTCAACGCCATCAAAAAAGGCGCTTGCACTGCGGAAAACCTCCTCGAAGTGGTTCTTGGGGGCTGCGGATTCAAATGCCTGAACGCTGCGTACAGTGGGCAGGAAAACTGCAGGGACAATGTATCCACCGATTTCCCAGCGATCCATTAGCGCCAGAGCTATCCGAAATGGTTTGGTTCTATCGGACGGAATGCTCGGTGCCTGTTTGATCATCTCCAGTAGACCAGTGACTAATGGCTGCAAGCCAACCCGGCTGAAGTACTGTGATTGTGTGAGTTCCTTTCCATCAACGGAGGCAGATCCGGCAGTATCCGTTGAGAATTTTCGATCATCCATCGAAGAGCTATCGTTTGGGGAATCTGGTCCTAAGAACCAAGCCCAGAGTCGGCGGTTCAAGCTCATGTCTCGCCGAGTGACCACCCCCACTGCTGCAATTACCAGAGTTCGAAGATCACCAGCCGCAATTTTGCTTTGTAAAATTGGAGAGCTGAGTGGAAGGTGGGTGACAAGAAGATCGAGGAAGTTACGTTGGACAAGGAGCTGGTCGTCAGATAAGCCCGATGCAACACATCGAACCAAGAGGCCAGGCTCCGGTAGAATGACAGAGTCTGCTGCAGCCAGTATCTCAGGTGGGATGTTCTGTGGATCGCTCCCACCAGCCGTGCTCGATCGACGATCTGCGATACCTAACTTTGGGAGGTAGCGGTTCAAATATGCGAGGACGCCAAGCCGTCGACTAGGGTTCGTGATAGACGCGAGAAAGAGGCATTGCCAGAAATACTGCCCAGACGCCCCGGCCTCAGACGTCCTTTGTGTTTCAAGTTGTCCAGCAGCATCTCGTAGCTTATTAATTGTGCGTAGTGTTGGCTCAAAATCGTCACTTGTTTCCTCTTCGAGGCCTGGAAGTAGGGCTAGAATGATTGCTTTCAACGCGGGCCGAATAGCCCATGGTTCCAGGTCAACGATATATCCCTCTATCAAAGACAGAAACAATGGTCGGACAGTAAGAGAGGCGAAAGTCAATGTTGGCGCAAGGCCAGGGAGGTACAAAGGCAGGTCGTGCGATAATCCCTCGAGCTGGTTGTAAACAGATGATCAGTAAACACACTATCGGTCTTTCAGGTGGCCACCCATACCTTTATCAATCCAAATATGTACGTGTACACTTCGAGGGTCTTTTGGTGCACGCCTGATGGCAACGATGGGTTCAAGCACTGGGCGAGTCGCTTCGACACTAATACTTTATGAGGGACGACGGGCTGATCGGGCGGATGGGTTTGGAGTGCCTAATGGTTGAATATTAGCGATGCTGCAGCACATTGCTATTAAGTCGAGCGAGCTTACCTTTAACAGTCGACCGAGGAACGAGATATAGTCGGCCCATTCCTGGAGGGCGTTGTCAAAGAGCGAAAGCGCTCGTTCAACGCTAGATGCATATCGGCGGTAATGCTTGTCTTTTTTGAGGGACCCTACAGATACCAGATATAATCAGATACAGTATTCTCGTGCGATTCTTTAAGGTGGGCACATACCTTCCTTGCCTTGTAAACGGGATCGTGTCAAGGAGCTCTCGGAGCTTGCGGGGGAGTCCGACCTCGGAAAGACACTGGGATCAAGGCTCATGGTGCCAATAACGGACGTAAAATTGTTGTGAAAGCTCTGAACTACCCTCCGTCATATTTAGGACATCGATGATGACCCTGTGAGAAAGGGAGTTGGCGGTTGAATGTTGACTAGGAGACACGCAGGCGGCCACGTTCAATTGTTTTGTTCCGCCTTGGGGTAGCTCCGACTCGCCGACGTCAACGCCCAGCAACTATCAAATCGGCAATCACAACTGATCAGTGATCCCCAATATTTGAAATAAAAAATGAGCATTTAATGGCCTGAAGACCCGCGACGAGCGACCGCGTCAAAAAGCGCATGCCCGCAGCGGGGATGAATACACAGCAAGACCCAAAGACCGACGGCCAACAGCCTGTCGAGACCTCCAAGCAACCGTATCTTTCCAGGTCATCAATCCCAGATTATGATGGGTGCAGTGACAGCTCAGAGGGAGAGCGACCACCTTTACCCCCGCGACCAAATACGTTGAGTCTATTGCACGATGAAACGGGTTCCCGGGCAGCTTTACAGGCAGAGGCAACGACGGCTATCTCACGGGCCGATATTGAGACACAATTACCTGAACATTCTGAGAGCGCCTACTCTACACTGGCTGTTCGCGGTCTAGCTCAGGGCCCAAAGGCAAGGGCGAGCCTCAGCCAGTTGGCGAGCGCGCGGGGCAGCGAAGCTGGTGACTCCGCTAGCATTAGAAGCTCAGTCCCCAATGGCGATTCCGGTGACGTTGAATCGCTGTTCATGGACTTCGCTGCTACAGCGCCCGGTAGCCAAAGACAAGAAGCTACAGGTCTACTTGACTTCCCTGAATTTGCGGCCGACGATATAGATGACGATGGAATTCTAAGCGAATTTGAAGCAGTTGGCGAGCTTAACGTGGAAGGTGATAACGAAGGTTTGGGTCAATAATCAATGGTATCTTGGTTTCATAATACTAACGCATATCAGACCTCCTACTTCAACGGTGGAAAGCAAAGCGCAAGCACTATGTGATCCTCTCCGCCGCTGGTAAGCCGATTTGGACGAGGCATGGTGACAGCGGCCTGATATCTGGCTATGTCGGGGTCATTCAGACCATTATTTCATTTTATGAAGAAGCAAGTGACCATCTGCGAGGCTTCTCCGCTGGTGACACTAGATTTGTTGTATTGACACGAGGATCTTTGCACCTTGTTGCAATCAGCCGTATGATGGAGAGCGACAACCAGCTCCGGCTTCAATTAGAAGCATTGTATATGCAGATCCTGTCTACATTAACATTGCCTTCTTTAACCCATCTTTTCTCTGTGCGGCCTTCTACTGATCTATCACGGCCCTTACAGGGTTCGGAGTCCCTTCTTTCATCTCTGGCAGATAGTTTCACGCGAGGGTCTCCATCGACGTTGCTGTCGGCTTTGGAGTGTCTGAAAATCCGCAAACAACACCGACAAGCCATCAACAATGCACTTCTGAAAACTAAAGCTAGTAGTCTTCTATACGGCTTGCTCGTGGCTGGCGGACGACTCGTCAGCGTTGTCCGACCGAAGAAGCACTCCTTACATCCAGGCGATCTACAGCTCTTATTCAACATGGTTTTTGAAGCCGACGGAGTTAAAGCTGGCGGTGGAGAAAGTTGGATTCCCGTTTGTTTGCCCGGCTTCAACAGCAGCGGTTATCTCTACATGTATGTGAGCTTTCTTGACATTCGCGACGACATCGAAAATAGTGCAGAGATCACCAAAGACGAGTCTGTTGCCATTGTTCTTATCAGTCCCGACAAAGAGGCTTTCTTTGAGATGCAAGGAATGCGTGATGCTCTTGTGGAGGTGAGATTGAATGGTTCTACGCGATTGATTGTGGCATCTGGTACTAATGATACAATAGCAAATGGAGAAAAACGGCAGTCTAAAGGAGATCAAAACGGCAATTGACAATGGCCGACCCGCGACTACTGATATAGTTCCTGGAACTGTGCTCCATCATTTCCTTTACAAATCGCGCGCCAACGTACAATTCACTATGTCATCGTATGCCCCTGAATTTTCCTCTGTTACTCGACGACGAAGGTGAGCAATATTCCCCTGCTATCTCTCGATGCTTGTAATATCAAATGATTCTGACTGTGTCTGCAGATTGATGTCGATGTACAACAACTTGCACTCGAGCATCCATGCCAAGAATACCCACGTCAAAGTTCATCACTGCGTTTCGCGGTCAGCCACTTCGTTTGGATGGGTAACCCCGGTATTCGAATTCTATTGTATTGCTGAGCCGAACACTAATCGAAATGCACTTGCCCAAAGCGCTAGCAAGATTGCTCAGTGGGTACAGCGTGAGGAAGAGAGGTTATTCATCATTGGCGGTGCGGTACGTACTTTCTCTCTCCATGGTTATTATAGCAACGCTGATCATATCAAACAGGTTTTCTGATATCCCTCGATACTTTCACACTCAGACAAAGAAGAAAGTTCTCTGTATATACTCTCTAGTGATTTATTATACCCAATACTACATCCGCGCCAACTCGACATATATATATGCTCCGTTGTAACGTATCTTAGTCTACCTCTACATCTCAAATCCTCTCGTAAATTTTACTGATTGATATTCTGAGTTCATCATGTTGCTATAATATCCATAATATGTACGAAATGAAAGACGCACGTGTGGACTAATCGATCGAGTCCTCTCTCAGGTTGAAGAGCTGACGCATGACCTCGCCCGACTTGCTGCGCAGCGCGTCGTGATACATGGTGTTGGTGATGAACTGCTTGGAGTTCTTGATCCTGGCAGCAGTGGCTGTGGCCAGATCAAAGTGAACATACATATCATCGATGTAGGTCGCAGCATAGACCGGGACCTTGTTCTTAGCCAGTTGAGCCTCGTCGTATAGGGCCGGCCATTCGTCTGTGTTAGCCAGGATTTCAGCTGCTTCCTTGAGCTCGGAGAGTTCCGAGTAGGAATCGAACATATCCTTGAAGACCTGCATGTGAGAATTGGTGTTAGATCTGTTAAAAGCATTAGGGACTAGGTTAAAATATTTACCATCTCGCCGGTGAAGTAGATCTCAGGCAGCGAGTCATTGATCTGGAATCGCGGGTTGCTGGCGCGCAAACGGTCTGCAGCCCAAAGCGACGGCTTTCTATATTCATTGTTAGACACGGATATGTTACGGAAAATGGACAGCACGGGGAGCTTATCATTACCCTTGGCAATAGATTGATTCATGCAGAATGGCATAAATGATATTTTTGTCCATACCGCCATTACCGTCAATCAGAGAAAGAGTCGGCAGAGTAAGGAATCCGAACATCTCCAAATCATTGGTGACTCTGACAACAATATCTAGACTCAGTTAGTATTTTTGCTGCGACCTTCACGAGACAAAGCAAATCTTACCGTGCAGACTATCAATACCACCTAGGTCGTGTTAGCTTTAATAGGCTGATTGTCGAATCGAGGGTCTTACCGTGGAACCCGAGCAAAATGCCCAGTTGCTGGAAGCGAGACGGAGTGAGCGATCCGGATGGCAATGTAACCTTGCTTTGGGTCAAGTGTTGCATGATATTCTTAACACGGTCCGCATCCTCGGGGTATTTCTCGTAGTAAGCCTCGTTTCTCTCCTTGACCTTCTCTGCTTTTGTGTCAGTGTCGCGAATAAACCGCGAGAAAACAGGGGAGCGCACCATAAGTCTTCGCATAGACAGCATCCGGGCCGTTGATAAGAGGGGGAAGGCCACCAGTAAGGAAAGCTTCTCTCAGGCCCTCCGGGCTGGAAGTTAAGAAGCATCAGCGGAATGTTCGAGATCCATGCATGCAGATCAGTGACTTTCAGCACATACAACTTTGACAGGTAAGTTACGGCACAGAAGCCACCGAAACTTTGTCCAAGGATACTCCACCGGCGCTGGTCAGCTGGATAGTCCTGTGTCAAAACACCACGAATGGCCTCGCAATCACGGACAATGCTGTCCGCACGGAAGTTCTTGAGATATTCAGCCTGCTTGATGGCATCTCCCTGGCGGGCAAGGGTTCCCGCTGTGAGAGTGGAACTGAGGCCAGTGCCTCGTTGATCCAGAAAGAGCACCTAGAGCATAGTTGAGCATCAATCTACAAGTTGGATGTGTAAAAGACATGACACACCTGATAACCCTTGCTGAGCATGAATTCAACCCAGGGGTAAGACTGCGGGGCACCACATCCAAAGCCAGGGCCACCTTGCAGGTAGACCAGCCAAGGAAGCTTACCCTCTTTGGCTTCCTTGCCCTCTTCCTTAGCAGGCTCAATAGGTTTGTTCAATCGACTGATGCTTCGTGCAAAGAGCCTCAGCGTGTCCCCAGCGGGCTTGTTGTAGTCCACAGGGACGTCGAAGAACAACTCGGAAACCCGAAGTTTGCCTGAATGGGGTTAAATTTGTTAGTTTCGAACCAGTGGACTAATTAATGACAATGGATAAGACGATAGAGACCTGAAACATTATGGAAACGTCGGTCGATCAGTTTTGCAGCCATCTTTGCGGGATGTTGATGCGGACTAAAATGAGGGCGCGTTGGCGATAAGCCGCTTTCACAGCCGCTTTGTGGAGAAGCGCACCATTTTTTTAGTCTGGGCCTTGTTGCTCACCTGCAATCATCCAGCCGAGCAAAAGAACATTTGTTTTTCTTTTGTCTACTTTGGTTTCATAAATCATTCACAAAGAGATGAGTAGCATATTGTATATATGACTAGGAAGACTTTCAAAATATACATTGGCTATACTACCAGTACTGTCTAGATTTATAATTATGTCTAGTGTCGAATACATGTATGTTGGACCCTATGCTCGATGTCTTCTTCATGATATATTCTCAAGAGATGTGCTTAAATTGGATTACATTTTAGTATGTGGGATGGATATACTGTAGCAAATTGACCTTGGCCTAACTGTTGAGCGAAAGAGTATTTAGTTATAACTTCTGCATCCTGTCCAAAAAAACGAAGCATTTCCAAAATAGAAAATAAAGAACTGGCCGTTTTCATCCTGAAGCCGTACTCGAGTGTTTGTTGGCCGCAAGCTGCCGGCCTGCCTTTAGTAGTAGTAAAGTCGCCGGTAGCTGAGCAGCCGCAAATCCGATCATGACCATGAGCTGCGTATTGAAACTGCTGGCGAAAACATTCTTCACATCGGCCTGTAGATGGGCAGGTAGAGTTTTTATCGTTCTCACGTTCTCAAGGAATAGATGCAGTTCGTGCGACGTCATAACACCCTGCAAACGCTGCGCTAGACGGCCATTTAATATATTAGATGCAATGGCAAGACCAATAGCACCGCCAAGAAAACGGAGTTGGACCACGGTGCCAGTGGCAATTGCTGCAACAAAAAGCGAAGGGCCAGTTAGTGTACCAGCCACCTTAATATCAGGAAGTTTCCCGGGAGAACACATACCCAGGTCTCTGTCCTCGACTATGTATGGTGTTGATAGTACCAAGATGCCCATTGTCAAACCCATTCCTGTTCCAGCAATGACTAGATAACCAATATCTGTTGCGTGGAAGCCTCTAGAGGTGGCAATGGTCGAGAGAAGCCCAATGCCGACAGTGTGGACTGTACAGCCCACGAGCAGAGTATAAATAAACGGGATGCGTCCCCTAGAGCTGGCAATATTGACAATCGCCGCTGCAATTGCCGCAATAGCGGAATACCCAATCAAATAGATACCGGCATCCAAAGGTGACTTGTCTAACAGAAGCTGGGCTTGCTGTGGAACATATACCAGAACGACGTTGTAAGGTGCGCCGATGACAAACGAAGAGCTGAAAGCGTGTCAGAAGAAGGTGCATAATAGTGGTAAGATTTAAATTGACCCACATAAGAATTCCTATCCACGGACGATCAAAAAGCCAACGCTTGGGAAATATGGGGTCTTTGCCCGGTATGCCAGAGATGTACCATTCCCAGGTAAAGAAAGCAATCCAGGAAAGTCCAGTGAGCACAAGGAGCGCAATCGCGTCTCTTGATGACCATGAGAATGCCAGGTTGGTTTCGTTCAAGACAGCGACTATTAAAAATGAGCCAGCCATCATCAACAGCGATCCCATTATATCCAGATTAGCAAATGAGCGATATGAGGCTCGTGTTCGAAATGAAGGAGTGTGCTGATCAAGGCCAAAGTTTTTGGGCATCGCAACGATGATAGCAACGATCGCAATAACGCACAGCGGTGCACTGGTGATTTAATTAGCATCATTTTCAACACAGATGCCGAGCATTCACATACTTGACAAGGAAGGTCCACCGCCAGGCTGAGCCTTCTGCAAGAGCACCCCCAATTATTGGGCCTATCAAAGATGCAAAAACAAGGCAGAATGACATGAGACTGCTGTAGGTTGGAAGCTTCGTTTTAGGAGCTATCTCGTAGATGCATAGAATTGTCAATGCGTATGCACCGGCGCCTCCAATTCCTTGGAGTGCTCGAAGTATTATGCTGCCTCGTAGTTAGTCTTTGGACAGAAAATGAGCGCAGAACTACGTTAGACCTACAGTTGATTGACTGTATGAGCACACCCACACCCAATGGAAAACGCGAGCAGAATAACAAGAGAAGCGATTGTGGTTTGTTTCCTGCCAACTATATCGCTGATTTTCGTCCACATTGCCATAGACCCTAGGACATTGTGACATCAGTAATGAGAGAGATACAGATGTAGGAAGGTATTTTCGGATACATATGTTTAGGGAGAAAAAAGCCAAAGTGAAAAGGAATGATTATAGAATCGCATTTTAGATCATACCTGTGTAGGTGGCCAGATATCCAGTAATAATCCAGCTTCTCTTCTCGAAGCCTTCCAGGTCATCTGTGATACTCGTGAGAGCCGAGCTTACAATTGTGACATCCAAATTAGAGAGGAAAAAGCCAATCAAAAGTCTGCAGATCATTAGTTTTCGTAATCCAAACCCATATGGCACTTGACTGAGCATATACCCTGTGGTGGTGAGCACCAGTCTCCATCCTGTCGGGTAAACGATTTCACTTCCTGGAGAAGGTGCTCTCTGTGCCGGCCCCTTTTCTTGGTTGCGCCCCCTAGCGCGGTCTTTATTGGCTTTATTCGAGGTCGGCTCTGCAAACTTGATATGGCTAGGCATGATTGTCGGCCTTTCAACGATAGGTGCTTCAGGAGTAGGTGAAGACTGAAGTGGCAGCCATTGTTGCATGAGAGAAAGTTTTGAACGTGACTGTCGATGTAGGACCAAGCCCCGCGTTATCTTCACCCCAGGGGCTTCATGTGGAACGCAGGAGACGCGCGATGATAGAATGTGGAATATTTACATGCATAAGAAGAGTGATCTGCGCCGATCATTGAACCTAGATACACCGGATTGGATATGGCTTGGCGTGGATTTGCTTTTCTGGGGCATGCGCGACTGAATTTGGAATTTTGAACTGCTTTTTTTGGGTCTTTTTCTCCGTCTTTTGGACAACGACATGGTCTGGAAAAGGCCATGGCCTTGATCATAGGCATTGGTCCCACTCATTTTATTTTCGTTATCCGAGACAGATTCTCCTTGCTCAGGGCCGACAATGTACCCCTGGAATAGGCATACATGATATACAAGATAAGGTTGTTCAATCTCGTCAAGTAAGGACTTGTGCACTGCCGTAGATTCGGAGAGTAACGGAAACTTGTGCTGACCAACAAATAGGTGAAGTCAAGATGAAATATCTGCCCTGTACCTTCTTCTCGAACTTGACAGGATAATGAGGCGCAATTAACATCAAATAAGATGCCAGGGGCAATACGAAAAAAAAGGGCCTGGTGAGGGTGAGAAACTGGGTAGAATCAGCCCTGGAGATGACCTGGACAGTACTCCGTACATCCCCCAAAGAGAGGTCACAGACAAACTCGGTCGGCGCCTGAGGCAAGCAAATATCACCACTCTATGGGCATCTCGAGTATTGGCCTCCATCTCCTGCCATTACCTTCTCGAAGACTTCCAAGGTTATAAGATCACATGTTATCACACGCTATCACAGCTTCGGATCGGACTCCGGATTCCAATTGCCCCACTCATCCCGCTCTTTAGGCTTCCAACGTTACCTCTGAGCGTGTCTTCCAATGTTTGTTTAGATCTTTCTCTAGGTGCTTATATATGTAAGATCTGTTTTTGGGAGGTACAGCCGAACCTTATAGGGAGCCTCAAATTTCCAAATCCCGAAATCCCGGCATTGGTATAAGTTGGCGAGACTATTTGATTCTCTCAAGACACACATATCCGTCATGCAGACAGAATTCCAACAAGGTCTATGGAAGGCTGCCCAGGGCCCGTGGGAGTCGGCCGTTCTCCCTAGTGCCCAGAATCTAGCGCGAGCTAGAGCTTCTCTCCCCGCGACACTTCCAGATACAGGATCCAGTCTCGAATCTGTCCAGCGACACATTGTCGACGATATTGTCCCGGCATTCAACGGAGGAAGCTTAAGTGCCAACTACTATGGCTTCATCACTGGCGGAACTACCCCGGCAGCGCTCTTCGCGGACAACGTTGTATCTGTTTACGACCAGAACGTCCAGGTGCATCTCCCAAATCACTCGATTGTCACCGATGTAGAGTACAACGCACTTGGTCTCCTTTTGGATCTCTTCCGACTAGAGCGTTCTGAGTGGCATAATGGAACATTCACTACTGGTGCCACGGGGAGCAATATCCTCGGCCTAGCATGTGGGCGCGAATTTGTTTTGCAAAAGGCGGCGGAGAGACAAGGCTGTCATCTCCAGAGTGTTGGTGAAGAGGGCCTATTTGAGGTATTGAACGCACTGGGTCTTTCTGGAGTGCAAGTTTTATCAACACTGCCACACTCGTCCGTCGTGAAAGCCGCTGGTGTGCTAGGCATCGGTCGTTCCAACGTACACAACATCTGCCGAGCCGACGACCCGCTCCGCTTTGATATTGATAAGCTTGAAAAAGAACTTGCGAGAACAGACAAGGTCAGCATTGTCGCGATATCTTGTGGGGAGGTCAATACTGGTCGGTTTGCAACAAGCGGTGAGGATTTGAGAGAAATTCGCCAGCTGTGCGACAAGTACGGAGCCTGGATGCATGCCGATGGAGCATTCGGAATATTTGCCCGTGTTTTTGATGATAGCCCGGAGTTTGCAACAGTCAAGAAGGGTTGCGAAGGAATAGAACTGGTTGATTCGATTACCGGTGACGGCCACAAGCTTCTCAACGTTCCCTACGACTGTGGCTTTTTCTTTACTCGACACCCGAATGTGGCATCGCAAGTATTCCAAAATGCAAATGCAGCCTACTTGACTGCTGGAAGCTCCGATGGCCCTTCCATCCCCTCGCCTTTGAACATTGGAATTGAAAACTCACGAAGGTTCAGAGCATTGCCGGTGTATGCATCGCTGTTGTCGTATGGCAGGTCTGGATATCAAGAAATGCTGGAGCGTCAGACAAGACTTGCCCGGAAAATCTACGGATGGGTCTTCGAGCATTCTGCGTATACAGCTTTACCAGAAGCATCGTCTAAATCTGAGCTGCTTAATCAGACCTTTATGTCTGTTTTGTTGCGCGCAAATGATGAGAGCTTGAACCGCGAGCTAGGAAGCAAGATTAACGAGAGTTCGCGAATGTTCGTCTCCGGTACTAGCTGGGATGGATCCCCTGCTTGCCGCATTGCAATTTCGAATTGGCGAGTTGATGTCGAGCGAGACTTTGCGCTGGTGACAGACGTGTTGGCAAAGGTTGCTCAGGGCTAGGGGAATATTAATACGTGGACACAAGAAGAGCAGACTTAGAATCTCAAAAATAGGACATTCAATGCATAAATTCTTTTGACATATTTATAGAGGGTATCAGCGGCGACGACCAGCTCCTCCCGAATTTTCCGTACGGTCAGCCATGCTAACAACCTCTCCAATACCCGCTTCCTCTTGCTCATCTTCCAGAGCCATGACCTCCTCTCGGCTATCCCACCACTTTTCTTCGGACATAGAGAAAGCTGCCTTGCGCAGTTCCTTGATTGTCTTGTCACCGGACTGTTCCCTCTCCTTGGCAATTTCCATCACAATATTTTGCCATTCTTCAGAAGTGCGACTGAAGAACTCTCGCAAGCTCTCGAACGGCCGAGGCAAAGGTCGGCTGTCATTGACAATCTGCTCTTCCTCAACTTCGAGTTGTTCCATGTCCTTGGTAACAGATGGCACCGTCACATCTGTCGGGGCAGGCGAAGCAGCATCAATAGACATCGCTTCAGCGTCAGCATCATCTTCTTCGTCCATTTCATCATCGTCGTCTTCATCATCCATGTCTTCGTCACTGTCTTCGGCCTCGTTCAAGAGGTTCCAGTTCTCGGGCTCCCTGTAGAATATCTCCTTGACGCCGTCCAGTTTGACCAGATCAATGGAATACATATCGTCGAAAGTGAACTCTCGATCACCCTTCTCAAAAGTACCACCAAAGATGAACAGGGTATCATCTTGTACTGCTAGCTGGGCATTGAATCGCTGGTGGGGCATTTCAAAGCGAACAACTGAGGGCTTTGCGGGCTCCACAGGCTCCTCGGGTTGGGGCGTGCTTATTTCCATATCGTCGTCATCTTCATCTCGAATTCCGACTTTAGCTTCAAGGGCTCTAAGGTTTGCCAAAAGCTCTTCCTCGTCCGCCTTGCCCCTATTTTTAGACTTGGCATTTTGGTTTGCCTGCTGCTTTTTGCCGGGTGCGCGAGCACGTCGCAGAGTCAACGGGAAGAAACGGTTTCTGTCGGTGGTCCAAGCAAATAGGGTATTGAAGAACTCGCTGTCAATGCCCTCCTCAGTCAGTTCCACGTCGTGGACACCGCCAAACATGATTCCACGGCCCTTGTGGTATGCCATGGTGGTGCCAACACGGGGCGGATTGGGCGTATTAGCGGGCTTCTTTCGTCGCTCCCATCGGACTGTAGGCGCCGCTGACGATGGTGCCTCAGGTGCAGGGGGTGTGATTCTCAGGAACCAAGTATCTTGGTGAACCATGGGCCGGAGAGCCATCTTCTGGGGGCCACTACCTTTTCCTTGCTTACCACCACCCGCAGCTGCCTTCACTCGGGAGTAGCCTCCGTAGAGAACAGCTCCAGTCTCGTGTGGTAGCAGGGAGAATGATGAGCGAGGATCGGGCTTTTGGGAAGCAAGAGTCAACGTGGGGTTGGACCAGGTATACTGATTGCAATCATAGATCCACAGGTCCTGCAAGTACTTAGTCTGCTGGGAGGTATCTTGGAATCCACCGAAGAGGATGATGTAGTTCTGTCTTGGTATTAGCTCTATTATGAAAGACTGATGCCGAAATCGAAAAATTTACCTTGAAATAGGTCATCCGGTGACCACTTCTAGCGGGAGGACCTTTGCCTTTAGACTCGAGGCGGGTCCATTCTCTTGTGGCTGTGTCTAGGTGCCAAAAATCATTGTAGTGATAGAACGTGCCTTGCTTCGGCGACGAGAACTCTCCTGCTGATAGTTAGTTTCTGCACAAACAATTTCAACATATCAAGCAAGACAATGTTACCTCCAAACATATAGATGCCTCCGGAGTTTCCTCCCCGACACCAGGCATGGCCACTTCGAGGAAGGGGAGTGTTAGGACTAGTCACTTCTCTCCATTCACCGCGATCAATCAAATAGACGAAAAGATTATTGAAGAAAGTGGCATGCGTTCCGTCAAAGTACTCTCCACCGTAAAGCAACAGCTCATTTCGGTTCGACGGAGATGCTAGCACGGTTGAAGATGATCGTGGTACAGGCGGCTCGGAAGGAACTTCAGTGACCTTCAAGAACTTGGCTTGTTCTTCGGCGTACTGGGCCAGAATGGCATCCAGGTCTGCGTCTTCAGCATCGCTGTCTGCATCTTTACCCTTGGCTTTGGATCTCTTTTCTTTCTGTGCGGTCTTCTTTGTCTGTTTCGCTGCTACACGGTCCTTGTGCTCGGCGGACTTCTTATTCTTTTTAGCCATTTTGGCTCAATGTTGGATACAGGTGAGTTTTCGCGATCTGCTTTTCGTGGGGCAAAAATTATGCCTTTCCCCACACTGAATTGCCCCCCCTCTATACATCTACGTCTGTAGGTGTGTTGCTTGCACCACTAGAATTTGTACAAATATAACCTTTGTAAATATAAGAACATGCAATAATAATGAAAAATTGTATACAAGTTTTATCTTTTGTGTCCAATTTGACCGTGTAACTTTCAGTTGAACGTACTTGCTGCCATATATCGATTTGTTTGACCGCTCACGTGCCGACGCGTCCATATCGGTTTCGCGATTGTCCCCATTGCTCCAACGACGGCCATGACAGCAATAGGCCCCCATGACGAAGAATAACTTAGCAACTCATCTCAAATGGTTGATAACCCAAGGGAAACCTCTCCACCTTCCTCTGGCTCAAACAAGCTTGCCTGAACGCAACAATCACGTATTGCAGCAAGCGATTTTCCCCACCGACGAATTCACGACCCTCGATGATATCCTTGAAGACGTGGAGGATGAGACCGACGCTTCAATGGCTAGATTGCTACCCCAATCGGCGAGCAAGCCTCGAATACTGAGCCGACACGACGCGGTCCCCACCAGTACTCCGTCAACTACAAAGAAACGGGCTTCGCCGAAACAATCAAGCATAGCTCGCGGTATGTGCCCGAGTATGACGAATCTTGTGGGAATCATTAGACTGACACAACCTGCACGATGATCAGAGTCCTTCCGAGAACCACCATTATCATCATACAAACCTGCCCGGCAAAAGTCAACTCCATTGCGACCAGACACTTTCCACGCGTCTGGACGCGATGATATTGAATCGATTGATCTAACAGGGGAGCTTGATCGATCTATACTATCATCCTCGGACACTATCCCGGCTGTTGAGCCGCGCATATCATGGGCAGAAGAAAGCACACCATGCGGAACTCGTGAGAAACGCGGCAAAAAGCGCAAAAGTGACGAATACACGTCCGATCTTCTTTCCCCATCGAAACATGCGGCGAAAGTGCGAACTCCCTCGAAATCGGCTCGACCTCCCACCGCTAGAGACATTGTATCGGAACAGCCCACAATCCCACGCCAGACAGCTCAAACAACTAAAACAAACACCCCAAGCGCGGTGAAACGACCTGACAATCATTCACCTGTTGCCCCACGGAGCCATGTGAAACGAGTGATTGCGGATTCAGATGATGATGATGATGAGGGTCTCTTTGACGACTGGGTCGACAATGAAGATCCCGCGGATGAGATGATCCTGGATGCGGAGGAGAGTCTGTACCCAATACTCCCCGAGATGAGTCCAGCGGCGGACGAGAAAAAGATCGAGATCAAGCATTCGCGATTGGGATCTACGCCCAAAGCAGCGTTTCCAACAGCACAACCGTCAACTCAGTCGAAGAAAAGGGCAGTTACTGAAGACCCTATTCCGTCAACACCTTGGTCGAAGCCGTCCAACTCGCAGGAAAAGGATCCGGATCTTTTGAAGTTTTTGGCCCTTGGAAACCATGCTTTTGGGCATGCAATCTCCAAATTGAGGTCTACTCTGCAGAAGAATTCTGAGATAGTTTATCAGCAGGCCATGGAGGGTCAGCCAGTCCCAGAATTGATCGCTGAGAACAAGACACTTGTCGCTCAGATTGAGATGATTGAATTGCTGCAAAAGCATCAAAACACACACAAGGGCAGTGTTTCTCGTAAGCAAGACCTGAAGCAAAACCTGATACGTGTGATCTCCCAAGGTCTAGACCCCACGACTATGCCAGAAGAGCTTGCGCAGAGTCGAGCAGTCGAGGCAGAGTTGGAGCAAACCGAAAAAGAGATCTGTCAGCTTCTATCCCAAGCCAACATCCTTGAGTTGACACACGATTGTCCATCCGACCCTCCTCCCATAAAACATACTCAGCCTACCTTCGAAGCTCACGCAGTCACACGGGAGCCCCCTCTTTTCTCTTCTTCGCGGGCCGACTTGAACTCAGAATTCTGTGGCCAACAACGTTTACCTCCAACAAGTTCTAGAAAAATCAAAGAGACACATCGGCCGGATAGCTATGAAAACTCCATTTCTCGGAATATGGGCTCCCCACCATTGGATTCTATGGACCTTGATGAGTTCGACTGGAATGTCAGCGACGATGAGATATTAGAGGCGGCAGGGGACTTCGATGGTGCTCATCAGATATCCGCTCGCGAGCAAGCTAGTCAAACCCGCAAGGTTTTTGCAGAGACGTCTGGAAACGTCCCCAAGGCCCCCGTCCCGAAGAAGTCGCCCGGTCATAGCGCCTTTTGGTCAAATCATCCATGGTCTCAGGAAGTAAGGAAAGTGTTGAAAGATCGATTCCACCTCCGCGGATTCCGACCCAATCAGCTTGAAGCCATTGATGCAACACTTGCCGGCAAAGATACTTTCATTCTCATGCCTACTGGAGGAGGAAAGTCGCTATGTTATCAATTACCTTCTGTGGTTACGGGCGGACGCACCACGGGAGTGACGATCGTGATATCTCCATTGCTGAGTCTGATGGAGGATCAGGTATCACACCTCCGGAAACTGAACGTTAAGGCCTTTATGGTTAATGGCGACACCGACCAAGCGGAAAAATCCTGGATCATGAGCCAGCTCTCAAATGCAGGTGGCGAGGGGATGGAGGTCCTGTACATCACTCCTGAGATGCTCAGTAAAAGCCAAGCCTTGATCAGAGCCCTTGAGAAGCTTCATCGAGGAAACAGACTCGCACGTCTGGTCATCGACGAGGCCCACTGCGTCAGTCAATGGGGACACGATTTCCGACCTGACTATAAAGAGCTGGGAGAGGTTCGAGCCAGGTTCCCTGGTGTACCGGTTATGGCCCTCACAGCTACCGCCACTGAGAATGTCAAAGTTGATGTGATGCACAACCTCAAAATCACCGATTGTGAAGTGTTCTTGCAGAGTTTCAACCGTCCCAATCTCACCTACGAGGTACGGCCGAAGGGAAAGAATGATGAAGTTTTGGCCAGCATGGCAGAAACCATTACAAGCTCGTACCGGAATCAGTGTGGAATTATCTACTGCCTTTCGCGAAAGACTTGCGACAAAGTTGCAGAGGATCTACGGGAAAAGTATCGCCTCAAGGCACTTTCTTATCATGCGGGTATGGCATCAAAGGCAAAATCGGAAGCTCAAAGCAAATGGCAGCTGGGCCGAGTACATATTATCGTTGCCACCATTGCATTCGGAATGGGAATTGACAAGGCCGATGTGCGATTCGTCATGCACCACAGTATCCCAAAGAGTCTCGAGGGGTATTATCAAGAAACCGGTCGTGCTGGTCGAGACGGCAAGCGTTCTGGCTGCTATCTTTACTACGGCTACAAAGACACAGCAACTTTGAAGCGGATGATTGACGCAGGAGATGGCAATGGTCAGCAAAAAGGCCGTCAAAAACAGATGTTGCGAAATGTGGTTCAATTTTGTGAGAATCGCAGTGATTGCAGACGAGTGCAAGTCCTCGCCTATTTTGCGGAATACTTCCGCCGAGAGGACTGCAACAACACTTGTGATAACTGCAAGTCTGGTTTGATGTTTGAGCTTCATGACTTTACTGAGCAGGCATCCTGGGCTATCAAGATTGTGCGACAATTTCAGAACGCGCAGGAGAAGGTGACTGTGCTCTACTGCTGTGACATACTTCGTGGAGACTGCAAACGGCCTAAAGCTCCAGAGCATCGCAAGATGCCGGGGTATGGAAAAGGATCTGACCTCGACCGTGCAGCAGCCGAACGCCTGTTCTACCGGCTGCTGGGTGAAGACGCATTGGCCGAAGACAACGTGATCAATAAAAGTGATTTTGCTGTTCAGTATCTTATTCTTGGCCGCCGTGCAGCAGAGTATGAAAGTGGCCAGCGGCAAATGAAACTACAGGTTCGCGCCTCTCCGAATAGTAAGGCTAAAGCCAAGAGCAAGCCCTCGGGTGCCGCGCAGAAGAAAAAGTCTGGCAATTCCGGTAGCGATCCTCAGTCCACCATGGTCTCTTCTCCAGTGCAAGCTGCGCAAGACCGCCGCCTTGACCGTTATCAATATACCGGCGCTCCAGCCGCACATCCCTCGGCCGGTGAGGATAGTGATGGCTTTGAACCGATTCGAACCACCGGCAAGTCTCGCCGCGCAAATACACGTGAGATGGGTCCTCCAATCACTAGCGATCAGAAGTTGGATCGACTTGATCATATGCATCGTGTAGTCGTGGAGGACTTCCAAGAGCATGCCAAAATCATGCTTCAAGACGTGAGTAATCTCCATAGTTGACTATTGGTACACACCATCAAGAAACTGACAATTGCTATAGCTTGTTGTTAAGAAGGGACTTCGGTGCCAGCCGTTTTCTGACCAGGTGCTACGTGATATGGGAATATCCTTCCCGAAAAGTAAATATTCATTCTTCGATGACATTGGAAGACCTCACTAACAACGAAATAGATCTCACTGAGCTTTCTGCGATCCCGGGCATCGACCAAGATAAGGTGCAACGCTACGGCCGGCAGATTCTGGGGCTGGTTGATAATGCAAAGCGGCGCTACCTGGAAATGACACAAGAAGCAGAGACCAGCGGCGTTGTTCCGGATCCCAACCACCATAACGTCATCAATCTCAGCAGCAGCGATGAGTATAGTGACGACGACTTGTTCGTGGATGAGGTTTCCGCCTTCAATCTGGACAATCCCGTCTCGACCGCACCAAATAATACAGGCGAAAATATCACAAGCCGCTACTTCCCTCCAGCAGGATCTCCGGGTTATGACTCTGGTGACGACTGGGAATCCGGCCCTGCGCCTTCTGGCCCCAAGAGTCGCAAGCGCCAGCCTGCCAGTGGCAAACGACCAGCACGACGGAAGCAAGGCTCCACTGGCAGCTGGAAGGGCAAAGGCGCGCGATCAAAAGCAAAATCCGGCGATCGTTCTACAAGCCAGTCATCTGCGCCGCGAAAGAACGCCAGGGCCAAAACCCCCAAGTCTACGATTGGAATGATGCCTATTTGATGTCTTGTTATTGTTCTTCCCCGCCTTTTGTCGGGATGTTTATGATTGATCTGGCGTTTACACAAGCATCTCTAGGTGTTTTTTCACGGTTTACAGGGAGTCATCCAGGGTGGTTCTTAGGTACAGGCTGGTATTTGACATGTTTACAAGACTAGGATATAAGAAGATACATGTACACATCCACGAATTAATAATACCATATTTTCACTCAATCGTGGAAACCTCCACATTCAATTCCCTAGTGAGCGACCAAAATCAATCAGTCGAAGCCGCCGTGCATCTCGAGGGTGAAACTGCGCGACCTTGGCTCTTACGAGGAACCTTGAAGATGCCGAATCGCGCCCCAAATCGATGTAGGAGTTAGCCTCCAACATTGCGTCGAGGAGACCATGCATCTCCTTTGCAGCTGCCTCCCTCTTGTTTGTGGAAGACTCGTCCGCGTTGCGTTTCATAAACTTATCGATCCGCTGCTGTGATCCGTCTTCCGTGTCTGCCAGCTCCTTCTGTTTCTTGGGCTTGCCGTGTGCCGTATAACCTGCTTTCAGCATAGCATCCGACACCTCGAAATCATCGCCCACAGTCGGGCCGCCCAGATCCTCAGCAGCAAGCATTGGAGCAAGAGTCTCATCGATGAACTTATCCAATGAGAGCTTGAGGCTCGCGGACGTGCGATCCAGTTCTTTATTTTGTTTTTTCTGCAGGGCAAGCTGCTCGCGTGCCACCTGTGATGGAGTCTGCTCTTCCTTTCTCATGTTCGCATTGCGGATTCTCTGAATCCGCTCTCGGAGTCCGCTTGCGATTGATTGAGAATCGCGTAGGTTGGCCTCTTCGACTCGCAGGCGCTCGCGATCCACAGACAGCTGTTCGGCGGTCATTGTGACAGAGACCTTGTTGTCTTGAACAAGCCGTGCAGTTTCTTCTATAGCTAGAAGTGATGGCAACACCGAGTCTGTTGCTGGGAGCTCATCGCTGGACTTGAGAAGCGAGTCGTATGCTTTCTTGGCCCGTCGGGCTTGAGAAACACGGGCCCAGGAATCGGTGCCCGTTTCTGTTAGGTCAAGGGAATTGAGCTCCCGCAACTATAACACGTATCAGACAAGGCATTCTACCATAATGAGATAACATACCTTGTTCAATTCATCCTGCTGGCGCTTGACTTGCTCTTGAAGTCCTTGCAAGGTTGCATCTAAACGTCGCGTGTAGACATGCAATGCAGTCGCACTGAGAGGCTCTTTTGCCGCCTCATACTCTGCTTCTTGGCGTTTTTGTGCGAATTTCTGGATCTTCTGCACGGTTTGGTCTGTGATATCCATGCTTATTGAGTAACGCGAAATTCAAATATTTCCTTCTAGAAGTAACAAGAATATTTTTAAATATTGTCATTTAGACCTGTAAAATGTCTGAAGCCTTAAGAGGCAATCAAAATATTGGAACACGAGACGAGATGCATCACGCCCACGCACGTCATGTGACCAAGCTTCGCGCCCTCGACTTCCCCCATCGTCAACTTCACCTCTTCTCCTTAATCACCGGGATTTCATTTCATCACCTTCATCAATTTCCTTGTTCTTGCCTTTCTTGGCCTTTTTACCAGGTTTTCGTCAATCAAGCTATTAACTCGTCGATTTCGAGTTTAGCCCACACCCTTGACCTAAGATTCAGACGTTATCGGAGGCTACAGTGTGGTACAGCAGGCAACGGTTTCTGGCGCTTGATATCTTACTTGCCTCATTTCCTATTTCCCATCGCATTCACCCAAGGATCCCATTTTCACCCTTTCTGCTTTCTTATCCCATTCGAGCATCTCGGCAACCCCCCGTGAAGCTTCCCCGGTCGTGACAGCAAGCCCTCTCACACTTGAATCTACACTTCCTCCCGTCTTACATCGGCACTCCCTCAGTACCACCTTTCCTTCACAGCCTCTCCAATCTTCTCAAAGCACCAATCTCCCCTTCAGATCGCCAGCACCAGCACCTTCCGTGGGAATTTCTGGTGTACATAAAACGATCATAAAAGAAGATTTCATTCTTGACACCTTTCCGATTTCACTTGTAAGTGAAAACAAACAGCAGCACAGACTATTCAAGATGTCGGCTTCTCCATCCAACCTTCAATCGACCAAGCGTCCTCTCGAGGACCCTTCGTCGCCCTCCGGCCCCAATGACCAGCCTGAGGCCAAGCGCCCAGCGCTGGACAAAGTAGTCAAGAGCGATGCCGAGGCGGAAACAGATGTATCCAGTAGCCAGGTTCCTGCTGTCGAAGATGCCAAGGATACCCAGGGAGATACCGTGGTTCCCGATGCGCCCAATGGCAAGGGTCTCCCTGTCGACACCCAACCCATCCAATCAACAGCTTCCCAGGCCGACCGAGCTGGCTCTGACCAACCCCCCAGGACGAGTCGAGCTGGGTTCATATTCGTGCTGTGATCTCCAGCCCGGAGGCAGCCACCGTGATTGGAAAGGGAGGTGAGAACGTGTCCCAGATTCGTCGTCTGTCCGGTGCCAAGTGCACTGTCAGTGATTATTCTCGTGGTGCAGTGGAGCGTATCCTGACCGTCAGCGGTCCCCAGGATGCCGCTGCCAAGGTGAGTCATCTCATTCAATTGGCTTGTTAAGAAAATTCGATTGCTAATGACAAACATCAGGCGTTTGGTTTAATCATCCGTACCCTTAACAATGAACCCCTTGAGGCCCCTTCCACAGCCCAGTCCAAGACGTACCCTCTGCGTTTGCTAATTCCTCACATTCTAATCGGATCCATCATCGGCAAGGGTGGTAGCCGCATTCGCGAGATCCAGGAGGCCTCCGGCGCTCGCCTGAACGCCTCAGATGCTTGTCTCCCTCTGTCCACCGAACGGTCCCTTGTCATCCTCGGTGTTGCGGATGCTGTCCACATCGCTACCTACTATGTCGCCGTCACCTTGGTCGAGCAGCTGTCTGAACGTTACGGCGGTCCCGCAGCTTCGGCATATGCCACTCGCAGCGGTGGTCCTGCCGGTGCTGTCCCGGGTGGTATGCAGGTTGTGCCGTACGTTCCTCAACCCGCCGGTGGCCAATATGGCCACCCCGAGACCTTCAAGCGTCACCCTCACTCCAACCGTGCCGGTGCCGGTGCATTCGGTGTTCCCTACCTGCCCGGTCAGCCAGCTCCTGCTCCTGTCCCTCAGACTCCGATGCACTTCCCCGCCGCTCCCCATGCTCCTTACGGCGGCGCAGGACCCCACCAGCCCGCTCCCTACGTTGGCGGTCCTCAGCAGCCGACTCCTGGCCGTGGACCTCCAACTGCCCCTGCTCCTGTGGGCGGCGCCATGCCCGGTCAGCCACTGACTCAGCAGATCTATATCCCCAACGACATGGTTGGCGCCATCATCGGCAAGGGTGGTGCTAAAATTAACGAGATACGCCATCTCAGCGGCAGTGTCATCAAGATCAACGAGCCCCAGGAGAGCAGCAACGAGCGTCTGGTTACTATTACTGGTACCGCGGAGTGCAACCAGATGGCTCTGTACATGCTCTATTCCCGACTTGGTTCGTATTCCCCTTCCCAGGATGAAGATTCTTGTGCCCAGGTTCTAACGGATGGACCAGAGAGTGAGAAACACCGGATCTAAGTCTAGCAGCGCAAACTACTACGCTTGCTATGAGAGTCGCGGGGTTTCTGCCCAAAAGTCTACGGTGGTTAATGAAGTATCTTTTTCTTTGCCTTCGATTTCTCTCAGGGTGTTATTCCTTTATTCCTTTTACTTTCTTGTTGTATCTTATTCCAAGGCGTGTGATTTGATTTTTTTTTTTTGCCTTTCTAATAACAATTCCCGCAATTATCCCTTTGAATCAAGTAGCCCTTTCCCATTCCACTACCTGCTCTAATTACCACCGACATTCTATGATCCACGCAACACAGCTCAAATTACATCCAAGCCCCCAACACTAATCCACGGCGCCTCGCTCTCATTTCTTTTTTCTCTTTTCCTCTTTCCGCTATTATTCCTACCTCCTTGGAACACCTAACCCTCAAATCTTTTGAAAACTAACATGTTTCATCTCCAAACCAGGAATAGGCGGCAGCATCTTCTCCCTTAAAGGTGCAATACTCTCAACAAACTTGTCTGTCGCCTTGACCTTAAGATGCGTCTCTATACTATCCCAACCAATAGCGAGGAGGTGCGCGAAAGCTTCCCCAGTCGGACTCTTTTCATGCGGCAGCTTACTCGGCCGGTCGACATGCCCCATCGACCACGACCGCGGCCCCGCTGACTGTGCCAGTTGCTCAACCAACGCAGTGCGGAAGTTGATCAAGTCCGCATTGACCTTCCTTGCTGCTAGCACTTCGAGGTCGCTTGGGAACAACAGCGTACACAGCTCAGTCACGGGGTTTTTGGTTAGGGTTTCTGTGCTGGAGAGTGGTGGGCTAAACGTGACGCGAAGTGACGACGGCGGCTGGAGATTGTCTAGGGCCAGGAATGGGTCGAGCAATCGGATGTTTACTGAGCTGCGGGCGTCGGTCCATTCTGTTGGTTTGGTTAGGCCGTAGCTTGTAGGTTTGTAGGGAGGTGGGTATATTGTAGTTTGAGGGTTGTTTCTGGGGGATACTGAACTCACCTACAACCCAGACGATAGTGTCTTCATCTTCGGAAGTGCGTCCCCAGGATGAGTTCTCATGGCCGCTTTGCTGTTGGGTCGCGCGGAAGATCTTCAGTAGAGCATCGCCTTCCTCGCTGGATGGATCTTCGGGCTTGACGGAAGATTTGACGCGGAAAAAGATTACCTGACTAACGTTGTGAGACATGATGGGTTGATGCTTTTCCTAATGATAGTGTAGTTGAGAGAGACATCAAAATACAGATGGCTGATGTCACGGGATGATGTCACTTATAGAATCCCAATTAGGAAAATACCTTTGCACCTTTGCACCTTCCTTGTATAGTTATCTAGGTAGTATCTTCCTTAGAATCATGGAGTACTTGGGTTTTCCCTTCATCTCTTCTTCTCTCTCTTTTCGTCTCTTTCCTCAATACCATGCAATCATACATCATCCATCATGATGTCCGGCTTATCTCTCCCATTCAAACTTACAGCAATTCAACTGTACTTCATCACTCTCCTTTCAATCTGGCTCGTCTGTCCTAGCCTCACATACAGCCTCGTGAAATGGATGGTCTTCTGGGAATCTGTGGGCTTCCTCATGCTGTTCCATTTGATCGCTTTCGGGCTCTTGATCGTGTGGCTTCTCATCTTGTCCCAAACTGAAACCATGGCTCATTTAATACCTGTGTACTACCATTGGTTGTGGACGCTGGTGCACTCTCAAATCCAACGATTCCCACATCGTTATCGCCTTGCCTGAGCATGGATGCCGTCCGAATGCGTCTGGTCCCTTGGTGAAATCAAACCCACGTGGTGGAAACCTCCTGGCTGCGCAGTGGGAAATACTCCGCAAGTTGATGCGGATTGCGATTTTGTTCTCGCAACCTGATTTAGGTTAAGAAGGTGCAGAGTATACCCTCATGACCTGTGATCTCTGCTTCTCTGACACTCTAGGTCCTTTTACGTTTGGTACTTGGCTAATCTATCCGCTATAGCTATCTTGTTGATATTGAGATTCGGTTTCTTTTCAACCAAATGGCATTTCCTGACACTGGTGGTGGTTCAACTTTGTCGAGCCAGAATCGCAGACTGTGGAATTTGATCAAAATATGGATCCCATAAACTGGGACTTACGGTTGAGGTGTTATTGGTTACTTATGCAAATCTACGTCTTTGCTGGGTGTCTTGTTCCTTTTTCTCGTTTTAACATAGCTGCTTGATTCATCTATCGGATACCCTCAGAGAACCCTTTCGACTACACACCTCCACATACCTCTCGCCTCAGTCCCCTCAGTCCGATACAAGGATAGTCCGACTGCTTATGCGGCCTTTTTGGATGTCTTTTTGGCGGTCTTCTCACACAGAACTATTTCCTCGTCAAACTAAAGGAAAAGCAATTCCCGGTCAAGCTGAGCCTCATGCGCGCGGATTTTTCTGAGCCACCAGAGTGCCAGGGTCTCAGCCTGAGCCATAAAATCATTGAAGTTCTCATCCTTAGCGAATTCAACAACTGGTAACGAGAGACAGAAGTGTCGCTGGTAATGCTGTGCAGAAGTGAAGATACCAGTATTGTGGTTTTGAATCTGCTGAACCACAAACTCCATCAGCTGCTCGTCACTATGGGTATGTCTCATTGCTTCGGGGAAATCTATAGTAATCCAAAGAGCGGCGACGTCCTCGGGGTCCACCATACGCTCGGAGTTCACTATGAAAGGACACCTATCAAACGCGCGTGCTGGCATTTTGCTGGTAGATGAAATAGGGCTAAGGAAAGTTTTGGCTGGAAATATATTTGGAGGGTTGCTAGTGGTGCCAATGGTTTTGATATAGACTCGAGGAAATCGGCCTTTTATATGAGTTCTACGTCGTGAGCTAGAACAAAGACGTTTTGGCATTTATTATACAATGGCTTTCTATAGCTATATCTATGTCTTTGATGAACAATCCTTGGAGCTAATTATGTTCTATCTCGAGGTGTAAGGATGTGCGTTCACTTTGCCTTTGTTACTTCAGCCCTGACTATGCCATCGATCGAACTACATTCTTTGTCAAGTGCTATGGATGTGTCAAAAGATAGGGGGCTGACCAAGGTCGACTTCTGTGCTGGAGAGGCAAAAGCAGGTTCCACTTGCGAATACAGGGCTTGACAGCTAGACCTTGTCAGGTAAGCTTACGCAAAGAACTGCATGTAGATAGGGCTTGCATTTGATAGCTAATTTTGCCACTCATCGTGGCGCTGAAAAAAAATCCGCTACGTACGTATGTGCATGCCATGACTCCCTGGCCCAATTAAGACCACCTGATACCAATCCACGCTGAAAGCAAATTCCCCAAATCTCAGATAAGAATCTTCAGAGAAAAACCAAATGAAAGCAAATAGGAAATGAGAAATGAGAAGAAAGTAAAAATAGAAACTACCACTCATCAACGCCGCGCACCTTGGCCTGCTTGTCCTCGAAGGCCTTCTTCAAGTTGGCATTCAAGTGCTGGCGACGTGACTTCTTGGCCTTGTATTCGATGGCGTCCTCTTGCGGGAGGGCAGGCTCGCCAGCACCCTCGACGCTGCGGAGACGGCTCTGTCTCACTGAGCCATTGATGCTGGCCCGGAAGTTGAGACCACGCGAAACAGACTCGGGGGTGTGGTAGGCGCTACCGTCGATCGAGCCTCGTGACCCAGGGGTCATGGGAATACGGCCAGCAATGTTCTTGCGAGGAGTAGAGAAGGGGGACGCCTCGCGGCTTGGGGGTCCTGTGGGAGCAATATCCACACCGAGCTTGCGCATCTGTGCCTCGAGAACATCGATGTCTGTGCTCTTTCCCTCGGCCATGCCCATCATTGTAGCAATAGTCTTGGTGACGGCCTCGACAGTTGGCCGGTTCCTGCCTGTGCCATTCGCCTGCGGAATGTCGGCGATTTTGGCACGCAGGAGGGAGACTGCCTGTTCAAGAGCAGTCATCTTGACCTGGATATTTGTGTATGTGGTGCGCAGATCATGCTGGAGCGCACCTTGCTCGGCAGAAAGTGGTGCTTCGAGAATAGCGCCGATGTCAGTGTGGGCGTCAAGGGTTTTGCGGATGCTTGCAAACTGGCCCCGCAGGGTGACAACCTGCTTTGTGAGCAGGTCGCGGCATGCATCGAGCTTTTCATCCACTCCCTGCACCCGCTGGTTGTCCAATGATTGCGCAATTGAAACGATCATCTCGTCAAATCTCTCGATGTCCTTCAGGGCCATCTTCGTGTCGAGGATGTCAGCGGGCTGGTCGCTCTTGAGGACCATCACCCACTCATCAATATCAGAGGGCTTATTGGGCTGCTGGTGCAGAAGGAATCCCGCCAACGACCTAGCATTTATGCCCAATGTATCTACCATGGAGTTGATGTCACGGTAGAGTCGCTCGACCTGGCCGGCAATCCCTGGCTTCGCGGTCTCGCCCATGTAGTTTTGGTGTGGCAAGAATGGGTCCAGGGTATCAACGGGCTCAACGGGTTGAGCCAGCTCATCGCGGAGTCTATCATCATCGTCGTCGTCTGACAAGGATAGAACATCATCTTCCTGAAGTTGAGCTGCTGCATGTGCGCGTGCCTGCTTCTCTTGCTCCTCGCGAGCAACGTCACTGGCCTTTCTCAAGTGGCCATCACGCTGGGCAATCTGGGTAAGAGATGCCTTACGCGAGTGCAACGCGCCTGTGGATCCCTTACGGCTATGGGATTTCTCAGAGAAAAGCACATTCTTTTTCCCTCCGACCCGAACCGGGCTCGGTGACCGGTAGGGCTCGCGATTACCTTGGGCAATTGGGCCCGGAGGAGGAAGGATTGGCTGCTTAGGCATCTCCCCAAATAGCTGCCGGGGAAGGCGGCCTTTGTCATCCACATTTCGAGCAGGACTGCTGAAGAATCCTCCGGTCGAGCTTTGCTCGGAAACTGCACCAAACGAACTCTGAGCCGATGGCTTGGATTTAGCGAGGAATGCTTCGTCATGTGTGATTTCTTCGCCGCTATCACTAAAGTCGGACTCATCTGCGGCCTCGGAGTCTTCGTCGGAGATGTCTGATTCATCGGATTCATCTGGGATTGGTACTGCCTCTTCGGATGGGTTGACTTTTGGCTTTGCAGTAAAGTCAGGCGGCAGAGGTGCGTCCTCGGGGACAACCGCAGCCTCGGACTTTTTGGGCTTTGTTAGGAAGTCGGGAGGAAGGGGGGCGTCCTCTGTCTTGGGTGCAGACTTCTTCTGGGTGAGGAAGTCGGGAGGAAGAGGAGCGTCGTCCGTCTTCGGAGCAGGCTTTTTCTGAGCGATGAAATCGGGAGGCAGAGGGGCGTCGTCTGTCTTGGGCGCAGACTTCTTCTGGGTGAGGAAGTCGGGAGGGAGCGGAGCGTCATCCGTCTTCGGGGCGAGCTTTTTCTGGGTAAGGAAGTCGGGGGGAGAGGAGCGTCGTCCGTCTTTGGAGCAGGCTTCTTCTGCGAAATGAAATCGGGGGGAGAGGAACGTCATCTTCATATTTGAGTGAAGACTTCTTCGCCTTGGTGAAATCGGGAGGAAGCGGGGCATCCTCGACGGAGGACTTCGACACGTTGGAGGAAGCAGAAGTATCTCCGGCAGCATAACTAGCCCGGCTGGTGGAATCAGGT
Organism: Penicillium concentricum; assembly: GCF_028827145.1. Lineage (NCBI taxonomy): Eukaryota > Fungi > Ascomycota > Eurotiomycetes > Eurotiales > Aspergillaceae > Penicillium > Penicillium concentricum. The sequence continues at coordinate 4,587,240 of NW_026622754.1, read as the reverse complement.
GGCAATGGCGCCTCCACATCGATACTTGATGTATTAGGCCAATTCTTCTTGGGTGTCTCTGTCTTATCAGACAGTACTGACAATGGGCTGGTCACACGGTTTTTGTCGGCATTGGGGCCAAACATCGACATGGTGTTCCCGGCCGGAGTTGTTGTCTTTGAACTGAACATTGATGTGGGAGCCTGCGAAGCAGGTTTGCTTACCCCGCCGAAAATTGAGAATGTATCCTTGTTCACAGGTTCGATATCTTCAGTGTCATCCATTGATTCACTCGGCGACGAGCTTCCCTTGCGGGACGTTGACACCATCTTGTCAAAAGAGCCACCAAACGAGAACGCCCCAGAAGAAGATTTGTCTTCTTTTGGCTCAGCAATGGCAGGCGAGGCTTGGCCCTTGAAGGTAGACTTGAGTTCAAAGCCACCTTGCGCAGCGCCACCAAAGGGATTCTTGACTTCTTTTGCAGCTGGAGGTGGGAACGAGGTCTGAGGCTTGGCTCCAAAGGGCGAGGCAGAGCTCTTAGCGAAAGCACTTTGACCAGAAGAGGCGGCTGCGAAGGGTGAACCCTTTGACTGCGTTGCAGCGAACGGTGATTCGCCTGACTTCTTCGCCGCGAATGGTGATTCGCCCGGCTTTGCTGTTGCAAAGCCACTAAACCCACCTCCACCGGAGAAAGAGCTGAATCCACCACCGCTAGATGGTGCTCCACTGGCCCCGAATGGGTTTGCTGGGGCACTAGGCTGTGCAAGTCCAGATCCTGTGGCCCCAAATCCAGACTTCCCGAACTGCGGCTGTCCAGGAGTACTGGGAGTGCCGAAGGATGCTCCCGGCTGGGAAGGGGTCCCAAAAGCGGGAGCACCAGCCGGAGTTGATGGCTTTCCAAAGGCCGGGGTAGAGCTTCCACCAAGCTGAGACGGACTGCCAAATGCTGGACTACTTTGTTTCCCAAAAGCAGTCGCACCCATAGTTGAAGCGCCCATACGTGACGGGGTACCGAAGGCAGGAGCTCCTGCCGGCTTCCCAAACCCTGACTGGCCAAATGCCGGAGCTCCAAACGATGACTGGCCAAATGCAGGTTGCTGTGTAGAGGCTGGGGCTGGGGTTGGAGCTATAGCCTGTGGCTGTGGCTGAGAGGGAGCTTGGGTTGCCTGATGAGACGTAATCAACCCAGAATACGGGATGTTTTGGCGAATGGAATCAGCGTAAACAAACCACCAAGATGAGAGAATACCATCATTGTTCAAAAGAAGAACCCCGGGAAGAGGCGCCGAGCTCTCCAAGATATCGGAACCCGGAAGCGGTGCAATGACATTTTCCGTGGCTGACAGGTTTTGTGCCAGGCCAATGACCGATGTCTCATCTCCAGATTCCTTCAACGGGACACTGGCACGTTTGGTGTCGTCGCTTAATTCTGTGGTCATGAACTGACCAACATGAAGCTTGGTTCGCTCATCGTTCGCCAGAGGTTGGTCAGATCGCGTGATGAGTCCGAGATCGGTTGACGCAGTTGACGCGATGATTAAGGCATCTTTCAAGTGAGGCTTGTAGTCTCTAATTCTGGTGATAAATTGGAATGCGGGGCCACGCTTCAGCATAAAGCCCATAGTCGAGCAGACTTCTGGCAATTTCTGGATGAGGAACGGCGCCTGCTTACGGCGGGTTATGATGTAGTATGAAGAAGGTGGGTTCATTCCCATGTCATCCTCTGAAACATTTGGTGTGTATGTCACAAAGAAAACATCGTTTTCAAGCCATGAGATTGAGGAAACTGTATAATCGTAAGTAAAAACACACCTTTAGTTCTGACGATTATTTGAAACTTACTGTGGCAATCTCCCTCCAAATCAGATGGCCGAGGAATTTCGGCCTTCTTCGTTCCATCTGGAGTCATCTGGTATCCAGTGCCATCGGCCAATCCAGCAACAAGCTGCTTTCCTTTATTGCTCCATGAAGCACAGCTGACGCCATCCTTGAGGACCGGGCCATTGGGCCCAGGAACTAGGCTCCCAGCCTTGAGATCTGCGATAAGAAGCTCGCCGTTAACAGTGACCAGCGCGACAAGTGTGGAGGAAGAGTCGGGGTTTGGCGCTAGTGCTCGTAGCGACACGCCATTAGTGGGAATTGAAATCGCTGGCTGCGCATTTCCTTGCACGAGGGTGGTTGTATCGAAAACCGAGATGGCGGCGCCATTCTCCGTGGCGAGGATCAAGCCGTCGTCGCCGGGTGTGAATGCCACATGAGTGGGACGAGAAGGAAGGGGAATTGTGGCGATGGCTTGAAACGGCTTCGTTTTCTCCATATCTTCTCCAGCCGGCGCCTCGATTGACTTTCTCACGGCTTCAGAGGTGCTGATTACTAGCGCATCTGGACCAGCACCAACAACGAGGCCTGTGGTGTGTGCGACAGCCAGAAGTGAGGAGGTAGGAGCAGGAAGCGCGTCGTCGGGCCATGCTGTTGGGAGGAAGCGGATATTTGCGTCCCCGGAGACGCCTTTGAAACCGACTTCCTATAGCTATATTAGAGAGAACGATCGTGTTGATGAAGTGTTGTGGCGGGACATACATCTGTAAAAACATCCGGAAGCTCTGAACCAAGCTCCGCAGAGGCGCTTCCCCCAGCGGGGTTGGATGCACCGAAATTAAAAGCCATTCTAAGCTTTTCCGAGTTGAATGTCCCAGAGGGAGAACGTGTGCTTTCGCTTAAAGGAGAGCTATGTCTGAGAGCATTAGGTGAAGGTGAGGTGGGAGGTGTAGAGAGCGAGCGTCGATGGAGTGACTGAGGACTCCGGGAGAAGAGGTTGAGAGTATGCGCGAAAATCTTGAGGTTGCGCAGCTTCCCAGGAATGAGAAGACAAGCAAAAAATAAAAAGGGACGCAACGGGTATCGCCGATGCGCAAAGGGTTAGAGAGAGAAGTCAAGAGAGACTACATAAAGAAGAGCATTGAATTCGAAAATAATGTCCGGGCAAAAACACCTTGTTTATGCCTGATAATTAAGGCGTCGGTTTAGGCTGCGGGAGCTTCGTCACTCCAAACAGCTCACTTCCTCTTCACTTCCATCTCCAGCTTGCTATCCCATTCGTCCATCCATCCTTCTCGTTCTCCCCCGATATTTGAATTTCGCTCTTGTTTCTTTCTATACCTACTCTCTATCCTGATAATCAGTTCAGCTGGTCGCGAACACCAGCGTTGTCACGATGCCGGGCTTCGACTTCACAAACTACAACCGCAATGCGGCACTTCATGCCAGGGGTGTTCCCCTTCCCAAGGCCACAAGTACCGGTACAACAATTGTGGGCTGTGTCTACGATAAGGGTGTTGTGGTACGGTCCCAAGCGATGCGAGGAGATCCAAAAGAGCTGTGACCAAGGAGCTGACTCGAATCGCCATTACAGATTGCAGCAGATACCCGAGCTACCAGCGGTCCTATAGTAGCAGACAAGGTAAGAGATACCGATCCGACAATGTGCATTTCCTTTTAGAAGGTATCTGACATTCTTTGTCTCCAGAACTGTGAGAAGCTACACTACATCGCGCCGAAGATCTGGTGTGCTGGAGCCGGTACCGCCGCCGATACCGAATTCACCACGGCGCTCATCAGCTCCAACGTCGAACTGCACTCGCTATCAACAGGCCGCGACCCCCGTGTGATCACCTGTATGACGATGCTCAAGCAGCACCTCTTCCGGTACCAGGGCCACATCGGAGCGTACCTGGTTGTTGCAGGCGTTGACCCGACCGGTACGGGACTGTACACTGTGCACGCACATGGATCCACAGACAAGCTGCCGTATGTGACGATGGGATCCGGATCGCTGGCTGCGATGTCGGTGTTTGAGTCGACCTGGCAACCAGACCTGGACCGACAGGGCGCCATCGACATTTGCGCCGAGGCAATCAAGGCCGGTATCTTCAACGATCTGGGCTCTGGTAGCAATGTCGACGTGTGTGTGATCGAGAAGGACCAGCCCACCCAGTTGCTTCGCAACTACATGAAGCCCAACGAGCGCCCGCAGAAGGAGCGCAACTACCGCTTCCCTCGCGGTACCACTGCTTATTTGGACCAGAGAGTTATCAGCAAGGAAGATATGAAGAAATATGTCACGATCGAAACTCTGTCCGGTGATGATAACCTTGCTATTGGGGACAGCATGGAAGTTGATACCTAGATATTCTTGGAGATGCACTGACCAGTGGTCTTCTTGGGTTGATTTAATGCACGCATGGTTTCTTCTCTCCATTATGTTTTCTGTACGATCGTACTCGGGCAAGACTGCGGCTGTACTGTTCGTGGAGTTTATGCTACAAGGTTTAGAGCAGGTATGACCAGGACAGGAAATCGGAGTTTTCAAAAACTTTATGTGTCGCTCATGTAAATTGTATTCTCAGCTCAGCACCTTCTAGGAAAGGTAATATCAAAGCAGGGGTATATCGTATCGCTCTATTTTACAAAATGTTCTCGTGTAGATATCCATTCACATACTACATCTACTGCCAGTCAGGCCTCGATTCTCCAATCTGAGGCAGAGCAGTGAGCTCTTCAACGACCTCAGGGCCTTCAAACTTGCCAACGATCCAAAGAATGTACTCATACTGAGTAGCCGAGATACGACGACCGTCGCGGCGGAATCGCACAATACCAGCATGATACATGGCCCGCACGAATTCCGGATCCACGGGCCCGCCGTGTCTGCGAAGATACCCGTAAAGCCAGTGAACCATATGGAACGACTGACACGGAGTCAGGTGCTTGCAGCAGGAGAGAGAGACTGCCAGCTGGTTTATGAGGTCGACTGCAGCATGGGGATCGGGGCATCGGCTGTCCCGCGGGCCTGGGTGGTATCGCACGAGGACTTTTTCATCGGGGTGTGGAATGGGCTGCCAGGCTTTGTGGAGGCTGACCTTGAATGGGGTGTTGTTACTGAGAAGTCTGAGGACGGGCCAGATGTTATTTGAGTCGCCTGATCGAACAACATTCAAGAGCTCTTCAACTGTGGCCGGGTTTGTGAGGTCCATGCGGTGGAACATTTGGTCGAAGGTGGTGTGGAAGAGTCGCTGTATTCCCTTATATATGGATGGGTTTGTCCACACTTCTGCTAGAGAGAGCTGGGAGGTTTCGAGTTGCTCGAGGGTTCTGCGGGTGGTTTTTGTAATGGAAGTTTTGCCCTTTTTGTTCAGGGCTAGGATCAGGAGGCTGTTGTATGGGAGATCGAGGTCATGGATTTCCCGCATGAAGTCCGGAAAGAATGCTCCGCTGGTATCTTGAATCACCGTTTGGTAGAGATTGAGTAATGAGTAGATCGGTTGATCCGTTTCTCTTGCACTCTGGTTGTACATAGGCCCAGTAGATCGACCAAGCGTTCGTAGAAGCCAGAGTCGCAAAATGATCTGACGTTGAGTTGAGTGGCTCAGAGGGGCATGCTTGATCTGTTTTTGAACACACGGGAGAGGGAAATCGAACCAGACCTGTGACTTGGCAACGGTTGAAATGACTTCGGCATTCGCGAGGCAATCCCGCCATCTTTCAAGCAATTGGTTTCTGGAGACGCTGTCTGCTGAAGACGATGCCAATGACTCTGTTACACGAATGACACAATCCGCCGCACTGTTCACATCCAGCTGGCTGAAGATCTTGTCGGGAAAAGGCAAGCTTGTCTCCGAATCAACTTCCATAGTTTCCAACCAAGCTTGTACTAAAGCAGAAGGCCACTGGCTGCGACTGTCTGCATCATGGGTTCCAATGATTATTTCCTCAGCAAAACGAAAGCTTCGAGTACGCAAGAGCTCCCCAAGCCAAGCATCAACAATATCTCTGTCCAGATCGTGATACCCGAGAATGTTACAGCACCCAATAGCTTTCCACATTGCGCGGTAGTGCTTCAACAAAGCTTTATGGTCCCAAGATCCCAGAGTCTTGTTTCCTTCGACAATGATATTCGGTAGAGCGGTAATGATCAGACAGATCTCATCAGTTGAAATTGACCCCAACTCTAACGCACGATTGATGACATTCAAAACAGCGGTTCGTTTGCCGCGTTTCGTTTTTGTTCGAACGAAGATTTCGACCGCTGCGGCGTAGTTTCCCGATCCCCGCGTATTCAGGAACGGATCGTCCAAGAAAGCAATTGCTTCTGTAAGGTCTGGGTCTGAACGAGCAAGTAACCTCTCGAATATCTGCCGGCTGTACCGCGGCTCTCGGTGGAGGTCAATTCTCAACCGGCGAGTGAAGTCCCTCGCATCTTCAATGCCCCAATTTTTCCCACACAAGAATCCCTCCAGCATCTCCTCGCGCGTAGCATTGTCCGCCTTGGTGAGGTATGACGGAGGAGCATGAGCAGTAAATTCGCTGGGTTCCGGTTGAAGCTCTGGATTCTGGTCGAAGGAGAAAGGTACTGTAGGAGGACCCATAGAATGATCTACGAAACCTTCAATGAACAATTAGCAGATACTCAAAAAAATTGTGTGTCTCGTCAGACATACTCTGGGTTTCGAATGGCGCTCTCTGCCACGGTTGGTCGGTCCATTTCATGTGTTCCCTCCCATTGCGGCCAAATAAACACGCGATATCTTCAGCCGTGCCTCCCCCTATGCTTGCCAGAGCGGTATTTCTTCGCTTTGCTAGGCGCCGCCGTGCTTCCAGTGGTCCTGGAACGCAGCTCCCATGCCGCCGTTGACCGTTGGCGAAGTGACGAAACGTGGCTGCGAGTAGGTCATCGCCGATCCAGAGATGGTCAAGCGTTGGAGTAGCTGGTGGCTTGAGAGCATGCCGGTAGGCATGTCTGCCGAAAGACATGGGATTGGCTATGGCATGTGCAGGCCAATTGCTGTCTTAGGCTTGTCGCAAGCACTTGGCATCAACTTTCGCATAGCGGCTTTCCGATTCTTGGCGTGATGACTAATCTCCGCGTCGCTCCAGTTGTGGATGGGTCAACGGGCCAATCTTTGGACTTCCATTTATCACCTCAGTCTATATATGTCCACATCATATTTTCCGCCGTGGCGTTTGTTCTGGTCATTATTCTCTTGTTTTATAAATTGTACTTTTTTCTACGTTTAACCTGGGTTTCATGTCAAATTATGCCATTTAACCCTTCCAAGCCGATTTTGTTTACACCCCATTGGATGTATACCAGAGGTTCGCATAACAATATAGGTATGGAAGTGGATTTATATAGAAGGTGAAGAAAAAAATATATTGGAATCATAAACACAACGCCAATGCAATGCATGCAAAATTTTGCCCACCAAGGGTATCACATGCTAATCATCTGGAAGAAGACATGATGGGACGGGGTGATAAAAAGTAAGACAGTCATGACGAGAAAGCGGGGGGAACAGGAGCTCAGGAAGCACTTTTTCCTTCGTTGGGAAGGGGCTTCCGTCCTGTCACCACATAAAAGTTCTGATAGGCATGGACATTTCGGTCCTGTATACTCCTCCTCACATCAACGAGGAAGACTTCAATTTCAGGTTTCGACCACCCAAGGGCAAGAAAAGGCTTATATGACCACCCGGATAAAGCATCGAGCCAATTACTCTCACTCCAGGCGCCGATGGTCTTTAGCTTCTCGTCCTGCGGCCAGGTGTTTATGGGGATTTTGTGGAGTCGTTGTTCAACGTCGACGAACCCTATATCTTTCATATACTGTGCAATCCGGTGGGCAATTCGGAATTGTCTTGGTGGATCGGACTCACGGCCCGAGCGCACACTAAGGTCTACCCAATCGTGCATGGCGTATGCACTGTATCCCCCGTCTTGGTTTTCGGGAGGCATGGTCTCATCGTCACATTCCGGTTTGGGATCTAGCTCTTGACATTCCATGTATGCCCCCGGTTTTAGGTGTCTGAATGACTGTCGTAGTAGACGTTTGAATGATGGCACAGCTCCGGTCATGTGTCCGGTATGAATGAAATCAAAATAGTTGTGGTCCCACATCCAGTCTTCTTCAGTAGCATCATCGACCAAGAAATGGACGTTGGGCGGTACTTCTGTTGGCTGCACTGGGGAAAGATCCGTCCCTATGATTTCGGTGTTTGGAAACAAGGCCGCTGCAAGAAAATAATTTGAGATGGTGAGACAGTAAACTTAGGACTAGGACGGGTGATCATACACATCTCTATTGGCCATATTCCTGAGCCGGTACCAATATCAAGAATATGCTTTGGGTCTCGGAGTGGGACTTGGAATAGCTTTCCGTCCATCGCCAGTTTGAACATGTGATGTTGCATGTCCAGGCGATCCATCTCCTGTTCATCATTGGGGTATACATAAGCTAAGCACTGAATTAGCCATGCTGTGTGAGATCTGACAGAGCTGGAATTGCAAACAAACCTCCCTCGTGGTACTTGTGATAGGTTCTTCCATTCTCAACGGGATAATCGGTTACACTGTCAGTCAAGGACTGCGTATCACTGTTATGATATGGTCAGTCATTTGATAAAGCAAAAATAAGAGGTGAGAAGGGCCAATGGAGGTATTACCCGTCATCATGCAGTACCTGCATCATTTTAGGTTAGCAACAAGAAGATAGTCAAATAGCCAGAATATCAATAACTATAGAATATTGATATGGGGGCCATGTTCCATAAGAGAAACCAACTTACAGGAGCTATAGAACCCATGGTCTCTTCGACGGGATCAATGACAGGTATCGTGGAAGGTGAGCTATTTCTGGAATCAGGAAGTGAGATTCCAACGTCCCAATAAATGGAAAAGACTCAAGCAAATCCAAAAGAGGGGGAAGAGCCCGACAGCTTGGGTTAAGTTATAATCTGTGGCAGGGCGGACAGTCCCGACAACTATAATTCATAGGATCGACATTTTCGAATTCAAAAAGCAAAAGCAAATCCCGGTAAGTGGAGATAAAAAGTAAAGATTCCTAGGCGCTTCAGGCGTGAAATCATTAAAAGCGGAAATAGTATAATGTTTCTGTGAAAAGGGATTTTCGTGAGAAAGATGGACGGAATTAATATATGATTTTCACGGATTTTACTTCATTTTTTTATTTCTTGATCTTTTCTCTTTTTGTCTTTTGCCTTTCTATTCAAAGTGCAGTACAAAATATTAAAGGTCCTTTTTCCCTTCAGAACCCGAATCATAAAATCTAATTTCAACTTATCCTCCAAGGGAGTCGGGCCAAACCTAGGACTCTTTTTCCGGTGATCCTAGGATCCTAGGATGATATGTATTATGTATGCAGTTACCAATGGCATATTTCGATCCTCACGATCGAAGACTGCTGTGCTCGATCGACCAATCGCGGTGGGTTCCATCGAACTGGGAATATGCAACCCGCCCAGCCACGGGCCGCCTTCAACCTTGCTGCTGGGATTTACCCTTTAAATTCGAATCAGCGATTTCCAACCCTGCAGAATCTTGCATAGTCAGGACACCGTTATTCCCCGAGGTCCCCTTTTCTTACAAAGTCTTTGACTCGAAATCAAAAAAGTTCGGGTGTGATAATGATTCTAGACTAGGAAATCTGGGCCCCATGGCCCCGTAGAAACGCGTAACTGTTGGATTTTGCCTCATAAGTTCATATATAACAATCGTACAGTTTTCACGCCAAGGCCTGTTAGTCATTGCATGTGTCGTCCAGGTAGGTTTGTTCGGTTTGGATTCCAATATCAAAGTGCCGGGATAATTACGGAAGATTTGGAGTGGTACTGTATAATGCTCGCAGTTTTCTCGGTTCTTTTTTTTGGTTTTCTTACGCCCGACGCGGCCCTAATTGCTAGTCTCTTACTGTATTTAGGTCTAGCGGTGGGAAAAGAGGAGGTGATCCATCAGAAATCCCGCTCCGGGGCTAGAAGCCTGGGCGTTCTCTTCCCCAAATTGCTCCAAAAAGGAGGGGCACACGGATGTGGAAGTGCATCACGGAACATGTACGGAGTACAATAGTTTCCGGTACTCCGGGTCTGCATATTGACTGTCTTTTTGTATTGTTTAAATTTTTTTTTGATGACGTCTGAACTTCTGCATTGTAAAAAAGGGTTACCTATGTTGTACTCTGTACATCATATAGATATACCGAGTGCCTAAGTTGCCATCCCAAACTTCTAGGCCTACAACAATAGTAATCTTCTATCATTACTCTGTTGCAAGCGTTGACCAAAAGGGCATGGTTCGAATGTATATAAACAAAAATAACAAACGTGCCTAGGTATATCCCATGCCACAAAAACACCAATACAAATGTATCGAACCTTCTGTACCCCGAGTACCCCGAATCAATAAAAGTTGTTATCTTATATATTACTATTCGAAGCGACAGAAAGAAAAAAAAAAAAAAGGACGTAATGGGTCAGAGGCGCCTGCAGATAGAATCCCGAGCACAGCATCCCTGCAGCCGTCCCAAAAATAATGGGTCTCGATGCCATGGAGCCGGGTTTCCATCTAAAGGGAACACCCCGGAAATTTATTGGAAAATTTTTAAGTCAAAACAGCCTTGGAATTCACCCGGACCCGGCGGCCAGGAAAGTTGGTCGGGTTCCGACGTGTCGGTAACGGCCCCAGAGCCAATTTTCGAACTACATACCTTCTTCAAGGGCTTTTCAGTCGGATTTTTCCCCCTAATTTCCTAGGTATGTCGACACGAATTATTGTTTTTTTTTGTTAAACTCTGCGTCTCTAATGCTACATAAGTACAGTAAATGCGTGTTTTGGTATTTACCGAATCACAACCCACGAACTGCTAAATCGTCACTCCGCAGCGGAGCAACTCGGTAGTGGAGACAGCTCTTGGCGGATTATCTCTTTTGAGATCCTTGCTTTAGTCGCTGACATCTAAAAGTACTCACCGTATGCGGAACTTGTACAGAGTACCGGGGTTTCTTTCAAGTGGGGAGATGGATATTGGAAATTGCAGGGGCTATTAGGTATTCACAACGAACAACTCCGAATATATATACGCCCAAGCCAAGGCGCATGTTACACAAAATGCCAAGGCTATGACAATCAGAGAATGGCCTATTGGATCCAAGTCCAAGAAGAGAGACCACGTATGTATCTACCTAGTGGGTAGGGTTGTGCATCGGAAACTTCATCCAGCGAATCTGTACTGGACTCTGAAAGAAAGAGCAAGTGACAGGCGTGCTAAGCAAATGTATGCAGCGCGAATCACCCTGAGCTGCACATTACTCCCGCCCTCGGTAGGATACCACCTACATGCACCTGGAAGTATGTGCCTGGCTCCATTCTTGACAACTCATCTACTTCTAAAATAGTGAAAATCTATAGAACAGTAGGTATTTTGGAGTCAAGTAAGACATACGGCCTATTATCCTTGACAACGTGCATATTTAAACCATCCGTCTTGGTACTTTCGCTGCACCTACTCAACACTACGCGTCTTGCATATAAAACAGTTGCCTGCTGGCAAAAGGGTAGACCGCTCTAGTAATTTCACAGATATTTATTCCCCACAGACGATATCACTAGTTTTTATTGGCCGCGGATGAGAAATACATGTCTATCCGCAAGAATTACCACCTCATGGGGCAACCTTTCTCAGCAGCTTGTGGGTTGCACTAAGGACGCACGACAATACAAATACGAAATTAACTACAGAAAAAGAAGAGAAAATAAACTTCTTAACATCCTTTAGAACTAGCCAACGCCTAATAAATCCACCCTTAATTCTGTGCACGGTGCGGGGTGAATTTATTCACAGAAATGATCGGCTAGAGAGATCCACACAGTTCAATTCACGGTCTCGGCGAAAAACCCACCACGTTCTCTCCTTTGTATATTGGAGGTGGAACTGACCCATCGCTTAATAAAAGCTAAAAAGTATTTGGAATTAGAACTGCAAATCATTTGCTAGAATCTCAATTTAACTGGACCTGGGTCAAGGACGCCCAATCGGCACGGCTCAGGATTAGGCAAAAGGTGTGTGCACACAACTGTCAGACGCAAGCGACACGTAGATCATGCACGTCTACAGTTGGTATAGGGAGGAAAATATTCCCATGAACACCGCCACCACCTACTTACCAATAAGGAATTGGTATCGAAATGGTGAAGCTATTGTCAGTGCTGAGTTTCCTTTTACGGCCTGCTCTCATTCAGATAATTCCTTCCGTTGTAGCTTGCGCTCTAGAAGGGCCTTTAGTAGCTCTCCAGGACAGCCTAAATGATTAATCGGCAGGTTATATCCACTGGTGTGAGTTCTATTGGCGGGAACGTGTCCGTCCTATAGAATCCACGCAAATCTACGAGGGAGAAACAAAGAACGGCTGGGATACTCGTTGGACGCAGTACGCAGTACAATATATTGCAATACTCCCTATATCTAATGAACATTATTTGTATATGCATATCGCTTTGCTTGGTATCTCTAATTCCCAAATCTATTTTATCTGCTCATGTGCAAATCCTTTTGGAAGACGACGTATTGTCAGACAACTCGTACAGTCGCGCGTCGTTCTATTATGTCTTCCATGGTGGTTGGTTGATTGGGCCTGACTGTCAACTACATGCATGTCTTCAACCCATGTCCCAGGGAATGCATTATCTTCTTTGGGCACGGGATTCTGTTGGGCTTGGCAGATTGTAGGGCTTGGTTTTTTTCGCCCATGAAAATTGTTTTGTCGGAGTTACGGTCAAAAAAGGACAATAAAGAATACTCAAGTGGATATATATGTTAGCGGTCTCGTGTGTTCTCGTTGTTTTACACATAACTTACGGAACTTCTATAACTCATAAACATCTACACCTTTAGTTCAGTAGCCGGAATTATAAGGATATCAACAAATAGATACTTAAATCGGTTGATATATAGGACAAGATGCAAACAGCTTACTTCCCAATCGGGTTATATTGATATCGGCACGGATAATTAAAATTCCGACATGACGCACTTTGTGATCTTGAGCGACTCGAAGTACAGTGCATCAGCAAAGCTTCGGCGAGGACATATCTCTATTCTGCAAATATCATTTCGAAGCAATAGTGAACATTTTGCATTTTGTTTCCTTCATGTTTTATCTTATTGAATTTCCGAGGAGGGCGGGGTACTAAAACACCACTTTGAGTGCTGACACGCGACGCGTAGAGCCTCATCGGATAAAAAGCCTGGAGACTTGCCGCGTGACTCTGCAGTCCAATAGTTTGGATTGAAATGGTGCGCCAAACACAAGCTCGTTCCACAAGGAGCCGGGCGACACCCGCCGGTCAACTTAAACGCCAGAGACAGACAGATGATCAAGCTCCAGATGTCTATCAAGAACTATTAGAGGAGGCTGAAGCCAGAGATCCCGAGCATTTTGCCTCAGACAGACCAATCAAAAGGCGCAAGGCCGGGGATATGAAAGCTATCCCTGTGGGATTAGGTGTCTTGGAACAAACACATCGGGGCGCAGAAGCAAACAAGCCTAGCACACAACCAGTGCAAACTGTTTACGATTCATCGACATCAGAAGAATCAGACGTTGATTGGGAAGATGTTGAATTACAGCAACCACCCCAGTCTTTGTTGAATAGACATCTCGCGTCTCAAGGTGACGATGAGGTGCTCCAGATCACACTAGAGCAAGAACCCGAAAAGCACAAAAAAGCAGTCCAAAGAAGGAAGCCCTTAAATGGAGCCGAGAGGAAAGCCAGATTGGATGTGCACAAATGTCACATTCTATGCCTTCTTGGCCACGTTCAGTTGCGCAACATGTGGTGCAATGACGAGGAATTACAGGTGAGCGTTGGCCTACCTTGACATCTCGATTGGGGGCCTAACAGGATCATAGGAGTTCTTAAAGAAGACACTGCCTAGAAAAGTAATCGCTCTTCTCCATCCAGATGAGGGTAAACCACATTATAGCAGATCCACCACGTTTATGGATGGTCTCAACCAGGCTGGAGATGCCTTCACACGCAGATTTCGGGTTACCAAACCAGGAATGAAACGGGCTCATTGGGCGGAAGATGAATCGCAACTGAAGCAGAAAATGGTATCCTTCACAAGTTTTTCCATCAACAATTATTTACTGACATGAATATATATAGGAGTCCATCATGTCGAATGCTGAAGTCTTTTTATCCAAAGGGGATTTTCGAACCCAAGCGAAGACAATGGAAGGATCCCGGGACTTTGGAGCCCAGCTATTCTGTGCCCTATTGCGGTCTGTAGCCGTAGAGGCGAGACTTGTATGCTCATTGCAACCGTTGCCATTTTCTGGCACTGTGAAAGACATGACGCCATCTAAACCGAAGCATCAATATATCGTGATATCTTCAGACGATCCTGGATCCTCAACAGATGAACGCAGCAAGAGCGAAAAGTCACCTGCAGCTTTAAGGCCTCGACGGATTGGGCAACCCAAATTCACTCCCTCGCGTCCTCAGCCAAAATTCCATTCAGGCATGTGACTTCCAGCGACTGCGAGTCTATGTTTAACTAACCGCCATAGGTCTGATTCCGACATCACGAGACTCGTCATTTCCGGTAGTTTGGGTGGAAGCTTTCAACCAAGCTGCACAGAAATGGGTTCCAATTGACCCCGTCGTAACAAAATCCCTTGCTAAACCTTCGAAATTTGAACCGCCCGCGAGCGATTCGTTAAATTTGATGAATTATGTGGTTGCTTTCGAGGATGACGCCTCCGCGAGAGACGTCACTCGTCGTTATGTAAAAGCATTTAATGCAAAGACTCGGAAACTCCGCGTGGAAGTCACACGGAATGGCGAGGAGTGGTGGGAAAAGGCGCTAAAGGCCTATGAAAAACCCTTCTTCGAGGATCGGGATGAGACAGAAATTAGTGAGCTGACATCCAAATCAGCAGCTGAGCCCATGCCACGCAATATACAGGACTTCAAGGACCATCCTGTCTATGCGATTGAGCGACACGTTCATCGCAATGAAGTGATTCATCCCAAACGAATCATTGGGCACGTGGGCTTGGGGAAAAGCACAACACGGAGTGAGATATCAGAACCCGTTTATCGTCGATCTGACGTGCATATCGTGCGAAGCTCCGATAAATGGTACCGCCTTGGGCGGGATGTCAGAGTTGGCGAGCAGCCTCTCAAGCGTGTTGCTGCAAGTCGAAACAAGGGTGGAGGCTTCAGTGATGATGAAGAGGTAGACGAGCCTCAAGAGACTACACTATACGCCGAGTTCCAGACAGACATCTACGTCCCACCACCGGTGGTTGAGGGAAGAATTCCGAAGAACACATATGGAAACCTCGACGTCTATGTACCCAGTATGGTTCCGTCTGGTGGAGTTCACATCAAGCGGGCGGAGGCCGTTCGAGCTGCTCGAATCCTTGGGATTGACTATGCCGACGCAGTTACTGGATTTGATTTCAGAGGCCGCCGTGGTACGGCTGTACTCGGGGGAATTGTTATTGCCGTTGAGTACCAGGAGGCACTTGAGGAAGTTTTGCGGGGTCTTGAAGATGAGAAGCGACATGCTGCACTGGAGGCAAGAACTGCGGAGGCTCTGCGGGTCTGGCGGCTCTTTTTGATGAAGCTTAGGATCGCAGAAAGAGTCAGGGAGTATGCTAGCGATGATGAAGAACAACAGCCCGAAGATATCGAAGACGAAGTGGATGCTGAAGATGCGGGTGGTGGTTTCTTTCCTGAACCAGACCAACCAGCCAATAGTCCGCCACTGGATGTTCCGGGAAAGGGCAAAATGACACATGATCACCATTTACCCGAAGACAGAGAAATGGAATCGCCACTAGAAGAGGAGGATTATACTCTCGGAGGGGGATTTCTTCCCGATGATCATGATCCAGCTCCGGACCCGGTGGAACCTCCAAAGCCTGCGCGTTTGGCCACAAACCCGACATCGATTCCTGAGAGTATTGCTAGGAACAGAGCATTGAAAACGCCTCGCTATTCATTGATGGTTGTCCCAAACCACAGCTCAACCCCGACATCCGTACCTCAAGCCCTCGCAGGATCATCTGATGAAGTTCCTATCTCAGTAGGTTCATCCACAAACGGTGGCTCCAAATCTGCAAGTGTGGTCACTATCTCCCGCCCACTGTCACCAGTGCCAAATTATGATTCTGACAGCGAGATCGAGAAGGGATCTTTGCTTTCTGAGGACCCTGAAGATGAGGATGCAATTCCTGAATGGCTGATGTCTGATGAAGGCTAGTTCTTGATGCTCAGACCTGTTGTATGTTATGTACGTCGAACATAAAATATTCCAATAAAAAGAATAAACCCAAGACTCGCTTTCGTTAACCGCTTCACCGTCACTCATAATTGCGCTCTGCTCTCTCATTTCTGGCTTATGTAGCACTATATCGCAACCTCTTTCAACAGCCCAGCCGGGCTAGCTCAATCGGTAGAGCGTAAGACTCTTAATCTTAAGGCTGCGGGTTCGACCCCCGCGTTCGGCTATTCCTAAAAACCAAACCTGAGATTTCTTTTTTGCTCTTTATTTTTTTGTATTTCTCTAGCTAGGATCAAATAGTCCAAAATGGAACAATTGCATTATGATTTTTGTTTGTGTGTCATTACTATTCCATTGTCCACGGGTGAATGCATAGGGGGTGAATGCATAGGAGGCGAAACTATAACGCACGTACCAAGTCGATATTACCGACGCGTCGACGCGAACCGCCTCAGGCATCAATCCCTAACGTCATATATTTTACCTCTAGGCCCCAGTCTCATGTTTAAGCCTTGAAGCATTACTGTATTGCTGTTGCGATGAAAGAACCGCATGAATCTAGAAACCTGCCGGAGACTCCTCGAAATCAGTTCCGTACCCCGAGAACGCCTAGTACACGAGGTCTTCCAACAACTACCACGAAAACCGTCACCGCACGGAACCGATCACCACAGTCATCGACATCGGCGAGCACTCGTAAGCGAACATCGCTGTCACGAGTGCAATCTACTCTCACACAGATTGACTTCATCACACAGCCCACACCTGCGTATGATGACCAGCTTGGCTACATCGACGAGCACAAACGTCGCAGCGATAATCAAAACACAACTGAGCGGCCAACTGTAGATGATGGGTCCGACAAGGATTCAGACTATCTCCCTGCTCCACCAGTTCGGTCAGCTCGTATCTCCAAATTCAAGATGCGCGAGGCAGAACGTGATTTGGATGAACGCCCGCAGAAGCGGAGGAGCTCTGCAACCGTCAATCGAGAAGCATACCGAAGTCATGGACCACGAAAGAGCGAGACACCAAGAGCGAGTGCTCGTCCTAGGGGTGGCCGAAAATCCTTGGAGAAGTCAGTGGGAAAGCGGGACAAGACTTTAACTCAGATGGACTTTGTACGACGTTACATTACCATCGATGATGATGATGACGACGACGTGAACATGGGATATATCCAGCCGACGCCACAGAAGAAGGACGTTAAAGATGAACAGACCGACCATACGCTTAAATCGAATCAATCAAAGCCTACGAAGCGTCAGGCCTCTGCTAAACGAAAGCACAGAGTATTTGAAGAAGAGCTGGATCTCTCTACCGGGGAACCTATATCTCAACAAAAAGAAACACAATCGTCAAATACTGGAGGCGCCGCTGAGGGCGAACGGGCATATACAGCTCCTGTTACACCGCGGAAGCTTCGGACGCGCGAGATTCCTTCTTCACAAACGCCCGAAAGCCCTGGTCTCGCAATTATAACCTCATCTCAATTTCGCAGCGCTACTCGCTCTCCTTCAAAACAGAAACCGTTAAACCCCACCAATAATCCCATGCAATCTATCAAAGAAGAACCACCGGAGGTTCGGCGAGCGATCGAGGATTCACAGGACCCCGGAGGCGAATCTTTGCCTCGGCCAACGACATTAGGTTCTTCAGGCATCTATAACAACTTGAACCATCTTGATCCAACCCATACCGAGCAATTCCCTTCATCTGCACCTCCGACGGAGTCGACTGACCAAGAATTCCCCACGGAAGCAAATGGGAACTCGAGAAATGAACCCACCAAGAGGGAGAGGACAGTCGTCTATGAAACGGATGCGGACTCAGAATACGGGGAATTTGAGGATAGCCTTGATAGACGTTCAGTGATACCATCTCCAAAGAAAAAACACCGAGGAATTGGTCTAAGGGACGGTTCACAGGCGACCCAACGCAGCCCAGAGTCGCCCAAGGATGATTCCCAAGACCTTCCTCTACCAGCTGTGCAATCGAGCCCTGGATTGGATGATCCCCCTCCATCCGAAGGTCCAATGTCTGATGCCTCAATTTGCTACCAAAGAATGCATGCAGCTACACAATTTCCGCACGAGCCAATCCCAACGCTGAATACGCAGAAGATGTCTGAGCTTTTCCCACACGGGGGTAGTACTCAGTACCCAAATTTGGAGCCATGGAGGCCATCTCTTCAAAAACAGGCACCGGGGCTATCCTCGCAAACGCAGACACAGAGCCAAGAAGGCGACAAAGAGTCTACCGAAATGGTTCCGGAGTCGTCGCCCATCCGAGAACGAGAACGTGGAATCGAGTCCGGCGATAGTTCGTTCCAACGACCTCGTGTTCCTGGATCAGTGGTCCAAGTTGAGTCCTCGCAGGCGGTGGACCGAGATCCTCAATGGCAGGGCCGAGTCCTCTCTCGCAGCCAGCTTCTTACATCGAGCGTCATGGAGAGCATTCCGCTCCCGAACTTTTGGATGGGGAGTCAGGATAGTGTAGGAGAGCCTTATAGCTTACCTGAAGGATGATATTGTTTCCAAGATCATTGTTAATAGATTATGAATTATGAATACCTAAAATATTATTGAATATTATTGAATATTACATATGTACATAATCTTTACTTAAGTAATGCCCATGTTTGTACTCCGTACGTTGTAGGTAGTTTTGAAGATCGTCGCAAGCGGGGCGGTCGGGCCATGGGCGAACGCGGAGATCCTGCAACCTTGTGCTTCCAAGCCTTTTCTCTTTTCCTTACAACTTCCCAATCATGGATATCGCCTACGATCACATCCTAGAGGAGGCATACTCTAACAAAGAGGGAACCTCCGACTCCAAGCCCCAGGAGCCCAACCCCAATCTCAACGACGAGCTACAAGAGACCTTCCGCGCCTTCTCCAACAGTCCGTGGGGCTCCCGAATTGGAGGACTATGGGACAATGTACGCAAACAGGGAGAAACATACTATGAGGGTGCTCGCCAGGAGTATGCAGCTGCCAGCGAGGAAGCTGTGAAAGGATTTTCAGATCTTAAAGAAACACTCGCCGACCGGACAAAGGGGCTGTCTCTCAGCACAGCTGGTGTGACGGGCAGTGGTGAGGGACAAAGTGACGAAACCACCACACCTAAGGCTGCCGCAGAGGGAGAATCTGGCGACAAACCTGAAGGCGCTGGCGCCAGTGGAGAAAGCTTTATTGCTCGGTTGAAGGCGGAAGCCGCTCGGCGGCTGAAGGAGATTGAGAAGGCAGAGGAAGCAGCTGATGAAGCGATCCTACGATTTGGAATGAACATCGGCCAGAAGCTGCGTGAGGCCGTTAGTATTTTGCCTCCCGATGCCGATGAGTCTGGCAAACTTCTTTTCGAGAGCAAGGATGCCGAGGGAAAGCGGGTCATCCATGCTACACGGTTCGAGGCACAGCTGCACGTTATTCATTCGAACTTGGAAAGCTTCAGCAAAGACCCGGTCAGCGACGAGTGGCCTGGGTTTAAAAATGAGTTCAATGTCGAAATGAAGACGGATGAGATCGCCGCCGATCTGGAGAAATACCCCGAGCTCCGTTCGGCCATGGAGAAGCTCGTGCCGGAGCAGGTGGAATACGTGGAATTCTGGATTCGCTACTACTTCTTGCGTCTCGTCGTGGAGACCGAGGAGAAGAAGCGTAAGGAACTTTTGAAGGGTATATTGAGTCCATCACTCCGGTGATTTTTGTTTTCAGTTTTAACCACTTCTACTCTATAGGTGCTACTGCCGAAGACGAAGAAGAAGTCGGCTGGGACGACGATTCCGACTCTGAGTCCCAGTCTCCCTCTACTCCGCAGGTCCCCTCCGGTGCCCAGAGTCTCGCTCCCACCAAAGAAACCCAGAAAGCCGAGCCTCGCCGGTCACACGACCTGCACTCCCAAGCCGACAGCGAATCCAGCTATGATGTTGTGAGCGGTGCTGCTAGCCGCACACCTGGTAGTCCCAAGGAAAAGAGTCCCACCGTTGCGAAGGCGGACGAGAGCGACGAAGATTGGGAGTAACTCACCTATCCCCTTTCAACGACGCATCAGCAAGAGAATCGACGTTAGTTCCGAGGGCACCTGTCTATACTATATACCCTCGAAAGCGTGATCTTGCTACTGCGCCAGCTTAAGCACGTCCAATTGCCTGCTGAAGAAATTTGCTTTGGTTGGAGTTTGGGAATGTTGGATCTTTTATCTTTGGCGTTTCGGGCTTTTCTCTCTCATTTTATTCCCAGCTCTGTTTTCTGCAACTTGCTTTCAGCGAGCGATGTTATCTGTCTATGCGGTTGATATCTGAATACGCACGTCATTCCTTCGATCTACATAGTATCTCAACACAAGGGTCTGACTATTCAAGCTCCTAGGTAGACGATTAGCCGACATTTGAAGGCCGCTTGGATGATGGCATTCCCCAGAGCAATTTAACATCCAGTAGAGGATTCGTCCGAAGGGTAGGGCAAAAGATCAATCTTGTA
Organism: Penicillium concentricum; assembly: GCF_028827145.1. Taxonomy (NCBI): domain Eukaryota; kingdom Fungi; phylum Ascomycota; class Eurotiomycetes; order Eurotiales; family Aspergillaceae; genus Penicillium; species Penicillium concentricum. The sequence continues at coordinate 4,566,636 of NW_026622754.1, read as the reverse complement.
ATGCATTCGTTATCTCATAATCATGATCATAATACATGTACAAGGCACGATAGTCCATTCATTTCCCATTCATTTCCCATTCAATCTGTCGTGCCAGACTCCAGGTCTCTATCATTCGGAGACCTACCCATCTTCTTCGAAAGGGGCGACTCAGCATACGCAGGCCTCATACCGCGCAGGCCACTTGGACGGACGTTCGGCGAGCCTTTCCGCACCGGGGTTTCCGGTGTACTCTCCCTGGAACGAATATGGAACCCCTGTGCCCGCCCACTAGGCGAGTAAGGATCGCTGCCATATTGGTGTGGACCACTACCGGGCTCCCAGCCGTACTGGTAATCCTCGCCGCGGTGTTTGACGGGACTTTCATTGTAGGGGTCCCAGCCAACGCGACGACGAGCCTCAGAGCGGAGTCGCTGGCGATGTTGTTCGTCGCCGCCAGCGCCGGTGGTGGATGATTCTTCCAGGAAGAAGTTGAGGAGCTCGTCGCTGATGGAGAGGTGGGATTGTTGCTGGAATTGCTGGAGGGACGTTAGGCGGAGGAGGGTTTCGAGGAGGGAGAGGGATGTGCGGATGTTCTCGAAGTGAGGGTTGGAGACTGTTGTTGTGGCAGCGGCGGATGAGAATGACTGATTTAGGGGAGATGGGGAGTGGGATGAATGTCCCTTCTCATTAAGTGATAGCCTGGCCATCATATTTGGGTCGATTGAGGGTTCATCTGTGGATGATTCGGGATTTTCAGCTTCCGACTCGGTATCGGAGGTTTCATCTTCGTTGTAGACTTCGAATGCGATCCATTCTGGGTCTAACCCGGGAGGTAGACGCCATTCTTCGGGAATGGAGTCTTCGTGCAGATGATCAAAGCTGCTGGTTTCCGGATTGCCGCCTCCGTTCAGCTGTGCGTCGAGTTGAGCTTGCTCCTCGTCTGGTTCCTCCTCGGATTCTGTTTGAGGGAAGTCCTCCTCTATCTCGTTGCGTTCCATCATGCGTCGTGGCGGGAGAGCGTTTAGGTCCCGTTTCAATAGCAGCACCGGGTTGTTTGTTTCGCCCTCTGTGCTGATGTTGAGGATCCTTCCGGTGTCTGCGTAGAAGATTTTCGAAATTTGATGAATAGGAAGAATCTCTCTGATTCCTGCCGTGGAAACACCTTCATAGGTTTGGGGCTGCGGGTCATTTTCGTCGAATGTGTGGACTCGGCCATCATCTAGGTCTTCGATGATCAGGACTTGATAGGTGTATTCATCGGATCCTGCTGGTCCTGGAAGTTTCGTTCTTGGGCGTTGGTTTGGAGACTGCAATGCGTCTATTGGAACACGACGCAGCTTCAAACGTGCCTTGTGCATGACTTCCTTCCAGGTGGCCTCGCGGACAGATTCTTCGTCATGAGGTCGCAAGTGGCTGGCAAATAGCATGTACATCGATAAGGTAAAAGTCGGCCCTACTTGAACTGCCTGAGATGGGGTCATTGAATATTGTGTATCCCCTGCTGTGAGAAACGTGCTTGCTTGGAGGAGTCGGGATGGCGACACCGTTGCCGGCAAGTTAGTGGATAACTTGGCCCCAGAGGTGGTGATGGCCAGGTTCATCAATGGCACTGTGTCCTCAATCCGAGCCAACAGCTTCTTGATATCTTTGATAATAAGCTTAATTTCTTTCTCGCTGTTCGTCTGATCTTTCGCCGATCTGGCTCCTTTGCGTCTCAATTCTTCAGATGACGCGGCTCTTGCCAGCCTCTGCCCTAGGGCTTGAATGTCCCATCTCAGAGACTTTGTGAGGGCGACTGCAGATTCCAATGACGTATTGCCTCGAGCAGCACTAGGCGGATTATGAGCTTTCTGGCAATCCAACCCAGTGTGGGGTGACTCACATCAACTCAATCATGTCAATAGATGGGGCGATAACTTGTATCTTGCTTTCTAGGCGTTGTTGTAAGGAGACTAGCTCATCTCGATCCTCGCTTTTGACATTCTGGAACTGGTCAGCGTTGACTTCTTCCCGCAACAGCAAGAATAATATTTACTCTGAGCAAGCGCGAGGACTGGCGCATTGCATAACTAGCAGTTATCGCAATTCCTGACCTGCATGACATATTTTAGCATTGGAGGTGTCATTTCTCAGTCTTCATCATTCATACCGAATGGCATAATTCATGGCCTGCCGGGTGAGCTGTATGAAAATTAGCTACTCGTCCCATTACAAGTAATATAAGCGACCAACCCCAGTTAAAAAAGCATCCATCTTGGTCTAAGTTAAAGGCCAATGGCCTTTAAAATTCGTAGTGTAGATTGTATTGGCAAGTGATATAAGAGGCCCCCTTAGCACCTGCATGGAGGGGTGCTTATCGATAAGAGAAAGGTCAAAGAAGATGAGCCCAACTCTCCGACAAGGTTGTGCCTTTCAAAAAAAGAAGACAATGTAATGAGATCAGATAATTGAAAAAAGGGCATAAAACATAAATTAGAATGGTTTCCTAACAAGCATTCACTCACCTTACAAAGAAAACCCGTTCACTAGAGTATCACGTGAAAAGAAAATATCGCGGGGTCTTAGTCATTCACCTGTGCAAAATCAAAAGGCCCTGGGGCCCCTCTTATTGACCCAACCTGTATTTGTCCAATTCCGTCTTGGTTTAATATTTTCGTGTCCTTGATTCAACCTTGAATCTTATTTCACGATGTCAAACCAAACCCCTGAATCCTGGGAGGATGATCTTTCCCGACAGGCTGAGGGCGTTAACCTGAACGCACAATCTCGCCCTCAGGCTCAAGCACCCTCTTTCACGCCTGGAGCCGCCTCTTTCACACCTGGAGCCTCTACCTTCGTCCCCGGACAGCAGTACCAACAGTATGCTGGATACCCCCAGCAGGGATACTCTCAGTACGGCCAACAACAGGCCTACGGTGGTTACCAGCAACAGCAACAGCAGCCGCACCAAGCCTATGGCCAGTACAATGCCTATGCCCAGCAACCCGGTAGCTTCAACCAGTACAACAATGGACAGCAACAGCAGCAATACGGTGCTTATAACCAGCAGTCTCGCCAGAATGCGCCTGTAGCGGCACAACCCCAGGCTGCAGCACCCGCTCAGTCCGCCCCCAAGCCCGCATCGACCACCGCTCTGCCCAAGACCAAGGTCCTGTCTATCGGTGCAACCTCCTCCAGTGCTGCCCCCAAGACCAAGGTCCTTTCGATCGGCACTCCTACCCCGGCAGCCAAGCCTGCTGACGCCACCCCCAAGGAAGCCAATGGTGATACCAAGGGCACCGCAGCTGCTGAGGCAGGCTCAAAGGTGGCGGCCACCAAGTCCCTTGACAAGTCAGACAAAGCCGCTGCCGCTGGCAAGGCTTCGCCCGTGCCATCTTCTGGTCGCTCTAGCCCTGGACGTTCAAGCCCAGCCCGTGGTGAGACAGCCAAGCAAGCTCGCGAAGCCAGTGCCGTCGCAAAGTCACAGCTGGCTGATGTTGATGACGCAACCCTAAAGGAAATTTACGGTGAGCGGAGAGAGCACGTTAACGTTGTCTTCATCGGCCACGTCGACGCTGGAAAGTCCACTCTGGGAGGTTCCCTCCTGCATGCCACCGGCATGGTCGATGAGCGTACACTGGACAAATACAAGAAGGAGGCCAAGGAAGCCGGTCGAGAGACCTGGTACCTCTCGTGGGCTCTTGATCTGACCCAGGAGGAACGTTCCAAGGGTAAGACCGTCGAGGTTGGCCGTGCCTTCTTCAAGGTCACCATCCCCCACCCGGAGGGTGATATCGAGCGTCAATTCTCCATCTTGGATGCCCCTGGTCACAAGTCCTATGTTCCTCACATGATTGGTGGTGCGTCTCAGGCCGATCTCGGTTGTTTGGTTATCTCTGCTCGCAAGGGCGAGTACGAGACTGGATTCGAGAAAGGTGGCCAGACCCGTGAGCACGCACTCCTTGCGCGTAACACCGGTGTTAGCAAGTTGATTCTTGCTGTTAACAAAATGGACGACCCTACCGTCGAATGGAGCAAGGCCCGATTCGATGAATGCACCATCAAGGTCACCAAGTTCCTGGAAGCCCTAGGCTACAAGAAGTCGGACATCTTCTGCATGCCTATCTCTGCCCAGCGCACTATTGGCATCAAGGACCGAATTCCCAAAGACATTTGCGATTGGTACGACGGCCCGTCCCTGCTCGAATACTTGACTGCGTTCGAGCTCCCCGAGCGTAAGATCAACGCGCCTTTCATGATGCCCATCAGCGCCAAGTACCGTGACATGGGTACCATGGCAGAAGGTCGCATTGAGTCCGGTATCATTAAGAAGAGTGGTACTTATCTCATGATGCCTAACCGCGAGGAGGTTCAAATCTCTGCTATGTACGGTGAAACCGAAGATGAGATCCCGACCGCCAAGGTTGGTGACCAGATTCGTCTGCGTCTCCGTGGTATCGAAGAAGAAGATTTCTTCCCTGGTTTCGTGCTCTGCTCACCTAAGCGTCCCGTTCACTGCGTTTCTGCTTTCGAGGCTAAGATCCGTATTTTGGATCTGAAGAGCATTCTGACGGCCGGTTTCAACTGTGTCCTGCACGTTCACTCCGCTGTCGAGGAGGTTACTTTCGCCTCGCTTCTTCACAAGCTCGAGCCCGGCACCGGCCGCAAGAGCAAGCGCCCTCCCCAGTTCGCTAGCAAGGGCCAGACCATTATTGCTCGCCTCGAGGTTACTAGCACCGCTGGTGCGGTTTGTGTTGAGACCTACGATGAATACAACCAATTGGGTCGTTTCACCCTGCGTGACCAGGTATGTCTTTTCACACTCCTAATATAATTCCCCCGCTAACATATCCATTTTAGGGTCAAACCATTGCTATTGGTATGATTACCAAGCTCATCACTTCTGAGACCGAGGCCCAGTAAAGTGCTTTTACCACCGAGAATACCTGAATGTCCAAATTCTCAAAAAGTACAACGAATCACAAAAGAAAAGCGGTGTCAGCGATGTGCTTGCGAGAAACTCTGAACAGGGAGGTACGGGTGGGCAGAGGTCGCGTAATGATACCACAAACAGTCCACAACTGACGATGATGAACATTTCTTTTTCCACGTTATATCTTCCATAGACTTTGCTCCATCTATGAATCCAAGCGGTTGAACCGTATATGGATTCTTGGGTTATCTTCAGCCACATAGGAGGTTAGCACACGCAAGCCAGATCTGATGAATGATCAATCATTGGTAATAAATGCATCTATGTAACTAGAAAAGGATATCTATCTGAGGGGTTTCCTATTGTCACCAAGGCATGGAAATAAAACGAACATATTCAGCAAAAGCCCACATCTACCTTTTCTTTCCAACAACCTTCGTAAACCCATCATCATCAATCTCAGGCTCAGCCCGCTCCCTGGGAGCCCGCACCAAGTTAGGCGCATCACCCATCTCAACATCGCCTTCCTCACTCTCATCATCCGTCTCTTGATCTTCATCCCCAGCCTCAACCCTCTGGAACTGACCCGCAGCAGACCGATTTGAGCTCTTCTTCTGGAAATTCTCCAACATCTGCTGGACGGTGCCGAACTCGCCACGATCCGTCTGCATCTTCAGCTCCATGATCATGTCCGCAACGTCCGCGGCGCTCTCATCGTCCACCGCCACGTCAAACTCGTCGTTCATGACCTGGACGAGCACTTCCTCCAAGTCTTCGGCGTCGGTCTCGGGTCGATCAGTGAGCATCTCGGAGATTGCGCCACAAAGCCAGTCCCGCTTTTCGCTTGAGTTGGGGCCACCCCAGTTGGACTGCACGGCTAGTGAGAGGGCCGGCCAACTGTTGATTGTGAGGGTGATGGCTAGGTCGAGGTGAGAGGCGGCATCTGTGGCCGGTTGGGGTGTGGAAGTTGTTGCCATTTTGGAGGTTATGTTTTATATGGTTGTTGGATTTGAGGTGGGTTTGCGATTATTTTTTGCGACGATTGGTACCCCGCGGTCTTGGTGGAGAAAATGGCGCTTGTTGATGGAGTGGGCAAGTTTGATTTGGGTAGTATGATGGAAACCGTCAATTTGTCTTGCTTTGGGCCTCTCCGCGATTTGTGTACGGTAGTGCAATTGAGCTTTTTTTATACTATGTTATGTACATTGAATTTTTTTTTCCAAAAAAGATCCGATTAGATATGATAAGGTCATGTGACCCTGCCTCTTGGCATTGTCCAGGCTACAGCAGGCTAACCTTGCAAGGTTAGAAAATATTAATTCTTGTTTCGCAAGGTAATCGTGCCAAGCGCGCTTGGCACAACTACTCTTTTCTAATAACTTGAACAAAAATTTATCCACAACCTTCAACATCCAGAGTAGGTTATACCATCAAAAAAGAAACTCCGATAGGGGGAATCGAACCCCCGGCTGCCGTGTGAGAGACGGCGATGTTAGCCACTACACCATATCGGATGGTTGAAAATACTTCAGCAAATTATATTATCAGGCCTAGTGTTGGACATTTCGGTCTAGCGTTATAGGGTCCTGTGCGTCGTCGTGCGTGGTTCTATAAAGTCCTCCCCATCGCCTAGACTTCGGCATAACCCATTCTAACCCGGACCCAACCCAACCCATTGGGTAACCCATTGGGGCCCCAATATAGTGCAAATAAAACAGGCAAATTTTTATTTGGTTGAAAATCAAAGATTTGAATATATACATATGTACAGCATAGTAACTCAATTTCAAAACAAAAACAAGTTTATATAAAAAGCATTTTATAACTAGTTACTACTGGAAAAGTATGTTTAAAAATGCCAAGACTTATATTTTATGAACTTTATGAATTTTTATGTCAAAATGGGTTCAAATGGGTTATTATTGGGCTATTGGGTTTAACCCATTGGGTTCTGGGTTGGGTTGGGTTATAGAGGGCGGAACCCAAAACGGTTCTGCCGAAGTCTACTCATAGCTAATAGTATCTCATTAGTTTCGGACCTTAGGGAATATTAGTTAAAATATATTAATTATATAACTATTCGACCGGACGCTCCTCCCTATAATTTACGTAAGCTAACGATTTAAGCGTCTAGTTAACGTATTTCACTACCGAGTGGTCCACACCACCGAGTGGTCCACCCAAATCACCCGATCAATTTTAAAGGCATTTATCTCAACACAAACGCCATTAAATTAACTCAACTAACTAATCGGTCTATCTGGACATGTTTCTCTCCTATGCCCTGGCAGTCTACATATTCCACACCCCCGGGGGGGCCGCGTACGTGGCTGAATAGCCGATTCTCCAGAGGTGCCAGGGCCGGGGGGAGGTGCTTCACTTGCTTCCTGTTGCTGCAAAATTAAAACAGAAGCTTCTTCAATTGAAAGGCCCTCTTCAGAAGCAATATGCCTTCGGGACCTAGTCCGTTTTTGCTTCTGCTTCTCGTTTTCAGCGCGTAATTCCTTGTTTTCCTTCGCTAATAAGATAGCGCCTTGCATTGTAAGACGGAAGCCTTTTATAAGCTGGTTTAATGCACGATCTGACGGGCTAGGCGGGCTTCGAGACCTCGTACGAAGTAAAGCTTTAATTGATGAAGCCTGTCGACGTAGTTCTTTCTCTGTAGCGGGTGTTTTTGGTGTGAAATTTCGGCTTGAATCACTACCCCTACTCGGAGGGGGGTAGGGGTTCGAAGCTGAATATTTAGCTTCGAGATCACTCTCTCTGGTGAAAAAGGGACTAAACCAGCTGCTCCGAAGCTATTCTTAATAGTCTCCGATTTGAAAGCTTCAATCCGTATAAGGGGGTATAATTCGAGGAAATCAAGTTTATCAATATAATTAACTTGTCGTCTCATCTTTGTCTCCACCAGCCGACCGTATGATCGTTTTAACACAGCAAAACAGCCGATATCGAGAGGTTGTAAAAGATGAGAGGAGTGCGGAGGCATACAGATAGGTATTATCTTATTTTGCTCGCAGATTTCATCGAATTTCGGGGTCAAATGGCTTCCGTGTCCGTCAAGAACTAGCAGCCTATACCTCCCCTTCGTACGAAGAGAAGTGCTAGGAATAAAGAGCTTTTCAAGCCAGCGAAGTCCAATTTCATCTGAAGTCCAACCATTAGGACTAACTTCAATTCGCCAGTCGTTTGGTAGGCCTTCGAACCATGATTCCAAGTAGACTTTGCCTTTGAAAATTATACACGGAGGGAGGGCCCAACCCGATAAATTTGCACATTCAATAGTAGTCACCCATTCACGATTTCCAGGCTGTAAAAGCGAGCGCCGACCGTAGAATTCACTTCTCGTTATCACCTTCGCCGTAGCGATTAACCCCATTGCAAAACCGGTCTCATCGAAGTTATAAACGTCATCGGGGTCGATTCTAAATTGAAGGATTGTTTTTTGAACGAGATCGAACCACTCTCGAATGATTTTTGGGTCTTCGCACTTCGCACGTTCGAAATTATAGCGTCTCGAGAATCGGGAGGAGAGGTCAGGGTGTCGTTTCACGAATTTTGTAACCCAATTTTCGCCAACTGAAAGGATTAGGGTAGTTCCGCGCTTTTCGAGAAGCAGATTCGCCATTTCTCGAACCATAGAAGGCCGAGGGGCTGATCCCCGAGAATCCATAGAGAGAATCCATTTTCGAAGAGATTCCTTTTCAGTTTCTGTCAATTTGTGTGAATTGGCACGAGAAATCGCGCGGCAAGGGGTATTCTTTAGACGACGGAGGAGAGTTGACTTTGGGACTTCAAAACGGCGCGCTACTTCACAGATAGAGCTGATTTGTTGATCCTTAATAGCCTGGATAGCTAATAAGATTCTACCCTCTTGCTCTATTGAATTTCTAGAGCTTTGAGAGCGAATTGGTGGCATGGTGGGTGGTTGAATTGATTAAGTGCAAATTTAGGGACGCGTTTTGGGTGGGGTGGACCACTCGGTGGTGTGGACCACTCGGTAGTGAAATACGTTAACTAGTTAGTTAACTAGTTACTCCGTAACTAACAGTTATAAGAGCCGGATAATATAATTAACTGTAACGGGCCAAAGCCCGGCTTAGATCACGTGAGGCACGTGCCCACAACTGCCGAAGTCTACTATCAATTTTCTGACCCCCGTCAGAAAAGTGAGGTTTAGAGGGCTTTATACAATAACTTAATATACTGTCAATTCTCTGACCGGGGTTAGAAAGTAAGGCTAAGAGGGCTTTGTACAATAACTTGACACACTCTCCCTTCATATCTTGTTAAGTAGAATCATAAACTATGATTCAATTGAAGGAAACATTTCTAGCTAATAATACATCTCCCCATATAAGGCGCAGAGGAAAAACAAAGCAAGCGTGATAGACATACAGCGAGAATAATGCAGAGCCGAAGCAACGAGAAGAACGATGGAAACATGGTAAGGATAACGATAAGAAGAGTAAACCCGCTGCAGCGACCGAAGGTAGCAATTCAGGTAAGAATAATCACACGCAGCCTCAATGGCAATCCGTCTGCGAATGGGCAGCTAGAGCACCTGGGAACCAATCCACGTCTTCATCTAACTCCTCAAAATAATAATTGCCAAGGCTGTCACGAGATGGGCGAGGACGGTATTCCATTCCTTGTGAGGCGACGACAATTTCCTTCACAGGATTTGGGTGATGTGGTGAGATGTTCTCGGAGCCTCTAGCATGCGGGAAGGACGGAGGAATAGCTATTTCCTGTAGAGACTTCTCACTCGAGGGAGATGGTCGGCGAGGGAAGTCTGCATTTGGGTGGATCTCGAAGGAAGACTGGAAACGAGACGGACGACCAAGAATCGGGGGCAACTGAGTATCTTCTTCATCAGGTTCAACAGTATCTTCAGACTCCACACCGGCAGAAAATCCATCCTGGTAACTTAGTAAGGCTCGAAAACATCTTCCAACCCCATGTTGGAACCCTCATCCTCACTATCGCAATCCCACGTCTTCATAGGGACGTTGGCTGCTCCACTGAGGGCACCGATCCTATGGAGAATCCATTGCATTTGGAGGAGATTCCATGATGGCAATGGCAGACTTTCTGGATCTTTGGTTTGGAAAATGACCAGATCACCAGAATTCATCTTATGCACGGATCCATCAGTGTTCTCAACACGAAGATTGAGTAATTCTGCGGGGGGATGAAGCGAAATACTCGGTTTGTCCTGGACCTGAACCTTATCTCGCGTGACCTCAGGCAGCCAGTAGAAACGTATGATTAACTCCTTACCGTCGTCGCGCAGATGGAGCGGCTGGAGGACAAAGTAAAAAGCCCCCCAAAGCCTGTGGGCGTTGGGGCACAAGGAAAGCAAATTCTCGCAAAGCTCTGTGCCACATGGGCCCGTCAACCGGGCTTCCCATTTATCGACTTGGTCTTTGCGCCAGAACATGTGCAGCGTTTTCCAGAAGTCGTCGTACGTGTCAGTGCATTTGTTGTTTCCCGATGATTGACTTTTCATCAGGGATAGCGGGTAGATGTGAGCCACATCTACCTGGGGGAAATTGGTGGTCACACAACTGAAATCGTCGCGCTCAAGACACTAGTCAAGGTACTAGTGCATAGATCACTCCTCACTCCATGCAAACTAAATGACTCACAGCTGTTTTGGCACTGAACTTTCGCTTCCCTTGTGTCTCAGGCAGCCCCACGATAATCCTCGGCTTTGTTTTCCCTAAGCAGTTTCAATGTCAGTACTTCCGTCGGTTATAAAGGGGTATGAAAGACGGAAGTAGTTCACAAGCCCTGATCATAGTGAAAGCACTCTTGCTTGTCATCAAGTAGGACGCATTGGATTGGGAACATTCCGCCACCCGGAGAATCTCTCGAAGGCATTCAATATCGGACAACCAGAGGCATGCCCAATATGTTGAGTCCGCCTCACTTTCCTTTGCCTTCTTTCTCAGACTGTCGATCAACTTTGCTCTCTCAGTAACCCCAAGTTCTGGCAATGGATCAATAGGTGGAGGGCTCCATGGAATATCAGCAACTGGCATAGTAGAATTCTCGATCGGAGGCGCTTTCTCAAAGCCAATAAGCTCCGATAAAGGTTCCATGTTGTCGTGATGGACTATAGTCATGGCTGGTCGATAAGGAAACTGCTGAGATGGGTGGAGTTAGCCAAGTGCTCCCAGCACTGGAAGGCACGTAACTCGCCTGACTTCCCTCCGAGGCCCAATTGAGACGGCGAATTACGTAGTGTTGACGACACAAAAGTTTACTTAGTGGCCGGAATACCCAGCGGTATAGGCGCCAACTGCCAAACCCCCATTTCTAGTTAGTAAATATTTGATGCCTTAATGCCTGATTTAATCTAGTTAACTAACGTATTTCACATGCGAGTGGTCCACACAAGCGAGTGGTCCACGCCAAAACACATAGTAAAAGCGATAGATTACAGCATGTCAGTGCAACAACGATTGTCTATATAAGCTGTTTCTTATGACCTAGTACACTTTAAATGATATATAGCCACTTTATAGAGTGATTGAGATATATATATATCTAGAGTTTAGCACTGTAATTTTCAATACGACAACAATATAGGTGTTTGATTTATTTGAAGTTGACATATAACACTAAAAATACTTATCGATTGCTATCGGCCAGCCATGAAATAAAATAAAAAAGTTGGTTGTTGAAATACAAGTGACAACTATATCGCTTTTACTATGTGTTATGGCGTGGACCACTCGCTTGTGTGGACCACTCGCATGTGAAATACGTTAACCGCTTTTTACCGCCCTATACAATGTACTGTAAATGATTCATCGCAAAATGAAGCTTTTGATCTCCATACAAATTGAGAGATCTCGATATTCTTAGACGGTTTACGAGTGTGAAAAATGAAGCCTTTCATCTCTATACAAATGGTATGTAAACGCCAGCAAAATCAGGCTACTCTGATTATTAAGGGAAGTGTTGTGGTAATCAGGTAACTAGTTATCTTAATTCTTCTGCCCGGCTTTAATTCAGGCCGGCAGGCCAAATATAGGCATCAAGGCATCAACATAGGGTTTTGGCAATTGGCGCCTATACCGCTGGGTAGTCTGGCCTCGTTCTCCTTTTAACTCCTCTATTACGCTCGAGATGAGGTAATTTTGTTAGTATGCTATATCGACCTACGGATCCATCGCCTCGCATGCTCATCGACCAGCCAATCGTTGAATTTCCGCTCATCTACGGAGTACGTACATACGCCCGACACCCCCTCTCTAGTTCCGGCGTTGTCGCGTTTACCGGAATATAGCTGGCATTCTTTTTTTAATGAAAAGTTAATACCTATAAGAATGCGATAACAAGTCTCGAACATCTTATTTAATGCATGACGCTAGGTATTGTGTTTGATTAGAGATAAAACTTTGAAGGTAGCGTTGCAGTCATAGGCTTAAGTGGCTTAAATGACCCGAAACAGCGGAGTCTTTTTCCCCACCGAACGATCATTACTAGTGGCCGCTTCTTCCGGCCAATAGTAGATATTGCCTCTACTTCACAACTAGGTTGGTCTCTAGTATATTACGTATTTCTTTTTCGACCTTATATATAAATGGCTTGGGGTTTGTTCAATCGGGGGCACATACGCACATACTCTAATCATGCTGAAACTGGAATCCTCAAGCCTTGATTCAATATGCGGTCAAGAATCACCTAGACTCGCATTTTGCTCTGAAACATGTCTCTCTTCAGCGACTAACAGGACACGAAGCGTTTCAGAGCCCTATTATCCAACAAATACTTTAAGTAGGTCGTTATCTGACTGCTGCTAATTGCTCTCTTTACTAAATAAAAGTCACCGATCTCGAACGCTGGATATCGAAACTCGGAGATAAAATGCCTCAACCGAACAACCTGCACGGCATTAGTGATGGTTGTCCAGACGAGGTACTAGGTATCACAGAGCAGGCATTGAGTGAACTCAAAGGATACGAACGGTCTTTTGATAAGATTCGTTGGCGGAAGATACAGGTTGGTGCGTTGTTTGATTCAGGTTAATGGCTTATTGAATAAGAATCACTAATGCTTTCATAGCACAAGCCTATTTGAACCCATATCAATCAGTGCAGACTCGAATCTGAGATGACCTTGAGCCAGGGTTTCAATGTTTAGTATATCTATTATGGATTGATGTATATCAGCTTCTCTTTTCATGACTTTAGTGCGTTTATGCACGCGTCCTTGGTGAAACCAGAAATAATCGATTCCCTATTTAAATAGCGAGGAAAGGTCAAGTTCGAACCCTTAACACAGGATTTATATCTAAGCGAAAGGCATAGGGAAACATTAGTTTGTTACCTAAGTTGTGGGGCGGAAGATTGCTTTTACATCAAATCTGAAATCTACCATCACCCGTGTCTCATATAGATGCACAATAGGATATCCGCGTAGCCTAGAAAACGGACTCACTGTCGACCTGTTGAAAAGTCCCTAGAACTCAATCCCATGTTGCTAGATAGGTACTTGCACTACACGAGAACGCCATGGTTCTACACGGGAGAACCACACACAGTCATGGTCTTTCCGTCTTGCACCATATCGAATGTTGGTTGAATAATTCATTGAAAACTGGTCATATTGACCTAACCAGTTCATGTGTGCGATATGTTGCCTAGAGTACACTGCTTCCTCGATTGTATATATAAATCAGGCTGTTGCAATCTAACACACGCGCGATAACATCAAATTATGCAGGACTGCTTATGATCTGTGTATAATGCTGACATGACCAGTCTAATCTGATTGTTGACAGGGCAGCGGTTGGGCCGCCCAGTGTAATGACACGGCATAGGGATGGTGTAGGACTGTGATTGCTTTTTGACCCTAGGAAAGTTAGAAGAACGCATGCATATGGAGTGGAGTTGATTTGAATTCTGTGATTTTCATTGGCCAGCACGGAAAGCGAGAGCGAAATCAATGCACGACACTCGATAGGTCACAAAATTTAATATCAAACCTGTGTTAAGAGTATGCAAGAGAGGAGCAGGTTTATTTATTCCGCAGTTTCTCTAAAACTTTTCCCTGTTATGTTCCTCTCATCACGATGCTTTCCACTCCCCACGAAGTGCCCTCGGCATCTGAACCAAGCACATCTGTACCCCAAGCCAACGCCGAGATCGTTATTAACGCGGTCGGTCCAATTACGATCGATGATTTTAGCGACGTATGTAGACTCGACTGGCTCATTGTAACCCGGGAATTAAATATCCGCCTTGTAGGACACCAATAGTCAATTCGACGATGAGCTGTCTGATCTTACTTCCCTGTCGGAGAGCGTACTCGAATTTGAGTATGAGAATGGTCGACGGTATTGCAGTAGGGGCTCAGTAAGTAGTCTTGCTCAACATATGCCCAACCTGTGCCCTTGGTACTAAGCTTAAATAACCAACTGACCTACGGATGACTAGGGAAATTATATGTGCTTTTACACATTCCTCTAGAGATTCCTGGCTGGGAAGACTGACTAAATTAGGATGCCAAATGACGAAGAGGAGCAGGATCGAATGGACATAGTAAGGCACCATTCTTCGTGACTGTCCATGTTGCCATACTGAACTCTCCCTTCAGACACACCACATGTCGGTGAAGCGACGCATTCCTGGTGAACGAGCGTGTTTAACCAGAGCGGTGCAGATGGCTGATGCTACTTGGAGGGGAGCTCTATAATGCGCCTCTCATCTCATCGCCACAGAACATTCTTGACCTGGGAACCGGAACAGGTATTTGGGTTATGGACATTGCCGAGTACCTGAAATACTCCATCCTCCATTTTTGTATACCAGGAAGACTCACCCCAGATATTAGAAAATTCCCTAACGCCAAAGTCATTGGGAATGACATCAGCCCTATTCAGCCTAGTTGGGTGGCCCCGAATATCGAGTTCATCGTGGAGGACTTTGAAAGCGAATGGGTGTATGAACGAAACCACTTCGACTTTATCCATGCACGATGCCTGGCAGGGTATGTCTGTGTCACCGGCTATCCCAACGAGAGTGACATTCTAACACACTGCGCAGATGCGTGGCCGACTGGCCCAGGTTTATCAGCCGGATATATGACCACGTCAAACCCGGCGGCTACTTTGAATCGCACGAGAGTGCCGTGTGGGCCCGGAGCGACGATGGCTCCCTCAAGAAAAACTCGGCGCTGATGGAATGGCAGCAGGCCGTCAATTTCGCCGGGGAAAAGAGCGGCCGGGAGCTGAACATCTACCATAAGCTGGAGAACTGGATGATTGAGGCCGGCTTTGAGGATGTTAGCTTGTCGGTCTACACGCTGCCTTTTTCACCCTGGCCGCGAGATCCGTATTTGAAGACCCTGGGGAAGTATCAGGCAGTTCAGTTGCAGCAGGCCATCGATTCCTATTCGCTGCGCTTGTACACGCAGGTGCTGGGCTGGGGTTCGGATGCGGCCAAGATTCATAATGCGGTGGTCAAGCAGGAGCTGCGGGATAAGAGGCTGCACGCCTATGTTCAAACGTATAGTCCAACCCATTCCCCTCGATGGCCTGAATACTCGTACTAACTATGAGCAGAGTCGCCGTCCATGGGAGAAAGCCCCTTTACTTCAAATATTTGTGAAAAAAAGCGAATTGACGGCTAATTAGTCTTAAAGACTAAGTTATTGCAAAAAGTTAAGGGAATATATTACCCCTATATCTATTATAAAATTTAATAAATGCGAACTGTTGCGATTGGCATGGTGTAGTTAGTTCACATACCCCCAAGGTTGTTCCTGGACCCGCGAGACCTCGGGAGGATCCGAGGATGAGTCAGCACAATAAAATTGGAAAATTGGAAGCCCTAGAGAGCTCCATAATAACGATTTCCCGCGAAGAATCCTCATAGAGATTTTGGTGAGACAATTGATCACTAATTCGCATGACTTTTAATCGCCCCCTACCCATCTCCGGGGCGTGGGAGGACCCCGATGCGTACATTGAGGCCCTCCTCTCCTTCTCTACTACGTCGGTGCTCTTTATGAATTTGTGCGGTGGCGTGCATATGGTCGACTTTCTGACCCGGGAGCCCGACCTCTATACACAAATCCTGCCAAAAGATTGGATATATTTCTTCGAACAGCATGATACACAGGATATCATCCGGCTACTTCTACGAGAGGACATTGAGCACTTACGAGGCGCCGGCGAGCCTTCCGTAGATCAAAGCAGCCGTACTTGGAATGGAGGAGCATTCCCTCCCCAGAGCCTCTTAGACTATATTTTCAATATCCGTCTACTGACACTCCAACGAGAAATGCCCACCTCATCTCCGGAGAGGATCGAATTGCCAAAGCAAGTTGCTATGCATATGAACCGAAAAAAAGTACACGAGGTTCAGTGCCTTTCTCAACATGTCGCATCTCTATCAGAAACTGTCAATAAGCGCCGAGGTGAGCCAGTCACTCATATTGTTGATTTTGGGTCTGGACAGAACTATCTTGGACGGACATTGGCCAGTTCGCCTTACTACAAGCATATCATCGCAATTGAGCGCAAGCATCAATATATCAGCGGTGCGAAGAGTATGGATGTTCGAGCCAAGTTGGCAAAGAATCCAAAGGCTCAATATTTTCGCAAGGACAAAAGTCCATGCGATGGCTGCAACGATACCCCGGAAGTGACGGTTTCTGAAATGACGGATACCTCGCAACCAACGATAGAGGGCTCGCAGGTACCGGATGTCCCTGTGTTCGAAATAGCCGAGATTAGTCTTCAATCTGACGAGCTACTCGGATTCCCCATCAAAAGCCCATTACAAGAAAAACTGCCAGAGCCAGAGCCAGAAATACGCGGTACTCTCAGCTATATTGAGCATGAAATCCAAGATGGCCTCTTAGAGCCCATTATCGACCACATCATTCATCCATCCCCCGCTGAAGCCTCTGATGGAAAAGGAAAAGAAGAGAGCGATGCTAGATTGATGGTCGTTTCCCTTCACTCTTGTGGAAACCTTGTTCACCATGGTCTACGATCCCTGATTCTAAATCCTTCAATTGTGGCTGTCGCTATGATCGGTTGTTGCTACAATTTGTTGACGGAACGCCTCGGTCCAACCACACATAACCTCCCTATCCTTCAGTCCCTCCACCCTCGACTTAAAGAGACTGGAACATCCTACGATCCGCACGGGTTCCCTATGTCCAAATACTACGAGAATTACCGAAGTCCCGGAGCAACGACCGGTATGAAGCTTAACATCACAGCTCGTGCACTGGCCGTGCAGGCTCCATACAATTGGGGCTTGAATGACAGTGAAGTGTCCTTTACCCGTCATTTCTTCCGTGCTCTTCTCCAGCGTATTCTCGTTGATCGAAGCATTCTTCCTAAGCCCTCTGTGCCGGAAGACCCCTTCCCAGAAGCTAGATCTATTATCATCGGAGCAGTGCCTAAAGCTGCATTCAAGTCCTTTACTGCATATGTTCGTGCTGCGACGATCAAGATGAGTCGAGACCCGATATATGGTCCCCAGGTGCAGGAGCATATTGCTACCCTGACTGATGAGGAGATTCACTCCTACGAGACTCAGTACCTGCACACGAGAAAACATATGAGTGTTGTGTGGAGCTTAATGGCGTTCAGTGCTCAGCTCGTGGAGTCTATCATTGTTGTGGATCGGTGGCAATTCCTTCGTGAACAGGACTCGGTCAAAGACTGCTGGGTTGAGCCAGTGTTTGACTACAGTGAAAGTCCGCGTAATTTGGCGGTCATTGGACTCAAAAAGTGACGGGTGGGAACAAGAGTTGTTGATTGTACATACATAGGAAGTCACAGAAGAATCCCATTTAGCTTCGAGAAAACATCTTGAAAAAGACATAAACAGAATACTTGAAAAGACCACTGAAAAGATCACCGAAAAGATATCATAAGGCCGCATAAGCTATAAGAAATACGTAAATTCATTAGAGGAACCGGGAGTGGAAGGAACGTCCTAGGTTCTTGCCAAAATAATGCCTTTGCCCTTTCCCACAAAGTTGTGACTTCGGAGCAAAGTAACTTGCCTTTGTAAATCACTCAAGTCTGAACCCGAGTATTCTACTGTCCACGTCATTGTCTTCAAAATAATAACTGCTCCTCTCTGCCCGATAGGGCCGATTCAATTGACTGAGCCCCCAACGACACTTGGGCACGAAAGTATGAAACAAAGCCAACACGATACTCTGAGGGGACCGGGGTGAGCTGAGGGAAGAATAGTGATATGTGAAATAGTCCCCTTCCAAGGGGATAGAAAGACGGAAGCACCAGGCTATTCGGAGTCCTCTGAAAAGGTACAGATTACAAAGCCTGGGAAAGTTCTTGGGATCCAAAATTGGTATTAGATCCCACTGAACGTTAATTTCAACTCCGTCGCCTTTTCCTGTGTCGGCCACACTATTGATTTCCCCCTGCATATTATATTTCTTCATTTCTGCATATATCCCCTATCTCTGCTCCATTTCTCATCCCTCAAGCACATCAGTTGTTCTTTTCGAAATGGCCGGCAGACAAGCTCAACCTCACGCTTTTCTCGGATCACCCTTTCAATAAGTCAGAGTTCTTAAGCCTGACTTCCCTTCTTCTGATGAGATTTGGAGACTTGGAATTCAAACATCTGAAGTATCCCTGGCAGATACGAATGACGGAACTCTAGAGTTCGAACCATGCTACTTCAAACCGCACCCAGATAAATTGCTTGAAATTTATCCACTCCACCCCGAGCTTGGACCAAATGAATTACCGCGGACCATACTTCCCGTGCGCAGCGTACAGGATACTATGAACGAATGGCCAACTGAATATCCTCCTGGAGTCGCTCCAACATTTGAGAATCTCAGATGGACGGAGCTTAATAACTATGAATTGGACCACATTGCCTTTGACCAAGCTAATGACACAGAGAGTCGACTAGTTCAGTCTTGAGAAGCTCAGGGACCAAGGATGGCGGGAGCAAGCAGACAGCAAAGTGTGGTATGAACATAATACATGGAACTAACCTACTTATAGACCCGACCGGACGGAAGAAGACCCTGTTACCAGGGAAGACTTTCAAGACCCAAAAACGTGGCAAGTGGTTCATCATGATCGATACACGGGGCTCCCACATTCAGTTATGTCATGTCTTGGTCATGTCCATCCCACTGAGGCAAACCAGGGCCTCACAACACATGAGTTAAGAGCCATCGTAAACACAATGTTGCTTCGGATCAACCACACACCATTCCGCAGATGTCATATCCATCCAATAAGTGACTGAACATTACGTTGCACGGTTTAAGTGTGATGGTATCTAAATTTCATATAGCTTTTGGTTCTGTCTCTTATGGGCGATCAGAAAGGGAGAATATTTCAGGCTTCGTATGATGGAAAGGGACTAACCTTACAATACTCACGACTTTGGAGCCTTGCGAATCCGAGCACTGCACCGTTGGAATTGTTCGTTCGATATAGGTTGAGTGAGCCCATTGGCGGTATTCGCAACTTGTCTATCAGATAGCTTTCTTCTTCTCTTCTTCTGTTAGTCTAAATTAGCTAGTTTGTCAGACTCGAGAAACTAATAAAAGATATGTGCTGGAAAAACATATGCAAGGTCGCTTTTTATATCCGCCCCAAGTACCTTTCTGTCCGCCGTTCTGTCGGTAGACAAGTAATTTAGTTGATAGACATCAAAAATCACGCATATCGTCTTTGAAATTCAGGAACAGCTTATAAGTTTAACAGCATTAGAGCATAGTAAGCTATATATACACGATTGAACGGGGATTGGAGAGAAAACTCAAAAGTGTTAGAAGAAGTCTTCAAAAAAGACAGCAAGTCTGACTGAATATTGAAAGCGTAGAAAAACGACAACAGGGTGAGATTCTGGAGGGTAACTCCTATAGCCATACTGGCCAGCCCTCTTTCTGGCTCCACCCAATAGTGGACATCGCGGTGAATATTTCGGAAGTGTCTCATGGTGCAACTTCTAAAACCACTGAGGGTCTCTTAGAAGCTACACGGCTCTTTGTGGAGACAAAGCCTTGTCTGCATTCTTCCTTGTGCCATCTGTGGCAGTCAATGTTGCGGATCTCCATGCCTGAGTCGCTTTATGTAGGCCTACTGCCTCAAGGCCCATTCAAGCATACCGTCAAAAGCCGCTGCGGCTTGTTCGTGGGCTGGAATAGGCATCTTGATGAAAATGATGTATGCTTTCGGATTGAACGATACCTTGCCATGAAAAGGAATATCTCCTGAGTTAAGGAAATCGAGTGCGAATGTCAAAGGTTGAATTTCGAAGGTTGAATGTCGAAGAGGACGTAATCGCTCTGGGCGCCTTCTTCCCGGCCTGTCGCAGCATATTCAGATAGTCTTGCTGTCCTTCGCAGCTTCTACCAGTGGCCTGAGCTCTATTTCCGCGGAAAGAACTATAGAGATAATCACGTTCAAGTGAGACGACCCGGTAACTCAGTTTCGAGCGATGCGGATGGTTTGGATGGGCTCAACAGAAGTCCTGCGAGCTGTTTAGTCAAGTATCCATCGCTAGATACTGATGTTCTCCTTCTGAGTAATCTTAATTGTAAGAGCGACTTTGACCCCCTGCTCCGAGTTACGGAGCCAGAGCAGTACATCTTGCTGTAGTTTGGCCATTGATTTGGATCATTCTGCTTCAACGAGAATTGTTGGCCATTTCGCATCTCTTCCAGGTTCATGGAGAGGGGTCGTCCAGCAAAAGTCCGGGCATTTCGTTATATTAAAGCCCTCAAACGTTGCACTTTATCCGCTAGGGTCTTAATTATGCTGTTGGATGGGCAAAGGGCATCTTCGGATTTTGAAACCTCGCTGGTCTCGAGCTCGGTGAGATAGGTGCGATATTAGTCGATGACACTTGTGGACCCATATTGAGCTGAGCTGGCCGACCGGGGATGATTGTGGTGGTGGTGGTGGTGGTGGTGGATGGGATGGGGAAGTGCCAATCTGGCGTTCTGGGCTTATTGCATTCGATGTCGGCTTCAAGGATAATGCCTTGGGATGACGGCTTTTGGTAATGCCAGGATCGACCCTTGAAGGTTGGTTAGACATGATTTCATGAGCTTATTAGGGATGGAATGGAACCTTGATATTTTCCAGGCAGAGGATGAGATGAAAGTTCTCTCCAGAATCGTGGGGACCTGAAAAGTGTGCTCCTGTGATAACAGGAGCTATGAAGTAGGAATAGGGAGAGCCGTCATGGGCGAGAGAAGGGCGTGAAGAGGAAAATGGTGGAAAATTTGCAGGTCTTATAACGACTTCCATGATTATTGTTTTGTTAATCTTGCTGTATCATGGGTTCACTTCTCGATAGAAATTTAATCCACGCTGGCATTTCACTCCATATTCCTCTGTAATGACTGTAATAGCTTAGGGAGTAAGCTGGAATCCCCACCAGGGTAGTATATCTGCCTCTATATTTGTCGCCTAATTCACGACGTCCCCTTGGGACAAGGAAGATCACTCCGAATCTCTCGCCACCAGGAAGGAAACTTCCAGTTCCTCTTGGTACAATCCCCAGTCCACTCTCTCATGATGATCATATTGAAGAAACAAGGAGTGTATCCATTACCATCGGGTGACAGCTCCACCCCATTGCTCCAACCATCGTCAAAGGAGTTATCGCATGCGTCGACGTTCTGGTAAAGAGCCGCGGGGTCAATACCATATGTGAACTCCAGCTTGTTGAGTACGTCTGCATCAACCGGTTTCATGTGACCCCCATCCGGATAGTACAACATGAAGCAGTGACCATCAATATAGCGATTACCATATCCATTGCAATATCTATCGCCGTCATTCATTCTCTATATATGGCGGTTAGCAGAATGATGCTTTGGGGATAGAGAAGACGAACGGCTTTGTTGACAGCAACGTTCGATGTAGTAAAAAGTACACCAATGATTCGCTTTTTCTGTGTATCATTAGCTATGTCCAAGATGGTTGATTACATTTTGCAGGGTTGGAAGGAAGGGGGTGCTACCATCTGTTGGAAGCCGGCCTCGATGGCGTCTGTGATATCAGACTGTGTGACAGATTGCAAAAAGGCTCCACTTGAAAGACTACGTGTTTCACGTTCGTGTTAGCATAGGATCATATCATAATATGTCTAAATTCTCATTGACCTACACCTGTGAGATCTTCGATTGCTGCCCAGAGTTATCGAGCCCTAGGGCATGGAGTTGATCAAGGAAGCTGTCGAGAACATCGGTGTCGCTGTCGATCTCGTTGCCGCCAAACATTCGGTTTGTGATCTTAGTGAGATTGTCTCGCACTGCCCAGAAATACTTTTCTAACCATGCCTCCAACTTTTGTTTAATATCTGCCTGACTGGGCTGGTCTGGGGTGTTGTTTGCCGAGGTAAACTGGGATCAGATTAGTACGGCGATGAATGTCGGCGCAGATGTAATATCAAATTGCCTACCAAAAGGGCACCACCAAGTACCCCTAGTACGTCCGCAGTCCCAGCACTTGAATGCGCTGCCGCGACTCCTCCAATAGTAGTCACTGTTAAACTATCAGTCAGCCAAGTAATTTTCTTACCGGAGATGACATTTCACTCACAACTTATAAATGTTGACAAAAGGTTATCCATCCAGCCCTCGTTCCGGTTATAAACATCCAAGTCCGAGATCATTTGATCAAGCGAGAGGCTGTCACTGATTGTGTAATCTTGCAGCATCTCATGGGCCCAGGTCATGTACTGGTTAAACTGTGCGGCTATTTGACGGACGTAGAAGTCTAGAAAAAAACCATCATTCCATTAGTACCCATAATCTCTATCTTCAATTCAAAGGGGAAGAAATCTCACACTGCTCTGGGGTGAAATATTTGCATTGCACCTCTGGCCCCCCACAGGTACCTGAGGAATAGAGGCCTTTGCAGTCCAGGACGGAGTTTTGATCACCATCTCCTGTGGTTTCAGCATCCATCTTGTAAAGCCAATCATCTAAGCAGGAGATATTTTTGATCAGCCAGAATAAGCAATCATGTATTATAACCTAGGAATACAAACGTTCGTCATAGTCATGATCCTTGAACCAATTTTCTAACCAGTCGCTTGCTCCGCTGTTTGACCAAGTTGATGCCTCAAAAGGATTCAAAGAGCAGATATCATCATCCGCGACGGCAGGAGCAGGGGCAAAGAAGACCACCACAAGTAGGATCAATGACTGGGGCTGCATCTTGTATTTATGGGACCTCACTCGAGTGCCGACTTTTAATTGAATGAAGAATTTAGTGTAAAGGGTGACTTCTAACATTTTCATACTCGCATCCCGCTGAAAGTATTTATATGCCCAACATCCTACTGGCTACTCCACGACACGGAATTTTCAGTAGTCTATATCCGATATAGTATACTACTATCAGTCTAAAATACACAGAAAAATTCCATTTATAGAATGAGGCGTCCTATATTGGAGAGATTAGCGCGCCAAGTATTCTCTAAGCTCTAGGCACAAGCGGCTGATTGGATGCATTATAGGCTACTCCGGAATTCCGAGTAGTGTATTTCCCAGGAAGGCTGTAGGTTACCTAGATTCATGATTATCTAATATTATGCATATTCCAACCTTGGAGGGCCATGAGCTCGTATTGCGCGCTACTCCGGAATTCCGAGTTATGTTCATTTCAGCTATATTTAGTAGTAGACACTAAGACACTGGCAGTGAGAGCGGTGGGGAATGGTGCGCCACGTATCGAATAGAGGAAAATCTTAGGCCCTTCCTGGCCATCCAATGTACAATTCGTCAAGATCGACTGAGTGAGCTGGACAGACTGAGACATATTCTTCGTAAGGCGTACTCTTTGCAACAATATGAACCATTTTAAATATATATATAAAGCACTTGGGAACATTCTTCTATCTGTCCTTCATTACCACAATATCACGATTCACTTTCACGCAAGAATCACCGATTCCAAATACTTCAACCCAATTTCGTCTTCTTTGACCCAAAATCTCTTACCAAACCATCAAAATGAAGACTTCTTTCGTTACTATTGCAGTCTCTCTTGCTGGTGCCGCCTTCGCTGCTCCTGCCACCGAGTCCCGAGCCTACCCCTACAGCATTGGCGATATCTCCCTCAAGCACACTATTGAGGGCGACACCTGGGATTTGACATTCCACCTTACTTCGAGGAGCCCGACGGGAGCGGCCCTTGAGACCACTACCTGTCACACTGCTTGGTGGGTTATTACTATTCTGCACAAAGTTTAGAGGACTCCCATAGCAAGAGACTAATCGAAACAATTAGGACCAACGGCAAACTTCCTGTCGGTCCTAAGAGCCCTGAGCCATGCGCTGACCCTGCCTACTCCTTCTTTTTACCCACCGGTGCTTTCAATGTCGAGAAGTACGAAGTCGCCACCGAGGGCCCTGCTGGAGCAGCTGTGACCTTCATTGAGTCTGGTTACAAGTATCAGTGTAGCGCTTACACGGGGCCTGTTGGCAATGTTGATACCGAGTGCAAGACGATCAACGGCGGAGAATTCTACCTCAACCAGTAATTTAATTAGAGGTGCACCAGGGGACCGTAGTGTTGTTGCACATTGCGGGATATGGCCTTCGGGATTTCTCTTTGGGTATAGTCGCTAGTTATCATTGTATTTAGATCCCGCTCCTTAGCTCCCGCTCCTTTGATCTTTATAGAATACTTTTAGATTTGCACACCTCAAGTATATCATTTCTTCTGCCCCGACTCCGATGATGTAAACATATGCCCGTACGGAATATTCAGGTGGCCAGCCTGAGGCGGATAGGAAGTTTCCAAGGTTTGCACCTCACCTATATCTTTTGTTCCTCCCTTTCTCTCTCTCGGTCAGCAGCTAGATTCAATGCATCTTTTCTTTCTCATATTCCATTATCTACAGGCTGTGAGTCCTTGATCTAATCGGTTACTCAATGCGTATCGAAAAACAGAACTGGGGGAGTAAGATGCCGGGACTTACTACCTATGGAAGCGAAGAAACCTCGCTGTCGCACTTTTGACAAAAAAATCTTCTTTTCGCAAACCACCTACAATCTTCATCGATATAACGTGCCAGCGGTGTCCTTATCTTAGCGCGCATAATGGGCCATTCCAACATTTTTGACGTTACCACTCACCATGTCGCGCATTTTGCCGTCCTTCAACGTGACCACTTTCAACCCACTTTCGACGTCCTGATTCTCGACCAAATACCACTTTCAACAGAGCCGCACATTCAACTCCCCTTCGACCTCGAGCTAGAGGCAGATTTCTCGATAAGCTAAAGCGGGAGCCTAAGCGGGGCCCCGAGCGGGACCCAGAACGGGAGCTACGGGAGAACTAGAGTCGACCCTCTTTTAGGCCTCCGCAAAGCCCATAAGGCCCAAGGTCCAACCCATCCCAACCCACTAAACGGGTTGGGCTTTGGGCCTATCCTCGGGCCCACCGGTGGGCTATGGGCCCGGGGTGAAAGCCCACCGGGTCCACGATGGGGGCCCAAAGCCCATAATAAGCACCAAACAATACAAACATTCTAAGAAACGTGACTTTTTAATTACCTTATGTTTAGACCCCGTTTTTAGCCCTTAGATTAGGGTAATATTTTATTATTTTAATTAATACGTTATTAATAACTAGCTAAATTTATATATTACGTTTAAACACGCGAAAAAAACGCGTTCTTTAGATAAGTCTTAAATCATAGAAGTTCACGTAAAAAATGCTAGTACTCCCGCGCAAATCCTAAATATTAACCTTTTTTTTAACATCCACTAGTCGGATCTTGTTTAAAATTAGAGTATACACTTATACAGCTATTATAATTCCAAGTCTAAATTTAAACCCTATATAACTAGTAGAAAGGTCAGAATACAGCGATTACAAGATGCTATTTGAACCCCCTAAATGGGCTTTGCGGAGGTCTACCCTCTTTCAAACATTTTCATTACTGCAAACTTCATACTTTCGAAACCACAAGGTCTTTAAATCCGGATGTTTCAAATCATGCCAACATTTTGTCAATTGCAAACCACTAAAATTATACTGAATTATAGATCTCTCCGGGATAACTTTGCGAATACGAAGCGAGTACGAAGCGAGTACGAACCGCGGGATGGTGATGAAGCCGTTCTGCCTAAGGCGAATACGACGTTTTCTCCTCACCAGGATTGATTTCCCTTCTCCTGAGATCCCATTCTCTCTCTCAGTCAACAACTAAACACAATCCGTGATGTATTTCCCGTCTTGCCTTTTCTACAAATATCTTCGCAGTTCCGACGGTGCTGTTGGATCTTCAGGTCAAGCCCTGGCCTCGCCTGGAACCACAGATTAGTCTCACATTTTTCATTTCAGTATTCTCGCTGCTTACGAGCCAGAGCGATAAGACCCCGAGATCTTCCAGAAAGTCCAGCCGGGGTCCACCATAACATCCAATGTTCCATTTGATATCGTTCAAGATGTCTATCCAAAACACCCGTGAAAGGAGAAGTATATCAGTTACCGGAGAGCATGAATGTTTGCTGAAGCGAGGAAGAAGAACCAAAAGTATAATTTATTCTAATGATGGAAGGCACTATAACTGCATAGCTTCATGGGTAGAAAGAAACAAGAAAGACCACGATAGCTAAAAGAGAAACCTAACAAACTGGTCGAGCACGCAACAAGCCACCGAGCACAACCTCAACTCAATGGATAAGAGTTGAAATAGGTTTATATTCTCACCATCTAAGTGTGATATTAAGAAGGTCAGCCACTGGCTTCAAACAAAATCGCACTGAGACAGATACATGCCTCGATCATGAAATTCAGAATCCTCTCACGCCGTCAAGGTGTCAACCCATCCTTCCAAGTTCATGTTGAAAATGGAGACATCGCCCCTTGGAACGCCCATCATCGTAGTCAAGCGATGGTTGATCAACCATTTTGTAGTGTTTCCCTCAGTCACTTTGACGAGCTTATCGAAATACTTAGCTTCGGCGAAGAACGACTTGTCGCCAACGTAATGACTCGCGGAGCAATACGTCGTAGCCTCGGCTGTATCCTTGCCAGTGAGCCGTATAGCTTGCGTGCTCAATCCGTGAAAGGTAGTAACGTGCCCGATCGTATTCCGCAGTTGCTCAATAACAGTGTCGATGCCATTCATGAGACCAAGGGACCCCGTATAATCCGCCACACAATCTTCTGTGAAAGAACTTCGAAGCTCCGCGTAGGTGTTCGTGTCAAATGCAATTGCAATGTTTGCAATTGCATTTCTGATGAGCTCGTGATCGGATGTAGTTGGCTCCATTGTTTCGATGATTGCTCAAGTTCGGGCTTTTCATCCAGCGTGACTTGGTTGTTCTGGAATTGTCGTATGACTTGGAGCTTCGCAAATATAGGGGACGCAGTGAGAGATGGTATGGAATGTTAGAGGAAGTAAATTCTAATATAAGTTGACATGAGAAATCCATCCGCCTCTTATACTTCCAGCGTTCCGAATTGACAGTTCAATTTGCCCGACCTAGTATAGAGTCATTGCCTGTGACCAATTGATTATAAATGCGCGCAATAAGATCTCAAGCAATTTTCGCTTGACCACCGAATATCATGCTCACTTGTTGCAGCTAAGAACCTGAGTAGGTAGAATATACAAACTGAACCGGAACTCCGGGCTACGCCCTAGCTCCGGGGTGGGCTGCGTCCAGCATAGTAAAGATGCAGATCTTTACCAAATTCTTCCTTCGTTCCTCCAGCCTATGGCAGTTGGACCCTGGGGCTCCAGGGCTTGGCAAGTGAATTAGTAATCCGTGGATTTCAAATCGGGAGAACTCAGTGGTAAGCATGAGAATGTTCCTTTCCTAGGGGCATAGGATATCGTATTTAAAGCCTTGTATGATTCATTCTACGATTTATTATTAACTCACAATCCAAATAGCTCAAGTACAAAACTCGAAGCTCAAAATCGAAATGGCCTCCCCGTTCTACAATTACACTATCGCCACTTTCACCAGGGGTCTCAATACCCTCTCTACCCTCCTAAAAAAAGCCGAAGAGTACGCGAAAGAAAACAATATCCCGCTCGATGACCTCCTCAATGCCAGGCTTGTCGAGGATATGAAGCCTCTCTCCTTCCAAGTTGTGACCGCAACAAACACTGTCTTCAAGACCCTTTCCCGCGCAGCTTTCGTCGACCCTCCGCCGCAGCAAGAGCCCGATAAGACCTATGAAGATCTTTACAAGCGCCTTGATAGGACACTCGCGGAGCTCGAAAAGGTCGATCCGGCTCAGATCGCTGTGAAGGAAGGACAAACTTTCAAAGCTCCAATTGGGAAGAATGAGTTCGATTACACGATAGAGGATTATTCGGTGCGATTTGCGATCCCCAATTTTTACTTTCATGTTGTGACGGTGTATGAAATTTTGAGGGTGAAAGGTGTGCAGATAGGGAAGATGGATTATCTATCGGAATTTACGGCGTAGTTTTACCCCCGGGGCCGGTTTCAACCGATTTAGCCTCACTTGGCGATGTAAATTAGAGCACCCTAAGCACACTGGGCATTTGAGACCAATGTTACTTCCATCCAGGGGGAGGAAATATCCATTGGATCTGCTTTGAATTTGCTTTAGTACCTCGATCCTGTGGAACTCTAATTCTAGCCCTAAGAATAGAAGCTTACAACTATGGAATCCCTTATTACGTACAGTGGCGGCATCAGCGCGGTATTCATAGGTAATAAGGATAAACATAACTATTCTATTTGTTATATTTGTTATAGTAGGTTTGTCATTTCTCCTGATTCTGGGTGGTTGGAAGTACCTCCGTACGGAGTGCTCCGTAGTTAAGGCCAGTTTATCGTATTCGCCACGTTGGCCCCATTGAGATCAGCGGTCTCAATGTCGAGACCTCAATGCCAGCGATGAACTCAAACTTTTTAGCCTACTAGAGCCTGAGGAATATGCATCTTACAGTTCCTGAAACAGCCGTTAGGGGGAACAATGTCATTGATAAAATGGATGGAATATCAATTGGAAGAAATGGGGTTACATCGATGTGCACGGTCCCTGCCAAGCGGCTTGGCAAAAGGTAAGGTTACTTGGCAAGGAACGGATGATTTATAGGTTGTTTGCCCCCATTGTTTTCCCACAGGGGGATTTCCCCGAATGGGTATGACGGTTACATGTAAATTGCAAATCGCCTCATGACGCCATTATAAATAGATCATATTATGTAGTACCTCGACCAAATACGGTAAATTGACCAATTGTACTTCATTTGTATGGGACATTGTGGGGGTTCACTGCTGTCATAATGTGGCCCGTTGACCTAATATCCATATACCTAGCGCCTAAAATGACAGTTGATCGTCTCCAGTAGTTACTCAAAAACTATACACGGCCCGAAGCTCGTGGATGCGTACGGAGTCCGACAGGATTTTCCCGTGTTAGACCCATGTGATATGCGGTGTTGGCTTGGCCCTAAATGCCGATCAGAGATCCTGCGTAGATCCGTTTCGTATTTCGTATGGTTTGAAGTACATTATTATTGAAAAGTTGGTCATCTAGGGAGACTCGAAGATATTATGTGAAAGGTCCATATAGATATAGTATAGATGCGTATTTTAGAAAACGTAGAAAATCACGCGAGGTCGTTCGGAATGGCAATGTTAAGAGTAGCCCTGGAGCTGGGCTTATCTCTCCTCATAGCCATGCCGGTGATATTACTACATTCGTTTAAGGAAATTCCAACATATTAAACAAAAAGTTTAATAACCAAAACCTCTCTTGAAACAGGGGCCGGATTGTGATATTTGGCTCCGGGAAACTTCAATGTCTATCAAGTTCCTAGAGTTTTACCACCTCACGGCCCGTGTATGATGTACGCGATGATGGCTCTATCTCTGGCCAATACCATCCCATCTAGCTGCACGATGTTGCGCACTGAGGGTTGAGCTGATCTCTCCGATCATGAACGGAATTCCGTGGGACGAGCCGGCTCAGGGTTTGGAGATCTGGAAGCGGTGCGGATCTTTCTGCTTTAGACCCTGGCCCGGTCTGTCGCCGTGCTTTGTACGAAGAATTCACGATAACAATTGAGTGTATGTGATGTGATTTGCAAGCCGTTGGTGGATCGGGTGGATATTACTAGGGTATGAGTTGTGAAGGAGTTCTCCTTTTGGGTAGTACATCGATTTGGTATTGCTAGGATTTGGTGGCGGCATATGGCATGTGTTATGAAGCACTGCTCCTGATGGATGGTTCGCCAGATTGTTGTTAATAGCGTGTGGTGGTAGTATATAAGTTGTGAAGGACTTCCCCTTCTAGGTTGTATATCAGATCGAGTTGAAGAATTATTTGCACTGGACATACTACAGTATGGCGGAAATACTAGGATCTTCGTATGTTTTATCACATCTATCGTTTTCTTGTTCTTTGTTCTCTTTTGGTCGTTCAATTGAGTTTCGTCCAATTCTGACTGTCAGATAGACTTATAGATCAGCTTCTACATCTCCGCAGTGAGGCCTCTCACCCGGAATCTTCCCACCACCTCTCCGCTCTACTATCCTCGCACACCGGTTCTTGGCCCATTCGTCACCTGATTCCAACCTTTCAGGACATCTACAAGTCTGTCCCCGAATCTATCAAGGCCAATAATAATGAATCAATCACACGCCTCTGCGCACAAGTCAAAGCAGCCACACCAAACGTTGCAGAACTAATAGGGACAGACTTTCGCCCTGGTCTCATTGATGCTAATACCGGACGGCATCTGACACATAATGCTATCCGACAGTTCTTAGAGAGTTTCCAGATTCCTGTGGGACCTTCCCGTCATGGAAAGCCTCGCATCGCTGTCATCTTGCCTAACGGCCCTCTTATGGCAGTGGCTGTTCTTGCTTTCGTCAACAGGTATACCATTGTACCCATGACAACAAACACGGTGCCAGAGCAGCTGCAGGTGGATATAGAAAACGCACAGGCGGATGCTGTTGTCGCGCTGGACGCTGACATTGGCAAGTTGCAGCTGGATAATGGTAGTCGGCCAGTGTTTGGCATTGAGCAGCTTGAAAACATGACTTTCCGGGTGATCTCTGCACAAAATGCTTCTAGTGCATGTGACGTTCCCCCCAATTCTGGGGACGACATTGCCATTATCCTGTTCACCAGTGGTACCAGTGGTACCAAGAAGCTGGTTCCCATCACAACTTATAACCTCATCGCGGGTACTATGGCCACCATAGAGTCGGTGGAACTGTCCGAGACAGATACCTGTCTTAATATGATGCCGCTGAACCATGTGTACGTCCCCTGCCAAGTTATATGATAGGAAAGTACTAACATCATCAGTGGTGGCATCATGCGCAGTATATTCTCCCCAATCCTTGCCGGTGGTGCCACGATATGCTGCCCATCGTTTGACCCTAGCATGTTCTGGGATGCCGTGCAAAGCCCTCTTATGGCACCAACTTGGTATTATGCCACGCCCACGATGCACCAAATGATTCTTGCGGAAGCCGAGCACCGTCCCGATGCTGTGAAGCAAAGTGCCATCCAGTTTATCTGCAACGCTGGTGGTGGTCTTCCTCCAACGCTTGCTGTGCAGCTTCATGATACTTTCCACTGCTCTGTCCTCCCCAGTTACGGCATGACTGAATGTATGCCTATTGCTGCACCGCCGAGGAATTATAAGCTTGATCGCCACGGAACCTCTGGACGAATCGTTGGTCCTGAGGTTGCAATTCTGACCGAGAGTGGCAAGCCTGTCTCGCAATATGGGATGCTCGGACACATCTGCATTCGTGGATCGCCTGCTTTCGAGGGATATCTGACCCCCGAGGGCAATATTGATACCAGCGCGTTCAACGAATCAGGCTGGTTTGATACTGGCGATCTTGGACACCTCGATGCAGATAATTACCTATACATCACTGGCCGCAGCAAGGAGGTCATCAATCGTGGCGGCGAAATTATCTCTCCGGTCGAAGTGGAAAACGCTGTGCTGACCACGGCCAAGGATCCCGAATCCCCACTGTATGGGCGCGTCACTGAGACATTGGCCTTTTCCGTCCCAGACGATGTGCTACAGGAAGTCGTCGGTGTGGTTATCGTCACACCCCCGGGCCTCACTAGGCCAGATCTTCGCCAGATACACGAAGCGCTGCAGCCTATTATCCATCAGCCCAAGTGGCCCGCTCTGGTAGTATACATGAATGGTGTGCCGAAGGCAAACAACAAGATCCAACGCATCAAGCTCGCAGAGCGGTTGTCCTTGGAGACCTTAACCGCGGCCACGCCCCTGGCAAACCGGCACTACGAAGCTACCTGCCCCCCACTGGTGCTCCACTCAGTACATTGATCCCGAAAAAAGCGTGTGTGATTGATGATAAAATAATTCGCTCTGTTCTTACCAAGAAAACAAATGCCCCTGAGGTGCACGTGCAAATCAACCCGCGCGACGGGCTCGCACAGGTTGTTTTGTTTGTCCAGAACCCAGATGATGACCATGTGACACCTGGCGAGCTCCATAACCAGCTCGATGGCTACCTTATACCTAGTCGTATTATTCCCCTGAAGGGTCCCATGCCTGTTGATTTCTACGGAAACCCCGACCAGGCGGCTATCAGTGAGGCCATACACGCCCGCAACTCGGATGGTGATCTATCGTCCGTTCAGCGACGCGTGCGGGAGATCTTCGCTGCGGCTTTGTCTTGCGCACCAGATGAAGTCTCTGCACTTACCGACTTCTTTGCTGCCGGAGGTGATAGTCTTAGTGCTGGTCGTATGGTTTCGCAACTTCGTCGCGAATTCAATATTTTCCTTGCCGGTGACATTCTTTTCCACCACAGCACCATCGGAGCGATAGAGCACAAGATCACTGAAGCCGTTGAAGTCAAGGCAGCTAAGGGTGATGATGGGGAAGTTGATTTTCCCGGTTGCGAGAAGACATACAGCAGCACGAACCCAATCATATTAATCCTGCACCTGTTCCCGACTGTGCTCTTCTTCCCCATGAAGCGCGCCCTCCAGTGGATGATGTTCGCATATGTCGTCGCTGAGTGCTCAAATCGATTCCCCATTCGTGATAATCTCATCGGTCGCTTGATTCTGGTTGTTTTTGCCGTGATGTCTGCTCGTTTATGCTCACAAATTGTGTCTCCCATCTGTGCTATCGCCTTCAAGTGGCTCGTCATCGGTCGCTATAAGGAGGGCATGTCCCCTATGTGGGGCCCGTACCATACCCGCTGGTGGTTGACCCAGAAGGCATTACAGGTGTGCGGAAAGGGTCTCTTCAACAACTACAATTGGTCCCGTATCCTATTCTACCGCCTACTCGGCGCAAAGATTGGAAAGAATGTCACCATGTCCGCATCTGCTAAGCTTGGTGAATATGATCTGATTGAGATTGGTGACAATGTCATTTTGGATACCTGCCTTTGTCGCCCCTTCGGCGTTGAGCGCAATACCTCCATGCTTTTGAAGCGCATTCGCATTGGCAAGGACTCGTCTATCGGCATCAAGTCGATTGTAGCTCCTGGTGCCGATATCCCCGAGAGGACCTGTATTGGTCCCAACTCCTCGAGCTGGGAACTCCAGGACGCCGATGAGTCTAACCGCCAATTGCTCACCTCTCAGATCCCTCAGCCTCACTGGATTTGGATTCTCTTGATTGTTGAGCCAATCAAGCTGATTACTTGGATGGCTGCGCGTATTACCTGGATGGGTGGTCTTATCCCTATGGTTCTCGAGTTCCCTACCCCCGCGGCCGACATGTTCCGGTCTACCCTAGATTGGTACACCAGTGATCAACGGGTTGCATTCCATATCACTGCACGGATCTGTCGTGCTGTTGGTGGCCCAGTTGTGCTCTTTATTGCGGTCTTGATCATCAAGTCCCTGCTCGATCTCATCTGTGGAAAGCCCAAGCCTGGTCCTGCCTCAAGACAGACCACTCGCCAAAAGGTGCGGAGTGCTGTGCTTGCGCAGATTTTACCTGCAGGTGACATCCACGAGCTCACTCGCCTGACTGGTCGTCACTACGAATTTGTCTCGATGGCTGTCCGTGCCCTTGGTGGCAAGGTTGGCAAGCATGTCTACTGGCCCAGCGTTGGTCCCGTCACTGTCGACTTTGATCTCATTGAGGTTGGTAACGATGTTGTCTTTGGTTCTCGCTCAACCCTGGTCACATCTGATGGCTACGGTCGTGACCGCATCGTGATCGGTGATGGTACTATGGTCGGTGATCGTGTCGTCGCTTTACCCGGTGCTACCATCGGCCGTGAAGCCATGATCGGCTCTGGTGCTTTGCTCCGACGTAACGGTTACTACCCGGCAAACACTGTCTGGACTGGTAGCAAGGGTGGTGAAGCTATACAGTTCCCAAGTTCTACTTTCACCTCGACAACCAGTTCGACCGCTCCAACCATCATTGGAGACGGTAGTAGCAGTCCCAGCAGCGACAGCGAAGACGGGAACACGATTAGCGAGAAAACCATCAACGAGAAGGAGACCAATTTTGGTAGTAAGAATAAGACCGCCACTGTTACCGAGATTGTTGAGAAGGGTTCCGATACCTGCAAGCCTTTCGGTCGCGCCTTCTACCGTCGCGAGGCCAACTACTACGTCCTCCGCATGTGGCAAATTGTGATCTATTCTGTTTTTTCAGTTATTGTCACTACTGTATACTGGCTCCTTACTGTGCTGTTCTCCCTTTTCGCTCTCCGTGCTGTCCTAGACTACAGCGATGCCGCTGGTTTTAAGCAAGGTGCTTGGCGCCCATTCGCTCTTTACGGCCTTCTCGCCTCGATTCTATCTGTCATCACCGCCGCTCAAGTTTTCCTTGCCTTTGGCATTATTCTCTGCATTAAATGGACGGTCGTCGGCCGCCGCAAGGAAGGCGCCTATCACTGGGACAAGAGCAGCTACAACCAGCGCTGGCAATTCCTCCTTTCCTGCGAGACGCTGATTAAAGACTGCTATGATGGAGTGGGTCTCCAGCCAATGATATCTGGCTCTGCTTATATTTCCTGGTACTACCGCCTCTTGGGCGCGAACATTGGAAAGGACTGTGCTATCCACGCCAACGGTAGTCCCAGTATCTTCTTCACCGAGCCTGACCTCCTGACTCTTGGTGACCGCGTTGCTGTCGACGATGCCAGTTTGGTTTGTCACTTGAACTCGCGTGGTGGATTTGAGCTGCACACCTTAAACGTTGGAGACCGGAGTATCCTGCGGGCTGGATCGCGCTTGATGTCCGGTGCTTCGATGGGCCAGGATGCTTGTCTTTTGGAACATACTCTGGTTCTGTCGGGTGACCATGTTGAGAATGGGGACACGCTTCAGGGATGGCCCGCTGAGGGCTTTGAAGGGAAACGTGTTTAGAAGCTTCGTATTGCGTTTCTTTTTTTTGACCTTTTTCAGTGCTTTCTTGGTGCTTTTTCACGTTTGAAATTTGTTCTTGGAAAATATACATATTAGACTCTATCCTAGAATTGGTAGGCATGACTTGGGAAATTTTGATTACTGCTATATTGTTGAGAGAAGATCCTGGGTCGCTTGCACAACATTTATATGTAGGCTTTCTTCACACGTTATTGACGGCCAAACCCTCGACAACAATAATTTTCGTAACGAATTCAGCACCGAATCTGCTAGACCTTAACCTCAACTGCCGACACTCTGTTTGCCATTTTGTTAACATCATCCATCATCCCTGAGAATTTAGGCACTTTGTATCCCTCAAGATAAGGGATACGCTCCTCTTCTGTCAAAGAATAAGCATCGATGTCTTATAGTGTTGTGAATACCGAAGCAAAGTCTGGCAAATATACCAAACAAAGCCCGAACCCAAGATTTTGGAGCGGCACCTGCATTATCATCCCACAATGTTACCAAATAAAGAGCTGTGGTCCCAGGGTTGCCCATAACCTGTATGACTGAAGCATTAAAGCTGGGGTTGACTCTCTTGGCATCGGCCACGCGTGCTATGTAGGCTTGAAACGCGCTCTCGACAGTAATATATTGATTCATGGAAGAGCCTAGGGTGTCGTAAAGACCGAGGTTCTTAGCAACGGTTGCCCAGATGGCGTGGTCGAAGTGCACGTTGTCACTAAAGTAGATGTCATTCCGCGATAGTGAGCCGTCGAACTCGAACTCGTCGTGTCTTGCTAGATCGAAGAGTTTGATGGTCGATTGGTTCCCGGTGGTCAAGAGGTTGAAGTTCAATGCCAGCTAAAAAAAACTATAGTCGGACACTAGAAAATGAAACTCTGTCCTCCCCGCTATTTACTTGATCGCTGCAAGGGACCTTCTGAATCTTCACGGGTGTCTAACCTACCTCTTATTCATAGATGAAACTAGACATACCGCAGAAATAAATTCAGAATGCAAAAGCTGTCTATATATTTTTCGAGTTCCGTCAGTTAGCTGGTATTACTTTTTATTTACTCTCTTCGTTCTATCGATCTTATCAAACATGATAATATTTTCTATTGTTAATGCAGCCTTCAGCCTCATGCGCATTCTAGTATAGTTGATCAACCTCTCCATTGATTACCGGCGAATTATTATTACCAAAGAGCATTGTTATCTCCTCACTAAGGCGGAATCGCTGAGGCTAATACTTACCTGTGCTACAAGTGCATTTGAAAATATCTTGAGACACTCCCCCTCCTTTTCTGGGGGCAGCTGGCTATTTACCACTAGACCACAACAAAAACAAAGGTTCTTGTATCTTTAGCGTGACGAGCTCCACTAATTGAACAGTACACGTAATACGCAAGTTGAAATTATCTGTTCTCCAACGTAAGAAGAAAGTTGGTCCTATTTCGGCATAGCCCTGTGTACTCTGCTCTCTTACCAATTGCCATATTACTCTATAAACCTCTCATGCATTTAGTCTCATACATACGACCATAGGGTGTGGAAAACAGGGCTTCCCGTCCGCTCAGCCGTACTTAAGCCACACGCCGGTGAGTTAGTAGTTGGGTGGGTGACCACCAGCGAATCCTCACTGTTGTATGTTTTTATTCTTATTTTTTGTTTCGTTAGGAAATCCCCTCGTGCCGATGGCTGGGGACGTCGCTTAGGCATGGTGTTTAAATGCTGTAATTTTTTCTTAGATTCTAGTTCCCAGGAGCACGGCACCACATTTCTATTCACCATTTTTCGCACTGACCTCTCACAACATTTCTTCCACATAGTATGGACGCTTAATGCCGAGGCTACCCATCAGGAAGTTGGCAGCACTCGATAAAATTGACACCATAGGCCGTGAGACAAGGATGTAGTAGTGGCCCGTATCATTTTGGGTCTCGATGATCCATGATTATCAACAAATATACGAATGTCACTTTCGGGTTAATAACCGGTGTTATTGGCACTTCAATTCAATTATTCCCCACTTGCGTTCAGGCTTTCCACGAAAGCATTCGCCAGTCCGACAGGATGTATGCGATATGCGGGTCTACATTTGTTAAATGGGGAAAGGGGGCGGACTTTGCAAAGTGTAAGTGTCTGCAGCGACTGCAGCATGGAATAGCCAACCGAACTCAGCTCAACTGACTCGTGACGTGGCAGCCGCTAACGCATGGTACCTGCGGACAATGCAGTAACGTGGCGTCTAAGTGGGCGGAGCTCAGGCCCAGACATGTATGGGATATCCCAGATTATGCATACCTTGTTGGGAGAGTATTGGATTAAGTGTACTCTTACCCTTCGTAGTTACATTGTTAGGAGCGTATCTATCAACTATTCAGACCATCTTCCTTCCGATATGCAATTACGTTACACGTATGTACGGTATTGTACTGAGGGCAGATATCTGCAGAGTAGAAATTCCGAGGTCGCAGCTTCCCAGGGCGTTCGGGTAGAGAGTCCCACACGCCGCTCCATGTTTGCTAAATGATCGTATATTTCTCAACATCATGAGAATTAAATTCGAAATGCTAAACAATATATTACACTACATTAGTCATCATAATGGGAATGGTTCATCTATATCTGCAGGGTAGAACGAGAGAATTAGGTGGTCCGTGACCTTGGACCCTTCACCCGTTCCCCCGGCCCCCGCCCCCGCTAGCCAAGTCGCCAGCAGCAGGCAGGCGTCTAGCTAGTTATAGTTAGTTGACTAGTTATGGAGCCTCAATTATCTAATCAAAACAATGGACCTCGGGAGGATTCATAAATCCTCTGGTATGCCAATTGGTATGCTTGGCGTAGCCTATATTACCTGTGTATTGTACCTTGTATGCGGACTCGGTATTTGGCCTAATACATTATATTTTTCTTGCCATTCATTTTATCTTACCTAGTTAGTAGGCTTTAGGCTTTGTGGGCCGGTGCGGAGGTCTAAGCGTGCAGTTCTCCCGCCCCAATATAAAAGCTAAAAATGTCACTTCGGGGGTTTTATTACGTGGTCTAATGCCCGTTGCTTTTACCATGCGACCTCCTGATGAGCCACGGCTTAAATTCACGACACTAGAAAGGGTTAGGGAGAGGAATAATAAATATGCCCCGGACTATTTATAGTATGGGTGTGACACCCCTAGGGCTAGTACCTAGCTACTATCTACATGCATGAATACATAACATGAAGTTTATGTAGCCCCGGTGTATAACTAATAAATATGAATATCAATACCTGTCATATTCAGGACGACCTTGGAAAATTGGAAGCTGAGCAAACTGCCTCGATTGGTCAATATCAGACATGAGACCCATTTTGGCTGGCAATGTTGCAATTTCTTTTGTCCTTGGTAGGGTAAGCTCTAGTTCCTGGGCATTTTATTGGAGAAGTTCTTGGCACTGGTTTATCATCTCGATGGCAAAATCGATCTCGTATAGCGAAAGGTGATGAGCCGACTGACCAAGATCCAGATACTATAGTGAACAATTGAAGACATCCAAAATGTCGGTGTTTGATTTCTACAGTATTGAAAAACGGCCTTCAACCCTTTAATTCCTTCCATAAAACTTACCAAGCTATAATATTACCATTTCGGCCCCCATAACTCGTGTAGGATAATATGCATAGGTTCAAGGATATAGGGATAATCCCGGCGAATTCTCATCCGTATTCTAAACCGCCAAGATTGATCAACCTAGATAGTCTACTATTCGAGTGAAGGTATACAGTTCTATAAACCGTTTCCTTTTCAGCTTGGGGGCTGTGTTATATGGGCAGATTCCTACGATGTAACCTCTACCAAAGTACCAATGAATCCTAGCACCGCATAATGGTTCCCTAATGGGCATTCTCTTCTAAGGTTTTGCAATGTATCATAGCCAGGCAGCCTTGGCCTTTATTCCGAAGAAGTATAAGTACATCGAACTGTCCTCTAGAAACTCATCCTCCTAAATATCAAGCCTTCCTAAACAATCAACAACCTCAAATAAACCACAATATCCAACACCATCTTCACAATGAAGTTCACCGCTATGCTCTTCACCCTTATGGCTGCTACTGCCGTTAGTGCTTCGGTCTTGGAAACACGCGACGGCTGTGGAAGCACCTATGGTCCCGACCAACGACGCACAAACAGCCCATGCCAATCCTCTAACGGAAACAAACAATACTGCGGTTGCGATAGGAGCGGTATTGTAGGTTAACATATCCAATTTTCCTCAGATCATGTTTGCTAATGTTTCTTTCTATGAAAAGGTCCAGTGCAAAGGTGGAAAGTGGACAGAGGTTCGAGACTGTGGTAACAACCCGTGCCACGGCGGCACAGAGGGCGGAGCCTTGTGCTAGGTTGATACCAGCACCTGAGCTGACATCGGATTGGGGTGATATCTTGGCCCATCTTCCGCCGGACCTACTAGGCAACTTTGAAAGATTCAACATCAGACAATCTGCCAGATTCTAGAATTCAGTTTGAAAATATCAAATTTTGAACCAACATCTATCTTATCCACCGCTGATGCGTAGATTATTATGGTTACAGAATTTGGTCGAATGTTAACTTCATCCCTTATTAGGCCTATGATTGATAGGTAAACAAGTATCTTCTTTGATTCTTCCAAAATAAATGATCCTGGAAGAAAAATTGGGGTGAGTGCAGTTTCGTCCGAGACCAGTCTCTTCATTCCATTAGGCCTGGATAGAAGTACAACAAGGCGCCCCAGGTTATTATTGTGGGGTCTACGCTGTAGAGGCCCGAAAGTTATGAGGGAGAGAGTTGTATTGGAAAGGGAAGACGAAACTCCCAAACTATCTAGTTAGTTATCTATCCGAGGTTGATGCCTGAATCCTAAGGCACCAACCACAACAGTTATTAACTAGTTATCACTTAGTGCACGACACTCGGTGCTCTGGCATGTACATATTTTATGGTACTAGTAGGCTGAACGAGCAGGGCGGATTTCAGGATATGCACCGCTTGGCGTGTTGTTTTCTTTTGCTCGTCGGGGGTAGTTAAAGTGTTACCACCGTGATGTCACTAATTCGTATGCCAGCAATTCAGGCTGCGGAGAATTGGAGGCATCGATTTGAGATAATTGGAGTAGTTGACTCACGCGAGGTGTGATTGGATATGAACTGCTTGAGAATTTGTTGGTCTTCAGGCCCCATGGGGCCATGATCTACCAATTCGGATAGATTATTCTTCCCCTCTCTTTTTTCCTCTCAATATCCACTCAGTCTCATACTATATGCATACAGTTACTTCTTCATCAAGATGATCATTCGTCCAGTAGCATTCCCTAGAGAATTGCAGTTGATTATCATTAGCATAGGTTTGTTGTTTCAGCACTAACTCTAATCCGTGGTTCTGATAGCCCCAAAATCTTACACCCCCCGGGTGTCAAATTAGCCTGCCGATCAGTCTGATGGAGAGGATGGAGAGAGTTCTACTAGGAAAGTGGAGCGAGGCTCCGAACTAGCTAACTATCTAGCTACTGAGGGTTGATGCCCGAGGCACCCTACTGCCACAACACAGTCTGTTAGCGTTTATGCAGTCAGTTTCACATACAATAGATCGCGGTGCACCGTCAGAATAGAGGTTATTACTCTCCTGTCTCAGAATGATCAATAACATGAGAAATGCACACATTAGACGATAAGTCTAGACGGATAGAGCCTACCCGCCCTGGTCTTCCTATCTTCACACCCACTAACTTAAACTCGCTAAGGTTGTGCAACTACACCATCTCAGTCCACGTTTTGTTCACCTATCTCAAATGAATACTTCAATTCCGAGCGAATCTGGGAGTCAGTATGAGCTCGTGGAGTCATACTTTATATTCAGACGGCGAAGTGATCATAACATTGCGCAATGCGGAAAGTCCGTTTGCACAACTGGCTGAAACGCCATTTACTAGTAGGGAATCTGGCATCTTTCCATGAATTTTTTGGTAATACCAGAAGTTCTCGTGAGATAACCGAGGTTTCAAAATTTCGTTTCAAACTGCTAGAAATCTCAAGGAATAAAGCAGGAAAAAGAAGAAGAAGAAGGGAAGAAAAAAAGAGAGTCTGGCACAACTATAACTGCTCTTGAGTTCACTTAAATAAATGAAGAACCTGCTGCAGAAGAGGCTGCTGTCGAAGCAGGCTTCGCTGAGTTACCAGTTCACAATTGCTTACATATTCAAGTGCCTGCTAGTTAAGCATTTGACGTTTGTCTCTATTGACTGTAGGTTGGAAAGAAAGCATTACTTACTTTCAAAAAAGCTCAGTCGAGGTCACAGTCGAAAGCTGGGATACTGAAACGCCGATGATACTACTTCGGGCTATTCATGGGAAATATTGTCGTATACTTCGAAGGCTGGTCTGGAGATGCTCACCAATGTCATAGCGGACTACTATAAATGCAGGGAGGCTTTGTATCTTCTGACAGATATGTGGATCAAGGATGTAGTGGAAAAGGGTCCTACGGCAGTTCCTCAAACGAACTGTAAGAACACTGATGATTAAATCCTTCTGCGATCACCTGTCTGAAAAGCCCGGTTTATATGTACCATAGTACCTAGATAAGATAGCTGTTTTCCTCTAGGATGAATTCCGCACCTTAGTCACAACTTCTAGTATCAGACAAGTCCTTTCCTACCAGTTTCATATTATTGATTGAAGGGGGGCGGGCAAAGCATGGGGAGGCGAAGCCTTACACCTCGAAAGCGTTGCTCTACGCAAGGTAATGTTTTTTTTTACATAAAAAAGAGTTGATGGAAAACTGCAGTTTACCCAAGGTGGATTTTGATCAGACAATGATCTAGGATTGATATTGAATAACCTTTTAGATCTTGGATATATAACATTGCCCCAAAAAATTAAGACTGAGTCTCAACTTATTTCCCCGATTAGATGAAAATTGGGAACACCCGTAAAGGGACCACCATTGGCCGGACAGTTAGCCCGTCCGAAGGGGATAGATAGTACCGGTAACGGTATGGTATTGCCGCTCGGCGGTCAGAGACAGATCGCAGGCACTTAGGCATCAACCCCCACCTACATCCGTTCCGGCAACATAGACCGCCTGGGGTGTTCCTGGTAACTTTTTTATATTGCTCATACCATTCGTCAGACCAGTATTTCATTACCGATAATGGCAGCGGTGATGGAGAAGCAAAAGTCACTTCCCCTGGAGAGAGCCGATGCTGAAACATGGAATCGCGACCTGATGGAAGCCTTCCGCCAGGCGCTGGAGAAGGACCCCGCAGCAGACCTTCTATCTGTCGTCGGGAAGAGATATGTCGCTGCACATCGTGTTGGTCAATACACGGGTCTATCTGAGGCCGCTCGGTTAAACTTCAAAACCATTGATCGTCTTCAAGATAGGGCACTTTCC
This sequence comes from Penicillium concentricum, assembly GCF_028827145.1. Taxonomy (NCBI): domain Eukaryota; kingdom Fungi; phylum Ascomycota; class Eurotiomycetes; order Eurotiales; family Aspergillaceae; genus Penicillium; species Penicillium concentricum. The sequence continues at coordinate 4,523,990 of NW_026622754.1, read as the reverse complement.
CGGCCCGAAATCAACTTGCGCGATATTTTCCCAACGGACTACGATCGCCTATACAGATGGGCCAAGCCCAAGGAAGAAGAAAAGGCCACATCTCTAGAAAATTCCCCACCAGCACCGCAGCTAAGACAGCCCCTCGACTGGCTTCGCAAAAGAATTGAACCTGTCAACACCACTAGAATCATCTACCCACTATCTGCCCAGGCGTCGGCGCTCCTCAATCAGCCCCTTACGGCGGATGGTTCTTCCGAGAAATCGTCCCTTACAGCAGCTTTGAAAGACCTGATCTTGAACTCCGACATAATTTTCGAACTTAGTATTAGATGTGGTGCTGTCATCAAGTGCAGTGACGACCTTGTCATCAAGACCTTTCCCGTCAGTCGGGATCTTACTGAATACCACAATCTCCAGTATCTCGCTGAAAATGCCCCCGACCTACCAGTTCCTAAGCCCCATGGTCTCATCATGCTTGGTAATATTGGTGCCATGTTCATGTCATATGTTCCGGGGACCGCCTTGGACAAGGTATGGTCGCGGTTATCCCATGAAGGAAAATTATCCATACAGAAACAGCTGGACGAGATATTCTCTCGTCTGAGAGGCCTACGGCAGCAGGACGGAGCTGAACTTGGGGGCGTACGCGGAGAAGGAGTCAAAGACCACCGCATTATGGAAACCCTCGCGTACAAAGGCATAACTACAGCCAGTGGCTTTGACGAGCTGCAGTTCTCGGCAAAGCATCGCGCCAGTCCTTCCTACGTCAAGCTACTTCGGTCTTTCTTAGAGGAGGACAACAAAACCCTACAGGGGTCCGTATTTACGCATGGCGACTTGAAGAAATCCAACATCATGGTGCAAGAAGATCCAGGAAATGCTGACATTTTTGTGGTCACCGGGATCATTGACTGGGAAGACGGCGGCTTCTACCCTGAGTACTACGAGTCCACGACGCTGTCGAATGGACAGAGCATCATATCTGACGACGATTGGTATCTGTATGCGCCACACTGCATCTCGGCCTTACGGTTCCCTGTACGCTGGCTAGTTGACCGACTTTGGGGCAATCTTTTATGGAGCTGGAGGACTGACATAGTGCGATGAAATTGCGGAACGCCTGTCTCAATGGATAACAGAGCCAGTAAGAAAATAGGCGACAACCATCTGAACAAACTTGCAACCCTTCTTCCCTTCCCCCTTCTCTCCGACTTCCAGTAACAATATTTGTTCTCGCCCATACTTCACGCCCATGACTCGCGTTTCGCAGCGACCGCCTCCCTTTTTATGATGTAATCGTTGTCCGTTGCATCAATCATGAATGCATCCTCAAGCCTTTCCAAGATATCGAGTACATAATCCTGGCAGCTCCAATCTGCCATCTCATTGTGGATGGGGGTATCATATGCGATGTTTTTGATGATCTCGATTTTGCTCGCATCAATTTGACAAAGGTACAGAAGCTCGATAAGGGAACTCGAATTGCGGGCGTCCGACGGTGTCCTTATATTAGGGAAATACTTCTGACGTGCACCGAGGACGTGAATGATCGTCTTGTCGTCATCGTTATCGGCTTCAAGGTAGAGGCTCCAGTGCATAATGCCAGGATTATCGTAGATGGCGACGAAAAGAGGAATAGTGGAAGCCATATCCTCGATTTCGGAGACTGGTTCAGGGATGCGGAAAGCGAAGGTAAGAAGACTCGGAAGGGTAATTATGGTAGGAGTATTTTGTTTTTGATAAATCAAGAGGAATGGTTCTAATAGGAGGGCTTGCTCTGATCCAGGTTGAAATATCTCGTTGTTTGTAGTGAAAAAGAAGAAGGTTGAGACAGCGTAGAGGTCGAATTTATACTTAGGCCGCACGGATAGCTCCTTCCTATCGCCAGCTCGGAATAACTCCAAGCTGTGGGCTTGGGGCCGTGGAGCGCCCTCGAAAGTCGATAGCCAGTCAAAATACTATATTGAGCGAAACGCTTCCCAGTTTGACGGCTGTATGGTTCTTGTTTCCGAATCCCCAATAGGGAGACGACCCAGGATATTGGTAACCAGTGCCTAGGTGTGATTTAAATAGTTGATGGTCTGAACCTGCAGGTTAGCTCCAAATATGACTATTTTGCCAGGCGCCCTTGGTGGTCTAAACTTGTGATCGCGTTTCGAGATAGCCGCCGGCATGAAAGGCTGAAACTATATGTTCGGATAGACCTCCGCAAAGCCCACAAAGCCCATTGGGCTTTGAATAGGGGCCCATTCGGGCCCATTAAGAGCTAAATAATGCAAACATACTAATTTTTCGCTGCTGCATAAGTAGTGCACATATCCCTAGTAATTTGGGTATTCTAATTACCTCTTCTACCCTAAATTTACCTCTTGAGCCCTACATTATAAGTTATATAATAACCAAGAAAGGAAAATAGATACTCATTTCTATAGACTGTTATATTAGAGATATCTTCAAGGTAAGGGTTAGCGTAGGTTTATAAGTAGTGGTGGGTATAGGTGAAGAAGAAGTTACGTGGAGGAGAGGAAAACAAATGACGTGTAGGAGATAATTGCTTACTACGTTTATCTACCTTGTCGGAGCATACAGACCGGCATACCGGGGATTTAATTAATCCAGGTTGTGCAGTAATTTTGAATTAGTAATCCGTAATCCATATAAATTGCTAGGAAAAGGGATACTGAAATACAGAGATTTTAACACCATTGATTGGACCCATACATTTCAGGATACCAGTGTATTCGACAGTTATGAGCCCGGTTCGCACCCAGTAAGGCCACGATCACCAAAGTATAGGGCCGAACACCCCCCAAAGCTATCCCCAATAGCCCCTGAAGCGGTACAGCAACCCCTGAAGCTATCCCTATAGCACCCAGCGCTGTATGGCAACCCTGAATCCATCAATGGAAGCAGCATCAATTCTCTCCGCCATGAAGGGCGATAAACTGAAGGACTCGCCGCAGTGGCTCACTTGGTATGCTCGGGTGCAGCTATATGCGACACAGAAGAATGTTTGGGACCACTGTGATCCCAATACCTCCCCTACTGAGAGACCGGAAGCTCTGAAAGAGCCAATTGAACCGGAATACCCAGAGGATGGGAGTGAAACTGATCGGAGATATTGGAGAGATCGTATGGATATATACAAATTGAGATATGCTCGATGGGAGAAACAGGCGAAAGGACTGAGCGATGTAAATGAATATATCCTCACCTACCTGGATTCAATGCACCATCTCAATCTGATAGGACATCATACACCGTATGACAGATTGGTATACCTGAAATCTCGCTTTGCTCGGTCGACGGCGTATGAGGAGGAGGTTCGAATGAAATGGAAGGTCTTCGCTATGCAAAAACCGACGGGGGATATTGAGCTGTGGCTACAGCAGTGGAATTCCCTAAGAGAGCAAGCGATCAGCCTTGGTATCAACGTTGGAGATGCCAATAGGGACTTCCTACACGCAGTGAAAGAAGTGCTTCCTATCTGGTGGCAGGGTAAATACCAAGAGATTGTCATCGACAAGAAGGTGTACGATACCCGAGATCTCATCGAATCTTTTCGCGCAATGAATAGAGAAATAGGGGTGCTAAAGGTATCATCAACCTCGCCCCCGAAGAGCGCCTTTTCCACCTGGCAAGGGCACCCAGAAGCTAAGCCTGAAGCCAAACCCCAGGCTTCACAGGCTTCACAAGAGAACCTACCCTTCGAAAAGAGGAAATGCCCCTGTGGTAACACCCATCCTAAGCATAGGGTCACCGAATGCTGGGTTTTAAACGAGGAAATTCGACCGGAAGGGCTGAAAATCAGCGAGAGGAAGCTAGAGAAAGCAACCCAGGTGTTAGCAAAGAACCAGGCCTGGAAGAAATGGGTGGAGAAAACCATAGCAGAGTCAAATCAGCTAAGGCAAGCCGAAGCCGCCAACCAAGTCAGCTTTGCGACCACCGTCCAGCACCAAAAGGATAAGCAGCAAGGTGCGGATCAGAAGAAGCAAGAAGTGATTAGCCAGCGTGCCCTATCCCTTGCTAAGGAAAGCGATCCTATCCTAAAGAACCGCTGGATTTTAGACACCGGTTCTAGCTCCCATGTGTGCAATAATCGAGATCTCTTCGTCCAATATACCCCAAAAACCACCTACCTCACCACTGGAGACAGCACCACCGAAGTGCTAGGGAAGGGTACGGTTAAATTGATTGGAAGACACCCAGTGAAAGGAAGAATGGAGATCACCCTAAGCGATGCCCTGTATTCGCCAGGATTCCACACAAACCTAGTATCGTACTCGATGCTGATGAAGAAAGGGGGGATATGGTGCCAACGTACAAACTGTATCCGGGACCCCAACGATAGGCCAGTCGTCTGTGTGAACCTATGGGATCAATTCAACCTTTGGATATTCGACGAACCCCGGGAAGCACCGCCTCAGCAAGCCTATTTCACACAGAGGAAGTCAGTGGAACCCCTAGAAACAAAGGCATCAAGCGAGCTATGGCACCGGCGATTGGGCCATATTGATCGTAAGAGGATGAAGAAACTCACCACTATGGTGGAAGGGGTTGTCCTCGATGATGAAGAGAAGAAGTCCACCGAGCAAGAATCCCTATGTCAAACCTGCCACTTAGGGCGAGCACCTAAGCAGATATCAAGACGACCAGTTGGACGCACCTTTGGCCGTTTTGGAAGGGTCCATTTTGATCTAATCCAGATACAACCAGCATACAATAAGCACCGCTGGATATCCCACTTCTATCTAGAAGGACCGAGGTTTCACTGGATTATGACCCACGAACTAAAGCCTGAGTGCCAGCTAGCAATCAATCGCTTTGTGGAACTAGCAAGGAACCAGTGGAAGCTGCCAATCAAGGCATTCCACTATGACAATGAGTCCTCCGCCGGAAACACCGCCGAGTATAGCCTCAGCTCAGATGGTATCCTGATATATCACACTCCCCCTGGGCACGCTGAGATGAATGGGTATGCTGAGAGATCTGGCGGGATGATTATAAGCAAAATGAGGATGCTTGCGCTAGAAGGGAAGCTGCCAAAGGACCTATGGCCGGAGTTTGCGAGAGCCGCAGTATGGATTTTGAACCGTACGCCGTCGTATATCACCGCCGAGAATCGCTGGGTCGTGCCGTGGGATGAGGTACGAAAGGAGTTTGCACCGCAAGCACCTAAAATCAACCTATCCAATGTTAGATTGTACGGGAGCTTGGCCTATTGTAGGATTGAGAAGCAAGTGAGAACCGACAAGATGAATCCACGGGCGGAGATTGGTTTCTTGGTGGGATATGTGGCATCAAATATCTGGAATATCTGGTTTCCACATAGTGGAAAAGTGAAGCCTATTAGGGACGCAGTCATCGACGAAACACGGAGATACACCCCTGATTATGAGAGATATCAGCCAATTCCTATGCCAATTGTACAAGAACCACAGGAACTCACCGCCGACGAGGTTGTCAAGGTGATAAATCAACTGCTTACTAGTCAGGAGACTAGGGAGCAAGAGGAAAGGGATCCACGGGATCTAGATGACTCCCAGCAACCAGATACCCAGCGGAATCAGCAGCAAAATCCCCAGCAAGAAGGGATAAATAGGGAGACTACCCCACTTCAGGGGGTGAATCGAGATATATCAATACCCTCACCGATAGTCTCACAAGCGATTCACCGAGTCCCCAAAATCCAGAAACCTCAAGCACCGCCAGGTGCTTTTCCAAGCGACGAAGACCTTCCTCCGCTGCCGATTACCCCGCCCCAAGAACGAGAATCCGAAGCCGATGCTGGCCCAGGTCAGGGGGTGGATATACCAGACGGAGACCTGACCCACCACGAAGCTATTTCTGAAGCTATTTCCGACGTGGAAGATGAGCTAGAAAGGCAGCTACAGGCAGAATTGCTAGCACCAAGCAGGGAGATCACCGGTGGAATTGACGCAAGCAATATTATCAGCGGCAAGCGAAGACGTCAGGCGAGACGAGACCAGGATTTCGCCTACTCCACTTTGGCTACAGAAGAAGACCCGCCAGGAGTACGACACGCCTTTGCAGCAGGCTTATACGCTGAGAAGCCAGAGATCCGGCGTCATCGAGATGATCTTCCACCAGTCCCTAAGCACTGGAAGGATGTTATGAATCATCCTTTCCAAGAAGGCTTCCTCGCAGCAATGAGAAAGGAGATCAATTCCTTAACCGAGAAGGATACCTACGAGGTTGCAGAAAGGCCAAAGGATAGAGGCAAGCAGATACTCCCCTTGCTATGGGTCTTTACGTACAAATTTGATGAAGATGGCTATCTTATCAAGCTAAAGGCTCGTATCTGTGTACGAGGAGATTTAGAAACCATTTCTCATGAAGAAAAGAGGGCTGCCACCCTAGCAGCAAGGACAGCAAGGATGATCTTCGCCTTAGTCGCTGCCTTTGACCTCGATTTAAGACAAAGAGATGCTGTGACGGCGTTCCTGAACAGCAAATTGGACAAGGATATATACACTTATATGCCTGAAGGTTTCCAGATTCCAGGCAAGTGTTGGAAGCTCCGCCGAGCTTTGTACGGTCTACGAGTCTCGCCTAGGCTATGGCAACAAGAAGCAGCCAGCGTACTCCGTAAATTAGGGTTACAGCAAGCACCTGAAGACCCATGTGTTTTTATAGGAGAAGGACTACTAGTCTTCTTCTATGTGGACGATATCTTGATCGCCAGCCACAGATCTGTACGGGAGAAAGCAAAGCAGCTTGAACGAGATCTAGAATCCCACTGGGAATTGACTGATCATGGAGAAGCAGCTTGGTTCCTAAATATCCGAATCATCAGGGATAGGGAGCAGAAGAAGCTATGGCTATGCCAAGATAGCTATGTGACAAGCATCGCGACTCGGTACAATCTGATAGATAGACCACCGGTTTATACCCCACTACCAGTCGTCGATTTGACCCCATTTCAGGGGGTGGCCACCCCGAAAGAGACCCTTCTTTACCAGCAAAAGGTGGGATCTGCTGGGTATGCCACCACTATCACGAGGCCCGACGCCGCAAAGGCCACCGCACGCCTAGCGCAATACCTAACAAACCCAGGTCCCCAGCACCAGCAAGCAGCTGATCGGGTGATATCCTACCTACATTCCACCCGGTGTCTTGCCATTGAATACGGTGTAGGTTCGGGGATAGACTCGGTGCAATTCGCAAGTGATGCTTCGTACGGGGATCATTCTGATAGAAAGAGCTCAGCTGGGTATATCTGCCAAGTGTACGGTGGCCCAGTGGACTGGAAGGCGAGCAAGCAACCCACAGTCACCACTTCCACCACCGAAGCCGAATTACTCGGGCTTTCCGAAGCAGCAAAGCAGCTTCAATGGTGGAGGAGACTACTTAATACCCTTGGTTTCAACCCCTCCCACGAATTGACCATCGATTGTGACAATGAGAGAACTATCAGCCTATTGAAGAGCGAGGATACAGCCTTCGAAACAAAGCTTAGGCACGTCGACATCCATCGCCACTGGCTGAGACAGGAAGTCAAAGAAGGGAGGATACAGGTGAAATGGGTGCCCACAGCAAGCATGGCAGCCGATGGACTCACGAAATTGCTTACTCGGCAAAAGCATGAAGCCTTCATTCAAATGCTTCATATGGTGGATATAGGCCACTTGATAGCATGAAGAAACAGAGATCAGTATGCCGAGGTGTGTGGGGTTCCAGCAATCCCATACTGGCATCGCTGAGGGGGTGTGTCGGAGCATACAGACCGGCATACCGGGGATTTAATTAATCCAGGTTGTGCAGTAATTTTGAATTAGTAATCCGTAATCCATATAAATTGCTAGGAAAAGGGATACTGAAATACAGAGATTTTAACACCATTGATTGGACCCATACATTTCAGGATACCAGTGTATTCGACATACCTTTACGGCCTTAGGCCGCCGAGATCCGTACCGAGTATATAGGCCGAGTTACACGTAACAAAACTAGCATTAATCAGCTATTTTATATATGCCAAGGCTTTGGTTATACACAAAATGGGCTTTGCGGAGGTCTAGGTTCGGGTGGTTATGGTAGTCTCCGACCGCGAGTGCGCCAACATATTCTCCCACTTGAACCTGTCGGCCAGCTCTCACTTGGGCAGACCGTTTAAGGCTAGCCATGCTTGCAGGTCTGAGAGTCGGACACGGGCTGGCGGTAGGATCTATTTATTTCCCGCATCCATCCCGGTTCAGCGTCCGGCACAAGCAACAAGGATGGCTTGTTGATTGTCGTCAACATGGTAAACAGTTGGACCGCGAGTAAGACCAGCTTAGAAGACCACTGAAGGCCGCATAAGCGCCCAAGTATTCTTCTAGGGTAGTAACTCAGGTATTTCTGTTTTTCTACCAGGCGAAATCCAGGCATTTAGACCCCATTAGTTATGCATCGTTGACCCCTGCCCAGGTGAGCGCTATACACCTTTGTAAGCATGTTTGCGTAGACCGAGGGACATCGTCCCAAGATTTTGCACTTCGTGTTGAAAAAAGATGAAAAATGAAGCGTGTAAATGTGATAGGTAGTCCTTTTCTCTCCGAGATACCAGAATAAGGGTATAAAAAATATAAAAACTTACAACAGCATGAGTATGACCGTGGTCACCTAGCGCCCACGGTTTAGGCGTGGGCGGCTCGCCGCTCTATTCAGGGCACTCAGGGCAGATATTCACCCGCCTGAATATTCCTTACCCGAATATTCAGCCCGTACAGCAAAAGGTACATTTTCATCATGACCAAAAAAGCTACAAGTATCCTTCTTTTTCCCGTCCATTTTCATCTCTCTAGCTTCGCTTTATCACTCCAACCCCGCTTAGTCACGAGCAAGATACGTACCAAGCACGACCCAACATTGAAATATGTAGCCAATGTGGTGGATTTCGGAGAGCATAGCAATAATAAAATCCAGCGGGTAGTGCTACCACGAACAGAATCTCGTTATAGTGACACGTTACGTATTTTCGACAAGTAAGTCTCAGGCGTGGGAGCAGAGAAGCAAGTCGCTAAACTATACCTCTATCGCTAGTTTTGTCACATTACATCCGTAGGCCGTTATTCCACCGGACATCAGAACTTATAGGGCTTTCCTCGAGTGGGTTACAAGAGGAATGAACGGTCGGATCGAAGAACGGCCTACAGTCGAGACGATTAAAGGGTTTTTTTAGGAAATTTGCCACTGGTATAAAGAGAAAACGCAACTTTGAATTCCCACCAGCAATAAGAACTACAATTAATAAGGTTTATACTAGTATCCTTCTAAATAAGTCAGGGCTAATAATCGTGCCAAGCGCCCAACACACACACCCTGTGTTGGTGCGCCCCACTAGATGCAAATTACCCACAAGATGCAAAATTCAAATTATCAACCTATGAAAAATGCTATTTACAGGTAACCCCCAGTAGTATCTATATACCAATTTCCACCACTACTATCTCTTGCTGCCATTGAAGCTTCATGCTCAGCTTCAGCTAAATCTCTAGCTAATTGGGCCTGCGATTGAGCTTCTAAGGCCTTGGCCTGCCTTGCTTGTAGACGAATCAACTTCTTAGCCTCAGCATCCTGCCTTTTTACCATCATCCTATTTGCGCATATAGGAGATAGAGCCGAGCCCCTAGTCCTAAGAAGCGATTTCCCATTTTTTGGCTGATTTACAGCTGATTTGTGGAATTGAGAGGTCTTGAGACTCTCCTTCACTAGATCAAGCTGTTGGGATAAAAAGGTATTTGCTTGCATACTTCGTCGAATATGCCTTTTGAAATCCTAAGATAGGTTCTCTAGCTTCTCAACGTCATCAAGAAGCTTAAGATTAAGCTTATTAACCCGCTGAATTGTATCTAGCGGGGAGTTAGTGACTAAGCTTGGGATATCCGGAGGGGGTGACGGTGTGAAAATCCTAAGGGGGGACCCTTCTGATTTAAGGGCTTTTTGACGTAAAGGACTAAGAACAACCTCCGGATCTAGCGGATAGATACCCCTAGATTTGAAAGAGGATCTGATAGTTCTTTGGGTAAAAGCTTGCTGCCGAACCCCTTCGATAATCCGGAAGAAATCTCGCTTTTTGCTAGCACTTCCACCCCACATAACAACCTCGTTATTTGTCGTACGAAAGTAATGCTTTAAGCATTGGAAAGCTTCACCATCGAGCGGTTGACAGATATATGTTGTATAGGGTAAGAAATATGCTGGGATAATATTTTCGGCGGTATAAAATTGGGTGAATTCGATAGTTGTATGGGATCTATGATTATCCATTAAAAGAAGCCGAGGCCTCCCCTTTTGCACCCGAGAAATTGTAGCTTCGTGGAAAGAGAAAAGCCATTGGAGAGCTATTTCATCGTCCGTATAACCACTAGGTGTAGGCTTAATTCGAAAATCAGGCGTAGTAATATTTTCATACCACTCCGCTATATGTAGACTACCCTTTGGTAGAAACCATGGTAGCATAACCTAACCATCAGCAGCAATACATTCAATGCCCGTAATCGACTCTGATTGACCACCGGTAGCGATATCATTTGTTGTATGAGACGTAATAACTTTACGTGGCTTTCCTTGGCTAATTCGATAGCCGGTTTCATCCCAATTGTAGATCTCGTGAGGTAGGAATTGGTGCTCTTCTATAACCCGGGATAGGTTATTATACTAAAGGAATAAAGAGCTAAAGTCCTCGCTTTCAATCCTTACTTTTTCCTTGGGTTTTCGAATAAGATATTTGAGCCGAGGGGGCAGCCTTTGGAGGAAGCGGTACGCCCAGTTATGACCAACAACTTAGTCCGAACCCGCGTTTTTTAGAAGACGATTGGCGGACTTTTCCACTAGTTCTGGGGTAGGGGAAGTATATGAATTATCTAGGGATTCGACCTAAGTAATCAATGCCTTTTCTTGAATTGGATTTAGGGTCTTCGTTGGTTTAGCGCGATCGGAATTAGACTGACGACCTCGAGTCCGACCGCGTAGCTAATGATACGGAACATCGAATTCCCGCGCCAATTTAGCGATATTGGGCTTATTTATTGCGTGGAAGGCTTTAAGTGCTGCCTGGATTCGCTCCTCCGTTTGTTTTTTTTGATCTGACATCATGGTGTGGTGTAAAAATGTATGAAATGATGATAAAAAGAGTAGAATTTTGCATCTTGTGGGTAATTTGCATCTAGTGGGGCGCACCAACACAGGGTGTGTGTGTTGGGGGCTTGGCACGATTACTCTAAATCTTAATTTAGTTTTTTCCTTTTAGTCAAATATCGGCATAATGCGTTGTGCTACCCTTTTTCCTTGCGAACCTAGGAGATCCTGTCCGACCCGAATATATTGCTATAGCATAAGAGCAACACGCGTGAAGAGCCCCCGTCTATATTGGTATCTAAGAATTATTAGTTAAATGCAAAGCGCTCGCTAGAAATAAACTTACGACTTGACCATGTTTTAATTGTCCCTTCACCTTTCGAACTCGAAGGATCTCTTATATTTTCTCCTTCAACTTGCTGCTTCCGTTTCCACAGAAAGTGTTTCCGTGAGCCACCCGATTCTTATCGAGATCATTGATCTAGTTTGGTAAGGTTATCAAATTTCTCTTCACAAATAGCTCCCGCCTCGGCCGCCTTGTGCAATTCAACGGCCTCGTTAAAGTTATCTATTGCGCTTGTTTCTTTATAGAGAAGTTCAAGCTTAGTCCCGAGGTTATAGTAGAGCTCCTTCATCAAAAAATAGTTAGGAGCGGTGGCCTTGATCGCTTGGCGAGCTAAGATAATCCCTTCCTAGAGGTTAGGAAGGCCCCCTAATAGTCTATATCGGGTTTCAAGGTGGCTTCCGAGGTAGCTTAGGCACTCTACCCGTAAGTGGTGATCATGATCAGAAGCCTTAAGAGCGTCTCTATATAGCAAAATTGCCTTTTAGAGATCTTCTATCTCTATCAATACTTCGTACCGTAGTCCGAACTTGCGAGCTAGGTTGCTCAAGCGCTCCGCAAGGAAACAGGAGTCTTTAGTAGTCACCTCAACCGCTTAGGCAGAGAGCTGAATTCCCTCGTCGATATCGGTGATATCTTCGGTATAGTCGTACCGTCTTTCAAGCATTCCCCTAAGGTTATCCTAACGCTCTATAAGAGGACGTTTATCGGTAGATATAGCCAGAATTGTAGTACGAGCGAGTTGAATAGCACTATAAAGGTTGGGCAAAAATGCACTACATTTGAATCGACATTCAAATATATCCCTAAAGCGGGAATAGCGCGCTGCAAGGTTAGGATAACGACGAGGTGTCTTTAGAGCTACACGAAAACAAACCTTAATCGCTCGATTAAGGTTATTAATGTCATTTTTCATTTGACCTCGATATTAAAGTAGTCCCGCTAGGCCGTCTAGGCGCGCTATATAGTCGGGATGATCATAAGGAGTATTCTAAACCGCAAGCTAGCAACAATTAATCGCTGCGTTAAGATCATCGACATTTTCAGCTTGCTCGTATCGATCTTTCAGCAGTTTCCAGACCCTATCTAAGCGTTCGGGAAGATTATTATCACCCGTCAGATCTGTAGGTTAATCTCCAGTATGGGAACTGACGTCGAAGGCGTCCAAGTGTGCAAAAAGCTAAGCGCGATTATAAACAGTAACCAGAAACTCATTACTCATTTTTGCCACGTGGGCTTTAGGCTGGGTATTATATAAAGATAAGCTAATGAATAATAGCGATCGAAGAGGGTACTTACAATAACAAGTCTTGGTTCTAAGAGTATTGATAGTAGGAAATTTAAGAACGTGAGATTTCTTTTTAGTCCACTCCCTATCGCGAAGAAGGCTTTAAATATATTGCTGATAGGGGCTAGATTTATAAAAGCATATAGAATAAGGTTTAGGCACTGATTCGATGAAGCCCAACTAAACACACAACAGAGCTAGTAGTCACCCAACCATTATCTTCCTAGTCCTACATATTTATGATCAACGACAGAAAAGTAAATCAATATACTAAAAGTACAAATCAAGTGCTATCTGAGCGGATGATTCACTGAGAACGCAACAAAGAACAAAAAATGAAATGACAACAAATATTAAATGGAGTAGTAAAGTGGCAGCCCATTGGAGTATTCACTTGATACTAGGGGGTAGTCGCTGAAACTACATGGGAGAGAAAATGTTGGCTCCAAATATAGATCTCCAATTCAGTGTGAATTATTACCAATGAAGCGTCCTTTCTTTTCTGACTTGCTTCCTACTCCCAAGCGAGTACTAAGGCATTAGTTCCTTCGCCTTGCAGATCTTCATATACAAGAAAATATGATGGTGTACAGACCGGTTTTCTAGGAATCTAAGAGCTGCAGCGACCAATTCCAAATAATCCATCAACGTCGTCGACTAGGAATAGCAAGCATGCAATATCGATTTAAAAATATCAAAAATTAACCTATACTCCGTGTCGAAGGGTCAAAGCTAGTGTTTATAAATGACGCTGCTCGTGGTTGGCAATGAACTTCTCCTTTGTCATATCCCCACTGTCCACGAGCGCCTTGCTCTTTTCCATCTCCTCTAAGGCTCCTTCATACATATCCATCTCTCTGACTTTCCGCGTCGCAAATTCCTCAAGCTCTTTTGGGCTGTCGAACTCCATCCCACGCCTTATCCACTCAGTAGCCCCCAGATGCGCACGCAGCTGCGTAAAAGGAAAGCTATGTTCGTCGTTAAATCCAGATGAGAGAAGCATATGCAACCACATAGCCCCGGAGGTTTGCGACCACTTGACGAGACTGGAGAGCTCTCTCTCTTCGTGCCCTTGCATCTTCAACTCTTCCTCCTCCAAGATACGTATATAAATCTCTAAGTATCTGAGGTACCGGGACCCAATCTTAGGCAGCTCTTCGCCCTCGCAATCCCACGTTCTGTTAACAGGCCTGTCTTGGAGAAGCCACCACGGTGCCGAGCCAAACAGTTGGGCGGGTCCAATATATGACCATTCAAGGTCCACTAATCCAACGATAGTGAGATCTTCCGTGCCACGGACAATCAGATTTGCCAAGCCGAGATCGTCGCAGATTAGTTTGAACTTGCAACGGTCATACTTTGCGTTGATAAATTCAGGTATCAGACTCTCTAGAACTTTAAACGCGACATATTTGTTTTGAGCATCATAGAAACCAACAGTTGAGTTTGGTTGATGAACAAGCTGCTTCCAATCCTGTCCTATGATATACCGAAAATACTCGGTTGTCGTAGCAAACCCTTTGGTTCGGTCACCTAGATATCATTCGGTTAGTTAGAGCACTATATGAGAGCAATAGGGATAAGAAGGGAAAGGGAGGATGATAATGCGTACCGAAAGTATCGACTCCTCCGTCTTGTAGGATAGTTTGTGCCTTGAATGTTAACGGCCGCGGTGGTGTAGGGCTTTGACTTTCAGTCTGTGGCGATGGCAGGCTGCCGATCCGGTCGAAATCAAGTTTGAAAAGTTGAAGTAGGAAATTCGCTAACTGCCTGTAGATAACCTCAATATCACTATCGCTGATATCGTCCCTCATGACTCTGCTAGGCTCGGCGTTGGGGTCCTGGAGAAGGCTGCTAAGGCTCACACCGTTTATGAAGTCCATTATGATAAAAGGACCTAGACCAAGTCTGTTACTGGCAGCGGGACCCCAAGCCCGGACTGTTGGGACGGGAATGGTAGTCGTGTTGCGGATGAGATTTAGGGCAGACACTTCCATAGCAACCTTCTCGTCTGTGTAGTCTTCACAGACCATCCCAAAACGAGGGAAGCGAACCATCCAGGTCGTGCTGTCACTGAAGACCATCTTCATGCCAGCGTTAAATGCGCCATGGTGAAAGGTACCGTCAAGTCCACAGGGAAGCTTCTCCGGATGAAAAGTTGACACCCACTGGCAAAGACGGCCTGTTATGTGGGCTTCATTCACCTTGTCAACCCAAAGCTGGCCCTGCGCCGTGTGGACGAGATTAAGAAGCGCGTTGGTGTCCATCGTTAAGGCAGGCTTTAATGGTGAGGGATGGGTGCTTGGTAGGTTCCGACTTCGATGAGTAAGCTGGTCGAGAGACAAGCGAGATGGGCGAGTGGGTTATGCCTGGTTTTTATGGTTGGTCGTAAATGAGTTCGCGTGCCTTAGGCGTTACCGCAGCATGTTCTTGGCGCGGCATTTATCGGCGCTGGCTACGAAGACGTTACTGGGCAATTATTAGATGGAATCAATCATAGGAACAACCTTTTGCCAAGACCATTGAGGCCGCCCCACAGCCACCACTCACAGCGTTTGAATGAAGCACTCAAAGCGGGTCGGAATTCATAGAATATATAACACTACGTAACTTCAAACTTTGTTTCAGGCGGCTACAATTCAAATTGAAGGACAACACAGTACATTCAGTAGTAAATATGATCAATTATTTAACTCTTCATTCTCACTATAAATCAAACAAGCTGTTTCTACCTACACCTATTTCTAATGACAGAGAAAATACGTACTAATTATGAGGTAAAATTGATAATAGTATTGTTGACATACCACTAAAAATAAAAAGAACACAAGGCAAATGGATACAAGAGTCCAGAGTCACCGTAGCAATACCCCCTTCACTAGTGGATCTGAATACCCCCAACCTGCGAGCGAAAAAGTCCAAACGGCAACGACGGTAATGACTGATGGGAAGGAAGACCGTAAGTGTAGCGATAGACAGCTTTCTATCCGGAGACGCCGCCCTTCTATTAATTGATAAACGTCAATACTTGGCAGGCTTGTAGACTTCAACTTCTTGGAGGTGAAGGGTTTGGGACCAACAGCAGCAGCAGCAGCATCTGCTTCCTGTTTAGCAGCTCTCGCAGCGGCCTCACATCTCTCTTTCTCCTCTTTGTTCCTTTGACGCTTCTGAACAGAGGAGTTGCCGGTGTCAACCATCTGTCCGACGGCAGCGCTGCCCGAGCTAATGAGCGCGTTGTTGACTTCGCTTCGGGCGTTGGGATCGATGTCAGACATTGTGTTTAAACGTAATGCGGTCGCAAAGCTAAGCTAATGTTGAAGAAAAATAGCTAAGATTTCAGTTGAGGAAGTTGAGATGGATATCTTGTTAAAATGTGCGTCGGTTTGGTGTCTTAAATAGGGTAGGGTCTGGGAAAATGGCAATATGGCAGCAGCTCAGACATGTCCAACAGACCTTGTTCGATGCAGGGACCATGCCCCTTTTCTCGACCTGTCGCGCCTATATGCTAAAGCACCTCGTATTTTGACAGGCATGGTCATAGCGTTGTTTTTCTTCTTCTCTGACTCTGAGTAGCCGACTTCTAAGGTGACAGTTGGCTTGTCGGGAAAGCCGGCCGGTGGGGTACAAAGCCCCCACCCATGGTCTCCAACTTTGCCTTTGCCATGACCTTTCTCATCTGTAACACGGACCAGGGCACCCATGAAGCGCTTGACATGATCAAGATGTCCTATATGATCAAGTGCCTTGTCGAGGGCGGTGTTGATCTCCCCGATGGCATTGGCGTGAATAGTAGAAGCCAGCTTCACTAAAATGAGTTGGTTTTTGATGTCAAAAGAATGGATATATGAATTAAGTGTCGGCGAATCAATGAACTCGGTTGGAATAGAATTGGCGTCAATTGTGAATAGCACAAGACCATCAGCCGATTGGTCACATTTGGATCCTCTGCCACTGCTATGTTTCTGATTTTCTGGGTAGTGGTCGGTGTCTTGTAGAATGTTGCTGTCAAGGTGTTGAATCTTCCTAGAATTCTTGGATTGATTAAAATCTTGAGACCCGCAAGTCAGAGAATCCAGAAGACGATCAAATTCAAGATTGATCATGTTGTGGAGTTGCTGTATTGCCGTATATCTATATCTTGGGATGGATGGAGGCAGACTCTCCAAGAAGTTGCTCCCGTAGAATGGGAGACGTGAAACATTTTCGAGAGACATATCTGTAGATAAAAAGATCCTTGAATGGGGCCAAAGGAGTATATAACAATGGAAAAGATGGAAATTCAGGTGCAGGGGGAGTTGGTGTGATAATGCACGTGTTTTTTCATCATGAGCGCATCAAATCCGGGGAGACCGCCCCCAAAACATCTTTAGGTACTTACCAGTTCAACTCAATTGCGGTTCTGTTTGACGGACATCCGACCCGGAGAGCTTCAGTGGAATATCAACAAGTGCTTGGCATCACCATGAGAGATGAATTCGTCGCTCTACGCCATGGAAAGTGTTCAATCAAGGAAGCTACTTTCTGCTAACTACTGGAAGAAACCCGAGTCATCTACTTGTCCTTCCACTTCGGGCAGAACGCTTCATATTCTCCTTTTACCCTGTCACCGTTCAGTTATCGTTAATGATTTACCGTGAAGCGTGCATTGTATCATCATAGAACTACATATGATAGTTCACCATGAAATCGTTCTTTCATATGATACACAGGAAGAGGGAAGTGAGAGAATTGCTGAATTGTATCGAATAGAAAGAGGAGAGAACTAGGTAAGGTAAACTAAGATTGTACGGATTGGTTTAGGTCTCGCAGTGGCAGTAGAGATATCATGTAACATCCGGCAGGGCATAGGCGAAGCCAAGGTTGTGTAGATTCCAAGGTTGCTCAAGTACGAAAATTAGCTCATTTCTTGGAGAACACGAGCACCCTCCACTGGGCCTGAGGCCATGAGTACGTCCTTAAAAACCGTCTCCCTTTGTAATTCCATCATCAAACTTCTCGCATGAGTTTCGTCTCTCGCTAGGAACGCGCATGTTGACCCCGAGCCACTCATGAGACTCGCAACCGCACCAGCAGCCTTTCCAGCGTGCAAGGCAATTTCAATATCTGGCAGGAGCTCTGTGGATGGGCCTTCGAGGTCATTGACAAGCTGAGATATCAGATGCTGTGGATGATGGGTCCCCCAAGGAACTTCAATGCAATTCTGGCGGTTTTCCAAGTAAACCTTCCCGGCAGACGGAGATCTAGCCAATATGTGATCGAATCTCTCAAACACCGATTTTGTCGACAGACCCGCAGCAGGCACACCTAGCACCCAGTTCCATGTATAATTACTCGTCTGCAGGCTCACGATTGGCTTCTTATGTCCCAGTCCCAGGGCCATCATGCCTTTTATGAAAAACGGTACATCTTCTCCTAGATTTGCGCCCAATGCCATAAGATCGTCGTCGCAAACATTCAGTTCCAAGAGCATATTACAGCCGACGAGGGCGGCCGCCGCGTCTGCACTTCCACCCCCCAACCCGGCTTGTGTGGGTATTGCCTTGATTAGGTCAAAATGCACATGCGGTTCAAAGCCAACATGGTGTGCGAGCGCTCGCGCTGCTCTGAGGACCAGGTTGCGACCGTCTGTTGGGATTCGCTCACTCTCCGTCCCGGTTACAGTAATTGTGGGACCTGCAGGGTTGTGTGAGATGTGCAAGGTGTCGTAGATCGATATCGCCTGGTAGACTAGTGTGATATCGTGATATCCATCTTCTCGGAGAGGCCCGACTCGGAGCTGCGGGTTGAGCTTTGCGGGGACTTGGAGGGAAATTGATCGTGGGGTGATAGTCATTGGCTCTTTGTGTTTAAATTTTCAAGGTTGAATATAGGATGACTGGGATAGCTTAGCAAAATAATTCATAAGAGTATGAGAAAGGGAAGGTGCTCACGCGACAGAGCGAAGGAATCGATCAGATCTCGGGGGAAGTGCAGATCGTGACGCGGGTGCAGATCTTGGAGGGGCATGTCGATAGCTATTTTTGCATCTACCTACGGACGCACCATTTGAAATTTTACATAATGACTACATTAGCAGAAAAACCAATGATCGGCATTGTTATACCAGCTGCTGGGCGTGGCACACGTGCAGGTCAAGGCTGCCAAAAGGCCTATCGCCGAATTGGGGGCGATACGGTGCTCAATCGTGTTCTGAAGCTGTTCCGATCATGGAATGCCAATTGCCCGATTGTCATTGTTCATCATTCGGATGATACATCTTTACTAGAAGCTTCCATAGACCGTGACTCTAACATTCACACCACCACGGGAGGCGTCGAACGACAAGCATCCGTCCTACAGGGCTTACGCTTCCTCTCTTCTCTCCCGAACACCCCTTCGCACGTCTTCATTCATGACGCAGCGCGTCCATTCGCATCCCATCGTCTACTCAATGATGTTTTGGAATCCCTTATCAAGGACCCCTCAACAGGCGTGATCCCCGCTATCGCAGTGTCCGACACGCTCAAAAGGATCGACTCAAACGGCCTGATTACAGCAACAGTTCCACGCGATGGCCTTTTCCGCGCCCAAACCCCACAGGCATTCAAATTACAGACAATCCTTCTTTTCCACGAAACGGCAGCTACTTCTGCTACATTGTACACGGATGACGCCTCACTCTTGGAGGAAGCGGGACTGCCTGTTCGCATCGTACAAGGCGATTCCCAGAATATTAAATTGACCTACTCTTCTGATTTCGAAGAAGGTGAAAGACTCCTACGATTCAACAACCCCAAACCCACCTCGGTACCCGACGTTCGAGTTGGTCACGGGTATGACACGCATCGTCTTGTCCCTGGAGAGGAGATCACACTCTGTGGTGTCAAGATCCCGCACACTTCCACACTCCTCGGGCACTCCGACGCAGATGTCGGACTACACGCTTTGACAAATGCATTTCTCGGAACGATTTCTGCCGCGGATATTGGAAGCCATTTCTCGCCGAAGGATGCTAGGTGGAAGGGAGCTTCGTCTGATCAGTTCCTTAGACATGCGGCTCAACTTGTCAGAGAGGCCAGTGGTGTTATTACGCATTGTGATGTGAGCTTCGTGTGTGAGAAGCCACGGATTAGTAATCACCGTGATGCTATGCGGGAATCTGTTGCTCGTATTGTGGGGTTGGATACGAGTCGCGTTTCGGTTAAGGCGGGGACGAATGAACGTAACGGGTTTGTGGGGCGTGAGGAAGGGATCGTTGCTTTCGCTACAGCTACGGCTGTTTTTCCTGTGTTGTGAAGAGAATTTTGATTTGGTTTGACTTAAATAAAGCTAGTGCCCATATACCATATCAAGTCAAAATACGTAAGCTGAAGAATCATGGCGTACAGCTGAGATCTACATCCCGGCGGTGTGGTACCTGTCCACTATCTTCAGATCACTTCCTTGTTTGATTGACTAGTAATATATGAACAGCTCTCATTGGACAAGAAAGAAAAGCTAATGGGTCTTATCAAGAACAGGATCGATTACGTGTCGATCTTGCAGCGAGGGGTCAATATCGACACGCGATCAAGGCTATCAGAATAAAAACACCAACCAGCATACCTTCAGACTCTCCCAGAATGAAGATCTGTGTCTTTCAATCATGTTTCGAAGAACTCCAAGCTTCAGTCGGCGAGTCACAAAAGCTACACATGAATCCTGGCCAACACATCACCCAGCACAAGATATCCCACAACACCATCCACAAAGCCACAGCGAAAGCCCAAATAGATGTCGCAGTCAGCGAAGGCCATGACTTTTATTTGAATTTCATGTGGGGAACACATGACGACTCACTAGCTGGCATCGACGCAATTCGATACTTTGAGTCGCTCAATCTGCCCAGTGCGGGTATCCAAAGCTCCGAGCGCGAACAGTCAAAATGGGACTTCTTTGCAGAGGCAAAACGCGCCGGAAGTCCTCTCATTCCAGGGACGACGAACTTCCCTTTATTCGTTAAGCCTGCGTCGAGCTATGGGAGTATGTTCATTGATGAGCATTCTTTGTGTCAGAATGAAGAGGAGTTGGATCGCTGTATTCAGAGATTGAATAAGTTGATGCGTTCGGTGCGCGTCTTACGTGCGCAAGCGCTTGGATACGCGGATCCAGACCAATATGCTGATGCTCGGGAGGCTGAAGGGAGGGATAGTTCGGATCTTGTCGTGCAGGAATTCATCGACGGAGAGGAATACTCTGTTGTGGTCATTGCTATGGGGAAGAATCCCTTTCCTCTCATTCCGCAACGTGCGAAATACAAAAAACTTTCCGGTGAGGGTCGGTTCTTGACTTTGGATTTGAAGTTTGACGAGGCGTCTGGATATGAGCTGCTGAACGAAAACGACGACCCGCGGCTCTGGGAGCACTTGCAAGCTACGGCCATTGAGGCTTTCACGACGAACAAAATGTATACGAATTACATGGGCTGTGATGTTGATATGCGCATTGGTCGGGATGGGAGGGCCTATGTCATTGAAGTTGATCCGCTTCCTGTTTTCTTTTATCCTATTGGATCCCAGCTTGAGGATACAGATATTCAGCGGGGATTTCCTGGGAGTTACCGGGCGGTTGTCAACACTTATATCACCAATTACTTCCTCGAGCATCCTGGCAAGCGCGGGGATCATTTTATTCAAGTGGCAAACTTCTATGATTCCCTGGCTCAATCTTATGCTGGCCGGGTTTCAAAGACCGACACTGCCAGTCATGTCATGACGAGGTCTTATCAAGGCACTGCCCTTGATCTTGGATGTGGACCTGGAACTGTCGGCTACTATCTGAAATCGCATGCCGAGAATAAGATCACGGAAATGGTGGGAGTGGATATATCCAAGAAATCGTTGAATATCTGCCACCACAACAATCTGTATACTGAACTTGTTCATAAACGGATGGAAGTATACCTGGCAGAAAGGACACAAATGGTAGACCACATATTCTGTATGTCGGCACTGCAGCATCTTTCCATGGAGGAGCTTGACTTTGTACTTGCCCGGTGTTTCCAACTTGCGAAGCAGTCTATCACATTGATGATTGGCGCAATCGGAGTGGGCCCCGATAGCCCCCTTGACCAGATGGACGAGACCAAAGCGTTCTTGACAGATCATTCCGAAAGCCTGAGAACTTTCAAAATTCCGCATGGATGGTCTGCCTTGCCAATTTGTTGTCCGGATAGTCAAGATTTGCACTTCCGGTTCCAGCGAAAGGGGTGATAGGATATGAATGATGCTCAAAGTTTTGTATTGTGTGTATTCTAAGAGGCAAATGAATGCCACCAATCTCAAGAGTCCAAATTTCAGCGGCATTAGGAACCCCAGAACTGCCACAGGGGATATCTCGTAAGGAGATATCGCAAAGAAAGCTTCAGAGATGTTGCCAAGCGCCCCCAAACGGGCTGCGCTACATTCCACTGTAGTTTGCCTAGATCTTACGTACAAAAGGAAAATGGATATTGGACTAGCGTCGGGCAGCGCAGCTAGTGGAGAAAGTGTTGAGTGACTCAAATATGGTAGTGATTCTATACAAAGCCAATACGACAGTTAGAAGTAGCGGGGCGTCATTCTAGCAGCAGCACGGAAGATGATACCCAGTATCTATTCACGCACCCGGTATAGATTCCAAATGGTCGTTGAAACCCTGGGCAGGAAGAGCAGATGCTCTCCTACCGTCTCGGTGGTTGAATAGTCAAACCGTGCAAGTCGCAGCTCCACCTTGTACATTTCCTTAGAGAAAAAGAGCGCTAATCTACGTATTTCACAGGGGATCCGCGCACGCAAGTGACCTGCGCTGAGCGTTATTACCCACTAATTTTACTTTTAGCCTCTTAGCCTTCATGTATTCATATTGATCACCTGCTACAATTATTCAGTCAAAACACTATACGGAGTACTCCGTAGTAAATTCGATATATGCTACACTTATATCTCCACAACCAAAGTTCTTTCATGAATATATTCATTGTCAATAGCCATTGATAAAGATGTTAAGTAGTATATATCACTTTCGAATAGTTTAAAATCTTACATTGTTATGGTATCGAAAATTCTTACATCTCTAAATCTTTATATACATCTCAGTTATGAGTTCCTGAAATTTCCTACAACTCCCAAAAGTCGCAAGATATCATATAAAAAGCATCAATGTATAGCAAAAAGTTCATATAGGCAAGCACTGTTGAGATATCTAGCTGTAATCTATCGCATTTACTATGGCTATCGGCCTGCACAGCTCGGATGTGAAATATGTTATAAAGAAAGAGGTTATCAGCTAGAGTAGAGCTGAGAGAGGATCTAGATCCATCCATTTGCAGCCCGACTAGCTCTCGTGTGGACGAATAAATTTACTGAGAGGCAGAGTGCTGAAGCCTCATATCCCACGGAATTTGTTAGATTCGGAAAATCTAGCCCAAATTATTGTGACCTGCGGCGAGACATAGGGTATAGTCTCGCGATATCGCTGAAGATCGAGATAAAAATTGTTACCTCATTTGTTATGAGCATAGATCGGCAGTGAAATCAATATCTCTGCTTCCTAGGCCTTGTGGTGATCTATCTGGTCACATCCGTTTTTGACTATTTCCAGCCACGACCTCTTTCGAGGGCCAATTACCGACAGGAACGTGTGGCGGCACGGCTATTGCTAATATTTGAACTCGGAATGTCAGGCTTACTACATTCCACTTTTTAGTCTTTACCTATCGTAGATTAATGTCATTCAAGGCTCGACCAGGCCACTAAGAAAAGAAGTGCATCGCTTCACGTAAATCTTATTTATCGATTAAAGTTCCATTTCAAACTAGAGTTATCCTCAAGGAGAATCATTTAAAAACGGTGATGCTCTAAATGTTCCTGCCGAGTCTAGACGTAGGCCGCCACCGCGGACACCGCACTCCCTCGGACACCGCTCACTTGGCCGTTCAGCAGCCTCGTTATTCTCTCACAACCTCGCCACGGGTCCATACACATTCCATTTGCCGTTATTATATATAAACGCCCTGTTCCACAAAATCTACTCTGGCAGTTGAAATTGATATGCAGCCGAATCCCTCACGCTTGGGCCGTGAAGTAGTGGATCGTCTAGATCAACAAGGGGCGAGTGGGAACTACAGGAGGATACGTACCATCGTCGACATCAGCCTATTTTGTATACAGGGACGTAGCAAGTTTAGATCTAGTTCAGAGTGCAGCAAAAGATAATAAACAAGATTTATATCAACTTCATTGAACAATTCTTCTATATCGACGGTCTAGATAGAGTGGCCCCAAACAAGTGGCTGATGGAAGGACCAATAGCCGACTGAGGTCGGATGCAGTGCATCGGTTCAGAATTCAAACTAAAAATGTACAAACTAGGGCACCGGAATGTGGAGGTCCCCCGCAATAGTTTCCCCAGAAAACTTTAGGGAAAAACTTTACTCGCGGGCAGATGATATAAAAGAGCGTCCCCTGGGTATCAGTGGCAAGCACAATCAGCTCCAATCTTTGAATCAAACACTACCCAACTATAATCGGAGCCCCTTCCCGTGATAGCATACAAGATGGGTCTAGGTATCATTCAAGTGAATGAGGACCATGCACCTGGAACTTTCCAGATGGATGGTTCCTCCTCAAACCTCACTACCCAGATGAAATATGGCACTGGAAAGGTAATTCTACAAACAGGAACCGTGAAAACAAACAAGTCGTGCTAACAGGAGTAGCATTCAACCGTTGTTCTAGTTCCCCAGCCTTCCAACAGCCCAAATGACCCTTTGGTAGGTGGCTCCTTGTAGTGTGATAGACCTACAAATCTCACACTTTGCATAGAACTGGCCACAATGGAAGAAGAACCTGATATATGTTGTCTTATTTTTTAACTCCATCATTTTCTCCTCCATTCCGCCGCCCGTGATTGCTCCATCTATGGTCTTGATGTCCATGGCCCTGAAGCGATCTATCAAGGATATCACAATGCTTACCGCATATCAACTGCTTGCGACTGCTTGTTACGGGTATGTCTCGCATGTATCTTGATATCAACGTTAAGCTAACACATATTTGTATATAGACCAGTCGGATCCGCTCTTGCACACAAATATGGGAAACGACCACAATTTATCTTTGCCGCCATCATGGGTTTTGTTGGAACACTTATCTGCTGCAATACCACAGAGAACTATGGTGCTCTGTTAGCAGGACGGATTATCCAGGGCTTTGGCTCCGCGGTGTTTGAGAGTTTAACTGTTGCAGTTATGGGTGATATGTGAGTCAATCCACCCTCTGTTTGTCTTGCGCCGCTGACTGGGAATATCATAGGTTCTTCGTCCACGAACGATCTCTCCGGACCGGTCTGCTTGTGATGACATGGACATGCATTATCTCTTTAGTCTCGATCCTCGGTGGTACGATCGCTGAGCATCTTGGCTGGAGATATGTGTTCATCATCCATCTGCCTTTGACTGTTATTGGATTGGTCTCAGTTGTCTTCCTTCTTCCAGAGACCCAATGGAAGGGTACCCGACCCGATATCTTTTCTCCCGAGGCAATGGCTCAGGCGGACGAAAAAGAGATGACAAAAACCAGTCATGGACACGAGGAAAATTTGACGGAGCAGTCGGAGCGCGAGTTTGCGGAGACGAAGAAGACATATTTCCAAGAACTTGCACTCTTTAGTGGAACGCACACGGATGCCAACGTGCTGCGACTGGTCTTCGCTCCATTCGCCGTTATCATCAACCCCGCGGTGATCTGGGTGGGTAATTCTTGCCTTCCTGGAGTGTGCCTTGCTAACCAGATTTATTAGTCAATTGCTGTGGGAGGTGCTTGCATTGTTAGTCCTTCTCCTTTCTTTACATATCTGCAAACATCTTGACTAACCAAATGATATAGGGTTTTTATGTGGCTGTCTCCTACATTCTCGCCCAAATTTGGTCAGCTCCTCCCTACTTGCTGAATGCCAGTCAAAATGGTACTTTCTATGTTGGTGGTAAGTTTTCGTCACTTTGTACAGTCCGGAAGAGTAGAGAAAGGTTTAGCTAATCTTAACCTGTAGCATTAATCGGAGGCGTGATCAGCAGCATAGGCGGCCCATGGCTAGGGGATTCGATCGCCAAGAAGCTGACAGAATGGAACAAAGGAACATATGAGCCTGAATTCCGCATTCCCATGATGGCCCTTTCTGCTTTGTTCTGTGGCATCGGATGGTTCGTCTTCATGTGGGATCTTGACAACCCGACTCCCAATGGTTATTATCTTGGTGCGTTCTGCCATGGTTGTTTGTGCTGTGGTACAACCATCGGTATGACATTTGCCAACCTTTACATTCTGTGAGTATACGCCTTTCTCCTATGAATCTCATGTACTTGACTGATAACGGTTGGGAACAGTGACGCCTTCCGGGAAAATTCCACAGAGATCTTCATTCTCTTGATGACAGCCAAGAACTTCATTTTCTATGGCTTCTCCCAAGTTATCAATACCTGGGCAGAGGAAAAGGGCCCCAGTGACGTCCTGAAGACTTTCGGAATTATTACAATGTGTCTGATTGGTACATCACCTATCTTGTGTAAGTTTGACCAGCCTTTCTCCACTTGCGACGAACAATTCACTAATAGTCGATATAGACATGTTTGGCAAGATCAACCGTTCTTTCATGTACAAGAGCGGATTAATGAGCATGTTGACAGGGTACAAACACTAATGATGGTGGATTGGCCTATTTGGATCATCTGAGGATGCGGACTAGTGACAAGGCTGTCATACAGATAATTCCACAGCATGCCTGTAGTATAGTGGAGGATTCGCCTCTATACACGAAATATATATGTTGAAATGAAGAATCTGAATTGCACTAATAATTGCTCTTATAAAAATACCGAGTTCATTATACTGCATAAATGTAGCTAATAGTTGCCTTTCAATTTGAAAGCCCGGAGATATACTGTATTGTTTGGCATTTCACTAACTTGGCTGTACCACCCACTTTGACTCTGATCAGAGTGAATCTATGACCATAACACACTGTCCAACACCAATTCACTACCGATTTAATGCAGTCCCAACAACGCGGAATTTATTAAAGGGGTATCCCTTCCAAGGCGACTTACTAACGGATCCCGTCTTCAGATCATCAGCGGGGCGTGGGGAGCATGTAGGGTAGCGGTCACCGAACATCTCCAGTGCGAACTCCGTGTTTACTTCCCCAATCCTGTGACATGAAGTCATCTATATATGTAAGTTAATCGTTAATGACTTATTTTTCATGATCTTCTTTTATTAGAGGTTGCATCCTTCCCCATCCTCCCCCTTTCTTTCTATCCGTGGAGCCGAATCATTTGTCTTAGTACTTTTGTTTTACCCCGGACTATGGATTCCTCTATGAAGAAACAGGCCCTGAGCCTGCTCTCCCTGCCTGTACTGGGATTCGCTTTGGCTGGGTTGATCGTCACCAAAATCATTTATGCATTCTTTTTCCACCCTCTACGCCACATTCCAGGCCCGGCGCTCGCAAAAGTAACTGATATCTGGCACCTATATCATTGCTGGGGTGGAAAACGGCACCATGTCTTGGTCGCACTTCACAAAAAATATGGTATGAACCTCACCTGATGCAAAGTCGAACTTTCTGGTAGCTGACGCAAAGAAAAGGTCCTTATGTTCGAGTCGGACCTAACATGGTTTCAACCAATTCCTCGAGTGCAATTCCCGCGATTTATGCTGCAGGAGCACCGGCCCTGAAGTCTCCTTTTTACGGAGCGTTTGCGCCGGGAATGCCCAGTAGCTTCACGACCAATGACAAGCTGTACAGAAATAAGAAGCAAATTTTGTCGGCAGCGTTTGCACCTCGCAAGTTGGAATCCATGGAACCTTTGATCCGTCAGCACATCGATACATTCTGTGAGACAATTGCAACAGCTGGAAAGGTTGATATTGCAGTGATGCTGGGCTCCCTTTCCATCGATGTTCTGTCTGATTTATGCTTCGGAAAATGTTTCAATACCATGAACAATGTGCAGGAGAGAGATCGCATTTTGGAGGCTATGGAAAAGTCCGTCGAATTGGTCATTAGAGTAAGCACACCACAGCTTCAGCCGCGAGCCCACAAGCTAACTTCTCTTCAGGAAGGAACTATGCACAAATGGCCACGTGCTGTTTGGAAGGTTCTTCACTCAAAAGAAAAGGTGATGAAGCGAGGCTACGTCTACCAGGTTTGTTTATCTTGCTCCCGTCTCCATTCGTTGATATTAACCATACCCCGAATAAAGAAAGCAGCCGAAGCCATGATGGAACAAATGAACAGAAAATCCGAACGGGAAGATTTCTTCACAAATATTCTTCAGGCTCGTCACCCGGAAACTGGACTGCCATACCCCAAGCCGGAACTGATGGGTGAAGCAATTCTTCTACTGTGAGTTCACCTTTCCCATGTCCCCAGCTCCGTTTTACTCAGACTAATGAACCCCATGTATAGTGTCGCCGGATCCGATACCACCTCTACCGCATTGACCGTCATCCTCTGGCACCTACTGGCGAACCCAAAGACGATGGAGAAGTTGACAGCTGAAATTCGTGGCAATTTCAAGTCCACAGACGAGATCAAGTACCAGACACTCCAGGGACTCCCATATTTGCACTCGGTCATTGAGGAAGGTTTGAGAATCTGCCCCCCCAATCCCGGTTTGATTCCACGCATGGTTGTCGACCGAGCCCCAGGCCATCTCGCCATTGACGGCCGTATTTTCCCTCCTGGCGTAAGAACATCCCCAGCCTCCCCCACCATTCTTGCAATACAAGCTTCATCTGCTAACATGCAATTTTCGATTTTAGACTGAAATTGGTGTTTGTAACATGTCACTTCACCACAACCCTCTGTACTTCGATGATCCGGATAACTTCATTCCGGAACGTTGGATGCCGGACTCCAATATCAAGTGTGACAAGGCTGCCTTCTCTCCATTTTCCTATGGTCCTCGTTCATGCCTTGGCCGAAAGTAAGTTTTTGAAACTTTTCCATTCCTCCTTCTGTTTTTCTTTTGATGCTAATATTGTTCGAATTTAGCATGGCATACATGGAAATGAGCTTGACCCTGGCTCTCCTCGTTTTCCGTGTGAAGCTATCGTTCGGAGACCATGCTAAGGAGATGAACGCTGGATTTGATGTCGAAGATGCTTTTGTTGCTATCAAGCCATCAGTTCCAGTTCGGGTTACCAGAGCCTAAAGCGCCGAGACTCTGTGGTGTCCTTTTGGAAGTTATTATTTGTCTATTTTCCCGGGGTGGGTAGTGTATTCGCAAGGGTAGGGACGCCCCAAGTCCACTGCCAAACATATCGTTGGAGCTCCCGCATCGTGTTGTCAGTCTGTCACAGGCTACAGCTGTGTTGGAACCCAATCTGTACATAAATACTGGACCTACGACTCATACGAACTCAGAGCAACATGATATCGGGCGTTCTGTTATGGCTTTTTTGGTCGATTCAGCGCGATCTAGTGTGTTCAGAAACTGCTTGCTTTGTGAAATAACCGTTGCGTTTTTCTTTCTCCTTTTATCCTTTCTTTTGAGATATGTATATTAACAAATGAATACACATCACCCCAACTTCATGGCTAAGAGTTCCCACGACATGTAGGCTAACTTCGACTAACTTCGCCACTATCTACATTTTTCTCCAAATTCAAATTGTATCTCCGCTCAAACTTTCACACATTGACATCAGGGAATTGGAGAATACCTAGTTGTATTCATAGTATTCATATAAGAAACCAAGACCTTATCATATTGGATACATAACTAGAACCGTCCACAGGGTCCCCCCAAATTTGTAATCACTTCCTATCGAAGAGGGGAAATAAACTATTTCCCCAGGCGGACCCCGATGCGGAGGATTTCCGAATGTCCAAACATAATTTGAATAATTGAATGCTGAGGAATCATGGATATAACGGAAGTTCGGTGTTAAGCGCGGACCCCGCGAAACCCGCCTCTCCCAAGCCGAGACATTCTGTTAGCGGAGTCCGAAATAGTTTGGCATTCTATATATCATAATGTCTATTTCTCTGCCAAAATCATCGCAGTTTAATTAGACAATTTGAATATTTACAATGGCTTCTACTACTTTCGTGGACGGCAAGCCGACCAACATCGAGACTCGTCTCTTTATCAATGGAGAGGTACGTTGGTTATCGTTGCACATTAAAAGAATATGTCTCACACATACCTAGTTCGTCGAGTCGTCGGATAAGAAGACCTTTAGTATTTACACTCCCTCAACTCATGAGCTGGTCGCAGAAGGTGAGAATTTGATTAGAAACCCACCTCTAACCCTATATGGAAAACCGTATTTCTGACACACACAAAAGTCTACGAGGCCACTGTCGAGGACACCAACAGAGCAGTAGCTATCGCCAAAGAAGTGCAGCCAGCATGGGCCGCATTGTCCCCAGCTCAACGTGCTGCACCCCTGAAGAAGCTGGCCGCCCTCCTGCGTCAGAACAAGGATGAGTTTGCTTATCTCGAGGCTGTTTCTATGGGCCGACCCGTTGGTGGCTACATCGATAACATCATTGCTGCTAACAAGTTCGAATCTTTCGCTGAAGCTGGATATACTGGCAAGGGTGTCTCAAGCTTGAATACCCCCGGGTTTGTGAACATGACACTCCGTCAGCCCTTTGGTGTGGTAGCGGCAATCATTCCCTGGAATGTGCCCCTGGTCACTCTTGCTGGCAAGGTTGCTCCTGCTCTTATTACCGGAAACACTGTTGTTCTCAAGAGCAGTGAAAAGGCCCCTTTGACCGTAAGTTCATCACCAGAACCGATAACCCCGGTTTCAAACCCCTGATTTCATAATAACATGTTATAGTCTCTCAAACTTGCTCAGCTCTCGATCGAAGCCGGCTTCCCTCCCGGAGTACTCAATATCATTTCCGGACACGGCCAAATCAGTGGTGCAACCCTATCGGCACACATGGATGTCCGCGCAATCTCCTTCACCGGCTCCACCAGAGCTGGTAGCATGATTCAGACTGCTGCCGCACAATCGAACATGAAGAACGTCATTTTGGAGCTTGGTGGCAAGTCACCCGCTGTTATCTTCGAGGATGCCGATTTGGAATCAGCAGCGGCCAAGACTGCCAACAGTATTCAGTGGAACAGTGGTCAGGTTTGCATGGCCAACTCACGAATTTACGTCCAAGACACTATCGCCGAAAAGTTCCTCAAGCTTTTCAACACCGCCTTCAGTTCGATTCACCAAGGTGACCCCCTCAACCCTACCACAAACCACGGCCCAATGGCCGATAAGATTCAGTTCGAGGCTGTTCGGAGATATATTGCTTTGGGTAAAGAGTCTGGCACTCTCGCTCTTGGTGGTGGTTCAAAGGACGGATTCGTGGAGCCTACCATCTTCACCAACGTCGCACAGGATGCCAAGATCATGCAGGAGGAGATCTTCGGCCCTGTCGTGAACATCTGTATCTTCCACACCGAGGAAGAGGCACTTACCAAGGCCAACGATACCGAATACGGTCTCTACGCCGCAGTTTTCACAAAGGATATTAACCGGGCCATGCGATTCGCCAAGGGACTGGAAGCTGGAACTGTCGGTGTCAACTGCACATCCCCAGTTACTGGCCACGATCTCTCCTTCGGAGGATGGAAGTCCAGTGGAGTAGGCCGAGAGGGTCTACTTGAGAGCATCAACGCCTTCTTAGAACACAAGTCAGTCCTCATCCAGATAGAATAGTTTATTTGAATGACAAAGCCCAGTGCTGTTATTCAAAGCCTTGTTTGTTATTCTACAGTAGCAAATATAATGGCTATTGAAAATTCATAATTCCCTTTCCTAATTCTTGCTCATCCGATAATCTCGTCTCGCCCATTTTATTACAACATACGCATCCTGCAGAATTCGTACAACTATATATCGGCGCATACGGGCCCCGATTTCCCCCTACCTCTTTTCCGGCAATCTAGGCCATCAGTCGACTCCGTTTGCTACACTACTCCGTACTATTTCGACGTATATGCTCTCATGCCTCTCGTCCCTACGCCACTTGATCTCACACGGACCACATTCCTTTCGGAAAACACGGCAACAATAAGCTTCTCGCGCGTTTCATCTGACATTTACGCCTCTTGATCTCTCTCATTCAGCCCCCATCGTTTTCGGCAAAAACGGCAAAAAATAAGTCTCCCATGCCTTTCATCTCATGCCTACGCTTGAATTCACATAGCCCCCATCACGTTCGGCAAACACGGCACGAAATAATCTACCTGCGGTTTCCGTCCTTCGGTATTCACCCACTCCTACACTACCGGCTTCCGCACTTCCATACTATTCATTCGAATTTCGATACCAGTAACTACCCCGCTACCCCGCTATCATCAAATCAAGATAAGATCATTTGGGGGTTTCAAAGTTTATAGCCCGGCTAGAATATGTGTGAGACTTGCCGAAAAAACCAAAACTGGTATAGGCTGAGAGCCCAGTTTTAAATCTTCACGAATTACTCCGTAGAAGTTTCAATCGGCTTGATGATCCCGTTTGTAATTGATGGGGAAATGTTTACTTGGAGTAGGCCTGGATAAATCGCCTGTCTCATTTTCGGAGACCGCACCCGCAGTTTATTTTTGTGGGGTACAAGAACTAACCATATCCCAACTAACCGTCTTAGGGGTCGGGATCACGGAGTTTTAAAGCCGATATCTCTTAGCTAAGGATTCATTATAACTATTTAATGTTTGGCATTCCATTAGTTTTGGTCTTGACTATCCTATCCCTATCCAACTACAACATACTGCCATTGCTCTATTCACATCATGACTTTCAAAGGTACCGTCGCTGTAGAGGAGGCGGTCATTGACCCGGCCACCACTTGGATTCTCAGTGAATCTCAGCACGTCCTGACCCCAGGCGATGGTGGTGACGCCGCAGTGGAAGCCCACAAGCACCGCTTGCTGGATATCGACGGACGACTGGCTTCCATGGACGCTGAAGGTGTCCAGTATATGCTGCTCTCATTGACCGCACCTGGAACCCAGGGAATCGCGGACCAGCAGCTATCAGAGAAGACTGCCACTGGATTCAACAACTGGCTCGCTGGCGAGGTCGCCAAGAAGCCCACT
The DNA here is from genome assembly GCF_028827145.1 of Penicillium concentricum. Classification (NCBI taxonomy): domain Eukaryota; kingdom Fungi; phylum Ascomycota; class Eurotiomycetes; order Eurotiales; family Aspergillaceae; genus Penicillium; species Penicillium concentricum. The sequence continues at coordinate 4,491,170 of NW_026622754.1, read as the reverse complement.
CGTTTTGGTGGAATGGCAGCTGTCTCAATGCACGACCCTGTCCAGGCCGCCGGCGAATTGAAGAGAGCCGTTAAGGAACTCGGATTCTTTGGAGGACTGATCAACGATTTCCAAAGCACCACTAAGGCCGAGAAGCAACTATACTATGATTCGCCCGCCTACGATCCTTTCTGGAAGATGGCCGAGGAGCTCGACGTCCCGATTTACTTGCACCCCCGTTACCCGGAACTCGCTGATCTGCAGCCCGATACGAAATACGGATCCCGTCTACACATGCTTGGCGCAGGCGTTCAATTCCACTTGGATCTGTCTTTCCACATCTACGCCCTATGCTCGTCTGGTGTCTTTGACCGCTTCCCTAAATTGAAGGTTGTTGCCGGTCACCTCGGTGAAAACATTCCTTTCAACCTGTGGAGAGCCTCGCACTGGTACAATAAGCCTAGCAAGAAGGCCACCCGGCCTTCGCTGCACGATTACAGCTACTACTTCCACAACAATGTCTTCATCACTACATCTGGCAACTTCAACACTCGTGGATTGGAATTCTGCATCAATGAGCTTGGAGTTGAGAGATGCTTGTACTCGATCGGTACGTAATTTATTCAAGTCTTCCGCGCAAACATGCTAACCATTGTTTAGATACCCCATATGATCAGGTCAAGGAGGCCCAGGAATGGTGGCGCACGGTAGAATTGAAGGACAACCAGAAGGAATTGGTTGGCAGAGAGAATGCCATTCGTCTGTTCAAGCTGCCGATCGAGATCTAAAGCTAGAATCTTTTTTTATTCAAATGAAAGTTTCTTTACACATTTGATCTTATTGTTCCGGCTGGGAGATCTAAGCTTAGTAATTCTTGAGATCCAGGATCCCGTTATGCATGCGCGATGCATGAAAGCACCTATATAAACAATATTAAATTGTCAACTAGTCTGGATATGCAGGCCTTTACCCGAATCACTGCAGACCAGTAGGATACTATTTCCTTCTGAATTTACCTGTGTGTGGCATCGACAGTTTGATATATAACTCTGTATTCCATATTTTTCAAGGCAGAGGAGATCTCCTACTTTATCGTCAATGGCAATGTTTCTATGTTAAAGGCTGGGAAGTTTGAATTGGAAGTGAATGTAAATTTCTATATGTTTGGATAAGCTCAAAGCTTAGCGCTTTGCGTGGGCGATCAAGAAATCAAGACCAGCACGAATAGGAGCAAACTCGGGCTCATCAACCTCAACTCCAACATCAAAGCCGTGAGACTTGCCCTCGGGGAGTAAAATTCCAGTCTCAACACCGAGGCTTTCAAGCTTCTCCTTGGCTTGGATACTAAACTTGGGGATGACCATACCATCTGCATCTCCGTGGATGAAGAATGTAGGGGGGAACTTCTCGGTGAAGGAGTTGACGGGATCAATACGCTTGTAATCACCATCCTTGACGATGGCCTTGAGCTGTGTGCCATCCTTCAAACTAACGAACAACCATGCGTTTCTCGGGATGGAAAGGTCAGGACGAGGCAAACCTTTACTCTTGGGCTTATCACTGGTGTTGGTCGCGCGTTCGAGGGAAAGCATCGTGGTGGAGCATACTGGCTCGTCAAAAACCTGGTTGATGAATTGCTCGGGAAGTGCTGGGATCATGGCAAGAGCGGGCAAAGGCTCGAACCAGAAAGGATCAGTTGTGTACTTGACACCGTAGAAATCAAGAATGGCAAGTGGGGGATCAGCGAGAGCACCCTACAAATAATAGTTGAGTTAGGACAATGAATCTGATATCAAGAAAAAGAAATTAAAAGATTTTAAACTTACCGTGTGCAAAGCCAAGTTACCACCGGCAGAGTGTCCGAATACGACGGTGCGGGAAGGATCCACTTCAAGTGCCGCATCATTCTTCAACAGACCGGGAAGAGCCTCCTTGCACCATGCGTAAACATCCTTCGCATCTTGGATAGGTCCATCGTACAAAGAGACCTGGGGGCATAGTCGGTAATCGGCCGAGACAACAACGAACCCGGCGTTGGCCAAATATTCTATTTGCTCCATGGGCAACATAAGTCTGGAGCCGACGACGAAGCCACCACCGTGAAAGGCGAGAGCGATGCCGAGTGGCGCATCGGCCTTTGACTTAGCCCAATGGGCTGTAGCGTAGACCTTTTCAGCCTCGCCGAAGGTCTTGAATGCGTAGTCTCGTGAATCCATGATATAAAGAGTAAAATATGTAAAATATGTAAAAATGAAAGTATGAATGTCTAATTTAAATTGTACTTCTGGGTTTCATACCAATAAGTACTAGGTGTGAATTCCCAAAATGGAAGTTGAAGCACGGTGTCCGCCATGTAGAAAGCCGTTGACGCGGTGTCCGCGTAGAACGGACGAACTCACTCCCCCCACCTTGGTCAGCAGTATGGAAATACTCCGCGCGGAGTTGGTTTGAAACTGTCCTTTCAATTGAATTCAAACTGATTGGCGGTTTCCGCAATATATGGGATGTCATGAATAGAATCTACCGTGGTGGCACGATGTTTCAATTGGCTTCATTTGGGCGGGCCCCGGGACTCCCACCCACTGTTTATATAGATGCATGAAGTCCTCTTCCTCCATTCATCTGATTCCTCAGTATCGCTCTTGACAACATCTTCCATTCAAGATAACCATCAAAATGTCTGATATTGCCGCAATTACCGCGAAGCTCGCGCCCCAGGCCGAAGCTGCCTACCCCCGGGTCCATTCTACGAGGGATCAGAGGCACCTTGCCGATTCGAAGGTGAGGTGTACAACTGCATCGTCAAGGGAACAATCCCCAAGGAAGTGCAGGGTACCTACTATCGTTGCATGCCCGACGCTCTCTGGGCCCCCAAGTACCAGGACGATGTCTTCATCAACGGTGATGGTGCAATTGATGCCATCCGTATTAAGGATGGACATGCCGATTTCAAGCAGCGTTACGTCCGCACCTCCAAGTTCGTGATCGAGCGTGCCGCCCGCCAGGCAGTCTTCGGAAAGTACCGCAACCGCTACACCGATGATCCCCGCGTCAAGCACGAGATTCACTCGACCGCCAACACGCACATCATCTACTTCGAGAAGCAGCTCCTGGCTCTCAAGGAGGATTCCCCCCCATACGCCATGGATCCTCACACTCTGGAGACCAAGGGTAGGCCCCCGGAGTTCAGCTCAACATTGTGTGCCCATTGACTAACTGAGAATAGGACCTTATGACTTCAAGGGTCAATACACTGCCCCCACCTTCACTGCCCACCCTAAGATTTGCCCTAACACCGGTGAGATGTTGACCATGGGTTACGAGGCCAAGGGAGACGGTACCACCGACGTTGCCTACTACCTCTTCAGCAAGGAGGGTGAGAAGTTGGAAGAATGCTGGTTCAACGCTCCCTACACTGGAATGATGCACGATATGGCCTGCACCGAGAAGTACGTCATCTTCACTCTTCCTCCTCTTGAGGCCCAGCCTCTCGATGAGATGAAGAAGGGATCCAAGCACTTCGCCTGGGCCGAGGACAAGCCCTTGACCTTCGGTATTCTGCCCCGTCGCAACCCCAAGCCCGAGGATATCAAATGGTTCACCTACAAGAACGCCTTCTACGGACACACCGGAAATGCTTTCGATGGTGAGGATGGATGCGTCTACTTGGACGCCCCCCTCACTAACTTCAACAAGGTTCGATCAACTGTGCTTGGAATTACTTCTCAATGGCTCACTAACTTTGCTTTAGTTCTGGTTCTTCCCTCCCGTTGGTCAGGACCCCATGCAGGCCCCCAGCGGCAAGCCCCCTGCTTCCGGAAACGTCAGCCAGTACGTCCGCTGGAAGTTGGACCCCAAAGCCACCGACTTCCACGTCGAGCCTACCGTCCTGGTTGATGTCGATGGTGAGATGCCTAAGGTTGATGACCGCTTCGTTGGCAAGCCTTACAACACCCTATTCTACGCCATGCACGACCCTACCAAGGGCAACGGCCCCGTCGGTGGTGTGTACAACGCCGTTGCCAAGTGCGATGTCAACACTGGCAAGCTGATCTACTGGTCTGCTGGAGACCACACCGCCATCCACGAGGTTGCCTTCATTCCCCGCACCCCTGAGTGTACGTATTTTATTACCAAATTTGATCCTCACAAGATACACGGCTAACCCATGGAACTATAGCGGCCGAGGCTGACGGATACCTCATCACTCTCGCCAACCGACGCGATACTGGTCTTTCTTGCATCCTGATTCTGGATGCCCAGAAGGTCCCCGAGGGTCCCGTTGCTGTCATTGAGCTTCCCTTCCGCCTTCGCAACGGAATCCACGGAAGCTGGGTCTCCGCTGACGAGCTAGATAACTCCATTGACCTCTGTGACATGCACGGTGTCACTGACAAGATTCGTGCTGAGTTCAGTGGCAAGCCCGTTACCTTCCCTACTCTTTGAGTGGAAACAGCGCCAAGAGCCTGCTCTACGGAAGGATTTCTTATCAATGTCGAGACTCTAGAATGTTGCAGAAGACTAGCCCTTGTGATTGTCAGGTTGTCAATTGTGATTATAGTTTGAAGTTGATTTTGAAATTCAGTATATGCTTTATGATATTTTCACCAAATTTGATTCTTGCATCTCGTTTGATAGGATCTTTTGTATCAACTCATACAAAAGATACGTAGATTTTGTGTTTAAAAGTCACAGTATAGTGTTTCATGTGGCGTTGTGCACGACCTCGGGAGTAGCTTGAGACGGCTATCAATGTCAACGCATGTACCGTGCTGACAGGACATGCAGATTGGGATCACTCCGCACCTTGACGGGATACGGGGTAAGATATTCTGTAGATTCTAATAGAACTTGACTCAGATGGTCAAACATACTGGTAAATGGCAAGAAGTGCCACCTTAAATCGATCTATTCCAGACAGTTCGGGAATTGTATCTGTTCAAACCATGGAAGTTTGCAATACCAGGCCCCCACAACATCTAATTACTACCTAGGTACAACCATTATGGAAGATTCCAGGTTTAAATCAGCATAGGGAGGCTCCGAGCTTAACCTCTCGCATTACTAAAGAAAGTTTACCTTTTTCAAATCTAAACGATAAGAAACAGCATGAACATACGGGGTGATTTCTATAAACATTACTTGTCTAATAAACACCATAACAAGGGATAGTCTTATCTCATGAACCATTGAGCAAGGGCCCTATTCTTCTACAGGAATCATGCGATAGCGGATTCCGAAGGTAGACCAGATGACGGAGAGCGGGCCGGACACCGCGTTGACCCCTCGAGACTACTCCGCAGTATTTATATAAGGCTTATACTAACTATATACCCCTACTCTTCATTATACCAATTATCATCTCGAACAGTATTTACTGTCGAATTCATCAAAATGACTAACAGCTATGTCATCCCGGAGGAGTGTAGGGCAGCCGTCGTTGTCAACGAGGGTCCCGACTTTACCATCAAGACCCAAATGGTCAAGGTGCCAACCCCAGGTAATACAATCTAAACAATCATCTACCATGAAGAGCATAATCTTACAAGTTACAGGTCCCGATGAGGTTCTGATCAAACTCAATGCTACCGGTATTTGCTACTCAGACATCCACTACATGCTTAACGACACTGGCGGTCCAAAGATGTCAGTACGGGGTATCTGCTCCGCTGGCCACGAGGGAGCAGGTGTGGTTGTTAAACTAGGTGAAAACGTGAAGACATTCCAGATTGGTGATCGCGCCGGCGTAAAGCCTATCTTTTACACGTGCGGATCTTGCGAGCTTTGCTGGACAGGCAAGGAATCTCACTGCTCAAAGAAGATCCTCACTGGAGTGGGTGCTACTGGTAAGACAGCTTTTGGAACATTGCGGTTTTCAATTTCTCATCTCGCCTAGGAACCTTCCAACAATATATTGTTTCCCCGGCCCGATACACCACTGTGATTCCCGAGGGCGTTCCCGATCACGTTGCCGGTCCCGCTATGTGCAGTGCTGCCACCGCATACCGTTCCGTCAGAGAGTCTGGACTCGCTGTTGGTTCGTTTGCCACGATCATCGGTGGTGGTGGTGGTGTTGGTATTCAAGCTGTGCAGATTGCCAAGGCTTTCGGACTACGACCTATTGTTGTTGATGCCGGAAGCGAGAAGCGTGATCTGTCATTGAAGATGGGCGCGGAGCATTTCGTTGATTTCAAGGAATTCCCCGATACCGTTACAGAGGTTATTCGTCTCACCGGAGGTATTGGATCACACGGTGTATTTGTCACAGCCCCCCCAGCATACCCCACAGCTGTGAATTATATCGGTGCCCGAATTGGTGGTGTTGTTATGTGCATTGGGCTACCTTCAGCAGGATCTGGTCACACCATCAATGTGAACCCCACTATGATGATCTTGAAGAGTCTGTCAGTCAAGGGAACATTGGTGGGTACGATGCAGGATACAGAGGCAGTGTTGAAGCTTGTTGAGCGGGGCTTGGTGCGGGAGGTCTGCGAGGTCTTGCCCTTTGAAAAGTTCCCTGAGGCGGTCGATCGACTCCGCAAGGGACAGGTTGCTGGAAAACTTGTGATTGACTACAATGCTTGAGGTATGAACGTGAAAAATATACAATTGAGAAACATGCAGCGCCATCTAAACGGTCAAAAGTTGAATACAATATTTGAAACATGCATTTGCATTCAAAACACAAAGCTATTGTACTATATTACAACCCTGATTCCAATGTGTTCCAAGCTCCACATAAGTCCAGGTCGAAATCTTCTCCAAAGCCGAAGCACTCAGAGCCAAGAGCGTTGAGATCGCCCAGCTCATTGAAGTTTATTCCTTGACAATTACTACCACTCGCATGACTGATCCTTGATTGTTGAGAAAAAGGATCTGCGACATTGATAGTAGGTCTTTCCGTTATACCATTTTCCAAATTGTGGATAAACTTTTCGATACTTTCAGCAGCGTATTTTGCAACCTGGCTTCGTTCGCACATTCTCAAAACAGGCAGGAAAGCTTTTAACTCGTTCTTCACACTCGGTGTTTCAACAGCCCGAAGGAATAGGACTATTGCTGTTGCCAAGATGAAGTATGTATCGAGCCAAAGACATCTTGACAAAAGACCTCGGCGGTAAAATTCCGTCAAGATCTCGATCGACTCCCGATTTGCAGCTTTACAGGTCTCCGCTCGGGATTTGAAAACAGCGTCGTGGGTGTTGCCGCAAAGTATCGAATGGGCCATGTATGGCCTCCCGATCAGCATACGGGCGTAATTATATTTGAGGTTTAAATATAACGTGGCACGTGCAAAGCAGGAGGCGAATGCCGAATTTGGACGAAGGTGATCGGGCAGTTCGCTGTTCCATATTTCAACTTTCTGGATCAGCTCACTAGTCACCTGCTCTTTGCTTCTCAGGTTGCCGCTTTGAATATACAGCTTTTGGGAAATCTGGCCGATCAGAGTACCGAGAGATGCTGAGCTTGTGGCGTATCCAGGGGGAGTGTAGGGTGTAGTATTGAATTCCTGCTACAGTTAGTCGTCATGATATTGTATAGCAGACGGAGCTTTCTTACCTGTGATGGAAGAGAGACACTGCTATTCGTGCGACCAAGGCCGGAAGTTTGTCCCAGCATGCAAGAGCTCCAGTTGTCAAACTCGCAGAGTGACCACCAAAGGCGTCGCTTAACTTCGGATCCATATATTGAAGTGTCCTGCACATAGCCTATATTTTGGTGAAGTCCAAGCGACAGTGAGATTCGGATTGCCACGCCCAGCATGGCCCAGGCGACACTGCGCTCATCTTCTCTTTGGCGGTACAAGCTCTGAGAACAGGTCAGCATTCGTAAACGAAAACAGGATGTCCACGTGGAATGGCGCCAACCGTACCATTAACATAATTGCCCGGACACTCTCCAAGCTCGACTCCTCTATCACATCATCCATGTAGGATCGAGCGATGTGGAAACTGGGATCTTCCTCGCCACAGAGGGCCATGACCAGATATAATATGACCAGCACGGATGCACGCACCCCTTTCCCACCATATATGTCATCAATCCAATGGTGGAATCTATCCTGATCCAGTATATATATGACGCTATTAATCTCTGCGAAAAACCTCACGGCGGCTTGATCAAGCGCCTTGCGGTCGGGCAGATAGTCTGCATTTCGATAAGAGATCACCTGTCCATCCATCAATGGGGCAGGTTCACTGTCGTCAAAGGGCGACAGACCGCCGCTATCTTTGGACATATGTGATATTATCTTGGCGTTGAGATTGCTGCAGCTAGATGAGCCACTGAATCCTGTGACACAAGTTAGTTTACGGCAGATAAGAGGAATATAGAGGATTTCCTTACGAGGAATATTCATAGCATCCACCATTAACGTATTTTCCAAGTCCTCGATCGCACATTCCTCACTGGGAGGATAGGGAGAACCTGAGGAAGCTGGGGGAGTATTCATTTGGGTGATAGTATCCGACAGCCATGGGCCATCATTTGAGCTCTCTGTAACAGTCGGTGCTGAGGGGGCAGGAGAGACCTCCCCTCGGGATGGCAGGCTGTCTAATAATTGTCGTAGATCTTCGGTTCCGAAAGACGCGTCGGGAACGAAATGACGAACCACGGCGACCAGGAGCTCATATCGTTCTTTTGAAGTGTGATAGTACGGTCGGGAAGTTGATCCCCCTAGTTGACATTGCTTTCCGAGCCTACTACACCGCTGACAAGGACCAGAAGAGGGTTTTTCGCACTGTTTGGTTAGCATATCGATAAATAAAATATTTTTCCATGCCTACCTTCACTTTCCGTTGTCTGCAACCATTGCAACTGAGTGCATTCTTTCGTCGTCTATCGTCAGGCATTATGAGATATGGTAAATGGATCAAAAAAAAAGTAAAACGCGTTCCCCAAAATATATGTAGTTAACCGGGCCCCTTTAGCCTCCGCAAAAGAAGTTTGGGGTTGATCGAATTGTGGGGTCGGGTGCGGGGGATTAAGCGATCATAGCCGGCACGGCACGTAGGCTAATTCCTTATGCCGGTCTGTAATAAAGTTGGTAAGGTGACTGTAAATACTTATCCGCTATGTAGCTAACATAGAAAAATAACCATAGAGCTACATAATCATCCCGTCTTCTGTTTGAAATATACACCGAGGTTCTGCTGTTGACGCTATATCCAACTAACCAAATGCAGCAAGCCTATGCTACATTATTTCAATCAGATCCACTTCAAACGGGGTATGCGGGTTCATGCTAGTCTGGCATTTCTCCCAATCAGCGAGTCATGATTTTCAATTATCTGCCGTCCACGCATATAAAAACGTGGAGATTCTGTAGGGCTTTGGCCTTGTTTGTTAAGCCTTCTAACGTTGTTTGCACCAACATTAACTATAACTATCACTTATTTATATCAATCTTTTCCTTGATATTGCACTTATTATTTGATCTACAACCAATTACTCGAAGCATCTCCGGGGCAATCAGACGTCTTGCATTGCTTGGCGAGTTCCTCCGATTCGGGACACCGGAAGTTCCAGATGAGACATGGCGGACACCGCACCCCAAGTGCGGACACCGCGTTCTCCATACTTCATACTCCACGGGATCTAGACCTAATCCACTGCCAAACTATATCAAAATATCTAGAATATAGTGTTAAGCTAGACTTTTATTATATACTATTCTTTCTCGTTCTTTAGTTTCGAGTGTTGAAAAATTCATACACAAGTATCATTTGTATGAGTAAGCCATTCAAAAAATACCTAATTTCTAGATTTTGTGTCTAATCAAAGTTTGTGCTTACTAACTAGGGCGCGCACTGACGCGTCTAGTGCCTTTGACATACTTGGCACGGTTATGGAAGGTGATGAACGAGGCGATCTAACGTACCAAGAGAATTGGCAGGTACTAACCTCATTGTTGGGCCAATTAAACGGGCACTCCGCATCTAACTGACTAGCACAGAGGGAGTTAGTTTGAGTCAGAAAATAGCTTCAATATTGTAGCACTAAATTACGTCTCCAAACTATATGCTTTTTACGTCTCAATGTTGTTTCCTACCCCTATTTTCAAGTTGATATATACGTCGCGAAATTACTCCTACACAAAGCCCGAACGTAGTGTGATCATCTAATAAAAGATTATAGTAGGGCAAGATAATTAGTATAGCAGTTCTATCGCTAGAAAGCATCCCCGTAACTCGTAGCGAACTTATCACAAGACGCAGAAAGCGGTCCTAAGGAGCATCATTCTTATTTAGGGAGCTAGAGAAGATTGTAAGAATATTCTATATCATGTTTGCGCTTACATTTAAGAAGATTTAGCAATTATCTCACATCTCGAGGCAATATATATGTGTGTCCTTACCCTGTCACAGTAGAGAACTCGCATTGCTCACAATTCTGTAGTGGATGTCCAAAGTCCCTCTCGGTCTCGCCATCCCAGCCCATCCCTGGCAGGTTTCTGGCGAACGTATGGTATCACTTCTTGTTTCAGAAGTGCGGCGTACTCGGGCGACTCCGGCGGAGGAAGCTTCTCGCTTTGTAGCACTAGTTCGTCGGGGGTGTATCGCCATTGCTTTCTGTTAATATGGAGGAGGTCTGGGAGTTCGGAGAGAATGTCCGTGTCTTTGTCAGACTTGAAAACGCCTAGAGTAGAGAGGCCAGTGAGACTAGGTCCAGAGGAACCCTTTTGGGGGCTTGACGTCCGGAGCCCCTACCGACGCATTCTGCAGTACAGGTTGGCTCACCGAGAGGGAGAGGGATCAATGAGAGGGAAGTGAGTTGTTGATGAAGATGGAAGATGGGCTGGGAAGAAGGAAAGGGTGGTGGTGAGAGCTGCCGTGGAAACTTCCAGATTTCTGTACCTCGCAATTGTCCCAGGAGCGTGACATTCCATTTTCTCAGTAGCACATCAAAACGATCACGAGGCAAAGTCTCCCCTAATTACTAGATTATAGTGCCTTCCATGTGTACAACCAACCACCTCATCATCTGGGAACAAGGGAAATCTAGTACTGCAGATCAAGAACTCAGTTTGCTACAAATGTGGTACAATATAGTATGAAGTAGATGACCAGATATAACAGCAAGACATTGGAGGTGCAATCTGCCTATTGACATAAAAGTAGCCTTCAGCAGCAAGACAACCATTACAAACTACTGTACTCTGTACGCCTTGTGCAGAAAAGATAAATGTGGGAGGGCAGACTATACCGACTCAGATACTAATCGTGTTCAATGCTTCATCATACGATCAAAAGCGTATCTTTACTGTCGCTTGATATCAATATCACTCCTTTAAGCGTCTTATTATGGTTCCTCGTCGTCCGAAAAGCTCGATCTGGGGTTTGACGTTATATCAAAGGACCAAATGTGGCATTGTTTCATCGTCAGGCCAGTGGGAGGTTAGAATCCATGATGGATGGAGCCATCGCATCCAAGTGGCTTGCATGGGGTGACGGCGGCGGTTAAACGGGCGATCATCACCTTTTATCGGTTAATCCGGTAGAATATTCCAAGGCTGTTCCATCGAGGCTATAGGTTCAAAAAAAGAACAATCTAAAACACTGTGGGTTGCAGGAGTAGACGCGCGCGTAGATCGCACTATGTAGGGCAATCCCCGCTTTTATGAGATCGTACGATATGTGTACATTGTAGATATACTTGTATCCCAAACTTGAATATATTATTTACCAAATCTCTTTTTTTTTTTTTTTCATTTTTCGCTTGATTGTCTTCATCATGGCTTCACCTGTCCATCTACGTCTTGCGTCCCTTGAACGCGATGACCCATGGATTGTTGAGCAGGAATATTTCACGATCCTGAATGACTGCTTGCAGCCAACGAGCCAGATTTCAGCCGCTGAAGCTGCTGCTAGAATTAATGAGCTTACTCCGATGAAGCGTGAGGCAAAGGGCAAAGAAGCAGAACATCCAGAAAACTGGTGCCTCGAATTTCGGGGAACGATCAGCGAGACTGTGAAGCAAATTCCTCATGCCCATCCATCACAAGATAAAATGGTTGGGATCATAAAAGAGCTCAAAGCCTTGCCGGGAGTGAAAGTTACGTTTTACGAAACGGTATTAGGTCTCTAGCTGTTATGTTCAGATCCACAACTAATTTGTTTATCTTTTTATGCAGGCAAAACCGCGAATTTGGACAGATCTTCCCTGTTTAATGGAAGTATGGAGCGAGGCATATATCAGTAGGTGTGAATTTGCTGCTCGATATCCATCTGCATATAAACTAACTAACTGTTTACTCAACAGTCCCCAGCCCCAAGGACGACGCTGCTGAGGCTGAGAAATGGGTAAATTGGCACGCATTTTCAGCCCGTGTCCTTCAAGCTGGCTTAGCAGATTGGTTTCATTTGACGACCTGGTGCTTCCGTGACGCGCTCGAAGAGGAAAATCTTCAAACAAAGGAATTCAATGAGTGTCAAATCCGGGCTGCCGTGCAGTGGATCGAGTATTAGAGAGATATCATCTTTCATTCCCTCAACAAATTACCTGACTTGAGGGATTTGAAACCTAGCCCATTATACACAAGCAAAGGGGGCCTGTCTCATGAGAGATGGGACTTTTGGGGAAGCAAGATTCCGCGAGTTAGCCGAAAACGGGATGTTCGCAGAGGAAACTGCTTTGATTTGTGGCAAGGCTGCAGAGCAGATGGCTGCAATTAACGTTGTCAGTGAGGGACATGATTCTGCAGAGACAGCAAAATCGGAGGGCTCCCATTAAGCGTGTCGAAGGTATACTTTAGGAAATGATGGAAGAGATAGAGGATTGAAGGAAGGACATCTTCACGGTTATAATCTGCTATTTACGGCACAGCAATGCACCCAACAAACAAGACATCATTGTTCACACCCTTCATAGTCAGTTCCTCTAGATAACACTGCGATTACCCATACGGCACCTGCAGCATCCCGTGGCCGGCCTATTTTGATCACTCTATAGCCGCTCTCAGCCCACACCCCTCAGTGGTCAACCAATTGGTCAACATGACCATCGGCAAGCTCCATGTTGGTGCCATCATCACCTTCCTTTCAGGTGGTGTGTCGGTCCTGTCCAATATACGCGGATAGAATCTAGCGCTGCGTTGAAGAAATTTTGCCTATTGGGGTGTTGCTACTTCAATCTCACTTTGAGTCCTGCCACGATCTCCCTCTGTCCACTCCACCGAAGATATATTATCCAATTTTGGGGAACTGTGCCCGCGATATTCTCAGTCAATTGTATTTGAAGACTACCCAGAGACGATCGATATCTCATATTTCAATCTGATGGAGAACCACAGAAGCTGATGGGTGGTGGCTAGCAGGGATTTGGTACGTCATCTTCATGTCATTGTGGTCAACTTCTGTTATTTGAAGCATATAAAACCCGGAAATGTTGCAGGTTTCTATTCCAATGATTTGTGACAATTCCAGTTCCTGAAGTTCCTGACCCACCCTACATCCTGCCACAATGCATTCCAAGAAAGTTCTCATTATCCTCAGCGATGCGCACTCCTTCCCGCTGAAAAGGACTAGCGGACAGGATGCTGGCAAGGTTGTCGATCAGCCTTCAGGAGTCTTCCTCCAAGAGCTTGCAAAGCCGTTAAACAAAATACTCAGTGCAGGCCACGAGGTCACATTCGCCTCACCAAAAGGCCATGAACCTGGCTTGGACCCAAGCAGCGAATCACTCATCGCAAATGCGGGCAATTTCTACGAACGTCAACGCGGAAATAACCTTATCGACCGTATGAAGCGTGAAAACGGGTTCAATAGCCCGCGACCATTTAGCACTATCAGCAACAATGAGTTGACCACTTTCGCGGCTGTCTTCATCCCGGGCGGACACGCACCACTTCAAGATCTGGGAGGAGATGCAGAGCTCGGGCGAATTCTACGTTATTTCCACGAGGAGAATAAGCCCACGGCTGTGATTTGCCATGGGCCTTATGCGCTGTTGAGTACGAAGAAGGCAGGAGATGGGTCGTTTGTTTACGATGGATATAAAATTACGTCCTGGAGCGATGCGGAGGAGAATCTTATGGAGACATTATGGGGTGGCGAGGTTGAGAAAGTTGAGTCGACGTTGAGAAAGGAAGGAGCAATAATGGTTGAAGGTGTACGTGAAAAGACTGGTGGTACCACATTGCATCGGGAGCTGGTGTCTGCAGGTAATCCTTTGGCGGCAAACGCCCTTGGTGATCGGTTTGTGAGAATGATCAGTGTGTAAAAAATAATTTCATCCGATCTAGAGTCGAGTGTACTTAGAATGCCTTTCTTCACCCAGCAGAGATCAACAAATGCAAACTATTGTAGTCGCGATCTGCATTTCTTCATTTCGAGACATATGAGACCGACTTATAGAGATCCTTGATTTCCATAAACAGATGTCATACTGACGAGATTGTGGCTCATACAACAAAGACATCTCTATTCATGGGACCAAAATATGTAAACTAGCTAGGAGGATTAAAGAATGCATTCATCGAAGAGTTTCTGGAAAGTAAACAAAATCGACCTACTAGATGGCGAGCTATAACAGTTTACACCCGCTGTTTCTCCGGAGACGTCACCATTAAGCTTTGGCGTATAATCAGGTTCCAAGGGTTACTTTAAGCATAGAAGTAAGCTTGGTACAATTGTTTGGAAACAACTCCGAGAAGTAGAATGATGTAATAATGAAAGCACTCCAAAGCTTTGCTCATATACTGCTCTAGTTCACAAATTCCAAATTTAGTTCGTAGTCCTCATATACCTCGTTTTATAGTGCTATTGACTATCTACGAGTTTCATCAAACCACAAGCATGACCTTTATCCGTCATTCATTGCCACATGCAGCATTGAGACAGCATCTCCGCCCATCTATTGGACTTCGATCACGTCGACCAACGTTTAGCCAAAGATACTTCGCCACTGAAAAGCCGAGTGGCCAGGCAAAGAACTCCCGGTGGTTAGTCTCCGTCTTGACATATATTACACTAGTTGCACACTAGTTGCATCTGACTTATACTTCATTCCTTTCGATAGGTTGTTGGTATCAATTGGTCTAGGACTACCAATAACATTCTACCTGTGGCAGAAAGGCGATATAAAGAAGCCTGGCACCATGGCTCTGGCTAGAGAGCCACGCGGAGCGAATCAAGAGTATATTCTAGGAGCAGAGGGCAATGAGGAGCCCGGAGAGCATGGTAACCCGTCAACCTTTGATCGTGATGCGGTTCGTTCTTTCTTCTCGTACCTTGTCTTTGGGCCTTGGCTCCCATTCTCATCATTTGACCAGGGTGTTGAGAGAATCATATCTAACTTTCATACAGCCTCGAGGCATGGGCCCACCCGATGGACCTGGAAGCATTTCACTGAAGCAGGAAGGCCTCGACAATGGGGATACCATGAACCCATTTGTGAACGACCCTGGCAAGAGTAAAAAGGGCGAGGGCGAGACGGACAGTGTGAAAGTAAAGGGAACCGTTAGAACGGATCGACCTCAAGTGTGAGCTGGAGTTCAACCCTTTTTTATCGGCAAACCAACAGCGTAAGTGGCAATTCGATACTATGTTCATAGCGGACGTCGGTAGTCTTGGAGATTTACCAAGTGGATAAGTCCTTGACAACAAGAGGTGGTGGAGCTTGAATGGCAGTTGAACACCTGAAACCTCTTGGTGGTAGAGAAGACATTGTGGGACCGAAAAGAATGCCTGTCTCCAAAATCCAGACAAAGAGCTTTGCAACCTCCAACAATGGTGTCACAGTTTTTGTAGGCTAATAAAAACGGAGATGAAATCACTTCTCAGCAAATATCGCGCAAGCACGCGTAAATGGTCTTATCATTGCAGATTTTTGCCTTGCTGAATTTGCCAAATCTTTAATAAAAACACTATTATCACTTATACAAGCTACTAACTAATATATAATCAAAACCATGCTGATTATCCTCGAAAATCCCACAATACGAGTCACAATAAAAAGGGGGGGGATGCAAAAAGTCGTGTTCCTACCACGCATTCGGGAATGCCTTGAGGTAAATATATTCCCCCTTTTGTCGCTGATAGAAACCCATTGCCTCATCACAGATTTCCATATTCACCACATTCATTCGAATATCGTACTGTCTGATGCGCTTCTCCATCGGCTCTGCAATGGCCATATACTCAGTCCTGATAACAGCAGTTTGAGCCAGGTCTGCAGTCTGATGCAGTGCAAGCTGACCGCTTCGCAAGATGGAATAAAGCAGACTCATGTTCTCAATTTCACTTTCATATGCCTCCAAAATATGGATCACAGATAGGAGGGTCGAAAGAGACAGACCCTGGAAAAGTTTCAGCGAAGCAATACCGTTGTTTGTCTCGCTTCGAAGAAAATGACGCCGGAGAACTTGAAGCTCGCCAACTCGGTATGTGCGAGTCAAGCCGGCTCCAAGGGAAAGGGCTTCGAGTCTTTCGACATGATATCGATCCTCGTTGTCATCGATCTGATAAAGGCCCAACCAGACTTTCTTCCAGAGTTTCACAATGCGACGCTCCAGTTGGCTGCGGGTTGAAACCGGCTTTTCAAGAGCCGCACCGCCAAAGGTGGTATACTGAGGAGGCTCATCAACTTGACCGTCCACTTCGGCCTGGTTGCATTCTCGGGCAGAGCAAATGCTGTAGAGAGGAGGTGCAGTGGTAGCAGCACACCACAGCTTAGCACTGAAGCGCTCGTTAATCTTCCACGGTAAATCCTACTGAGAGTTGGAGACCTACTTGCTGCGAGTTTTGACACGTTTGGATGAGGGAGAAGATAAATGGAAAAATTCCAATACCTTCCGGAGGAATCTCTGAGTACGATGGGGCTTCATTGCTATCAGAGTCGCAGCAGGAGTACTGCACAAGATACCTAACTGGGTTGTAGGCTGAGAGGTACATCTACCCTACTTTCAGACTGGAATCTAGTGCTTTATCACTACTAGACCTGAGAGTAGGATGTTGTAATCATGGCGTGCTGCCGCGTTGCTGATCAGGGAATGATGGTCCGTTCATACTTCCTTACTATCCAACTCGGTGAACCCCAATAAGCTCTCTAACTAGTGAGCAAGAGCTGACTAAATAGCTTTCTATTACATGTCCCAAAACTACTAGATTATTCTGTGGGGTATTACATTAACAAACAATTTATCCCAGCGCTAGTCTGATAATCATAGTCAATATTTGTCTGATTGTGATATACATGATTAACTGCCATTTCCCAGAATGACGAGATCATGATAATAAGATTACTCTCATCGAGACTTTTTGGTAAACAGAAACAACTAGAGTTTTGTCGTGCCGTAGTAAACAATGTCGCCGGGAATAAGTTCCGTGGATGTTTATATTTTCCTAGGTAGGTAATGCTGACAGCACCCATTCTGTCTTCAACCATGAGCTGATTTATCTCAATAAAAGTGATGAAGCTTACACGACCGATTTGAAAGTAAAATAGTCGAAAGGATTAACCTTCGTGGGTTGAAAGCAGGTGACCTCACACGCTTATCAACTCGAATATAATTGCGTCGATATCAGGGGGCCCGAGAACACTTTGTCTTACAATTCGTGTGAAATTATGTGAACTTCACGTTGTACATGAAAGATGCAATGAATTCCTGATCGGGGATAGAAAACTTGAAATGCGGGGGAATTTATATGCATCGCGTGTATATGGCGACTGGAAATTGACTAGATGCGAAGATATCCCTGTAATTGTTTACGTTTAGTACAACATAGAGCTTCATAACTTCGAATAGGCCTAGAAGGAGATTAAAAGCACAACATAACAGAGCGATGGTCTAGACAGGGGTATACCTCCTTGCAGGTGTGCAGCTGCAGCTACCAAAATAAGCAAATAACAAGAGATCCAGATAATATTCTCGGCTCGATCACGTCCCGGGCCTTAAGATCTTGTTTTCGCAATGATGCTTGACGTAATTGCTACATTCTTGAGCGCTTTCATTCTCATTCCCTTGACATTTATGAAATCCACACGGAGTTCTGTTTGCATTTCTTGTCACTAGCCGTGTCGCGCTCAGCTGCATATGCACCCATGGTCATCCGGTATCACCTTGTTTCATAATCGCGTGCCACAATCCTGGCGATATTTAGGTTGAGCTTTTGCATTCTAAAAGCTCTCAGCTCAACCTGAAAATACGGATGATGGCGAACGACCATTCTGTCGAAAACGGGTCCACGTCAGCTGCAAACCAAGAACACATTCCTCGCGACTCCGTTTCTTCCTCTGAGAGTTCACCTTCGCCAGTCAATTCGCTTCCACCTGGAGATTTCGCGCCAATCCGCACCACCCCATCAGACTCCCACGCAGATTCCACAGGTCGAAAGCTAGACGAGGATGGTGTCGCGCGTACTATATCTCGTCGACGCAGTTATGCTTCAGGTCATGATACCAAGGGAGAGGAATGGGCACAGATAGAAAGGCTGGTCTCACGGATGTTCGGCCGTGAGCGCAAAGCAAATTCCGAAGAAGAGAAAACACGTCATGTTGGAGTTGTATGGAAAAACCTCACCGTGAAGGGCGTGGGCCTTGGTGCCGCTCTCCAACCTACCAACGGGGACATTTTTCTCGGGTTGCCACGACTCATCAAGCAACTATTCACTGGGGGCAGGAAAGATGCTGGGGCTGGAAAAGCACCGATACGAACCATCTTGGACGATTTTACTGTATGTTTATCCTTCGCTCCCAGAGATCGGCTTGGCTAATCCAACATCAAGGGCTGTGTTCGTCCAGGGGAGATGCTTCTTGTTCTGGGCCGCCCTGGCTCTGGCTGCTCCACTTTCTTGAAAGTTCTCGGCAATCAACGAGCTGGCTACGAAAGCATTGAAGGCGATGTACGGTATGACGGCACTGATTCAGAAACGATGAAAAAGCAGTATAGGTCTGAAGGTGTGTACTTCTCTATACGATTGTAATTCTTAGCTAAAACTATCAGTCTTGTACAACCCCGAGGATGATCTCCATTACGCAACTTTGTCCGTGCGAGATACACTGCTTTTTGCCCTGAAAACTCGAACTCCCGACAAAGCCTCGCGCATTCCAGGAGAAAGCAGAAAGGAGTATCAGCAGACCTTTTTGACGGCCATAGCTAAGTTGTTTTGGATTGAACACGCGCTGGGAACCAAAGTTGGCAACGAACTCATTCGTGGAGTATCCGGAGGCGAGAAGAAACGAACCTCAATTGCTGAAGCCATGGTTACAAAGGCTAGCACCCAGTGCTGGGACAACTCTACCAAGGGCTTGGACGCCAGTACGGCACTTGAGTATGTTCAAAGTTTGCGAAGTCTAACAAACACTGCCAACGTTTCAACGGTGGTAGCTCTCTACCAGGCCTCGGAGAATCTATTCGATCTTTTTGACAAGGTGATTCTGATTGAAGATGGAAAGTGCTCTTTCTTCGGACCTAGCCAGGATGCCAAGGCATATTTCGAACAACTGGGCTTTCAATGTCCGCCACGTTGGACAACTCCCGACTTTTTGACTTCTGTCAGTGACCCTCATGCAAGACGTGTCAAAGATGGCTGGGATGACCGAATCCCTCGTAATGCAGTTGAATTTCAAGCTGCATATCGCAAGAGTGATACTTACAAACGCAACTTGGCGGATATTGAACGCTTGGAGGGCGAGATCGAAGCCCAGAGGCAGGAGAGGGAGGCTGCAAGAAGTAGCAACAGACGGAAAAACTTCACAGTCTCATTCTACAAACAAGTTATGATTCTCACACATCGTCAGTTTCTAGTTATGTTTGGTGACAGAAAGTCATTGATTGGAAAGTGGAGTGTGATAACTTTCCAAGCCCTCATTGTCGGTAGCTTGTTTTACAATCTCCCTGATAATAGGTAAGCAATTGCCTCTCCAAATATGATGAGACTCCGTATAGCTAACCGTTTCAAGCAATGGTGTTTTTACGAGGGGCGGTGTGATGTTCTTTATACTGCTTTTCAATGCATTACTTGCCATGGCAGAGCTGACCGCAACATTTGAAAGTCGACCAATCTTGCTGAAACATAAAAGCTTGTGAGGACCACAAGTAACATAAGGGGAAATGACAGTACTAATATTCTATAGTTCTTTCTATCGTCCTTCGGCATATGCGCTCGCCCAGGTTGTGGTTGATGTGCCTCTTGTGTTTATACAAGTCGTTATATTTGATGTCATAGTATACTTGTGAGTTCCATTTGATGCTTTACATGAATTGAACTGATTAGTTATGTAGCATGGCAAACCTTGCACGAACAGCTTCACAGTTCTTCATCAATCTACTATTTATCTTCATCCTCACAATGACCATGTACTCGTTCTTTCGTGCCCTTGGGGCTCTGTGTGCCTCGTTGGATGTTGGTAGGTGAAACAATCCCCCTCCATCAAGAAGTTGTTAATAACATCATTTAGCCACACGTCTCACTGGTGTTTCCATACAGGCGTTGGTTGTGTACACAGGTGAGTCCGTCCTAAGGGAACATATTACTGGAGTTTGATAGCCAACATAATATAGGTTATCTCATTCCTCCGTGGAAAATGCACCCGTGGTTAAAATGGCTTATTTGGATAAACCCTGTCCAATACGCATTCGAGGGATTGATGGCTAATGAGTTCCACAATCTCCAGATAAAATGTGTTCCACCCTGGATTGTGCCCGATGGGCCAAATGCGGTGCCTGGTCATCAAACCTGTGCAATCCAAGGTAGTGACCCTGACCAGTTGATTGTTCATGGCCCCAGGTATATCCAAACGGCCTACACTTACAGCAGAGCTCACCTGTGGCGGAATTTTGGAATCATAGTTGGATGGCTGATACTTTTTGTCTGTTTGACAATGCTGGGAATGGAATTGCAGAGGCCTAATAAGGGTGGCAGCTCGGTCACCGTGTTCAAAAGAGGTGAAGCCCCAAAAGAAGTTCAAGATGGCAACAAACGATCCGGCCCGCTAGAAGATGAGGAATCCGCGGAGAAAAATGGCATGGCTTCCACCAAAAACGAGGGCCACTCGAGTGAATCCAGTGACAAGGTCCAGAACATTGCTAAAAACACGGCAATCTTTACATGGCAAGACGTCAATTACACCATTCCATATAAGGGTAGACAGAGACAACTGTTGCAAAATGTTCAGGGGTATGTCAAGCCTGGTCGGCTGACTGCATTGATGGGTGCTTCTGGCTCAGGGTAAGACTTAAAACAAGTTTGACTCAGTTCTCGATGCTGATATCTGACCAGGAAAACCACTTTGCTCAATGCGCTCGCACAGCGAATCAACTTTGGCGTGGTCACTGGCAATTTCTTAGTTGATGGAAGGTAGGGAGTCTTGAACGTATCTCATTAATTATGCATGCTAATATTTTCAGTCCTCTACCAAAGAGCTTCCAGCGAGCGACTGGATTCGCCGAACAAATGGACATTCACGAACCCACCGCTACTGTGCGGGAGTCCCTTCGGTTCTCTGCTCTGTTACGGCAACCAAAAGAAGTCCCATTACAGGAAAAGTATGATTATTGTGAGACGATCATTGACTTGTTAGAAATGCGGCCCATTGCTGGCGCAACAGTAGGATCTACGGGCTCAGGTCTCAACCAGGAGCAGCGCAAACGACTTACCATTGCAGTTGAACTTGCAAGTAAGCCCGAGCTGTTGCTTTTTCTAGACGAGCCGACGTCTGGCCTCGATTCTCTGGCAGCGTTCAACATCGTACGCTTCCTTCGCCAACTTGCAGATGCCGGCCAGGCCGTGCTATGTACAATACATCAACCCTCTGCTGTGTTGTTTGAGAACTTCGATGAGCTCTTGCTGCTGAAAAGCGGTGGAAGCGTTGTTTACAATGGGCCCCTTGGGAACGACTCCAAGACGCTGATTGATTACTTTGAACGAAATGGCGGGAAGCAATGCTCGCCACATGAGAACCCAGCAGAGGTGCGTACCCTGAAGCCGGAGCGATTGTTCCTCGCTCACCTCCTTTCTAGTATATGTTGGAAGTCATTGGAGCTGGAAACCCTGATTATAAGGGGCAGGACTGGGGCAACGTGTGGGCCAACTCGCCAGAATCCAGACAGCTTTCTGAGGACCTAGAGAGTATCATAGCCTCCCGTCGCAATACTCAAAACGACGAGAAAATCAACGACGATCGCGAGTACGCAATGCCACTTTACGTTCAAGTAGTCACAGTCACCAAGCGCGCATTTGTGGCTTACTGGAGGGCCCCGGACTACATTATTGTAAGTCATTAGGTTCGAAACATTAAACCTGAATGGCCTGACTGATTGTTACCCAGGGTAAATTTATGCTTCATATCTTCACCGGTCTTTTCAACACGTTCACATTCTGGCATCTGAGAAATGGCAACATCGACATGCAGTCACGACTCTTCTCTGTCTTCATGACATTGACAATAGCTCCGCCACTGATACAGCAACTCCAACCGCGGTATCTCCATTTCCGAGGTCTCTATGAATCTCGCGAAGCTAACTCCAAGATCTACTCTTGGGCTGCCTTTGTGACGAGCACAATTATCCCAGAACTGCCATACTCAATCGTTGCCGGGTCAATTTACTTCAACTGCTGGTAAGTCCCTTTCCAAATGGAGTTCTATCTCTCATCTCTAACGGAAATACCAAAGGTACTGGGGGACTTGGTTTCCGCGCGACTCGTTCACTTCCGGTTACGTTTGGATGTGCATGATGCTGTTTGAACTATACTATGTTGGGCTTGGTCAATTCATAGCCGCACTTGCACCTAACGCGTTATTTGCAAGCTTGCTTGTGCCAACTTTCTTTACCTTTATTGTTTCCTTCTGCGGTGTGGTCGTCCCCTATGCCGCAATGCCGCATTTTTGGCAGTCGTGGATGTACTGGCTTACGCCGTTCAAATATCTGCTTGAGGGACTTGTTGGAGCCATCACTCACAATGTCCCTATACGCTGTATTGAGCGTGAGGAGTCACACTTTAGCCCTCCGGCTGGTATGACCTGCCAACAATATGCTGGCTCTTTTGCCGAAAAAGCGGGTGGATATGTCCGAGACGCTGGGAATGGAATGTGCTCATACTGCCAATACTCGGACGGTAGTCAATATGTAAGTCGCAAATTATCATGCTCTTTGCTTGGATTCGTTGATTAGCAGAGTTGGAGTATGGCTGACTAGAACTTTGTTACACTTTCCAGGCCAAGAGCATCAATGTGTTCTACTCGCACAAGTGGAGAGACTATGTGAGTGTCGTGATATATGCCTCTTCGGCTAACCTTGGAGCTCAGATCAAGTCTAACATCCATTAGGGAATCCTCTGGGGATATATCATCTTCAACTTTGCTCTTGTTTTCGCCTTCTCCTGGTTGTATCTGCATGGTGCTCGCAATATGAAACGCTGGTTCAGTGCGCGTAAGACGAGACAGGGCAAAGACCGTTCTTGAACGTGGTTACACCGTGTCTTCCATGCAGCGCAATGGTGCATCTTGTGCTAATTTTTCTAACCTCCTGTGTTCATCTACTCCCTCTCTCTCCGCGTGTTAACTTAACATAACGTCCGAGTCTTGATAGGGTAGAGGATATTTAGGCTCTATACTCATAACAGATACATAATCATTGCGGTTCTCTTCGGAAGAATAAACTATTTCCTTGCTTTTGATTTGCTGAAGTACTATATGCACCTAGACAGTCACATCGATTCTGCTTTGTCCATTGGTTGAGGGCTTTAGTTACATTGCAGAGACTATTTAGTACTTGCATAGGTAGCATTCAAAAGTTACACATATATGATTCCCTAGAGATCAAAAAGTCCGACATATAATTGTTAAAATATATCTCCATGTGTCTTGGCCAACAAAATTGCTCATCGCGCAGCTCCGCGCCCAAAAGCTTGGCATTTTTCCGTCTTCCCTCTCTCTCATCCTGGCGCGTTGAATTTTGCCTATACCAACTTGTTGCTTCTGGCCTTCATATGCCATGACTTTTTAAGTCCACTCTCTATCTATTCAATTCACTTCCCTTTTCTACTTCCCCGACCATGAAGGAAGAAACAGAACCCAGAGATACCCCCGAAGGCTCGACTGCCGGTGACGAGTCGAAGGCCAGTCTGGCTGCAAAGGATCGCAAATGCCAGTACTGCCAACAGGCGTTTACATCCTCATCATTGGGTCGACACCTCGACCAATTCCTTTTAAGAAGAAACCCGACGGAATCCACGATGTCGAAGAGATCAGACGAATTCGCAGTGGGATCACCCGGCGCCAAGCCCGAACATCCACAGGGAAGAACGAGGGGAGTCCTGAACGAAGCCAGAAAAAGGGTACATCAGAGCCGTCTACGGCCGCTGATTCGGGGTCGAAGTCGCGCGAGGCTCCGGTGCGCATGATGTTTAACACACCTACCTGGCACGCGACTGGAGTGATCAATGATATCCCCAACCCCAGTCGCGTCCCGGATGGGCCTCGAATTGCGCCATCGCAGTCTCGGACAGGCTCATTACAACTGCCGGACTATGCCAGTAGAGGTGCTAGTTCCAGCAACCCAGACACAATGCGGGCGCTAGAGCTAGCACTACGCGAGGTGCTTGATAATATCAAAGCTGCGAGGTACGTCGGCTCATTCATCGTTATATCTAACCGCCAAGCTCATAAAACATAAGCTCTCGTATCCGACCTCGGCTCTCTCCGTTCGACTTCGAGATGCAAGCTCAGACTTTTCCCTCCATGTGTCTACAGCTGCTCCCTCCTCCGCCAAGCCTGTTCGCGACACATCCGTTTCCCTCCTCTACCTCGTTTCCCCTCCAGCCCCCCGGCGCCGAGCACCTCGATATAGTCCGCCAAGCCCTTCGCTCCAAGGTCGCGCAATGGCAGACCGACCAACTCGCAGCAGAGTCTACTGGTGCGGCTCATGCTAGACATGGGAATAGCGGGGTGGATCCAAACATGATATACCGAAGCGCACAACAACACGAAGATATCAGTTTTCGACACTTAGAATTGGCCTTCAATCATTGGAACTCTCTGCCCCACGAGACCCGTCGCGACGCGTGGCAATTGGAGATTACACGCGCATTTGCGCGGGAAGTAGGGAAGCGGAAGTCCTCGGACGAGCAACTCGCTCGAGTGCAACAGGAAGCAAACCAGTTGCGTGCACAGGTCGAGCGTCTCGGATCATGCCAGTGGCCTCGTGAGTTCGCATTGTTTCCCCCGGACACGCTCCCCCTCCCACGAGAGGTCGCGCGCGAATTAGACGCACAGGACAGCCACATCAGCGCCGACTCAACGCGATGGGACTACGACAGCGTGGTCGCCAAATGGAGACGTGTTGTTATGCATGATAAGGGCATGGGTCGGATTGGGGTTGGTTATGGAAATGCCAGTCAGTTGGGGGATCCAGAACAAAGTCAGTCTCAGCAAAGCCCTGATGTCAGGCCTCCACGCCCAGGCGAAGACACCACTTCTCACCCGAATCGCTTGCGCCCCTTGCAATCTGCTACGGCTTTGAGCCCAGACGCTGGAGCTGCCTCCACCCCTGCTTCATCTACACACTACGCTTCACCCCACTCCTATGCAGATCCTCGCAGCCCGCCCAGCGGTTTACCCAGTGGTATGGCCCAGGTGGGTGGGCTGCCTCCAGCTAAGCGACAGCGACTCATGAATGGCTCAGAAGACCCGTCTGGTGCTTCGTCCGAGTCTGGCCATGCTCCGCCTTCTGCCGCTGGTAAACACTGGGGATCTTCCACTCCCCATTTATCCAATCTTGCTGCACCCTCCGGACAGACGCCTCCGTCGTCGTCTAGGAATTGATTAGGTTTGGAATATAATATCTGCAGAAAAGCATTGGACAAGGCGTTTGGGGGTTATTATCTAATACTTTGCATTGGCTTAAGACAGTAGGTGGTTTGATCTACTCCGTCGTTTTCATCTACCCCCAGATCTACTCTTTTTGCTAGAGAATATCATGATCATATGAAATGCTAAATATTCGTCTTGATCGTAATTGGTGGGTAGTTTTTCTGCTACAGTGACCTGATGTTGATAGTAGAAAAGCACTACCCGCTAGATACAGTCTGGTGTTGTTGCAGTCAGACTCTCGCCTTCGCATCTTGAGCAATCTCTTCGCCCAGATACTCAGCTAGAGTCAACATCTTCTCTTCCTGCAGTCTCCTGCCTACCAACTGTACTCCCACCGGGGCCCCATCATAGGTCTCGGCATCATCTAGACAGCGATTAATATGATTTCATGAGAGGAAATCCATGGGGGAGACTCACAATCCCACTCAATGTCTTCAGAATCATTCACAGACCCGTCAGACGATTGCACATCGACCTTCTTGTCCGCAAACGTGACTGGAATCGCAAGACTAGTATAGTCAAGCAGATTCACAAATCCAGTATATCCCACAGCCTTGTATTCGTTGGGAATGACTGCCGCATGAGGCGCCAATGGACAAAAGAGCCCATCAACAGGGCGTCCTGTGCCTGTCACCTCGGCTGTGCTATTCCAGTAATCCATGTATTGTTTCTGGTACTGCCGCTTTGTAACATTGAGCGCGGCAATCTCAGATGCTGTCATTTCAGCACCATTCTTGGTACTGATGACTTGCGGAGCTGGAGATTCTCCAGATAGACTGAAATGATACTTCAAGTCTACACCGCCGTCCATGTTGAATACTTTACCCTGTCAGAAGTTAGCGCCGTGCTGAATCCCACGCAAACCCAAAGCCCCAGGTACATACAACTAGTTCAGCAGCAATAGCGTGAGAAGGAGGCTTCCACTCAATAACCCGATGTCCCAACCGCTTGAGCGTTTTCTCAACAATCTTGAGCCCCCGCGCAATAGGCGGATGAACAAGGGCCACACCATCGTATTTCATAATGCCGAACGCAAGCGTTGACGACCCACTCCGAGCCTTCTCGATCAACGCCCTGGTCTCCTGAACGACCTCGTCACGCCACGGCAGCTCCAACGCAAGCGGATCATATAGCCAAGGCTTCTGACTAAGAACGGCCTTAAACAAGAGCGTCAAAGACCTCGCAGTTGGCGCAATCGGCCCAATAACAGACAAGATGGTCCCTTGGCCATCCATCGAGTTCGCAGCACCCTGGTAAGGAATTCTACCCGCCGAAGGACGAAGCCCATAGAGGAAATTGAACCCAGCAGGGATACGCACACTGCCTCCGATATCAGTGCCGAAGCCAGCAGGCGAGCCGCGGAGCGCCATCAGGGCACCCTCGCCGCCAGAGCTGCCGCCGCAGGACAGCAGACGATTCTTGGGGTTCCAAGTGTAGCCGATGATGTGGTTAATGGTTTCGCCGGCCATTAGGGTGGCTGGCACACTGGTCTTGCAGTAGAGGACTGCGCCGAGACTGCGTAGTTCGCGGACGAGTTCACTTTCTTCTATGCCGCTGCGTGGGTCGTTCTGTTGGCCTTGGAAGGTGTTTATCCAGCCTACGTAGCCCATTGTGGTTTCGACGCCTTTCACGTGAAACTGGTCTTTTAGACTCACTGGTAGGCCATGCAGGGGTCCTATTGGGGTTTTGTGCTTTGCGAAGTATTCGTCTTGCTGTTTGGCATCTTCAATTGCTGCTTCAAAGAATACTTCGTGGAGACAGCCGACCTAGAGTTTGGTTCATGGTTAGCCTTTGTTTAGGTATCTCATGTTGGTGCATTTTTGTTCACTGTGACTATGTATACGTACGAGTTGGTGAGCCAGTGCGGCTCGGTGGCAGAAGGCCGCTGTCACTTCCACGGCTGACCATCGGCCTGTAGATGTCTCATCCACAATACCTACGGCATCTGTTTCTGTAATCTCAATCTCACGTTCGGTGAGGTATTGTCGGATATAATCCCCTGTGACATCACGTAGTTCTGTAGCTGGAGGGACAGCGGATTTCAGTCGCCATTTCTCGGGGATGGCATTTAGAATTGACTGGCGTTTGGCTTCGCCCTTCAGTTCCCAGGATGTACCAGTCATTGTGAGTTGTAGTTGAAAATTGTGAGAGACTTCCTCGAAAGCAGAGTATTTATGCACCAATGCGGGGTTATTGGAGTCGTGACACAGTTGGGGGCGTCCTTATTGACGCGGTTTCCGCACTACTTCGGAATTGATTTGGAGTACAGACATAGCCATATTATTCGTTCTATTAAGTGCACTTGGTTCATCTAGGGGGTGGCTGCTTATTATCTTCAACGTGGACTTGGCGGAAATACAATTCGCATTCGTCTCCAACAAAAAGATAAGAGTGCTTTGTGAATGATAGCAACGCTATTGGATATTGGATTGCGATATTTGACCGGACTCATTATAATAGCACAACTGTCTCTGTGCTTGAGTAGCTCATGATAGAATGCGGTCCACGTATCCACGTATGGACTAAGGAAAGAACCTTTCTGAGGACGTTACTAACATCTGGTTTTCCCAT
Source organism: Penicillium concentricum (assembly GCF_028827145.1). Lineage (NCBI taxonomy): Eukaryota > Fungi > Ascomycota > Eurotiomycetes > Eurotiales > Aspergillaceae > Penicillium > Penicillium concentricum. The sequence goes on along the minus strand of NW_026622754.1, from coordinate 4,462,808 downwards.
TTTCAAATACGATCTGCTCTCTCTTCGGTGGCCTGAGTGGTCGTCATTTGCCGAACGTTCAGGTTGACCCGTTTGCTGGACATCCAACCCTTCCACATCTCGTATGGACCAGGCGGCATCCCCGGAGCAGATTCTCGAGATGATGGCCAGTTGGCCAACCATTTCGGGCAGGTAGAGGGTAGAATCTTCGGAACTCCATGCCAGGCGAACCGCGATTTACCGTTCATGTAGACAGTATCGCCTGACCGAAGCCGAATGATCTCGCAACCATTCCCATCGTCGTGGCTAGCCAAAAACAATCCATCACATCCAAAACTCACGCTGATCAAACCTACGTCACACTCCTCACTCACGTCCCGGTGCACGCTCAATGTATCCCCGGCGGAATAGAGATTCAAAATGGCAGCCTGGGCTGAGGTTGCTGGGAAGGCTGCACGTAACACCTTTGCGATATCCGGCGGGAACTCCGGCGGAGGTCCAGAGGGGTATACTTTGGCAGTCCAGTCGTACTGTCCACCTAATGTCACCCAGCGCAGCTTTTTCTCCAAGAGATTTTGAACCGTTACAGGCTTGTGCACTTGAGGATCCTTAGGCTGGAAAGCACGAGTAGGATCATCTGCGAAGAAAGACTTGGGCATGTGGGTGTCTTCTGATTCTTCGGGGTACGTCACATCGTAGTGCAGGTGTAGGTTCGTCTGATGCTCGGGGTTCGGCAAATCTCGGTGGAATAGGCGGGAGAGCAATTCGATCTGGATAGTAGGGGGGAATAAGGCGGGAATCATCAGGAGACCTGTCAGGAGGTCAGGCATGGCTCTTTCTCCTGCTGGGTCAGTTCCAAATTGAGGCGATACAATGCTAACCGGAAATCGATTTGTGAGCGTATACTGGAATATCCTCAGTCAGAGAAGCATCTTCTTCTGTTGTAGCATGGCCTCCACGGAAAAAATCATCAAATGCCAATCGCAAGTCCTGGCTGGACATATACTGCTCAATCGTCACATCGTCGGGCAGTTGGTCGGGATCGATCCGTTGTAGGTCGAGGATCCCCGGATCATTGTCAATCTCGGACAAGGCAATCTTGGAATATTTCTTGTAGCAAAGTCTCACAGGATCAGGAGGGCGATCATAAGCACTAAGACCCTTAATTTGGGCCATGGCGAGAAGATGAAGTCAGAGAGAAAGTTGAACATGGAATGAAAAGGTACGCGCTTCACCGCCCTATGATAGGCGCGGGGGTTGTTTGTTTTGTGTCTTTCTCTCCCCACCATTGAAATACTGTCTTGTCAATTATCTCTTCAACAAATTACTTTTTTTCGATCTCCAGGTGGAATTTGGAGAGCGTGCTGCTCCAGCTGTTCTCAGAGATCAATATCCTCGGAGTAAGTAGTGACTACCTCCTCTCCTTGCTTCCCCTACAAATTCTTCTTGGCAACATCCTCCAATCTTTGTCAAATTCCCATTCCGGCCTTTCTAGTTTGAAATTGTTAATCTCGTTAATAGCAGAAAAGGATCGGATGTCGGCCACCATGGATAATTATCAGAAAATTGAGAAAATTGGCGAAGGTATGTACCCTTGACGCGACTGTTGTCACCCACAGCCCAACTCACGCGTTGATGCTCCATAGGCACCTACGGTGTGGTCTACAAGGCCCGTGAACTCAGCCATCCCAATCGTATCGTTGCCCTGAAGAAGATTCGCCTCGAAGCCGAAGATGAGGGTGTCCCTAGCACTGCAATCCGCGAGATTTCCCTCCTTAAGGAGATGAAGGACCCCAATATTGTCCAGCTGTTTAACATTGTCCACGCCGATGGTCACAAGCTCTACCTTGTCTTCGAATTCCTCGATTGCGATCTTAAGAAATACATGGAGGCTCTGCCTGTTAGTGACGGTGGCCGAGGGAAGCCTTTGCCCGATGGATTGGGAGGTGTCACCCTGGGGCTGGGCGATGCAATGGTCAAGAAATTCATGGCCCAGCTTGTTGAGGGTATCCGATACTGCCATAGCCACCGAATTCTGCACCGTGACCTGAAGCCCCAGAACTTGTTGATTAACCGTGAAGGCAACCTAAAGTTGGCCGATTTCGGTCTTGCCAGAGCGTTCGGTGTTCCCCTTCGCACCTACACCCACGAGGTATGCATTGCATTTTCGATTACATCGATTGCAATTTTCCATTTACTAACTCAATCTACAGGTTGTCACATTGTGGTACCGTTCTCCAGAGATTCTGCTGGGTGGACGTCAGTACTCCACGGGTGTTGATATGTGGTCGGTGGGCGCCATTTTCGCCGAGATGTGCACACGCAAGCCTCTCTTCCCCGGTGACTCTGAAATTGACGAGATCTTCAAGATCTTCCGGTAAGAGTGGTTTCGTTCTATTCCATGTTCAACTGTATTAACGGATTACAGCATCCTTGGTACCCCCGGTGAAGACATCTGGCCCGGTGTGACCTCGTTCCCCGACTATAAATCCACTTTCCCAAAGTGGAAGCGCCCTGATGTTGAGATTGTTCCCGGGCTGGAGGAGGCTGGATGTCAACTCTTGGAGTCTCTGCTCGAGTTTGACCCTGCACACCGATTGTCGGCCAAGCAGGCCTGCCTCCACCCGTACTTCCGTCACGGCACCGCACACTACTCCGGACGTGGCCCAAGTAACGGCTACCAATAGTGTAACGATTCCTCACATTTTCTGTGTAATATTATTCACAGTGGGGAATGATATGGGGTTTTCTTTCTCCTCTTTCGGCGTTCAATGGGGAGTGATATGGAGGGCGGACTTACAGGATACGAAGTGCTTTAGTGAATAACAGGCGTACATACCCTTTCTACCCTGTAACCAGTGAAAAAATGATGTCACTATTGTAGCTTTCTCAGCCTCAGGTTAATAGCTGCAGCTTGCAGGGCGGCATGTCAGCTGAACTTCGCCCCGGGGCCCCACACATTGGAATGCTAAGCATTTCCAAGTTTACTTGCAACCTTCCTGTCTCACATCTCTACGGAGTGCTTTGAGGCCAATTGTAATCCAGTCTAAGTATGACTCGGAATTCATGCTTATTCGTTCTGTGATTTCTAGCAGGGAGCTGAGAAGCGAGGTGGGGGCCGAAAGCACGATGTGTTGTCAGATTCGCTCATTCGTACACTAGTCCAATGCACATGCAGCCTTACGAACCCTGTTACGGACACCCAGCGAATCAATACGAGGGAATGAAGGCTGAGGCTATGTTTATGGCTCGGAGTGGCCGTCTGAGGGGAAAATTGGGGAAAGTCTCCCCAATCTCTTATTTCGAAGAGCAATCCCATTCTATTTCCATTCGTGATCCCCATGTTGGTTCATTAGTGTGCTATAAGAGAAATAGCCGCCCAAGGGTTCCCACCGTGCTTCCCCTCAAACAAAAACAACAGAAAAGAACCTGAAAGCTTAACGAAGCAAAGAAAACCAGCCCAGACACATCCGAAACCATGGAGTTCGACGACGAGATGGGCTATGCCGTCGCAGGACCAGGCTCCTCGCGCTCAAACAGCCGACCGCCCCGTCCACGCTGTCAAGCACCCCAGGAATCCGTCAAGCAGTTCTGGGAACAATTCAACACCAAGTACCCGGGCAAAGTATACACGGTGCTGCCGGACAATCCGTACGCACGGACTCGGGCCAAGCGTGTACCCAGCGGCCGTATCCAAGGCCACGAGGCCGTCAAATCCTACGAGCAGGCGCGCCAGGAATGTCAAAAATCCGTCGACCGTATCGTCAAGGAATGCGAGCGTGTGAATCAGAAATATACCGACCCCCACTTCGATATCGAGCTGGATCTAAAGTCTGGTCGGAGACACTATCTCGATGGGTTGGATAAACCGAATACGTATTTTAGACCCCGGGGCGTGAAGAGAGTGACCGTTAGTTCGAAAGCGATCTGCCATGAAGTGATTGGATTATGGGTTGCTAATGACATTGGTATAGGAAATCTTTGAGAATCCGCAATTCTTCGTTAATGGGCCTACCGCGTCAGATGTGCGGCAGGGATATGATGGGGATTGCTGGCTCATGGCTGCGCTTTGTACTATGGGCAACAAGGAGGAGCTGATCCGGAAAATTTGTGTTGCTCGCAATGAAGATGTTGGGATTTACGGATTTGTTTTCCATCGAGGTAAGCGTGTGCGCGGAGTCCGATCAGACTTGGAATCATGCTGACTTTTCAATCAGACGGCGAGTGGCAACAGTGCATTGTAGATGACAAGCTATATCTCCGCGCAGCTGACTACGATGAATCTGTGGATGAGCGACCCCTCTGGGACGACATAACTCGAACTGATACGGAGGAAGAGTACCGGCGCGTCTGGCAGACGGGCTCGCGGGCCCTGTACTTCGCTCAGTGTGTCGACGACAACGAGATCTGGCTACCTCTTTTGGAGAAAGCCTTTGCAAAGGCCCATGGAGACTATTCCGCGATCGAGGGTGGTTTTGTTGGGGAGGCTCTCGAGGATCTCACCGGAGGCGTCACGTCTGAGGTCTTATCCAGCAATATCCTAAACAAGGACCGCTTTTGGACCGATGAACTAATGAAGGTCAACAAGGAATTCCTGTTTGGTTGCGGGACGGGCATGTTTTCAAACTGGTTAGATCCTAAGTACCAGGGTCCACCTAGGGATCGCAAGGGCATCGCGGAGGGCCACTCCTATTCCATCATGGAAGCCCGAGAGATTGATGGGCATCGTCTGTTGCGACTCAGGTATGTGCATCAATGTGCTTGTTAAAAGGCACATGAACGAAAAGCTCACATCACCTAGGAACCCATGGGGCCGCAAAGAATGGCATGGTGCCTGGGGTGATGGATCCAAAGAATGGACACCCGAGTGGATGAAAGTTCTTGGCCACCAATTTGGCAACGATGGTGTAGGTATTAATCCATCGCTTTCACTGAATACGCTGACCTAGCCCAGTTCTTCTGGATCTCTTATAAAGACCTCCTCAGGAAATACCAGCACTTCGACCGGACTCGCCTTTTTGGTCTTGAATGGACCATTACCCAGCAATGGACTACCTTGAATGTTCCCTGGTCTGCTGATTACCACGGCACCAAATTCATGATGGATGTGACCAAGAGTGGTCCGGTAGTCATTGTCCTATCGCAAGTTCGTTATGCGCTATTTACTCCTGCTCTTGCACAGTGGCTGACAGACACAGCTTGATACGCGTTATTTCAAAGGACTAGCCGGCGAGTACAGCTTCGTGCTCAAGTTCCGCCTGCAAAAGAAAGGAGAAGAAGATTATCTCGTCCGCAGCCATAGCAGCCACTTCATGGGCCGATCTGTCAACGCCGAGATTAACCTTGACCCGGGTCAATACCACGTCCTGATGAAAATCACAGCCTTCCGCCACGAAGGCGTAGACTCGACCGATGAAATTGTCCGCCAGGTTGCCTCGACCAGAAGAGAGAAATTGGTGCAAGTAGGCCTTTCATATGACCTCGCGCATGCGAAGGGAATGGTGGGCGAGACAGAGGAAGAAAAGGCAGAGCAGGAGCGTTTTAAGGAACTCGAGCGGAGAAAGCTTCGCGACGAGATCAAGAAAAAGATGCAGAAGGCTTGGATCTTCAACCAGAAGATGAATGCCCGACAAGAGCGCATGGAAGCAAGGCGCGTGACCCGCACCCCCAGCGGCAGCTCCTACGATCACAATCCCGAACGTGATTCTATCCCCAGCCAAATTCTGGCAGGAAAGTCAGTAGAAGATTCTCCCGTTGATGCTGCAAGCATCTCAAGTGAAATCGGTGACCGCCGTATCAACGGCTCTGTCCCGATCATCCACGTCAACGGCGGCCAGGGCCTGCACGCAAGACATGCAAGCAGTGGCTGGCGACGCGGGGCCGAGTCTCCACGTCCCAGTCTAGACACTCGCTTTGCTACAGAGACTCTGGACTCGAGTGACCTTGAGATACTAGAAGGGTTCGAATTCGACAGCGATATCGATATGCCTCCTGGCGAGGCGGATGTGAAGAATCACCCTCCGTCGATGGACCATGATGGGCCTCCTGTTGACCCGTGGAATGCTGTCTGTGTGGTTGGGTTGCGGGTTTACTCCAAGGATCCGGAGTTGGTTTTGCAGGTTGTGCGTCCTGTGCCAGAGGATTATATTGAAGCTCCTCTGGACCGAGACGACCCTGCGGCGTCGGCAACTACATCTCAGCGAGACCCTTATTTGTGAAGAGACTATTGGAGCAACTGGCTATCTGTTTAGTGCATGGCCCATAGCCGGTATTTTCGGTTTATTCAAATTGGAGAGCAATACAAAATTGTCATTCGTGCATGATTGGCTTGCATATGTGGTCCTTTGCTGTTGGATTGAGGAATGATGTAGAGAATATAATGTCATTAGAATCCAGATTGCATTGAACTTTACCGAGATTAATATTATCTTCGAACAAGCGTCATTACCATTCGAGTGTTTTAATGTTGAGATCTTTATCAATGGCCAGATTATTCAGGCATCCGCAGGCACCCACTACTCGGATCGCAAGGCCAACAGCTAGATTCTTGACAAGTTTTAACAAACATCAACGGCATGTTTAATAGTGCTATGCGGGATGTTATCTGCTCGTCCCGCGGCATAGCCCTTTTCCTGCGTCGCAGCAGAGGAGCTACGCGCATTTCCGTCGCGTGTTTCCAGAGCTCGCGATATTCGACCGTTTCATCCGATTGCACAGATGAGACAGTTTCTCTTCCTATTGGAAATAATGGGTCTATATATCTCCAGTAATAGATGCCCTTGATTATCAGCCCTAGTCATACATGCTAACTTTGTCCCCAGAATTACGCGACCGAGCGCGTTGAGCCGGCCTCAGCAGGGGCAGTCTCCAGAAGGCCCAAATATAATCCTCTACCTTCCCCCTGGACCTTTGTTACAGGGCAATGGCGAGAGCGGATCTCAAAAACATGAAAACTCTGAAATTGATCACCAAAAGACTGGCGATACCAACATTTGGGACTCTGCAGTAGGTTCGCCCCAGCATGTCCTAGCATCTACCGCATCTGCATTAGTAGTCACAGTCAACTACCGCCTCGGGGATATACCAACACCTATTTCCCCATCTTCAGATAAAAGCTCTATCCCACAAGAGCCAATTGAAGCCCCAAACCAAACACTGGAACCCAGCAACCCAGTCACCTCTTACAAATACCCAACCCCAGTCCACGATACCCTGGCCGGATTCGACTGGATCCGAACAAACCTCCGACCATCCCAACTAGCCATCTTCGGCACACACGTCGGAGGCTCCCTAGCGCTTATGCTAGCTCTAACAGAAGCGCAATCCATCCAAGCCGTCGCCGCCGTAGAACCTATCTGCGACTGGCCCGGCTTAGATGAATACTGCACGCGCGAGAGCACCACCACAACGCCCAGAACAGGAGCGGACAATACCACCTCAAGCTCAACATCCAAACACAAGCGCCAATCAAGAAAAAAGGCCCCCGCACCGCCAGATCTACTCCCCCTCCTCGAAGCCCGCTCAAAATTCTTCTCAACACCTGAGCGCTGCTTCGACTCCTTCTCCTCACCAATCCTCTTCCTCCGCTCTGCAGGCCGGGACGTGCCACGCGTATTCCCGCAGTATCTCACGGGACCGAAATACCCCGTCCCCGTGCTGAAGGAGACGCGAAGCACAACAGCCGAGCAATACGCTGCCGCGGATGGGTCGATCTGGGATCGGGATGTGTATCCCGATATGGATGCCGACGATGTCGAGGATATTAGTGGTACTGTTACGCGGCGTCGGAAGGCGCTTTCGCGCTGGCCGCCGTATGGACTGGATTATGGGCTTAGTGGGGATACGTGGTCTGGGCCTGGGGATGGGATTGGGCGGTTGGAGATGGCTTTGCCTTGGGTTCGGATTTTATTGAGAGAGGATGGCGATGCTTTTGCTTCGGGTTCTCTGTCTTCGTCTGCGATTGAGATGAAGAAGAAGAGTAGAGAAGGGGGTTCTGGGTCTACGGTTCTTGCGAGACAGGCTGATGAGATGGTTTCTGCTATGCGGCGGGCTTGCTTTTGGGGGCGGGAGAAGGGGGTTGGGGAGCGGAGGGTTACTTTAGCCCGGGTGAGGAGGACTGATGAGAATGAGGGAGAAGAAGTGGGTGATTGGTTTGAGGGTGTGTTTCAGGGAAGGATGGATGATATAGATTAAAACTGGTTGCAATGAATATATGATCGGATTGAGATATGGTATTGTGTGCAGAAGGAATGCATAAAGGTCCCAGGTTTGAAATGTGGAAATGTGAAAATAATGGTACATTTATGTGATCGCCTTCCAGTGGAGTGATATATATCAATCGATTATGGCATGTTCATCCAGGTAACAGGGTGTGAAAAATTCGACGACTCGGTGGAATAAGTACTCTTGACAATGCTGTGAATAATCAGACGAGCAAAGCAAAGAACAGCGTGACTATTCAGTCACCCAATATGAATTCATGGCGGCATTGAGTTCCTATAGTTTTCCGATGCCCACCATCCATCAATCGCCGCAATGTCTGATAGCATGCTGGGGTCCTCGGGGAAAGGAGGAGAAGGAATCTGGCCAATGCCATTTAATGCGTTGCCATTTTGAGTCTCTGACAAAAGACGCATGTCCGAGTTAGGGATCCAGTCTAGATCGCCTAGCTGGGAGTCGGGAACTGGGACGGGGAATGGGGCTTGCTGTTGATAGGAGTTTTGCTGGTGATATTGGTGATGAGGAGGCATGGTTTGCTGAGAAAGACGGGGGTATTGGTTGCTTGTCACAGGTGCTGTTGGCTGCATATGGGGACGGGCCTCAGAAATAGATAAACGGGATTTCTTCCGCGAGCCGTCTACGCCGTGAGCATTGGCAGCACGGGGATTCTGTATGGATGGCTTCTGTAAGCTCAGCGACGCTAAGTTACCACTGCTGTTTTGACGTTTCGTCGCGGAGCCGGATCGGCGCATGTTTGCTTGCCAACGTCGCTGGAGGGTAACAAGGTAGTCGCGGGTACGCTTCGCATTGTCGAATGATTGGCCCAGTTCATCGAGAGCGCGGAAGCATAGATTAAGATATGCTACCATTTCCGCGTTTCGGGGATAGGTCGGACTGTCACCCTGTTTGACTGGACTCATTGGGGAACTGGATACTGTGACGAAAAGAAGCATGAGCGCTGCGCTGAAGATTATCGCTACGACTTGGTTGTTCATGCGGCGGAATGTGTAGTGTTTTTCGAAGAGTTGGAGTAGTCGTGCGATGGCAGTGGCCGACTCTACGCACATGCGCCGCGCGTGGTGATACCCGGGACCTTGACGAGGACTGCGGGGCTGGATATAGCTTTTTGAGAGCCATGGACGGTGGAAGAAGATGATGATCTGGTGGTATTGCATGCTGCAAGATACTGTTAGTATGATTCCGGGTGGCTATTGTATTGGAACAAACTTACTGGAGCATCATCAAATGAGGCAATATTGGTGATTTATCATCGTCCAGATTAATCTGAAGGCTAGAGGGAAGATTTGCTTTCCAGGCGAACAAATCTTCCGTCACTTGATAGCAGATCCTTTGCAAGTCGTGCCGTGAGATATCGGAACATCCATACCTAAAGACATGTTAGCATTGCCCTGAATGGCATGCAAAAATCACATACAAAATATGACCAACTGGGGAGATCATCTCCCATAGAACGACAAATTGCCTGCATATTAGCTCCATAGGGTTCCTCAGGCCGTTCTCAGATAGCGCATGACTAGCTTTATGGCCGTATGGATGCCAATTTTCTTCCTTTTCAGGACAAAGAGCAGAGCCAGGTTTTGGAACCCCTATGTCCCCAGCGTTCATGCGGAATGGGCGGCCCAAGTAGAAGCCCCAAAAACTAGTGATCATTAGAGATATTCATAGTATAAAAAGTACGAAAACTCACTGGTCTGCGACATAGCTTCCCCAAAAGGTTGCACGGCGTACATCAGCCTCGAACTGGGTGATATCGCCCTTATTGATGTACGCCGTCATATCTAGGTGCAAACCAAGATCGAAAGCGAGCCGCATAGACATTCCTGTACAGCCATTGGGCAATGAGCGTTGATCATTTCGCATCTCCAGAAGATTTACTTGCCGCTATACAGCCAACCTCGAGCATCGCGATTCGATGCACCCTCGTGGCAGCTCATAATGACAAGGGCCTGAACAGTAGCAACACAAGGAGAGTCGAGTTCAATCTCCAGAAGGGCCTTGGCACGATCTGCGAAGAATTCGGAGAGAGACTTGGGGAAAGTGATGAACGTAGGGTGGTAGCGTGCCTCAAAGGCACTCCCGATCGCACACCTGCAACAAGTCAGTATATCACTTAAGCGCCGGAAAATGAAGGTGGACTCACATTGCATTGGTCAAAACCTCCGAGTAAAATGGAGTATCATCCAATTCATTGCGCCATTTAGTTCGTGCTATCATGAACATCTCTTTGTCGACGATGTATGTACTGGGATTTTGCCAGGTGAAATACAACTCCACAAGATGATCCTCTAAGGCTTGATCAACAGGCTGACCAACCCGGAGGTGATTCAGAATATCCTGGCCATCGTGGCGCACAGTGCGTGCGTCTGGTCGTTGCCGCTGCTGTGTCGCAGACACGTCCACCAGATTGAGGTTGGACGTGGCACCGTAGAAGCGCAGATGGCCATCTCCCGCAATTTTCAACGTGCCAATTCGGTGCGACAACTGTTCTATAACGTCATTTTCTGCCTCGTCCTCTTCGCCACTGTCCGAATCATTTTCTCCGTCATTGGGTAGCTGGCCTAGCAAGACTCCCGGCTGCTGGGCCATGTCCATGCCAAGCTGGTAGCTATCTGGGCTCAGTTCCGTGTTGATGGGGATTTTAGGCATTGTAGCGACCCCCGGTCCTCCGTTGAGATTGGCGTAAATCGTGTCCAGACTTTCAGCAGTTGGCAAAGTGAAGCCCCAATGGACGAAGTTTTGATTTTCGGAGGCGCCTTGTACCATTCCAAATGGATTCCAGCCCTCGGGCGATGGGACCTTTCCACTAGATGGAGTATCTTGCGTTGGGGATGCACCAGAAACTGCCAAATTGGTGGTCGGGGTTTGTCCCTTGGGATTCAAGGCAGGCGGATCTTGCGGCGGGGATTTGCTTAAGACCCTAGAGGCCGTTGGCTCATCCGGTGGTGGCTTTTCATCGGCCACTGCTGAAACTTGAGGGAATGCGCGCGGGATCTGGAGGGTATCCAATACTCTGTTCATCCCAGCCTCATCCTCTGGGTTCATTGGCGGTGGCTCTAGCCCCTGCTCCCGGATAAAATGACAAAGCTGGTCAATTCGGGCCGAGAACAACTCCGTTGATGCTCGAAGAGACACTCTGGTTTAGATTAGTCTTTGGACATTCAGTGATGTATGCCTATGAGGGCTGCTTCGACATTTAGACACCTTCGAACTGCGAAGAAGTACTTACTTGCGCTTATCGTCTCCATGTTGGTATTTGCATTCTTTCCCCTTGCGCTGACAATTTTGGCAGTGCGGAGTAGCTCCATCACACTGGCAGCACGTTAGATTCTTTCAACTCCCATTTAGGCTTTTTGCAGGCTCAGAGCACTCACCCTGATTTTGCTCTCCCGACATGGCACACAGGCGGTAGTGACATGTTTACGGGGTGTCTTTTTTGTTTTTTCTGGATCAGGCGACATGATTTATATAAGTTCGAGGCCCGATTCTTTCAAGGGCTGAAGCTGGTTGTGGAGTGTGTGGCGATGAATCCCCGCAGATAGGAAATTATGATCACTGTTTAATCCATCCCGGCTGAAATTCTCAAAATTCTCATTGTCAAGCCATTGGAAAAGGAAATTTATAAATCGCAAAAGGGTCTCTTCAGAGATCAAAATGTTCTGGGGGCGGGGTGGAAGAGGATCCACCGCAGCCTATGAAATGGTGGGGGATAAGCAGAAGGCTTTGGTCAAGTGACATCCAATCTAAAAAAAAGAGTATACGAGGAGTTATACATGTATTGGCTAGAGTAGTTGTACATGTATTGGCTAGAATATATGTAACTACCAGTCTCCAGTGCGCTTGATCCCCTCGTTCTGTACTACCTCAATCCAATATCCATCGGGATCCAAAATAAATGCAATGTTGTGCATCCGCCCGTCAGTCAGGCGCTTCTTAAAGTTCACATTCAGAGACTCGAAGCGCTCACAAGCAGCCGGGAGGTCGTCAACAGAGATACCTGATTCAAATTAGAAACCTTGGGAAAAGAATTAGAAGTCGTGTGATCATCCACTTACAGATATGACCGAAACCTTGGGGCTCAGTGTTACCGTTATGGTAGACAGGGCCCTCCTGCTTCTCGGTGCCGTAGTTCCAGGTCAACTCTAGGAGACCTTCCCATTCCGCCACTCCATTGCTGTTGCCCTCCTTAATCTCTGGGTTGGACGCCGGGTACCCCAGGAAATACAAGTTGAACTTGTTCTCTGGGTTCTCAATGGTGCGGACTAAAGTCATGCCCATGGATTCCTGGTAGAACTTCAAGCTGGCTTCGGCATCTTTCACGCGCAGCATGGTGTGGTTCAGTCGGTAGCTGCCCGGGTCGGTGGTGGTGCTGAGATTCTCATCGGAGCGACGAATAATCTCAACCCAGTATCCATCGGGATCCTTGGCGAAGGCGATGTGTCGCATACGGCCTTCGCTCAACTTCTTCTGGAAGGGGTAGCCAGCATCTTCAATCCGCTTGCAGGCGGCTTCAATGTTATCAACCGAGATGGCAATGTGGCCGAAACCACGGTGCGGCTCGGTGTTTCCGTTCACCACACTGTAGTTGGGGTCGTTCTCAGTGCCATAGTTGTGAGTCAATTCTAGAACGGCATTACGATCGGTCCAGTGACGGGTACCCTGGAGAGAGGCGGGGCCGTCATATGCCAGGAAGTAGTTGCAGAACTTCCACTCAGGCATGTCAATCTTATTGACCAGATTCAGGCCAAGGAACTTATAAAATTCCACGGATCGCTGCGGGTCCTTGACCCGCATCATCGTGTCTATAATGTCCCTATGTCAGTGATTGTGTCGAAAGAAATTGAATGGTCCACGAACGGTTGAGCTTATAGGTGGAGGTATCGGAAGCCATGGTTGCTAGAGATCCTGATAACGTCAGTAATTAAGCCATCTGAATATGAATTATGCTTACTGATTGGTACAAATCTTTGTTGGACGGCAGAAAGACGAGCGAGCATTTTAGAGAGGATGGAGGGGCGAAAGAGCTTTTTGTCAGCCGTGAGGAGAGTGTGGGGCACATGACGCTATATCCGGTATGAGATAGCTCTTATAGCTTATAGAATTTATTGTACAGATGTGTAGATACATAGATGTATAGATGTATAAGATCTGAGATCATATTCTATAGATTATCATGTGTACTTTTAAGCTATATCTAGTATGGTCTGAAATAGAATTGAAAGCTTAGAGCTATATAATATAACATAAACATTCGATAATATAGGTAATATAGACAAGGATAATATAGTAATAACCTGATTTTGAGCTAAACAATATTACAGGATAGCACAGAAGCTGAGATGCAATAGCTCAACGTGTTAAAACGTCATGCGGGAACTCCCCACGGGACCTCCAATTCCTCTTCTCTCCTACCTAAACACCTCGAACATTGAAACTCACACCATCGAACCCTCCCGAATTCATCCAATCCGACCCCAGTTTCACATAGGCCAGGTTCGTGGAAATCCTCTTGCATGTTCCTTCACACTCTCTCCCCCGCTCCCGGTTGATCCCTTTCCTACCATTGGCCTCATCCTCCCCCGGGCTTCGTGTCGCATTCCGAACGGTCTCTCAATTTTCGACTTTCTCATACTGCCGCGCTTAGCTCTCGCTTTCCACGTATCCTCCCCCTCTTCCTCTCCCAATCATGTCTCTGCTCATGTACACACTTCGCCCATATTTGCCCGATCGCTAGGGTGCTCCCATTGCGGAGCCACCTCTCACACCTATCTCATGACATCCTTGTCGTACCGGGGCTAATAAAGCTCTCTTTCCCTGGCTTTTTTTTTCTCTGTGCCACCGGAGGCGATTGGAATTATCGTGACTTTCCATTTGGACCAGAAAGCCCGGATGCGCATTGAGTCAACGGTTCTAAACCGCTGCCTGTTCCCCTCATTCCCTGTCATCTAGCTGGCCAGACCCCAGCTATGAGAACAATACCTGCTTCCATCGTGCCCTCTATTCATTGATTTTACTTTTTTTGTGGGGAATGAACAGTCGCGCTATAATCTCTGCGGAGTCTATCAATGGGTGTGAAGATGGCTGAATGCGAATCTCCTCCAGTTCCCGGCTTCTTTGATTCGATCTCCGATTGCTCCTCGACAACTACACCTACATCTACCTCCCAACCTCCCTTCGAACCAAACTTCCTACCTTACTGGGCCCGTTACGAGACAAAGTGTGCTCAAAACCTACTGGACTACTCTGACGAGCCGATCGAATACGACCACGACGACGAGGACTATCACGACAACTGCTTCTTTTTCCCGGAAGACTGCTCGTGGACACCACAAAAAGATCGCATAGCAGAGGAAGATCCCGTATTACAGCAGGAGGAACCCGAGATTCAGGAGGAATACACGCCTTCGGTAGGCCAGGACACCGACACCGACACCATGATTCCCGGCCTCCCCGATATAAAGATGCTGGACGCAGAGGCGCTAAGCGACCTCTTGGAAGACAACCTGTCCCCGCCGGAGATCACAACGATCATGTATGCCCGCCGTGCATCCATCGCAAGAAACACCTAATAACCATATCTCTCTAGTGTCTTCGCAACAAACGGCGCCGTCTTCGCCCACGGCTCCTCCCTCTCCTCACGCCAACTACGCAACCTCAGCGCAACCTACGGCGCCGCCTACACATGCTACGCCAAGACAGCCTCAACCGGGAACCTAACGGGCGTCAACCCAGCCAGCCATCCCTCATCCTACGTGACCGCTAAGTCAATGTCACTAGGCGACGTAGGCTCGATCGTCTTCGAACTAGACGACTCTGTCGCCGTGGTAACGCGGATCGCGGATAAAGTTCTCGTCGCCGCCGTCGGTCCATCCAGACTAGATACACCGGAGCCAAACGGTGCCACGAACGCCGACTCCCTCGCGGACAACGGTGTCCTTGATGCTGGGAATGGAACTTTGACACCTGAGGGCTCACAGGGTGATATCTCGCGCACACTGGCATCTGTACCTGCATCTCCGACCCCGGCTCAAAACGGCCACCGAGACCCGCAGCTTGAGATCGACCGTAGCGCTGATCTTGCGCGTCTAGCTAGCTTGAATCTCGCCGCTTCGCCGGCCGTCTTACTTGCGCTGGAGTCTAAATGCGCCGCGCTAGGACGTTTTCTTGGGGAGAAATTGGATGATCTCGAAAGTCCTGAGGATTTCTGATGGGAAATGAAAATGTCCGCAGCTATGGATACTGGGACCTAGCTAGCCCATGCCTGTGTGTGATTTCAGCATAGGCTATGATATGATTCGACGACACATTTCTGCCCGCTTTGTGTATTTGATAGTTAAAGGATCTTCGATCCGATTAGCGTTGATATTTGATTGCATTTGTGAAAAGAAATTCATTAAGAGGTATATATCAAGTTGAGGGTTGTTTCGCTCTCCGGATGGAATGAAACGCTACACCCTAATAAACAGATGAGATGCACATGCGTTATATAAGTATGTTGGGAGGTTAATGCAAGTCCAAAAAAAACCAAAAGAGCTTAAGAATTTATGACTAAACAACGAGGAAATCCATCTCATGACTTCTCCACAGCGGAGCCGCCGGGCGAGGTGTGGAAGTGGCTAGCCGTGCTGGCCGTGCGGGTAATTCCCGCAGTCGGGCTAGCAGAAACAGGGGAAGCAGCAGTAGCCTGAGCAGCCTGGGTCTTCTCCATTTCCTCCTCGGCGTAGCTGGGCGGCAGTGCCTGGCCGGACACGTTGCGGGAGGGGCTAGTAGAGCCGGCAGGCGAGGTGGCCGTGGGAGAAGCGAGGGTCGTTGCAGCAGCAGCCAGCGCCGGGCCACGGGTAGCCTCCTTAATAACGGACCACCACTTCTCAGCGTCGTTGGGGGTGTGAGCCTTGAAGCTGAGCTCGGTGTTTGTGTGGAAAGCGTTTCCGATTTTACCGCTGGAGACGTCTTTGCCCTTCACGTTGAACTTGATGCCGTCGATGGCGCCGACGACGCAGTCTGGCAGGTACAGCGAGAGCTCGGGGGCGGGGTCGCGACGGAAGTCGTCGTTGTCCTTGAACTCGTGCAGATAACGTGCCGGCGAGACGACGTAGTAGCCCGTGCTGTAGCCCTTGATGACGGCGCGCGAGCGACGCTCGAGAGAACCCTCGATGAGAGGCTGTGTGGAGCGGTGGTCCATGTTCGGGAAGGTGATGCTGGAGAAGGAGCGTGGGGGTGAGTCTGGGTTGACTAGGGTTGCGTCGTTGCGCACGCAGAAGTTGATCCATTCGAAGTCCGGTGGGATGCGCTGGGCGGTGCCGAGGATGTCGGCGTACATGGCGCGCTGGCGTTCGAGTTGGCCGCCCATGTGCTGGTGGAATTGCTCCAGGGTGCCTTGGACGGTTTGCAGGACGTGTGCTTCGAACTGCTGGAAGGAGTTCTGCACGGCGAGAATATCCTGGCGGTGATTGTTCTCCTCGTTTACTTGGTTGTTTAGACGGTGGTTGATACCGCGCTTGAGGAGGTAGGGGTCGTGGTGCTGCTCGATTTTACCGGAGGCGGCGGCGTCGAAGGAAGCGGAGTTCTGGCCTAGGAGCTCGATGTGCTTCTGGGTTAGACCGCGCGCCTTTTCGACGGCCTTGGCTCCCTTGCTAGCACCGCTGCTCAGCTCCTTGGTCTTGTTTTTGATCTCTTTGTGGAGACGCTCGAGGGTCGGGAGCACGGCGTTCTTGAGATTCTTCTCGCCGTCCATGTACATGGTCACCATTCCCTGGGTGTTGTTGCGGAGGTTTTCAAATAGACCAGCCACGCCGCCTGCGCTGGAGCTGAAGTGGTGCCCCTCCTTGAGTGGTTCGTTCACGGCCTATTCCCATTCTTTGTCAGTCTTGGTTACTCCCGCTCACGGAAGAGGCACTGACCTTCAAGATCTTCTCATAATCCTTGGATTGGGACTTCTGCACTTTGGCAGTGACAGAGAAGTAGTCCTCGAGATATCCGCACATATGCTTCCAGGCTCGGAGACGCTCAAGCAGGAGATTGGTGGTCTAGTAACAAGCACTGTCAGTCCAAGCTACTCCTTTTCTTTCAGGGCATCATGAATACATACCTCACTACTATCAGTTTCGGGGATAGCCTCATCGTCACTCATGGAAGTACGACGAGTGAAGGCGCTGCTCACGGTACCAGACCGCTGAGGCAGCTTCACATCCGCAGGGATCGTGGACATGACGGAGAAACGCGTAAGGTAGATCGGTGAGTTCGGGATCCAATTCAATCGATAGTTAAAGAAGTCGAAGCTATCCCAAAACCGGGGCTGAAGAGTGATGTGGCTCAAATGAATAATTGGGGGGGTTAATAGGGTGGCTGTGGAAGACCAAGGTGTGGGGGTTACGCTAGTCTATGGCCGGACTAGTCTAGTTAGCACTTAGAGATCCATAAACGGAAGAGCATACTTACAAGTTGACAGTAATAATATCCCTGAGATGTTAGGTAAAAAGGATTAAAGCGGGAGAATTCATTCTTAACCGATCGACGTCAATGAGGTCACCGTGCCCCTCAGCCCAAAGCCACAAAAACCCTAGGCCTTGTGGCTTTTATCGCCAACTCAAATATTCAAGTTATTTAAAGGGGCCTGGGGTTATTTTCGAATTATGTCATTTTGATTTGAGTGACATGTACATTTTACAATGAGGCAAGTAGTGCTAGCAAGGACAAGGTAACTATAGCTTCAACTCTAACCAGACCTAGAAGAACATAAAATATATACAAGGTATATGATAATCAAGACTAGCCAAGGCCATATGTCAATGGACCCTCCAATGTTACATCTATAAGCGAAACAATCCCATTGACACTGAAAAAGAGTCCTCGAAGTCAGGGTCAGGGGGAAGATTAATTACCTAATACGATCGACAGCTAATTTCCTAATCGGGTAATGATATCATCGGTGCCGATGTTAAATCTGTTAAGCATTGAAGGGTTCGATCTAATCGACAAAAATAATTAAGTACATGCGTTCAAGGCTTCGTATGCGTGGCTCGTGCTAATGGGTATGTGTTTTTTTTTTTTCAATGTCGTGCAGCTCGTTCATATCGGATCCCTTTCGTAAAGTAGGAAAAAAAAGGCAAAAAATTCAAAACACCGCGCGTGACCATCTATGAGAAATATCCTTGCCCGTCTATGACCGAACGCCTGAGGAAAAATGATTCAAGAAAAGGCAAAGAAATAAGATGTCCGAAGCTGGCGCGGGTGGACAGTAGAACGAGTCAGAACAATGTTGAGTGAGTAGTTCCAGATTGCCCGAGCCTGGGGCTCGAAAGGGGGGGGCAGTTAATGCTTGGGTTGGCCGTGATCGGTCGTGGAAAAGGAGATGAGAAAAGTGGAGGAAAAAAGAAAAGGTGGAGGGCGGTTCGCATCTCAGTGTCCAGCACTGGTACGGAAAGAAAACTTTTGGTGGAATTCGAAGGATCATGCGTGGATCGGGGGTCATGAGCACACCTCATACTCTGGCGCGAGCTTGCACAAGTCTAAGTCTGCGGTCCTCATCATCAGCATTGGTGCCGTGAGAGTGGAAGAAGCCGGGGCGAGTAGGCACCTCTAGGGGAGTTGCAGTTCCACTTGCACGGCCGCTGCGGATGTAAGCCTGCTGGGGAGACTGCGGGACCGATATCGTGGGAAGGCTGCTAGCGATTACAGCGTTGTAATCCGGGAGACCGGAATCACGCGGACGCACGGCGCAGCGCACTGCAGTCGAATAACTGGGAACCCGGCTAAGAGTCTCCACCTCATCGTACTGGGGGTGAAAGGGAGTTGCCATGCCCGAGGGAAGGACCTCGGGCTCCACCTCATCGGATGGCCGACGAGAGAGTTCCGGACTGCCATGGCTGTGTGAGTTTGATCCGGAGGACGGTCCGAAGTAGTCATTAGGGACACCCAGTTGGCGATGGATGTGGTGAATGTCTATTGGGGATTGAGATCCATGGAGCGCCTCGCCAGGAGTGACTGTACCAGGAGTGGCGGGGTGGTGGAAGGGACTTGCGTTCAGGTTTGTGAGACGATGATGCAGTGCCGAAGCTGAGATATCGGTGTTGGTTAGGGCATTCATGGAGGCGAGGTTCTCTGACGATATGTTGCGACTGAGAGGAGTGAATGGCGTGCCCGGACCACTGCCGGGGCCTGGTGTGCGATAGCCGCTAGGATCCAGCTCGCTATACAGCTGATCGAACGTGTGCTCGCCATAAAGGGGAGGCGCCTGGTGCGCGAACTCATCGACGGCGATTCGGGTAGATTGGGGGGTCTGTGCAAGAAGGTTGTTGTTGTCGTCGATGGCAAGGTGTGGTGAGATGAAGATCGACACTGGAAGCGTTGCCCGGAGCTGCATCGAGATGTTAGCCAAATAGAAGAATAGTCAATCGTTCTACTATTACTCACCTCACTGACGTGCCCGTCGGGGTTGTGCAGCTGAATACGGAACTTCAACTTGTGGCGGACTTTGATCCCCTTGGTGTCTGTATCCTGCAGGCAGCGGGTCAATGTCTGGGGCATATCTAGGATGCGCGTGCATTGGTATCCCTCGGCGGTTTCATCGATGACTTCAATGTTGTCCTCGTCCAGCTCATGCTCGTCGGTCAAGATCGTCCTTGTGACCTTGTATGTGTTTCGAATGGAGTCAGGGTCTTCCGGATTGAGGGTCAGGTCGTGACTTTCGATTAACTGTGACGTAATTTGGCCGATTCGAAGACCCTTGAGAAGCGGAATCAATTTGAAGTCGACGTGGATGGCGGTTCCGAAGACAATGGCTTTCGTCGGGGTACTGATGGAGTATTCAATCTTGTTGGGCCAGATGTTGTCCACGGACTATGAGATTCGTCAGTACAAATATATCACTTGAGCCGATAACCACTTACCATTGCATGTGATAGCTCGAGGGCGCTGGGATCCAGAGTTCGTATGATCCTGAGCGGTTTGCGCGCGACGATGTCCTTGACGTATTTGCGGCCGATCTCGGCCTTGAAGCGGTACATCACCCATGTCTCGGCAAGACCTTCCACACTTTCGGGCATGGAGCCTTCAAGTATCACATCAAAAGGGTACTCATAGTTGCCTGCAGGAAGGACCTCGGTTTTTCCTTTGCCCGGGTCCCGGAACGTCCAAGTTTTCTCATAGAACACACGCTCGCGCCATGACTTACGGCCACCGGCGGCTGCACTAGATGGGAGTTGCCAGCTGTGGAAATTTCATGTTAGTGGTGTTGATTCGGACTTGGGAAATGCGACACATACCAAACGCGGGACATGCCCGTAAGCTGGAGTCGGAGGTGTTTAATGGTGAGCGGTTCGGACAAACAGAGGATCAGAGTGCCCCGCAGATGCGCGCTCGCAGCTTCATGTTCACCGCCACGAAACACGATGTACTCATCATTCAACCTAGATAATGTCAGATGTGCAGTTCACATGAGCTGCAGGTCCCCCACTCACCTAATGTCAAAGTACTTGGCGCTGCTGGCACTCCCGCCACCACTGAAGAAGCTGAGAGCCATTTTTGAATTTGCCCGCAGCAATGGGCTGTCAAGAAGGTCGGGAATAAAGATATGAAGAGGAGAGAAAAGAGTAAGAGGTAAAAGAGATTAAGCCTGGTAAGTAACTCGGTATGTCGGTATTTTTTCCGTTTTTCTCTATCGCTGATCTACCGGAACATGGCCAGATACGCACGGCTGGTCCGACTCGCGGGTCCTCAGTGGAGTGTGCCGGAAGCGGCGATTTATTATTTTTCTCTTTTTTCTCTCTTTTTAATTCTTTTTGCAGTGGCGAGTGAAACTGACTAAGCCCATGAAATAGGTGAGAAGTTAGGCTCCGATTGGCTTGGCATATAGATGAATAAATAGAAGAGAGAATACAATAGGGAAACAGTGAGATTATAAAGGATTTAAGAGATTTGAGAAGAACCCTAGAACCGTTTTAGCCGGTTAATCACATCAAAATGAGTACCTGGTCTTTTACGTCAGCGCTATCATATGAATGTCAGACCTCTACATACTACCTAGGTCCATGCACATGTTCCTGTTGTACTCCGAATACTCCGTGGAGCATGTATATTCACTTTGTTAGATCACCTAGTCTCTTTGCTATTAAATACAAATCGCATTTTACTCAGAATCAAATTCGAATACTATCACATGAATAAAACCATCAACTTACCCCGATCTTCCGGGTCTTTATTTACCCATTTTATGCATCGCGCCATGCAATGTTGTACATTCCTCGGGATCACCCTTCCCGCATGCTTTAAAGATCTCTTACGATGCACAATGTCAACGCACATATCCCTTCTGAGTTACACAACATGAAGTATTATAAGGTTCATACTTCAGAACTTGATCAACTTAAAACCCCCGGTATGATGAAAAAGGCATCTATCTACAAACTATACCCAAGCCTGTATACAAGATATAATATGCATACCAGTCGTGGCACATATACTGCCTGTCACCTATCAGGCTCTGGATGGCGCCACTCAAATGAAGAAGACACCTTCCGCTTACATCGTCAGCCTTTTTTAATCCCTATCCAACTACCGCCCGTTCACGCCAAGGGTTGGCACTCCAATATGCCAATCCTGTCCACATACACTGACAAATGCAGTTCCAGAAAGGGCGGTGTCTCCCTGCAGGTGGCGTGCCTGAAAATCCATGCAAATGCCCGCTGCATGAAATCTATACGTACTCCGTACCTTTGACTTTAACGAGGCAAGCTTGGCCTATCTTAATCTCGGAGTATGCGGAAATATCCGTCTAACCGAACCCAACACTTACATCACTGAGCGCGGTAAGAGCGGGAACCTGGTCTGATAAAGCTCCACCTAGCTGTCAATGCCCGTGGCGTTGTGATAGGTTCAAAGCGGGTCATATTGCGAAAGATTTCAACCTTGGAAGGGCAAAACCAAACATAGATAAGGTCTCCAATACAAACAGCTTATTACGGCATGACCCACTTCTGCGGACTTGTTTCGGGAACTCCGTAATATTAAGTGTATACTCCCGTACCAACATCACAAAGCTAGAAGTCGGCCTGCTCCCGATTGTGTCAAGCCGACCGCGGGCCTAGTCGGGATACCTTCACATATCGGGAATTTCCGCTTCACCGGATCGGAATCCCGATAGCGTGCCGATTTAATCTACCCGAATGCACCGTGTCTTTTTATACTAGGCTTCCCGGTGTGTTATTTAGGCTGAAACACGTTTTTAATTATTTTGACGGTGCCACCTCTAGGGCTGGGCAACGATATCCATTCCCATGGTGTGCGACACGCACTAAGCTAATCTTTTAATCTAACCTTGGAACGTTACCTACTTGGTTAATAGGTCTAGAATCCTCTGGCAGGGATAGTCATGATATCTCACAATATACTCCCTAGTTCAAAGTTTAGACAGCACCTAGCCCAGGGTCAAAGCTATAAAATTTCAAGGATTTACGGCCCCACCCCGAGTAGATCATCGACGGTGAACTTTTGCAGACACTCCACTATGAAATTCTCTGTGGGTTCCAGAACTTCCAAGGTTCTTTCATGTCCCAAGGCTCGGATTGCATCATCCCGAGAGAAAAGTCAATAAAATGGAGACTCTTTTTGTTTACGCGTTCTGAATGTAAAATAGAGTGTCGTCATTCTAATTGACTCATTCTCACTATTTTTATATATATATTTTTTCCCTTATGTTATACTATCACTATGTATCACTATCTATATGTAAGTGTGCACGCCATGTTACACTGTTACACTGAACACCGTACAACCTACGGTCTGCATGCAAAGCCATGCTTGCTGAAGCTAAATCATATTAAGAGTCAAAGAGCAGATAACTATAGCCAATCACACAACAAAAGTAACCACAGGCCAGAGCTAGCTTATCAGCTCGGTTAATATTTTCCGAAATTGCTAGATAGGCACTTTAAGAAAGTGGAACCTTGGAACCTTCCTGATACGGGTCTTCGCCTACGTAGGACTCCATAGTAATAATAATTGTTAATCGCATGTGAAAGATCTAACCAAAGAAAACATGGTAAAATTAATTTGAGGAAACCCTGATAATTCAAATATCAGAACAGTGTGTAAAGACAATTATTACATCCAAGCGCAATACAATAATTATTTTTCGTGTTCTCGTACCGAATACCTATAGGGCATAATACAGCTTATCTCCCGGTGATCGCCAGGGGCGAGGTTGCAAGGTCTAGAGCGGGAACTAAAAAGAGATCGCGTGGATCGCCAAGATTTAACGGAAAAGAATTTTTGCTGGTCTCAGGTTGGACCAATTGTATACCGGAATCAGTCCACATGGGCAGGGTCTTTGTGTCGGGCTTTTTGGTTCGGGTTTCCCGGTCTAGATCGGGCGTGGGACGCATTGTATACAACATATGGGAGTACATATTGGAGTCTTTAGGTCACTAAAAGAGCTAAGTTCATTGCTTATATTTTAAACATCCATTTCTCAAAACAAAATATCTGCAACTAGAAGTCAAATCTGGAGAATCCTGTCCAAGAACACCCGGGAATGCCCGGCAATTTCATATAATCGGCTATGTCGCAGCGGGTTGATCGAAGCTACGGAGCTCCTTGACCACGCCCCGGTTGCTTAGCTTATAACAAGGTGAATTTCAGTTCCGGCTCAGCAAGAATTGAATACCGTCATGGGCATGTACGTAGGCAGCCTCGGCTATCGGAACTCAACAGTATCCAGCGCAACCGGCCTCGGATCCAGAATCGCAATGCCGCCGCGGCAACGAGGATATCTGCACGGGCAGGACACGTGCATGCTGCTTGCTGTATAGGTCATCCAAGCATGTGTCCTTGTTGTCCACCATAAGGCCGGATCCCCCGGTTTCACTAGAGATCGTGCCATTCGACCTTTAGTCAAATTATCAGGCCATGTGTGCAGTGTACTTCGTCCAATGTTGTTGTCCAGGAATTGAATTCCGCGCTGGAACTCTCAATAGGACCAACGTTGTTGTGGTTTATGCTGGTGCCAGTGCTGGATCTTGATACGCTGCACTTGAGCATAAGACGTCCACAATTTTCAATTGGGAGGTACTGTGGCACCAGTGGCAGGTTCCTGCGAAGATTGCCTCTTCCACGATCTCTACGCTAACCATAGCTAAGTTTGAGAATTGTGCGATGAGAATCCATTCTCGAGGTTGGCGATTATTGCTGCAGCGGTGGCATGGTGTACTCTGTATGAAGGTTGTGGCCACGGAGCCAACGATATTCAATGAGGCATGTCTTGATCAATTGCAAGTGTACTAAATTTTGATATTTCTTTTTTGAGACTGGTTACCCCAAGCACAGGTTAGCTTTCCCCCGTTTGCCGAAAACAGCGTTGTGACATCGAACAAGGAAATGTGGCACACGACACAATCGAACTAACCCTTGAAGTGGTCAGCATAATAAATAAACTTTCCCGGTCGACTTGTACATCTGATTGGAGGAGTCATGAGAAGAAACGGAGTGAAAGAAAAGTCTGAACTGGACTTCAATGTTAAATTGTGTCTATAGCACCCGTTTTCCGTTTTTAGTTAGTGTTCTCGGCCACGGCCTTGGTGAGCTTAAACTCATGATGGGTTATTAAAGTTTTTTTTGGGGTAGATCTAAATATATCATGCCGGGGCGATGGACCACATGGTGATGTCAGTAGAGCCTTCCGAGGAACTAATGGATGCCATTTAATGACATTGACCACCTGGTACATATATCCACCCGATCCATTGTGTACTTCAATTACGCAACGAGCAGATACTGGAGCATGACTGAAAATATCCAGTGAGCCTGGAGCCATGTATGTATTATGTTCACAAGTAATCACAGTATTAATGACATGGAAACGGGGAAGAAGCAAAAATGCCAAGTCGCAGTGAGATTTAAAGCCAGCTGCTCTAGATCAGAGATCAGAACCACTTGGGCCGCTTTGCAAATCATGAAGACGTCAATCGAGAGAACCCAGAGGTCGAGATGACCGAAGTGGGTTGAAGGAGGTGGTAGGAGTCGTGTCACAATGTCTATAACAGGCACAGCCCGAAAATAGAACGTCGAGTATATTGAGAACGATGGGGAAATTCCTGGAGAACAGTATACACTGCAAACCAACATGCCATGCCATGTTAAGATCGAGCGAAGCACAGATGCGGTCGATAGGACGAAGACAACCCAGCACCATCGAATAACATGACAGGATTGGTTCATAAGTGTTCGATGGCAGTCTCGGTCCAGCAAGCGCATCGAATATTGAGGGGGGCGTGGGTGGGAGGGTGCCGAGGAAGCAGCAGGCTAGAAAGACGTGAGAAGTCCTTCAGAAGATCCATCCAAGAATGATATAGAGAACGACACCAGCGGCAATACACATGCCAGCAATCTTCAGCACAGCAACAGAATCGCCTTGTTTCGCCATCCGCGTGAGTCGAGTGGCGCTACCTTTGAGGTTTGTTGAGAAGGAGGAGAACACATCGCTCTAAGGAGGCAGGATTGTCAGTCGCAAGCTAACACAATCAAGGTGCCAGTCAAAGTATCTTCAGGCAACAGGCAAATGTCCTGAATCATTATCGGACCAGCAAAAGGTTGATAAGACATACCGTGTGGTCGAGTGTGTCCTGATCCCGCGCATTGTCATGGATATCGATCGTCACAGACCGGAGGGCGGAGACCTTCGAGGATAGGGAATTGAGGAGCGCATTGTTTTGCCTATTTCAAAGTATCAGCATTCGAATCGACACATGACTCGTTCCATGGGGTAGTCCGACGGAACAGTGGAGAAAGGGGGACATACTGCTCGCGTTCGTAGGCGTCACTCATTTTGGATACTTTCAAAGTTTTCCTCGATCCTTTGCAGAGTGTTTATTAGGAGTGAGGTAAAGCCTGCAGAGACCGGAAGACTGTCACAGAAATGAGTGAGGCGGAGGTGAGTGGCCAAAAGCTTCGAAGGTTGGGGAATCGGAGCCGACGTCAGTCCAGTGACAGATCACATGATCGTCGATCTTCACTATGGAAATCTACACTTTTTAACTCTTCGTTTTTCATCATATCTTGACAAAATGCAGAGTTGAGTAGTCTCACATTGTTCAGGCTGCGGACACCCTGCTGCCAGGTATATGACACCGTGTACAAAGAAAGTCACACAAAATCTACAACACGCAAATTCGAGTCCCCTGATGAACAGGTTGCTCATTAAGGCCTAGGAATTGCTATCTTGTAGTTCGATGAGATATTCTGTATCTTATTATTTGCATGGACATAAAATGCGTTAATATTCAAGTTTGACATTTTTGAAGTCACTTTGCTTCGGAAATTATTGTGATAGTATGAGATTAAGCCTGAAGATATCTCCGCTACCCTTACTTCTACTGAGTTTTAATCGAGCCCTCGGCTGTTGGTACTGTTGTTATCTTTTACAGTCAGAAGCTATATATATATAGTCAACCATGACTTGGAGTATATTGTAAATGCATCCCGGGCTTCAATCGAGTTGTATTCATCAAATTTCTCTTTGGTCACGTCTCTCGACATGTCAAGGGAAAGAGCACAGTAATAAACACATCAAGGGATAAAGCACAGCGATAGCAAAATATAGAAGAAAAGCCGGGGGAGCTTTGTATGCATTTCTTTTCGGACCCACACGCGTTCCCCGCCTTGGATCGACGTTTTACCCGCGAACAACTCAGATCATTTATGGTGACATACGCAAAATGGCATCGACTGAAGATGAAAGACCAACGAAACGAGCCCGTCAGGCTTGTGAGCCATGTCGGTGAGCTTGAACCTCCCGAGTTGAGAGCCAATTGGACTGACATTCCTCTAGCCGGAAAAAGTCGCGTTGCCCAGGAGAGAAACCGAATTGCTCGTACTGCGAGCGATTGGGTCAACAATGCGTGTATGCAGGCAATGAGAGTGGAGAGGAAGGCCCGGGGTACTCACAGAAGATGATGGTAAGTATCATTGATGCTGCATATGTAGAAACTAGAATCCTAACGTGGTACAGGAACAACGCATTTCCGGCATTGAAGGGAAGCTAGAACAGTTGATGGAATATATTACGTGTGTTGTTATTTTCTCTATATTATATTTTACCTGGCTGATTGAGCTCGCAGGCGACCTGCCTCAAATAATCTCCCTTCACCAGTTGTCCCTGAGAATCACCCTCAGATACCACAGCTTACACCCCCGGAGAGCTTTTCTGTGTGAGTACAGCTTGGGACTCACTTGCACGGGATCTTCATTGACGAATGACATAGAACCGAGTCATCTGGGATCCCAGATGCTGAGCTTTATCTGACCTTTTGCAATGCACAGCCCCTTCTGTTATTCCCCCACAGATCCTCTCTGGCTTCCCTGGGGAAGCGAGACCCCGAGCTTTTACTCGCGATTGAAGCTCTCGGGGTCCGCTTCAAAAGACCAGGGATCATTGGCCAGGATATACAATTGGAGATCAAGAGAAAAACAGAAAGGGCCTGTCAGATGGTCATGATGCGTTTGGCATCCGGTACTGTGGAGCTATCTACGATTCAGACCCTTTGTCTTCTGAGTATGCTGGAATTTACAGGTAAAGCAGTTCTACCCTTTGTCCTTTTGTCCATCTCTAACATTGTGTTTCATCTGTCAGCGGGTCACATCATTCGCGCAGGGTCTTATACTAGACTCGCCACATATTTGATGAAAAACCTCAGAATAAGTGGCCTAGAGTCTCTAAACAATTTAGAAACCGAGCGGGATGAGCGCAAGCTCTGCTACATAAGCCTGGTCATGCTTAAAAATCTTCAGGGGTCCCTACATCCACCTGGAAACAGCTTGGACTTACTTGCAGAGCCTGGTGAGATTGTCTCTCCATTGGGAGCCATGATTTTCAACAAAGAAATTGCCCGTGGTAACGGCGGTGATTCCAAGCCAGACATTGGAATTGTTGGTAGCAGTGTTTACACAAGCGAGCTGTGGGCGATGGCATGTAATTATGCCGCCAACCATGTCGGCGTTGACGCTCATCCCCCATGGGCTCCAAACTCTGATTACACCATGATCAATTTCCGCCACTGTGAGCACGAAAGTCTCATGCCACTGAGGTTTCGACTTCATGCAAGTCGCTTCCAAGACCACCCCCGCCGAACTTCAGGCTCATCGTGACTACTGGAGCCCATGGCTATTCTTCCAGTTGGTTTGGCACGCTGTTCCTTGTTTGGTAAATCATCCATTCCTGTTATCCATGCGACTTCGGAATTTCCGGAGAACAATGCCTCAGTCATTCCTCCGCAATTCTTTCGAGCAGCTGACCTTCCACTCGGGCTGGGTTGTTCATTTTCTCGAGCTCATTGAGACTAAAAGCTTCGAGGTATCTGACCCGACCATAGGGCAATGCGTGGCAATTGTTGCTACGATCTATCTTCAACATAGTTTTGTTGAGGATCAAGCTTTTAACAGAAAGGCGCAAACGGGATTTGAGAAATGTCTCAGATTCCTACGCAACATGAGTCGTCGGTGGCCACACATCGATCGCCAGGTGAGTTATCAATCAGTTGTTACTTTGGTGCATTGGTTCTGATGTCGCTTTTAGGTCCAACAGCTCCAACAACTCCGAGACAGCGTTTCCGCTGGAGGCCTTATGACAGACAGTATCGCCCCAGGAGGAACACATTCTCGTCAAAAGTGGTCTGTGAACTTGCAGCTGTTATGGAAGATCTTAGTATATGCCCATGCAAGCAATATATCAGATCCTGCTAGCGACATCTTCGGCCCGGAACTTGCCAAAGACAGTGTTGGATGCTCAGGGGACCCTTCCGCAGGCGCTATCACCGAACGTGATTTCGCTTTGATTGGATCCGCTGGAATTTCAGGTCACAAGACAGTGGCTTCCGAGTGTGTCACCTACCCACCCGAGCAGACTGAGGATCCCATACGAGCGCCGAGTCAAACCTCACCGAGGATGGACTTTTCGGGGCTTCCGGGAGATCCCAATATGGAGTTTAGCGGTGGTGACACGTTGTTCCTCCAGCTCCAAGATTATGGGAGGGCATTTGAGGATTGGCTAAGTGTTAATCCGACGTCTACGGGTGAGGTTGGAATTTAGATGTCCTTCATCTTCTCGTCCGGGGAATACGGACCGGATGCGGACTTTTCCGAACGCCAAGACCCGGCACTGAGCCCGCCTCGGCATTTTATAAAGGACATCCTCCGACCGGTGTAGTTTGACAACACATATCTGGCTATTAACCTGTCGCCCAAATGACTACAGCTAAGACAGACTCAATCCTGATTGTGGGCGCCGGCGTCTTCGGTCTTTCGACCGCCCTTGAACTCAACAAGCGCGGATATACCGATATCACCGTGGTCGATCGATTTGTACCACCGTCAGCAGATGGAAGTAGCGTTGACATTTCGCGCATTATTCGTACAGACTATGCGGACCCAGTTTACTCTCAAATGGCCCGAGAAGCATACAATGGATGGACCACCGAGTACAAAGATCAATACTTCGAATCAGGATTCGCCTTGTTCTCGGAAACGCCCAAGAACGCATATATGGAGAAGTCCAAGGCTATAATCCGTGCCGCAGGTGGAAAATTAGACGATCTTAACGACGCCATGGATATCCGCAAACTCTACCCCAGCGTTCAAGCCGATTTCTCCGGCATGAACGGATACCATAATCCGAAAGGTGGCTGGGCCGATGCCGCAGGCAGCATCCAAAAGCTGGCTTCCAAGTGTACTGTGGCGGGTGTTTCGATCATTGCCGGACCTCGTGGTACTGTTGTTTCTCTACGCCGAGCGGGCTCGCGCGTTGTTGGTGTCAACCTTGTCGGAGGGCAGGTATTACTTGCTTCACAGGTTATCTTGAGCACTGGCGCGTGGACAAACCGTCTTTTGAACATGGGCCAAGCGGCATCTTCCTCTGGCCAGCCTGTTGGTTTCATTCAGTTGACCGAAGAGGAGGCTCTCGAGATGAGGAAGATCCCAGTCATGATCAACATGAGCTCTGGCGTGTTCTCCTTCCCGCCTACACCGGACACAAATGTTCTCAAGCTTGCACGCCACGGTTACGGATATGCAACTGATGTCGCTGTCAATGTGGACGGTGTGCAGAAGTCGCTCTCGTCGCCCAAGTTCGAAACCAGCAATGCGGCCACTGGATATTTGCCCGACGACGCGGATGAATCGCTGCGAAAGGGTTTGCGTCAGTTCTTCCCCAAGCTGGGTGATCGCCCTTGGATGAACCGTCGACTCTGCTGGTACACGGATACCCCCAATGGTGACTTCATTATCGACCACCACCCAAACATTCCGGGACTGTTCATGGCTACTGGTGGCGCAGGACAGTAAGTGTTGATCAAAATTATTACCCTGCACGCTACAGCTTATGCTAACTCAATCGATTTTAGTGGATTCAAATTCCTCCCTATCTTGGGCCAATATATCGCGGACTGCTTTGAGAACAAAGCACCCGAAGCTTTACGCCAAAAGTGGAGGATGAACCCACCCCAAGGTGACTCAAAAGGGCCCATGGCAGGCGATGGGAGCAGAGCAGGTCCTCCGCTGAGGAGACTGACTCCACTCGAACAAGCCAAGCTGTAATTACTAGATGTAATGACGCTACGATAGTTGGGAGCGCCGTTGTTGTTGAATAATCGAACGACATGATGTCACGGGGCTCTCATAGAAATACATGTCCAATGAGAGACACATAATGAAGGTTTTGCAAAATCACAAGAATAGAGACTGATAGTTGGCTGCACTGCCGTATGGTCCCCGGCTCCGAGAAACGGTGATGACTATTGACGATGCTGGACACAGCCTCGAGCAAGTTCCCAGGTAAGCTTGAAGGCAACCAGTCTCTTCGGATTCGGCACATAATACCCATATTAGGCCTTGGGCAGGGTCAAATCTAGTACATCTGGTAGGTTCATTGTGGGCCATATGATAAAGACAAATTCTTCGAGTAAAAAGAGGTTCAAGTCTAAATCTATATAAACACGTTGGGAATTATTTGCATCCAACAAAAAGGAAACGCATTGCACAAGAAGAAAACATAATCTAGTAACACAATATAGGTATCAAATCATGTCACACACACCCATTACTCAAACAGGAGGACTAAGTGGAACAAGGTCCTTTTCGTCCTCAGATGCAGTCCTCGTGTTGGTAGCAGTCCCCGTAGCAAAGCTACCATCCTGGCATACTGGCCAATCATCCTGTCGCAGCCAGTACTTCTCATGAGAAGGCGCACCTTTGAACACCCCCTTCAAATCCAACGGGTCGGCAAAGGTCTCCCACTGAGAGCGGCGGTCGATCCAACCGGGACCCATTCGCTCCGTGCGACCATCAGGACACAGGTAGCGTAGCTTTTGACGGGGTAGATGCCGACCAGGATGCATCAAGTTGAGCCACCAAGTGAAGAGAAGCATAGGACCCAGCTCAAATGCATATAGGTACCATTCGTTGCTGAGAATAGGCCCGCAGTTCTCCCGGCAACCGAGATTACCAAACATCTCGAATGCCTCAGCCGCACGGAAGATACACCGCAGCAAAACAAGGATCGATGTCCCGTAGAGTGTGATGCAGATTATACGGACATTTGGCGAAAGCATCCGTGCCCGAGAGGAGCGGACGTGAATTGTTGCAACGACGCCGATCACGCAGCATTCGACCACTGCTTGTAGAACAAGCCCTGCAGCAATCAGAGTCCCACCGGCCTTGTACTCGTTCAGGTCAGAGCCGGCCGATGCGTTCTTGGCTGCTCCTGCGACTGTAATTGCTTCTACAGCAGCGCCGACATAGACGAAGAAGATCAGGACGCGATTGGGATTGAGGACCGCGTGCATTGGCAAGTAGTTCATGAGGCGTCCGACGAGGTTATATGCGGCGGCGGAGTAAACTGGTGGGCCGACATAGATGAAGACTGTTGATGCGATATATATGTTCAAGTTTGCTGGGTGGTAGCTCGATATGCAGCGGAGAATCCAGCCCGTTGTGAATAGGGCTCCACCCCAAGATATGAAGAAGGTGACGCGCCAGAATCGATAGCGGCTGAAGGTGTGAGAACAATCTTGGGTTTGATCAAATGGTATGTCAAATGCTTACTAGTTTTGGTAAATATGCAGCAATAGAGACAAGCCGACCAAGGCGGCAAACACGGCTGGTAATATATGACTTGGATCGTACAAATAGAGGTTTGTCTCTGCGTCCGAGTTATTTGAGGTCATGATGAAGTCCAATGGATTGTGAATGATATGAGAAAGCTGGGGAATTGCATGTATAAATAACCTCTCACCGTGTTGATATAAACTTGATGAAGCGCTACATACATCCCTATCGGGTTAGACAGAGTTGTACTTGATGACATTCAATTCAGCCCCATTGTATATATTTAATGAACTGGCCAATCAGCGATGTCCAACTCAGCCTTGCGGAGCGGTACATTTGACCCGAAGCGGTTAGACTGCACAGCCCAAATAACCTCAAGTTGGGGGCCCAAAGGGCCCTCTTGTTTATTTCCATTTTTAGTGCAATACATTACGATTTCATAGCCTTTTACGGAATACCCCAGCACTAGATAGGCACATATCTGAAGCCCTGCAGTGTTCGTTTTAAGATCCACGCTCCGCTCCCCCACTCGGGTCTTTCCCGCCATGCCGGGTGTCCCATCAGGTCGGGCCTGTGAAGGGTGTCGCAAGCAGAAGAAAAAGGTACGTGCGATAAAATGTGGCACGCAGTTCTATTCCTAATAACATGTCAAGTGCGACGAGAAAAAACCTGCGTGTGGACGATGTCTTCGTCTCAAAGTGAGCTGTGTGGGGTCCGGTCAGCAACGATTCAAGTTCAAACAGGAACACTTCTCCCCCAAGTCAAATCAAAACGGCCAAATGACTCTCGCCTCGAGATCAATATCCACAGAAGAAAAATATCCTTTTGAAATTCCCCGGCCATGTCCTAGCAATAGAATGACATCATTGACCAGTTCGTTTGTCGGCGCCATAAAACGATCCACCGACCTCAGGTACAACATGTGGTGGTCTTTCGGCATGTTCCTGGAAGACGTACCCCGACGACTCGGCAGTAGCGAAGCACTCGACCGTGCAGTTGATGCCGTGACCACTGCCCACGCAGGCTTCTGCACCCGCCAACCAGTTTCGGTTGAAACACTAGCCAAGTATTCCTATGCGCTCAGAACCCTAAGGATCTATCTAGATGACCCGCTCCAGGCGAGTGCTTCCAGTACACTGTGTGCTGTGATGATACTTTTGGTTTGCCAAACATTCATCGGAAGTAACGGGAACATAGTATCAGGACATGCACAAGGGGCCGCCAACATTCTACAAGCGCGAAAGAACTTTGGGCCACGCGATGACTTTGAGCGTAAATTGTTCCTCTCTTTACGGGGAAGTGTGGTAAACCACCCCGAACTTCCACCATTTTCCGAACCCAAGCTGATCACACCCCCAAGTTATTCGAAGGGCTATACAATGATGATATCGACCTGAGCCCCGAGGAGTGGGATGCCTTAGTCACGAATGACTTTGATCAAAACCAACCCGAAGGCCGGATTTTGCGATGTCTAGCACAGGCCCCGGTCCTAATCAAACGCGGCAAACGAGCTATTCGCGCCGGCGAAGATATAACACCCTTGACAAACGAAGTCCGACCAATATACGAAAAATGCAAATTGATCCTGGCAGAATTGAAAGCACGAATAGTCGAAGACGAAGCTTCCGAGCTCAGTATCATGAAAGAAACTTTCATTGCCCAGATCTTGCGAGCACATTATCTCCGCACCTATGGAATTGGTGTCGCAATCACAACGTTTTTCAATTGCATGCTTCAGGCACTGGATCCCAGTGACTATATTTGCGTGATAGAATCGAGAGCCCTTGTTAAAGAGATTCTCGTACATGCTCAGAAGTCCAATATGTACCGACCTGTTGGAGCAGGATATGTAATAATGTGTTTATCAGCAGCATGGGTCGTTACTACTGACCCCCAACTGCAGTCAATGGTGGAAGCCGCCTTGATTGACTATTATGGTGACCTTGTGCCCCATTATCGTTTGAATATACCACGAGAGCTGGAACAGGTGAATGAGAACGTATGGCTCCGGTCGACTGCTCAGATGAAAGCGATTTTTAACCCTTGAGAATATATAATTGCTGGGCCTCTACTGCGCTACAGCACAAGTATATATAATAGAATCATTCCATTCTTTGATAACTAGTGGTTTAGTCAACTTCCTTCATTCCATGAATTCCTAGAAACAATCGATCCGACTAGATTGGCGATTATTTCTTGAAGAAATTCATGTGCTGCGTTTTGCTTTTATGCAATTTCTCCGCTGACCGTTGCAAATTTTGCACTCGAGTCTTGTGCCCTGCCGCGTCTCTCTGGTTGTCATATCCAATGTATCTTTCCGCCATGTCCCGTCGGCTATCAGCGACCCTGAAGTCCACATTAGCACACTCAGATACACGAGGAAATACTTCTTCCCTACCTCTGAAACGCATCTCCAGCATCTCCCGCCTTTGCAGCAGCAGATTGATGCCAGTCCTGCGTCGCCTTTGGTTGTCCTGCATAGCTTTGAGGGCTCTGGGCAATCTGATCCTTTGAGGGTGGTTTATATGAAGTGGAAAACTTCTTGTACTTCTCGCGGACTACTTTTGCGGTATCATCTTGCTGTTTATAAGCTTGGTACTGCCGGTCAAAGGGGCTGCCGGCTGGAGCCTGGCCGCCATTTGCCAGTGCTGCACGATATTTGTCAAATGCGTTACGGTCTTGGGCGGGTGCGCTGCCCACAAAGTCGTTGGGTTCTCCCCACATGGTATTCGGGAATCCGGACTGGTAGCGTGTCGTTTCAGGTTGGTGGCCATTCTGTTTGGGAAATGAGTTGGCGCGGTCAGGCATATTGGTACCGTATTCGATGATCCCTTTTAGATGAACTGGTTGGAAGAAGATTAGGTATTAATGCAAGCGTCTCAAAGATGTGATCCAGCCTAGAAGACTGAAGCAGAGAGAGAACCTCAGATTTGAACAGACAAGACCGAGGAAAGACAGAACCGCTGCTTTTATGCCATAATTCTCTGTCTATTCAATCCTGCAGGACAGCGCATTGAATGCTACAGTACAGCCTCGCCTCTGGGCGAGGCTAAGTGATGTATTCTGATTGGTTGTATCACATCCCTGCGGGTGGTAAGCACAGTACATAGCCTTATGTACACGACCAGTAGAGAGATTTTAAAAAAGCCATGGGTATATTCGGGCGATGAGAGGGTGGGATGACAGCCTTCTTTGGTGGCAGTGAGAGATGCTGGCCCTGTGACTAGAATTGGCACCAGGCCTTCACTTTCTCCCTTCAGGTCAGAGAGCCTTTTGAAACCTGAACCTTTTGAGATATTCCCAAAAAGGTTGAGTATATAAGAGAGAGGGACATTACCCAAGGCTCACAAAGCGGTTGAGCGTGGTGAAATGCATGATCCTAAATCGTGTAGAGTGTACCTACATGTAGTAGATATGACCACGCCCGGGTGGATTGCTTAGCCACGTAATACCCCCCGCCTTGCCAAGATGAGGCTCTCGGCCTTGGGGACGCACTTGGGCATTTCTTTCTACAATCATTTCCTGAGATCCCTTGATTTTCTGATTATTCCGATTTTTTATACATATCATGGGAAATCAAAGCCTGCTTGAACAGCTGAGCACAGAGCTGATTCAAGGCATTCTTTTTGAACTTTCCGATATCCAATCCCTTGAATCTGCCATTCTAACCGGCCCACGTCTATATGCAGCATTCAAAGGCGGGGAAGTACATATTGTCAAAAGTGTACTCCTTCAGCAGCTTGATGCAGACTTATTGCATGATGCCCTTTCTACAGAGGTATCGATGCGAAAGAGGGTATGGGAAGAGTCGGATGCGGACGTGTTTCTTGTCAGTTACCTCTGTCGCAATGAACGGCCATTCCATCCTGTTTTGAATTATACTCTATCCCAGGCCCTTCGTTTATCGCGCCTCTATACTCTCATTGAACGTTTCACGAGTGATTTAACTGCCCCAATCCTTGCTCGAAACAAGCCCCTAGAAGACAGACACACAGAGGCTCCATCTCCGGCTCTACCCTTATCTCCAACAGAAAGAAATCGCTTTTTCCGCAACTTTTACCGGTTTCAAATCTACTGCAATATATTCGGAGACCCGAACGAATGCCCGTACCAAGACGGGTCCGACAGGAACCTTGCTTACTTTACGCATTTCTCCACATGGGAAAATGAGCAGTTGGCTTGTATTCACGATTATTTACTCAGGGTTATGTCCCCAGGTAGGCGTACATTGCTCTGCTCAAGTCTTGTTCGGCTCTAATTATTGGTTTTTAGCCTTCAAGCAAGAATCGGAAACCGATCGGGACTGGATCTTATTCTTCCTGCTGTCCCAAACAGGGGTGGATTCAACTATACAGCAGTACCACCTTTCACGCGGCCTAAAGCACATTGAACGGTTTCTCGATGCAGATACCCCTGAAAAGCGCCACAGTCTTCTCTCGGGCAAAGAGAGTCAAAAAGCGCACATGGCATTCTTTTCAGATATACTGGGAGAAATTAATGAATTTGAGCAATCCGAGTCTCTCAAAGATTTGACGTCCGCAGACGAAAAAGAGCTAGTGCGTCAACCACGGGACTCCGATCCGGACACTGGACCTGAGGATATTTGGCGGTGGGCACATTCCAACCAGCCATGTAGCCAATTTGTCTTCTCTCTCTCGCAAGCCCCATTACGAGAATGGGCGTATGTCATGTGGGATCGTCAGCGACTGGATGGGTGGAGTGTATTTGAGCGACCATGGGAGTTCATAGACGCAGAAGCGTGCGAAAATCTGTCGGAGACACGGAAAGAGGAAGAGAGGCTGGCATTCGAAGAAAGCGCAAAGCGTCTGGAGATACGAAGTATATGGATCTAGAATTGTTGGGCCATGCATGAACTACATATCGGACCGCTCATATATCGAGACTTGTTGGAAGTAATGGACGAACTTCGTAAACTTGAATAAGAATTCCATCGCCTTCAAGATCATCCATTCGGAAGCCAGGCGCCGTGTTTTCAACTTCTCGGGAAAGGCGTTTAGAAGGTCGGCGAGTTGTTTGTAGATACTGCAAGCTTTCGTGATCCGTAATTAACGTTGTCGTATGCCAGGCGTCGCTTTCCAGGAATGCACATTAACGGAGACAGATCATCTTCGTTCACTTGGATCAGGACTAGGAGTTTAATGAGGTTTACAAGCATTGATTTCCACTTAGGCCGAGTAGGACAAGTGTTCAAGTTAGTGGACTACCCAAGCTTGCTGATTTGGAGAGGCAATTGCACTAGTGGATTAAGCTCTCAAGCAAGGAATTATATAGAACCATCCATCCACATATATTAGAAAATTAGATATGGACTGAAACAATCTACATTCATCTTTTCATCTCTGGCTTACACTAATCCTTTGTGTTCAAAGTCTACTGCAAAGTAGATTGTTAGGGTTGTTATAGTTGTTTCTCGAGATTTAGACGGTCAACAAAGACGAAGGAAAATGGAGACGAAAGGACTAGACAACTTTAGGGATGAGACGTCTGACAAGCAAGGCAATCTGTTTGTTGGAACAATCCTCAATTGTCTATTGCTCTTGATCTGATATTCACTTTAATCTCACTCGGACCTGACATAGCCATCTCTCACTTCTTTTTCTCTCTCTCTCTTTAACCACAGCTCTCTCACCCTCATATCTCAGCCACTCAACTTCTTCCTCTATTTTTCTTGACCACTTGCTCGGAATTCACTACCCCAGCTTTCTTCTTTTCACCTTTGTGACCCATTGCTCTCTTATCTTCTCCCCGACTCTCACAACCTCCATACTTTGACCTTGCTCCTGGCGACAGCAACCATGTCGCTTGTCCATCTCCCCGCGGAGATCATTCTCATGATTGAGAGCCACCTGGACTCCAAGAAAGACCTCAATGCTTTAATTCGCACGAGCCCACATTTTGCTCTCATGTTTGAGGGGAAACTCTACAAAACCAATACGGCACACCAACACGTGTTTGTGATCTCATGGGCAGCCCATCGAGGCCTCGCTGGCACTATCCACAAGTGCCTCAAGGCTGGCGCCAAGCTCACACTGCGGGACCGATTCAGGTCTCATCTGAGAGCTCGCAATGCCCCCGAGATCATGAATATCATCCCCCGTCACCCGAGATCACACCCTTTGACCGCAGCGGCCGCCATTGGCTCAATGTCTTGCGTCCGTCTTCTCCTTAAACAGGGCGTCAATCCGAACTTGCTCGATGAATACTATGAAACCCCGATGAGACAGGCCGCAGGAAATGGCCACGTGAATGTCGTCAAACATCTACTTGATAAGTATCCCGATTCATTCACGGGTGCTTTCAAGCTTCGACGACCTCTCCATTTTGCCGCTGCTCGAGGCCACATGGACGTGCTCAAAGCCCTGTCTTCTTTCCTTGAACAATCTCCTCAACAGCTCACCGTCAAAGAATCTGCTCAAATAATTCTGTACGAGGGACTCTGGCACCGCCACGAAGATGTTGTCAGATATGCACTGAGAAAGGGCGCCGACGTGAATAACGAAAGTCTCACCCCCACGTTGCGGTTTGCTCCGGATATACGTTCAGGTGAACGTCCCGACAGACCACGAACCAGACTCGTCCAAGCTCACAAGACCATAGAAAAGATTAATGGGGTCAAAACCCCTGGCTGGTCAGGCGAAATATCCAATCCACTCTAAGCTGCGCTCCTCGGTGGTGATGAAAATCTGCTTAAGTTGATCTTTGACCATGGTTGTGATATTGTTCGGGTGGGCCCCGAGGCCCTTCGATACGCAATTGTTCAGAGAGAGAGAGAGGGCTCATCACTAGATTGATGGGAATGGGGGCCAGATTTACCCCTAAGGTCTTTGGTAAGGATCTTGAAAATGAAGCACGGGTTTGGGAGCACATGATGAGGAATATCTTGAAAGAACTAGGGTTCCGGGGTTGACCAGACTGGTACATTTGTTCAGCGCTACACTGAGACATTTGATCAACAGCTATTTATCTTACATATTCTCCAAGTTTCAGGTCCGTTTATCTACCTTCTATCTAGAGGATGAAGATCACAGAGACAGGGCACAAGCAGTCATAAAAGGAAAACACAAAAAAAAGCATTTGAACCGTGAAATGGAATGTTTGGATATTCACTATCTCATTATTAACACAACTCCATACGTAGGTTGCTAACAGCTTTTAGTGAGTTTAGTCCGTTTATGTAGTACCATCTTTTGCATGGACATACACGGATTGATATTGGATTAATAGCCTACTGTCAGATTCCATAGTCCACAAGGTGGCTTCTACAACAACTCAATGCATATTCTCACATTGCACCACGCACTTCGACGTAGTCCCTTCTGACACCTACATATCATTTTGGCGAGAGGAAGACTTAACTAAACCATCTATCCTTTGTACTTTGAGGTATTTCTGAGCCTAATTCAATACATATATGTAATTTGATCTACCTAGATATTTGATAGATTGTGTGATTGCCTGAAGGCCTGATCATGATGCGCTTTATGTTTGATGCTTTGTCGATATCTGGCTATAAATCTTCCCGCGTTTCTGATTTCACTTAGCCCTCATCCCCTCTCGCTTCCCACAAACTCCTCAACTAAAACCTCCCACGATTATCAACAAGCTCCAGCAAGAGCTTTCCTTACGGGATAACCTGACATTATGGCATCCCTCTATCTTTGTAGGGACACATTGGAGACGGGGGAGCACATGAAGCTGGTCAAAGCTGACACTGGTGCTTTGGGATACGAGAACACACGCTTGGAGGAGGAGCTCATCACGGCACCTCTATTCTCACTTTCCGCCTGTGAGAATTTGGATAACGAGCGTTTGAATAGCGAGAAAACACTTAACGGAGAGCGAACATATCCCCAGTATGGACTTCTCGGATTACGGAATCGATCTGCTGGCAAGCCACCAGCACAAGATGATCTTGTGTATGCCAATGTGTCGGCACCCTGGTCTGCCTTCATCTGCGGCAGCCAAGGAAGTGGCAAAAGTCACACTCTGTCCTGCCTGTTGGAGAATTCATTGATCGCATCTTCCCCTGCCGGGAAGCTATCGTCACCTCTGGCTGGACTGGTTATTCATTATGACAAGTTCACGGCCTTTTCCAGCACGCAGCTTTGCGAGGCGGCGTATCTGCACTCATCGGACATTCCTGTGCGAGTTTTGGTGTCACCCACTAACTATCTTGCAATGAAAAAGGCATACACCACACTCGCAGGTGGCTCGAAAATGCACAAGGTTCTGCCATTGTATCTGCCACAGAAGGATCTGAACATTGGCATGATGAAGACCCTGATGGGTATCGGCAACAAAACCGAGCAGCCCCTTTACATCGAGGTATATCAGCCCACCTATGATTCATGATGGCAATGTACTAATAATCTATCCACGTAGATCATTATGAAGATTCTTCGGAATATGGCCATAGCCAACGAGGGCAAATCCGGATTCAACTACGGCACATTCAAACTTCTGCTTCAGAGCGAGCATTTCTTGAAAGGCCAGCTTGGGCCTCTCAAAATGCGCTTGGAGGTTCTGGAATCTTTTTTCGAGCCTGGATCCGTGCCTGGCGCAACTTCGAATATGTCAAAGAGCTCTGATGCTGATGATGCCTGGAAGTTTTCTCCGGGCACTTTGACAATTATCGACTTGAGCTGCCCGTTTGTTGACCAAGAGGATGCATGCGCTCTTTTCAATATCGCCGTTTCCTTGTTTTTGAAGGACCGTCACGACGCGGGTCGCATCATTGCCCTAGATGAAGCACACAAGGTTCGTGGATCTTTTCCTATCAATCTTCTTCCATACTGATACTTGATTTCATTGTAGTTTATGACTTCCACTTCATCCGAGGCCGCAGATCTGACAGAGACACTGCTATCTGTCGTCCGCCAGCAGCGACATCTGGCCGCACGTGTGATAATCGCAACCCAGGAGCCAACTCTTGCACCGTCACTACTTGAACTTTGCAACATGACTATTATCCATCGTTTTTCATCTCCAGCTTGGTTCAAGGCAATCAAGTCACACATTGCGGGAGCTGGGATTGAGGAGCTTGGTCAAAAGACCACGGCCTCGTCGTCGATCTTTCAGAAAATTGTTCGTCTGCCGACTGGAGAGGCTTTGGTATTTTGTCCAACCGCCCTACTAGACATTGCGAAGTACGACGACCAGCAGGATGAGGAGTATTCAAGTGATACCTCTTCCAGTCAGTCAGATACTTCAGATGGCTCGTCCTCTGCAGACAGCTCTCAGATTGCCACACCTGACTCGGACTCTCAAGATGAGCCAACTCCGCGTCGCGTTGTTCAGCTCGGAACAGCATATGCTCACATTCGAGTGCGGGATAGGATCACTCTTGACGGTGGTCGCAGTGTGCTTGAGCGTTAAGGTGGTCCTAGGTCGAAGCGGAAATGCAAGGTGCATTTACCGTGCATGAGAATTCCCCGCTATGGGGTGAATTATCTAGAAGGTGGGTTTCTGTGTGCTACCTGAAAGGCACAGGTGATCAATACAATCCTTGAATTTATCTCTTGATCTTTATTTTATGTAGGCTTGTTTCCGCATCTAGCCACTGTGTATAATAAAAATCGGATGATTCACAGTCCGTTCGTAAGACAGATGGCCTACCATGACTATACCCAATTTCCTTTTAGATTTCCTTACACATTCAACGTCATATTTGAGGTTTTGTTGAATGCTGACGACGACTATTGACCTGGCCTAACAGTGGTGGAAGTGTCGGAGGGCACAACCACATGCTCGAGACCGAACGGGGACCTTTTGTTACGACAGTCAAGACAAGGATTTCTCATGACAAGTAACCTGGATACCATTTGGACTATTTTAATATCTACCAAGAGTTGTCCAATAAATGCTGTTCCGATCTTGTGTTTATGCTTCGTGCAACTCCTTGTGTACTCCAAGACCGCGTCCTAGGTAACCATTTTGAAATCTCAGAGCCTCTCTGAAGGTGAAATTCTTTGGACTAGTAAAGATAAATGAATGATGAGCTACTTGTTTACCTCCAAATCATTTTCGTGTGTGGACCGGGGACTGGTTGAGAATGTGAAACACCTGTTCCCTTGGCTTTGTGCTACGTACCTTCATAGCAACCAAGACTACGCAGAACACAATACTTCCGGTGTGCTTAGACCTTTCGGAGCTATTGTCTCACATTTAGCAAGTTATTGAATGCGATCATAGTCAATGATCATGAAGTTATGGCTTCAAGAGTTCAATATGGGCTCAAAGTTCTTGGAATATATAGTTCCATATAAGGTTAATCATAGTAAGATACTTGATAGATATGTAAGCTCCAGGGTTCCTTTATAGTTGTAGGATTGCTCATTGCATTAGCAGCAATCATGACGCCCCAAAAAGTTGATCATCTCATGAATCCCTGGCAATCGCCATCGAATCTAAACGGGCCGCAGCAGTTACCCTAAGGGTCCCGTGCCCTAGCCAATGACTATCATTGTGCTCAGTATATTAACAGGCGATGTATTATAAAACACTTTCATTGCAATACGGACAGGAACTGTGACGCGCGGCCGGTCAGAACCGAAGACGTTGTACATACATGATGGATTGAGCCAACAAAAAATTCCTATCTGGGCTAAAAAGTGAAGTTACAAGCTACAGAATCAACAGTCCTTCCTCTGGATCCCTTTGACTGCAACACAGTAGTAAATTCACGTCACGGGGACTAGTAAATGTGGTCCTCGACTAGCTATCTTGTACTCCGACACATACCTGGGAGCACGAGGCGTGATGGATCAAGGCACCACGGCAAACCAGCCCAAAAATAAAGATTGCCATTGAAATTTCAGAAGACCCTGTGAGAGATAAGACCACCTGCAACTGACATAGGGACTATAAAGTATCATGTTCCCGTCTTATATCACCCCTGACTTTGATTTCCTCCAACCTAGCGAATGTTATATTGTGGCTCGACCTTCTAAGATTGATAACTATTTCCTCGACTTACTTCACTTTATATTGGTTATCACTTAAACCAATCAATATGCGCGTTAACATTATCTCTTTGGTGGCTCTAGCTGCTACAACGTCAGGTACGGCAGTTTGTCCAGGGGAATACAAATAAATCTAACCGTGAAATCAGCTCTCCTTGTCACCTCGCCACGGATTGGTGAAAAGATTGACCCCGATATGCCCCTCACTATCAAGTGGCAGACTGTCGCGTAAGTTACCAGAGCTTAACACGAACACTGGCAAATGCTCACCGAAAATCTAATCCTACAGAACGGACCCAGATACCTTCACTATCGAACTGGTCAATCAGAATGTCTATCCTTCGACAACATCGGTGGTAGTAGAAGACATAGAATCTTCCAAGGGCTCCTACACCGTCAAAGCAAAGACATTCACAGATGTAGACGATGGGTAGGTCCAATTTGATTGAATTGCCTTGGAGCTACTGACCTGATATTCAATATAGGAAGGGATATCAGATCAATTTCATCTCTCCGACCAGTGGCATTCTGGCTCAGTCTCAGCAATTCCGAGTGACTGAGCCTGGGGCAATTGCTAGTAGCTCTGGTAAGGAAACCAGCATTGCGCTTGAAACTTCGTCTGTCTCGTTGATGTCTTCCACCGCGTCGACCAGTGATATTACTTCGACTCCTTCCTCGACTGCTTCCTCTTATCTGTCTTCGACCGCTCACTCCTCCTCCAGTGCGTCTACCCCTACCTCGTCCCATTCTTCTTCTTCTTCTATTTCTACCCCTACAACATCTTCTCTTATAACTAGCTCTGCAAGTGCGTTTACCTCTTCCATTTTACCTTCTGTCCCTTCTACCCATGAAACATCCTATCCCACTTCAACATATGTTTCCACCGGTACTTCTTTTGCTCCAACAACATCCTCCACTTTGACATACACAACTTCTTACACCAAGACCTTGGAATCTACCTTGACGCTTACCACACCCACTTCTTCATCAGTATCTTCTATCTCCACACTTGCCACCTCTTCCTCAGTCTATTTTACATCTACACCTTCAACTTCTTCTTTCATTGCAACTTCTTCCTCCATTATATCCACCTCTGCTACCCCAACTACTTCTTCTTCCATTACCACGTCTTCTATGTCACCT
The DNA here is from genome assembly GCF_028827145.1 of Penicillium concentricum. Taxonomy (NCBI): domain Eukaryota; kingdom Fungi; phylum Ascomycota; class Eurotiomycetes; order Eurotiales; family Aspergillaceae; genus Penicillium; species Penicillium concentricum. Next base: position 4,418,379 of record NW_026622754.1, on the reverse strand, counting down.
ACTCCATCCACACATTCTATCTCAACTTTCAAATCAAGCACTATCTCTCCTACATCCCATTCTTCCCATATTTCCACCACCCCTGGTTAGTAAAGGCGGAAAGCGCGGCTTCCGAGGCAGCATTTTGCTTTTTACCCAACTACATTGAGAAAACAAACCCTGACTCTATCTATAGGATCGACCTCTGCTTCAACCATGACCTCAACCTCGAGTAGCATGTCCACCGCAACTCATTCGAGCACCACGACTTCAACCACCACTCGTCGCACGTCTTCGACCACAACTTCCACTGCGACTGAATCGGCAACTACCACCACCAACGCTGCTGCCGTCCTTATGCCCCCTGCTGGCAGTCTGCTTCTGGGTCTGCTTGCTCTGGTCCTTTAAATCCCGATATTGGTCATTGGTGGTCCAGCTCTAGGCAAGTGGCCAGCTGGGTATCCGGGAGCTTAAATATATGAGTTGGAGACAGTGCTGGTTACTTGTGGTAGTTGCTTTGGACAAAGGCTACTATCTGTTGAAGGCATTGTGGAAATGGGGTTAGGTTACTGATGATTTATTTTGCTTGATGATGTTGATGTTGACTATTTGGTCTATGGACCTATGATATGCCCCCTACATTAATGAGAAATGCGATAATGCTATGCCTGTTTTATAATTTTGGAATTCTATTGTCAATCACATCTCTAAGTGAGCCGTTGCTCTATATGCATTAAATTATGTTACCAAATATGGGAAGGAAAGATGAGGGGAGTTCACTTCGTCAGTAGGGACAGCTGGAAAGCTCGACCGCGGTCTTTTTAGTTAGTTTCTACAAGGTGAGCTTAAAAGGTTCACATAGAATAATCCTTAGACGCGTAATCAATATGTATAGATTGGAAAAGGTAATATAGACGAGTAAAGATATCATAGCTGTTAAAAAAAGAAAAGCCACGCTAAAAAAGTGAACCACCGATTGGTAACCTCCAGGGCTTCCAAGATTGTTGAATCAAGTTCGATTACATGGTACATTTGGGATGGAGTTTCGCGCCATGCTGTACCTGAAAAGCGGACTATAACCCGCAAATGGAGCATCATGACTTGACGCTATCGCTGGGCCGATCCCAAGTACGGATATGGCCTGTGTCGGAATGTTAGTATTAATTGGCCCCAAACAAGCCCATGATACATACCTTCAAGAGAGGAAGTCATAATGCAATCTTTCTGGAAGCCAAGCCAGCAGGTGGGATCTTCGCCGACAACTTTGGACTATGGGTCTGTTAGTATTTTGCCACTGACAATCTACGCGCCAATTGATGCTTACCATGATCGGGGGCAAAAGAGCTGTTCGAGACCGGGGTTCCACGGGGTGACTCGGCGTCTGATCAATACTTTCATTGTACTTTTCGGTTTCAGTGGAGTCCGAGCGCACACGGTTGTTGCCACTGTCTGCACGGTGGCGGTTGGCAGTCTGTGAATTGGGCAGTACGATGCTGGATCGGTTTCGAGTTGAGGCTTGGTGTGCCCGAGGACGATGGAGCATTCCAACGCTGAAATCCCACAAGAGGAGACGGCAGTCGTCGCCGACGCTGCCGAACCGGTATGTCTTTGGATCACAGCGCCAAGGGTCGAATGCTACCGACGAAACCCAGGAGTTGTGTCCTTGACATCTGGCAACAACCTTGCGCTCGGGGAAAGACCAAATCGTCAGCAAATCATCCTGGCCTCCGGTCACGATATATTTGCCATCTGGCGACCAGCAGACACAGATTAGCCCGCCATAGTAACTGCGGAATATATCCAGTACCCTAGAAGGCGTTAGTTGAGAATCGTTCAGTTCTCTTAACATAGGGCAAACATACTCCTCTTTCAAGTAATCCATGAGCCGCAGCGACCCATCTTCAAGAACCACGGCCAGATGCCTTTGATCGGGCGAAAAGGCGAAGCTTGAAATCTTCTGGTTTGCCATTTTCCAAAATGAGACCGGATTGGTCTTCTGATTTTTGGAGTTCACAGATTTCAGAATGTCCAATGGTAATCGTTCGACCTCTTCGGAATGGCTGTTCACCTCGGGGGTGAAAAGGGCATCCTCCTTCTCCTTGTCGTACACGACCAGCACACCGTTGGCGTGAGACGCCATGAACAGATTCTCAGACCCAGGAAGCCATTTTATGTGGGTCACGGGGGAGTTGTTGATCACACCGTTCTTGTTGATCCGAGCGTACTTTTGCGACATTGGCTCATACCAAATAATGTCTCCTGCAGAAGATCCCATCACAATGTCCAAATGGGATGGTGTCTTGGTGAATTCATTGACGTCGTGACAGAGCATATGTGCCTTGGTGAAGAGGACTTTGGTAAGATGTTCCTCCTTTGTAGGCGAACTGAGATCGAGCCATTGGAATGCTCGGTTGATATTCGCAAAAGCAAAAATACCGTTCAAGTCACGATCACCCAATCGCTTGGCAGATGTCTCGTGGGTGATGACTCGAGAAACAAAGGAAGAACTGCTCTTGATGATGTTGTTCTTGGGCTTCCTTCGCTTCGCTGCGTCCTTCGGTGCCACCGGTGGCGCCGCGAGCGCAGGGTTTCCATCTCCAAATTGGGGAGCTGGAACAGCCGACTTCAAAAAAGTCGGAGGTTTCTTTCGAGGGTCGAGACAAACAAGAGATAGCTTTACGCCAGAGGTGGGGGGTGTGGGTAGCGTCGCAAGAGGGTTCGGGTTGATAATGGGAGCTTCAGATGGGTGGGGAGGGGGTGTCGCGAGGAGTAGATCATCCTGGAGGATGTAGGTTCCTGTCGCAATTTAATGTGTAAGCTATCTTTGAGATTCTGAAAGGCTCGGGATATTTAAGGAACATTAGCGATCGCTGAGCACACATACCCTCCCCAACTTGCAATGGACATCCACGCTCCGGGTGGGTAATAGTATTGTTCGTTTCCACAACAGGGACTGCCATACCATTTGCCGCCCCCGCCGCATATGCGACAGGGATGGTATAGCGAGGAGGGGGAGGTGGGAGGACACTACTGGTAGTGTCAGAATATGAATCAATATCTGGTATCTGAGAGTTGTGCCTCCCAAATTACGTTGTGAATAGTGGAAACAGCCTTGGCTTGTAGATTGAAAGTAACCGGTCGGTAAGTGAGAAGGAGAATGCTTACAACATGACTAGACGTCACTCGTACAAGGTCAATTTGGACTCGGCCTGAGATCTGGTGTGACCAACAGTTCAACCTTGGGACCGAGGCAAATGCGCAAACTTTGCCAATTCTGCGATGGCGCTTTATATAACTTTCCTGTTGCTGGTTTTATATATCGATATCTGCAATGTGTTGTGCTTGGGGGACGGGGCGCAAGTAAGGCTGCAGGGGGCGACGGCGAGTCAAGGTGCGCAAGTCGAGAATCACGTATAGATCCACTCGATAATATATAATATACTGTGTATGATACTATCAGTCGAGGTTCGAAGGTTGGAGGTTTCGAGATACAGGCGCGAGAGGGGGAGGATCAGCAAGGGAACGATGTCCGGGGTAACGTTTGAGCGGAGAAGAAACGTGCCTGGAACCGGCTTAACTCCGGCTGAGCCGGCTATGTACCTGACTACATATACACCGGATTTTAGGCCGAGCGAGATGGATTTCCCATTGTCGAATACTATTATAGGTCTTACGCCCATAGTGTAAACACTATAAACACTAATTACCTAGGCGGTAACATATAGTAGAATGATTTCTACTATAAAGACCGGTGTCACGTGATAATAAGTATTCTACCGAAAAGATCCCTAGTTATAAATCGCAGGCCTAGATAGTCACGACTCACACTAGGTATCGAAGTGAGCCAGCTAGTGGACCACCTACCATGGCTAGAGGAAGTTTCAAATACCGAGTCCAAATACCCGGTCAGATACGGTACTAAAATAACAAGCGTTTACTCTTGTACGGTCCAAGTCAAATTCGTCTATATCGATAGTGCCCCCCGCCCCGGGCCAGGAGTCCATTATTGATGGAGTCACATACCAAAAGAGCCTCAAACATACCGGGGATCTTCAAGCAACCAAAATGTATTCAATAGAGTACCCATTCAGTTATCGAACCTTTCCGGAGTGCCGTGTGACTTTGAAACACAGAGCTTTTGGCGGACAACCCCCATTTTTGCAGGAGTACTTCCTGATATTATCTCTAAGCATCGAATTCCCGGGCCTTATTCGTCACCCAACACAGGCAAGCTGGCTATGAGAGCGTCGACCCACACGAGGGATGTGTACACCCCTTCGCAACCTGATGCGAACAATCATAAGCGGTAGAGATGTGGACAGGTGATGGATTTTGTGCACTGGAGCAGACTACGCCGGCTTTTATCAAGAGCAATCTACGTGGTGACTTTTACCGTGTTTGAAGAAAGCGCTAATTATCTTTCACGCCCCTTAAACTCTCAACTGGTCTGAGGCCAAGCATCCGAAGAGCTTGTATGTCAAAAATGACGCTTACGCATATTTGCGCGAAGCTGGACGCCAGTACCTGCTGGGCGTGGAATTTTTATTGGGTGTCGAATATGGACTGGAAGCGTTTTACTTTGAAGTGCAAGAATGGGTGGAGAAGCCTTTTATGCTCTCTAGGAACTACACTACCGCTCATCATGATAAGCAACTGGCTGCACGTGGCATGGGACTGCGCAGATTGAGTAGTGATGTTTATCTTCAAGATGAGGATTACATAAACTTGACTTCTTACCTAGATACATGCCATCATTGGTGTTTACCGAGACGTTATATATAGGAAACCCTCTACTGGGTCCGACTAGAAGGATTATGCTTTTACTCAAGAATTAGAATTGGAGTTTCTTTCTTTCCTAAATACTCAGGAAATCTGTTATAACCGTGAACTCGCAGTTACTTATAAACTATCTCTGCAGACTTAAACGAGAATACGCGAACCCAGATAATTAACAAGAGTTTAACACGCATAAACATGGCTTGAGCTGGGTTTGCCGAAGCTCGCCCAAGAAGATATACATAAGCCACTCACGGCGCCATGCCGTAATCATCTGCCACGCCATGAGGCCATTCAGCTGGAGCTGATACCGTTAAACAGAAGCTTGCTAGTAGTGCCAGACGGAGCGCTGGAGATAGACTCGATAGCAAGCTCGACAAGACGGGCGCAAGCTTGATCAGCGGTCACACCCTCGAGAGCCATCAAGTAGGCGGCAGCACCAGCAACGTGTGGAGCAGCCATAGAGGTTCCAGACAGGGACTTTGAGCCACCACCGGGGTATGCAGCCGTAATGTCCTGCCCAGGAGCATAGAGGTCGACTGTAGTACTACCGTCAGTACGTTTCCTCGACTAACAAGCACGCTTCGCACTAAGGGGGAGGGGAGCACTTACCAAGGGAACCAAAGTTGGAGAAGGAAGCACTGCCGTCTGAGCTGGTAGAAGCGGCGATAGTGCATACACTCGGAGCAGAAGCAGGGGAGCTGTTCTTCGCATCCTCGGATTCATTTCCGGCAGCAACAGCGAGGAAGATACCGGACTTAACGACATTGGTAGCGGCGTCATTCATAGCCTGAGAAACGGAGCCACCCAGAGACATGTTCATAACAGACTTTCCAGTGACGCCGCGGGACTTTGCATCTTTGACAGCCCATTCCATGCCAGCGATGACTCCCGAATTAGTTCCAGAACCATCGCTACCAAGGACCTTGACAGCAACGATAGTGGCCTTCTTTGCAACACCGTACTTGGTGCCCACCGCAGTAGATGAAGTGTGAGTGCCATGGCCATTGCCGTCAGTGTCATCACTATCAGCAGTGTTGGTGCCCCACTCAGCGCGGCCCCCAAAGTCGGAATGCTCAATATCAATACCGGTGTCGACGCTGTAGACCACGATGCCCGCACCAGCAGTAGAGTCATACACATAGTCGGTAGCACCGGACTTCTTGCTAGAGATGCGAGCGAGGCCCCATGAAGGAGCATTAGACTGAACCACGTTCGCAGTCACGTTCACAATCATGTCTGGTTCAATGTACTTGACCTATATTTCCACTACGAGTCAGATTGCGACACGCTTTTGGGGGATTAACGTAGGTAATGAAACGACATACCGCCGGATCATTGGCAATGTCTTTGACGGTAGCAGCATCGAAGCTAGCGCTGTATCCTTTCATGCCATTGATGTCGAAATGCTTCCCTGGTCCAGACTCGCCATTCCGGCGGCTCGTGACACTAGCATGAACACCTGCAGCCCAGTTGCGGTGTTTTTCGAACTCCGTGGTGCTAATGCCATCATTCATGACAACAATGTAGGAGCTAGGAACGACCGCGTCGGAATTGATGGCGGTAAGAAGCTTACCGGCATTGACGACTGCCAGAGTCGCAAAGGACGTGGTGAGGAACTTTAGGAAACCCATGATTGCGGTTCGAAATGATATAAAGATGAAGTAGATGATGATGAAACTCAGGAAGATGCTGATGAGAATCCTCAACTTGGGAGCAAAGAGTCCCTTTTATAACATACTGAGAGATGGAGAAGAGGACCATCGCCGCCGGCCTTCCGGGCTAAACTCCATCTTCATCTTCATCTTCAGGCCCTGGTGATGAGCCATGCCGGACCTTGACGGAGAATGAGTAGATTCAACGGAGCAAACCATCGCTTTAGGCAAAGATCTTTGTTCAATTAATTAGCCCGGCACAATGCCAAGATGCCCAGCAATCTGCGATTGCAACCCTCTTATCACCAACGCAAGATGTGCAGGTATAGCGATTGCCTATAGCGAGCCCAGTCCCAGGCGATCAGCATACGGGGAAATCCCGGGGGGGCTTCGGGGCTTAGAGTTTATCTAGCGGTTTAGACCCTTAATATGCGCACAGGGCAGTCTGATGAAGAAGGCGTGAGTCTAAATCTTGGCGACTAAATTTTAGATTGATTGCGACTCTTCGCCCGTCGGGAGTCCGATGGATGGTTTAGGGTCCTGACTCGGGAGCTGCGAGAAGGCACGTGTTTCATGCAGGACATTCAGTAATTCGGGGCTTTGATAACGTAGTAACGCATGACAAAGAATGCGGAAATACCTAGTCACTTGTAGTTGCAGATCTTTACGAGAACAACAACGGAGTAGGTCTCGGAGACAGAGTTGGGTTTTTGGACGTTGCAGCTCTCGATGATAACGACGACTGTTTAATTCTCTTCTTGCTTCTCTTCTTAGCTGCGCATGTTCTCCATGATGTGTTTTTGACGCGATGAAATGGATATGAGCCGTCTGCACCTTCAGGCTGATTCGACCACGCGGCGCCCTGAATATGAGCGCAAAATGGTTAGTTTTTGTTGAGTTGTCGGTGTATTCCATATCGTGTAATGTATGGAATCAATGGTTTTGAACTTTCTGTATTGCTGTATTCACTATTCTGGCAATTTATACTATCCTGATTCCTGGTTAATAAATCCTCTGGTATACCGGTATAACTGCGCCGACATGTGTTTGGTGCCTCGGGCATTGACCCCGCTCCGATATAGATAGTTCGGGAGTTAGCTCTTTTCTCTCAACTCTCTCCCTGACTTTCTGAGCCTTCTAGTCTCAACTTATGAGAACACTGCTTTTCTCGCTATCATTAGCATCTTCATGGAATTAGGTGATCATTTTTATCTACAATTTCCCCCGTGCAGAGTCACGGCAGGAATCGGACGATTGGTCAAGGTCGAGATCCACAACGGGATTGGCGCCCGGGGATCTACAGGTCCCTTCTCTTCACCAATCAACCTTTATTACCGTTGATTTTCTAGATCAAATCATCAAATTACGACAGGAATATAGACCAGTCGCCATTATCATTGTCGCTGTCCAGTCAATTTTTCGAAGATTGGATCGCACAAATCAGATCTTTCAGGAGATGTTTTACCCTACCTATTGAGGCCATGTGGTTGGATCCTCAACAGCGCAATATTCTCGAAGTCGTCTATGAGTACTTCAAGTCGGCTGGTTTGACAGTTTGACATTGGATGAGGGTCCATGCAGCGACAATGCTCTCTTTGTCGACAGATTCACTGGTGATTACCAGCAGATGTCAACTCGCGAGCCGGACTTTCGCCACAACTATGCTACTATGGGTGTGGATAAGGGCCTCATCAGTGCTCGCATTGGAAATGTTTCGTATTATACTCCAATCTATTATCCAAGGCGTCTTCCTCTTGGTATCATCTGACTGCTTATTAAACAAATTAAGTGCTCCTGATTAATCACCCTGTGCTGTTAAATACTCAGTGAGCAGGATCCTGAGCGCCCTCATAAAGCGGCGGCACCCCGATCGGGAAAATCGCAACTGCGGCCTAAAATCCGGTATATACACCGACATATATGTAAGTACCAAGATATATTGAATTTTACATTTATTTGCACATTAAACTATGGGGTATGGTGTAGAACTTGAATACCTTAATTCCCGCTGCCAACTCGTCGCCAGATCATCACTGCGGCGGCGCCCGCACAAACCACCGCTCCGAGGGCGATTCCCCACGACATCCATTTGCCCTCCACATCCTCTTCACTACGCGGGAAAGCCGTGCTAGGCTCCATGGCAGCCTCGGCAATATGGACAAACACCTCCTGGATAGAACTCCACGTAACACTCACATGGAGTGGCGGACTGGGCATGTTCAGCATAGCTGTGTATTCATGAGGTTGGTGCTCGGCTCGCTGGGTCGTCCGATCCAAATCGGCCTTGAGGGCAACAAACACACTCGGGAGCTCCTCGAGATGAGGATATTTTGCCAACAATGCAGGAATATATGAAAATGAGTCTGGGTCTGAGGAATCATACGTGTACGCAATCACGTCGCACTGATCCAGCACTTTGGACTTGTTCTCCAGCAAAGCAGGCTCCAGCTCACCCAGTTCATCCAGAATCAGGTAGCACTGTTTTCCGCCCGGAAGCTCCACTGTGTTCACTGCGGTACGGGGTTGGATGGTAGGGTGGTAGGTCGTGCTGAATCCACGAGAAAGAAGTGCATCGAGCAGGGCCGATTTTCCGGATCCAGGGGCTCCCAGGACATGGCATTGGACGACATTTCGTCCCACACGGCCCGGGCGGCGACGTTTTCTTCGTGGTCGTGTGATTTTCAATGCCGCAGTGATAGACTGATCGCTTTGGTCGGAGGGCTCAAAGCCCAGGTATGCCAAGTATTCGAGGGTAGTTTTCGGAGACAGGAAGGTAGTCATGCTCCACTGAGCAAGCCAGCCTTGCAGTGTTACATGTCCTGCCTCGTTGCGGACTGTAGAGGATGGGAATGAGCCGTCGGCCCATGATGCGGGCAAGCCCGGGGTGGGAGCAAACAAGGACGCAAGTTCGGCCTCATTCAAGCCCCCATCATTATCCTTATCGGATAGGAGAAATAGGTTCACAAAGAATCGATACCCTTCGGGTGAGAGTTCGGCAGAGGCAAACGGTGGTACTTCGAACTTTGGGTGTAAGAATTTCTCCTGCAGTGAGAGATTATCCGTGTACTGGAACGCTCGCAAGATGATCCAGACTGTTTCATGTCGCCCTTTCTCCGAATATAATTTGTTCAAATGAATAAACCCTTGGCAGTCAATGCCTGACTCCGTAACCGAGTCCGGGCAGGCTTTTTGTATAGTGTCCTTGATGTGGTGGAGATCCGCTTCGTTCAATGGTTTGGAGAAGCACCGGACCTGGAAATCCTCGAGCTCTTTATCTGAGAGATACCCATCGCGGTCTTTGTCGCAGAGGTAGAATATCCTTTGTAAGGCTGCTACCGCAGCGGGCTTCAAAGCCGCCTCTTTGGAATCGAACAGCGGCGCGATCGGGTGCGTGACAGCCTTTTGGCAAACAAAGAAGGCTTCGTTAACGTTACGATGCTCCCGAGCACTCGTACGTATACACGAATCAATTTCCTTAAACTCTGCCATCAAAGGAAGCATCTCCTCCTCAACCACTCGGGTCTCACTATGACCAGTCGCCAGGTCGGACTTGTTGGCACACAGCACTACCGGGACATTGACGCCCAACGAGCGGAAGTATGGAAGCCAGAACAGAGCTACCCGCTCATAGCTGTAGTGGTCGGAATAGACGAGGAGAATCACGTTACATTTCCGTATCTCTCGCGCGAGATTGTTCCGTTCCTGGGGAAGGGCCGAGGTGTCGACGACGGTCGTGGTGGTGACATTTTCCGGGGTCCCGAGGGTGGGAGGGATGGTGATTTGGGGGAGAACGGGTTGAATTTTGTTCGTAACAAATACACCTTTGACGAGCGAGGTGATCAGACTGGACTTGCCAGTGCCCTCGTCGCCGCAGACGCAAATGCGAACTGAACGAATGGCCTGTTAGCAGTGATTCGGAGGTTGAGACATCCAACATACCTGATGCCATTTTTCGCGTCTAGCGAAGTCACGTAATGATCATAATCCAACCATGGCCTTGTAGACAGTCTAGTCAAGTTGTATGGAGGTGGATAAGTTCCAAGGTTCCGGAGACAATCGTGATATGATAATGGTCTTGGCGCCTATGGCTTCTCCATGTACTCCGTACACATGTGAATGCTAATGACTATACAATTTCTCTAAACATGGTAGACTATTCCTTTGGCTACAATCTCTTTGTACCTTTTATATATCCAAAATATTTAAATGTTAATGAAATCCCAATTTGCCAAGCAATGCTCGTTTTGCTCCGCCACAGACCAGAGATCCCATGATTGGCATACGTGGGATATCCAGGGCTACTAATGAGAGTGTTTGATCACCAATTCGCTGTATGGTTACATATAGTTCATTTGAACTATCTCCAAAATCGTATTGCACCTATTAATCTAGTTTCGGAGTTCTGCGAGGTACGTCTTGAGCCTCCGAACCGATGTCCCGCGTTAGCCGTCACCTGGGCAGGCCCACACCTAACTGACTAACCGTTACCCTCAAGACATCAACTGTTTCCCTTTCTCCCTTCCCCAGTCGAGTTTTCTTTCGTACCTTGATAATCACCACCCAAGATGCCTCTCGGGATCAACAATCCGTTGCCCTCGTCTATGGCCAGTAAGTTTCAATCTCTAAAGCCCACTTCCCCGCAGTTGTTATGCGGCATATCCGGCTGACAGTGGATGCTCTCTCAACAGGCGAGTGCAAAAAGGCAGCAAAGATCTTGACATCATTCGTTGATCCTAGGCAATCATTCGGTCCCGACAAGGTCATTCCCCCAGAGATTTTGGCCAATGCAAAGGTAAGAACCCCCCATAAGCCCCGGTTGAGAACATCCATGGCTAACAGACCTTTTCCCTTAGGGTCTCGCGGTCCTCACGGTTCTGAAGGCAGGTTTCCTAGGCTCCGGTCGATTCGGCTCCGGTATCGTGGTCGCTCGTCTTAGCGATGGGACCTGGTCGGCTCCATCAGCTATTGCGACTGCAGGTGCCGGAGTAGGAGGGCAGATCGGGTTTGAGTTGACCGACTTTGTTTTCATTCTCAACGATGCCGCTGCCGTTCGCACATTCTCGCAAGCGGGAACACTGACACTGGGTGGTAATGTATCACTCGCTGCTGGACCGATTGGCCGAAATGCCGAGGCTGCCGGCGCAGCCAGTACGAAGGGCGTTGCGGCCGTCTTCTCCTACTCAAAAACCAAGGGTCTATTCGCCGGTGTCAGTCTGGAAGGCAGTATGCTGGTGGAACGCAAGGATGCGAACGAGAAATTGTACCGCAGCCGAGTCTCCGCGAACCAACTCCTCACCGGCAGCGTTCGCCCCCCACCGGCCGCAGATGCTCTCATGCGCGTGCTGAACTCTCGTGCATTCCAAGGAAATACGCGAGCCTACGGTGACTCCATGTACAATGATATCCCTGTCTATGACGAGAGCCATGACGACGTGGTCTGGGAGGGACGCAAGGGCGATGCCTACGGTCAAGGAGCCCAACGTGGTCGATCCAACACAGAAAATAATTATGACTACCGCGATAAACCGCGCCGTGCAAACACCTGGGCTGATGATGTTTATGATCGGCCTGCCTCGGGACTTGGTCGTTCCGCAACAACCCGGGCCCCTGCCGACGATTCATTCGATAGCTATGGGCGCAACCGGAGTAACACTGCGCCATTCGAGGAGGAGTATGTCTATTCGGATCGCAGACCTACCCGTCCAACTGCTCCTAAGCCCGTCTTCCAGCAAAAGACTGGTGCATCCCAATTGCGATCAGACCAAGCCGTTGCCCTTTTCACATTCGATGCGGACCAGGAGGGTGACCTTGGATTCAAGAAGGGTGAAGTCATAACCATAATAAAGCGCACGGAGAAGGCAGAAGACTGGTGGACTGGTCGCATTGGTGATCGCGTGGGCATCTTCCCCAGGTAAGAGCAGATTCCTTCCACTTTCTAGAATTGACGGCTAATTCATTCGCAGCAACTACGTTGAGGCCTCTTAAGTTTGTGCGTGTCCAATGCTGGTCCATGTAGCACACACTATGATGAACTCTTGATGCACATTTCTCCGGGGCTTGATGAACATACATTTTCCCGACTCTTGCCCTACATATATCCTGGCGTATACGGATTCGTCAAACTCTTTTCATTTCCATTCTTTCGTTTATTTATGTTCAAGTTTATGCCATTTACATTCTTCAGCGTTGGAGTTTCTCATACGTTTTCCTCGTTACTGGGGGCTTGGGGATACTGTCATTTTGGATCTTTTTGGTTTTATGCAGAGCATTTCCCATCTGGTTGTGATTTCCCCCGGGGGGGGTTTTTCAGACTTTGTTCCATCTATGCCTCATAGGTCTCTTCGTATCTTAGGTTGAATACAGCTTTCAGTTCCATTTCGGTGGCCTGAGCTGACATTTTGAGTTTGATAACCTGACAATCCCATCCACTCATCTCTTTCTCTCACGGTTGGTTGAAATGTGCGTTCTGGCCTGGACCCTCTCGTGCTATTGAATTGTACGAACACTTGCATGGTAAGGTGCGCGGCATATCCAGCTATTGTATTCGGTCCCCGAGGTCGAATCAAGTTACACGACGTTCTATGAGATCCCAGGTCTGACCCCGTCTAGTTCATCCATCTAGGCATATTATAGATTAAACGATATCCTGCGACTTTCCGATGGCAAAATTTTAATTTCTCATCGGATCAACCTTCCCAATGTCAATCCAGGCCTTGCGTCAAAGATGAATGTACTGAGTGGGCGATTCAGCCCTTGAGGTACATGGATGCGGTGTCACGGATCGAAATATATATATATATATTATAAGTCAGCTCTGAAAGATAGTTAGTACTTACTTTGGAGTCCGATGTTAAAATTCGAACCAAAAGGATGTATCACTGAATTCAAAACTAGAAAGAAAAAGAACGTGGAGGATGTAGATCAACCGATCGCCCATATTCCCTCCCGTTTAAGTGGAGCCAATAAGTTCTCAATGAAATAAGACCTAAAAGACCTAAAAAGACCTAACAAGAATAAAAATTAAAAAAACATAGAAACCCCTAGATAGAAAATCTTAATATAGAAGAATTACATTTAGAGTGTAAGATGTCAGGTGCGGAGGTATGTACTCTCTTCCTCTCCGCCCGCTAAACTCCCCCCATCCTCCATTCCTCTCTCTTCTCTTTCCTTTCTCCCCAAATCTATCCATGACGCTCATTCGGACTCGGTAGTATCCGAGTATCTACGGCCCTTTGTCTCCATTCCTCTTTCCCCGCTTCGATGACCCGTTCCTCCTTGCTATCCAACGTGGTTGACACTGCCCCCTCCTCCTAAGCTTCCGCCCTTCGGGCTCCGTCTTTGACGTCTTCTGGTTCCTGTACAACTGGCTTCCCATGCAGGTGCGTCGCTTTCTCCGGTCCTCGTTCTTTGCTCCATGTGGGCGTGACTTTTTTTTTTTTTTCCATCGGCCCCCCTCAGCCTCGAACCCCTCAGGCACAACCATAACCTGGTGGAATTGGACCCCTTTCATGTGGACACTGAGAATATGATCTTGACTTGAAACTGGAGGATTTGATTCTAATGTTATTTTGTATCTATTCAGGCTTCCACGAGTGCCCACGAGGCTGGCGGGCATGCGACGCGGAGAGGTCATGCCGCCCATCTATCAATTAGCGATCCAAGCCACCATGTGACGGAAGCCATCGGACACATGTACGACGACAACTACGAGCTTAATGATGCGAGACGCCTGAGCTATATAACAACCCCCCTCGGCGAGTCAATAACAACCATCTCGCGCCCCGCCGCAGGATCCGAGTCCCTTTCTCCGTCCTCGCCACTTCACCGATCCTCGTTCGACGGGCAAACAATACGGGCAAATGGAAGCCAACGGCCGCCGCCTGTTTCGAACCGGTCTTTCGATCGGGAAAGTGATCCCGGGCATTCCGATGGTGCTCGCATGCCCTCGGACACTGCAACGTCCTCTTTTCCTCTCAACGATATCGACTATGAATCGAACCCTGCAGCCGTCGTCCAAGAACTGAACAATCTGGCCGCGATTCGGCGCATGTCGATGGATGTGGCCGCCGCCGGTGACCCTGACCTCCCAGGCTTCGCATCACCCCCCTCGCCCTCGGCCGACGAAGATGACGCCTCCCGGTTATTCTGGGTTCCTGCGCGACTACACCCCGAACTGGCCCCAAAAGAGTTCAAATCTTTTCTCGATAGCAAGGCCGACCATATTAAACGCAGATCCGGGGAATATTCGACTTTAGGTTCTGAACGCCAAGGGTCAGGAGGTGGTCTGAATCGGAAGCGCTCTATGTTATCGAGACAAATCGATAATTCTTCAGGTTATACAGATGGCGCGGATCGGTTGGAACATAAACGCTCTCAATCAAGTAAGCGAGCTGGCATGTTGAGTCCCAACTTGCAACAGTTGGAAAGCTTGGTGGATGATTCTCAACCGATGAACAAGGAATCACTCGTGCGCGGCATACAGAATATCGGTATCGCAGGAATCGAAGACAGGCCGATCCTGCCCCCTGCACCTCCGGGAAACAGCCTACGCCGATCAACCCGGACACAATATAAGAAAGCGGGCAGTTTGAAAAAGGGCGAAAAGTTACCCTACTCTAAACGAGTTGGACGAGGAGCATCTGAATCTGCAGGAAGTGATACAGGACCTTCGGTTGTTCTACCACCTCAAGAGCCCACGATTATGGGGCTCACCCGTGTTTCGACGGATCCTACTCCCAAAACGACGCGTGCGGCTCGAGCTCCCTCTGCCTCATCACATGGCTCAGCTTATGCCCCAAGTTCACCCGTGAGTTCGACATTCGATCCGATTCTCGACCAGCCTGAGGCCGAGCAGGAAGGCTTGCCCACCTCAGGTGGGCAAGCGGATGCTGCTCTGGATCGACCCGAGTCAGGAGATGGGGCCAATTCACGGAAATGGCATTCTCGTATCAGCTCAAATGGCCGATCTACCTTGAACATTGCCGCAGACGACCAGAAGATCCCCGCAATTATTGAAACACCTCCCGCTGAATCCAACCGCATACCAAGTCCCCCTTCACAAAGTAGGGGGTCATCGGATCGTGCAACATCGGATCGTGCCGCGGTATCTACGCCGTCGTCGAAACCCGCGACTTCGCATGACCCGCCACCAAAACGCCCCAAGAATCCTCGCCTCCCTCCCCACGAACCCGCATCTTCGCTCAATGACTTTGCCAATAGCCCTCAGATGATACCTGGTAATAGTACCCGCACCGACAGTCTTTCATTCATCCCTACCGTCTCAGAAGAACGCAAACCTGAAGAACGGAAATCCGAGAGCAAGAAATCCAAAGACAAGAAGGACTCTGATGGTAGCCGCAAGTCTAGTTGGCACTGGTTGCTGGGCAGCGAAGAAAAAGACAAGAAGAAGGACAAGGACAGCGACTCGAAAAAGACCAAATCAAAGATTGCCGACAAAACCCATGACAGCACACGTCTGGACGTTTTACAATCATCTATCGAGAGCACTCCGCGGGGACGCGAAAGTCTTGTCTTGGACCGCCTTGATCCGAAGCTTGATGAAGAACGACGCAAAGACGGCGTGAGGAGAGCGTCGGGAGATTCAAAGAAAGAAAAGGATGGCATTTTCTCTTCTATTTTTGGTGGCGGACGAAAGAAGCACGCTAATGAAGGCCATCACCGAAAACATTCGTCTCGAAACCTTTCTCCCGAGCCCCCAATGCGACTACTTCGCGCCGACGTTGATTATCCATGGTCTCGCTTTTCGATTTTAGAGGAGCGAGCCATTTACCGGATGGCGCATATCAAGCTTGCGAATCCCCGGCGAGCTCTGTACTCCCAAGTATTACTGAGCAACTTCATGTACTCATACCTGGCCAAGGTACAGCAGATGCACCCGCAGATGCCGGTTGCTTCATCTGGGTCATCCCAGAGATCATCGAAATCAAGAGATCAGCCAGATGAGTATTTGCAATATCAGCGATACCAACAGGTACGCAAATATGGCTCCCGTCCTGGGGAAGTACAAGCTTACTAACCTTCTCGCACAGTCACAGGAGCAACAGCAACAACAACACTACGGAGAAAGTGCCTACGACGACTCTTCCATGTACGACTATGATGACGATCCGCATGATCGCGATCGCTACGGTAGCCATTCGAGGAGCGACAAGCAGGGCTATGAAAATGGCCAAGCTTACGGCCCGGGCCACTACCAGTACGGACACTCGTCCTTTGGCGACGACGTCCAACTTGATGACGACGATGACGACGATATGTGGTGAATCTGGGGCTGGCATCCTCACTCGTTTCCTTTCCACTTTTCTTCCCACACTTCTGCTTTCTCGTTTTTAGCAGCGCACGGAAATACCCATGCTTTTTGTCAGTTCAGGATGTTCCTAGAACATGTACACTCAAGCCGCGTTCTCCCATTTTCATGCATTACCCATATCCTTTCAAATGTGTCTTCATAATTCCCCGTGTACCAATTCTCAAGGCGGCTCGTATTATTACGCACTCATTGGCATCTAGCACCAGGGAAGGTGAATTGGGGCTTTGGCAGGGGGTTGTCCTCTTTGATTCCTGCGTCTTTTTTCCGGCTCGGTATCATGCGGGCGCTAAAGAGTGCAGTATATTCGGCCAATGCGTGGGCCGAATGACGTGTTTGGGCACAAGCTTTGATTTATCTCTTCGCATAGCGTCTGGGGTTTTCCTTTTTCTGTTCTCTCCCTCCTGGGTACACCACGATCCTATACCTTGTGTATTTCATTATCTTTTTTCAATGCTTAACATTCCCACGAATGAATCATGGACTCGTTATGTGTTTGTCAATTACTCATCTCGTTAAACTTCAAACGCTGTTCCAAGCATAATGTTAGTCCATACACAGGTAAACTATCAAATTACTTTCACACCTGAAATTATATTCACAAGAATAGTCGGTGACTTATGCAGTCTTTGCCCTTGACGTAGGACTTCAATAATTAGTTTCATTTAGCTCACAACATTGCGAACGATATTTCAACTGATAGACTTAGGTGGCACGTAGTGCCTTTTTATATACACAACCAGGGATCGACCAGGGACTACTATAGTTATTTTATCGTACAATTTGGTCCCTTAACCTCGGCGCAATTTCTCTCATTTGCTGCATTCTATATACATTTCGAGAATCCAAATTCATCATGAAAGCGGCTCTCGAACAGCTGCGACATACTACACTCATTAGCACCCGCTCATGGGGATGAAAGACTCTACTAACAGGTAAAATTTGAGCTTTACTCAAGTCCCACACACCACTCGTGGCGTAAACATCTTTTTCAAGAATAGTGCGGACTTCTTCAGCATCATTAGCCGAGTACACGATCACGCTACCCTTAAACAGGGCATCCTTTCCCTCTTCAGGGTGTTTCTCAAAGATAGCACCTCCATCCACAAGCTTTCCGGCCGCTATTAATGGCTTGATTCCGTCGTAGTGGATTCTAGTCAATGTCAGCTGTGTTCAGTCCAATCTAGCTATCTAGATATTATAGTATATACTAACCCTTTAACTTGTTTTCTGATGGCAAGGACATTTGGATTGTCGGGAAGGATGCAAAGGAATTCTTTTCGTGTCATGGATCTTATACCCGTACTTGAAAAACTTCGGAGATGCTGGGAAAAACAGGCTGAAAATGCATTGCTCTTTGTTCGAAGACAATGGGATGGCAGCATTATGAGATATCTTTTGGCGATTGAGATACAAAGCTGGAAATTTGGTTCAACAAAGTATCTAGATGGACATCATTGATTAAAGATATAGTCATAGTTAAAAGTCGGATGGAGGCACCGAAGTAAATTGGACTCGGGACCAGATCCCGATGTTCGCAACATTGGTAAAACTCATGGAACTTAACAAGATTGTCAAAATCTACATATGTACGTAGACTTGATATTATGCTTGTTCCCTTAGAGTATGGCATGTGTTGTTAAAGGATAAAGCTTTCTCTAAGACTTATGAATATTACATCGCTATATCATACATATATATTAGCCCTAATACTACGTTTCAGTGACTGATCGAATGTTTTTTTTCTACTCATCTCTCATCACTTTTCAATTAGCAAAAATGGATTCTCCTGCCAGGTGACTTTGCTAATAATGTTTCTTGGCTGACAAGCTGTAATCAAGTCATCTAGTCTGGGATAATAGGGTTAACAAAGAGGCGGGATTCGTATTATGTCGGCAGCTGTTCGATGATTGAATCTTGCTGCAAGGTAATGTTTGAAACAATGATTTTCATAGATCTAAAGTCAATTCTCCATTGTAGTGGTAGGAGGTGTTTGTTATAGTTTACCTACATACCATGAGCCCCAATATGGCTAAGAGAAGGAAACAGAGGCAGTTGAATCTATACTTGCAGGAATGAACATGTAGGCTCCGTTAATCAAGACATTCCAAGAAGCAAATAGAGGGCGCACTCTGCATACAAGCTCCAACTTAATCATGCATAATTAGAAGCCTCAGCTTCTGTGGATACTGCTGTAACTTACATGAGGCAGATATAGGGATCCATGTAGTTTGGATGCAACAAATACATACAATTATATATGTTGTTGTTAGTTCTCTAAATCGTAAGAAAGCAACCTCATTCGAATCCTAATTTGCGATCGTTTTGTCTTGAGGTTTAGTTGCAACATTTTAACGTTCCATTATTACCCTGACACGTGATCTGCGAATGCGTGCGACTTCCTACCTAGGCTACCCCACCCACGTGATCACGGCACGTGACGGTCACTTGGCTCTGTGATTGGCTCCCCCATCATCAT
This sequence comes from Penicillium concentricum, assembly GCF_028827145.1. Classification (NCBI taxonomy): domain Eukaryota; kingdom Fungi; phylum Ascomycota; class Eurotiomycetes; order Eurotiales; family Aspergillaceae; genus Penicillium; species Penicillium concentricum. The sequence continues at coordinate 4,399,163 of NW_026622754.1, read as the reverse complement.
TACCCGCATCGATCTCTATCTCTATCTTATCGGAGGTATCAAGATCATCACGAAAAAGCCACTTTTCACCTTCGTCACTCCCACTAACGTCCTTTGCAATTGTCCAACCTCGCAGTCCTTCGCAGGGAATGAAACAAATACCTCCAATATCACTGTAACAAAATCCATGATCACAGCCATGGGGGACTCCGGCAATGAGCTCTTCAAGGTATGCCGCGTCCCACTGGTTCACACACAGTTTAGGCATAGCTTGTCACTATACCACTTGCTTGCCATGCTCTGGTCTGAATTCTGATTTTTATTTAGGAGCTTGAAAGCACTTACTGTCCACCGATTGATCCGGCGTTGTTTGCTGCGATCGTATCAGACTTTGACTTGGCGATCCCCACTCAGGTTGAACAGTTACGTGAAACCCTGGACGTCTTGAACGCATCTGCTGTCGAGCAAGAGAACTTGCCATTTGACCCCACAGGCACAACCAATCTCCGAAATTCTGACGTCTCAGGATCTTTGATCGGCGAATCATCTGATGATGCTCCCTCGGATTTTACAAGCTGGCCATCGATTGACCACCCTGACCAGGAAAATGATGACACCAACAACGACAGTCGTGAGGCCCAAAGGCTCAAAGGCTCAAAGCGTGCATACACCTTCTTGGGTATGACGACTGCTGACAAGGCACAAAACTTGATTAGCATGTTCCCGACTATTACTCGCCTGGAAGCTGAGCGCATCCTCGAAGATTGCCATGACAACCTCAGTCGGTCCATGGATGTCTTGCTCAATCTTGCTTTTATTGAGGAGACACAAATTGCTGGAGAAATTCCTCAACAAACTCCCCAAGAGGCTGCGCAAGACAGTCCATCCTCCGTTCCGAAGTCAATCGATGGCTTCCAGGCCAAAGAAGACCTCAGCGGCGGCGATAAGAAATCCCGAAAGAAGAAGAAGCAGCAGAAACAACGTCGAGTCGAGTTGGCCTCCCAGGCCATGAATAACACCGCTACGAATAAATGGGAGACAGGAAAGAAGGACATTGACTTTATTTCCTCGCGGGCGTGTGCTTTGCAGAGGGAGAAAATTGCTTCGACTTATCATGAAAACTCAATGTCACTCTGTGCAACAATCAGAGTCTTGGCACAGGCCCATGCACCCAAGGACATCCATGAGATTGAGGACGATCCTGTACTCGTCACGCAAGTGGGGAGCTCAGTCACAAGTACCCCGGCGTCCAACCCACCACTTTAATTGGCTTGATTCGTATTGCAAACAATCAGATCTCAGCCGCAGATGACCTGGCTGACGCCTTGTCCCGTCGGCCTGATATTTCTTCTGTGGCAAATATCATCAGTTTTGTCTCGTCACCCGTCACCCTCGACGACGAAGAGGAGAATGTGGCGCCAGCTCAACAGATAGATTCTGCTTCAGATTTCATGGATTTCAACGAAGCTGCCGCCGCCGCCAACTCTCACTTCGCAGCCCGATCAGCTGCCCTCGCCCAAGCCTCCCAGTCCGCCCGCCGCGCCCGCTCCAACCCCCTCTACGGAGGGGCCTCTGCCTACTACCGGGACGTTGGAAACGAACAACGTCAGCTTGCCATGCGTCATTTGGCAACTGCTTCTGACCGGCTGGTGGCCCGTCAGTCGTCGCACTCTGACCTGGACCTGCATGGTGTGACGGTTGCCAACGCGGTCAGAATTGCTCGCGAGAGAGTGCAGGCATGGTGGGATGGACTAGGGGATCAGAAGTACGTCCGCGGCGGAGGCCAGAGCTCCCACGGCGGATTCAATATTGTTTGCGGTGTTGGTCACCACTCCCTTGACCGCAAATCGCATATTGGACCCGCCGTGTGGAATATGCTGCTGAAGGAGGGTTGGCGCGTAGAGCTTAATCGGGGCTCCATGCTGGTGACCGGGGTGAACCGCCGTTGAATTTTCCTTGCTTTACTCTTTCTTTTCTTCAATTTTCGTCACATGTCAGATTTTGTTAAGATACCCCTGCACTGCTGGAGTTTTCACAGGTGGGACCTGGGGCTGTTTTGAATAATCAAACAAATTTTTTTTTTTCATAAACCAAGAATTTGAACACTGTAGAATGTAGAATATATAAATCTATTTGTACTATAGACCTAGCCAGATGTCAGTCTAGGCCTTGAAGAGTCCCCGACCCCCGGGGCCTCCCCGCATGATGACGTAAAGGCCCCGAATTCAGGTGCCCATATGGGATTAGCTTCACCCCACTCTCACCTCTGCAGCTTCAGTTGCCGGTCACTGCTAATTCTTCTCTTATTTCCCTTTCAAATCTGTCTCTAAGGCCCACCGGTTCTTCTCTATGCGATCCCAATTATCTCGCAATCTTATTTCGCCCCTCAAACACCAGACTATCCATACCCGACTTGCACCAACATTTTGCTCCTCCCGATTCTTGTCCTCGACGCGCAAGCCTCCCCATTCAAAGACAAGCACCAAGGTTCTTAGAGCTGCACCAACCATTCCATTTTTTGGTGCCTTCTTCAGCTCCAACCGCCCGGAGAAAACAACCGATACCATGTCGCCCCCCGACCAGAGAAGCGAAGATCAGTGGAGAGCTGTTTTGAACCCAGGTTTGTACACCATGAAGGGGTTGCAACTCCTAGGCGATATATGAATGATCTCTGCTTACATAAATGACCACAGAACAATTCCGCATTCTCCGCGAAAAGGGTACTGAGCGCCCTGGAACTGGTGAATACGATTCCCACTACCCGTCGAAGGGCGTCTACAATTGCGCTGGTTGCGATGCGCCGCTTTATACTGCCGACCACAAGTTCAAATCTGGCTGTGGCTGGCCAGCATACTTTGATTCCATCCCTGGTGCTGTGACTAGACATGTTGATAGCACGTTTGGCATGAAGCGGACAGAGATTGTATGCACCAACTGCGGGGGTCACCTCGGCCATGTATTCGAGGGTGAGGGGTATCAGACTCCCACGGATGAGCGTCATTGTGTGAATAGTGTCAGTCTGCGTTTTACAGAAGATACCAGCGCTGTTAAGGATCCTCAGTCCAAAGCTTGAGGGGGTTTCATGACGTTCAATCATCATTTTGATTTGCGGGAACTAAAGGCTGCAGAAAGGCCGACATGCATGATACGAGAGGTGTCGTTTTGAGTGGACCAACCATATTTTATAGATTTTAAATTTAAAAAAATTGTACTTAAATACAAAATGTTTGTAGTTAATATTCTCAAAAAACTACTGCTATTGGACAGTGAGGCTATGCTACTTTATATCAAACTGCGTGACTGGCATTTTCCCCCATCCGTATATACAACCGCAGCCTTAGGCCGCAACCGTGCCGACCGCCACCTAAGAATAATTAGGTTGCTCTCATTGTTTCCCCAATCCCTTTCACCCATCAATTGTTGAGGTGCTGCTATTATGTCTCGACGTCCTACACCAGGCCAAGCGGCCCAAAACTCGCAGGCCATCAAGACTCTGCTGAAACTCGAGCACAACAAGATATGTGCCGACTGTAAACGGAACAAGCGTGAGTCCCCGGTCCCCTCCTCGAGTTGCGCCCACGCTGGCTTCATCTCCGAGGATATTTCTTGGCGCTCATATACTGAATTGTTTTCTGAATAGATCCGCGATGGGCTTCCTGGAATCTAGGTGTCTTTGTTTGCATTCGGTGCTCGGGCATTCACAGGGGTATGGGCACTCATATCAGCCGAGTCAAGTCCGTGGATCTCGATTCGTGGACCGATGAACAACTTCAGAGTGTTGTGAGATGGGGCAATGGAAGAGCAAACAAGTTCGTCGCAACCAATTGACCGACTACGTGAACATGAGCTAATACAATGCAGATACTGGGAAGCGAAACTGGCACCTGGCCACGTTCCCTCCGATGCGTAAGTGCATTCGAATCGCACTCGTTCGGCGATGATAGTTTCTGACAACGAGCGTGAACAGGAAAATCGAGAACTTCATCCGGACAAAGTACGAGAGCAAGCGATGGGTAATGGACGGTGAGATGCCTGACCCTTCGACCCTCGATGACGGCGATGACGATGTGGTAAGTGATCGCATGATAGACCAGCCAGTTAGCAGCAATCACTGACCGACTAGCCTCTTGCGGTCGTACAGGAGAAAGCCAAGATTGAACGTTCTGCTTCGCAACGAGTCCCCGCTCCCAGCCAGCCCCCGGCATACCGTCAACAAGCCTCGATTGATTTGTTCGGTGACGATATCTCTCCCCCGCCTCGCCCTAACACAACCGGACCTACTCCACGTGCGCCACCTAGACAAGCACAGCCTGCACCAGTCAAGACTCACAAGCCCAATGATTCTTTGCTGGGTCTCGACTTCTTTGGTAGCACCCAGCCTTCTACTGGTAGTCGCCCGTCTAGTACAGCATCCACACCAGCACCACCAGCCGGAATGTCTCGGCCGGACCTCAAACAGTCAATCTTGTCATTGTACTCGAAGCCGCAGCCAGCACAACCCGTGCAGCACCAGCGGGGCAACTCATTCGGCGCCATGGCCTCGCCTCCTGCCCCCTCCCCTTCGTCTCACATGGGCGGTCTGACGGACGCCTTCAGTGGATTGAGCTTCCCGACTACCACTTCTCCTCCACCCGCCAAACCGGCTGAGAAGCCATCGGCATTCTCTAATCTTTCATCTTTCGGCGGCGCCAAGTCGACCCCTGCTGCCCCGAAGGTCACATCGCCCTCGGGATCTGCGGGCGGCGACTTCTTTGATAGCCTCACTTCCCCGACCATGTCAGCTCCGAAGTCCCAGTCCCGAACAACTTCCGTCTCCTCTCATGGGCAAGATTTCGGATTCGGCGGGTTTACCTCCCCGACTGTTAAGCCTAACCCTCCATCATCGTCCCTGTCTAATGACCTGTTCGGGTTTTCTTCACCTCCTGCACATGCCTCCACGGTCTCGCCCCCAAAGTCTACTGCAACCTCCCCTCAGCAGGAAATGAAGTCCGCGTTTAATATTTCTGCTCCCCCGATGCAGCCTCCTGCTCCTAGAGCGCCATCAGCCAGCGCTGCGAACACAGCAGCAGCCAACATGATGTCTGGAAACCTTGATCCATGGGGCGGGAATGCATGGAGCACACCTGACCCTGCCCCATCGTCTGGTCCTTCAGTACGGTCGCCTGCATCCATGATGAAGGTACCTGACACCTTGACCCCGAACGACGTGGGCAACAGCTGGGGTGCGCCTAGTGCTGCTTCTAAGCCCGCACCCACTGTGGCAGCGGACGAGGACTTCGGCGGCTGGGCCAGCGCTGCCCCAGTCTCCAACCCTACCTCCACAAACACGAATAACAACAAGCCGTCTGGTGGATTTGGCGGATCTGACGACCTCTTCTCCAACGTTTGGGAGTAGAGTATATCTTCTTTGCAAATGATACAAGATTCACGATGATGTTGGGTTTCTAGAATTTGCATGGTGACATATGCGTATTTGCAAGCATCATTTCGCATTGCACATTGCATATACCGGTGCCCATCGTTTTCGAGATCCTTGCCTAGAAATCTTTTCTATGTCCTTTTCGCATCTTCCTTGACACGAGCCCCTAGTTTCTGAAATGTGGGCGGCTTCTCAATGTACAATGGGCGGGTCTCATGCATACTGAATGATCAGCTCGTTTTGTTCGCTTCGACATTTGTACAATTGTCTTTACAATGCATTCATAATACCCTAGAGCTCGTGTTTGAAGAATTTGTACGTAGCACTGAATGATCCTTTCGTTTTACTTTTGGTTTAACGGCCTAATGCGCCGATCACGTAACCTCCAATGTGATACTGACCATGAGGTCATTTCTATATCTCTGCCCACCCTGAACCTCATTCTCAGAACTGGGAATTCCACGGAGAGTAAGAAGCTACTACATACGTGTCCGACGCAGAACTTCTTCTATCTCAACTTGCCCAGCGACGCGGGACTGTGCAAGCAGTGGGAATACTTGTTGCTGGTGATAAAGCAATCCCTTACGCAGCCGCTCGAGGTCAAGATGCAAGACGCCAAAGGCAGCGACAACCAATGGTACTGTAAAAAATAGAATCATGGGCCCATCATGTTTATGAGTTTGGTAGATGGCTGTCCGACCAACTCCAAACTCCGTACTCCGTATCCAGCGCCGAGATGTTTCCTGCCTTTTAGCGCCATTGATTTCACTCATCAAGCCTCTTTAGTAACGCCTCTCGCGTCTTGGTCTTTTAATTTCTTAGCAGCGATTTGTGCTGCCGGGGTCTGCGTTTGCTACTTCTCCTTCTCCGACCTGCCCTCCGTGCCCATTGCCCACTTCTTGTCTTGCTCCTGTCTTTAGCCGAAGCATCCAATAGTCCAACTCATCTCAGTTTCCTGGTAGCTTCTTGGATACTCTGGAATGCCCTTCTATTCCCAAAATGGCTCGCTGTTCGAGCAAAAAAGCAAGCAATTTGACTTTTAGGTGGACTTTGATCAGGTCTTTCTCTCCATCATCCCGTCTAGCCTCTTTATAGTACTCGCAGCATAGAGAATCGTGTCTCTTGCGTTTGGAATTTAAGAATTTCTGGTGCATTGCTCTATTCCTTGTCTCTTCGATTCTGTTTTTGTTGGGACCACAACTGCATGGTCTTTGCTGGAGAAGAGTGAGATGCTACGAGGACGTAGTCCTAGCCGTAGCCGTGTGGAGCGCAGCTTGAGTGAAGCTGCAGGGCGAGTTGAGAATCTCCAGGTCATAGCAGTCCACGTGCGGAGGCCTTTAGGGCGCCAGTAACTTCAACGGGGACGTGTTAGACGACATCCCTAGGATATTTTTAGACCTAACAATCGGCCTCGGCAAGTTCTGCCACCTGTATCTCTCCATGAATTGGGCAAAGTCGGTCTCCACACAAAAACTATATGTATATGAGACAAAATGGAAGACCACCAGATAAAAAAGTAAAAAATAAATATGTATAAAGAATGGACTCGTTAAATCAACCAAGATCATTATAGATCAAAAGCTATGCTTCTTCACCAATTCCTTCGTACTACCCATATCATCATTAACAGCAATCTTCGAATGCGAGGTTCTCTCTTGCGTAACATTGGTTGTGACCTTGATGCCCGCAAAGACCTCCTTCGCAGGCTCCTTAGTGTAGCTATTGAAGGAGCCAGATGGCGACAGATCTTCCAGATCGTGGTCGTATCCTGAACCATGATCACGCCCTCCAACGACAGAGGCTAGGACCTGCGTGTTGCCGTCGCCTGTGAGGGCGCTGCGGCCGTTCCGCGAAGGTCGCGCGGTCTTGCTGCGGTAACCGTTGCTTCGGGTGGAGAAAATGTGTGGCAGGAACTTGGAGAGGAAGGCGCGCGTGCCCGGGAGACAGGCGCAGATGATGGCTACGTTGCACTCGACGGCAGACCAGGTTGCTGCGCCGACGTTGTCGTCTGGAGTAGTTTGTTAGATTTGGCTCGAGGGCAAGGGTATATGTTGTTAGTACTTACAGGTTGGGTCGTTTGAGTTGGAGATAATGAGGAGAGATTTGAGGCGGAGGATACTTGTGATCAAGACACTGGGAGGATTGCTGTTAGCATTGTAGATGCTGTTGTCATATAGAGTTGGACTTACAATCCACCTAGCGCGAAAACAGCCATGAGAGCGAACTTCTGCCTCGTGGGCAGTTGCAGCGATTTCAGGACTGGCATTGGGTATATGAGAATGACAATATCGGTAATAATGTGGATAGCCGAGTTGGAAAACCATAAGGCTTTCTTATCGAAACAAAAGCCTGGGACAGTTGGATCCCAGAACTTGGCGAGAGGAACACAGTTGGCCCAGGCGCTAATGATGGTCCAGGTTCCATAGACGCCTAGAACACCGATCATGAGCCAACATGCTAGGCGCATGCGTGGTGTGGAGAAGACTCGTTTGTATTGAAGGAGGATTGACATCTTTGTGCTGATGAGGCTTGTTTGATATACGGGAATTGAAGCCCAAAAGTACTATAAGAGAATCATGTTAATGGAACCGCATTGTACTGGAGAAATGTTCTGCTGAGATGGAGCGTACGATCATCTGAGCCTTGAATATTGAGGCGGGGATAGCGGTATAGTGCTCGCCCATGCCGTGATAGACTTCGCCTACCATCAGGCCGAAGAAAATCCATGAGAAGGCCAGAGAGACTAGGATGACATAGTCGTCCGCTCCCATCTGTTTGACAAGAAATGCTCGCGTAAATATACGGATGGCAGTAATGAATGTCGCTATAGTCGTAAACACAATGCTGACGGCGAGGGCTTGGTGGCCGCGGGATGTTGATAGTGTTGTCATCGTGTCATAAAGGCGTATATAAATGAGTGAAGGCCAAGTTTCGTGCACAGATTGCGACTCTGAACAGGAGGGTATTCAATGCGCTGAAGGAGAGATCGCAAAGTTCCTGTATTGACTTATAGTAGATAGAAACGCCACTTTGTCAATGCTCGAGACGAAGTCTCCCGGGATCACGGTGTGGGGGAATGGCCCGCTTCTTAATACATATGTACGAAAGAGGGACAAAAGACTGTGAAGTATTCCGCACAAAAAAGAAAATAAAGAGGAGAAAGCCAAGAGAAACACGAGATCCTCTCCACCCGATTTGAAGATCACCATTCAGCCACCAAGCTAGAGCAATAGACTATTTAATTTTTGAAGAGATATTGATATTCGTCCCGTCAGCCTGGTCATCGAATCCGAGAAGCTTTGGCCCGATACTCGTCTGATGATTAGTAGAAGCCCGAGACTTTGTGATAACCAATAGTCTTGCATTGTATCTTTATTATACGAGCGCGTCGCCAGGATTTGGAACAAAAATATATATCTACATGTCCATATTAGGCATAGTCCCCACATGGCATGAACTCTGTTTTCGGAAAAACACACTCTTATTCGTTGGTGCCGAGACTTGATCCATGGTATGCGTGTGGTCAGTGACCACCCGTGGACGGCCTATACATCCATAATAGGAAGCTCTCTCCTTCTGAAGTTTACAATCGCACTAGACGCGTGCATCCCAAAACGTGGGAATAATTGCTTTTTTTTATAATCAGCTTGAGATCAATTGGTTCAATGTGGTCAAATCAACACGAGATAGATCATCATCCCCGTAAACCGGGCTACATCATAGTGGCATGAGTGCCTAGTGAAGGTAAGCCAAGCGCACTAGTCTGACAGAAAAATCCACTTGGATATTTCACACAGGACGCAGGTGGGTTCAGCTACATATGTTGTAGTGGTTTTGCTTCGTAGCTGAAGCAGCCCACCAACAGAATATTTCACATAATTTATCCATCTACATATCCACATTTCTCTCGCTTGCAGTTCATGATCGTTTAATTTATGGTTAAATGCCATTGTCGTGGGTGTAAAATCAATAGTGCCAAAATAACCCCATTAAGATCCAAAGAAACAAGGGGCAATAGTCCGAGTGGGGGCAACCGTATTGTTCCTGCGATCTGCAAACACCTCTGCAGCCCATTTTTGTACCTGCGCCATCCTAGAGCCCGAAACTCCAATTTCGGGGAGTTCGGGGATATCTCTTGATTATCAAAACATTTGGATATTTACTGCTTTGATCACAACTTATTAATTCCTACAAAGGCTTTATCTGTCAGTGAAATCGAAAAATCCGAAGATTCAACGCTGATCTAAATCAATGTATGTGCCCAGCCCCTCTCCGAAAAAATGCCGCGTGCACGGTGCCGGAGAATTTGAATCGATGATAACAGAAGAGCATTGACTGTTAGATGATGCTAGTTTCCGACGATCTATATTGTGATCTACTCATGCCAATTCATCCCTTGGACAAGTCGCCTGTAGAGTGACAAGCCCCGCATGTCTACTCTCTGTGTACTCCGAGGTATTCTTCTCGTCCCTGGCGGCATTTTTATAGCTAATTATTATTTTTCAAGCGTTTTAGATGTCCGTTTAGACATATTTTTGATGTCTTTCTACATAGCAACTAGAAGTCTTTCAACGGAGTAGCTAAATGGCTAAGAATAAGGGGAAATATCTGAAAAGAACACTCAAAGAAGGCATCGAAGATCTAACTTGAATAAAATGACTTTAATGCCATGAATGTCTCTCTTTGAGCTACCCGATGTACCACTTGGGGTATTGTCTCGACTCGGCCTTGAGCCGCAGCATCTCTTGATGCGCTTATTGAACCCCTTACTGTCACAATATTTAAGGTATGGGTCCTTGAGTGTGCTATGTATTCGCCTCTTTGGCTCGGTCGAGCATTCCATACACCTGTGCAATGTGGAAAGTTTTGTAAAGAAGGGAAACAATTCTGACCTTCCCGTCTGACATCTGTAATTCTGAGTTTGGAACTGGATAATCTATTAGTGACATTCTAGTGTGTTTCGTGAGTTCTTATATCTGGATGTTTGGTCGGATTGATGTATCGTCCATCTTTGCGGGTTTCGTTCCAACTTGGAAAGCTGCATGGTGAATTACCCCGATTCACGTCAGCACATATATTCCAATATCCATGATTGTACAGTGTAGCTCAAGATACCCATGTATGCTAGACATTAGAGGACGTCCGCCTGTAGAAACTCAGGTTTCTTCGATTCAAACCAATCTGAATAAGCCAGCATATATGCCAAAAGTAGTGTAGATAAAATGGCCATACTGTGATAAATAGGCAGCGGGACTATTTCGTCTTGTGCCATGCGAAGTGTATCATCTGTGGGCTCATCTGTGTGAAAAAAAGCTGTCTCGGAATCTCCGATGGCTCTAGAGCAGTGACTGTCCTAGCATTTTGGCAGCCCTTTTTTAAGCTCTGGGACTTGATGAGACTGATCATAGTAGATAGAAGGCGTGAAAATTTGCATAGAAAGTAGAGGAATGTTGCGAAAGGGGAGATATAACATAGGTTAAAAGGAGGCTCTTTCCTTAACAGGTAATTAATATATAGAAAGGAAAAAGTGTGAAACTATATTGTTAAAGACTTTTAATAGTTAAAACTAGTACTATTGTCTAGTTCTTAGCTTTAATATTCATTCAAATGTTCTTTTTATATGAATTTGGCCAAGATCATGATAGAACGAAGTTAGTCGACCTCTGATTGGCCAGGAGCATTTGATGTGGATCGATAGCTTTCGCGGGGGTCAAAGCAGCAGTCAAGGCAGAACCTCCCATGCAAAGCCCTTGGATCTTCGACGCAGGTATATTTACATTGAACTATCCATTCCACCTTAAGTCCATTTGCCTATCCAGAGTAATTGGATCCACGCAAAATAATGGCCGATCCCGTGGGCCAAGCCGGGACAATCCACTCACGGTCCTCCGCACCACGGGTCCGCCTCACCTGCGAAGCATGTCGCCAGCGCAAGGTAAAATGCGACAAGTCAAGTCCTTGCACAAGCTGTCAGCGACTTGGCCTCGTGTGTATTCCTGTGGAACGTGCGCGTCTGCCGCGCGGTCGCACGCGAAAACCCGAGCGGATTGTAGGCTCGGATAAAGAATTGTCTGAGCGGGTAGCGAGACTCGAAAAACTTCTGAAAACAGTGGCCAATGAGAGAGAAAATGAACACCTTTCTTCGACTATTCCTACGCCCGCGTATTCATACAAGCAAGAATCGGCGGCAGAAGCTAGCACCGCCGGTCCTGATATCCGGCAAGATCATGATGACTATTTGCCCAGTGCAGGTCAGCCACATCTTCCTGGCCCTGCAACTGCGTATGTGGGGGGCTACTTTTGGGAGGATATTATGCAGCAGGTGAGCTTGTTAAAGACATGGTCTGCGGATGTATTTTGACTGATATCCCAATCACTAGACCCAAGAATTACGCAGTGTCCTGGAAGGTCGTCTAGAAAATGAAGATCACAATGTTACAGATTCGGCATATGGTTTTGGCACATCGCTTGTGAGCTCAGAAAGCCCCGAAAGCTCATCGAGCTCACCTCAAGCCAACAAATCGTTAAATCTTCAACCTCAAATCCGACACAGGTTATGTGACATTTTCTTCCACAACGTCGATCCTCTATTCAAAATTTTACATCGACCGTCGCTACAAGCATTCCTTAAGGATGGCAAACCTTATCTTGACTATGATCAGGATCACCAGGCCCCAGCCACCCTTGCTTCGGCGATGTATCTTTGCGCCGTGTGCACTCTGGACGAAGTGGAATGCCAGTCAATGTTCAACGCGAGCAAAAAGACAATAGTCGCAGAATTTCAGAAAGAAACTGAGCTTGCGCTCGCAAGGGCAGACTTTGTCACGACGAATGATCTCACTGTCCTGCAAGCTTATATTATCTCTCTGGTGAGTACGGCTACATGTTTCCTGTCTTTCGCCCCCCTACATCCTAAGATCGGAACTTAATCTGAACATTTCTAGCTCGCCGCACGATGTCAAGACCAAAGCCGAAGGGTCTGGACTATGTTGAGCATGGCACTCAGAGTAGGCCAGGCACTATCTCTCCACGTGCGCCAGCCCCCATTCACCGTCCGCCCCTTTGAGAACGAGATGCGCAAACGCGCATGGCTAGGGATTGGCCTTCTCGATGTGGCAGCCTCTTTAGACAGGGCATCCGAGCCGATGATGCAATCCGCCTGGCTCGATTACAACCTGCCGTCGAATATCAACGACGATGACCTATGGTTTGACATGCCAGGGCCAATCCCCGAACACATAGAAGGCAAATTCACCGACATGACGCACACCTTGGTTATCGCAGCGTCATCATCCGTGACCCGAACCCTTGCCTTTTCGGACCTCAGCGAGCCAGCCGTGACCATCATGAGCTTGCGACAGCAAGTAGTCCACGACTTCCAACAAAAAGCATCAGACCTTCTGAGAGGTTGTAGGCCCGATCTATCGGACTTCCAGTGGTACGCGCAAAAGACAGCGGGGGTTATGGGTAGCTGGCTGCAGTTAGCCTGCCTCCGGCCGCTAAAACGAAGCCGGGACTTCATACCTCCAAAGATTCAAGAGAACGTCCTCCTCAAAATCGCAGCCGATAATCTGCTTTGGTCGCAGGAGGCATACAACTACCCAGGCGCCGGGCCTTGGCGATGGTACGGCTCTATGTGGGTTCCATGGCATGCATTGGCTGTGGCCCTTGCCGAACTTTGCGTCTGCAAAAGTCCCGCGGTGTTGTTAAAGTACTGGACCGTCGTTGAAGAAGTTTACCAGCGCTCGCGGCTCATAATTGCAGATTCTCAGCACGGGATGCTCTGGAGGCCTTTGGAGAGGCTCATGTCACAGGCGAAAATGCGGAGAATCGAGCTTCTCGGCGACGATCCTTCTCGTTACCCCGTGTATTTCGAGGGTATGTGTTCCGAGTTATTGAGACAATCTCAACGTTCACAGGGTCTCGAGGAATTTTCGCTTGGTTTCCGAGAGGCCATCGATGAACCGCGAGCGACGCAAATCGCGGAAGTGCCGACTTCTTTTGCGCCGGTGCCCTGGCCCAATGTGTGGGATGCGATGGATCTTAGTGACCCGACCTTGCGAAGTAGCCCCGATGACACGGCTTGGCTGAGCTATGAGAACTTTATCGAGAATGTTTACGATAGCGTTGATTCCATTTTCTTGCCGCGGTGAAAACCACATCTCAGTGAGTCAGTGAAGAAAACCCTGGATTGCACAGAGATGTCCAGGTACTATATCCAGCAGTGATGTACATAGAAAAATATCCACTCGTGCTGTGATCACCAAATACACACTTTATATGAGTTTAATATGATAATAAAATAGAAATCCCCACCACAAGTGACCAAGTGATGAGGGCGATCCTGCAACGTCCATGGCGCTAGCTCGCACCTATCAATGATAGTACAGACTCGGCTCGTATTCTCATATTGAACGTCTCGCTCATGTCGCTCTCACCTCGGATAGGCGAGGAAAGGGGAGAGAGCATGGAGTAATTATATACCTGATCCAACACGAGACTGGACTTGGTTGATTGTTGGCCTTTCTCATCAACCGAAAGCAAATCCACGGCGTCGAGCAGCAACTCGAGCAACAACTTCCCTATGAGATGGATAAAGCGTTGCAGGGCCAAGGTCCCAACTCGACTCGGAAACCTTCCGGGCATCATCATTCCCACCCGAACTTTCAGCGGGGGTCTCTAGTAAAACCTGTGATGTGTATGGCAAGGGAAGCCCGTCGGATATGGATGGTAAGGGTATCTCGTTGCCGAGAAGGCGTTGGTAAGTGCACTGTCTTTCTCTTTGGGCGCATTCAGCACACGGCATTTTTCCATTACAGGCTTTCCTGAGGCCTGCGCAACTATCACAGGCACGTTTGTGTTTCCCACCGCGCTCCGGCTCGGGGATTGCATGGCCGCTGTCTACGCGTGCCTTGCACGATTTCCAATGTCTCCGTAGTACATCTCTGGGTGGATTTTGTCAGCACACATGACGGGGTGACATATCTTTTCGTCGGGAGTGGAAGATGACACACCCTCGGCTGAATGCAGAGTCGCAAAATGAACAGAGGTGACTCTTTACCGTGTGATCTGTAGGAAGTCATTACTGTATCGATCCTAAGTATCATTAAAAACATACGAGTAAGGGCATGGCGTTTCATGTGATCTAATCGCTGGAAATTTGAGGGACATTCTTTACATTTCCACATCTTTAGGCCTGTTCCGGTCTCGGCATTTCGTACTTGTTGCTTCATTGGGGGGATTGGCGTCGGTTTAATAGAAGGCTCCGGAAAGCATCCGTTGTAGATTTCACTGGATGATTTGTCGGAAGAATGCAAACAGGTGGGTGTATCCCGCCAAGATCCCCCGGATTTAAAATTGAATGTTTAATCCGAGATTCAAAGTCAGTTACGGACTTGGCGCGGCTCGAAGTGACGATGATGAGCGAGATTCGGCAATTCGACGTTGGGGATTGGCGAGGGAAAAGGAGAAGTCGGTTGTGTAATTCAGCCCGTCGCGATTCCCCCGCTAGAAATGACGAACCCCAAAATTAGGCCTGATAGAATAGGGGAAGTTATATTTTATTTAAACAAATGTTTGAAGAAATATATATATAAAGGTTGAATTGTCAGAAAGAAAAAAAAAAGACAAGCTCTCAGTAACCTGAAACATCAGGCAACATTTTCCACCCAAACCTGAACAGGCAAACGGTCTCAACACAGATCTAGTCAATTATCACTTTGCAAAAAAAAGCCTTCTATTGTTCCAGATTCAACAGCCATGGAGATTCATACAAATGAAGATCATTACAACAATTGGCCTAATGACAAAGGTGTAAGTGATATTATGGACACCTCGAAGTATACATGCTAATCCCTGCTAGTTCGATCCCGAATACGAACAGCGCAAGCCCGTCGAGCTTCCTGTGACAGGAGATATTCCTACCTACGCTGCTGGAACCTTGTACCGTACAGGTCCAGGGAAAAGTCAACTCAAAGCTGAGAATGGAAACACACTACGTCTCTCCCACTGGTTTGATGGATTCGGTCAAACCCATCGTTTCCAGATCATTGCTCCAGATGACTCTCATACATCGCCTCGCGTTTTGTACAACTCCCGTTTTTCAACCGACGATCTGATCGAAAAAGCAAGAAAGACGGGATCTCTAGACGAGAACGGTTTCGGACAGAAACGCGATCCTTGCAAGAGCGTCTTAGGAAAAGTCCAGACTGAATATGTCCCGCAACCCACGCAGCCCACTCCGTCGAGTATAAACATATCTGTGACCCTTTCAATCAACGTTCCGGGCCTCGATTCCAAGCCCGATGAGTCAACTGCTCGCTGGGGTGATTCTCAGGGAATCAGAACTCTCTATGCGAAGACCGACTACAATGCCTTCAAGAAGCTCGATCCAGAAACCCTGGAACCCATCGGCATGGCCTCGCAGACTACCCTACATCCTGAGCTTTCGGGAACCCGCTCTGCATCTCATGCCCGATCTGATCCTATCACGGGAGATATGTTCAACTACAATCTCACCCTAGGACCAAGCTGTACATATCGTGTCTTCGGGGTCTCAGCTTCAACAGGGGAAACTACAATCCTAGCAACCTTCCCCGCAACACCAGCTTATCTTCACTCCCTTCTCATCACCGAGGACCATGTTATTCTGTGTGTGTGGAACGCGCACATAAATCCCCAACCGTTGGACTCCTCATTCCTCGAGTCAATCTTACCAACAGACCCAAGTCAGCCGGCAGTGTGGTATGTCATTGACCGCAAGCACGGCAAGGGATTGATCGCGACATACGAAAGCCCTGCATTCTTTTGCTTCCACACGGTCAACGCATGGCTCGAACCCTCAAAGGAGAATCCCGCGGAAATGGACATTGTGGCAGATGTTGTGAGAACCGACAACTCTGAATTTTTGCATTCTCTTTATTACGAGAACTTGATCTCTTCGTCGGATACAGCCAAGACCTTCCAAAAGAAGAGAGACGATTCTTTCCGTACATCTTTTACCCGGTTCCGCCTGCCTACGGTGCCTTCCACTCCATGCACCGAGCCCAAGAAAGCAATAGTGGAGTGGTCCGTTTGCAAATCGTTGTCGCCTGAACTACCGACTATGAATCCGACAAAGGTCACCCAGAAACACCGATATGTCTACGCTGCGACCTTCCGTGGAGAGGCAACTCTGACAGATGGTATCATGAAGCTCGATTGTGATACCCAGCATGTTCAGCTCTGGGCATGCCATGGCCAATCTCCCGGTGAGCCCATTTTCGTCGCCAACCCCGAGGGCACTAGTGAGGATGATGGTGTACTTCTCAGTGTGGTTCTCGATGGGATGCGTGGCAAGAGCTATTTGCTCTGCCTTGATGCTCGTAGCTTGATGGAAATTGGTCGAGCAAATGTCGATGGGGCTGTTGGGTTGGGATTCCATGGACAACATGTTCCGGCTGTGGGTGGAATGCCTACGGGTGACTACTAAGTGTGAAGTTTTCTTTGGATATTATTGCGGTTGAATTGTATAGTCTAGTCTTAGCTTCTTGGTCTCTCAGCTCTGATATCATTTTTAATTGCAGCATGTACTTCGACGTCTCGTTTTCAGGTCTCGTTCTCAGTAGACCTCTCCTAAAACCATTACTTTTCAATTGTTTTTCGAATGAATAAAATGCATACCATATTGAAGATTGCGAGCCCAGGGCTACGACGTAGGTATATTCTTACGAACAGATACTTGCATGTTTGAGTCTCATTATTTGGCCCTCTACCGGTTTGATTATATACTATTCACATCTTGCAGAACACGAAGTCCTTTTCGCCGAACTACCTCCAGGGCTGCTTGTATCCACGCAATTTCTCGATCATGACCAGGCCGATTCCGTAAACTATCAATCACAATCCCAAGCGCAGGACTAACAGATAATGGCCCCGCTAGCAGCATTTCATCTTTCAAAAAATATTCCACGGATTGACAGACTCGATGTGCCACAGATAGATATTCTCCACAGCGGTCAATAGGATTAAATGTACCCATCACTTCCGAAAGAGAACTTTGATCCAAAGGCTCAAGAGCCACACAACTTGGCTTCTGGAGAGATATAACGCTTTCCAAGTGCTGATACATATTAAAAAGACCCGACCAAAGCATCGTCCGCGTTGCCCACAGGAGCATCAGTGTAGCAGCAACCTGGGCGTTTTGAAAACAGAAAACGACTGCGAACAGATTCTCAGAATCCCTAGAATCAACCAAAGGTTCTGTTTGCGATGGAACCGGCCAGTATAGCACGTCTGCTTCTGATCGCCGCATTTCATCATAGGTTACATCCAGTTGTTTGTCAATTTGCCAGCATTCACCAATTAAACAGTGGAGTAAATCGACCTGTTGAAATATACTCAGGTGAGGCAATGATCGCACACGTTCGAGAATCATAGGGGCTTGGGCGAGACAGTCTATTACCCGATCGTGAGACGACTTTGGTATTCTTGCCCAAGGCTGTTCCATCCAAGTGGATTCGAAGAACATAGTCGAGGTATGATGTTTCAAAGAAAACAAGATCTACCAAGGTCATTAGTAAACAAACAAGACTCGAACACTTTTACAAGACCTACCCCTGGGACTCGGACACCAAGAAATAATCGATGTCCGGCGCCTGAAGAATGCACCTCATGGCCGCGGGATTGAATTAAAGCAATGAGACCACGGCAGTGATTAAAATAGCCTTCGGATCCCAGATTGGGACATTCAAGGGCCTCATAAAGACTTAGTGCCATGCACGCAGCCAGGGTCCCATCTTCTCGCATAAGAATAGGATCCCATAATGCCTTTTGTAACTCTCGAAGACCCTGTGTATAGTAATTCAGACCTTGCTTGACGAGGGCCTGATCGTGAAACATGTGTCCAATCGCCGAAGCTGCGACTGCTGCGCTTGACATCTCCAGTGCTTGACTTTTGGTAGGTAACTCCCCAAGTAAGCGAATCCAAGAGTGGGACGCTGGGGGCCAATGGAATGGAAAGCAGTTCAATAGGAAAGCTTCGATCAAGTTTTGACATTCGATACGTCTATGCATTATCCCATAGGCAGAGCTTGTTTCCGTAAAGGAATGGGTAAATTCATTGCCTTGGGCCATGGTGGCTGGACTGGAGACGGTGGATTCCAGCTCTGTACTTTCAGTAACGCTCCGTGGAGAGGGTCTGAGAAAGATATGTGTTTTCTCGGCGGCTGGTTGAACTAGTACGAATACTGTGTCTTTCTGGTATCCGCCACATACTCGGTTTGAGCGTGTGCATTTGGCACAAGCCGGTCTTTGCTGGTCACACTAAATACTAAGTCAGTGGGGTCTTTGTATATGGATCCAGCGTCACTCACTGCAATCTTTCTTTTTCGACAGGTGTTGCAGCCTCTTGATTTACCCGCTACTCCAACCATCTCATAAGCCCAGCCTTATATGATGTTGCATTACAACATTGTAGATTTGATTCAATCAAAGGTAACGAGGACTTGGCAAGTAATGCTTAATTGTGCCTTGGATTGAGTCAGAGTCAGATTAGGTTGGGCTTTGGAGGCTTTGGGGGGCTCTGGCAAGGTGGAGCCAGTGGAGTCACATCGGACCAATCAAATATCTAAACTCCAATAGCTCCCGACGCTAAACCCAAAAAGGTGCTGATCTTGCGAGAGCATCTATGCAGAGGATTTCAGCACAGCCGACTTGTTTTTAAGGAGAATCGAGGAAATATGTCTATAAAAGGTTCAATTCTTTCTCTCTGAACCCTTTGTAATCTTTATCCATTACTTATTGACAACCTTCAGCTCAAAGGAACAAATTATCCCCAAATTCAGCAACTTTTGAAATCAACATGTTGGGCAGTCATTCAAAATTAAGTATCGCGCAGATCGTGTTCTATATACCGGTAACGGCCATTGCACTTTACCTCGCATGCTATCGACACAAGCGACCTCGCATGGCATGGATCATCCTAACTTTCTTCTCCCTCGGTAAGCACCATACTACAAAACTCTCATGGATTCGTATATAGTATCTCTAACACGATTTGCTTTCAGTTCGGATCACTGCGGGTATCTTGGTGATTATCGCACAAAATTCTTCCAGTACTGGCGTGATGATAGCTTCAGTCATCTTCCTCAATGCTGGCATGTTTCCCTTAATCGCAGCAACTTTGGGCTTTATTCGAATCATGTAAGCTGTCGTCATGGAATACCATGCCCATATTTGTCCTGAATCATCAATCTAACACACTACAGAGTGGCCCTTGAAAGAGAGATGAGCCGACAAATTCGGCAATGTTTAGTCGTATCCCGAATCCTTTTCATCGTCGGGATTGGACTTACCGTTGCAGGTGGGGCTCTGGAAGGGAGCGACACCAACAGTGATGTACTCATCGGTATCAAACTTGTCAAATCCGGATACATCATCGTGGTAGTCTTTGTCGGGTGTTTACTGGCCATGCAAGTATACTTCTGGACAAACCGCTCAAGTCTCTCGGTTACAAGCAGAACGGTTCGCAGACCCCGATATATCTACTTTTCCAAGGCTAATATCTTCTAAGATCCTCAACGCCACGGCTCTGGCTACACCATTCATAGCCGTTCGTATCGTATACCTCTTTTTGTCTGTATTCGAGCCAACCGACCTGAGGTGGAATGATCTGAGTGGTCCAGTTACCCCATTCTTGACCATGGGGCTGTTGATGGAATATTCTGTTGTTTCGATCTATCTTATTACGGGTTTCATGATTCCTAGTTGGAGGAATATCCAAAAGCCAGAGATCCTCTTGAGTGAAGCTACAAGATGATGCAGCTGTTGAGCTATAAGAACTCGAGGATAGGTCTTGTGTCGTGGGCTTCTGTTTCATTGGAAAGGATCCGGGGATACTGTTTCCCCATTGTCGAACCAACGCTTAGAGTTCTATATGAATTATCATGTCAATCGTTATAATTTCTCTTGGGTTTGGTTCAACACATTTAAGAAAAAGGAAAACGAAAGAAAGCGTGAATTAAACGAGGCTCCGAATACTAACTAATGAATCTCGAATTTCTATCCTAAGAAACGCCGGGAAAGTAAACATCAGCCACCCCATACCCATACCTAGGTAGTAATGCAACTCCACTCTTCGGGGGCCGTTTTGCGTGCGAACTCAGGCTTAGATCAAAGCGACAAGCCATAAAAAACAAAGCAGAAACAAGAAAACACCGCGAATATGGCCCTGGCTCTTAGATATTGTACATTTAGACAAGATGGAGGACCTGGGAACCAGAAAGACAGTGAGAACATGAATAATCAGGGTATTAATCGTACAGAGATATTGATTCATGAGAAAAGAAAAAAGAGGTAGTTGCGACATCGGAAAACATGTAATAGGAAATTTAATAGTCTACCTCTTTCTCAATCACCATGATCAACTCGGTAAGCTCCTTGCGCAGCGCACGATTTCGGTCCCAGACTTCGACGATCTTGGGGCGCTGGCTCGTGAAGCAAGCCTTCTTCCAGGGAAGACCACCGTATTTCGACGTGGTCCGGTTTGGCAAGCCACGGGCGATGTTGCGCAGCACCAATGCAGCCTTGTAGGCCACGCCGAATGGCTCGCCCTTTTCATTGATCGGAGTATCCATATAGTACCATTTACGGACGATCCGCTCTTGGAGAACCACACGCTTGGCGGTTGTAGGCTGTGCGTCTGCGGGGCGATCTTCGGGCAAATGCGACGAAACGTGGCCGGCGACCATAGATGTGTTGGCGCTGGGCCCAGATGCTCGGAACCGCGAGCAGTGATCCCATTGGCAGGTATGGGTGGGAGTATCTGCGGGATCAAGCTTATACTGTCCGGGAGTGTCTGTGGGTTCCAGGTTCATGTGGTCACCGAAAACATGATTCCGGAGATCTGTCGGAGATGTGAACGCACGCTGACACATCTTGGAAGGCTTTGAGTTATCCGCCCATCTGCAGTAAGAATAAGGGAAGCCCTCGAAAGTGTGGGCAGTTTCTAAAGGTCGGATGCCCTTGATGATGAATTTGGTGGCAGTACCGGGGCCGTTGATAACCTGTGCTTGGGCGTTTGTGAATGTGTTGCTGACGTTCTTGATGAACTCTGCAGCGGGAAGAACACCCCCTCCAGTGACACGAGGATCTGCGAATCGGCTTTGGTAGGCTTGCCATAAAGCGATCTGTGTGATCTCACATTCTGAATCTTCAATGAAGCAGCAACGCAGCCACTGAGAGCTTCGCTCCGGCTCAGATAGCTCCATGAGCTTTTCCAAAAGCTCGGGGGACACACGAGGAATTTCAGTGGGTGGAGGTGCGACCTTTTCTTCCTGAAGAACAGTTTCCTTTTTGGTGGGCCGTGCTTCGTAAGTCAGAAGTGCGACCATGCGAGGAACAAAAACAATTGGGAAATTGAGGACATCCATCAATGTCTCGATATTGTCATGACTGAGGGTATATTGATACCAAAAGTCCAGTGCACCACTCAGAATATCCTTGTCAAGGTCAAGAAGCGTGTGATAGTACATCTGCTGGAGAGTCGGCTTGGTCAGGGTTTCCATAGCCCGGTTTGCATCCGCATCGTCCAGCTCAGTGCCGAAGTGTGTCAATGCCCAGAGGGCGCGCACGACGTGGGCGCGATCTGGGGAGTCAAGGCAATTCACCAAAGAAATCCACAGCGGATCTTCAGGGTCAGTTTTCAAGAACTTGGTGACCTCCTCGGCGATATCTAGCGCATCGTTTTTGATTTCATTGAGTCGAGGTTGATTGGGAGCATTGATCAAGATAACCAAAAAGTCACGCAATAGACCATTCGCGTAACGCGACACATAGAATGCGTTCTCCTTCAGAAGCACCATGTTTCTCAACACTAACGTGGCCTCTTTGATATTTCTCAGCCGATGATTGAATTCGTATGTCTCAAGGCTGTCATCTGGGAGGTTCACTGGGATTTTGCTAATTTTGTCCAGAATATCCCGTGTGCCATGTAGCGAATTGAGCACGTTGACACGGTCGATGGGCTTCCGAGGATCATACTGGAATTCCCACTTCACCCCCGTGCAAAGTTGTGTGATGTCAAGTGCTTTCTGCATCAAAGTTTCCGCAAGCAAGGGAAACCCTTCAAATTTGAATTTATCCCATCGTTGATTTGAAATTTGGACGAGGTGGTACAGCGCAAAGTCGACTTCATCTGGAATACCTGACTGCAGACCGTAGTGGGCACGTTTGTAGATGTGATCCGCTAAAGAGACAAGACCGTCAGCATTTCTAGTCAATTCATAGGATGCAGGGAAACTGACTCCTTGGAACCTCGAGATATCTCAGTGGGAAATAAGGGTCATAATAATCCAATTGCCGTGGCATTTTCAAAGGGTCACGCAGATGGGAAAAGATGACCGGTCGGTTCCCTGGGGTCGGGACTTCCCTCGTCGACATGGGAATCTGTCGGCTGTCTTTTCCTTCCCAGCTATCGACCGCGAACTGCGCACTCTGTGGATTGGCGGCGGGATTGATGTTTACATGATGGGGGCTGGTTGATGGCTGTGGTGATGTGAGCCCATGATGGATGTGTGATCGACGGGCAGGGGTTGTATCGGGGATGAAGGGTTGGTTGATTTTTGGAGCATGGCGTAAGCCCTCTGTGGGTGGTGTTAGTACAGATACCACACCTGTCGGCTGAGAGATGGTAGTCTTACGTCGCAGCGAGGTGCGAGGGGTAGAGCCAGACATTGTACTGTTGAATGCGCGACAGCTTTGCGCCGTTCACGTTTTCAGATGCACAAGGTGGTTCCGTCCTTGCAACGGATAAGACCAACAAAATTGACCTCGAGAATTCGAGGGGCAATCGGAGATAAGGTCTTCTGGTCTCAGGATCGAAGACTTTGAAGATGTGGCTCGAGAGATGGTGCCCTTGATACGTCTTTGTTTGCAAACGAGTCGAGGAGAAATTGCAGGAATGTCAAACTGGCGACTTCGTTCAGCTTCTGGAGGGTCGGAGTATAAATTCGATGCAACGTTGATTCTGGCCGAAAGAGGTGATAGCGACGGCCAGTGGCTGTGACTCGGGCTGAGTCGCAGTATTCGCGCGTTTGAATGTCGGAGCACTGGATGCGACGATGAGGAGAGCAAAGTGCTCAGCAGCAACGGCAGTTCTAAGGCAGTAGTAAATTTGCGCGTAGGCGATCAAAATCAACGATAAGTTTCAAAAGTAAAATAATTGTCAATGCCTTGCGGCCCTGGAGGGCTAGAGCTGGGCTTGCGATCAACGGCACTGATCAGCCAAAAGTCCGCGCTTCTCCAGGGCGCGTTGTCGGATTATTGGTTGTTCCGGTTGATGACTAATGTATACCGTTGTGTTATGTGTTGATGCCTCAGGCAGAAGCATTCTTGAATAGCGACAACAGCAGCAATAGAGACAGACTGACTGTCTCGTTTTCCGTTTTGAAATGATTCAACTAACGGTGGGGAAATTTCTAGTTGACTGCCTGGTCAGTTAGAGTCTCTCTAGGTCAACTCAATCATATATATTCGAGTCTCAACATAGCTTCCTTCTAAGAGTTTAATATTTTGAAATTTACAAGGCATACATTAACATTACTAAATCAATATTGCTTCAATAACACTCTAGTTAAAGATCACAATGGGGTGGGAAATGCTAATCAACAATGGGAGTCCTGGAACCAGCCCTGGAGGGTTCTCTCAAGCTTGCCCTCACCTCGAACATCATTCCACTACCACGCTCATTCACATCTATATTATATCAATGGATGTCTTCTAACCTTTAACTCTTTGTGGATTGCTCTCACCCTGAAAGATGCAACATCTGCAGCCACCCATCCCTCCCCAATTCCTTCGTCTACCCATCGCCAAGTTCTCCCATACAACCACTGCCATCGATCATGTCGGTCCACTAACCTGGAACCATATCCCTGGAAATGGAGACCTGGCTTGCATATTCGAGAAGTTCCTCGATTCTGGGCCTGTGCCATCAAAGATGATTCAGAAAGTGGTTCGAGGTGATGGCATCCTGGTACACTCACACTCACACATAAAGCTTGACAGCCAGCAATGCTGAACATCTGGATCATCTGATTTAGGAGCAGCTTGATCTCGTATTCTTCACTCGCATGGCAGCGATGCAGGCCCAGCTGATTCCACCCCCAAGGTCACACTTTGCTGTCGTTGTGAAGTCGCCTTGTCTTGCAGTCAAGTATCCTTATGGTGGAACACATGTGTGTATATTCTGCTAGCTATGAATTCGGGTAGTGATTCCTAACAGCACTATCTTCTGACTCTGCAGATTCGTCGGTTTCAGATCAAGTTCACTACAGAGAGTGACTACTTCACAGCCTTGGCTCTTCTAGGCGAAATCAACTGTCCATTGACAGAAGGCAAGATACCAGTTCCAGCAATGCAACGATTTCCTTCAGTGTCATCATGGACATCAGGGCATCTTTCCTCCAATGCTCCCAGGACTACAAACACAGCGGCAACTTCAATTGGCAGCAATGGAATACACTTTTACCCAACGGGATCGTTAGGATCTGGAGGGACAAGTATGTGACGATACCTCTAATCACCGCTCGAGCAGCTGTCTTACACTTCTCTTCGGTAGCACCCATTCGAGTATCATCTCCCGCCAGCACTATTTCACACCCTATGTCCAGACCGGGCCCTGGAACAGCTTTCAACCCCCCATCCCAAAGCATGGAACAGCTAGACTTCTTCCAACTACCGCCTACGTCTGCTCTCGCACACGCCTCGAACAAAGAACCCGATCCACCAAGCTCGCAACTCTCTGCCATATCTGCAATTCATGAAGTCGACCAGTTAAACCAGATGCTTCCTCCAAAGAGAGACCTACCCTTCTCAAAGCCAACCGCAAAGAAACCGCGCGCTGCAAGCGTGACTCGAACAACACAGGAGCATCATCGTTTAGCTCCATCGCCAAGTTCTCAACCCACCGAGCCAATCAAGAAGTCAGAACCCCGTCCACATCACGTCGTACTTGGGCCTAATACCCATTCTGGTGTGCCGGACTCCGATTCCCAAATCTTATCCCAGACAAATGCTTGCCCCGAGGCAAGCCAGCCATTATTACTCTATGAAGAGCCCCCTGCTTCTCAAAATACAGCTCTGATCCGCGAATCCGCCAAACAGACATCTCAAGTACCCAATTTTCAGAACACATCGCGGACAGAGAATAATCCAACAACCTCGAACTGCAACCACAATCCGGCCAGCAACCCAAATGAGAAAGACCCAGCCGTCACAGAAGACCATCTTGCGCGGTATCTGTCTTCACCAACAGCCGAGCGAATTGTCTTTCTCGAGAACTGGATGTGCGAGTTGATCGATGATGACAGTTTCATGGCCCTGTGCGAGGACGTGAATGGGACATGGCGGCGGTTTGCATTCGGACGAAAACAGTGAGGGGTGAGGGACATTTATTCGCTTTCTCCAGTGTACTATTCTACTATATCATATCGTATCATATTATATCATAGCATATTATGCCATATGGAGGAATGTGACTCCGGATAGATGGGAGATGGGATACTAATGTATCATATATGAACCATATATGTATTCCATTCAATAAACTCTTCCTAGCCGAGACACGACTACAGCATAAGATACAAGAGACAAACTTTCAAGGTTGAGCCATAGACAACCAACGCAAATATTACATAACGAAAAAAACCTCCCCAATCTCTGACAGGCCTCCTTTGTTCAGACAAAAGCTCGCCAACTGAAAGATTAAGAGAAAGCGTAGATTGATCGCGAAGCAACTTAACGTGTGCGACGGTAGATCAACCCAGAGAAGACGTTCAAATAGCCCTCCTTAGTGAGCATAGTAAAGTCAACAACAACACGACCCGACCCGCCCTGCGACTGAGTCAACTGAGGAGCAAGATTCTGCTCGTTTTCACCCTGGTCATTAGAAAGACCGGGAGGCGTGGACGGCGCATTCTGACCAACCGAGCCCTCGGCACCAACAGCAAGATCAGCAAGGTGTTGAAGAGAACGCTGCTCGTTCGGACCCATCACAGGCTGCTGGGACTTGGCGAGACCGCCGATTTCAGCTTCCTGTAGCTGGCTCTCCTGGGACTTGATACGACGCCACTCGAGGAAGATGCGGATCTTGGCGTCCCATTCCGGGGTACCGAAAATATTTTCAAACTCGGAGCCTTCTGCTGCGCGCTTGGAGCGACGGTCGAGGATCTCTTCCACTTTTTCAAGGGTGGCCCAGCATTCGTTTGCGTGTTCTGGGAGAACGGTCGCCTCGAGAAGAGTCATTGAGGCGAGGGCTAGACTGTGTAGATCAAATGGTGATGGGAGGCGGGATTGCATGGTTGACTTGTGCATCTCGTTGATGACCTCCTGCGCGCAAAAGATGATCTCGTATGGGCTGTACACGAAGACGTGGCGCTTGATGAGCAAACGGACGGTCCAGTAGAGTTGTGCTTGCAGGCTTTCGTAAAGCGGGCGAGTGTTAGAGTTCTCAGGTAGCTCGTGGATCTGGAATATGTCCTCCATCTCTGCTAGACGCTCTAGGGAAGAGACGAGGTTCGCGCCGATGATACGACCCAGGCCGGAGTTAGTTTGGCAGACGTTGTGGTCAACATTAGCCAAAGTGACCATCTCCGAAAGGAATGTCGAGTAAGCTGGTGCGAAAAGAGTCAGTGAAACAGCACAATTGTAAAAGAAGTAAGATCAACATACAGGCAATTCCGGTTGTGATTTGACCAACAACCCTTTCATCTTCACGGCCGCCAATCTCATGACCGCCCAGAACGGTGGCATCTGCCACACTGATAGCATACCACCGGGCCAAGATGACCAAAGACACCCAGTTGCGCCGCGTGAGATTGGCATCCGAGTCGACATCAGGATCTACAGATCGCTTGTTCTTCAGCTGGCCTTGGCTCTTGGCCAACTCATATCCGAGCTTATTAGCTGCTTGGACCAGGCTGCCTTTGGGGACACCATCTTTCAGAACGAAATTATCCGGTCCACGAGTGTCACAGTCGATAATCATCAGCAAAAGAGACTGAAGCCAGATAAGGTTGACAGGGGTGGTGTGGACAATCAATGGCTGGCGAGTGTGGAACATGAGGAGATCCTGAGCATTATCAAAACCATTGATCTTCTCGAAATTGCCCGCCACGCGAGACAAGTCAGTTCGAGTAACGCTGTACAATGCATGGCAGAAAATTTCCTGTGCCTCGCGATTGCATTGGTGCAAAAGCTCCAATGTTCGTTCCTTGGTGTGGGGAAGAATCGGCAGAAGGGTGTGGATCTTTTGATAATAACTGCAATGCTGTGTTAGGTGGTTTTCTCATAGTTACGAGGGTTATACATTGCACGTACGCATCAAGGGCACCTTCGTCCAGAGTCACTGGTGTCATGTCGTCATCACCTTCATGCTTTGGCAAATCCGTCATCTCAAGGCCGCTTGGGAGATCATTCTCATGGCCCGTCGGGTTCCAGAACAGATTACCAGGTTTCGGTGCGGCACCGTTGGCAACAGCTGGGTTGTAGGGGTCTGCCGCTGTCTCAGACGCGTCGAAGGCATTTTGCGATACGCGGGCGTTGAAAGAAGGCTGTGCAAACGAGGAACTGGGAAGACCTTCGAAGACCGAGTAAGTTCTCTTGCGATTCCCCGAGGTCGATTCCACCGGCGATGCGAAATCCTGGTAGCCTCTCGGTAGCGATACCTCGTTCATAGACTGGTATGGCACGTCAGGTTGGACGATTCCTGGTTGCATCTGGTTCTCGAGGGTATGGAGTCGCTCGGCGAGTTCTTTGATGTAACTGTGTCTGTTAGCGCTGGCGATTCTTGTAGTGGCGCACTTGTTCTTCCTACCCTTTACTGGGGCCGCGCTTCATCGGGACACGACTGAATTGGCACACAACACCGAGACGTCTGCAGTTGGAGCATGTCTCAAGGCCAGTTTCCGAGCTCGCATCGCATCGAACCTATAGTAATAAAACGCGTCTTAGCTTCGAGGTACACAATCGCGTTCGAGGGGAATTGTTATCGTACTTTCTTTCGGCGACACTCGTCGCAAGCCCTCGAGATCTTCGATCGTTTGCGCGCACTCTGTTCGCCGTAACTCAAGTCGTGGTTAGGGTCGACACCGACCTGTTGACTTGGAGGGAACTGGAGCATGTGCTGGTGCTGGTGTTGATCCTCCGAAGAGGTTCGACCCATGTCGGCAGCATTGGAGGAACCCAACACCATAGACTGGCCATGATGAACACCATTGTTTGTTTCGCCAAGTCCTGGACCAGAGGCATCACGCGAAAGTTCCGCGGACAGCAGCTCATCGGTGGTCATTTGGCGGTTGCCATAATACGAGGGTACGCCCTGGGCCATCTGCGCACCGTTGGGCGACGGGTAAGAAGGCGCCGGAGGCATGTCAGACTGCTCGCGAGAGTTCATCGCGCGAGATAAAACCGAAAACCTCACGAAAAATGATGGGTTGTGGGCAAAGCGGGCCTCCGGGAGATGGAGGGAAGAGAGTGTAGGACGCGAAGTGCCAGAAGTGAAGTTTTAACTAAAAGTTCGCGGGGGAGGAATTTTCAAGGGGGCTAGCGCCGAGAGCGCCGCATTAAGCAACAACATTTGTACAGAGTATTCATTGGAATTAGATATTATTTTGAAGCTATATACAGTTGTTTACTTCCCCGAGTCTTTTTTGGATGATCGCACGGAGGACGGCCTTTCGTTTCTGCGTGTCGAACGGATTAATACTATTTCCCCTTCGGCTTCGGATGAACTATGTGCGCAAGGTTACACTTTCAAACATTCATAGAATACTTTGATATACTTGTCCTACTATATTCGAGCATATTGACTTGGACTGATGCAACTCCGTATTAATGCTCTACAAAGATTGTTAATGCAAATGTCTACACCGTCAATGTTGGAATGAGTATGTACCTGCACGTGTACCAGTGGCACCACTTCACAACATACGAGGGCGCTCGCTGGTGCCTCAATGGGTATCAACCTTGCCTTGAAGTTGGTGATTGGGAATGGACTATCCAGTGAATGTTTTGTATATGCTGATATTGTCTTCATCCTTCCGGAGATCACCCTCGACCTAGGGTCGCAGATGATGTCCCCCCCATCATGTGTAATGCTTCATCATTTTCGAGAAACCAGTCTTTGATTTCATATATCTAACTGCCCAACAACCTAAGGAAAGTAACGAATAATTTAGTTTCCTGGGCCACTTCTGTTATTCCAGCCTGATGCCAATAGTGGCCACGAATTGAGTTGGGGTTGCCATTATTCATTATGGGAGATGAAAATAAAAGAGTATTAGAGAGTATATCATTTATGATTGGTTTACTCCTTTCATTACGTATCTGGCCTTTTCTTTATTGAGTATCCCGTTGATGCATATGTTATAGTGTCTCATACTTGGTCGCTAATATTACCCTTGGATCAGTTTGGAGTTCCTAAGGGGTATATTATAATTCCTATGTGTTAGTTGACATTCAAGACCGAAGTCAAATGGGCACTGTTTTTTACATAAGAATTCTTGGCTTGAAAAGCCTGCTAGAAACTATTCGGAGATGTAGATGTAGATCACCATAATATAACTTCAACCCCAAAGCGACTCGAACTTTGTCGCAATAGCCTACATCATATATACACTGTATAAATACTTCAAATTCAATCAAATTTAATCAACGTAAGTCAAAACATCTCAATATTATATACAGGGAAAGATAAATGTAAAGCATACAAATAATTACCTAAAAAATCCATAAGATAGGGTAAAGACGTAGATCAGGGCCCCGAGAACTCTCTGCAGCCCGCTCGAAGCAGGAACACTGACGCCATCAACCCACTTTGGCGCTTGTATTGTACTTGTATCGGTACCACTGTAACTGACGATGTATACGTGGACTTCCTCCACTGGCTTTGCTGTTCCCTTTTCCCTTGAAATTTTTTGGGGGTTTCTTTTCTCATCATTTACCTTTTATAATAGCGCCAATGATCCTATCAATTTCTTAATACTATTTGAATGCAGGGATTATGGAAAGTTCTTTGCCAGTACCTGGAAGCGCTAGGACCCCCGAAACATCTAATTCAGCCCCAGGACAAAAATAATATTGTGTTAATGGAAGGTCGGGATGTGCGGCCCCAGATTTTTAGATCCATTTTATTTCTTTCTAGTGGAGTTACGCTAGATTTTTGTTAGGGAACTCCTCTGGTATGTTTTATCTAT
The DNA here is from genome assembly GCF_028827145.1 of Penicillium concentricum. Classification (NCBI taxonomy): domain Eukaryota; kingdom Fungi; phylum Ascomycota; class Eurotiomycetes; order Eurotiales; family Aspergillaceae; genus Penicillium; species Penicillium concentricum. The sequence goes on along the minus strand of NW_026622754.1, from coordinate 4,368,533 downwards.
CCGGTTGGGGCTGCCAGTTTGGGCAAAAGTCAAAACTTTTAGAAAAGGGGAATATAAAAACTAGATAAAAAGCACTAAATTGAAATATATGTTATAAACCTTAGGTATGGTTCATGTGGAGAGGGTTTGCTGTATTTTTTTTAGTCGAGAAGTATATTTACTTCAAATCATTTTACTATGTAAAGTACAGCCTAAACCTGTAAAAAGCAGTTCACAGATAAAAGCGTAAAATACACTACCGTACGGTCATCCATAAAGACCAGTGGCGCAGCGAAAATCCTCGTTCCATACCCCGTTATATTAACGGCTGCCCGCCCTCCTTCCTCTCCTCTTTTTCTTCTCTTCATAGGGTGTCCAACGTCTTCTTTTCTCGAACGCTTTTTATCTTGGCCGCCACTACCGGTACTTGGTGTCCTGTCTAACGGCCGGCGCCAAACGGTGCGTAGGCTTGGTCCCCCCTCTCTCCTCTCTCTCTCTCTTACTCTCCGATCCCTGACCACCCCCCTCTACGCGCCTGAGATACCCTTTGGATTTACTATTTCCCTTCTGTTTTCTGTTCCAATCAAAGACTTGTGCGGTGGCTCTCAACGGCATTTTACACTGCTAGTTCGGCGTTCCCGTGAACTCCTCCGCGCATTGGGACCTTCGACTATACGATTATACCCTTTCATTTTGTTTTACTCGGTCCGACCTCAAAAGAGGTCGTTGCCAATCGCCTTGACGGCTTGATATCTTGGTCTTTTCAACCCGATCTCTTTTTATTTCAATACTTCGATTTTCCCTGATATCCCTCGCGAATCATCGCATGTGTACCTCCCAGTAACACCGCAGCGATGCTCATCGATGGTGAAAAGTATGCTTGTGAAGCTTGCGTCCGGGGTCACCGAGTCAGCAGCTGTCACCACAGCGGTACGCCAATTTAAACGATCTTTCTCAATGAATATCTATACTAATTCCCCCTTAGACCGCCAATTGACCCACATCAACAAAAAAGGCCGCCCAGTCTCTCAATGTGCCCACTGCCGCGGCCTACGCAAGTCTCGGACAACTCACACCCAGTGTGATTGCGGCGACAAGAAGAAAAAGGAAGACTGCCATGCCGGTATTGCCCATGGTCGCTGTGGCTGCTGCCATGGCCAGCGCTGCACCTGTGCACTCAAAAAGGAACATCTAGATACCGTGCCTGAAACCGGTCTTCCCTTCTCTCCCCCGCTTCCGATTGAGACCCCACGGAAACCCCCTCTTACGTCTACCAAATCGGAATCGACGCTCACGATTTTCCGCGACGGTCATCACAAACCCGCCCACAAGCATAATGACATGGCCCACAAATGTGGATTGCCTTATACGATCCCACGATCGCATACCATCCACCACCCAACCGACTTACCTCGTCGGTCGGTGGATCATTTGCCGCTAGGCCAGTCGGCCTTCATCAAGGAACCTCTTACCCTGTCCGAATTTCCCACATCACAACAGACGTCGCAAAATGGTTCTCCCAACAGCGCACCTGGTTCGGGTACCGATGACGATTATAATCCCGCTCATGATCACTTGTACATCGACAATTTCGCTACGCCAGCACCTCCAGCTCCATCATTAGACCGATCCCATGATGTGCTGTCAAACTCGACATCTACCCCTACAACTATGGACAAATACCCCCTAGAGCAGATTGTCACCAGTGTTCCTCCCCTCGACATCTCCTCTTTCGCCTCCTTTCCGACCACCAGCACCAATTCTCCCATCACCTGCATGGCATTCCAAGAACCTTACCAAGAATGTTATTTTACCTCTCCAGACTCCGATATGCCCCTGGGGTCTGCTGGCATTGGTGCTCCCTCGGTCGACTGGTCCAGTTTCCCTCTATACTCCGATGTGCCTGCCGCAAACAGCACGCAAGCTCCTTCATATGCTAGCTTTGATTACAACGCGTATCCCTCGGGTCTCCCACCACCCTCGTCATCCGGGGACATCTCCGAGGCTGACGAGTTTGGACCGCTTCCCGGCTTGGGTCATGCTAGCAATGACATGCACGATCTGCACAGCGTAAGCGAAGCGTCTGACATGGAGCATCTCCGCGTCAGCTCTGCATCCTCATTGGTTGGTCTGCCTCAGGCTCGTCTCCTGTCATCCAATGACCTGGACTCGATTAACATCGATGACTTCCTCAAGTCGACTAATGAGTCCACCGCTGCGCTCGAGCACCAGCTGCAAGCCAGCATGAGCATGGAGCCAAAACCAGTCCCTGCCCAGGATATCTACACCATGTCGCAGATACCATTGTACAAGCCCATGACATCGGTCCCGATTACCAGTGCTCCCTCGCCGCCGTCAGACTCCGTTCCTATCTGGTCTGGCGGTCTCTTTGATGCCGGTTCCACCCCGCCCATTGACGACAACTTCTTCCAACAACACTGGGCCCAGTAAAAAAAACGATGCTCGTCTATCCTTGCTTATCTTCTCTTCCTCTTATACTTCATTTGTCCTGGGGCTTGCTCTTGTGGCAATCTACCACCACCTCTACACCGTCTTCATGACCTTGATGAGAGATGATGATAAATGCCTGATTTGTCCTGTTCCATTAGCCAGTCTAGATTCCTTCCTTGATAGCCATTTAATCTAGAGGGGTTTGCGATTTGGACACCTGTATGTGCCTGTACATTCTTTTGCTTTTGCTTTTGCTTCCGTACATGCGCTTGTTTTACTCTTCCCTTGCTTGCATTCTCGCTGATGTATAGACTTTTTCACTTGTGTTTTTACATGTACAATGACTCGGGCGGTACATTTCCATACACTTGCCTCCGGACAACGATACCCAGATACGTGCACAGTGCGGATCACAGACCCCGAGATTTGCCTTCGGATATCCATCACCAAGCACCCCATATTTTATTATATAGGGCAGCACAGAATGCTAGCTGATATAACCCAAGCCGATGATATCACGAATCAATTTACCTATCAACTAGGTAAAGCAATCTAATACCAAATAAACTACCTGTATTCTTCAACACTAGTAACAATGACCTGGCCCGGAATCGATCGAATGCAAAGAGGATCCCGGTCAGGCGGGATGTAGCGGTGAGAAAATCAAAGCCACACCCACAATGGCACTCAGCTGCCTCATCAGACCGACTCGTAGATTGGTCAGGTTAAATTGTCTTCAGCCCTCTTGCCCTAAGTACCTAATAATCGAGCTTATAACACAATCCTTCACTCTGAGACATCACCTACACGATCTTTCCCCATACTGTTCTGAAACAGGCAAACAATCTCTATATCGCACAAATAACATTTTACAATACAAAGAAACAATTTACATACTAGTATGTATCTAGTATATCACACTACTCCACCTTAAATTAGAACCAAACAGCTCCATGCTATGTACTACTAGTAACGTACACACATACGTACCCCCTACGATAGCTAGGTATCCCAGCGCAACCACATACATAATGTACTCCGTACACCTCCCATGCAAGGAATACCCCTGTAGCAGTGACAACCCATAGCTAAGCATTAGCCAAGACAACGCAAGTCAGGGCTTAGAACACGAGGTGCGGTGTGACTACTGTATGCTGCACCTTGCTGTACGATCAGGTGTTGCGTGTGCGATCTGGAAGTGTGGGTCGCCGATACCGATGGCCGGTTACCGAAACCATAGCGTAAGGTGTATGTGAGTGGGTTTGTTTCCTTGCATATGTATGGGTCTTTGGTTGGAGATGGACATTGGGATTGGGAACTATCGTGGATCTAGAAGGATATAGCTAGTAGGATAGGGTTTGATTGATTTTCTGAGGTCATAGGTTCGAATGAATCAGCTGCTGTATGTTTATGTTTGTCTTCTTTGCTTTTGTTTCTGTCTACATACAACATACCTCGGAGCGGAATTCTCACCGCTTCTTCGCTTTTGTGTCACAGGACGTGTCAGGTTGAGGTGTAATATGTATACTATTGTGCTTAAGTATCTACTAATGACGATTTTCTTGTTGGGATCAATGCAGCTGAGGACTAGCTCCTAGAATATAAAGGAATCGAGTTCGGTCTTAGCTCGTCGTTTGAAATAAGAGCATTTATCAAGGAATAGAATGGACCCTGCATATTCTCTAATTTAAATAGATTTGCATTATCATAAACTGCACATTAAGCTTCATGTCAAACCCTTAAAGTCATTAGTTGTTGTCTTTGGTTCTCTCTTTTTAGGGTTGTAGCTTGTGGGTCCGGCAAAGGATAATCCACCATATATATATATTGCCCAGCATGGGAGGCTGTTATTTGATAGTGTCAAACAATGACCTTTTTTATTATTATCATTCAGTGGTGGCCTACATATTCAGACTAGGTGACAATGATATGGGTGATAGTTGACTATAGGTGTTGTGATGTTTCGTGTATAAGTAACATTACCTCCCCTTCCCTCTGCACCTAGGCATTGAACTAAGGCCTACGTAGGTAATAATACAGCTTACCATCTATGAATCTGCTCTAATTGTCTCATGGATGTGAACACGAAGCTCGCTATCGTCACCTTATTAATATCTACCCAGGCAGTTGTAAAATCGACCAAATGTCAGCATACTGTGAGGTCGTGGTATGGCTCTAGAGAAAATATTTTTAAAATATTATCATTTGTAAAGAAACCCAGACTAATGTTAAAGCAATCGTAAGTGGCGTATGAAGCTATTGGCTTTTAGCAGCATCGAGCTTGCGACATTGCAGTTCGAAGGCTTCGACCATGGATCGAAGAGAGTCAACAGATACCGGTATGGGTACTCGGCCTTGCAACCGGTTCCAATTTGGAGCTCGTTCGTCGGGCAGAGATCCATGCGGGTCTGGATGTTCGGGCGTAGAAATATCGCATATCAGCTTGTATCCATACTTGAAATGCATCTGTGCCTCGTTGTACTTGTTCTCCAAGCAGCAGATAGAGGTAAAAAGAATGCTAAGGGTAAGAACCCGCCACCAGCCCTCGGGTGAGTAAGACTTGAGCAGGTTCTGGACGGCTAGGTTATAGTGCATAAGGGTATGCAAGTTGTCAGGTGTTGTAGACATGCCAGCAGGTATAGTGGAAACAGCAGATTCATGAGCCGACGCGAGGCTAATAATTGCATGCCAGATGGCACCGTCAAGATAGCAGGCTCTAGGGATTTCCGCCTTCCAAAATATAGCATTAAAGGCGTCTCCTAGAGTAGGCGCTGTCACATCCACGAAGAAACGGAAACTGCGCAATTCCTTGCGGTTTTTGTCAGGGAGAGGCGGAATAGGGCTGGCCACAGCCTGAAGGGCCCAAATCGGAGGGTTTTGTGACTTGGAGAGCTCAATGGCTGGTGTAGTCGCATAGCTATCACACCTGCGGCCGGTAGAGACACACTGTGTGCATGCTGGCCTCACCTCGTCGCAAGGTACTTTCCGGGTTCTATTAATGGTGACTTGGTTAGAACTGGTCGCCAAGCAGTGTTTTAGGGGGCGTACCTGCAATTATCGCACCCTTTTCTACCGCTGGTATGGTGGGCTCGTTTAGCTTTAGTGTTTGCGACTCGTGGCTGGCTGTCGTCGGCCTTGTGGGTTGTAGTGGGGACCAAAATAGTGGCCGAGCTCTCGACAGGATGCTCTTCTGGCTTCGAGGTGGTGACTTGCAGGTATTGAAACTTGAAGCGTCGGGCTCCATTATTGACACATGGAATCCGTGCGCGAGTACACCGCGAACATTTGGGTTTTAATTCATCACACTTCTTTTTTTGCTGCCGACATCCCTCACAGGCTCGACTTGATGGAACGCCAGGCATTGAGCAGTCTTATACGAGTTTCTGCTCAAGCGGTTCTTCCAAGTGAGGCGAGGTACTAGGACGGAGACAGAGGCTTGATCCTGTGTCCGATATTGGCCCCTGGGGGTAGGTATGTTGCAGTTCCTCGTAAGGACCGTGCGAAAGGAAGATCGGTGGGGGCCGTTTGGCCGTCAATTGACGACTTGTCGATCCCAACCATTTTCTCTTATAACCCGCGTTTCAGTCATGCCTATTTGGCGTAAACTATAGAGTCGCAGATATCCATCTCCAGCTTACTGTCATCGGACATGTGATTTATGATCACTGTCGAGTTTGGATGGTGAACTCCCCAAATTAGCCCTTGATGTTCTTGAATCAAAGCATGAGATACCTGGGCGTGATTTTGCCCGCTTTCTTACTCGCTGCTCTTTTGAGAGATAACCGCGTCGTGGGTTGTCGTTGGGGCATCAGCTCGGACGCCAGCTCGGAATGTGCCTCCTTTGCTGCACGATTCTTCGCTTCCCGCCCTATAACAATCTCCACCGAGCATAGAGCGCTGTTTGTCGCCCGGACCCAACACAAGACATGGAAAGGCGGCCAGTTGTGGCGTCGAAAGCGGTCATCTTCGTCAATTTCACACATCCTCATATTCTAGATGTAAAGTAGGGATCATGCGTGGGGGGCTTGATGAGATCTGGGTATTGCTATTATAAAAAGCCAGTAAACTATGAATACGATAATTGATCCACATATCTTCAGGTTATTACTACACCTCTCTCCTGATCAGCCTGAGGCTCAATGCTTAACTAATCCCAGAGCTACCCCGGAGCCCCGGACAAACCTTCCTTGGGCCATAAACCTGATCAGGCAACCTTGAAAGTAACCAACTTCATTCCCACCATGGATATCTATGCACGTGTTCGGACAAGCATAACGTCCTGGAAACACGATACACCTCTTCCAACCGACCTATCAGCAGATCCAAAATTCCAGTCCTGGCACCAGTTCGACCCCAACTCCAATCAGTGGGATCCAGTGAGCGCGAATGAAACTGCAGAACCACCCCGCGCTGATGAACTATCATCCGATCTAGTTCTCTTGACATGGAATATCGACGCATTATCCGAGGGGGCACAAGAACGCGTCACTGAAATTCTCACATTCATCACCAACTTAGATTCCAATGTGGACGTAATATTCCTGCAAGAAGTCTCACAGCGGGGTTTGCGACTGATTTTAAGCGACGAGCGTATTCGTGAATCGTGGTTCTCAAGTGAACATGAGAACTCGCCGACAAGACATTCCTTCACGACAATGACGCTAGTATCCAAAGCACGCTTTTCACGACCAGGCCCTGAAATGAGCAGGTTTGCTCTAGGGCCTGTGTGGAGGGTGGCTTTCCCTAGTCATTTTCGAAGAGATGTACTATTTTGTGATCTCTTCGTTCCTTCACCTACAGACGCTTCTTCTACCACACGAGTACGGCTCGCAAACGTTCATCTGGATTCCCTGCCTATCAAACCTTCTCACAGACCTCAGCAACTATCCATTGTCTCCTCTTTCCTGCGTAGCGCAGGCTGTGGGCTGATTGCTGGTGACTTCAACCCGGTTCTTGATGAAGATGCCGTCCTCATAGAGTCCAATGGACTTACAGATGCATGGTTGGCCCTTCGTCCTGAAGAACCAGGGTATACATGGGGAGCGGATGGGAAACAGCGATTTCCGCCGAATCGGATGGATAGAATTGCGCTGCTTGGTCTTAAAGCGCGTGGAATTGAAATATTGGAGGCTCAGCGAGTGGAGCTGAATGGACAGGAGAACTCGCAAAGTGAGACGAATATTCCAGAGTCCCAGGAGACTGAGCCTAGAGGCATACCCTGGAGCGATCATCATGCTTTGCTTTGCTCTTTCGTACTTGAAGAGTGAATAGCAATATTCGCTGAATCCTAATATTTGCACTATCATTATCAGATGGGATTGGCACTTTATGTCACCTCTAATTTTTCCCCAATACTTTCCAGCCATCCCCCCTTCTGCCATTCGTTTACCTCCAGCAAAACATGAAATCAAGGACAGGAACAGAAGGACAAAGATACAATAACTTGTTAGGAACCAATGAAGTAGAATTCATTCTCTATAAAAGGAAAACCGAGATATGCAGTACCTATATCAAACAGAACGATGCAAATGTATACCACTATTCAAAACGCGATGCATAAGTGCCTCAGAAGAGTACCCAAAATGAAAATCGAAGATAGCAAGCCCAATAGAGTCAGTAGTCTAGAGGTATCGAGGGCGAACCAATTCGAGATCCATATCCAAATTCAGATATTCGAAACATTGCGTCGTAGAGGGGTATGAACATATCCGCATATAAATGGATACCGATCCATCTCGTATATACGTGAAACAGGTGGCGATGGACGGTCAGTTCACATTTATATAGCTTTTTGTGCATTTGTGCATATTCATCGGTACTTGTCCAAGAACTCGGAGTGGAACTTGACGATGCGCTCGACCCAGTCGGTGCCAGGGGCAAGGAAGGTTGTGCGGAAGTGGAGAGTGTTCTCCTTTTGGCCGAAGCCGGAGCCGGGGACGACACAGACACCTGTGGCGTCCAACAGGGCCAAGCAGTAGAACTCATCGGCGGGGCGGCCCTCGGCGGCGGCGGCATCCATGGCCTTTTGGGGGAGGTGAATGGTGGGGAAGAGGTACATGGCACCCTGTTGAGATGATTAGTAAATGCGTAACAATTTGAACGAGTGTATAGTACGTACCTGGGGCTCCTGGAGCTCAACACCCTCCATGCGCTGGAAGGCGTTGAACAAGGAATGGGCACGCTTGCGCAGACCATCCGAGATAGAGTTGTATTCCTTGTTGTAGAGCTCGTAGCTAGGATCGCCCTCGAGGGGAGGGTTGACCATGCACTCGAGCAGGCACTGTGCGACGACCGGCGGGCACAGGCCAATGCTGACAAGCTTGTAGATCTGCTCTTGGACCAGGGGGTCGAAACCAGCAAGCTCGAAGTAGCCACCGCGGTGACCGCACTCACCCACCATACCCTTGGAGATACTGTGCAGCGAGACCAGCTCGACGTCGTCGTATTTTCCGGGCTGCTCCTGCTGGAGCTGGCGAAGGCGCTTCTTGAACGAGACAAACTCGCCCTGGAAAACGTTGGTTTGGTACACCTCATCAGCGATGACGACCAAGCTCTCAGCGGCGGCGACATCAAGGACCTTCTTGATGTCGTCGGTGCTCAGAGAGGCACCAGTTGGGTTACCGGGGTTGATGACGACAATGGCGCGCACATCGGTACCGGCGGCCTTGGCCTCCTCCATGGACTTGAGGATCGCGTTGACGTCAGTACCCCATTCCTTCTCCTCCTCGAGGAGGTAAGGAACGCAGCGAGCATTCAATAGCGTCAAGCTGGCGGTGTAAAGAGGGTACTGAGGAATAGGGACTAGGATACCTGCACTGGGATCGTTGCAGATGACGTTCAAAAGGGTGCTTACACCCGATGAGGCACCGGCAGTCAGGAACAGGTCCTGGGGGTTGGCAGGGAAGCCATCACGCTTCTCAATGAACTTCGCGACACTGTCCCGGATGCCCGGTGCACCCTGGCTGTGACTGTAAGCGCCAACGCTCTGCACATTGGCCAAAAGAGTCTGGGCACGGTCGATCACATCCTGCTTGTATCCAAATGACTCCTTGAGGACCTCGGGGTTTTTCAACAACAGGGGGTTCTCGACAAGACTGAGGACCTGGCGGAAGAAGGTGATGGGCTTCTGATCGAGCTGTTGGGGGTTACCGATGTTGGCGAAGATGACGCTGTCAAAGGGCAGGGACTTGTCGCCATCAATCAGACGCTGGCGGTAAGTCTCAGCCTTGACGGCCAATTCACCGCGCACAGCGTACTTGGCCTCCTTAACATGCTGGTTGATGTTGTCGACGTTTAGGCACTTGCGGGTCTGGACGGCCGAGAGGGTGCGCTTAGCGGTAAATGAGACGGTGGTTTGAGTCATGATGGGCTCTGGATTGACCCGAAGGAGGTTAGTGAGGGTTTAGAATAAAGAGACTATGTAGTATCCCAGTAGCTAGGAGAATCAAGTATATAAAGGCCGCAAATCTGTTGAAATGGCCAAAAAAAATGGGGAGATACAAGACAAGAAATCACACCATAAAATGAGGTAAAATGCCCAAGGATTGCGGAGGTCCCCCAACTATGTAAGCTGGGGTGACATCGGGATCTCACGTACCTGATCTAGCGTAGAGACACCCCGCAGCGCCACGTGCGGCCGGGCGATGTAGGAGGCCATTCGACCGGAGTACCCGTAGCGGAGAGGCCCGCATACTGGATGCGAGCTTATATTGCCAGGACATTTTAACGAATGGTCAATCAAGAATTAGATTGATCAATTAAAAACGTCCTTTTGACACCCCTGTCGTGATTGTCCGATTGCGATCGGGAGAAGAAGGGGGAAAAAAATATATTTCCATTGGGCGGTGAGGCTGTGACTCAGCATTTCCCCACACCGGCAAGCCGATTACGATAAGGATGTTCTGAGATATCAGACATTTTGAGGATACACGCGGGAGATGCGGCTACAGCGCCGAGAATTTGGTCAATGATAAGAACTACTGCGTATATACATTTTGGATTGGGGATCATCCATGTTCATGTATGATAACATGATCGGCGATCATTTTCCGAGGAAAACTCAGACCGGTCGCCGGATGTTGAGCCATTTTCCGGAGCTGCCCGGTGCGGGGGCTTGAAGGATTTACTTTTAGGCAGGGATTGATCAGGTCATGGCATGGGTGGCATGTCATAGGATCTATGGGTTCAATGGGTTTAAGGACACGCGGTAAGATTCTCCATTCAGGCATACATAGTTGATCATAGGTGGGTTTGAGGCTCAGGATGCCTCCAAGTTCGTAGATATACCACTTTAGCTTCGCTCACTCCCCCGAAGACGCACAGCTTGGCCGTACTTCTGGATCTTGGTGATCAGAGTGTCACCATGCTTCACCACATCGGCATACTGCTTGTTCTTGTCATCTGGTCGATTCGTCTCGATGATACCATTGACACGATCGATAGTGCATGCAATGCGGTTGTTTGAAATGAATTTGGCAAGATCCCTGTGATTGAGGTCAGAAAATGAATTGCGAATTGAAGAGATTTAGACAGCACGTACCGGTCCAAGTAGTCCACCGTCACACCGAAGTCGTTAGCCATACCACTCAGCCCCACCACACGGTAGCTTTGAAGAAGCTGCTGGTAGGCGCGCAGTCGCATCTCACGAACAAACCAAGCCCGGTGCTCATGCAGATACCGGTCTTGTGTCAGGAACTGGTCCTCAACGGCCGCGAGGGCCACAAAGAACGAGCGGTAGTTGCCATTGTAGAGACTGGTAACCAGGTTTGCGAGCGGTGCGAAATCAACGGGCACCTCGGCCTCTACTGGCGCACCGGAACCGGTTGAGAAAGAGGAGATGTTGACAGCGGTCTTGGCACCGGCGGGTGTGGGTAGTGAGGCCGTTGCATCCTTCATCTCCTCATCCCGCGCACCGGGGCCTGATGAGAGTTCCCCACTCAGCGCAGCCAGTTGGTCTTCCCCGGAGCCAAGGATGGCCTTGATCTCTGGTGCATCCACCACCTTGGCCTTGAAGTCCACACGCTTGAGGGACAACGATCCCGCAAGCACCGAGTAAATCACCAGCGAAGAATAGCTACAAAGTTCGTAGCTTGTGAAGGTAGACAGACTGTCGAGAAGGAGAGGAGCGGCAAGGCTGTAAGAACGAATGGTGAGCAAATGTAATCCCTTGTATGCCTTGAGACGGTTTCTACGGTCCCAGTCTCCACCACTCTCTACCAAGGTCTCCGCTCGCTCAATGGTCTTGTTCACAAACAAAAGGTCGCCGAAGAAGAGTCCAATGCGAAGCATAGCCATCACGAGATCAATCTTGGTGCCGAGGAATCCGGTCTTTTCGAGGAGGGCTTCGTGCGATTCGAGTGCTTTGTCCTATTGGAATACTGGTGTCAGCTCGCAAACTCAGAAGCTTGACAAAGATAGAAGAATTCTCACCTTATCTCCCACACGAGCCCAGAACTCAGCTCGCTTCCCGCGCGCAGCTTGTACTTCAGTCTCCCCAGCAGCCTCTTCTGCGTCATCTTCCTCCTTCTGGAAGGTCTCCAGTTCTTTCTTGTTATCCTCCAGTAGAGACTGGTAGAGCTTCTCATCCCAAGGGAAATCAAACTTGAGCGGTGTTTTGCGAGATGCAAGAAGATTGGACGTGATGAGAGGCTGCGTTGAGTTGCCTCCATTTTGTGGGAGCTGTGTTACGCCTTCGCCGGAGTTGTTCAAGATGCCTTCGGTGGGATGGGCTAGATGCCGGTAGAAAGGAGCCATTTTGTGCTCCGAGATAACATCTTGGAGTTTCTTCAATGATGTCTGCTGGACGGCTGGGGCGCATGCTGGGTTGGAGAGGTTGAAGACATGTTGGGCGATGGAGAGGTTAGGGAACTTGATGTACTGCGGATCAGACCCCATGGTGACGATGGGGAACTGGAGATGCTGACAGGACTAGCACGAGTAAAAAAAAACGATGCAATAGAGCAGGGAGAAGATGGGAGCTGGTGATGTTGGGGATGAGATCAAGCCAGGTGCATCACCGTAACCCGAGCTCAGCTGGCGGAAAGTTTCTCCGTGCCGAGCATTAGCCTTCTCCCTTCGAACGTCAAGATAAATCGATCATGTATAAGATCCAGTCGCATCTACAACATAGGTTCAAAGATATTTGTTTTTTTTTTTGTACAAAAGAAATATTTGTATCTCTGTATCTAGCCCCTGAGAGATACATATGTTTGCGATATATACCTTGTGTATTCTGAGTTATAGCAATCACATTGGATCAAGGTAGGCTCGAAGACATTCTTGGAATGCCATGTGTTGGCTTGCACAAGAACAGACCTTTGTAAATGAACTGTAACTGCATGTGTTATGGTCAAGACTCAAGCCCGAGGATTCATAACCTGGTCATTCTACAACATAGGGCTGAACCGTTATCATGGAACATTGAAAGGTCACCCTGTGGGCTTGAGCAAATCCTTCACTGGTTTAGGTAGTTGGGTCTTCCTCGATCCTTCGAAACCTTTTCATTTAAATGCTTGAGACTATTGGCCACTTTTGCCCATGTCTGTACTCCATAAAGGAAGTTCAGTCAAAATCCGGCAGGTGGTTCCAGCCCCAATCCCAATGGGGTAACTACCAAGGCACGTGCGTTGGGTTATATACACTTCTTCCTTCTCCTATCAACACAATCTTGACATTTCGAACCAATTGATATATCAGATTCAAGTGAGAAGCCGCGTGTTCAATTTCATACCGATATCAACTCAGCTTCTTGGAACCTTCGGAGTGGCCGACTCTTGATGACAGACTGCAACATACCCCGACCGGCTTCTCTAGTCGGACACACCATTGGCTAGAGAATGGTCCTTGATATTTACTGTGTCTATCATTGGCCTACACATTTTAGAAGCTGAAATTCTCGAAGCTAAATGCTTAGAATGATCAAGCTCGGGGGCCAGGTCCCACTTGGTTCCGATACTTAGCTAAATGGCGGCCTCTGCACTCTCTGATAGGTACCTGGTACTTCTCTCAATGCGACTTAGTGATGCTATCCCCGAGCAATCTTGGAGGTTTTTTTTTTTTTTTAAATATCTCTTTTTAATATTTTTTTTAGTAGTCGACTAATTTTTCCTCCCATAGACTTTTTATCTTTTCTCTCTGCTTCAAAATCTTTTCGTTCTCCTCTGTTTTAGAGGGAATACGCTCCTAGTCGATTGACGCGACTCTTGTTATTGTGATCCGGTGACACAGTAACTGTACTGTGCATTGGTCTCGTGCCAACTTTTGCTATCCTCTTGACGCTCAAACTCGCCGCGTGATTAAACACAGCCAAAGTTCTTGTTATTCCTAAACACGATCACAATGGCCGAGTCTCAGTACTACTCCAAGGAGATGTCTGAGAAAGGCGCGCATCCCCTCGAGGAGCAGCCTGCCGAGCTACCACCCCTTGATGGGACCACGAAGGGCCGCTGGGAACGTAGTTGGCCCACTATTGCCTGTGGTGCTGGTCTCTTTTCCGATGGCTACTTGAACGCGGTATGTTGTGTTTTGTGCCCCGCATCTATACTGTCCCACATGCGTGTACAGCTTAGGGAATATTTATTACTTACTGACACACTTGGCTCTAGATTATTGGTCCTGTCGGTACCATGCTTCAAAAGATCTACGGAGATGGCTACACCAACTCGACGGCCCAACAGAATGTCTCTTCGATTGTTTTTGCCGGCACTGTTGTCGGCATGCTGCTATTTGGCTACACCAGTGATCACTGGTCACGCAAGTGGTCTTTGATGATCTCCACCGTTATCCTGTTTGTCTTTGCAGCTCTCGGTGCTGGCTCCTATGGAGCTGGCGGCAGCCTGGGTGGCATGCTTGCTGCTTTGACGGCCTACCGTTTCTTCTTGGGCATTGGCATTGGCGGAGAATACCCTGCTGGATCAGTAGGCGCAGCGGAGAATACCGGAGAGCTCAAGCAAGGGCATCGCAATCGCTGGTTTATCATGTTCACCAACTTCCAGATTGATTTCGGTTTCGTGGTTGCTGCTTTGGTGTCCATGATTCTGGTCCTGATCTTCACTGAGAAGCATCTGCATGCTTGCTGGCGTGTGGCTCTGGGGCTGGGAGTAATCCCCCCTCTGAGTTTAATGTATCTCCGACTAAAGCTGAATGAGCCTGAGGAGTTCACCCGGGAGCGCATGCACAAGTTTCCGATCGTGCTAATTATCAAGTGAGTACAATATTCCTGAGTGCGTGGACTCGTTGACTAACAAGTTTAGATTCTATTGGAAGCGCTTGGTACCAAACCCCGTCTACATGTTGCCCTTACAGGCGTGAACCGACTAACTGACTGGGTGTTCTATATAGACTGTTGTTTCTGTTATCTGGTTCCTTTATGACTTCTCTGCCTACAGCTTCGGTATTTATTCTTCAGCTTGGCTATCCATCATCCTAGGCGAGGACGCTCCCTTGTGGAAGAGCTTCGGTTGGTCTACCTTGGTCAATTCTTTCTACATTCCGGGTTCCGCCCTTGGAGCCTTCATGGCTGACTGGATTGGTCCTCGCTACACCCTTGCCATTGGTGTTGGTCTCCAGGGCGTCATCGGGTTCATCATGGCTGGATGCTACAAGTGGCTTGCGACCCCGGAAAACGTGGCAGCCTTTGTTGTCGTATTCGGGTAAGTTACCAACAAGGTCCTTAGACCACCAATTGCCAATCCTGATATTTTGAGTACAGAATCTTCTCTGCCCTCGGTGAAATGGGACCTGGCGACAACATCGGTCTCTGCGCAGCCAAGACCAGCGCGACCGCTATTCGTGGGCAATACTACTCATATGCTGCCGCTTTCGGGAAGGTCGGAGCTTTTGTGGGCGCCTACGTGATTCCAGTTATTCAAAAGAACGCACCAAACCCGACCCGCGCAGGCCAGGACCCCTTCTTCGTCTCCAGCGCACTGTGTATCTTGGCCGCATTCATGGCCATCTTCATGTTGCCGCAGATTAACCAGGTATGTACTACTACATGTAGAGTACATTGTTGATGTGCTGACCTTTTCTCAGGATACCATCACTTTGGAGGATGCCAGGTTCCGCGACTACCTCGAGGCTAATGGCTACGACACCACAACAATGGGCGATCGCAACCGCCAGACCGAGATTCGCGAACAAGAGTAATTCGGCCACCCAATGACTAGCCCCACTGCGCCTGACACATACTTGCTCACCCTTTTGGGCTGTTGTCTTCCAACCAGCCTTTGCTTAATTCCACGGACTCTACCCCCACGCGACAATGCACAATCAGTAATATCAACGAGATACCATCGATGCGACAGCGACTACCCGGCCCTTGCGACTTGAAATATCCTACCCCCTGCGACATGACCCATGAATGTATGAGAGAATCGCGGGCATATCCTGTCTAATCTGCTGGTGATTAGGCTAGGTGGTGCATTTCGCGGGACAGAAGATGAACTCCTGACTTGTATGATAAACAATTTAATTCAAGTGGGAACTGATGTTGTCCACATAATCAGACAAATATAATGGCTTGCCTCCTCGATCTTTGTTTTTATAGAGATCGAGACTTTAAACTTGCTCTTGCTTCCTTTGGTATCCTCGTGTCTTTTCAAATGATTGTGATCATACCACAAAAAATATCACCTTTCATGTTCCGGCGTTCATTCAAAACCTCTGGACAACCTTGGAAATGTTCAAATAGGCATATCAACAATTGTCTACGGAGGAAAAGCATCTGATATCTCACTGTACTATATTTTACAGTAGAGCAGCACTGCGCTATCTAGATCAAAGTGAACTGAGGCAGCAACATGGTGTAATATCAGATGCCGAATTTGATCAGACGAACGTTATATAATTTGTGGATCTATTCTATATTTCTGCCGATTTACCTCGGAATTACTCCAGAACCGCTGCAAGATCTACTTCCAAGTATTAGAAAGGGAATCCGTTTGCCTGACTTAGCATAATGTGGTACATCACGAGTATAAGGTTAACAAGAGGCTGATTTAATGTTGCTATTCATTATAGTGTTGTGCCTGGGTGAAGGAACTAGACTAAATTTGGATATAAAGTGCGAAGGAATCTTCCATGCCGAGCATAACAGGGATAAAATTGAGATTATACATATCTTAGAGGATCAATGAATAGGCTCACGTGAAAACGAACAAGCCGAGTGTACATGTGCACATGCGGATAGAACAATTGAAGCGGAGGAAATCAAGCATTTCAAAGTATTTCAAGTGATTTCAGGGGACTAAGGGATAAAAGGCCTTGAATGTTGTAATAATGGTAAATACCATTACATCCACCTCCGGATCTCCCCCCACACGCACGAGATCAGCCGAGGTCGGTCTTCCGGCTCCATACGCCGGTCAATTACCGACTCCCTTTTTCTTATGAACTATCACATTTAGTTCTTGACACACTCCAATCCTCAGGTGTTTGAAGCATTTTATCCATTTTACCGACACAAAAATGGTCGCCAACACACTCATCTACCACCCTGCGCTGGCGCACTGGCTACGCTTCGTCGCGACAACCGGTACGTGATACATCCCCGGAGCCAAAAAGGAACATCCCAGCACCTCTAAGCCTACACGAACAAAAAACCCCCATTTTCCATCGCGACTGCAGCAAACCCCTGATGTGGCGAGCACTCGGCCGAGAAACTCAGCAGAGCTTTCCCCGCCCTTACCCGAGCATCCAAGCTAATATACGCAATCTATAGTCGGCCGCGACAAGCTCCTCCGCACAATCCAATACTTCTCCCGCTTCTACGCGTGGTACCTATACCGGACGAACAAGCCCCAGTCCGCGATCGATCCCTACAATGCCGTGAAGAAGCAGTTCGGCACGACTCGCAAGATTATGCGTATCGGCAAATTCCTCGAGCATCTCAAGGCTGCCGCTATTGCTTTCGATAACAAGAGCCCCGTCGACCCGGTTCTGCGCTACTTGGCTATCGGTCGTCAGCTCGGTTATGCCGGATACCTGACCCTCGACGCTGTCACAGTCATTGATGCGATCGGCATTCGGAAGCTGGCTTCCGCTAAGCGGCTGCAGGATTCCGCCTACCGCTCCTGGGGCGCTGGTTTGATTTTCAGCGCTGTGGCTGGTGTTTACACTCTTGTCCGTCTTCAGGAGAAGGAGAAGACTATTGACCGCAAGGAGGGTGAGGGTGTTGTTGAGGCAAAGAAGATTGAGAAGTATGGGTTCCTGCTGATCAGAATGAAAAATGGATTGTCTGCTAACACTTTTATTAGGGAGCGCTCTGCTGCTCGGATACAGCTCATCTCTGATGTTTGCGATCTGGCCGCGCCCTTGTCTGCCGTTGGTATCGTTAACCTCGACGATGGCCTCGTCGGTATCGCCGGTACCGTCAGCAGTTTGATCGGTGTTTGGTCCCAGTGGCGCAAGACCGCGGGTCCCGTCTAAGCGGATAATCGGTCCGCGATGAAGTGGGAGATTGGTGATCCTCTAGTTGGGTGATTTTGGTGTCTCGGGCCTAGCTGCTGGCTCGGGAAAGGGGAGAACGAGACGAGGAGGTATTCTTATTGCGCACTCTATATCCTGATGGTTGTTTCTCGCCTATCACCATCCTTATATCTTTTTTTTTCAGTCCGGGGAAATGTCTTCACGTCGTTTCTTTTGTTTTCGTACATAACAATCGCACTTGGTTTCGAATAGATTTGAGTTCATTCTCCGTTGTCATCATATCATTCCTATAAACATATTGATATCCAATTACTGCCCTGGCTCATCCTCATGTTGCCACTACCACAAGCAATCCCAACTCCGATACCCTTCATCCGAAACACTCGAGTGCATACTGGCCTATGGAATAGGGTATGACTTAAACGGGGCAGGTCTAGTATGGTTTAGTATAAGCGCGCACATAAGTACTGCAGAATCAACATACAGCACCGCAGGCGCCACAGCTCTTGCCAGAGCCGTCAGTGCCGGCACCGCACTTAGGGCAGGAAGCGTGTCCGTTCATTCTTGATAGATGAAAATAGATCTGACAGAGAGTTAATAACCACCAAGGTCCCTAGGAGAGATGCAGACAAAACAGTCCATACCTTTTAAGTAATTTAAGAAATAACAAATGTGTGAGAAGTAAAGTAAACCACGTTGAGAAGAAAATTGCTGACTTTTCTACCCCGCCTGACTGGTGCCCCGCTTAGGGTCATTTGCTCTGATATGACTTTTGGCACATGATTTGATAGCCCTGAGGTGTTACATACAAAGTACCTACATGTACTTAGGTAGTCTAATGACAAAAGATAATCACCAGTAGAGATACTGAGAATGTATGTATTGACTTCGTCTGAGTGCGTCTGTTTTATAGCTCTAAGAATCTAACGATGCGAGCTAGTTGCAAGTCGATGGAAAGCAAGTATATCCCCCCATGTCTCCTATAGAATTGTGTGCAAGTGCTTTGCTATTATGGTCTGTCCACCACTGACAGAGAATCCTGCCAGCCCCAAGGGCTGTAAAGGTAGCCTTTCTAAGGCGGATGAGACCTCATGTTCCTTCCTCTCAATAAACTGATTTGAGATTTCCCTTTTGCTTTCTCTACACATCCGTGGGAACAAGCTCTGTTGGTTCCTTCCAAACTTGGAATGGTCTAAATTTGGAAAGTTCGACAGATAAGTAAACGCAACCTTCGGGAACTTTGAGAATCATACTCTACTTCACGCTTACCCTTCATCTCCCACTTTCTTTTGATCTGTCTTCTCTCACTTTGGTCTCACTTCTAGGCTAGTCAGATCCGTCAGTGGGAGATTCCATAGGAGGTCGGCCAGATCCTCTCTCATACCTACCCATCCTATCAGATCCTCATCTAGCTTTGATTTCAAAGAGCTCAACCCGGTCATTATGGCCTCCACATCATCTTATCAGCCTCTCGTCCAGGGAGGTCATGCCCTTCGATTTGATATGCGGCCCTCGATGTTCATCTCCTTGACAGTGCCTGTCGTGCACGAGAACACAATCATCATCGCAGCTACACATCCTACCCTGACCACAGGCAGTCCACAAGACGATGGCTGGTTCATATCGGACTTTTACGCCTTCAACCATCTATTCAAAGGAAGATAAGCACATGGGTCTAGCCTCCACGAGGCTGAAAGGCGTGCTTGAGCCTGGAGTACGTGTCACTCTCATTACTACGGCATGTCACTCCGGTGGCTGGGTCACAACCCCGGATTTCACCAACAATGATATGGCAGCAGCTGATGCGACTAATGAGGGTATGGGGAGGTTGAATCTTTGGCGCAACTCGCACAGAATTGGCGGGAGCTACGGCTCCGTTTTCGTGAGGACGCTTGAAGAAAGTCTATCGAGCGCAGCCAGCCCACTTCTTGAATAAAGGGGAAAATCTACCAAAGGAATACATCAAGAAGTGCCCTGTGTGCCTGGAGCATATAACCCCCCGGCATAGACCATACCACTTGCTGCAGCCAATTCAATCACCCCCTTCAATTCGATCTGGCGAACATGTGAGAATCGTGTAAACCCGCTTTGGGATGACCAGGGGTTCAGTTTCAGCGCGCAGGATGATCAGTGGGACTACTCATGGACAGGACGGACCAGAGTCCCGCTGAAATATTTCGAACGCCGATGGGAAATGCTCGCCTCCTACCCTTACGCCACCGGCCCAGCCGACGTTCGTGACCTTCGAAACCTAGACCCAAGCAACTCCAGCTTCATTGAAGCTGGCACTGCAAATATAATGGTATCGAGGATATTATTGACCGGATGACGGATAATATTACCCATTGGCGGATTAAAGCTATGGGCCGGCTCTTTCGTCAAACGTGCCTTGGGGACTGGAAAAGAGGCCAAATGATGGGATTCAGCAGAAGGTTGCGAGCCTACTACGAGTGCGATAATTACAAGGGATGAGCGCCCATGTTTGCAGCAACAATCAGGTTCCGCTAGGAGATCGCACTTCTTGCAGACTAACTCGTCAGCTTGTTCAAAGTTCCTATGCCCAGTAACAAGATATGCATCTTGTGGAATGGTTTCGCCTGGGAGGCCACCACGAAAAGAACCGATTCCACTTGGGAGGAGCGCGAGGACAAGATTAAAAGTGCTCTTGGCGAGTGTTTCCACCTGATCCCCCGCGATAATCAAGGTCCATTGTTCTTCCGACCGCATTGGTACTTGACAGCTGCTCTAGTCGAGTCTAACAGGTCCTACATTGAGACAATGGCTATTATATCTGCCATCATTCAGTTCATGGAGACCTTGAAGGAGTTTCATCAGCAGCGTGCTTGTGAAAACGAGAGTGTCCGCCGCCGTGGCCGAGATTGGTTGAAGATTATCGGCATACGAGCCCTTCAGTTGCTTTCCCCCCGTAAGAGCTTGCAAGCCAATCCCCGTGGCTCAGAGATCATTGGGTAGTTCAGAATAACGATGTTCACTTTTGTCTCTTGTGCATTTCTCGCTCTTAGTCCATTAAGTGCATTATCATAAGGCATGACTTGCTCTGACATGTAATCTATACATCAACCTTCTAACATACAGTTAAATAGTATATTTTAAACTGGAACTGACTACTTGAATCCTTATCTTTCTCTCAATTTCACTTTTTCTTCACTTCTAGGCTAGCTGTACTAATCCTACCGGGTGGTGCCTCTAGTATAGGGAAGCCCACTATAAACCATCGCTAGGAAGGAAGCGCTCACGCTAAATGCTAGATTTACAAACGAGTTGGGCCAATTTTTATGAGGTGTGACTGTCGCGATGAGACGTAGAACCCACAAGTTAGCGTGCTTAATATCCTGCCACACTTTCCTAACCTTCTTGCAAATCTCTCTAGGAGAGCCATCAAAATGCGGCAGTATAAATAATTCGCAACCGCAGCCTAGACTTCAGGGTGGACAAGTAGTATACTAATCCATATAGATCAGGCTGGGGCCTCGAGGCTCCGAAATGATCTCAATCCATCTTCCACATCACCTTCAACTGGTTAAGAGCATCCCCGTACATCCTATCACGCACTTGATTCCCCCTCCAAAAAGACGGCTTCTTATCAAATCCATGAACAACATCCTCAACTACAAAGCCACCTACACTCGCCATCTTTCCTTCTTCAACAAACCCACCAAGCCTTTCTCGGAACGTATTCCCCTCAACAAGCAACTGATCCCACCCACAAGTATAAATCGCCACAGCAGGCGGATAAGCCGCATACAATAGAGATGCAGGCGCCAAACCAGGCGATAGATAAGGATGCGACATATCCATCCGACCTGTACCAGGCCGTTTTGGTAATCCCGCAGCAAGAAGGTATGAATCGTCAAAGAACTTGTACATAGAAGGGGAGATCATAGATTTCTGCGCAGAGATAGGATTCGTAGCATCACGCTCTATCCGCGTTCGTGTCCAGTCCGTGCTGGGGTAAAATACCACCAATCCAGCTAACGCTATTTCCCCACGTATCGACGCCCAGAGCTTTTTCTGCAATTCCTCATGCAGCCGGAACGGCATTGCCAGAGCGAGGTTCCCGCCTGCGCTGGATCCACTGAGCGTGAAACGCGTTCTGTCAAGATTGTACTTCTTCGCTTCTTGCCACAGCCATAATATAGCATCGACGCCGTCTTCCAGCGCGACGGGGAAGGGGTGTTCTGGGGCGAGGCGGTAATTGACGCTTACGACTACCGCATCTGGGTAGGCTTTTAGCACCGTTCCAGCCCAGCGGGAATCGTCGAGAGCGTGGCCGATTGAAAAGCCACCGCCGTGGAAATTGATTAGGACGGGGCGGGGCGGGGATGGGTTGGTTTGCTTGCGGGGTGAGAGGGGGTTTGAGGGTGCGGTGAAGAAGTAGAGTTGGATTGATCCTGGGGCTTTGCTGACTTTTGAGGGAATGGCGATATCGATGTTTGCTTTTGGGGGGAAGGGCCAGGAGAGGTATCGGTCTAGTAGGGAGAGGAGGGTTGAGAGTATGCGGTATCGGTGGGCCTTGGTGCTGAGGGCGGGGCGGGATAGAGGGGGTGAGGTTGATGCCATATTTTATTGCGATGGATTCTTTCTTGTAGACTTGGAGGATGGATGATATGAGATGTTTATATGGACGAATGATGTAAGTTGTTAGTCACAGGGTTGGACCTGAACGATCCCAGTCAGATTTTAAACTCAACCGGAAATAGTGGGTGTAACGCATGCTTCGGTTCAAAAGTAGATGGTCATAGTAAAGTGCGAATATCCCCATTGGTGATGTATCATGTTGAGGCATATTGCGGAATAACAATCTGGCCCGTCTGGGCAGGTGGAACCAGTAGCGAAGCATAATAGCATAGATTACTTGATCTATACAAGCCATAATAAGCAGGGACTTGGGAGTTTATGAATGTTATGTATTTATATGGAGTAAGTCGAAGTAAATTCCACATGATTCCAACTGTCTCAAATTACTAGGCTCCTGCATGCCGCTAGTCCCAAAATTAACATCGTGGGGCACTTTCGTCTCCATTCCCGAGCCGCATCTAGTAGGTCGGACTCCGAACTTCTAGATAAAGATGGAGATGTCTGCTCGGTTTATAGGTTCCCCAATTCGAAGTTCCATCCCATCAAACAAGGAATACAGATAATTTCATGCATACTTCACACCTCCACAATGTCCTCTTCTCTCCCAATCGTGATCTGTGCCCTAGACTCCGGGATCGGCAAGCCGGTATCCGAGCTCCTACTCCCCGAATTTGAAGGTTAGTAGAGCATAAATTATTTTCTTATTACCAAACAGTCCGAATCATCTCACAGCAGGCTAGCTAATACTCACTAGTAACCCATTTCATCCAAAGCCTCTCAGCAGCGCAATCCGAAATTCCCTATCTCCTCGCAGGCCGAGATCCCAAATCCCCCCACGTCAACGATGTCGGCACGAAAGACTACAGCCGGCCTGTACGTGCAATTATCTTCGGTCGTGGGTTTGACTTGGAGGATATCGAGGCATTACGCGAGAATGTTGCTGGTATCTCGCAAGATCCTGTTGTCTGGATCGCTGGTGACCCAAGCCGAAAGCCTCCTCCTGGTGCTGTTCCGCCACCTAACTACTACCAGCTTGTTGCCGGAGTTGCGCGAAAGTTGCTCGGTGGATGGGTTGAGGCGGGAGCTACGAGTAATGAGGTTATTTTGTATTAGAATGTTTTGCTTGTTCCTGATTCGAATTCATGTTTGCGGTTTCAAGATCTTCATACATAAAATCAAGTTATTTTTTGGCGAAAACTGCTACTAGAACTTGTACATAAAAATGCCACAATGTACCGGCTGATCTGAGCTCTGTGGATCAGGTAAATTCTCAATGGTTATCCGAATGAGATCTGATGTCATACTCCAGTTTGACATTGCCAAGTTCACGGATAACGGCAATGGATCTCGAAATGCTGAGTGAAAACTGCCTTTAAGCCAACAAACAATATTATATTTATTCTTGGTGGCATGCGTCCATTAGCGGGAGTTCTCCGGCTGTCGTGGTAGGGTTAGGTAGAACCCAACAAGACACCACATTTCAATGTTCCTCTGATTGGGAATTTTTACCACAAGGTGGGTTTTTATTTGCTACAGTACACCCTTAGGGATATTCCGGAGTGTTCTTTTTGTATCGTTTTGATACAGCATAGCCAGAACGTAGAGTGAGGCTTATTTCATTTCCCCACCTTCAAATCCATAGCCCCTTCATATGAAATATTCAAACAGTCTTTTTAAGACAGTCAACTAGGATGATGCCCAATCTGGTTGCCCTATAGCACAACCTTATTTGTAAATTCATCGCACAACTCAGAGTTTTCCTGGGACTTCTCCTGGGCCGAGATCTGTTCCAGTGTTTCTTCCAGCAAGCCCTCGAAACTAGCAGCAAACCTTCGAAAAGCATGTGCTTGGGCAATTTGATTATGGAGAACCTTGATATCCGACTGCTTGAAAGAGAGGTTCAGATCACGTAGTAGGTTGTAGAAGCTGTTCTCTAGCTTTTTAGCAAATGGTCTTGGTTGCGAGGATTTTCTGAGTAAAAGCTGCGAATGATCGTAGACCCATCAGAGTCATTCAAAGTGCGTTGAAATCTGGCTTCCGGTCAGGCTTTGAGGCACCAAATTCGCAGCATGATTGATAACTGCGGCTGTAGACCCAAAGCTACAGGGCCTTCTGCAGTCAATTTTTCCAGCATCCACGCCACGTCGCAGCAAAGCCAAGTAATGTTAGACCGTTCAAGCCTGGCGTAGGTATCCTCAAGCCCTTCGTCATCAACTTTTTGAAAGAAAGAGCTTTCGAAACTTGCCGTCAGAGAATTTATAAGACTGCGCCATTGGTCTTTGAGGTACTGCGGTTTCCAGTGACCTCGATAGTCCTTGGCTGCACAATACACGGCTTAGTATAGCCTAAAGGCGGAAGGAACGACGTACCATTATCAGTCCTCTTTACTGCATCACGGCATTTAGTCCTCAACAATCCCATCCATGGTTCTTCGGTCCATCTCTGTCTCCAGCAAGCAAAAGCCTTGGTGAACTCTAGCAGGAGTAGCTGCCTGAAACAGCAAAATATAGGATAACGATTGACCGCGTAGCTTGGATGAAACGCATTCACACAAATAAAAGGTAGCCCCGCTACCAGCTTGTTATTGTTATGGCTTTTTCCCACGCCGCAGCCAGAAAGTTGCCGAACAAGGGTGTCCTGTGAAATTGTTCTGAAGCAGCATATAACGACATCCGGATCTTTAGCTCTGACCATTTCGGCAAATACGTCGTGTGCTTCATCAATGAAATCTTGATGATCTGGGCCTTCGATTCTTTCGTCGAGAAAGGGTATAGCGTCAAATACGCTGATATCATCAAAGCCTAATTTGGAATCGTTCACAGTAGAAATCAGGTCAGATACTGCATCGAGAGTAGCACAGCCCTGTTTGCCTGCCAAAAAGCCGTCTGAATTGTTCTGCGTCGAATGGGATCGTAACAAGGCAACCAGCACGCCGCCCTTCGTTTCCGGACGTGCCATCTCGAGCTCAAAGCCCAGGTCACACATCGGATATGCATGTTCGTTCAATATTATAGATGACCCAAATTCAAGTAGAAGCTGAACGTGCTTGGAATCTGCTCCATTTGCATCCATGGAGCGGCCTTCACGAATAAGCCGTCGCAGTCGATGGTCAACAGGGATACCCAGGCACTCCATGTCGTTTAAAGATATGAACAGGTAGGAAGAAACTAAATTAGTCCTGACGTGAGTAAGAGGATGATTGGAATTGGCTATCAGCGTTGTAGTGTAGTAGGCTATATATTTGAGAACTGCCTTACTAAGACAAGCCAAATTTCCCCGCGGTTACGGCGGGGTGTGTTAAGCAGTACTATTGGCCTTCAGTTTTTTGTCATTGCATTGCGCAGGAGGATAAGCTTTGTACATGGAAGAACCAGAATAGTACGGATTACGAGGTATTATGTGCATTAAACTAGTCCAATCTTGATGATTACTACGGAGTACGTGATTCTGTGTATTCAAGAGTCGCATTAATTTGGGGGCTAGTTACCTTTCCTTCGTGTTCGATCCTCGCCTAAAGTTTGACTTCATCAATTCCTGGATTTCTCTATGAATTCTCAGGGCTTCCTTCCACAATCACTGGCACATTGTCTATTAAACATAGCCCACCTGCCGTTTAAGTCATGAAAGTTTTACAATGAGCGGTCCATGCCTGTACTACTAATCTACGAGCATCCCTGTGGAACGACACAGGTGCCCGAATAAAAGTAGGCTTCCAAAAGGCTTAATCTCGGTAGGGAGGCCCTTGCCCTCGAATGAATGGGATTTGGTGAGTACGAAGCTTAGGGAGTGCCTTTTTAGCAACCTTGTCCACAATGGCCTTCCCATTCTCGAATGCAAGGCAATCCAAAAGAGCACCAAGGATAATAGCATCTTGGACAAGGGAAAAGATAACCTGGAGGTCTGCAGCATATCGGTCACCAACAGAGTGTAGGTCCCACCGTCACCTGGACAAACACCTACGGCAGGGGAGTTGTTACAGAACTGACCTAGTCCAGCGTACCAACCGACAAAGCTTCACGAGGCTTCTACAGATCTTGGACTCTTGCACTTACATTCAAGTCCAGTGCTCGAGAGCTACGAAGTTAATATTGTTTTCAAGTGCTAAGAGATCAGTCGAGGTAGGCATTTAACGAAGATGAGCATGAGCGATATCTGCTTCTATCAATAATATCCCAGTTTCAGAAGGCGAGTATTAATTTCTTCCAAACGCTCTTAATACCAACTTTTCAAAATCTATCGCATACCATACCCAGGCAAATTTGCAAGGCTACTCTTTCGTGCAAAATCTTGCACATATTGAGCGTATGTGGCTAGTAACCAAGAGCTTTCTTGGGACGTCGCCCTCGAGACCTTGCGCCAAAAGAATTGGATCATTGTCACTCAGCACAATGAAGTCTATCCTCCCATACTTCTAAATAACTCTCAGAATAGCTTCCTCAACCACGGCATGGTCCGCCATAATTGAATTTCCTAGTTGGCTGCGGTTATCGCCAATTTTATGCTGGTGCCCAGAGTCTTGAAGAACCACTACTTAAAAAGCCACGTCTTGCAACCATTTATCCCAAATACCATCATGGGATGGAGCTCGCGATCGTGATACCAGATTCAAAATTCTGTATTTGCTGTGGTTAGAGTTGAGCAGTAAAGACAAGAAGAGAAATACACGCAAGTTATTCGGACAAGTTGTTCCTGCAGGGCGGCCCAGACTCGGCGTGGCAAAAGCGGTAGATTGTTTGTTTGACATGATTACTTTGCAGACTGGAATTTACAAGGCGAATATCATTAGATATATGCATCGAGATTATCCTCGACGTAAAATTGCTGGCTCAATCTGTCCGAAACCTTTTTACTGATCACTCTTAGTCTTATATTTTGCGCCGTGGACAGTAGAATAAAGAAGACAGGCGATGGTGGGTGTGAGTGTATCGAAATTGCGGTCTTTGAGAGAATATTGGGCTTCATCATAGTCTTCCATTTTCTTCCGATGCAAAAGGTTTACCATCTTCAATTTATTACAGATCACAGGCACTATCGAGAATCCAAAAAGTCAGAACAGCTCATCGAAACGGCATGAGGGACAAATCTAGCATCTAATGGATCCTAACCCTGCCTCGCTGGGATAAATATATAGAAAAGCGATAATATACGCGAGCGTTAGCGGCAAGTTATCAACTAACAAGAACGTGAGATTTTCGTGTATGTATCATTTATATAAGGAGAGAAAGTCCCTATATTCTAGACGTCCGAATCTGTATATTAATCTTCGAGTATTCTCTTTCGCATATATCCGGATAGCTACTATACGATACGGGGGGGGGGGTGCGGCGTGTAGAATGTTGATTCCAAGCCCCGAAGCAGGATACAATGAACAGCCATTTTGGATCAAGTCATTAGCATATGCTGTAGCGAACGGCTCAGCCAACGGTTCCATTGTCATGAATGCCCAACCTGTTCTTTCACTTGGACCCTCGGAGGATCCTACCCCGTTATAGCATTTGATGTCACATTTCTTTACCTTCCTAATTCACTATGGCCGACAGTTCAGCTGCCAATGCTGGCAAACTCAGAAAATACGAATGATCCTTGGGCGACCATGCTTTGTGCATTGGAACGTGACATCAACAGTCAAGGCAGGCCAAATTGCAATCCAAATATATCATTTGATGAAAATCGCCGAGTCACGATATAATCCTCTGTGCCTTCTTACTGGTAGCTCATTTAACAGTTCAGCGCTATACCCCGCATCCGCAGTTCGAGGGCCACGCGACAATTTCCCCAGATAAAAGCCAAGATGCCAAGAAGTGCGCCTCGACCAAAATGTGTAAAGATCGGAGTAATACTGCGTAATGCCAGTCATGGGATCAGGAGCCAGACTAGTATAATTGTGTAGTCTTGGTATATTGTGCCTTGAATTTTTTTTTATTGTACCCTGATGTAGTAATAATATAAACAATGACGTGCAGCCGAGTGCTAGAGTTAGTCTCGGGGAAAATAGGAGATGAGTCGATCTTAGTTTTCCTTCAAATCGGTCCAGGCCATTTTGAAACCACCGGCGCTGGTTGGGCAGATATTTTAGATAGGTAGACTCGAATGAAAGACAAGAACCATATCACAACGGGTAAATTAGGAAGCTAAGTTTCAGAAATGATTGGCTGTGGTTGATATCAAGCACCGAGAATATACTAGTTACGCTGGTGAATGTTGATCCGGATAACGGACATCAAGAAGAAAATGCGACGGGTGTGGACGAAAAGGGGCAAATGTAGCCGGAATGTGTGAATAGATTCATTTAATTGAAGATCACATGCTTTGCTTCTACTATGACTATACATATTCTCGTTTTGTGGAGGAGACAAGGGGGAAACCCCTTTCTCCACTAGCCCTTACCCTTTCAGGTTGTGAAAAAAGCCTCAAAATAGTCCATATAGTTCTCGCCATCCGGTATCCGTGTCACACGCAAGGCAGAAAAAAAATTGATCAGCAGGGATTAAAAAGAAAAGTCACTACGTAAGGTGAAACAAATCGCGCAAAAATAACTAATTGTTTCACGAAGAATGCAAGGAAAAAGAAAAAGCTCACGTTCCCGAGGCCGTAGCCGGTTCGGGATCCGCCGCTAACCACGGGGAGAGGGATCTGGGGTTGATTGCACAAGCCACATCTGTAGTGCACAGCCCGACGGCGATGGCGGCCGATGAAAACCCTCAGAATCACGGCAGACTCATATATTATTTTTTGAGTCATTCTTAGAACTCCGGGTTCCAGACCATGGCTTTCGGCGTTGGGACGTAATATGCACGGGGTTTCATGCCTAGGGCTTGGAATTGGAGTATGGAGGCCCAGGTACTCGGAGGTTTGGCGTTGATCTTATTGCACAACCAAAAATGATTATCGTCCGGCCAGTGAAAACCAGTGAAAATAGGGTCTAGGACCCAGCGGCAATATCTTCTGCCCACCCGACCATCCTAGGAGGTGGAAATGTATGGGTTCTGATTGGTCCCCACCGCCGCCATGGATGGATGCAGGTGCCATCATCCTCGGCTGGTTAAACGCCGTTATTTGCTGCTGAATTTTTGCTCCCAGGCAATTCCGATTTTGCGGCCGAACTTGTCGTCATCCGGGGATTCTGGAGATTCTCAATTTTTTTCTTCCCATTTCCCTCGGGCAGCACATTCCGATATTCGGGTTGATTCAAGCCGAAAACAGCCCTGGAGAGATGAAGGGTCGAAATTGCAGATCGACGAAGATTATGTCAGCTCCCCGCGATTCTGGGAACTATGAATTTTTAGAACTACTATAATGAAGTCATTGTGCGTCATTCCTGTCGTCCGTGGCTGAAGAATTCTCCAAATTATGAGAGAAATCGACTTAATCGTTACAAGTTTCAAGATTAATTTCTAAATGATTGACGAAATTGTAAAATCGAACCTGGGTTAGGGAATTTGCCGCAACCGTCAGAGTCAAGCATAAAAGAACTCATGCACTCGACACATCAACTTTTCTCCTTGTAAACCACTCAGAATATCAATGAGTTATTTTTGATTCTAGAACGCCTAATTGTTTCCCGCTATTCGCCTTCCCGGTCACAGAGTCCCCTAGTTCCGAATCAAGTTCGTGTCCACTTGAACCATTCGGGTCAAGTCGGACTGCGCCTCGAGGCATTTTGCAACCTACGGACTTCATCCCATCACCAACCGCGTGTCCGCTTCAGCTCGGCGTTTCAGCCCCGACATCACCCGTGGAACTGTGGAGAAACACTACGGAAAGTGCACGAGAACCTCCTTCATACCAAGACCGACCGAGACCATGGCCTCTGCCGGAAAGGATTATATACCCCTCGACCGCTCCAGTTCTCCTGGTCCTCTGGCATCAGATTTCACTCAACAGCAGATCGCGAAACAACGCAACAATAACTATCACTCTACTTCACTCAGAACAATGGTTGCCACATCAGTAAATCGCACTGCCTTGCACCCTGGCGGTGTTCAGTATGTTGCCTTCCTACCTCACTGTCCTTACCTCATCGTCGCTAACTGTCTTTACTTAGGCCTAGCAAGGGTCACACCGAGCTTGAGGAGGAACTTCACGAGACTGCTCACATTGACTACGACCGAGTCTCAATTGTAAGACCTCGCCACCCTTGCGCTTGACGTTTGATCACAATGTCTATGCCGTTTTTCTTATCTTGCTTCAAGAACTAACATGGTTTAGATTGCCAACCCCTCTGTTCCTGCCCTTTACGAAGATGCCCTCGTCTACGAGACTGGTACTGCTGTCACCTCTAGCGGTGCTTTGAGCGCATACTCCGGTGCTAAGACTGGCCGTTCCCCCTCCGACAAGCGTATCGTCCAGGAGGCTTCTTCAGAAGGCGATATCTGGTGGGGACCCGTAAACAAGCCCATGACACTTGATGTGAGTTATTTTTTTTATTATTGCGCGATTTTACTTGATACTTCATTGTCGATGTTGGAGCACACCCTTGCAGATGGGCCCGATGTGATCCACTTGTATCCCTTGCATATGCATCGGGAGGAGGTCAAGCTTTGTGGCAGGACTTCGTGCAACCTTTGCAATGCCGTCTCTGCCGAAGTATACCTCCTTCCCTTGATATTTCCTTTTCATCTTTTGTTCTCCCTTTTTCGCCTCCCCCAATTTTGCCCCTCGGCTTTCAATTGTTGCTCCGCATCCCCGCCCTTGGTCCGAGGCTATCACGTGCATGACGTCAATAAGGCTAGTGACTAATACATTATCCACAGGTCTGGCGTATCAACCGTGAGCGTGCTGTCGACTACCTGAACACCCGTAACCGCATCTATGTCGTCGATGGTTACGCCGGATGGGATGAGCGCTACCGCATCAGCGTTCGCGTTGTCTGCGCTCGCGCTTACCACGCTCTTTTCATGCGCAACATGCTGATCCGCCCCAAGCGCGAGGAGCTCGACCACTTCCACCCCGACTATGTCATCTACAACGCCGGCTCTTTCCCCGCCAACCGCTTCACTGAGGGTATGACCTCCGCAACCTCCGTGGCCATCAACTTCGCCGACAAGGAGATGGTTATCCTCGGTACCGAGTACGCTGGTGAGATGAAGAAGGGTGTCTTCACCGTTCTCTACTACGAGATGCCTGTCAAGCACAACGTCCTCACTCTTCACTCCTCTGCCAACCAGGGTGAGAACGGTGATGTCACTGTCTTCTTCGGTCTGTCCGGTACTGGCAAGACCACCTTGTCCGCCGACCCCAAGCGCGAGCTGATTGGTGACGACGAGCACTGCTGGACTGACACCGGTGTCTTCAACATTGAGGGTGGCTGCTACGCAAAGTGTATTGGTCTCTCCGCCGAGAAGGAGCCCGATATTTTCAACGCCATCCGCTTCGGCTCCGTCCTCGAGAACACCGTTTTCGATCCCATCTCCCGTGTTGTTGACTACGACGATGCCACCCTTACCGAGAACACTCGTTGCGCCTACCCCATTGAGTACATCGAGAACGCCAAGATTCCCTGCATCAGTGACAACCACCCCACCAACATCATTCTGCTCACCTGTGATGCCCGCGGTGTCCTGCCCCCTATCTCCAAGCTCACCCCCGAGCAGACCATGTTCCACTTCATCTCCGGTTACACCTCCAAGATGGCCGGTACTGAGGACGGTGTCACTGAGCCCCAGGCTACCTTCTCGTCTTGCTTCGCTCAGCCCTTCTTGGCTCTTCACCCCATGCGCTACGCCCACATGCTGGCCGAGAAGATCAAGGAGCACAAGGTCAACGCCTGGCTCCTCAACACCGGCTGGGTTGGCGCCGGTGCCACCACCGGCGGCAAGCGTTGCCCTCTCAAGTACACTCGTGCCATCCTGGACTCTATCCACAACGGCGAGCTCGCCAAGGCCGAGTACGAGACCTACGCTACCTTCAACCTCCCCGTCCCCACCTCCTGCGCCGGTGTCCCCAGTGAGCTCCTCAACCCCGAGAAGAGCTGGACTGCCTCCACTTCCTTCAAGGATGAGGTCACCAAGCTTGCTGTCCTCTTCAACGAGAACTTCAAGAAGTACTCCGACGAGGCTACTCCCGATGTCCTTGCCGCTGCTCCCCAGGTTTAGAGAGTTGGAGCGACGGTTAAAATTTGCTTTTTCTCCTTGTTTCTTGTTCTCCCAAACAGGATGAATAAGTCGTTTGCATGGCGTGCTTTTTCCTTTTGGTGATGATCTTTCGATCCTCTCGCCGACGTCCGCCGCTTGTATCGGGACAAGCGATGGATATGTTTTGATTTCCCCCCGATCTGGGTTCTGCTTTTCTTTTATCTTCCGCCATCTATTTCGACTGGCTGAACGGAGTTGGTGATGTTAACGAAACAATTTCTTACATGATAGTCAATAAACATTTTAAAACTTACTCTACTTTCTGGTAATCAAATAATTGCTTCTTGTAGACCACGTGATTGGGTATTTCATGATCCCTTGCTGGCAGTTCGCTGTATCACACGCCTGTCAACAAAGACTTATATAATTGTACTGACGTGATTGTTTAGATCAGCCATTCATTTCATGGGTTTACGATATCTTGTCAGACGAAGAAGACTTCGATGGCTTCCAACTGGCTCTAGCCCCTATCATACCACGTCAACCCAATCCCAGGTGCATCATTGCCTGTACAAAAGTGGTGTTTATGCCGAATCGCTCCATCGCTATAAAAAGGGCGGCTACCACCCCACCGTTCTGGGAGATCACTTGCAAGATGGGAGATACAAGATACTGCATAAACTAGGATGGGGAGGCTATTCAACGGTCTGGGCTGCCAAAGATCGAAGGTCAACAGCAACCGCGTCATCGGTTGGATAGAACTGACATTCTCAGACAGCGAAGAAGCCTATGTTGCTATCAAAATCTCCACCTCGAAGACGGAAACTGATACGCCAACCCAAGAGTTCGAAACCATGAGCCAATTAGCATCAATCGATCCTCGCCCTCAGCATGTTATACAAATGCTTGATAACTTTGATCTGGAGGGCCCAAACGGGATGCATAAATGCTTCGTTCTTGAGACTTTAGGGCCTAATGTTGATGATATGGTCGATTTCCACACTCGGGATAGTAGAGTGCCTGGAAAACTTGCTAAGATCCTCGCGAAACAAGCTCTTGTCGGGTTGGAAAGTC
Source organism: Penicillium concentricum (assembly GCF_028827145.1). NCBI lineage: Eukaryota > Fungi > Ascomycota > Eurotiomycetes > Eurotiales > Aspergillaceae > Penicillium > Penicillium concentricum. Next base: position 4,334,931 of record NW_026622754.1, on the reverse strand, counting down.
TCCATCGGCATAAGATTGGACATGGTGGTGAGCTATTCTCCCATCCTCGGAATGATATCGAACGGCTCTCATGATGCACAGATCTCCATACTCGAAATTTGGCTTTCACGATACCCAGCATGCACGGATTACCCGAGGAGAGATTTATGGAGTTGCTGTCCAAACCTGATATTGGGAAAGTGACGCGAAGTGATGGAAAACCAATCGATATTGGTGTCCCGGAATATCTTGTTGGACATACTCTGTATCGCAGGGAGGCTTTGTCCTTTGATACCATCAAGATTATCGACTTTGGGGAATCATTCACGTTGGATAAACCTCCTCGAAACCTCAACACTCCGCTTGCTATTAGAGCACCCGAAATACTGTTCAACGACCGATTGGACTATCGCGTTGACTTGTGGGCCATGGGATGTATGGTAAGTGATGTGGAAATTTCTCAACACGGACAATATTCAAAATTCAAAGCTCATATCTTCTCAGCTCTTTGAGCTTTTCGTCGGCCAAACACCATTTGACAGCCTCATGGGCACGCCCCCGATGCTCGCTGCCCAAATGCAAGAGATGATCAGCGACTCGCTACCTGTGAGATGGCAAGGTTCCTGGCTCGAAATGAGGAAGGAAATTACTCCATCCTCAGAACCAGAAATCAAATTGCAGGAATGGCTCGAGGAGTTATACTTTGTGAGCGATCGCAAGGCAGAGTTGACAAAAGATGATATAGTTCAGCTTGGGGGTATTATCAGAAAACTACTGCGGTTTGAGCCTTCTGCCAGGGCATCCGCGGAGGAGATATTGAATGACCCTTGGTTTAGAGACATGTCATAAAAACTGACTTCAGTGCCGATAGCCTTTCATTTATACCAGAACTTTACTTAATAACTAGGCAGGCAGGCCTGTACGACCCTTGTCACCTGTCCAGTAATCAGCCAGCACCCTAACTTTGACTGGATGATCAAGGTCAATAACGAAATGATCCTTCCAATCCAACTCTTGCATTGGAAGCGGACTCTCAAGTTCAAGGACGAATCGACTAAAGAGCATTGCAAGAGTCATGTGCATCTCAAGATATGCTAGACTTTTGCGAGTTAGTGACAGTAACAACCCCGAAAATCAAATAGAGCTGCTCACTGGATTCCGGGACACATGCGACTTCCACTGCTGAAGGCTATAACAGCCCTTTCCAGCTCCGTTGTATTATCAGCTAGCCACCGCTCGGGCTTGAAGAAGTTTGGCTCGGGGAACAATACGGGATCTCGCTGGATGGTGTACGGGGATATCGACACAACAGTCTATGCGATTGTCAGACCTTTCAAAGTTATAATAGGCTTGGCGAGTCATATTCTCGGACTGTGCTTACACCACCCGGTATGAACTTTCCGTCGTAGGATTTGCCCTGTGGCGGGACAATGCGTGGTAGTCTACCTGGGACCGGGGGATACATGCGCAGAGCTTCTTTGATAACCGCTGCCTGAAGGATCGTTAGCTATTTAGACGAAGATGAACGGGGGTTAGCTAAGTTTGTACTAGATATGGCAGTGTTCGGACTCGTTGCGTATCAAGCTTGTCTCGGATGAAAGGCGTTGCTTCCCGTGCCTCGCAGTATACCTGACGTTGAATCTCCGGGAATGAAAGGATGTGATAGAGCGCAACTGTCATGGTGAGTGACACCGTGTCTACCCCTGCGCCAACAAGGTTTAGGCCGTGGTTCACCATATCATTTTGGCTGAGATGGACTGGTTCTTGCCCTGGCGATGGTATCATGAGTAGATCGAAGAAGGTTGCAATGTTGTGATTCTCGGGTGAAGGAGACTTGGTTCTATTCCGTTCAATAGCCTTCTCAGCTTGTCGCATGCACACCTATCTCAGACAAACTCAGCAAGTGTAGATGCGGACGAGGATATAGGCATGAATCGTACCTCTATTAGACCCGCAAACCCCGGGAACGAGATTTTGAGAACAATGATCGGCATATTCACTAGGATGCTCGCGAGATATGGAATATGAATCGCTCGTCGGAGATTCAGCACATGTTTTATCTTGGGGATTTATTGGGGTCATACAGTACCACATCTGTCTGACCATTGTGTCGATGCCATCCCAGAGGTTGCGCGCATACTCGGGTCTATCGACCAGGTTCATGTTCTCGCCGAAATAGTGGGCAGAGACAATATCTCCCTAGATTCCCACATTTGTTAGGACATATAGATAGACCACAAGGCGTAAGGCATACATACTGCGATTGCACGGAAGAAGCTTTGAGCGTCAAAATTATCTGAAATCATGTCGCAGGCATGTTTGATTGTTGCTTGAATATCTCCAGCCATTTGATTGACAGCCTGTTGGCTGAACAGTGGATTCACTCGACGACGCAAAATGCGATGTTTATGAGGGTCGCATATAGTTCCCAATGCATCGGGAACGCCCAGCTTCTCGTAGAACTCGGGGTCTTTGAGGTAATCCGAGTTGAGCTTTAAAATCCTGTAGCAGTTGGATTAAAGTGGTAAAATCTGTATCGTGTCTAAAACTTACTTATAGTGAAAGTCAAGGTCATTAATATGGAGGTGATTTGGTGCGATACGAATTACGTTGGAGTTTAAAGAGATGGTCAGTCGATATAGTCTGATTTTCTGTTAATATCACCTACTATATTTCTGATGCAGCTCGGCTATAGATCGTGGAAAGTTGCCCTGGCAGATTATGTCCTGCCATACCTGCCAAAGGCTAGAGATCCCAGCTAGTGGAGGACCGGGGAATTTACTGAGTGGATGAAACCAATACCGATATAGGATGACAGTGAGGAGAGCCCCAACAGACAGGCAGGCAAAGATTTGGATTGGATTGGAGGGGAAACGGCTCCCGATTTCTGAGAGCATGGCGCAGAAAATCATTAGTTAGATACGAATTAACGGAGGCGAGGCACAAATACAAGGCAGGACGGTCTATTTAAACAAAGGAGGGGGCAAATATCAAGTGGCTGAAATATACAGGGCTAGGTCAAATTCCAGGTAGCCATTATTACCCATATTCGGCTAGAGAATCTAGACAATGAACCCCTACCAATGATCATAGCCTTCTCTACTGGGAGACTCGAACGCAGAAAGCTGTACGGATTATGTTTCCATCCAATCATGAGTATCTCAAGATATTACAGGGGGTTTCAGGTCCTCATATGGAAGCATATTGCTCTCGGGGGATGTCTGTCTTCTGCTGTAAATTATCTAAATGTCTAGAATACAGCTGGAGATCCCCTGCCATGTACAAACTGACCCAACCCTATGGCTAATAGTCCTTTCTTTATTCTGAGCAATACGATGTCCGATATGATGCATTATTCCTTCTACCCACAAACGTAAAAGATAATTGACCTACCGAATCTGCTCAACACTCAAGAGTGGTATGGCTTGAATTCTACTTACAAAACAATCTTTGGCTTTGTAGGTCATGAGGCACCATAAGCCACCTGATAAAGCAATTTCTGGCCAATCAGATACCTTCTCTGGATCAGAGTTCATCTCACTCATTGTAGAATCGCACAAGGTCGAGTATGGATCGGGCCTAGTCTGGATATAGGCAATAAGGTGGTTGCAGAAGCCGCCAGGCTGACTGGGCCATGGAACCCCGCCGGACAAGAGACATTGGACTGGACCGATTTCGACGAAGAAACAATCGACTGTGTCCTGAAGTTCTGCTATTTTCAGGATTACAACGTCCCATGGAAAGTCCCTTCAGTTAAAGAGGATCCAGCCCAAGAAACCTCATCTGCTGAACACAGTGCATCAATCAATGTTTCAACAATTCGTCTCAAATCTTACTGATAGCTTTCCTAGATTCCAAGACCGGCTCCTCCCTGGCTGATCGAACCGACACGGGCAATGCGATAGTTCTGCATGCAAAGGTGTACTCATTCGCCCTGCGTTATCTTGTTAATGGCCTGCAACAATATGCTCTTGCTGAAATGGAGGATTGTTTCGAGCCTTTTCTCTCAGAGTACTGCATTTCACCTGAAGCTACGTATCCCCGTCTGGTAGATGCGATTCGAATTATCTATGGCACCACGCCCCCGTCGAGCATTTTCGGGATGGATTCTGCTCGCAGAAAGCTATGCATGTTCATTGCCACCTACCATACTCATTTCAGACAATATTTTAACGAGTTCCAAGAAGGCACTGGGGAATTTATGACGGACCTGGCTTGCTCACTCTCTCAACTGTTGTGCGAGGCTGAGATGGAAAGAGACTATGACAAGGAAGAAGTATGAAATGAGTGAGGGAAGCTCACTCCAAAGAAAAGGGGTTGATACCTCTAGTTATGTAGCGGCCAGGAGGGGTTTCTTTCTCACAACAGCAACAGACTGTGTCATTTACTAAAATGTTTGCTTGCTTAGCCGTGAAGTATTTGCAGAGCTGTTTTAGTGTAGAATATAAATCAGCCTCCAACGAAGTAAGTAAGCAAAGACCGTTAAAAAGTGCAAATAAAAAGGAACTGGTCAAAGCTGTTATAGAGTCAGACCTTAGAGAGGTCGGAGAGAGGTACCTGGCACCTGTAAATAGAAAAATCCCTCACTCCCGCTCCTATATCCCGTCCCCGGCTCCTCAACGAGATACCCCTGTCCAGGAAAACCATATACAAGAAAGGTTCCCGAACTCCCATGCCGGCGGGCCCGTGGGTCCAAATCGAGGCTTGAGGCCGGTGGAGTTCCCGACTTGCCGAGAACCCTTCCCGCGGATAGAAGAGTGATGCGCTTTGAGTGGGTTGACACATTGCCCGTGGGAACTCTTCAGGGTCGATTAAGCACGGAGTGGATTCCGCGAGGGGGAATCTGGAGACCTCGGGAATACTAGGTGCTTAGAGTTTCACGATCGGTTAGGTTGGAATAGCGCAAGTTGGTGTTATTTACAAGGAAGTGACAAGGTTTGCTGTGGACGAACGTTTTCCGAGGCGAAATACTTTCCTGTTGTCGGAGGATGATGCAGGTAGCTGGATGTGTTCGTGAAAATTGGGAGGTCCGTGACTATGCGCGCGAGTTGTTTGGTTGGATATTTCGTCTTCTCTGTGCTTTGAAGTCCAGGACTTGGTTTAAACTCGGGGCCTCGGACTATGAGGGATAAAACGATCGAAAAAGGACTTAGCGGGTCGTATATTATTGTCGAACGGTGATATCCGATGCTAGATCTTTCTTTGGCATTCACTGTTCGTAGCTTAATGTCGCATCGTTTTACTAACCTTCCCACCCTACCAATTCAATCAATGACAATCATCAAGTTCATCAAAAAAGATCCCGTCTCATCCCCGTGCCATATTCAGAACAAATAGTCAGGGGTTCACATCCCCGAACAAACATATGACGCTCTTTCCCGGAGAACAGTCCTCCGTCGTGTCCAACCGACTTGCCCGGTCCTCTTGAAACGATATTGGAAGTTGAGGACTTATATCCGTAATCGGCGAAATCAACCACCACCATATAGTACACGCAGCACCAGAGCCAGGGCAAGAATCCACCCCCAGAAGCTTACCTGACATAATTATCGCCGGTCATCGGCGGAAAACGCCAGAAGCAAGCCCAAACCGGAGGAAAGTGTGCAGACTAGCTCTGTCAACTCAACAATTGTAGCCTGAGCCGCAGCTCCACACCAGGAAAAGGGGATCCTTTAGAATCTCAATGGATGGGATTGGTCGGTGACTAGGGGGTTGGTGCAAGGGCGGGTCCTCGGGCATAGCGTCAGCGTCAGCGAAATTGTGCTCGGCCGATTGGACTGCCGTGTTAACATCCCCGGATGATGGCCCGAGGGAGCGGGAGAAAATTACTCAGGTGGAATAGCCGATCAGACCCATCCCGCCGATGTGGTCCCGTTTGGATTCTAGGCACTCTAGAAGGCCCCAATAATTAAATCACCGATATACGGCTCATCCGTGCGTTTTTATTGAATGTTCAACACATGTGCTCATGTGCTGGGAATATAGTGAGCGGCCTGTATTCCTGAACAGGATATCTGGATATCAGCATCTGTCTTTGATTTCCGATATATGCCCGAAGAAGGTGTATATGCGGTATCGGGTATATCAGACGGGATCCCGATACTTTCTCGTGGGAACCCAAAAGGGTTTAGCGGTGGATACTTCCGAATTTAGCTCGTGGCACTAACATATCTGCCGCTACGGAGTATGTAGACAGGGTCAAGGGAATGACGGGGATTTTTGTTTTTTCTATATGAGATAGTGTTCAATAATATTAGACACAGCTATGGGATATTCATATGGAATATTTATGCGCTTATGAGAGCATGAATATATTGTAAAAGGCAACTTTGATGGATCGTCAAGCTATTCCCCGCATTTTGACAAGCTCCATAGCGTGCATGTGCATGTGCAAGTTCACTGAAATGATGCAGATATAATTGGGTCAACATGGAAACCTAGAAGAGGCCTGGTTCTGGCGACTTTCGCTCCATATTCAGGATTATCCCCATTTTATGTCTCTATACGGAGTAGGCGGGGAACCCACGGGTAGTTATTCGGTTGATCGGTTCAAGGGAATAATCTCCGGTTCGGAATGAATATAAGACCTTCAAGTATATAGACAAGCTCAGGCCCCGTTGTACCAGACGAATCATCACAGCATTAAACACCCCGCACCTGTTCTGTCCTGTGACTTGTATCTTGTGTCTCCCCTAATATTCTCTTTTTCTATTCTTCATTTTCTATCTTGTTAGCACCGTTAGCACTGTTAGCACCGTTGATCCCGTTGACCCGTTAACCTATTGATCTGTTGACCTGCGTTATAAGAAACTACGTCATCGGTAAGTACCATGGTCCACGACAACAAACCCCGTGGCTTCTAAATCCACCAAAGAGATCTGGCTAACCCTCCGAAAGGCTTTTTCTTGTTCGTGCATCTCCCGCTTTCTACCATACATCGTATTGACCTGTATCCAGTATCTTACTTCAAGATGGCATCCACTATCAAAGACAGCGCCAGCGACGCCGCTGTTTCTGCTCAAACCGCCACCAAGTCCGCTATTGAGAAACCCACCGACTTCCTCCACCACCCATACACTCGGGCCGCCCTCCCCTTCCTCAACGGAGGACTAGCTGGTATGACCGCAACAGCCGTGATCCAACCCGTCGATATGGTCAAAGTGCGCCTACAGCTCGCCGGCGAAGGAGCACGCACCGGTCCCCGTCCATCCGCCCTCGGCATCACACGCGATATCATCGCCTCCGGCAAAGTCCTCGATCTCTACACTGGTCTGTCCGCCGGTATCCTCCGCCAAGCAGTCTACACCACCGCCCGCCTGGGTTTCTTCGAAACATTCATCAAGAAGCTGAACCATCGCGCCGAAGCCGCAGGCCGAAAGGTCACCTTCGCCGAGCGCGCTGCGGCAGGACTGACAGCCGGCGGAGTCGCGGCCATGATTGGAAACCCGGCCGACTTAGCCCTCGTGCGCATGCAGTCCGATGGCCTCAAGGCCCCCGAGGCACGCGCAAACTACCGTTCCGTCTTTGATGCTCTCGCTCGCATCACCCGCACCGAGGGCCTCGCTGCCTTGTGGGCTGGTGCTTCGCCCACGGTTGTGCGTGCCATGGCTCTCAACATGGGTCAATTGACATTCTTCGCTGAGGCTAAGCAGCAGCTCAAGCAACATACTTCTCTCTCCGCTCAAAATCAGACATTTGCTGCTTCTGGTATTGCTGGATTCTTTGCTAGTTTCTTGTCTCTGCCTTTCGATTTCATCAAGACGCGTCTGCAGAAACAACAGAAGGATCCTAAGACTGGTTTGGTTCCTTACAAGGGTTTGGTTGATTGTGCGCGCAAGGTCGCCAAGGAAGAGGGCTGGTTGCGTTTCTATCGTGGCTTCGGAACTTACTACATTCGGATCGCTCCTCATGCGTTAGTTGCCCCCACTATTTTCCCCTTATTTTACTCCCCACTGACTCCTGCAGGATGGTCACTCTCATCGTGGCTGATTATCTCAACCTGCTCACCAAGTAAACTGGGTTTACTGTCTTGAAAGCCTGAATTTTCGGGTTTCATTCTTTTATGCTCTCCAATACATCGCATCGATCGACCTATTGCTCAGTTACGCGATTTAATATTCTCACGCCACACAGTCTATCAATAGACACAATCTGCTATTTTTAACATGGGAAGCGCAGCGTCCGGAGGAACATAGCCAATCCAACTCCGAGATACTTTATGCTCCGCGGTCTGTGTGCATCGCGCAACCCGTCATTCCCTACAAATTACCAATGGTAGATTTGGTGTTCGGAAATCATGGTATCGGTGGATCATTCCCATGTGCAATTTCTTTTTCATCCCCGAAGAGAAAATGGAAATATGTCGGAGAGAGGATACGCGGCTGATTTCTCCGTGGAAAGCCAGCATGACAACAGAATACAACACATAGTCTTTGTCGAGTCATTGCTTATTCTTTTGTTTTGTTTTGCTTTGCGTTTCGACAAGCGAATACCCCCTTGTCTTGCTCATGTTCTTGGCCTCTGCCATACTTACGTTGGTCTTGGGCCACGATGTCTGCTTGGGGTAGATATGCTAAGTAGGTAGGATCCTCAGTGGATAGATAGCTTACTTGCTCATTTTATACTTTCTCTTTTCTTCAATGGTAAGATGTTGAAATATGTCGCCGATTCAATCGGCTTGAAGACCTAAACATTTACACCGATGGAGCATTTAACTTATTTAATTACGAATAGGATACAGTGTAGACATAGATTACAGTCTCTCCATTGTTTATGTGAATAGTCCCATTCTAACGGCAAAGCAGAAAGCAAGCCCTATAGAATAGAAACACAAGAGGAATCCCCATACCATCGTGAGTGAAAACAATTCACCATTAAAACCGACTTCATAAAAATAGAGACCCCAAAGTACACCACTGGCCATATGCGAGCCAGACAGCCGGGAATCACGCATAAAAAAATAAAATCACGGGCCAAACCCAGGCTCAAGTCCAGACCGAGGCGCACTTCCAGATCCATCACAGAAGAACAAGACGCCCGTCGCAAAAACGAAAAGAAAAAAAGATCACATTCCAATTCTCTTTGAGTTCATATTAGTTCTGATTAGATCTTCTCGTCCCCAACACGCTTGGACTCAATGGCACCAGGGGGCAGCACGTCCTCAAGTGTCTCTCCAGTGCCCGCAAGCTCATCCTCCACGGGGACTGTATCCTTGATCTTGAAAAAGACGACAGGGACAGCGATGAGGATCGAGCCACACAGCAGACCGAAGTTCGAGGCATATTCGTTCATGAAGGGGATCTTGCGCTCATCCAACGACCACATGACGGCCGCACCGGCGGATTGCAATCCCTTGTAGAAGCCTGCCAAGTTGGCGAGCTTACGGCCGGAGTTACCGAGAGCGCCCATGATCCTAGAATGATGTTAGGCCGGGTATATCGGGTATATCAGGGGAATAGAGAAAGAAATCTTACCAGTAGACCAGACCCTGCCAGGCAGCATCGTACATGCCGTAGAAGAAGTAGAGGAACATGGGACCAACGTAGCCGGGGGTCGTCCAATCCCAGCCCTTGAAATCGGTGGTCTTGGGATCAACATCCTCACGGGTGTATCGCACCTGCCAAGCATAGCCACTACCCCAGATAACGACTGTGAGGACGAAAAGGACGATCAGTGCGATCTTCGCACGAACAGAGCGACGCACGCGCTCGCTATCAAGCAAAGGACCCATGATAACAGCGGCGACGATCTGAGCAAACCAGTACAGGAATCCATTTAGCGCCTTGGTGCGAGTGTTGAAGTAAGCGCCGTTGATGGCGTTCTGCTGGTATGTGTAGAACCAGTTGGAGGACCAGAACATGGGGAAGAGGAGGATGATCCACGGCTCGGAGCGGACTGTATCCCATAGTCCGACGATCTCGGATTTCCACGAGGGGTTCTTCATGAGGATGACGCGCGAGCCGTCGCGACGGATGACTTTGTCTGCGTCACAGATGAACAGGGCGAGAACGGCACCTGCGAACATGAGGATGATGAAGGCGATGTAGGTACCGTCGCCGACGGTCTTGTTCTCCTTGACATGGATGTTTTGGCCCAGTGGGATCTATAGATTGTTAAATTAGTTGTGATCAATTGTGATTGTAGGGTCAGGTAAATGACTGGGCTGGACGTACCAAACTACCGATACAGGCGCCGACGTTGAAAATACCCCAGAACCAGGAGAAGTAGCGACCCTTCTGTTGTTCGATCGGGTAGGACATCATGATGGTTCCCTGAGCAGCCCAGAGCAGACCGGCGCAGACACCGAGGAAGGCGCCGGCGAAGATATTAAAACCGGGGACATAAGCATGTTCGGAGACGAGCAAACTAATGGAATAAATGCAATAACCGACACCACCGAAGGAGAGAGAAAGACGGACACCGATACGGTTAACGACCGTTCCAGCGAAGAAACCGACGACGGCGAAAGTACTGTTCAAGGCGATATTCTGTTGTTGTTAGAGAGTGAATAGAGGAAAGTGACCAATCGGAGTTTCGGAGTATTTGAATATGACAAGAGTGGGGACGAGAAGAAACAAAAGTTCCGAGGTTGTCAATCGTACCATTTTATCGGCCAAGCTAGGGTCGGACTTTCCACCACCGCCCATTCCACTCAGAGCGTTAAACATGCCTGGGCAGAGGAAGCAGACAAAGGCGACCATACCCAACTGAATGCGTGGGGAAGCATACCAGCTCGTTGAGAATTTACCGATCTTGGTGTCTTTGTACATCCATCCTGCGGGTCGGGGAGTGTGGACTGGCTCGGAGGAGTATTCAACGGGAGTCTTCCGTTCATCCATTATGAACGAGGCCACAGAAGAATAGAGTAAAATGTGTTGGTAAGAGGTGTGTGGGGAGGGAAGATCAAAAAGGAGACATGGAGATCTTTAAACAAAAATTAAACGATAGCTTGTACGATGTACCCCTGCTAAAGGTACAAGGAAGGCGCTAGGTTCAGATTGCAATTTGGAGATAGATGTATCAGAATAGTAGCAGGGTAGCATTGGGTTCTATCACGGGCTGGAGCTACTATGTGGTTGGCCTTAGAAAAAAAAGAGACAGGCTTAGATACTGGCGGTAAATACAATTGGATGTTTGGGAGGTTTAGGGGGGTCGGTGCGCTTTGATAGCAGTGTTACACCCTGATGGTACTGTTTCTTTGTGGGCCCGGGGTCGCGTGAGAATTACTGGGGTTAGAATGTAGTATTTGTAGAGTCATCAAGGTTACTATGGGGGCTTTTCTTAAGTTTCGGCAAATAGAGTTAAAGATCTGGGATTAGAGTCGCATCCTATTAAAAAAATATATAATATATAATATATAATATAATATAATAAAATATAATAAAATGTCCTCGGTTGGGAAGACCTTCATATAATTAGGGAGAGGGAACTAGTCTAGAGGCGGTTATAATACTTCATGTTGATTGGTTCGGGTCCCACAGCCCATTCCGTTGGTTGAACTGCGGGGAGAGAGACACGAGGGGACTAGCGTTATCTTTCTTTTGGAATTTTAATGGCCAGAGATTTGACGTGAGATCTATCAGATAACATTAAATCTCATCTACTTGGTTACAGTTACTCCTCTTAGGGGAATCTTTTAAATAAAAAAAACTCCCGATTCGAAAACGTTTCATTTGCTCGGGAAAAAGGAACTTCATTTAAAAAAAACGCTAGAAATGGATGGTATCATGCAGATCAATGGCTTTCCACCTCATCCTCGGATCCACTCTCGATTTTGGGTTCAATATCACTGTCCCCACTATTTTCACTACCTTCACTATCCTCACTGCCTTCACTGTCCTCACTGTCGCTGTCACTCTCTTGGCTCTTCTCACTTGGCGCATCCGCTTTTTGCACATCTTTCCGAGAATCCACAGCTTCGTTCGGCCCTTCCTCGCTCTCCACATCCCCATTCCCCACTTCGTTCTGCACTTCCGCATCCTGCACTTCTTCGTTCTGCGTTTCCTTGCTTGGAACCTCCTCACTGTCCGTTTCTTCATTTTCAGATTCGTCAGTCTCCGTCTCTTCGTTCTGCTCTTCCTCACTCAGCGCTGGTTCAATCTCACCCTGGTCCGTCTCCACTTCTTCACTCTCCGCTTCTTCATTGTTGGGTTCATCGATGTCCACTTCTTCATTTTGTTCTTGCTCAATCTCCGCCTCTTCATCATCCCCTTCTTCATTATCCCTCTCTTCACTCTCCCCTTCCGCATTCTCCGCATCCTCAACCTCAGCATCTTGACTTTCCGAATCGTCGCTCGACTCATCCTCAGATTGAGCGGGAGCAGGCTGACTGAGAGGCTCCATTTTAACGCGCTGTGAGGCAGGGTGGGCATCGACATCCATAGCATCGTCATCGCTTTCCCCGTCACTACCCAAGGTAATGCCGGTACTTCGATCCTTCTGCTTTCTTCCATCCCCTTCAAGGTGATCATCCTCTTCCTCGCGCTGCTGGAGCTCTTGTGCGCGGCGAACACGACGTAGTAGAACAGGATCTGGCCGCAAATCGTCTGCGGTCAACGGAGTAGAACAAACAGGACATTTAACCACATGGACGCGGCGTTGTCCCCGGCGAGATGCCGGGGGCGGAATGGTCGTCTGGCTTCGCTTGATCATATCCATAATAGCCTCCCGCTCGAAGCTGTGGGGACATTTGGTGCTTGTCACGGGATCCTGGTAAGATGTGAGAGTCAATGGGCATTTGAGGGAGATGCGCTCGCGCTCAATGGCAATGTCATCGTCGGAGTCGGCGGGAGACAGGCCACGGTTCTGGTTGCGCGTACGTGCCGGTCCTCCTGATCGCGTATTCGTATCTTCCATGTGTTCGAACCATGTAGATGAATGGGGCAACGGCGGGACATCGTCGCCAGGGAACTTGGAGTCGTGAACCATTCGGTAGAAGCCGATGTAGGAGTTATTGCCGGCATATCTAGATCGTAGTTGTTAGTTTCTGCGGGAATCGAATATGAAAGCCACCAATATGACCAGGATGAATCTCATACCTCTCTGTCAAGGAAAGCTCATCCCATTTCTGAGCGCCCTCGGTCAATTTATCGACTAGCTTGCGACTGGGCGGGTTCTGTGCATTGCGCTCCCGTATCTCTCTCTCCTGCGCATCTTCGTAATCACCATCGGTGGGGTCTTCGGTCTCATCGGCATCATCGCCCTCATTGGCTCTCTGCCTTGCCCGCTGTTGACGGGTCTGTCTCACCCCCAAAGCAGTAGCGACGTTCTCACCCTCCTCCCTTTCAATTTGACCCATCGCATCTGTCAGCCCCTGGAGCTTGATTTCTGAATCGACAATCTGTCGTGTCTTCTCCTCCATCCGGGCAGTGACAGCATCGACTCGAGCCTCCGCCTCAGCGAGCCGCTGGTACTCTTCATTGCTCTCGTCGTCGTCGACATCCTCGTCGCCTTGGCGCCGGCGCGTCTCTTTGTTTTTTTCGTACCGAGTCCGGGCATCGCTGAGCCGTTCATTCACTTCACCGCCTGAGTGTGTGAGTTTCTCGGCGGCATGTTGGAGGTGGGTGCGGAGGGTGTGGAGGTGGTGTGATGCGAGAAGAGCAGCGATTTGGCGCTGGCTTTCTGCCGTGAGGGGTGCTTCTGGAGTCTGATATTCTGGCAGAGGTGTTGCTTCTGAGATTGTTGTTTGGGTTGCGTTTCGTCTGCGTGATTGTGCTGATTGTGGATGGGCCTGAGATGACTGCCGTCGGCTTGGTGTGGCCGACATTGTTGTTGGGGGGAAACTCTTTTAGGGTGTGAGTTGGGGATATCCGGATTATTGGGGGTTTTATGATTTGATTCGAATACAGGGCTCTCAAGGTGTTGACAAAGAAAGTCTAAGTAACAAAGCGCATCTCGAAATCCCGACGCGAGACGCGATTGCGCTAGTCCTGTTTGGAGTTACATATATCAGCGATAAGCCTTATCAATATGCAGTGCCCAGGTGGGCCTTGGCATTGGAAGTATGCCGAGTAGATTCTGTTCAGAAACACTTTCATCTTTATCTCTATACATAAAATATCAAGATATACAAACAACGCCCTTATTTTGTAGTTCGGATCTTCCTCGATAGCTACAGACAATTTGGCAAATAAATCAGGCTGAAACTCGCCGCTGTTCTTGTAGCTCCAAACCACACAACCTTCACCGTTGGCATGTTTTCAACTACGGAGAGTTCAAATGCTCATGAATCACTCCTTTGGGGAATTCAAGTCAACGTGTTGATTTGAACCCCCACGTTCGTGTGACAACCCCATTTATGTCACAATGTAGTTCGTCAGGGACCATTGAAGTATATACTGATGCTATTTTGTGATACTCGAGTGTTAAAACTCGGTATAACTATTGAGCTAAAGAAATCCAGCGGAGTTCCCTTGGTAAAAACCCATCTATGAGGGCTGTGTGATGTAATCGGTAATGAATGAAACCCTGCAATGTCAGTCATATATTCAACTCAGAGTATACTTAGAATGAAGTCAGCATAGGACGCCTTAATTATAGGAACCGACCTACCAGTGAGAAGGGTTCCTTGATTTATAACTCTGCATAAGCTCGTATATGCTCTGAAACCCGTCCCAATCGGACGACAGTTCCAACGACAGTCACGCACCAATCCAACTGCCATATCGAAGCTGTGGGTGGCTTGGCGTCCGTATACACATCTGATTTGAGCACTGATCTGCATTCCAGAAAACTATCACATGACAACCTGATGCAGCGCTACGGGTCTGACAGTCCACGGTTGTGTATGTCCCCACCAAGAACCTTACCCCAGTGGCTGATCACCCGCCTAGAACTCGATCACACCCCACAATCAACCCTAAAGCCCGGAAATGGACAACACATAGAACTCCCGATGCAAGATTAGACACTGAGCTTGGGCCTCGGTCTAAGCATATCGCCAGGTCTCACCATATATAGCTAGCCTTGCGCGCTGCCCCCACTAATCCGAACAGTTCAGTAAGCACAGTGTATGGTGTTGTTCAGATAGATGCATGTTCTAACAATCACTATCTAAATAAATAGCCGTTTGAGATCCCCTCCATGTATATAAAGGATGGAAAAGTCTAGGCAAAATATCTCGAACTATAGCCATTTGTATATCCATCCATTGATCTAAAGACCACTCCTATCAAGCGAATTACCTCAAATATGCATATCAGAAACCTCTCTTCTATCTTTTTCTTCCTCCTTGCAATCGACCCAGCCAGGGGATGCAACCCAACGCGCCGCGATGCCAACGACCAAAACCCCTTCACAATAGGCACCGACGGTCCAGCCATAGAAGCAACAAGAGGCTTCGCCCTAAACCACATCGGCCTGTTGACCACCAACCTCTCCGCCATGAAGAACTTCTACGGCAACATCCTCGGCTTGCGCAGTATCTTCGACGCACAAGTGACACCCGAGTGCACAGTAACTTACATGGGGTACGCGCAAGGCGGACGGAACGGCACTGGTTTCCAAACCGGGGCAGAGATGGCGGCAGCCAAGAACAACATGTACGGGCTGCTGGAACTGGTGCAGTTTAATGTCTCGGATGACCGGCTTATCGCATCGACTGAGAGGACTAATACCTTCGGACATGTTGGGCTTGTTGTTCCTAATGTTGTGGAAGCGCAGAATTATCTTGAAGCGCAGGGGGTAAGGGTTCTTAAGAGGGTTGGTGAGGCTGTGGAGGATTTTACCGGGCCTGTGCCTAATTCGATGGGCATTGGAGAGTTTGCTGGGTTGCATCTTGCGGCTAAGAGGGCGCTTGTGAAGGCGCAGGGGTTGATTGGGTTTGAGATGTTTTTGATGGTTACAGATCCTGATGGAAATGTGGTGGAGATTCAGCAGCAGGATATTTAGAAGATGAGAGGGATTTGGGACCAGTAGATTTGTGGACTAAGAAGACAACTGGAGTTTCTATTGAAGGAATTGGAGATGCCTGTGGGTGGGGTTGTTTGGGGACTGTAATCATCAACGGTGATTTATGGATGTCACATAGGTCTTGTTGCAAAGTCTGGTTGTTGCGAGAGATAAGGAGATGATTCTTTGTAATTCAAAATAAAAATGCTGAGTGAGGAAGATTTTACACTCAGGGTCAATGCAATATTCTAAGTATCCTGAGAGTCT
Organism: Penicillium concentricum; assembly: GCF_028827145.1. NCBI lineage: Eukaryota > Fungi > Ascomycota > Eurotiomycetes > Eurotiales > Aspergillaceae > Penicillium > Penicillium concentricum. Next base: position 4,318,797 of record NW_026622754.1, on the reverse strand, counting down.
ATACCTTGTAGAAGCAGTATGCGTGGTAGAAGCCTAGCGATGTCATCTATTAGCGGCCGAGAAAAGCAATGCACATGTGGGGATTACTCACTGACAGCCTCCTTCTCTTCCTCTGTCATATTCAAAGCACCGGTCACACGGTCTCTTACGCCCATCCGCTCACTGAGAGGGCCCAGCTCAGGGTGGTTCTTCTCATCCTCCCAGATATCCAAAAACGGCTTGCGGTATTGTAGCTCCAGGTTGTAATCTTCGGTCAGGCTACGTAGAGAGTTAGTTATGCATGCTAGAGCGTGATTACGGCCGACACTTACGCTCGGAACGCCTCCCATGGAACGACGTATTCAGGAACCTCTTCCACTGCCTCCTTCATGAAGTAACTGTACTTCCACCCGAAAGGCGGACGGAAGATTCCATCCTCGGGGGTTGCACCTGGGAACTGAACGCGGTAGATATCGTTGCCCCACTGGGCCCGCTCATCCTCCTCGACTTCACCATCCTCGGGGCCTTCCGGCTCAACAGGTTTGGCAGCCTCGCGCTCCTTGCGCTCCTTATGGAAGGCAGACACGCGGCTGGTAATGACGTCGGAGTTGGGGCAGACGCCAATGAAGCGACCGCCTTTCTTCAAGGAACCCGCGACATTGCTGAGCATTTGGCGCGTTTTCTCCTCAGTCTCAAAGGCATAGTGAATGGCAAACATACATGTGACGATGTCAAAGCCACCACCACCGTAACGAGAGGCCATGATAGATCCACCGGGACCGGCGTTGGCATCGATACCAACCCGCTGGATGATGTCGATATTGCCCAGCCACTCGCCAAAGCAGTCTTTCGGATAGAACTCGGCATGGAAAATCGGCTGGGGTGGTCGACGGCCTCGCTGGCCGCGGCCGGTGCGCATTTGATCGTATCGGCCCCGTGCCTGCTCAATCGAGATATTGGCAGGGTCAAGACCGACATACAGGTCAACCGGCTGGGGTGCCAGCTGCCATTTGCCTAGATCGCCACCCTTACCGCATCCTAGATCCAGCACGAGAAGTTTTTGATCAGCAGGGGGCGGCGGCCCTTGGCTGTCGTCCGCCCAGTCCTTGCTATCCTCGAATCGCGCAACAAAGTTCTCATCGGGAGAGAACTTCTGAATCAGAGTACTCTTCACCCAGTTGTTGAAGCTTCGTAGTCCCTTGATCTTGCTCTCTGTCTTGCGCCACTCACGGCCTCTCTCGGGGACCGCATTGTAGTGTTGTCGGACCACGTCCGAGACGCCGCGCTGCTGGGAGTTGCGCATAGCCTCATCCTGCTCTGCACGTTCACGCTCCTCCTGCTTGCGTCGTAGCGTTTCACGGTCTAGGAGTCCCTGTCGCGCTCCGCCACCCGGTCTCTTGCGTTGACGCGGTGCGTCGGGGGAGGGAGAGCGGCGCGGCTGTAGTGGCGATCGAGAGCGTCGGTCTTCGCGTGGTTGGGCGCCGCCTGGGCTGCGAGAGCGATTGCGTCGCGAGAATACTGACGGCGGAGTTCGGCCCCGCTTTCGGAGGGCTTGGTGTCTCTCCTGGAGTCTCTTGCGCTTGGATGCCGCGCTTGATAAATTGTTTGCTCCGTCTGCTCCACCATCTCCTTCTATGCTCCTGTGTCTGCCGGTATCCGTTGGAGGGTAAGTGGTATTCGTGCGGGCAGGCGACCGGGGGTTGAGCGCCCAGGAGCTCCATCATGGGCTCTGTCTCCGTGGTAATGATCCATGGCGACGTGCGTGGGTTGTAAACTGTTCAAAGAAATGATTCGGCAGAACAATGGCCGCGGGGATCTGGCGAGAAGAGAAAGGCGTATACCGAAATTAGGATAATCTTAGAAGAAATAGAGAATTTGAGATCGATTTCACAGAAAGATTGCCTCCGGAGTTGTGGAAGTCAGAGTTATATCAGAGCAATGGCTGGGGTCCGAAGGTCAATGAGCTCCGGATCTCGGCCAATCAGAGTGTTCCAAACCAACCCTAATTCCCATTCATCTCAAGTGGTCTACAATCTTTCAATGAATTAGATTACAGTGTCTAGGGATGAATATGTGATAAATGTATTTTCATCATTGCGAAGTGTCGTGTCTCACAATGGCCATAAATCGAAGCTAACTGCAAAATACAAGCCGCTGAAAGATGCATTTTGACTCTCTGAATAAAACCCACGCTCCCAATTAATGTAATATTGAATAGAAATGAAGATCAGAGTGCAAGATCATTGAGGCAAGACAGGTTTCCGTTTTGGCGACTTGGCCGTCAAAACCTGCCTCACTCGTCGAATCTTTGCCCACCACTCGCGGTCTGCTTTCTTTTTCGCATCCGCGTTTTCTTCTTCGCCTGCAGTCTCGGTTGGTGTGCCTGGGTCCGTCCGCAATGTATCCGTGGAAGCCATAGTGCGAAGTTTGCGACGGTGTTTGACCTTTACGGCCTCCGCGACGATCTGCCACCCAGCGCGTAGTTCCGCCAACTTCTCGTTGGGCCGCCCAGTGCCGCTTTGAGCTACCTTGTCAATCCAGGGACAATACTCCATGTGCTCATCAGCCACATCGAGGGAAGTATAGACGGTCACGTCTCCATTATCTTTGGGTTTGTACATCCATAACCCCAGGCGACGGAAACACGCACCACATCCGACTAAACCCGCAGCTCCATCAGAGGCAGTATCCCAGCCGAGCAATGCTAGCGCCAGCGCGGCTCGATTGACAGGTTTAGGTGTTTTCGTTGAGTCTTGGGTGTCGATGTTGGTAGGCTGAGTCTCTCCATCGGTGGGTACAGCGGGTTTCTCAGCCTCCTTGAACCATTCTTCGGGAAGTCCTTTGATAAGGACATCAAGGTCAAGCCCTTCTGGAGTCTGGATGATATCATCGGCTGGTAATTTATCGCCCATTTCCGAGATGTTTGTATATCGTTTGTGAAGACCCGATAGGGCAGAATCACAATTTGTCAAAGGAAGATGTTGGATAGTTGCTAATTTGATGTTAGTCATGGGACGAAAGATTCTCAGTGTCCTATTCAGACTCACCATCACAGCTCTTGTTTCGCCATGGGCAGTTTTCGCCATGAGCATTACTTAGCATTTTCGCATATTCATCCACCAGCCTCGCGCCTGCAGGTATTTAGGTTAGCATATAACTTCATTCAGCTGGATCAGGAATATGCTGGATTACTCACGGACTTCCTTGCGCTCCTCCACCTTCTCAATGTTGAAACCATCGAGCTCATCGATTTCATCAGGAAGCTTCACAACGACTGCGCCGCCACAATCACTCACGCAGGTGACGCGCATGACATCCGTACATATCCAACCACGCTTCGCCCATTGTACTTCATTGATCGGAGTTGGTTTTGAAGTCCATCGGTCGACACGGCGGAAGGTCTCTAACCGCTCGAGAAAACGTTCGCGGTCCCAAGGAACAAAGGTCGGGCGCTTATTCGAATTTGCGGACGCAATTCGGTGCGCTGGTCGGGAGATCTTGTTGATTGAGTTGCGCACCGCTGTGAGCTCCGAATGGTCGGCACTGGCCAAGCGTACTTTCTTGATCGATAAGTTGGCGGAGATACGGTCTTGCACCGTCGTCGGCGTCGCAGGGGCTGGTTTGGGCGCGTTATCGGGAGTAAGAGGCTTGGATATTGATTCGAGAACACGGTGAAACTTTCGCTTCTTAGATTCCAGAGCGTAGGACATGTTGGCGCTGCGCTGGGAAGAAAGTCAAGTGATGCGGATCAATACAATGCTGACGGTTAGAGCTGCGGCGATCACAACGCCCTAGGCATCGCCGCCTGAGGCACCAACATCGATATTAGGCCCGTATATGGATACCAACGGTCGATTTGAAATCGAACAATGTAGATGTCAGTATTTTCTCAATTATTAATACAATGCTACAGCCAAATGTTGTGTACTGTTGACAGCACTATTCCACTCCGACAAATGCTCCACAGCTGATTGGCCCAGGCATTCCGCGACATCGTACAATCCCCGAACTTCACCAACTTTCTTCTTTCACTCATCTGCCTTAATCATGGCTTCTCTGGGGAGCTCTCTGTCGCTATGGCGGAGTGTTGCGCCTCGTTTGGCCAAAGACTTTTTCACATCTCAATCCCTTCCAAGTCAGGGCTACGCAGCCAAATCAATCCGCCAATTCGGTGCCCTCCAGTTCCGTCAACCCACTAAATCGACCCTTCTAAACAATAAGAACCGTGAATTCTTCACCTCCAGTCTCAAGCGGTCAAATGCCGCACCGGCCGTTGCAGAGACGGCCGAGGGCGCCGCGAAAGGCAAATCGAGCTTCCCCAAAATTAGCGAGAAGGCCGTTGGCTACTGGCTTCTAGGCAGCGCGGCCAGTGTTTTTGGAATTGTGGTCTTCGGTGGTTTGACACGGTTAACGGAATCAGGGTATGTGGACTGGAATGCTTGTTCTTCACGAAAATTGAGCTTCCAATGCTAACGGGACAAATTTTGGCACAGATTGAGCATCACCGAATGGCGACCTGTTACCGGCTCCCTCCCCCAATGAATGCGGAACATTGGGAGGATGAGTTTTCTAAGTACCGCGCCTCTCCCGAATTTCAATTGCTCAACCCGAACATGACTCTTTCCGAGTTCAAGTCGATCTACTATATGGAATGGATTCACCGGCTCTGGGGCCGGTTTGTCGGAATCTCGTTTGTACTGCCTGCAGTCTACTTCGTTGCCCGAAAGAAGGTCTCCACGCCCATGGCGTGGCGTCTCTTTGGAATTGCTGGTCTTATTGGTTTCCAGGGATTCCTTGGCTGGTGGATGGTCAAGTCTGGCTTGAAGGATGATCTCTTTGCTCCGGGCAGTCACCCGCGAGTGAGCCAGTACCGTCTGACTGCTCACTTGGGTGCTGCTTTCGTTTGCTACGTCGCGATGTTGTGGAACGGTCTTGCTATCATGCGGTCCCACCGATTGATGGCCGATCCTGCTGCTGGAATCAACCAGCTGAATGCGCTGCGTGACCCGAAGCTGGCCTTCTTCCGCCGCTCAGTCGCCGGCATTGCTCTCTTGGTCTTCACAACTGTCATCTCTGGCGGTCTCGTCGCTGGTCTTGATGCTGGACTTATCTACAACGAATTCCCATGGATGGGCAAGGGACTCGCACCTCCAAAGGAGGAGCTGTTCGATGCCCGCTACTCCCGCCACGAGGACCGCTCCGATCTTTGGTGGCGCAACATGCTCGAGAATCCTTCTCTTGTTCAGCTTGACCACCGCGTCCTCGCAGTCACTACCTTCACCGTCATTTGCGCTTTGATGGCTTACACCCGCCGCTCGCCCACGATGAAGCGCTTCCTGCCCGCACCTGCTAGAAAGGGCGTCCATGGCGTGTTTGCGTTCGCCTGTTGCCAAGTCGGACTCGGTATCACTACTCTTCTCTACCTTGTTCCCACTCCCCTTGCTTCCGCCCACCAGGCTGGCAGCTTGTTCCTCCTGACCTGGGTCATGATCTTGGGCAGCCGAGTCTGGCATCCATCGCGTACAGCCAAGCTGTTGCAGATGGCCGTGAAAGCTCGGTCCCAGCAGCTCTCCAGCACTGCTGCCTCTGCTGTGAAGAGAGTCTAATACCTTTGCCTCTCGAGTGTATGAATACGTCGACCGGGATTGAGTTAATCAATTGCCCTGGTCATTGATACGATACCATCTCCATTCATCTGTTGACTCGAGCAATTCTCGAGTCTTATTGTATAACTATCTAGCATTACTACTCATTGTAAAAACACATTTTGAAACTTAAACGAAGTTTATTGGTTGATCTGCCTAAGTCCAAATTGATATTCTCAAAGCGCGCCAAGCCGTCCTTTTTCCTTTCTTCTTTTTCTTTCTCCCCTTTCACACTTCTTCTCCTCATCTTCGATGCTTTCACACCTGCCTTCCACCATTTTCTTACATTAACTCTTTCCAGATCTCAGTGATACTTTCTTACTCTCCCCTTCCTCGTCAAATCCACACTGACTTACTCCGCCATCTTCGTAGAAGGTCTTGCAGCACGCGCAGGGTTGCGTCGTGTTATGACGTACCCAAGGGGCAGACCGTCCTCACCAATAGGAAAATCAGACTCATCTTGAGGCCACTCCTCTTCTCCAACAACCGACAATGTCATATCAGAATCAGTGGACAAAGCATCAACCTGCTGCTGCAAGCCCGGGCCGCGTGCAGCCACTTTCTGTCTAGTTGCCTTACTTGCCACATCGCCTGTGCCACTAGGGGTTGCAGTTCCGTTACTGAAAGATCCAAGATCCAGCAGGGTTTGCGCGGCCGTCATAACTGCAATTGACTGGGAGGATCGGCGGTCTTGATACCCATCCACGGATGGCAGAGATACTGGCATATCGCCGCCGCCCTCGGGGACATGAGTAGCTCCAAAGGAAGCGTGAGTTCGGTCTCCGTTTCGGTCGGTCAGACATTTGTGGCAGATTTGCCAGCCACAGTACTGGCAACGAGCCATGCCGTTCTTGTTGCGTTTGTTGCATACGTCGCACTTTGCGGTGTGCGCTGCCACCTCTGAGAAATGAACGCCGACTCGCCGTCTCTGGGCTCGGTGGTTGGCGGCTGAATTGCGGTTGACCCTTTGGCGGCGAACCTGCTCATTGGGTGGCTGCCGGTTTGACACGATTTGTCGAGTTTGATTGGGGGAGACCTTCTCCGGGGTTGATGATATCGGGGCGCTTGGAGATAGAGGCCCGCGGAGTGTCGTCTGCGCGGAGCTGAGAGTCGACTGCGTGGGGCTTGGCGATGGCCGAGATTCCTTCAGGCGCAGGGAGAGCTGGGGGCGCGGGAACTATCTCAATAGGATGGCCTTGTAAGTTGCACTTCTGGCTTGAGACGCAGGTCCTTGTTCTCTCCTCCTTACCTCTTTCCACGTTCAGGCTGGGTTGAAGTACCCCGGCAGAGCTCTGCTGTTTGGAAGTCAGCTATTTATAATACTCTCTTTCTCGTAGAGATCATTCTGCACGCACACGCACATCTTGGTAGGTAAATCCGGGCTCTCGAAAAGCCTAACTAGATTTTAGCTTGATATCTCAAGGGAGAGATGGATAAATTCAAACATTCTGGCTGGGGTCAGGCGGGACCAGCCATCCATTGGCAGGATAGGGTGGGTACGGGTTGCGAAAGTTATTGATATTTTGTGGCGAAGACGAGGAACTGTTATCTGTTCCATCATACGTATTGTTAGAAATATGCGAGCTCGGTTGGTTGCGCCTGTTGGCTTCGATAGACTCGTCGAGCTCTCGAAAAGACGGGAGACTCAGGTCTGGGATGCGAGGGAGAGGCATGGTATGACGGGACATGATTTCAACAGAGCTGTGCTCGATGATACTTGATGATATTGAATACAGTGTTGCTTTGAGCAAAATGAAAAGAAACAGGGTGGTGATGTACGAAATGGAAATGGAAATGAATATGTGGTAGGTGTAGATAAAAGGCTTGGGGTTGATGAAGGTTCTCAGATGCAAGTTGTACTGGGCATTGTTATATACAGTCTCATGGGATCGGATGACGCCTGGTAGTTTGAGGATACTGCCGCTTAAGGAGAAGCAAACAGATCGGAAACCTCGAAACACATCACAGGTATAATTAGTTAATTAAGCAGTTGCTCGATCTCTGGCTAACCTCTTTAGGGCTAAATATTGATTAGGCGTCCATGGCCTGCCTGCCGAAGAAATATCTGGTTTGCCTACATGTAGATACTGACTCTCTTCTTGAATCAATTACAAACAACGAAAGATATTGTTTGAAAACAGGCTATTTCGACGAGATATTCTTCAGAACCTATTTTATCTGCTGCATTTGTCATAAAACAGAGAATTGTATGCAAACCCCAAGACGCATCTCACATCAATAGCATCAACATTCTGATGTTGAGCAGTCATATCACTTTATTCATTTGTGGGCTGTATATTCATCGTCAGTGATACCGGCTCGTGGAAATTTGCTGATATTAATAACATACGGATTCCTTCTTCGGGACTGGGCTCGACACCGGCAACTTCGGCAGCAGTCTTGGGGTCGGCAGCGGTCTTGTCCTCCTTCATCATGGGGAAGGTCATCACCTCCTTGATGCTGTAGTTGTCGGTAATGAACATGACCATGCGGTCAATACCCATACCCCAGCCACCAGTCGGGGGCAGACCGTACTCGAGGGACTGACAGAATGTCTCATCAACCATCTGAGCCTCATCATCACCCTGGTCCTTCTGGTTGGCTTGCTCCTCGAAGCGCATACGCTGGTCGAAAGGATCGTTCAACTCCGTGTAAGCATTTGTGATCTCCTTGGTGCTATAATTATATTGAGTCAGCTAAAAAGATTCACTGAAGGCTGATTGGCCAATTCCGGGCAGAGCAAATTTGGAACAATTTTGAGCAGCAAGAATGTGGAGAGAACAGGGAAGTTTTATGAGGGTTCATATCCCCATGTAAATTGGGTGAGAACTTACCAAACGAAGGCCTCAAAGCGCTCGCAAAGACCGGAAATCTCGCGGTGTTTCTTGGCCAGTGGCGACATCATCTGGGGGTGACCGGTGATGAAAGTGGGGTTGATGCATGTGTTCTCGATGAACTCGCCAACCAGCTTATCGAGCATGCGGGCATTGGTCTGAGGAGCCGAGCACTCCACGTTCATCTTCTTTAGCACGCGCTTGAGGAACTCGTTTGTCTCCTGGGTGTGGAGCTGATCACCAGCGGGGAACTTTTCGCCACAAGCCTCCTCGAGAGCAGGCATCATCTCCACCCGCCGCCAGGGAGCCTTCCAGTTCACATTGTAGACTTCCCCAGACTGAGTGTGGAATACTGTCTCATAGCCACCAGTAACGTGCTTAACCAGACTCGAAACGAGGTCCTCGGTCAAATCCATCAGGTCGTACACATCCGCGTAAGCCTGGTAAAACTCGCAGGTAGTGAATTCAGGGTTGTGAGTAAGGTCAATTCCCTCGTTGCGGAACTGTCTTCCTAGTTCAAACTGCAAAATTTTGGTTAGCGAAGCATAGTAACGCGTTGGAAGACACTTACTACTCGGTTAAGTCCTCCTACGACCAGCATTTTTAGGTAGAGCTCGGGGGCGACACGCATGAAGAGGTTCATGTCGAGGTCATTGTGGTGGGTTACGAAGGGCTTAGCGGTAGCACCTCCAGCAATAGCGTTCATCATAGGGGTCTCAACCTCAATGAAATCACGGCTTTCGAAGTAATTGCGGATGTAAGAGACAATCTTAGATCGAGTCATTATGATATCACGTGACCGATCGTTCATGATCAGATCGAGATAGCGCTGGCGGAAACGCTGCTCTTTGTCCTGGAAGCCGTAGTGCTCCGAAGGAATGGCATGGAGACAAGGGGTCAAGAGAATAACCTCAGTGGCGAAGATAGAAAGTTCACCATCGTCACGGTTCTTAGGGTTGGTCCGGCCGGGGAAACCCACGATGCCCACAATATCACCTCTACGAAGCAGCTCGTGCTGCTCTTCAAAGGGCTTTCCGGTCGAGAATTGTGCTTGGCACATTACCTGGACCTTGACACCCTCTGAGCGGATGTCGTAGAAGTTAAGCTTGTTGCCGGAGGTACGCTTGGTATAGATACGGCCAGCAACGCGAACGGTAACATCGGGCTTCTGTTCACCCTTTTGGAGACCCTCATAGTCCTTAACGAATTTGCGGAGGTCGGTATCAACGTTGAACTTGTGCGGGTAGGGTTCCGGCTGCTTGGTCTCGCGCAACTTGTTGATTTTCTTGCTCCGAATCTCGAAGTATTGCTGGAATTACACATTAATTAGCTTTCTAGAAATCAGAAATTAACCTAGAAATAAGATCACTAACGTTAGGAGTCAAGTTGGCCTCATCCTCCTCGGCAGATGATTTCTTCTCAGCCTTGGGCTTGGGGGGAGCAGCGGCCTCCTTCTCCTTCTTCTTGGCGTCCTTCTCACGCTGCTTCTGGCGTCTCTTCAATTCAGTCTTGGAGACTTTCTCGCCGGTGACATCGTCGAGAAGAAGGTTGGCAATGGAGGCGGTAGCCTCTTGAACAGGGTTGGAATCCGCCATGATGTGTGGTTACAGAGAACAAAAAGTGGGATGGTGGGATGGTGGGATAAGGCACTTGAATTTTTGGGCGGGATCGGCATGTCATTTGATTGGACAGTTGCATATAACTCTCTATATAAGTGGGGACCTCACCCAACCCTCATGACTCATTATTAACTTGACTGATTCATAAATGGCACTGAAATAACTAAGTAAATATGATCTTTATTAGAAATTATGCTCTACTACCCGGACTCTACTCCCCGTCCCCCGTTGTGAAGCATAGTTCGTAGGTACTCAATTAGGATATAGGGCTTAGGGCACGGATGTTCTATATGCCTTCTCCAAGAATTCCAATTCCTCCCCCTATGGCACTATATGTGAGCTTGAAAGCGAGTTGTAGTCGCAGTTGATACTTTTATTTACAAAGCAGTGATAGATCATCTACTGCCAGAAATTTGTGGTTTGATTTGTTAGGGCATCAATTCTGCAATTGGGCTAGCGTGGCTTACTCAATGGCCAGGCACCTAACAAACCACCATGGAATAAAGTGCCACAGTGCAGCTAGCAGCCCTAATTAGCTCAGAATGGTCTTGTTGAATTGCCGGGCAAACACCCCTGGCACTACCAGAGCGGCACCAGGAGACCCGCTATCTGCTTGAAATTTATGGGACGGAAAGTTCCGATCTAGATGCAGTGAGAAAGAAAGAAATGAAACTTATACCTATTTTGTTGTTATGTTTTAGGGGTTTATGAAGCTGGAAGACAGAATCAATGCTGCCTTGAAAAGCGAATATGAAAAACTAACCGAGAGGCAGCATGAAATGCATGACCTTGATGAACTAGATGGCCAATAGAACGAGAGTTTTACAGGGCTTGTATTTCCTGGTTCTTACACCAACCTGAGTAGCCAGCTGTCGTGGAGTCAGTGGCCCGCGGGGGCCCTGGGGTAGTTCAACAATCAGGTAATCCAGTATTTCATTCCAAGGTTGGGTTCTACCTACTAGATAGGTACAATGCATAGTGCCTCGTAAATGTAGCAAAACACCAAATACTTTGGGCCGATCTTGGCAGTATAATCCGGACAATAAGGAGCGTACAAGCCAGTGTCGGTTCTTACCAAGTTCAGCTTTATAACATTTAAAGGTGTCAAGTTACAGATTGATTAACGCTAACACCACATTGTGTCGAGGGACTATACTTCCATGTGGGATTTTGGTCTACCCTTGTCGTAATCTCTGCTCTGTTACCCCATGCCTTCGTGACCTGGTGACTGCGGGTGTTCAATCACTCGGGTCCGTATAACTTCAACTTGTAAAGATACGAAGCTTGCTGAAGAGTGATATGTCCCTGTGGAAGAAAGGAGATTCCCACCAGTAGCACCTTTTAGCCACAACGCGGTGTCGACTGTTTTCCATCTCTTCTTTTGCCCTCGTGTAGGTGGTAACCTCTTGCGTACTTTCTTTCTCTTTTATTTCTCACCCTTTAGCTATCCCATTCATTCTGCTCGCCCTTTCTACACACCATCTTTCTCTCCTTTTTTCCTTGCCTGCCTGTATTTCTTCTTCATCATATTTCTTCATCGCCCATCTCCTCGACCTCGATCCCGCCTTTCTCCCCTATCTGCCGGCACCAGTTTATTTGTGTCTGCCACTTTTGACTCTTGTCTATCTCTTTACACTCTGATATTCCTCGCCACCTGCGGCGACTTTTACTCTCTCGGTCAACTTGGTCTAAAGCAACGCACTTATCTGTTATTTGCATCATCGGCTATCTTTATGTGTCTCCTGGTATGTCTCACTTGGCCTGAGCCTACAGCCCGTCACCTTGGGCCCCACTTCTTGTATCCTGCTCCCATGCTCTCATGGCTAACAATCACTCCTCCAGCCCTGATCTGCCACGATGACAGGCGTGCCTGATAGAGTTCCGAAGTCGGAATCCAGCCCAGCGATTTGTGAGTCCGGTCTCTCTTGATGAGGCATGTCTTCTCTCTAATTAGTCTCTTCATTTCTCTAGCTGGGTTAGCTGTTCAAATGCCGGTGTCTTGCAGTATACCTGATATCACTTCAACCCACCCAATTCCCGGTTCCTCTCTGGAACATCTCACCAGAGACATGAAAAACCTGGTGAAAAAGATTCAAGACCTCAGTCATTTGGGTATCGAAGACAGCAAGATCATGCTTCCGAAGATATGTGTCGTCGGTGACCAGAGCACCGGGAAAAGCTCCCTTATCGAGGGTATCTCCGAGATCAAGGTACCTAGATCCGAAGGAACATGCACTCGATGCCCATTGGAGATAAATCTGTCAGAAAGCAATGACTTCTGGAAATGTGTGATCCATTTATCACGCCGCTACATCTTCGATCCGTCGAAGCGCATGAAGGTGCCCAAGAAATCAGAGCCACTGGGGCCATGGATTGGCCTTGGCGGCCAGGATGATGAACATTTTGTCACCTTGGACAATAAACAGGAAGTGAAAAAAGCTATCTTCTGTGCCCAGTTGGCGATCTTAAACCCAAGCACAGATCCGCAGGACTTCGCGCCCGGAACTATGGCCGACATGCCACCTCCTCAGGTCAAGTTTTCTCCGAACGCCGTGCGTTTGGATATCTCTGGCCCGGGTCTTCCCAATTTATCCTTCTACGATCTGCCTGGAGTGATTAGCCAGACGGAGCAGGACAATGAAAAATACCTGGTGAATTTAGTTGAAAACCTGGTCAAGGACTATGTTTCTCAGGAGCATTGCATTGTACTCCTCACACTACCCATGACGGATGATGCAACGAATTCAAGTGCTGCTCGCCTCGTCCGGGACATCAAAGGCGCAAAGGAACGTACCCTTGGGGTGTTGACCAAGCCGGACCTCCGCCCCCCTGGGGGAGCGTTTGCCCAATGGCGTGAAATTCTGGACGGAACCAAATTCAAGCTTGGTCACGGTTACTATGTCATTCAAAACAATCCCGATACACTTGTCAATCATGTTCAAGCGAGGAATGAGGAAGAAATCTTCTTCAGCTCTCCACTGTGGACAAGGGATCTCGCCTCATTTAAAGACCGCTTTGGTACCCGCCAACTTCAAACGGCATTGTCCGACCTGTTGATGCGTCAGATCTTAGGATCCCTGCCATCAATCATTGCTCAGATTGATGAAAAGTCAAAGGCCATTGACGCAGAATTGCAGACATTGCCCAATCCTCCCACTGAGGATGTGCAGTGGATCCTTTGGGGCAAAACCTCGGATCTTGAACGGAAAATCCATGAACTGTTTGATGGGACCCCAAGCATCGAGCATAGTTCTTCCCAGCGAAAGCCGCTTCAAGAGCAGTGGAACAAGATTGTGATGGATCTCCAGACTGCACTTGCGAAGACACGCCCTATCTTGGATGTGGCTGCGCAGAAAGACAATGAGGACTTAGCCGAAGTCGTTGACTCAGATTGTGAAATGAAGATCGTGGGCGTGAACATATCAACACCCAAGAAGAGAAAGTCGCCTGCGAGCGCTAGTTCTACATCCGAACCAGCAACTCCTAGAAGGACTGTGTACAGCACCTCCCACTTCGAGGGGTCCACGTCCGCTCGAATCACACTTCAGCAACTTACGGAACTTAAGATTCGGTCGAACACAGTCGGTGTACCAAACCAGCTTGATCCACGGGCGATTGAAAATTTGAACAAAAGAAGTGTTGAGCATTGGGGAAAGCTCATGGAGATATTCCTGAAGGCTACACATAGCCTTGTCCACAGCATGCTGGTTGAAGCTCTGGAGGAGGAGTTTGCACAGTACCACCAGACTGGTCTGTATCAGGAGCTAAGCAGAATCTTGAAAGAATTTATGAGCAAGCTCCGCCGCATTCATCTTCAGATCGCGAAGGACTATTGCAAGTCGGAACACGAGATACCATTCACAATGGCCCAGGGCCAACACCAGATCTTGATGCAACAGGCTTCAAAGTCGTTGAAAGATCGTCGGCACAATGCTCGCGCCACATGTTGGCTCAAAATCCGTGGCCACGATATGAATGACGAAAGGATATCTGACAAGATCAAGAAGATCCAGTCAGACCAACTTGGTCCTGATAGATATTCTCAGGAGATTGAGATGATGGCTGTAAGTCTTCTAGGGAATATTTCCTGACATTTACTAATTGCCGTCACAGAGCTCACTGGCCTACTACGATATCGCGTCTTCTCGTTTCTTGGACGTCTTGTGCCAATCGACTCACATGAAGTTGTTCCGGGCTTGCCGTGCAGGCCTCGTCAATACTCTTCGTGACGACCTGGAGATTTTCGGCGATAACGGTGAGTATACCCATTTTGCATGTCGAGTATAAGGTTGAAAATCATACTAATAGGTGATCTAGGTCGTGCGCGCTGTCTCGATCTCATGACGGAGGACCCTGAGCGCCAGCATCGCCGTGCTCAGTTACTGAAAGAGCGAGAGAAGTTTTCCAAGGCCCAAGAATGGTTGGATTCTGTCCGAGATGAGGACATGGAGATGGAAGACGTTGATCAAACTGATCTTGCAGACATCAAAGAGGATTGGTGCTGATTAACGAAGTTGTTGTGTCATTGTAGTCTTTATGACTTATGCTACTCACACCGCTATTGATTGAGCCAGATGTGGGCTTGAATTTGCTGTTCTGAGGGAGTGTCCGTGGACTTCCACAGTGTTTCGAATGTGATGGAGTGCTGGAGAGATGGATGAAGTGGAAAATTGTAAGCACAAATGAATAGCAGAGCAAAAATACAAAAAAAGAAATTGTACCAATTACCATCAATTGACAGCATCTACATACATCGAAGTTGTAAGAGCCATCGAGAAACTCATCATCTAAGGGGCAAAATAGTTGTGTGTGTTTCATACGGCGCCACATTTATCTACAAATTGCTTTACCCTGCGCTATAAAACACTGCTGGCACCTGCGGGCAGAAGGAAAAGAACTGAGGCGAGCTTTTTATTCCTGGCTAAATCTGTCCATTCGGTCATTTCCTTCAACTCCAAATCGTCAATCTCCGAAGCATCCAACTCCATCTTCTCGGCAATGATCTTGTGGATGCTGTAGTCTATCTGATAGACTCGCAGCAAGTATGCCTGGGGAAGTCTGGTCTGGCCGAATGGCTCATCCCCCAAGTTTTCACCGCCGTATTACTCTTGCCAGGTTGACTGTCCGTCTATTCGTGGGTAGTCTTGCTTATTTACAAAGACTAACCTCGCACTTGCACCGGTCTGAGTTTGTCCCTTAGCTTTCTCCTGATCTTTCTTGAACAGGTCCATGTTTCGAAGTTGCCAACAATTTCCGCAGATGATACGATCCCGCGTGAAACTGTTGTCCTCGTGTGATCGAGCGATTTCTGACAAAGCTTCGTCAACCTCTTTGTATAGAGGGTTTTGCAGTCTTCACACCTGACTTTCCGGTTCTCAGGATCCCTAGCTGTGATCCAGAAACATCCATGATCTCGGCCATTCACAAAGCACATGCCGCACACCCATTCTTTTAGAATCTGATGCCAGTGTCAAACACTCCTCCGTTGTTCGTTAGGGGTGTCTTAGATTTTTGCTTCTGGGAGGGGCGGTGACAATGCCAACAATCGCTGCGGTCCCATTTCTTTCTCCAAGACTCCTCTGAGTTTCTGTCTTCCCAACACGGCAAGCATAGTTTCGTTGTCCTCCAAGCAAGGAGGTTCACATGTGAGAGATCGACCGCCTCTAATTGCTCTGGAAAAATCCCAACCTGCCGGTAGGATGGCACAACTCCATACACCCTGCCATAGTAGTAGAGATAGATCACTCTCTTACCACTAGGTAAATGTCAGCCATCATGTAAAATCTTGCTGTCAATTTGCTTGAACCAGACAGTATGGTTGAAGGAGGGCCAAGAGATACTTTTTTTGCTTGATCCCGCATAAAGCCGACAGCAGCAACAGGATGTTGGACCAAAGTGGGTGTTCTTAGCAAGTTTGCGTTCTGAGTCGCCGAAAGTATTTGTAAATGTATGCGCGATGCCAGGAAGTAAAAGAGGGGTTGTGAGCTGGTGACACTCTGTGGGTAGTTGACAGGCTCACTCCTGGTCTGTGAGGTAATTCGATCTCCGAACTCGGTATACGAGGGTACCCGTCGATTTTGATGAATGAAGTGGTCTCCATGGCTACCTACGGAGTACATAAGTAGTAGATGTAGTAGACCATGTGTATGGGGTATTGATGAAAGGTCGACCGTTGATTGGTTATAATTGGGGTCGTCCCACGGGTAGCGAAAGAGTTTGTCGAATGACGAGCGATCGTTGAAAGGCGGTCTCCACTTTCGCAAAAAACAGGGTGAGGCTGACGAATGAGATGTAGCGACAGGATCTTGGTAGGGCAGATGGAAATCTCTGATTGGTACAGAAGTCACAGGAGGACCCAAGGTGTTCAAGATGCAATTTAAACAAAGCTTCAGCTGGTCAAGGTGCTCATAGCCTGAGAAGATATAAATGGAGAGCTCCTAGATGATGGGATTTGGAAAGATCAAGTATATTGAAGAGAGAGGAAGCTACTATATAGGTGACCGGGAGCAAACAATATGTGTCACGTGACCTTTAACAGAGACAGAGTAGATTAGATCAAGAACAAGGTAAAAATCCGTAGATAGTAAGGTCAAACCTTATAAAAGTGAGGACGAACTGAGAGAAAGATGAGAACAAAGTGAGAATAAAGTGAAAATAAATTATTCCATGGATAGTTCGTACTCTGTAAGCTTAAAGAGAAAATGTAAATACAAATGTATAGCATAGCCCAGCAAAAATATATTATACATTACTATCAATTGATAACGATCTATATACGGAGTACTCCGTAGTATATCGACCGATGGATGGTTCGATTTACAGATCCCGTTAAAATGTAAAGAATTCTTGGATACGGGGAACAATTATCATTCTTTTTTTCGGGTCAGTTTTTCATTTCTTATTAGAAAATGATCCTTGTTCTATAGGACCCCTGCAAAGCATGGCACGTACAGTCGGAAAAATCTCCCAAGGGCCAGATCACCGGGACGAGACTACCTAAATTGGGAGCGACCATAGATATGATTGGTTCGCTGTCACTCTTTTCTCCACCTTGGAGTAATACATTATCCAAGGTTCAGCCTAAGTATGGATTCGTACTTTGGTCTGGTTTCAACTGCCGAAGTGATACTCCGCGGAGTATCCAGTCAACCGAGGGCCGCAAAAGAACTTTCTAATTCTTTTCAGGGGCAATGTAATCAGAATTTTCTAAGAGTTCCGGAGTACTTTTGGGGGCGATTTGGGGGGGCAATTGTCTCACATCAATGTGGGGGCTTAAAACGAACAATTAAAATAAGTTTGTTGGGTGTGATATTCACTCAATCGGGACTCCGTGCCTTATTAAATAATGCATGTGGTAATTTGAGAAGCAATTGAGCTAAATCATAATTGAAAAATGGCTCATGCCTTAACGATCTGCTGCAGAACCTCGGCCAGACGATCCGGCATACTCAGGAAGGGCGAGTGCGAGCTAGGCAGCCGGTAAGTGTTTTCCGGCCCACCCATCTTAGAAGCAAATAGTTCCTGGAATGGGGGTGGCAGGGCACGATCCTGCTCACAGATAATATACGCGCAGGCGATGTCGACCCAAGGCTCATAAGTGGACTCGCCGGAGAATACAGCACGCGAGGTGTGTGATGCCAGCGCGTTCCACTTCTCCTGCTCCTCGACAGAAATATCCTGCCAGCCAACCTCTCCGGCACCATCTGCCAGGACGTGATCACCCTATCCACTAGTCAGCTTTGTCCTCTTGTGGCGCACATTTCGTGTTTCAATTATGTATCATTTCCAAGATAGGCTTACCTCGACCTTCATCCAGGGTAGATAGTTTCCTCCCAGCATACCCAACAAGCTTTGACCCTTGTCTAGGGCAAATGCAGCCAGGTATACAACCTTCACAACACCGCCAGTCTTGCCCTCAGCCGCACGAGCAGCTTTATTCAGTCCTTCGACAGACGAGGAAGCAACCACGCCGCCATAGGAGTGTGCAACCACAACCAAGTCGCGCCCCTCGTCTGCAAGCCTCGTCAACACATTGCGTAGGGAGGTACTATCATCAGCTAGAGTCTTAGAAGGCGGCTCAGCGCCAATTGAAGGATGCGCGGGGCACTCGGAGGGAAATCCGAGGGTTTCCAGACGGGAGCGGGTAGCATCAAAGACGGCTGGGAGGACCCAGGCACCCAGGGAGAATACGAATGTTGGGTTCGTCATTGGTAGAGGCTGAGATTTATGAGGTAGATATTATTCTGAAAAAGATTCCAGAAACAAAGACTATTTACGAAAGCCCAAGGGCGGAATGGTCGGCATATTAGCGTATTCCTCGTAGGTTCACACATTGTCTCCTGGAACACAAGCCAAAAATTCATCCTTATTTCAGCCTAACCCATCTCGATGTTCCCTGTACCGAGTAGACTAAGTGGCTTGATGTGAGGCCTCGGTTCGCGGTAGCGTTGTTTGATGGCGAAAATCGATCAATGAGCATTAAGCATTGACATTGCCCATGGGACTAGCCAAGTCGTTCCATGGAAATATTCATTAAATCGACTTATATAGTACCATGCTAAACCTATCTAGGTAATTGGCAATGAAAAATGGTCTTGGCATCTTGGATAAGTCCCACTTTGACAACTGGGAGGCTAGGGCTAAAGGATTCACATGGCAAAGCCTACGTAGAGGAACTACGATTCTTATTTCAGGTCTGCTACCCCTGCTTCTTCAGTATAATTACTCAATTGTTAACTGTTTCTTGCAAGGTCATGCGATAACAATGGATTCTAGCGATGCGCATGAGAGTACTCAGCCCAGGCAGCGCATCACAAGTATTGTTTTCGCCGTCTTGGCCATTTTCTTTTTGGCGCTGAGACTAGTCGCCCGGGGCATGAAGCGCGTTCACCTAGGAGTGGATGACTGGACTCTGATTGTGGGATTGGTGCGTAGCTCTTGATCTCTTCGGATCCAGTGTCTGTGATAGTCCGATCTAACCCCATGCTAGATCTTTTCGTTGATTATTGCGGGAATCAACCTCGCCTGTAGGTCTTCATTGAGCATCTATCAGTGTGATACAAGCGTAATCTGAGCTAACCATATCGAAAGGTATTGAATATGGCATGGGCACACACACTTATACCATCCCTGCCGAGGATCAATCTATGGTTTTCAAGGTACGAGGAATAAATCCACGTCTGGTCAACTTCAGAGCGCAATCAATGGCATTATCTAATTACACACATCCAAACAGTTGATCTACGCTTTTGAGCCACTCTATATTACAACAGCCGGCATCATAAAATTTGCTGTGCTGCTCATGTACTATCGCATCTTCCCTGTCCGTTTCGTCAAAATCGGTGGACTTGTCCTTGGCGGAATTACTCTCGCTTGGGTTATTGCCATGGATTTCCTCGCCTTGTTTCAGTGCTGGCCAATTGCCAAGGCGTTCAACCCCATGCTTCCTGGTCACTGCATCGTTCTCAAGGGGGCACTGATCGGGAACGGAGTACCAAACTTTGTGATAGACATATGTATTTTGGCTTTACCGGCAAAACTCATCTGGGGGTTGCAGGCAAGTCTGTGGCAGCGTGTATCAATTATATGCGTGTTTCTGACGGGAGGTTTGTACGTGCCATATATGCCTTCAAAAGAGGTTCCCAGCAGAATTCGATGGAAAGCGGATATTTGGGCGTGTGCTGACGAGATATAGCGTCGTAATTGCGAGTATCTATCGCTTCAGCCTCATTTTTATCTTCGATATCACCGATGTGGCTTGGACCCTCGCCGATGCGCAAACCTGGTGTGTCGTTGAGAGCGCTGCTGGTGTCATTTCCGCCTGTCTACCTACTCTCGCCCCAATTGTCAAATATTTCACCAAAGGCGTGATCTCGACCGCTCGCTCGATCTCAAAATCAAATCTGACACAGTCTGGAACTGGAGCTCTTTCACAAGTTGATGCTGGTGAGGCAGGGCTGATCGGTGGAGAGAACAAGGTCACGGTCACAGCCGGCGACGCGCCTCGTCATAGTAATGGGAACTATGCGCTAACAGATATGAGCCCTAACAATCGGGGGAGCTCACATCTAAAAGGCAAGGGTTGGACGATGATAAGCGCCGAAACTGATAGAGATTCAACTTAGATAGGTTGAATCATCAATATGTTGAATCATCTGAAATCCCATGTATTCCTATCTGTTTGCTTGCAGGCCGAGCGATTGTTTGCTAGATCTCAGGGTATAAATATGCTGCTTTATCGTCGATTAAATAGTCATGGTTCTTCTTCCTCTTGATTCTACTGCCAGTATTCGTAGCATCATATCGTAATGGCATCCAGCCCGCCCGAGAACCCTTCAAAGGGCGAAGATCATGAGATGACCGACACTGACGCTGAACACTTTGACTGTGAGATCCACTCGGAGTCCGACCCCGATGATGCCATGGCAAAGTTGATCCCAAAAATTGACGCAATTTCACTCAACGATACTCCCGATTCTATCAAAATCTTTGGTGAACTTATTGAGGGGGAATGGAAAGTCATAGAAGGTGACGATGAAGACAATGAAGACAATGAAAAGCACGAAGGGAATTTACACGATCAAGGCGACAACAACAGCTATTATGAGCAAGATGACCCTAATTTTTGCTTAGCAAATCCCTCATTCAACCCCAACGACGAGCCCGAAGAGGTCCGTCTCGATAGGTTCCGTAGAAGAGTTGGAGATTTAGTACACCTTCTGCATGAGAATATCTGTGAGACCGACTGGAATGAGACAGGCGAAGAAAGATCATGGTGCAATCATGCGCTCAAGCACCCAATTCAGAACACACCCCCAAGCAAGATCATGGAAATATTCGAAGCGGCAATTCCGCTACCTACGAGAGCAATTCTTGGGTCCTCAACCCTCACGTACGAGCATGTAATGGCTCTACCAAGCATTGACCCCTCGGTGTCTCGTCCTGGGGTATATCTTATCTTCTTTACACGACCCGATGGTCAGCAGGTCCAGGTGCCTGGTGAATATTTGATTTCCGTCGCCCCCGAGCAGCCGCTTAAGGTGCCGACTGGGTTGTACACAGGATCCAGTATTAAAAGTTTACATAAACGTCGTGTCCAACACACTTATCAGTTCAACCAGATTGAGAAGAAAGATATAGGTGCAGATAGAGTGATGACCAATGGCAGAAAGGTCATGTACCTCTACTGGTACGCCAAAAGTCATGGCCTTGTGCCGTCTTACAGGCAGATTGCCATTTTTCCGAGTGACATACAGGGGATCGATGTTTCAGATGCCGACACCAGGTGGCTTGTCCGTTTTCTCGAGCAAATTGTGATGATGCTACTGGATACGTATGCACCTAGCGAAGACTCTCATTCCGTGCAACGTTACGGCTATACCGAGGAGATGTACCACGGGGCGCTTTCGCACTGTGAGATCCCCCGAAGCGTTTTTCATCCATTAAACCATGCACTGCCATTGAAGCAGGATGCTGGGTGGGCTATTGGGGCCCGTGTATGCCTAAACTGCAGAAGCGAAGTCACCTCGGCCAGCGGATGGTACTTCGCCCCGGCTGCTGTCGAAGTTGCTGTGTTCTACAATTGCGGGGCTTGCTACTGGTACCGATACCGAAATGGAACTGATCGGCCACCGGACAAATTTGACGGTACTCGTGCGGCGCCTACCGCTGGACCATGCTCGAACTGCCAATCCACTGAGAGCTCCGAATGGAGTTGGCACCCTATAAACGAGGATAATGGGAATGAACGCCAATGGCATCCCACTCTTAATGAGTGGCTCTGTAGGGGGTGTGCTTATTATTGCAACAACCACGGATCTTTTAGGTTTACATCCAGCGACCTTGAAGGGATCGACATTCGGTGCGAAGATTGCAACACTCTTTACTCAAAAAGGTGGGCAACGATCAGCGAGAAAGCACTGCAAAGCATCGAAGACAGCAGTATCCAATGCGATGGTATCATCTGCTCAAATTGCTACTCGAAGCGGAACACGAGCTCGCTGAGGGCTAGAAGCAGAGTCAATGCGAAAGCTAAGGGAAAACCGAAGGGGATAGTCAAGGGAAAACCTAAGAGGAAATACAAGACCATCCTAAAGGCGGGGTTGGTCTTTGAGGATAAGTTTGATAACACACGAATGGACAAGGAACAGATGAGGCAAGAGAATAAAGGCGCAAACGTGAAGCAATATGAGAAGTTCTCCCAAACCAAACTTCTTGTTTCTTACATGCTGCGCGTCTACAAGGACTACAGAGTTGATGGGATTATTGCTGCCGAGGTGGCAGAAGACAAGGTTTTGATGGATGTCAACTAAACGTGTTGGCTATTTACGATCTTGTCTCTTGTCAATCTCTGGACTTTTTTTCGCTCTTGCTCCTGTCCCTCTTCCCTTTTCCGTGGTACTTCTTCCCATTTTGATTTCACTCTCATCTTCTGGTGCCAGGGGTACCCAGCTTGTTTCACTACAATGAGTTCTTTCAATCGTTTCCACCTCACTGAACCTAAGTGACAAGTGAAACTCGAACTTAATCCAAGTGATGGGCAAGTCGGAGACTTCTGGTATTTCCACGCTTCGGATAGCCTGAAAAGTCTCCTCAACCTCTTCTCTCCACAGATTAACCACATTTTTGCACAGCACCTTCCATTCAGTCAAAAGAACATTTTACGCGGGTTGTATCGAGTTTCTGAGCCCGATGTTGAAAAATGCTAGCGGCCAAGCTCCGAGATAGGCAGGCGTATGAGAGGTCACTTTGTCAAAGGCTTGGTGATGATGTTGTATGCCTAGGCGGCCATAGAGATGGGAAATTTCTTATTTTGATAAAGGATATCATGGATCTGAAACCAATGACAAGTAAAACGTGTCTACCACAAGAATAAAGTTGCACCGGCATTATGGCATCAAATAAAATACCATTATTTGGACATGGTAATCATTCTTTTTCTGTATGTGGTATTTCGTGGACATTGAAACTAGACATCAACCAAGGGACATCCATCTACGAGGGCTTTTTAAGGACCATCACGACAACCGGTATTTTAACTGGCAGAAAATCGTATATCTAGGCCTAGATTTAATTATTTCTGTTCTATATTTTACGGCTAATTATTCTTATCCTTTAATAAACTATAGCACTAACCAAGGGAAGAAATATCTATAAAACAGAATAGGTAAGGAAATATCCGAGAAGACTTCTAGAAAGACTTATAAAAAACCAGGCTGTATAAGACTGGCTATTTTATTATTAGTTACCTTATAGCAATATACTTACTAGATTAGGCCTATGGGTGTTTTTAATACTTATTGGCTACTCCTTTAAAGGGACATCTATTTATTCGGCTTATGTTTAGATGCGCACTATAGATTGCATTATCTACTTCCATTATCCTACTTATGTATATATAGATCAGATTGATATATAGGGGTTTGTATTTTTACTATAAGTGGAATGGGAAAGCAGAGGAAGTATTATATAAAACAAGAGGTGTGAGCCCAATTAGGCCGGTTGTCGTGATGGTCCTTAAAAACCCTCATATCCATCGCTATCATGGCAGCTCAAGCTCACATCTGTAGATAATACGCTATTTCTTCCTCTTAGTTTTTGCCTCCCAGCCCGAAGTTGATAGTTGTTTCATCGTTGGAAGGTCAGTAAGACCTCTGGTGACAGCTGCCCTGTCTTCGCGTTTTTGCTTCTCCTCGGCTGCCCTTTCTGCTGCTTTCACTGCCTCTGTAGTTTCCACCGCTTCCCCTGCTTCTTGCCTCGGGATTTCTTCGCGTTGCATTGCAAATACACTATAGAACTTCTTATCAATTAGCTTATGGAATAATAAAATAGGAGTGGGGTCAAGACCTTGCAGTTGCCAGCTTGGTTTGACTTGTCAAGTATGGTAGCACTATCTGTATAGCCATTAATATCTATTCATGCAAACGAATAGAAATACCACATACCTTCAAATCCAGAGGACAAAGTCTATCGAGGAAATGATCCGCCACGGATTGAGATGGCTTCCTGATGATGGGGGTTAGAGGTCCACAGGAGGGAGAAGATTGCACTTGGGCCAACGACATTTTATAAACAGACACGTATATTTTGCATGCACAGAAACATGAGGGATAATTAGTGCTAAATGAGGGGCGTCATACTGACTTCTTTGTGTTGCTGTATAGCAATCGGGATGAGATCGAGCGTATTGCATCATATCATCTTGGTCTAGGTCTTTCAAATACTTGCCGGACTGGCGATGTAAACGAATGGGTCCACGGTAGCTTCAATGTCTGCATTCCTTTTTATATCAGCAAACAAGGTCACAAACGAGAAAAGAAAGCTCTTATTAGGTTTCCCTTGCCGTACAAAATAGGGGAATTCAAAACCCCCGGCAATATGGATGAAAAACTTCGCTGTGAAGCTGCAACGTTCATTTGGATACATACGCATTGTCCGGAAATATCCATTCCTCAACTGTAGGGAACTAGACTTCTCTGGACTCTCAAAAGATCTATCATATGGCTGTTAGGGCTCCCTTTACCCTGTCCCTATATAGCCCATCAACGTCTGGCCTTACTCGATACCGGGTACTTGGTGATGGACTACATTGGCAACTCCGAAGTTCAAATGCTTTCAGAGACATGGGATGAAGACCGTCAAGACCAAGCCAAAAGAACAAACCTCTTTCGGGGGCTTTCGCGCATGATGCTTTCTTTAAGTCAGATATCACTCCCTCGCATAGGATCTTGGGCCCTCGACTCGAATGGAACTTTGCGACTTTCCAATCGACCTCTCACTCTTCGACTTCATCAATTAGAAAACGGTGGAATTCCGACGAACATCAGTCGAATCTTGACCTACTCAGCAGCGGACTTATACTACCTCGATATTTTGTCTTGCCATGATAGTCACATACGGTATCAGCCAAACTCTATAAGCGATGCGGATGATGGCCGAGCCCAGATAGCAAGATTGACGATAATGAAAGCGCTCCTACCTCATTTTTCTAACAAAGAGCTTCGAGAAGGGCCCTTCCTATACAGACTCACCGATCTCCATCCCAGCAACATATTCGTTGACAGCGATTGGAATGTCAAGTTTGTGATTGATCTCGAATAGGCATGCTCACCTCCGGCGGAGACGTTGCGTCCTCCATACTGGTTGACTGGTTGTTCAGTCGACGAACTAATAGACGAGCAGCTTGAAACCTTTAGTGAGGCCTACGAAGAGTTTGTTGGTGTTTTTGAGGAAGAAAAACGGGTTTCCCCTATCAACAATGACCATTCATATAGGACCAATCTGATGAGCAACGGTTGGCAAGTCGGAAACTTTGGGTATTTCCATGCCTTGGACAGCCCGAAGGGTCTATTCAACCTCTTCACTCAACATATTTACCCCCTTTTTGCACCTTCCAGTCAGCCAAAAGACGATTTTGCACGGGTTGTATCGGACTTTTGGGCCCCCGATGTTGAAAAGGTGCTAGCGACCAAGCTCCGAGATAAGGAGGAGTATGAAAAATCACTTTGTCAGAGGTTTGAGGATGCTGCTGTTAGCGACGAAGATGGGACTTCGGAGCATTAGGTGGAATTTGGATGTTTCTATACTTACAAGTCTTATGTATCATAAATGCAAAACTCGGAGGCAGAGAAGTAAAACTTTGGGAGATCTAGCTATTGCGCGGAATTTGATGAGCAGTGAAGTCGGGCAGGTTGTATACAGACTCTCAGTGACGGGCACGTCATTGAGAGGAAGGTATTCAACCCCAGCACGCCACACCTGTCAAGATTGTCCAAAATAGCCCTCAGCAAGGGGTAGATATCTATAGCGTATATCAATATGAAGCCGTTCAGAAAGATAAATCAGATAAATCAAAGCATTGAAAAGTGGCCGAAAGGAGTAAAATGTTGTCAGGTGCCCCACCGAAACCGTCGTCTTGGCGTTTAGGAGCTTCGGGGTTTCTCTGGCCTTTCCTATATTTATATTCTCTTCACATCTCCTTGCATACCGTCATGCTTAATATACCAATGCGTGATAATCACAATACTCAGGCTTCCACCAAGGCCGTGATCTTGGTAAGTTGCGGAATCTTCGCGGTAAACAATAGCTGACACCTTGTCCACAGGTCGGAGGCCCTTCAAGAGGCACTCGGTTCCGCCCATTGTCACTCGATGTGCCCAAGGTATGCATCTGCATCTCATTTAATTGTTCATAAGGATCTGCACTGGACAAAAATTGACACCGCAACTCCCATAGCCCCTATTCGAAGTCGCCGGCCACCCCATCATCCACCACTGCCTGAAGGCGGTGGCTAAGGTCCCCGATGTACGCGAAGTGATTTTGGTCGGATATTACGATGAGAGCGTATTCCGGGATTTCATCAAGGATGCCTCGAAGGAATTCCCTCAGCTCCGCATCCTCTACCTGCGCGAGTACACGGCGTTGGGCACCGCAGGTGGCCTATACCACTTCCGTGATGCGATCCTCAAGGGTAAGCCCGAGCGGCTGCTCGTGCTGAACGCTGATGTCTGCTGCTCATTCCCGCTGGGCGAGATGATGCGGTTATTCGAGGAGAAGGACGCCGAGGCTGTGATTCTGGGTACACGGGTGTCGAACGACACCGCAACGAACTTCGGATGCATCGTGTCCGACTCGCACACAAAGCGTGTGCTGCACTACGTCGAGAAGCCCGAGTCGCACATCTCCAACCTGATCAACTGTGGCGTCTACCTCTTCGCTACCGAGTGCATCTTCCCCGCCATCCGCAGCGCCATCAAGCGCCGCACTACCCGCCCCCGCCTTCTCTCGTACCCCTCCTCCGACAACCTGGAATCCTCCTTCATCGCCACCGGCGACGACGAGGACGCCGAGAAGAACGAGGTCCTCCGTCTGGAGCAAGACATCCTCTCCGATCTGGCCGACAGCAACCGCTTCTTCGTCCACGAAACCAAGGACTTCTGGCGCCAGATCAAGTCCGCCGGTTCTGCCGTGCCTGCTAACGCCCTGTACCTCCAAAAGGCATTCCAGGCCGAGTCCCCTGAACTCACTCCCCCTCTGCCACCATCGTGCCTCCGGTCTACATCCACCCCACTGCCTCCGTCGACCCCACCGCCAAGCTCGGTCCTAACGTCTCGATCGGCCCGCGTGTTGTGGTTGGCGCCGGTGCCCGTATCAAGGACTCGATCGTCCTTGAGGACACCGAGATCCGCCACGACGCCTGCGTCATGCACTCGATCATTGGCTGGAGCAGCCGTGTCGGTGCCTGGGCTCGCGTGGAGGGCACACCCATCCCCGTGGGTAGCCACTCTACCAGCATTGTCAAGCAGGGTATCAAGGTGCAGAGCATCACCATTCTTGGCAAGGAGTGTGCTGTTGGCGATGAGGTCCGCGTCCAGAACTGCGTGTGCTTGCCTTACAAGGAACTCAAGCGGGTATGTATTATTTCTAGTTTCTTTAATGTGCCATTGACTAACGTTCCCTATAGGATGTGTGCAACGAGGTCATTATGTAAACTCATTCTTGGTCATCTATGGTCGAAAATCATCCTGATCTTCTCGTTGATACGACTTCATTGTCGGGTTTGTCCCATCTCATCTCATCTTATGGTTGGATGGTTATTTGCTTCTTGAGCGCAGCCGATCTAAGGATCTTTTTGTTTTAATCTAGAACGAACCCAAAATGAAAGAGTCGTTGGATTTCTTGCATTGGTATTTGTTATACCTGTGGGTTTTATTTTCGTATAAATATCACATATCCCAGTAAATGATCCTCGAAACGCCGTCATGCAGATTCCGTGTCAACCCAAAACACCCGAATATGAACCTTGAGATGCACCCCAGATAAATATCGTAAAATCACGCTTGCTGCCATGAAAGCAAAGAGAAAGAAGAAGAAGAAGAAGAAGAAGAAGAAAGAAACCCCAAATACCAAAAGCCCACTCAGCGATACATAGCAGGGTCATACCCAGTATTCTCAGCAGGCCTCTGGTGCCCATCCTGTTCGTAGGCACTAAAACGTACTCTGGGTGCACCACGGTGACTCATGCCAGGCGCAGAATCATAATAATCCTGCGCGTCACCGGCATGAGCATATTCTAAGTTGTGCTCATAAAGCGGAGGCGCTGGCGCTGGCGCATGTCCCTGATGTCCCTGGCCATAGCCACCGGACATAGCAGGGGGCACATTATCATAATCGTGCAAGGCAGGTGTGGACTCGCTGTGGCGGTCATCCATCTTGACATCGAATGCGCCCGAGTCATCGAGGCCTGGCTGTGATCCCATAGCATCGTAAACGCCGAGACGA
This sequence comes from Penicillium concentricum, assembly GCF_028827145.1. NCBI lineage: Eukaryota > Fungi > Ascomycota > Eurotiomycetes > Eurotiales > Aspergillaceae > Penicillium > Penicillium concentricum. The sequence goes on along the minus strand of NW_026622754.1, from coordinate 4,290,441 downwards.
GTCTGGCGACGGCGCACGACCACGTCCAGCCATACCGCGGCGATGTAGGAGACCAGACCGATGATGGTGAATGTGAAGAGGGCTTTGTAGCTTCTGCACACTGCGATACCGGTCGAATTTCCCCAGTAGGCTGCTGTGCAAGTTGTTGTTATTGTACTTGCTATGCTCCAGCTCAGGAGGCCCAGAGAAAGGGCCCAGAGGATTGTTAGGAGGATGTTGAGTGATATGGAGAGCTTTGTTGATAGGCCGCAGCTGCAGTGGATTACTGAGGTTAGGAGGATGTTGAGGAGGGAGAGGCCTGATGAGACGAAGAGCTGGTTGATTTTTTGTTAGTATTTGATAGGAGAGATGGTTTATTTGGATGTTTATTTACCACGAGGAATGAATATGGTAGTTTGAAGCCATCGGCGTGGAGATGGTAGGTAAACACTGCCAAGATCACGCCTACGACGATTGAGGAGAGGAAGATCAGAAAGCGGATGAGATGAAATGGCAGCGGCGGGTATGCCGAGGGCTTAACGGAGGGAGATTTCATGGCGAGATGTGAAGAAGTGAAGATGGAAGAAATAATTCAGTCTGAGATGTCCCTACGGTCTTCATGATCAGCGCTCCACTTGACACGTTTGGGGCTGCGTCATCTATTTTTATCGGGCAGTGCAGCTTTGGAGACATTTTTGGAATTGTTTCAAGTTAAATATTAAATTATGGAGATGCAAACGTAAGAGAACATTGGAATATCATTTCAATAATATCCTTCTTTGGTCAATAATTGAAATCCTCATAGACCACTGTTTTTCCAACCAGCCAATTTAGAACCATCCGCTTTAACGCGACACCCGCACAGAGATACCAAACATCTGCTAGCGCAAGGTCTAGGTCCTGAGCTTGCATCCTTCGTCGTATCAATTGCACCCCAGACGACTCGATGCCGTCCCACATCCGCCGATCGGCTCCATCAAGCTCCACATTGGTGATAAACAAAGTCGTTGACAGGGGCAACTGTGGCCACCGCTGGAAAATATCATGCACCAGCCCCAAATCATTGAATGAGATTGACCAGAATAACCGCAGCTGGGAAATATCCAATTCTGGAAGCTGGGCGAGAAGGGGTGTGATGCCAATACCGCCCGCCACGTAGGGGATAATGGACTTTCCAGATACATGAAAGCTTCCTCCGAATCCTTTGAGTGGTACTTCTAGTCCGGCTCGTTCATTTACTCGAGAGAGATATCCAGTAACAGGACCATGTCGTCGGACCATGATCTCGAATTGATCAGCGGGTATATCGCGACCGGGGCACGAAGACACGGTAAAGGTCCGAACATAGTCATCGTTTAGACTGGTTGGATCGTCATCGCGCATGTGACTATAGCCCATATTCAGCTCATCTGCAAATGACATTGTGACATACTGTCCCGCACTCCATGAAATTGGTTTGCGGCCGGAGATGCGAAACCGAAACCGTTGGATGGATGGTGTAATGTCTTCTTTTTTTATTAACGTTGCCACTTGGTCTGAACCTCTGTCTTGGGTGCCAGGGAGTTGTTTCTCATTGATGAGATATCGCACGCTAGGATTGTACGGAGAAGGCTCCCCGGCCTCGCCACGGAATGCCAACCCGTTTTCAACAAAGATTGCTGCTGCGATGGTGACTCGTACGGCGAGATTCGATCTTGGTAGGATAGCAGCTGCATCTTTCCCAGCTAGTATCTCGGTCGACCCAGTGAAATAGAGGACGTTGCCGCTGTCAAAATCGGGAACGACAAAACCAGCCAGCGGGGTGGTTTCTAGATTCCCCAGCGTTTGATAGAGTCTATTTCCCGAGTACTCAGGATAAACAAGAACAGCACCGCTAGCACCGTTGGATTCAACACGCATGAATCCTTGTGGACCCCCACGGGTGTTTGTATCCATGGTTGATGCTCCATGAGACGAAGACACAAAAATAGTATCCGCACGAGAGAGCAGCTCAACTGCAGCAGGACTCAATTGTGGCGAGTCGGAGATCAGCTTAGGATCAGACTGCGCAGGTACGATATGCTTCTTATTCATGTATTTAGGGCAGTTCCCTAGACTCTCTTCAATGTGGACAACCAACTGTCCCTCTCCTGCGTCTTCATCAGAAAGTGAGCCCGCCACCATCCTGCCATACAGCTTCACTCTCCGACGGTTCTCCAGGTCAACTGCCAGCCCCGAGACCATTTTTCCTGTGTATGCATCAGTTTGGTTATCGGTCAATAGCGCCTGCACAACGGGGTCGTATTTGCTGTCCACTTGTGTCCGAAGGTCGATTAGCGATTCAGCAACTGGCTTTGCAAAGCCCGCTGTGCCGCCCCATATCGTTGACCATGGCCGGCCTTGGGAATCCAATGTACCCAGGGCAAGCAGCGGGGATTGTTGAACAAATGATGCAGCTCTCGGGCTCAGGTACGGGGCAGTCGGATTATCGCCGTGAGGGACTCGAAGCCAGTGGTGTAATTTCTCCTCGCCCTCGTGCCAGGACACAGTGTTTGTTAGGAGTGAGGCCATCGAGGGAAAATGCAGATACTGAGAAGCTATGAGATCTCCCATGTTGAAAGAGAGTGTTGGTACCTGGGTAAGCGTGGGGATTATTATGATATCATGATTATTCATCTCATCATGTATAGATGCCCAGGGCTTGCAGATGACAGGGACCTATACGCCAATGTATACTAGAAGCTTCAACAGTCTTATATGACATGTCTCTATGGCTATTTAGGTTAAATGGATTCATTTTTTAATGAGATTGTTCTTCACATACAACAGTACGCAGAAATGGGGTGGGTGTGTTGAGTAGGTCTAAAGTACAGCATGATCCATAAATATATATAGCAATGTCAGTCACTCAAAGCTCCCAAAGTCTCCCAGATTTTCCGAATTATTAGACCTATCCTACTATTTCCCTCTTATTTATATAAATGTGCGTCATTTAATTCTCAACATATCAATTTGGGCCCTCCAAGAGCTTGTATAGTGACGAACCAATCAGAACTGCCGCGCCGCGTTATCGACTCTCTGCCTTCGGGGAACTTCTTTATAAAAACAACCTACACTTACACCCGCTCTGCATTTCCCTTTTACAGCTCAATCTTGTGCAACAAAAGCAAACAATTTCAGAGGTGTCACAGAATACACGGGCTTCCCCCGTCCAGATTCCTCCAAAAAAAAAACAGCTCCGAAAGCTTGCGAGTCCCCCATCCCCCACCATGTCGACCTACGAAAGTACGAATCCCCAGCACTCAAATAAATCAGAATCTCCCAAGCTAACATCACTCCAGTCGAACACAATACCACAGACCCCTCAACGGCCCCAAACGCCCGCCGCCGCCGCCCCGACCTCTCCACCTTCTTTTCAACCCTGTCCCAGATCACCCCAGCTCCCGACCACAGACCCCATGCAGTCCCCGTCCCAGGAGATGTGAGCGCAGCATTCTTCTCTCTCGCAGAGGCGCTGGATATGATGCGCCGTGAGGCCGACTCAGCGCCACAAGCCGACGCGCAGGAGGGCACCGATACCGGTCGCGACCTGCTGACCACGATGATCCAGTCGCTGCTCGCGCAGGCAGAGACACCTCCGCGGGAGGTGGAGGGTGTGAATGAGGAATTCTGCGATAGTAAGAAACACTCCCCTAGCTCTCGCCTTGTCCATCAACTTCCCCCGCAATCAGCGGGGTATTCCTTTGTCAATTACATAACTAACCACGTCTGGACTTCTCTAGTGCTCGAACGCGTCCCAAAAGCATCTCTAAAACCCTCTGATATGTGTCCTATCTGCAACAACCCATTCGTGGAAGACCCATACCCGCTCGTTGTCCAATTGCCCTGTCACCCGACACACCGCTTCGATTTGGAGTGTGTGCGGCCCTGGTTGCGGCTACGTGGGACGTGTCCGCTTGACCGTGTGGACTTTGCGAAGCAGCTGAGAGAAAAGGCGGAGGCGAAGAAGAAGCTTGTTGAGGAAGATGAGGAGGAGGAATGGGATGGCATGTATGGTTGAAGAGATTGAGAGACTATGCATATACGTGCATTTTAAACTGTCTATTGTGATGGAGATTAAATGGCAGTATCTCCTATCTTAGCATGAGTGAATGACTGTTGCATTTGCATCGATTGATCATGTACATTCTAATCAAATGAATATTGAGAGTAAGCTTCCTGGCCACCATACCTTGAGCTCGAATAAAGACATAAGCTATCAAACGGTTACTAATGTGAAAAGTCGCAGAGAAACATATAACGGAGGACATTAATGGTGTTTGCATGATATAGGCGTTTAAATCCAGAACTGCATTGGCATCTACATTTCGAGTCAAGATGCAGGCGTACCTCGATGATATCCACAAGACCTAAAGGTCGTTCCCTCGTTGGCTTTCACAGTTTAATTATCGTACCTGCTTCAAAGACCTTTGTTCTCTCTTGGATCTCAGTTTCATTCATGTCTTTGTCTATATCTTTGGTCGCCTTCTTAACAAAGGGCACACAATTTCATTGTGAAGCTATCTCTGTCGAGGATCTTGCCGCAGCTCACATATAAATATCAAGTCCCCAAGTCCTGCTTCATATATTTTCTCACTCCACATCACATCCTCTTCCCAAACTCTTCAACTCATACACTCTTTCTCTATACTTGAACCGAGTCACAGACCGTAACATCCCCGGGGTATCACACATCATTAGGGTATTTTCTTCTCTCATTTCCCCCCTGCGCGACTCTCTCTACTCGCTCACTCCCCAAATTACTAGGTATCTCCACGTTTATATGTATACCTCAACCCCTGTTCAGAAAACCAGATACTCACAAGTCCCACCCCATGCAACCACCACAATGTCTCTTCCGCCCTGGGAGACCTTCCTTCTCATTTTTATTTTTCTTGTACTGGGACTGACGATTATGATAATCATGATTCTTGTCAAGGAGTGGACCGAGTACCAAGCTATGCAGTTTTGGCCGAAACTGCGTAGTACTCGCACTCTCGATCTGGAGTCGGGCCTTTATTTGCTAAAGGACGTAAAGGAACTGACATGGCGCATTGAGCAGATGGAAACAGATATTGGTCGCGGGATCCAGCTTGCTGAATACCTCTCCGAATACCATGATGAACCCCCACTGCCTTGATCGCTTTATAAATGTCAGGATAACTACCTGCCGATAACAGACGCAAGACACAAAGACCGGATATCTGGATGCCTCCTATGCGTAGGGATAGCGCATGAGATTTCGGCCCGAGTGCGTCACCCCAGTTCTCTACCCCAGACTCCCATGTCTTTCGAGGCGGCTCACCTTGATAAACTGGAGTGGGTAGGGTCGTATAAGCCGGGCTAGCACGTCGATGCAGTACCGGTGGCTGATAACCTTTTGGTGAAGCCAAGTTTGAATGTGCCTATGGCGGATATGTTTATACCGATATCTGCCATAGGCACCGCTTTTATTTATCTTAGTTTTGGAGACGTCTATAAGACGCTTGCAAAGGTGCCGGAGAGAAGGATTGTAGGTGAATTTCGAGCAGTAACCAACTCAATATCTGTAGTCCTGGTAAGAAGGTCAGATAGAGACAGCTGCCGAGATAAACTACTAGACATTAATACAATAAGCGACTACCTTGCTGGTCGATGGTAGGCATAAGTTAGCTAACATTGAAATGTATATCACCTTAGTCGACTAATTTTCAATAACCTTGTAGACAGTAAGGTAACCTTCTCCCTGTAGACTCCAGCAGATCGAGGAGATCTGCAGGCAGAAAGATGGGATGTTCAGGCAACACATTTGTAGACCCACCTTCCTCTTTTGGAATCCATAGTTCTAAGACCATCCCCAGTATGCGTGCATAGATCAAAGATAGAAAAGAATTGTAATTTGAAAGTATCATTCGGAGAGCTTTCTACTCTATATGCAGTATTCCAGAATTTTCATCACACGTAAGGTCAATGTTTCATAAAATTTCCTCAGCCCGAGCCTTGGAACGGATGGCCAACTTGCCTGCCTGGTTGATCATCGCTTCGTAACCACTTCGCTCCAGCACGCCACCGTCATTGTTAACAACCTCACGAGCCTCGAGTTCCTCAACAAGACGCTGGTTCTCACGGTTACCCTCCAGCAAGAACTTAAGACACATCACAGCATGCTCCTTGATGTATGGGTTGTGGGCGTCAAAAGCGGTGCAGCAAAGAATTGCCTCGACACCGCCGTAGCGACGGATCTGCTCTTGGACATCGGGACACTTCCAGACAAGCGAGGAGAGCACAAGCACGACCAGCTTCTTGAGATTGCGCCATTCGAACTCGGAGGGATCCTCCGTGATTGGAGGGGACTCGGGTCGAGAGTCGACGCTGCCAGCACCGGTTTCGACAGGGTCTGGGTCGCTGGGATCGTAAGGACGTTCGACGGCAACGGGGGCAGGGGGACTGGCGCTGGAAGCATCATTTGCGGCGTCGGTTCGGGGAGGAGGGGGAGGGGGCACGGAGCCAAAGGACAATTGGCTCAGCTGGCCCTTGGGGATGCTTGCTTCCAACTCTTTGATCAACGTCACCAAGTCGTAGACAATCTCCCATTTAACCAGCAGGTTCTTCCAGTCGTTGTTTTCGGTCAACACAGCGAAGAACTCCAAGAACTGGTAGACACCTTCGTATACACGTTCCATGTCCCATAGATTGAGCGGGAAGTCCTCCGAAAGAGCCCGCTGGGCGCGGATCTGGCCTTGGAGGTAGATCAAAGCACAAGTCTCGGGGATGATGTTGCCACGGAAGATGGTGAAGATGTATCGGACAGTGAGAATATCAACTCTGTTGAGTGAGCTCGGGTTGCGGGGGATGTTGGGCTGAGCCGAGCCCGTCACCGAAGCAGGAGAGTACTTGGCTCGGAAGATGTGGGTGAGTATCTTGATCACAACAGCCTGTGCTGGAGAGATTATGTCCTTGGGCTGGCCGAAGTCCGAGTAGGCATGTGACATTAGACCGTTCTTAAGCACAGCCTCCATGATCTGGACCATCATCTTGAAGTAGAGCTCATCGTCGGGGAGATCCCATGCCGCAATGAAAATCAGTAGTTCACGCAGTAGGTTGCGTCCTGTCTCCTGCGTGAGCAGGATGTGACAGCGGAGCGCTTGCATGTTCCTGGATCCATTCCGTTCGCCACCCTTGAGGCCAAAGCTGTCCACAATACCGGCCTGAACAATCATAGGCAAAGCTTCAATTTCTGCGGGACCAAGGACCAGAGGGATATCTGTCAGAAGACCCCGCTGTTGATCACCAGGACGGCCACGGTATTCGTCGTCTTCCTCCTCTTCATCATCGGCTTCTCCATCGACGCCATCGTCATCCACATCATCCTCGCCATCTCCGTCCACGCTTCCGTCAGCCATGTGGTCCAGGCTATGCGAATCATCATCCCCCACCGTGTGTGCATCGCCATGGTCATAGTCGTGCTCTTCATCGCCATCGATATGTGACGGCTCCTGGAGCCGAGCCATGAGTTCGTCCTTGGCCTCTTGGAGGGTCTCGGCGGCAGATTGAGCTGACCGGGGCATACTAGTGTCTTCGTCTGTAACAGGTCCATCCACAGCGCCGAAATCGTTAATCTCTGGAAGGTCGGCCCAGCAAAGACGAGGGAAACCAGCCGTGAGACTGCGATCAATAGTCAGGATGGTCTTCTTCTTGGTGACTTCGTGTTCCTCTTCATCCTCGTCGTGGCTCCTGTGATCGTCATGCTCCTGATCTTCGTGGTCTTCAAGCTCATCGTGCTCTTCTTCGGGAAGCACAGCCGGGAGCTCACGAGCCCGGTCCTGAAGATCAGACCAACCGTCAACCTTGGCCCCAAGGATTGCAGTCAAAGCAGCCCTGATATCCTTGACCTGGTCTGGGTCTCTGCCCATTTCCTGGATAGCGCTGAGGTCTCGCCCCAAAATCCTCTCCATGTGATCCTTAATGTTGGCCAGAAGCAGCATGGCAGCCTCTTCCTTGATAGTTGCTGGCTCCCGCGGAAACTTGGCGATGGTCTCCAATAGCAAATCCTCCGCAGTTTGGTCGTACAGTGCGCGAATCGGGGGGTTGATAACGCGCTCTCCAACTTGCACAATGGGTGCCACTCCTTCTCGCGAGCTAGCATCGTCTAAAGGTTCCTTGGGCTTTATGATGTTCGTATCAGCAGTTGAATGGTAACCAAACAGATCTAACCAGAGCACCATCTTGCGATGCTCATTGTGCATAATAAAGTTATGAAGGTACTGGAGGCACGTAATCAGAAGCCGCTTGTAGAGGTTGACGACTTTCTGCCATCGCTCCTCGTTCCGCGCATTTTGCTCGCCATCGAAGCCTCGAGCGGTGACGCGAACACAGGTGTCGATGAGAGCTAGAATTCTTTGGTCAAATCCTGTTTCTGCCGCGAGGTTCTGTGCCTTCTTGGTTGTGGCGAGGAGGTTGCGGGCGATTGTACACAGATCATTCAGGCGCTCAATGTCTTTGACCAGCGAGAAATAATTGTATGCAATCAGATTGGCAGATGAGTGTTCGTAGCTTGCTGCGGGGCTTTTCCAAGCGAAAGATTGGGACTCGAGGACGGGGATGGCTTTGGTGAGGACGTTCGTGAGACCTTGCCAGATATCTGGTGACATGCCGAGATTGTGACTGAAGCGCACAACAGATTAGTATGCAAAGTATGCAAAAGGTCAATGATATGATTATCTTACCGAACATCACTCTCCTGGTGTGTCTTGTACAGGATCTGCTTCCCAGCGGCAAGCATATGCTCCAGGCGCTTGTCATCGATCATGCCCCGAACTTCGTAGTGGCTCAGGGTGCCTGCAAGGATTACCTTGAGCATAAGCTCCGCTGGCGTGCATAGTGGCTTTGGGTCTGCCATCTTGCAAAGAGAATCTCAACGCGTATTCCTTCAAACGGTAAACAGCGCGGGGAGATCACGGTGGGATGAGAGAATCAAAGATTCGGAGTGGAGAGACAAATTTTCCGCCCGCACTAATGTTATCGTTATCGCTCATTCGCCCATTCTGAGCTCTCCGCCTCGAGCAACATTTGGGTATACTATTCCAACAAGATCACTAGTTTCTTTACTGTTGAAGTTGTGGATCATAGAGTGCTTTTTTGTTTATTTATTTAATAGAATTGCAATCGTTGACTCTGGAATAATGTAAATTATTATATTAACCTCTAGATATGCTCTTACTATGGAACATTATTATTGGTGTAGATGAAAGCAATCAGGGCTATTTTCAGACAGATTGACCATATAGCAAATATCACCAGTTTGAGTGTTAAAAATTCGAAGGTATGTAATAGCCACCATTTTTCAGCAGATATTCTAGATATTCCTGAATCAAAATTCCATCAAGATAGAGGCTATATACAAAGAGCTTAAATACCGAATACCTCCTTAGATCGACGGACAGATAGTCCTACCACGTCCCGAAGATTATACCAAAAGCCCATATCGTAGATGTTGTCGACGTCTCTCATAGTGTGAAGTTGCTTCCATCGAGGGTCCGGGGGTACGTCTGATTCAGGGCGACGAGCAATGCAATTGGAATTGGAGGCCAATAAACATCCTTCAGTCGGAGGATTTTCATCAGTGATAAGGATTTGATCAGTATGCACAGGCCACAGTTCATCATATGGATCCATCGGAAGGGGGCTGCCAAAGATGAGGCTTCGTCTTGCCTTGAATACAAAGCCATCTTGCACATCATCTTTCCAATCAGACCACTTCGCGCTCTCATTGGTTGTCACCCCAGCCCAGATGAGATACATATGGTACGCCAAGAAAGATATTGCTAGCGGGGCAGTCATAAGCATCAGTAGAAATACTGCCCCAATCTTGGGATCAGAAGCGATCACAACGCTCCATGTGTTGATCCAGGCTGTCCAGCCTTGCATGGTCTCCTGTATCTCCGGAGGAACCACTTGCTTCAGCATCTCAGAGAGTAGGGAATGGCCAAGGTAGGAGCCGTAGATCAACATGACAGAAAGGGAGATTAAGAGAGAGATGAAGTAGACGCAGTTGTTGGCCCCGACGCAGTTCATCAGCCATACACAGTGATGGTCATGCCGAGAAACGCAGGCCTGGCAGAAGTTGCAATGCTTGCTGCGCGCTGGCTTGAGGAACTTGCAGGTGCTACACCGATGCCCCGGATGAAAAAGAACTCGGTCGTACGGATAGCGTCTCATCTCTTCCTCATGATTCTCTGCTGTGATAAATGACTTGGTCACAATACACTTGTAAAGCAGGAAATATGGCAAGGTGATAGCCACGATTACCCAAAGCCGATGAATGCTTGAAAGCCGAGGCCACGCGGCTGGGACAAAGACGCCTTCTCCAATGACCAGTAAGGAGGTAAAGAATATCTAGTGTGCATGGTTAGTATCTGGACAAGTAATAATAAGTTCCAAGACCTACTAGGACAAGCGGGTGGTTCTCCTTCAGTACATAGCTACCAGATCGATTCCAGCCTCGTACTACCCTCCCGCCGAACAAGCGATTATCGACAGCGGCAATTCCATTTGGAAAGTACACCCACAGTGCCCGATGCAGCCAAGCGACCGGAGTTTTACTTGAGCAGTTAGCGCAAAGCCTCAAAGGTTTGTAAATTGGCAACTTCCTTACCGGAAAGCTGGCAACCTGCCAAATAGCGCGATAAAGGTGAACCCCGAGATCGCCAGAATCACCAGACCAACGGTTCTGAGGGCCCCCATTCTGGAGCTTAAGTTCTCTCGAGAAGTTCAAAGGATAAAATGTTTGCTCTGCATCCTCTAGCGATATTCTTCACGACTCATACCTTCGTTGACTTGTGATCGGTCAACGCGTTCTCATCGCACGTCGTCGGTTTTGTGTATGCCACGTGACCACGTGTTCAGTCTCGGCGTGAACCAACCAATTCATCTGTGACCCTTGTCGATTGAGACTGCAGGAATATTATATGATCAGGCCCAAGAACTGACAGTCAAGCGAGCGAAACGACACCTATCTTGCACCATAGCTCGCTATTGAATGGGAAAAAGCCCCTTGCGACACGTCAACACGTGATACCGCGTCGCAGACAAAGCCGGCCTATCTTTGAGGGTGTGGAAGCTCGAAGGAAAGTTGTGAAGCTTTGTTTCTGAAAAGCTGAAATGGCGACTAACATAAATGACTCGTCTCGGGCTGAGACTACGACAACGAGTCTATTCAAAGGCGCACGATTCTGGCTATCTCGAACTGTTCCACAAAGGTCGAGATTTAAAGAATTAATCAAGGTATTTTGGGGAGCGCTTTATCTTGCTTGGAAGATACAGAAGTTAATGAATATCCAGCAATATGGTGGCACCGTTGTGCTGATGGAGAAGGATGCCGATGTCAAGCTGGTGGATCACACGAGGAAAGACCTGCCTGGTGACACGTACGGAACTCTTTGCTGGCTCAAAAGCAGTGTACTAATTTAGAACTAGCTTCTCCTATCAATATGTAGAGCGTTCTATCAACAAGGGACGACTCGAAGATCTAGAAGCCCACCGGGTTGGGCCATCTGCACCTCGTCCAATGGGTGCATTCAACATCCCCACGAAAAGCACAAGATCATTCTTTACCCTGAAAGAGGATCAGATTGTGTTTGACTGGGTTGCACACTTTGAGCAAGAGCCAGGGGCACCTGTCCAAGGCAATAGAATTTACCAGGATTTGAGTGAACTGGTATGATGCCCTCTTGTTTCTGTGAACACTACAGGACACACATAAATATGTGATACTAACTGGTAGCACACAGTTCCCCGCTCATCCATGGCAGTCCTGGCGTAGCAGATACATGAAGCACCTGCGTGGCAAGGGCCGTCCAGGGGGCGGCAGCCCAGTACCATATTCGGAGCTTGTACAGTCTGCACAACCCCAAGGAGAACGCCCAAAGACCTTGCCTGCCCGATCATCTCCAAAAGGTTCCACAGAAAAACCATCCACAGCAAAACCTAGTTCAAGGGTCCCTCAGTTGCCACCACCTGCTCGGGTACAAGCAAGTACAGCAAACAGCCCAAAACGAAAACGAGATCCGGTCCCTGAGCCGCCAAATCAACGGCGGAGGGACGTTTCACCTATGAAAAGAAGAGCAATTGAATCGTCTACAATTGCAGGCCCTTCCTCACGCCGTCCCCGTTCTGGTAGCCGGGGACCCCAAATAGAGTCATCAAACATGGCAGCCACACCACCTTTTACTGCTCGCCCAGAAAGACGCTCTCCCGGTGTCTCATCGTCAGAGACAGGACCGCTTCAAGGCCTTGGCATTCCAGGTCTCTTCCCAGTCACTAACCCTTCCACACAAACCTCTCGTCGCGTCACTCGGGAGACTCCACAACGACCACCAAATGCAGCAGAATCACCAGCGCCGCCAGCTCCACCGCGACCATTGGGGGACAATGCCTTCGCACAGTCCAACCGATTCAAGAAACAAGCACCGAACGCCAGACCACCAGTCAAAAATATCTTCGAAGACCCAGTGGACCCAATTTTCCTAGAACTCCCATTCTTACCATCAAGCCCACCATCTGAGGTGGTTGACGATGACGATGACACCTCCGATGCGCCCGACGTCGATACTTGGATTGATCAACGCCTGGCTCGAGGCGCTAAAGAATCGCACGTGTTCGAAGCTCTGCGATGCACAAGCATGGTCCCAGAGATGGCAGATAAGGTTCTCAAATATCTCACCGCTGGGAAGGTAATCCCCGATGATATGCCCGGGGTCTGGACAGCCGAGGATGATGACTGTTTACAGGCAGCGGAGCATTCGCGTGTACAGCGAGCGTTGACGAAGCACGGCGCAGAAGCGTACAAGGATAGGTGGGAGTATTTCAGCATGGCCCGACAGACAGGGCTCATTGAATGATACCCGTGGGACGTGGAATTTGAGAGACAGCTACAATGGATGAGTTGCAATTGTGAAGTAGATGAACATTAGCGTGTAGCTAGAAACGAAATACTCTCCGAAGACACCGGTATTGACCTGCCCAGAACGCAAAGGGGAAATTGGAACTCAGAACTAAACATCAATAGAAGGGCAGCAGTGCCGTATTCAGAAAGCGTTGATTGCAGTAGTCAAGGGCATTGTAGCGATGGCCACTCGCTATTAAAATTCCGAGGCTGAGGAAATGGCCTAGAAACATCACATCTATGGACCATTTTCGAGTTGGTGATATATTAGCTTGTTGGTGAACGGATGGGTTTAATTATCTTTGAAGACGCTATGAGAGATGTTAGAAATGCATTTCAAGCCTTCATTAGGAGGAGGCTTGACTCACAGGTGCGATTCGTAAAACTTGAGCATCTAGTTTGGGAGTTAGTATATTTGTCGTTGTTTCTAGCACGGTGGAGGACATACTCTCAGGGGGCACTTTTCATAGCAGACCTGGATAGACAGTTTCGCCTTATGTCCGTTGTTGAACTCGATCCAGGCCATGAGACCTGCGTCACCCTCCCGGACAATCGTGTCCACAGCTTTCACATCCTTATCCCAGTTCTTCCCCTTTGGAAGCCATTGAATGCCATTTTCTTCGGACTCAGGGCAAGCTTGCTTAGTCGTCTCTTTGGGCGCTGACTTTCGGCGCTGTCTCTTGGCTTCGCTCCCTGAGGGGGCCGGTGCGGGCGTGGGAAGCTTCGAACCACCCATAGATTTGCGCTTGCGACCTGGTTTTGCTGCTGCGGCCTTACTTTCAGGCTTCTTCGGGCGACCACCGACCTTCTTGTAATATGCTGTAACAATGTCGCGGGCTCCGTCCCTATGGTCTTTGTCAATAAATGGGTGTAGCATGTGTCGAAACTCAACGAGTGCGTAGACGTACATGAGACCATCCTCGTCTTCCCATGTATGGTCCTCAATTTTGTCATAACCCTTCCATTTCACGAAGAGCTTAAGGGTTCCCTGTAGTTGATTAGCACTCGGCACAATGAGGCTGAGCTTTGTGAACATACATCATCAAGCCAGTCGTGCTGAAGAATATCCTCAACGACGTAGCTGCCTTCAATTAGAAACCTGTATCCATCAAGTCGGGAATGCGCAACTCACAGTCCCTCTTCCTCCTCTTCCTCCTCCTCTTCCTCCTCCTCTTCGTCTCCTTCATCTTCCGGGGAGTCTTGGGCATCTTTGTCATTTGTCTCTGGCGCATTTCTGAAAGGAATATCGCCGGATTCCTCGTCGGACATATCTTCAACGGGAGCTAGGAAACGAACGGGTTAACCGAGATGCTCATCATTGCGCGCGCGACAAATCAACATTGAGGGGAAAACACTCACGAGGCATGTTTCGTTTGAAGGGTGAGATGAACTTGGAGAGTTTAGAAAACAGATTGGCGACTAGAGGAGAACCTCAATTGCAATAGTAAAGTCGGACAAAAGACTGTCGCATCCAGAGCAATTGGAGTCTACAAGCAGAAACGCGTTGAAGGCGGACAAGATACGCTATACCGCTTTGGGCAGTCAGAATTTCATTTGTCAAAAGTGCATTTCGGGAAGCTCCCCCTCAAGGCTCAACTTGCAAGTTCACTGCTTTGTCTTGTCACTTACTCTTGATTTTCTATTGGTTTTCTTGTGCCCTCTTTTTAACAATCTTTATATTTTGCCAGGTGGCAGCCCACCGTCAACATGGCAATGCGTAAGGCCGCACCCCCATACCCCTCATTCTTGAAATGTGCTGTCGCTAACTATGTGGATTTTGATCTTCAACAGAGCTTGATATGTCTAATGGTGATTACTTCTCGAATAACTTAGTACAACCCGGATCCGGTCGCTGACATTAAGGGATAGCTCAGGTCTTGAAGGACGAGCAGGGACGGCCGTTTATTGTCGTTCGGGAGTACGTTCACCGCTACGCCTTATCCTCCGTTTTAAAATACCATTGAGAGTTGGAGGATTGAAATATGGGGCTGACGAAGATTCTTCATAAAACAGTCAGGGAAAGAAGAAGAGACAGCATGGCACTGAGGCCGTTAAGTCACACATTGTTGCTGCCAAGACGGTGGCCAGCATTGTGAAGTCTTCTCTGGTATGGCACTCGGCAAGCGATGAATGAGAACACATCTAACTCTCGTTTCAAGGGACCCCGTGGTCTTGATAAGATTCTGATCTCCGCCGACGGCGATATCACCGTCACCAATGATGGCGCAACTATTCTCGGACAGGTTCGATCCCGAAGTCCTTTCCCCCCGGAGAGATCCAATTCTGGCTCGAGAGACTGATACGATGGTTATGGTTAGATGGAGATCACAAACAACGTCGCAAAGCTGCTGGTCGAACTTTCGCAGTCCCAGGACGAGGAGATTGGTGATGGCACAACCGGTGTCGTGGTGCTGGCAGCGGCCATGCTTGAACAAGCCTCGGACCTCATCGACAAAGGCATCCACCCCATTCGGATAGCTGACGGATACGACCAGGCCTGCGAAATTGCCGTTGCCGAGCTCGACAGGATCAGTGACGAAATTACGTTTAGCAGCGATGATATCACCAACCTTCTCAAAGTGGCCAAGACCAGTCTGGGCAGCAAGATGTACGGATTTCTGGCTGTATATTAGTTCTGGTTGATGCTGACAGTTTGCATAGTGTCTCCAAGTCCCACGACCAATTCGCCAAGATCGCTGTTGATGCCGTGCTCTCGGTTGCCGACTTTGAGCGCAAGGATGTCGACTTCGAGTTGATCAAGGTTGACGGCAAGGTCGGTGGATCCCTCGAGGACTCCCTGCTTGTCCACGGTGTTATTGTGGACAAGGACTTCTCTCACCCCCAGATGCCCGACGAAGTTCGGGATGCCAAATTGGCTATCTTGACCTGTCCCTTTGAGCCTCCCAAGCCCAAGACCAAGCACAAGCTCGATATCACATCTGTTGAGGAATTCAAGAAGCTGCAGGACTACGAGAAGGAGAAGTTCACAGAGATGATCCAGCAGCTGAAGGATTCGGGTGCCAACCTGGTCATCTGCCAGTGGGGTTTCGATGATGAGGCCAACCACCTTTTGCTCCAGAATAACTTGCCTGCCGTTCGTTGGGTTGGCGGTCCCGAGATTGAGTTGATCGCCATTGCTACAAACGGCCGTATTGTGCCCCGCTTCGAGGATCTCACCCCTGACAAGCTCGGCTCAGCTGGTGTTGTCCGCGAGATGAGCTTCGGAACTACGAGAGAGAAGATGCTGGTGATTGAGGAGTGTGCCAACACCCGGGCAGTGACGATTTTCGTTCGTGGAAGTAACAAAATGGTGAGTCAACCCCTGCACCATATTTACGAAGATGTGCCGGCAGCTAACTTCAGCTACAGATCATTGATGAGGCCAAGCGGTCACTACATGATGCTCTGTGTGTCGTCCGCAATTTGGTGCGTGACAACCGTGTTGTCTACGGAGGTGGTGCTGCTGAGATTGCTTGCTCCATCGCCGTTGAGGACGCCGCTGTCAAGAGCCCCGGCATTGAGCAATATGCCATGCGCGCCTTCGCTGATGCGCTGGATGCCGTGCCCTTGGCTCTTTCCGAGAACTCTGGCTTGAGCCCCATTGAGACCCTTGCCTCGATCAAGTCTCGCCAGGTCAAGGAGAAGAACACCCGTCTCGGTGTTGACTGCATGATGACTGGTACCAACGGTACGCCCCTAGAAAACCATTCCATACTCAGTTCTGTTCATCTACTAACTTGGGCTCTGTAGATATGCGTGAGCACTTCGCTATTGACCCCCTTATTGGCAAGCGCCAGCAACTTCTGCTTGCTACCCAGTTGTGCCGTATGGTTCTTAAGGTACTGCTCTCATTCACTATTTCTATCCCGCTCGATGCTAATCTCAATCAGATCAACAACGTCATTATCTCCGGTGATGATCAGTCCGAGTTCTAGATCACCCCATTCTAGTCCTATTCCACGACGGTAAAAGAAAAAAAACTGATGATTCTGGTTTGCTTGCTATGTAAAAACATGGTCAATTACATAGAACCCTTTTAGTTTCAATAAAAACGAAAGGATTGATAATGTCTCTATCTGGGCACTTCTTCTGGCCTCGCTCTCGTCGTGAGTCTTTGGATCTACAACTATGTAGCATCTATAGATGGAGATAGACATACGATAGCCCAGAACGGCATATGATTCCCAACAGCCATATGAGGGCCATGCAGATACAGGTGAACCAGCTAGACACCTATTGGTACGACATACTCGTCTTACCCATAACTCCCAAACACCCATAGTTCCCAATTCTGTCTCATCCCTGCTGCCTCGGAACCAGATGATATCAACCGGAAGTCCTTGCCGAAAGCAAGCGCGAAATACGTACCAGTACATGTAAAAATAATCTAAACCAACCCAACATCACCACCAGACTGGTTCATTTTCGTGGGAGATCCGTGCCTCCATTCGGGATTGTGTGGGATTGTCTGTGTTCACGAGGGTCACCCGATATGCCGAGGAACAACAACGCACCCAAAAGACTCCCACCGCAACATCAACTGACAAATTTGGCTTTTTCGGAGTCTGGCTTCCGTTTACCTCGGGGCGCATTTGTGGGGGCAGTTTTTCTGTCATATTTCCTTCCAAATAAGGTCTTCTAAACTACCGAATACCAATGGACGAACGGACCCAGGTTGCTGGTGACATGCCCCATCATGGGGAACTACACTGCCTTGTTACCCGGATACGAGTGTGGAATCTCGGTTCGTGAAATCGGCATTAGGCGATCGATATATACTTTCTTTTTTAATAGCACCTGAAGCCTTGCATGCGAGTTTAGGTCATGATGTTCTATCAAATGGACGATGCGTTGGCTTCTTCATTCTTGTCATTTTGTATTTCCGTCCTCCCTAATGACATATTTCGGGATAATACTCCGTTTTGTTTTCTTTCCTCCCGAAGAAATCGTCGCAGGGCGAAGATCAGATCGTCTCTGCATGCACTATAGAGAACCCCCACTCTACGAGGTAATCTGTACGACGAGCAGATGCCGACATTAACAGAAAATAGTAACGATCTACGTTATTCATACCCGCAGTGACGTTTTAGTACATTGCAGGTTATACATGGAAAAGTTGTTGTCGCAAATTAAGCCTCGGGGAATATCTTAAAAAAGCCATCTAAACAAAATATCTGAGAAGACCACCAAAGAGAAACCACAAGGCCGCATAAGCGACCAACTATTCTTGTGTCATGCAAATTCAGAACAAGCTCATTATCCCAAATGTGTTGGGTTCTGCTGTATCGATCGTCATGACCCCGGGGAACTCCCTCGAGCAACAAAGTGCCGGCCTATGGGACGAACGGGAATTGTGAAATGAACATAAACTCGATAATGACCATAGCTTAGACAATATCAGAGCATTCTCCTCCGGGACGCCCGAATCGAAATTTCACGGTGAAGGCCGTGTATTAAGTCTCAGTCTCCGTGAGATATATTCCTAGCTCAAAGACAGGCCTAGGCTAGTTCTATTTTCTCTCTTTATTTTCACGTGTAAATTGTTGATGTTGGAGTGTTGGGATATTGGAAGCTGGCTACCTTAAGCTGAAGTGTTGACGATGTTTCCACTTGTATGTGCGAGTTTCTATTGCTGGGCAGTCCAAATGGCCGGTCACTTTGCGAAAGCCTAGACGAGAAAAGAGTCAACCAGTCATTGAAATATCGTTAGCCAGATCGCAACTGTATACCCAGACACAATAAAGGCAACAGCCACCCGTCGTATTTTGAAACAACAACTACGCCAGAAAGCCATTGAACTTGGAATACTGCATTGTAGTACAGTTCCAAAGCAAACGAGGCAATAGTAAGTGCCGTACCAGGATAAAGACTTTATAATGCGGGCATACTAACCCAGCTGTATCGAGCATACCTATACATAGCACACACGATTTCGATGCATTGCATCCCGCAGCAGATCAATTTAAAGCCCCCCATGACCTGCAGCGGGTCGCGTTACAAAGCGTCTTCATTGGAATATTAGAGAACGGGCGGCAGCCGCCACCACAGGAGACGGATGTCAGCTCCAGCATAACCGTAGATGAGTACGCCGGGGCACAGCGTACCCTGCCTAGGCAGAGTAGGTACTTGTGTACATGGATTGGTTCGAGCTTCCGCGTCGGCCCGAATGCAAATTCATCGCTGTGGTGTGACACCGCTGACAGGTACGAGAGCAAGCCCCGATCTGGCGCCCATTTTCGTGGCCGGGGCGAGACTAAATCTGTGGGACACGCGGGCTTGGATTGGTTGTGCTGGCTTTTCTTCTTTTGCTTTTCGTCATTTGGTAGATTGTGGGTGGGGAGGGCTGGATCAAGGGTATGCTGCTGGTCGGCGTGGGTTTCTCTCTATGTTCTGTGCCCTGCGTTCTCAATAGGACCGGGCTACGTTGCATGGTCCTGTAGGAGAGCAGGCGATGGCTTGTGTTTTTTTTTCGGCGGTAGTCGACATAGCCGCGCTATGCTTGGAGAAAACTTCTACTGGAGGTATTATTTTCGCTGTTCAGATGACCTGGTACTGGCAGACCCGGCTCCATGTGGAACAGGATGCGAGAAGGAGCATAGTCCGGTCAGAATCGATATGTTGGTAAATCTGGGTGTCGGCTGTTGAATCTAAGGGACCTCGGACCATGACTTACCGTCACGTCAGCCTCATCGGTACTAGGATCTGAATCACCTAGCTTGCTCACATGGGCATGGATTGACGTGGCTTCGTTTCGTTCGTAGTAGACTATATTAAGATCTCAGAAGTTTTCCCCCTTCTCGTGACAGTCGTTTTATGTTGGGCATCTTCCTCGGCTTCTGGACAGCAACAGCCACTTCCGATATGTCATTTAGTTGTTCTACCGCTTCTTCGGGGAATCGTTGGCCTTGTCACACGACGCACCTATTTACCAGCGACACATCACAAACCTACTGATCGCTATATTTGAGGTTTATGACAACTCGACTTGGACATTGGTCTCACCTATCTGTAGATGTTTCCGGCCTACTGAAGTATGAAAATTGGTATAGTGCACGTATTATTCCCGAACAATTTCATAACTGTATTCTGCATGTGTTTCATGTTCCTTTGTAATCTATTTGCGTAAGATCGAAAATAGTAAATGGTTTGCCAGGCCGTTTTCGGCCTTTCAGGGTCCGGGGTGTCCCCTCAATGTTGCTTCCCCGGATTTTGATCCCCGCCAAAGTTGGGAGCTATTTTCGCATTTAAAAGTTTGTGGTATTACGGGAGTCTGCATTATTACTCTATAGAAATATGAAAGAAATAAGAAGCAAGAAGCAAGAACAAAAGAAAAGTTAGAATGGATACCTAGTTGTATACTCCGTACTTGCAAAGATATATCGCGACATCTAGAGTCGGCCATCAAGCCCCAAGAAAACATGTTTGATTTTATATACGTAACAGGCTTTGTTTTCAGTCGACTTTTAAATATTATGCGACCAACAGCAGCCACGGCTGACGGGGAAGCAGGTGACAAACCCGAATAAATTAGCCTGATTACAGGAGGCTCCATATCCAGAGCCTGACGGGTGATCGTGCATGGAACAAACGAAACATCAAAAATGAAACCCAAGGCTTTGAAGTCTATATTCGGTCAGCGTCCACAATCGGAAGTGATAGAGTGCCAGCACAAACAATCAAAGAGATGAATCATAAAACTGTCGCGTGGCGTGCTGTCAAAGAAGCCACAGTGACGACTGTACAGAAGAGGTTTCGTTATCAATCAGGGATTTGACTCCTAATGGTGTTGATGAAACCTTCCATTTCGACAAAAACAAGCAATCAAAGACAGCCATCTCAGCCCATCGTCCGCCACAATCACACACCGAGAGACACCAAACCGGCGGTGATAAGAAAAGTCTTTGTATACAGCCGCTACAGCCGTTCTGGGCAAGGAAGAAAAGTAAAGAGAGCTGTCAGGAGATAGCCGCCGTAAATGGCCACCGGATGTCTATGGCCCGATGCAGTCAGCTTGCATTGCGGGGCATCATTGGTTAGGCAGCCTAGGATCAGCACGTATATTTTCCAGTTGTTTGTGCAATGACAGAGAACCAAAGGAATATAGGGTGTCTAGTTCTTCCATAGATAGATGAGTCTAGGCTTTTAGTCAGATGGTTTTGTAAAATGAACTATTTCTGGAGACTCTTGTCTTTGATTACTTCGTATCTCCGACCATCGCAACAAGCAAAACGCAACTAGGATCTCTTTGGGAAAATGAATGACTTGGGCTTCGTACTTGCAATTGAATTCTTAACAAGCATACTCCGGACAAAAGGAATCAATCGAAGATCTCGAATCAGGGGTCTGGAAGTCCACAATTTGAAAATAACCATGACCATGACAGGGGCTGTATCTCACCAACTCAAATACCAGACAGCCAGAACGAGCAAAGAAAGCGTATGAGACCTTTTACCAATATGAATTTCCTTATGGAATTTCCTCGCAGAATGCTTTCCCAGAAACAATATGTAATGACGAGGTGGCGGATGAAGCATAATACCCAAGTACTTGCTTTGCTGTATGAAGCAGAGTATAGAACCCTCCACAAGGTTCAACATCAAGGGAAGTGGGTCCATAACGTTGAAAAAATGAGAGGAGATATGCCAGGGCTACCAAATAGCTGGGAATATGATCTGCAGATAGTACAGGGTGGATATATATTATTGGGCCACAACTCCAATCAAGGGAGCTATCGACGATCCGGGCCCAAGGGCCGCACAGTAGAGATGATGGGCTAGACCTTTCAATGGTATGCACAGATGTCCTTTTTTTTGTTTTCGCTACTTTGTGATGGTTGAACGAGCAACAGGAATTACACACATGACCACCTGAACCGATATATTGTAATGGGTTTTGGATGAGACCGCGATATTGAAGGGCGAGGGTTATAAACAGACACAACACCCAAGTCCAGAACGATCTTCGCCTAGGATAGGGATAAATTGGGTGTCACCTGTTCCAGTAGAACATGATGTTTAGAAGTCGACTGTCTGCACAGAGCGAAATGTATGAAAGAAGCTAAAGACATTCGGAAGAAAATGATCGTCGCGGGTATGCGAGTCCTGCTTCCGGCTGGATCGCAGGATCCAGGAACCCACATCCCATCCTCGTCTCAGCTAGTTTCACGGGGCCTACCAGCCTCGCGGATACAGTACGGAGTAAGCTTTGTTTCGATCTGGAAGATTCCCCGGATATCCCTTGTTGAAGGTCACATGCATTATCCAATAAGTCGATCTTTGCAGAGTAGGGAACGGGACAAAAGGACACGAACACATCATTACGTACTTGAGGTGCTCCCGTACCTGGTAGAAGGATATATCGACCGCATGTTGATCCGCCTCATTTGGTATGAATGCTTCTAGATTGAGTTCATCGAATCAATTGCCCACCTGACTCTATGAATATAGAAAACTATGCCCGGGTTCGATTCCCGTAGCCCGCGAGTATCCCTTGCTCGTACCAGTCAACTCTTAGACCTCAAAACCGATAGACTTCTTGGATACCACGTCTCAAACAATCCCTGATACCTGATCGGTCCCCCTTTTTAAATCAATTAATTATGGACTAGCCCATATCAGACACTAACGTTTGATCTGAGCACAGACATTCATGCCGGGGAAGCGGGCTAGAAACAAAGTGGGAAAATAGAGGAATGTGATTCGCTGCCTGGTTGTTGTGATACAAAGAGAACTGGGGACGCCTGGAGGTCGCTATCCTATCTGTATCATCGCTCAATTTTGGATCTATATCAACATCCAAAACAAAGAGTCACAAGGTCGACACGGCGGTAAAAATTGGTAATCCCCCTGAGCTGAGCTCAGACCGTGGAGATGAACCGGAGTACGGAGTAAATTATTGAAGATACTCGTCACCCTCGTACACCGTTATATGTCACATGTTTGGCCGTCCAAGGTAGTGCCAGTCACCGGCGACGCGCCCCGTCACATTAAAAGAGTGACAGCTCTGGCCGTTGGTTTGTTGACGCGAAGCGCGTTGATCCAGGCACGGTGACAAATTTAAGCTTCGTCTGTCGATTCCAAATTACAGAATTTCTAGGTTCTTTTGTTGATTATTAGCTGTCTAATCCGTAATCCCTGAGCTCTTTGTTACATCCAGCCACATTACATATGTGCACCTTAAATAGATAGTTAGAAGCGTTCGTCATCTCATCGATCGACCCGGCGCATGGTGTTGCATCCAATGCATGACTCGCAAAATATTGCATGGGGTATATGATACGATGGGAGACGAACGAATATGCTGTATGACAGTAGTACTCGCCTGAAAGGGGATCTGGATACCCCTGAGGTTTAGAGATCCGTGTGTGAATTGGATTCAAAAAGCTGGTATCTGCTTTTGTGTTACTAGCTCACATCATTGGGTCGGACAGGTAGCTGTCATCTCAAGCCGTTATGCATATCAATAAGCTAAGGCAACTGAGCAGTTATTGACGGTTCAATCAGCAAGCAGAAGCGATATTGACCCAAACGAGATCAGAGAATGGGGTTGAGCCGATCCATTTCCGTGTCACATGGACTCAGGTGATTGGCAAGGAACCAAATAGCCCAAATCCCATCCAGTGGGAGATTTCATAGAATCAAATGGTAAGAGGCGTCAAATTGGAAAAGTCACCTGGGCACAAGCCCCTGAGGTGGCCCACTGTTGGAACCCCACATCATGTGACATGACTTGCGCGTGACCTTGCCACTTTATGAGCTCGGCTTATTGCTCACATTAGACAAAATGGAGTCGTTATACCTGGGATACGCCAGTTGTACTGCATAACACTGTGGGTACCAATACCCCAGTTAATTTGCCCTATCGGCACTACGGAGAGCTATTGCGATCCGAAGCGCGCTCTCATCATGACCTGCGCCTACATCAGCTGTCATCTGCCACAGCCCTAGGCTCGGTCAAATTCCTCTTTGGCGGCTCGGTCTGCCCGTGATCATTCTCGTGGCAATGTCATTGTACAACGCATAGCATAATAATGACCCACCCAACTTTGGGTCTTGCTTCGCCTAGTGGGAATCCTTTCTACCGCCTGGTTAGGACCTCGGCCCGGCATCATGGGATTTTGTCTCCCATGCCTTGGTCGAGGGGGCGTGACTTTCCATTTCCCCAGGCCCGAGCTATTGCCAGCCGCAGCCTTAACTCCATCGTTATGCAGGATGCCTGATTTAATGAGGTATCTTATGTGCAGTTTCATATTGCCACCTGGTACAACCCGAATACATAGGTAGTGATACAGGAACTGGATGTGTAGATGAGTAGATGAGTCAAGAGATATGAGTTTTTCTGTTGCGCTGTCATTCTTGCTCTCGTCAGATTGCTCATCGAGAAGACTTCCATATGTCATTGATATTGTTGCGCAAGCTTTGCAGACAGGGGGTCAGCAGCTATGAAAAACTCAGGCTGCACAAGCGGCCAGACAATGCTTTGCATCCTGTAGATGATTATGTAGTGTCATACATCCGCAGGGATACGTCTGTTACCAACGAACTGTTTTGAACGAATCAGACGACTTCGGTATATTTTTTTGCGGTCAATGAAGATACATAGTAGTTGATTGGTTGATACCTGTTTAACTGAGACCGTCTACGAGGGAAATGAGATATCAAACAACCTTCATACACCAGATTTTCCGATTGATTTGTAGCATCCGGATCCCCGCAAATCCACTGGTGGCCTCTGGTTACACTTTTGGAGTTTCAGATGGTCATCATGACAGCTTGCAAACATCTACACCATATACTGACAGGGAATAACAGACTTGGATATGTGTCGGTCAGATCCAACTTACCTAGGTAGGTAGTAGCTGTTTTCTATAGCCAGGGATCTCATGGTGCAATATCACATGATAGATGAAACGTGCGCCTGGCGTGACTTTGCCCTGGCAGGGGTCGTGTCCTGGAGGATCGGCCTCCCAGGCGCCCGGTTAGAGGTTTGGAATGATCGGGTAGGGAAAGACACAGTTCCTTTCCGCCAGTCCGAGCCTGAGGGCAAGGGTTGCTGTAAGCGTTCAAACCCCCGTGACGAAAAAAAAAAGCCATCTCTAAATCGGCCTCTTACGTATTGACGCCTTCCTGATGTCGACCGTCATCTGTCAATCCCATCTCTCTTTAGGAAAAGCAAGGAAAACCGAGCACTATGACAACTGGCAGACTCGTGACTATGTAGCCTGGGTTTGTGACACTCTCGACTGTCGTGTTCTCTTTGAATCAAAGATAGAAAATCTGGCCAGGATGTGTCGGTTTGGAAGATAAGAAAAGAGAAAGAGAAAGGGCGGTAAGGCTGCCTTGCTGCTTGGAAGTGGCTTACTATTTTATTTTTTTCATTCACATGATTGAGGCCTGAAGTGATTTACCAGAATATCCCTCAGAATTCTCACCGATGAGAGTGTGTGTGGGATTTACCTGTTTTTTAAAACAAAGCAATGCATCTAAAAGAGAAGACGATCTACTATGGAAGAGGTACATTTGTTCCCCGGCATGCAGCCTTGGAACCATCCCTTTCTCCCGGCTAATAGCTGCTTGCGGGGGGAAGAGCTGGGGAAAACTACATTCAGCCGGGACAAAAGAATCCAAAGGAGGCGCTTGCTTAGAGGGATGTAATCTTGGATTTGTGTTTCGACTTCTATATGTTGTAATGAACTCATAATTAAGTATGAGAATAAACGAGCCCCAAGTTCTATATCTATGATCACAACGTGGCTTAAGATCTTAGACCGATTCCTAGCCCTTTAGACGCGGTGTACCCCATAGTCCGAGTATAGAGCGTCCGTGACGAAAATAGCTGAAAAGAGCTTAAATGCGACCTTACTTTTGCTAGTTAGTCATCCGCACCTTCAGCTGTCAGAACCAATAGCTAGCAGTTGACAGTTCATCAGTCAGTAGGCCTTTCTTACACAGTAAGGTAAATTGCCAGTGGCAAGAGAGGTAGTGCCTAAATGTCAAATGTCCAAACGACCATCGAGATACATTAAGTGGCGTAGAGAGAGCCCTGGTCTGGACTTCCGGCAAGTCACTGCAACTACCGCTTTAGAGGTTATCTTTCGATCACACTTTTAGCATTTCTTTTTCTTCTTTCTTTTTTCTTTTTCTGCCCAGGTCACAGGTGAATATTTCTCATTCTTTATAAATGTCTAAGCTCTTTGAAATGTAAGAAACTGTTTATATCAAGAGAAGAGCTTCAAGATGATATTTTAGGTAATCAGTAAATCAAAACGGAAAGTAACATTACCGTAGTATTTTGGTATTTTAGGGGGGAACTCCCGTCGGAAAGGGAAAGAAATGTCAAAAGTACTAGGGGAATACTGTGGGAACCATGGGTAGGGAGGGTTTGAATACATGGACATGGTATTGATGTAATTAAGGGCCCCGTGATGCGATTGAATTTTCCCCCTTCACCGACCCTTATCCTCGGTCTGGAGTTATTTCGGAATTTTTTTCTTTTTTAATTTTTCAATTTCCCCTTGTATCGTTATGTTTTTACCAATAATTCCCTAAAATTCTTATTTTCTTTTTAAAAAAAAAGAATTCAATTTTCATTTTCATTTTTCATTTTTCAATTTTTAATAATTTATTACCGTCCCCCTCTCCTTCCACTCCACTCCACCAAGTGCCGCCCCCCGTCATTCTTATTATCGTTCCGACTCCCTTTCTCTTTTCTTTCTCCAGATTTTTCTATTCACCTTACTCTCAACCTACCAACCTTCTTCCCTCTCCAATCTCGAAGGATCACCTCAATCCGCTCTTTCAGTACCCCGTTCCGTTCCTCCGACTCTTCGCCCCGGAATCTCCGCACTGTGGCGCTCTGACGGAAAATTGACGGACATCCGAGACCCGATTCTTCACCTGAAATCTTTACGGAACACGCATCTTTCGCTTGAGCATTCGATTGCATCTTTGACCCCCAAACCGATTGACCAACTCTTTGCATAACTGCAAGGCCCAGACTCAAATTCCAAGGCCCATTCCAGAAACCCGGTTGATTCTTACGAACATTCACCACCGCATCTCAAGCGCCGTACGACCACTATCGGGGGAGACGGCGACCCCGGAACA
This sequence comes from Penicillium concentricum, assembly GCF_028827145.1. Classification (NCBI taxonomy): domain Eukaryota; kingdom Fungi; phylum Ascomycota; class Eurotiomycetes; order Eurotiales; family Aspergillaceae; genus Penicillium; species Penicillium concentricum. The sequence goes on along the minus strand of NW_026622754.1, from coordinate 4,263,417 downwards.
TCAATCAACGATATTTAATAACTACAATTGCTTCACTCCTAGTTGTGGCGTCGCAAAAATGCCTTTAACGACACCGGTTCTCACGGTGGACGCGGACAATATTCACAAGGTGGATACCGCCAACGCTCAAAGTCTTCATGGAATGTGGATGGGTAAGTAACAATTCTGCTGGAGGATTAAATCTCGTTTTGCTGACTTTCTGCGCAGTCTTTTCAAAATGTGCCGACTACATGGACCAGGGCCGTCGACTTGAAAACCTCAGTTGGCGGTTGTGGACTCGCGAAACCTTCTGTGTCGAACCTGAAAATTCTAACCGCACATCTGCCCTCCCATTGCTGCGATCCGAAGCTGGGGATTTGCCCGAACTCTCCGCTAGTGTCGAGTCGGCCGCGTCTGACCAAGCCGAGCGGATCGAAGCTCATATTAAGCGTCCCAAGTTTTCCGACTACCGACCAGCTGTCGTTCGTGAAGACTCACTAGCCAGCCTCGGCCGTGGCAAGGAGAAGCACATCACCTCGTTGGATTTGGAGCGGATGGTCCTCAACATTAAGGAAAAGAAACAGCTAGAGCCGATGTCTCATCCCGTCGAGGCTCCTGCCCCGGTTGTCGACATTACACCTCGCCCATCTACCCCCACTCCTACTCCCTGTGTCTCTACCGCTCGAAACGTCCCTCATTTCGCCGTCCGACCGACCCCATACCCTCATGAGTCGACTGAGTCTTGTTCGACAACTGCCCCCGAGGGCAACGAGAGCGACACTGCACAGGTGAACGCGTCCGATACCAGCGTCTCATCTTCTGGTATTCTTCCTAGCCGACCAGAATTGGTCAAGTCTACCAGCATTGTTCGTGGTTTCTCTCCATCACACATCTCATCTTCATTCAGATCCCAACCAAGACTGTCTATCGACCCTAGTCCTTCTCGTTCTGCTACACAACTGAGGCCATCGCCCTTGAAGAAGAAGGGAGGCATGTTTACATTGGGCGGATCCTCTGGAGATGACGATGAAAGCTCATTCGAAGAGCGCATGGGTCCACAGGCAGCCCAGGAGAACGCGACCGGTGGAGGGTTGAAACCGAAAAACAGCAACCCGAACTCTACGAAAAAGACTGCTTCCTTCAGTAATCAGGTCTCATCCCACATCATTCCTAACTCGAAGGACATCAGTCTACCCGACGAGGACGCCATTGAGACTGACGATGAAGTCTCGGAGAGTGCGATCGAGGATGATGAAGATTCTGATTGGGAGGACTCCATCACTGAAGGTGGCGAGTCCAGCGTTGACGAACGAGGCGAGATGTTCCAACGGGTTGATTCCCGGCCGAATCTCGTTTCTCGCCGCTCGATGCTCACTATGATGATGCACCAGCCGGCCCGCATGCAAGGAAACGCGTTCCGGTCCAGTCCCGCACTTCAACGATCGCGGTTGACCTCACCCAGCGGTCCATCTATTCCCCAGTCCCCTCCTGGCAAGGAAGAGGAAAGCTTGATCATGCGTGGACCTGATGTTCCCCGATCGAAGCCTATTGTCATGAACACCAACGGTTCGCAGTCTATGGCACACTCTCCGCGAACCACCCGTCGTAACATGCTTGCTACTGAATTGACCGAGTCTCTCCGCCGACATCTTCTCTGGGAGCGCCAGCAGAAGAGCGCGACTGCGAATGCCTTCCTCAAGCGTCGCCACACCGCCCACGACATGAAGAACCTTCACGAGTACCCTGGTCCCAAGGGTCCACACAAGGGAGTTGGTCCGAACCAGGCTAGTGCTGATGCAGACCCCAATGCTGCTAACTTCGACCTGGGCAAGAATGGCTCCTGGACCAACTACACCACTGACTACGGTCCCTGGGAGTACCATGTGAAGGGATGGTAGTTGAGTCGCCTGCGATTCACTTCACCTACGCGTTTCTTTGAATTTTCACAGACTTGCTTTGCAACACAGCACAGCCTTTCCTTCTTGACACGTACGATCACGATCATGCATTGCATATATGGCGCACATCTGGAATTCTTTTTCTGCTTCGTTTTTATCGATCTCATCGGCTCGGGGGGCCGGGATGTTATCACAGCATTCACTGGGCGTTTGTCGTGCATGGAGGTTATGGAACACCTATTTCGAGGGCTATTTTCTTCTTACGACCTTAATATCCATGTACAGCTCATATCCCTCGTGCTTTTTTCGGGTCAAAGGTTGATGCCACATGGGTTTTCTTTTTTTTTTCTTCCGCTCTCCAAGATATTTCCGGATGGGGTTTTTGATAACCGGGAAGTTCACCAAAAAAAGGGGTTTATTGTTTCATCCATCTCAGCGCTGCGTCCTTACTGCATGTCCTTTGACTGCAGAAAACGCCTAGCATTTGTTTCACTACTCCCGATTATCATCGGAGAGATAGTCATGTTTTTTTCTTTTTCTGCGATACCTGATACCACACGTTTATGCCTTGCAATTTTTCATCCGGCACCGATCCTCGAGATCGGGCCACCACTTGTACGCTACCTGATGACAGCTAAAAAACAAAAAATCCAATGAACGAAATCAGAGAATACCTGTCCTCACATGCATATCGTATTTCCTTGACTGCAGGCTCAGATATCAGAAATAGATATGCTTGCATAGGCCTGAATTGGCGGTCTGGATCTATGTTGTACTGTAGTAGGTAGCTATAGCTTTGCTGCAGAGCACGGAGGATAGCAGAGGGCTGCGATAACGGCGCCAGATCAATCAGGTGGAAATTCAGAGTTGACTTTGTGGCGCTGACACGTAGAGGTGAGGAGTCTTATGGCTGATAGCTGTTTGCATGTATTTCGCATGCAAGTGGTCATGATCCATTTTTTGTTACATTGCCTAACTGCACGGGCTAAATGGTTCTTGACTGCATCCATACATATGTACCTCTTGAGATCTAGCCTTATAGGTACATCTACAAATTCTGTATGCTGTACTCCCCAAACCCAAGTAAATCTGCGTTGATCTACAACCAGTCCCGGGGCATCATCAAAAGAAACAGAGTTACACTCCCATATGAATCAAATCATCCAATTTCCTAATGCAGTACCACCTGCCTAGACAGGTATTCAGAAGAGTTTAGATATGCGTTCATGAATGGACGTTTCAGATGTAATCTCCGCAGATCGCAGGGCGCCAAAAATAATAAAGGTCAGGTGGGATGCAAAAAAAAGAGAGATACAGGGGGGTCAATCTAAAGCCGCCCACCCAATATCCCGGGGTCCCCGTTCGGAATGTTGGAAAAGATGTCAAAAGTACCTATCTATCCCCGAGAACAGTTCGCGCAGATCTAGAACAATCAGCAATTCGGATTTAATTCTAATTATAATTTCATATGCATGTGTCATATCATGATTTCAAGCTTGGTCGTGAAGCTGTGATATCTATTACGAATCACTTTATACCTCCGTATAAACCGGAGCCTTGACTGAAGAGAGTTTACATAACTACCCCAAAACCGACCAGATCGACCCAGATCCTCCCTCGGCGCCAGCTTCTTTATTCGGCTTCGCACTGGTCGCTGACACATGCGACATGAAGCCGTGACATCTTCACCTTAGTTTATTGTCAGAGCTCCCGCGGAACTCGGGAGGTGGTGGTGGGCTTGCTATCGACTCGATGAGATAAGTGCCCAGTCCACAGTGGCTTCTGGCCTTGCATTATTTGCAGGGCCAGCTCATCGGAGATCTCGGGGGTGGGTGGAATTATATGAGAGGGGGAGAGTGATTGGGTTGGGCTCGGGCTGGGTGGCTGGCAAGGTTAGATCTAGGCCCGTTGGTACTTTCGGATTTGTATTTTCCTTGATCTTGGGTTGAATCTGGGAGCTTATTTGGATTGGGATTGTGTTGGGATTGTGCTACGGTGTACATATTACTATCTACATAATCCTAAGGTATGTTGTAGGAAGGGAATCAGGTTCCGTTGAAGGGCCTCATTATGACACTATGAGTAATTCTTACATGGGTCTGACCTGGGTTATGCATGTTTTCATCATGGTTTTGCCTTCGCTTACATTTTGCCATATTCTAATAGTGGTAGTTGCCTGAAGGATGAGGATTTGGCGTGCAGATCTTAGCTGCACTGAAGGAATGGTATCCCGCTGATGTCATTGGCATAATTGTATTTTCATGTGCCGACTCGGTTGGAGTTATGCTTATTTCCATCAAGCGATGTGTCAGAGTTGCAATGCTAAAGGAGTTTTATACATACTCCGTAGTCCTGGGGTTTATCAGTTCGGGTGTCCACAGTAGTCATGTGGCAGCTGCACATGACCGGCGCACATGATCCGGGGGTGGAGCCGCTGGAATTTGATGCCCGAGATCCATTTCTATATTGCACATCTTCTATCTTCCGTTCTCTTCTCATCTCATCTTTGAATGTTACCGGTATACAACCTTGGAAGATGTCGATATTACCTAAGAGCCCTGAGAATGTGGGACTTGTACGGTTCAGGACAGGGCCTCAGCGAATGACGTATGCACAACCTTCCTCTCCAATTTTGAACGGGTGTGGGGATGAAGACTTTTTCCTCCTAAAACGCCCGACACCATCTCCATCCCACGAACTTCTCCAGTGTTTCCGGTCATACCCGAGTCATGGGGCTCTAGGACCATTCACTGTTAGAGAAACAAAGATCCGAGAAACTGAAGCTAACATGGGTATAACAGACCTCATGTCAAATTGAATATATGCACTCCGTACTCCGTACAAACCGAGGAAAAGCCACCTTGGCACACTATAATCCAGATCGTATACTTTTATGTCACAAGCCTCATTCTTCAGTTTCGATCCAATGACAGCGAAACAGCCAAGGTGATACAAGAGCCTTTTCTTGAGCCATAACCAAATTCTATACATACATTGTGTGGTCAGAGTCTCCATCTCCAGAATCCACCTGCCCAGTTAGGGCTAAGTCTCTTTTTTCCGGCTAGATGAGTCTTCTTGATCTCAGCTCTAACAGGCCAAATAGTGGAGATCGCAGTGGGTCACTCATAACCCAGGGACAGGCATGATTCGCGGACTCTTTTTCGCGCGTCTCACCGGTACTGAAAGGTTTTAACTGACGCTGTACAGATGTAACAGCTTTGGCTCCGCATTTCCTATTTGGGACTTCATACAACTTGTTAAGTTATAGGTATCGTGTACAAACCCCCACGGACCTCTACACGATCAAGGCTGTTTGAGGCGTGGTCAAGAAAAAGTGGATATTGCCTTCTTGATGCAAGATTGACGCCTAACTGGCTCCACGGGTTGGTGATGTGCGCCCGACGTACAATCGGCAAGCCGATGCAGCATGCAGCGTGCAGTATGTTCAAGGAAAGCTACGATGCGGGAGAATATCACGCCCTTGAACTACAAACGGAGCGCACTTTCGTTGCAAGATTGTGACGCTTTGCATGCAGCTTTGGTCGTTTTGGCTTGGCTCTTTGACGATTGAGGCGAATCCTAGACACGCAAGAATCTTCGTTGACTTCTTCTTGATCGTCCTCCACTACGAAGTGATCGGCCAACCATGACCCATACAACCCCTGTCTAGGCCTCTCGAGCTCTAGAACAGAGCCGATCTTTGCTTTGGTGCAGAGTTATTTTAAAGTTGGGCCACGCTTCATTCCGTACTGACTTTTTGATACTCCTTTAATTCAGGGGGATATCTCGGACATTTCAGGATCAGTCCTGCACGACAGATATCTACATGTCTCAAATGACTTCACAAAATTTGCCATGCACGACATCCCGCGTTTCAGGTCCCGAGTGAATTGCATCACTTCGACTATTATTGTTCGGCGAAATCCCGAATGAGGCGCTCGGGATTGGCCCCCGCCGAATGCATTTGCTTTTCCTGGGCCAAAAAAAGGAACCGTCCAGTGACACTGAGGCTGCAAAACCCAACCCAATTACGATGTCTGTGATTGGCCAAATCATTATTCTAGGCCCTCCGGTGGAGAATGGTCACGTGTATCAGCTTTCGCAGGAGCTCTGTACTCCGAAACCCCGCAAGCTGCTAAATCCTCGTCAGATGAGTCAATATAATAATAGTAAAGTTATGTACATAGTATATAGGGCAAATCGAAAACACGGAGAGTAGAAGTGCCGATATAATGTTCAAACCGTTAAACTGCAAGCTATGCCCATGGTCAAAGGCGCCAACACCCACGGAAGACCGTGCGAGATTCTGGAATGCTTCTGGAAGGATGATCCGGTTGGTCGGTGAGGTCCAGGTCCGATTCGCGCCTTTCCGCTTTGGGTGTTTTCCTTACTGTACTGTATTTTGGTCTTACATTACAGTATATACAGCGGAAAGCTCAGTACCGCGGAGCGGAGCTCCCATACCTCTCCTTTACAATACAATTTACCGAGGCTCAAATCTACTTGCAGTACCCTGATGCGGACTCTGGTTTCCTTAGTCCATTCATATATAGAGGACATTGTACTTCTTTAGAACAGCTTTTATCTTGAATCCACGGCTCGGCTGTTAGATCCCAAGCAGCCTAGGCAGCCATGTGGAATAATTATATCCAAAACGCAATATCTTGTAACTCCCCGAGGGCTTGGGCTGGATTACCGGTGTCCTACTAGCGGCAGCCACAGACAGGGTTTTATGCACAGGAGTACAACATTAGAGGTCCCACTATACATGTGACTTCCAGATAGCTTCGCTAAAACCGTTTCCTTCAATCAGGTTTGGCCTTAGAGCCATAGTTATGTGGGATTTGAATGTTCCCTCTAGATTGAGGTGTGAATTCTCTATCTGTACATAGTTACATGTGTCTTTTGTCGCATTCAATTTTCAAACTCGGATCCACTCCAGGATTCTCTCAGATTAATTTACCTAAATGTCGGGGTAAACACGGAAAAACTCATCCGATATGGACTGTGGGTATTCAAAATTCGGTAGAGTCCGAATCCGAAATATGCCTATGTACTCCGTACACCCAAAGCATCTCAAATAGAAATCAAGATAGCCGTTATATCTAGTGGATCGATGTTGCATCCCGGGCTAATGCGTACCCTGGCGAAGGCGCACCCTTGCAGGGATGGAGTTCTAGAAACTCCCCAAAGCGAACCCCTCATCTTTTCCGCGTAACGCGGACCGACCGCTGCCCCTGACTGGCCGTTGAGTATATTGTGCTGAGCTTGTTGCGCCCCGTCGGGTCGTATTACTCCCAAAGGTTTATCTTTTTATATTGTCATGGCGTTGGCCGGGGTTGGCCCCTTATTAATAGGGATATCCCCCGGCATGAATGGAGATAAGGCGGGTGTCGCGCTCCGTGTAGTATCTGTTCTGCTGGCAAATTGGAATTCAGAATCTTGTTTCCCCTCTGGTTGTTTTGATGATGGCTTTTGTTTTATGTTTTTTGGATGCATTGGTGATATGTAGGTATATTATTGCCTATTAATGAGTTTGTTTTGCTTCCTGTTGGGGCTTCGGGCAGATGGTGGGCTTTAAGACTGAACGCCACAGCATTGGATTGTGATTTGGACGTGAAATGACGAATGACATAGTTGAGGTAACAATAAATGCGAGGATCCTGCGGTCGTTATCATTATTAATATAGCGAGCTGCCCAGGTGAACTTGTACCTGTGAACGTTGTCCAGCATGCGATGTATGCAATGTTGAGTATGGAGTACTGGAGTTGGCTTGAGCGACAGGGGAGATCGACATTGTGCTACGTATTAGAACCCCCACGAACATTCTAGTCTTCAACTAGGGACCTCAAATCGATTCATTGTGACTAAAATTATGACTGGAAATGACTGAAGCGAAGTGAAGTATGAGTCAAGTTGAATGTGAAGGCGAATGAGGTCATCGGTTCCGCCTAAGTCTTGGCATTGAACTGCCAGCAAAACCGTAAACAACTATAACTTCTTGTATAGCTTCATATTCTCAGACCTCAAGATATACCACTGCTTGTTTGCGGCTTACTTTGACGTTTGTTACTTTGACATCACGTGGCTGTATCTCTTTTTGCCGTTTTTCTCCTCCCGTGTGTTTTATTTTTGCTTAGCGCCGTGACTTCGAAGATCACTACAGTTTAGACGGTCGCACATCTCGGCTTACTTACTGCGCAGATCTGGTCCTGTCGATCTCAAGGTCACCCGATCTCTGCGTTGGCAGTGTTGGCAGTGCGCGTCACCTCCCAAGTCGCTCAGAACCCAGTCATTCCATTCTGGATCATCCTTCAAAGAACGGCCCAAGTCTCAGTTTCAGTATGGAGAATAGGTCATTTGACGACAATGCGGGTCCAGAACCCCAGATCCAAGGTGAGTCGAGTACAATTCTATTATTGGCGCGTAAACCCCCCATCTAGCCGGAGGCTTTTGTCCCAATCAATTCCATGAGATCTACTTGCGCGGATTATCGGGACCCTCACTACAGGCTTTCGTAATTTCAGCCCCCCTGTTGCATGTCCATGCACCACATGTTGCATCAGCCACAAAGCCTATCAATTTCATGTTATCTCCTCCGAGGATTTTGTTGGTGTGCAGGGTGACCCCAGTTCTGCCAATACGCCAATATGCCAGGATCGGACTCGGTGGCTCACAAACTTTTTGATCACACGCTCATGTTGCTTTTGTTAAACAGGTACAGAGCTGCCATCATCTTTGACAATTGATGAGTTGTCAGCGGCCCGGTCGCATGGCGTTGCATCCACCGATGAGACAAGTGCTGCTCGCCAGTCATCGACTCGGCGGCAGAAATGTCGCTTTTTCAAATCCAAAAAGGGTAGGTCTGCGTTCTGAGTTTCTGTCTGTAAGGGCTCTTTGCCTATTTTGTCACTGCAATGGTCGACGCGTCATTGAATACGGACCGTGTGCCACGAACAGGCCCCTTTGGGAATGCCTGTACACAGCATCGGCCATGTGCACCCAAAGGGTCAATGATACCGAGCTATGACCAGCATTGCATGATTGTCCTGTACCCTAATTTTTTGCACATGTATTCTTGGTGGTGGTCGTTTGCTAGGAAGGCGATGTGTCGTTAAGGTCATATGCTAACATTGTTCAAGGATGCCGAATTGGAGAAGCATGTCCGTTTCTACATGATGCCTCGGCCGTTGAGCCTAAGAAGCCTTCATCAAAGCAGCAGACACCAGCCCAATCCTCGGGAAACGAAAGCCAGAGTCCTGCACAAGCTATTGTCACTGGGGCCGAGAGATTGAACATTGGTGAAAGCCATTCGAAGCAACGCTCCGTGGCAGCCCCTGTCCAGCCCCAAAGACCAGTTTCTAAATTGGAGCAGTCAGATCCAAGAGAGTTTCAGATCAACCAATTGAGGCGGCGTTACCGTCCACAAGAAGTTAATGATTCCCAAGGCTGCACTTTGACCTTTGGCTTGGTACCTTCTGATCCGGACTTCCCCTTTGAGCTTGAAAAACTCCAATGTGTCCTTCAGGTCCCAAGCTCATACCCGAAAGTGCGGCCCACGCTTGCAGTAACCAATTCTGAAATGGAAGCTGCGTATCAAGCAAATGTCGTCAGAGGCTTCGATGAAATTGTCGATTTTACGTACCGCACCAATGGCCGAGGAACTCTTTTGGGCTGGTTGAACAGTCTGGACAAGAAGCTCGAATCATTGCTAACCACTCTGGAGCGTGGGCCAACGCTGAAGTTCTTTGCTAACCTTGGTGATGGGCCCACAACGAAAGAAGCTGCCAAGGCCCCGGAGAAGACTTTAAGCCAGCCGAGCCCGCCTCAAGCTCGTGATAAAACGCCGAGTGCTGCTGCTAAGCCAGCACCACAAGCACGGCCTGTAGCACCTAGACACACGGCCGAAGCGAAAGCTGCAGCTGAGAAGAGACGGGCAACCGAGACGAAACAGCTCGAAGCGCGCCTTGGAAGACTGCCGATGTACCAAAAACTGCAAGATGGCAGGACATATGTTATTCCCATCCAGCCAACCAAAAAGGATCGCCTACCCCGAACACTTCAAGCACTCAAGACTTTGAAATTGATTGTGCCACAGCTCTACCCGCTCGAGCACAGCTCGATTAAGTTGCAGGGAGTTGAAGGCCCTGAGGTGAAAGCCACAGAAGTAGGATTCACTCAGTGGGTGGAACAGACTTCGCAGCTAAGTCTAGTATCCCAGGTCAACTACCTGGCGAGCAATATCCATAAATTTGCCGAAACGCCCTTACCAAAAGAGGAGGAGCCCACCGAGGATGTACCACCCACTGTCGAAGAGGACGAGGAAGAGGAGGTGGAGGAACCCGAAAAAGCACCTGCCCTGTCCTCAACCCAAGATAATGAAGACAGGCCACATCTTGTTGTCATTCCACGGCCACCCGAATGGTCGGTTCCTAATCCCAACAATGGCGCCGAGGGGACATCAGACGAGTCTAGTTACGAGGAAGACGAATATTCGGATGAAGATGAAGAGGAAGAGGAAGACGAAGGAGGTGCACCCGTCCCCACATCAGTGGACAACAACGCGCCCGGACGAGGCGTCGCACTTTCCTTCCCGTACCTAGAACTCTACGGCATTGAGCTACTGGAAATCATGAACCTCAACATCACGATCAAATGTGAGAGATGTAAGGTACCAGTCGACATCAAGCACGTGCCCCAAATTACCGACGAGAAGGGCCAGATGGCGAAAATGGAGTCGTGCCGGAAATGCGCTAATAATATGAGTGTCGGTGAGTATACACTTAATCTCATTATCCTTTTTTTTATGGGTTACTGACTCTCATGTGCAGCGTTCCGGAAGCAGTTGATGCATTCTCATGCTAATCGTGCTGGTTACCTTGACATGGGCGGCTGTACGATTGGGGACATGCTTCTGAGGTTCGTTCTCTCATTCAAATCATCCACGTGCTATTTGTTGACTTATCTGCTATAGCGACTTCATCCCAACTTGCTCCGAGTGCTCGACCCCCCATCCGGCACCAGGTATACCCGCAGTTCGCGGCGAGAGTGCCATGGGTATATGTCGCCAGTGCCATCGCAAAATGGGTATGTTCTAATACACAGTGTCTGTTGTTCGGCTACTAACATATCCAAATTTTAGTTTTCAAGATCCCTGAGGTGAAATTCCTTCTGGTGGGAAATGCAACGAGTAAGTCCCAATATATCGAACCCGCAAGAGACCTTTTGCTCATTACTGTACCATCTAGTCACTTCTCGTGGTGCACTCCCCCTCAAAAGAAAGGTTCGTACAATCCACCGCATATCAACATGATAATATCTAACAATTCTCCCAGCCCCAGGAAGTCCTTGGCATTGTCGCAGGACAAGAACTTCCGCGACGCGGTCGTTGCCAACACTATGCCAAGAGTCAACGCTGGTTCAGGTATGTGATTCCCCTATAGGCAAGTTGATAGCACTCGAGGTTATACTAACCCCCTACAGATTCAGCTGCTGCTCAAAAGTCTTCCCTTGTGACAAGTATGCTTCCCCCTCGATATCTCCCTATCAATTTTCACATGCTTATTGATTTTCTAGATGTCACAATGTGGAAACCGACCACCCGAACGAACACGCAAATCGTATGATATGTGGCTACTGCTCCCGCGAACAAATCTACAGGCCCGAGAACTGCGGTATCTGCAAAGCTGTCTTGGTTGGAAAGGCAGGTAGTGGGTTCTGGGAGGGCGGAAAGGGAACGAGAAATCGGGCTCTGATGAGTCGGAAAGGTATGTCTTGCATTTTAAATTTCCTGCGAGTGCACCCGTCTAATGGTGCTCTAGATCCGAGAAAATTCAAGCGGATTGGGGCCAATCCTCCCACTTCGAGTTCATCGAAGCGGAAGTAAATAACGTTGGATGGAATAGGGCGAGACTATTATATATCTCAATATGTATTTAACAGTTTAACCTAAGGTTTTAAACAAAAGCTTCTTCCAACCTAAGTAGCGGAAACCCAAACATAACATCATCAGTGCCTCATTATCACCTACTTAGGGCACCCATGAACAAAAAGTCACATTTCCATTCTTTCAATTACCTCCCGACCCCCCGATTACCCGATTACCCGCACGACCAGACCCAACCTAGAAACCAATTCACAAAATGTCCAGGATATTGGACGAATTAGAATATGCCACTTGCGCTGTTATATGGGTGGTGTTACTGATAGGCAGTTGTGCTGCTGCAGGTCCGTCTTCGTCCCCGATAAACCCCCCTTTCCATCGCTAATAAACCCCAAGCCCATACGAAACAGATATATTCAGCAGATCCGAACCATATAGCGACAAAGAACAAGTTGACGGAAACAAAAAAGAAATGGATGGATGATAAAAGACGTCTGCTGGCTGAATCAAGGGCCATATTCAAACGGGAATCATAATTGATAGACCATCTTCAACGTAGACAGGACCAAATGGTCAAAGGTGGTGTTGATGCAGATGGTCTAGAAATGATGACCGCGTTGGAGAGGAATCTGGATGAACATCGGTTTAAGATTCGACAGAATTGGCGTGAGCTTGCAGATTTGCTGGATCGATACTCCGATTGAAGTTGGACTTGAGAGGATGACGGGGTATCACTGGATGGTAGGGGTTGCTTATTTTGGCTCTTGGGAATAAGGTTAAAGAAAGTGGTAAGACTATTGAGCTGTTTCGGATTGCTAGGTTTATATAAAGTAGTAGGTATTCGTTCTTCTAAGTTGAAATTGCTTCATGGAGATGTTTCCTTTGACCTGTTAGTCGTAACTGAAGTATATAAATTGCCAGATGGAAGACACTCAACACAGCACTTAAGCGGTCTTCATCACAACCTCTTTTCCAACTGGGAGTCAGTTCCATATGGTGCTCAGATCTCACATCTGCTCTATAATCCTTAGTGTAGCACGTTGCACACGCCACGTCTTCCATTTACAGCACCCGCATAGCCCTGGAAATTCTCCATTTGACAATATTTCATTCAGTACAAATCTCACCATCTATGCCTCCTCTGCTCCTACAATTAATACCACCAGGAAGACGGAGCGCGCAAGAGCTGACGACCCAATACCTCCCAAGTATCGGTTCGGGTTACAAAAACCATGAAATAATCCCAAAAAATAGTATTAAGGAAGCCCCTAATTCGCTAAATGCAAGATGCAAACTACCAAACCGCAAGGGCTCGAGAAAATGCCCGACTAAACCAAATTTTTGTCCTTAAACCAAGTTACCGCGAAGTTCCTGCTCTCGTTCGATAGCCTCGAATAGTGACTTGAAATTGCCAGCTCCAAAGCCTTCGAAGTTGTGTCGCTGGATAATCTCAATGAAAACCGTAGGCCGATCCATCATGTGCTATTTGTCAGATTAGTATAAATTCACGAATACTGGGGTCATTAATTTCCGCATACCTTAGTGAAAAGCTGCAGCAGATAGCCACCCTCATCGAAATCAATCAGGATGTCCAAGCTGCGGATGGTATCGAAGCCTTCCTTGAGTACCAAGCCAGACTGCTTCAAGCGGGCCTGCATATCGGTGTAATATGTGTCAGGAACTTTGATGAACTCTACACCACGTGCCTTGAGGTTGGTGATATCACGGATAATATCGTCGGTGTGAAGTGCAATATGCTGTACACCAGCACCATTATAGAAGTCCACGTATTCCTCGATCTGGGATTGCTTCTTGCCCTTTGCTGGTTCGTTGATGGGCATCTTGACGATCTCATTGGGCGAGGCCATGACGACACTGCTCAAAGCTGAGAACTCACTATGATTATGAGGTTAGTCATGGTGGTTCGGGATCAGCCAGCACATGTTAAACCACTTACGTGCAGATTTGGTTATCGTCGACAGACCAGAAACGGTGGAAGCCAAGAGCCTTCTCGTAGCTAACCGGTGGTATCAGTAAGTGAGTCTCAATCAAAAAATTAGGGCGGAACTCACTATTCACAGATCTTATCCATCTCATCCCAGTCCTGGTTTCCAACGCAGTGATCGATACGCTTGAGATGAACACCGGGCAGGAACTGCAAAATTGGATCTTCGGCGCCGGTTTCAGCACGGTAGCCTGGCATAAAGACACCGCGGTAGTCGCTGCGCTCAATGAGGGTATGGGTGGTCTGCCCATAAGTCTGGATGGTAGCAGTCTTGACATGGCCACTCTTATCTTCAAGGACCTTAGGGTTAGAGACAGCCTTGGCGCCATTCTTCACGGCAGCAAAGAAGACAGCATCGACGTTGTCAACCTCAAAGGCAACGTCCTTGACTGCATCACCGTGCTTCTCGAGGTGGTCATGGATCTCCTTAAGCTCGGCTTGCTCTTCAGGATTGAAACGCTCGATTTGGTCAAGAGACCGTAGAGGAGAGGTTAGGATGAAGGTGATGTCGCCGTTGCGGATGACATGGGAGCAGATGTGGCGGCTGCTAGTTTCAAGGCCCTTGTACGCAATACGCTTGAAGCCCATGCGGGTGATGTAGTAACTTGCGGCTTGCTTGGCATTGCCAACGTACCAGTGAACATGGTCGTAGCCGCGGTAGCTAGCCACAGAGGACGCCTCGTTGGTAGCCGAAGGAGGAGGGCTATTAGAAATAGCTGAAGGTGCCATTTTGCTGAATCCCGTATGTTTGTATGATTATTGGGTAGATGAAATGTAGATGGTACAAGTTAAGAGTAGATTTCTTATTTAATATGAAGTCTACGCTACCCTTCCAAAGGTTTTAAATAAATCAGTAAGCGCAATTTGCCTCGGCGGATATCTATTCCAATCCTAGGATGTCATAGTTCCCGGCTATTTCAGGACCCTGAGATATCCGGAGATACCCGGACCCACTGAGCATCATTGTTAATATCCGGATCTTCAATTTCACGGCTTCTTCAGTTTCTTTGAGACATGTTGCTTTGTTCAATTTACTGACTGCCCATTCTGAATTGACTCTCACAATATCCCTCCTAATCTCTCACCTCAACGTCAACTCTCAAGATGACATCTATCACAACTGCTCGCCCATCATTGACATCTAATGATTCGGCTGTACTACAAGCTCTATTCGATGCCGAATCCTCTCCATCATCGGGAATCACCATTGATTCAACGCTCCCCTCATGGCCGTCATCTCTGAACATCTCCGAAACAGACTTGACATCGCTCAAGCAGCGCGAAACAGACATCATCCGCGAGCTGCAATCAAATAAATCACCAAGTATAGAGACAGTCCAGTCAGCACTGAACGACTTCGACACTCTCCTCACCCAGCATCCAACATATCCCTCCGCATACACAAACCGAGCACAAACGCTCCGTCTGCTAGTCGATCTGATCTACAGCAAAGAAGCGGATAACGATCAAACCAACGACACTGAGCTAGCCGATGCTGCCCTCTTTGCCCCAGAAACCTCCCAGCTCTGCTCCCGCATCTTCTCTGACCTAGGCCAAGCCATAAATTATGCCACACCCGCCTCTCCCGCTGATGCCGTCTCAACGACCCAGGCACGGCTATTGGCTGACGCGCACACGCACAGGGGTTACTTGCTTCTGAAAGCGGCGCGCGTGAAGAAGGCTGGTACTAGTGATGAGGCGGGTCCGGAGCGTTTGCGTGGACTTTCGGCTGATCAGCTCGAGGAAATGGCTAGTCGGGATTTCTTCTTTGGTGGTCGCTATGGGAATAAGGTTGCGCAACAGCTTTCTGTGCAGACGAATCCTTATGCTAAGATGTGTGGGGCTATTGTTAAGGAGGCTATGAGGAAGGAGCTTGAGGGGTGAAGTTTAGATATATGTACCATTTTTAGTAACCATTGCGGAATTATGTAATGCACGAAGTTGGGGTTTGGAATATTCGCATTTGGAATAACGAAGCAATAATGAAAAACAATTTTGATCAATTTGATTGAATTTGGTATCTTGTTTTGCTATAGAACTAATCGGAAATGTGCGAATATCCTCATCGCAATGCTCAGGCCCAAACTATAGCTTAGGCCTTTTTGTTAGGGTTCACAAAGTGTCGCCTCAGAGGCTTCCAGCTGTGCTCGTTGTATTCTGGCTGCACCTTCTCGCAGGTCTTAAGACCCCATTCTGAGACGCCGACCATGAGAGCACTAAACCATTGTTAGCAAACTAAGTCTCAGAAATGATAGCGAAAATCGAACTAACCTTTCAAACATGAAAGCCATACTCCCATCACCAACCTTTTGAGGCTTCAGCTCAGCATTGCTAGCTCCCTCAAAGGCACCCGAGTCGGGACCATGAGCACTCATGACATTGTGCAAACTAGCACCAGCAGGCTTGAAACCACCACCGACCTTCGCATCATAGTCACCAGAAATCAGACCCATGAACTCCGACATGGTGTTACGGTGGTACCACGGTGGGCGGAAAGTACCCTCTGCGACGAGCCAGCGAGGAGGGAAGATAACAAAGTCGGCAATGGCGGTACCAACGTGGTCCGATGGACCTGTCAGCACAGTGAATATAGAAGGGTCGGGGTGATCGAATGAGATCGAACCAATAGTATTGAATCGGCCGAGATCGTATTTGAAGGGGTAGTAATTGCCGTGCCAGGCGACAACATCGAAGGGGGTGTGGTTCTGTCGCGCAGCGAAGAGAGTGTTGTTGAATTTGCTGTATAGCTTATATTCGCTTTCCTCTTCGTCGTCAAAAGCCGCAACGGGAGCTTGGAAATCGCGCGGATTGGCCAGGCAGTTGGATCCAATAGGACCAAGCTCCGGTAGTTGGTAGTGGCCCTGGTATAATTCACAGATGTATCCCCGCACAGGGCCGTCTGGGAGCGTCACTCGGTATCTAATGGAGGTGGTTAGTTGTTGATCCTATGGAGGATATGGAAAACACTCACCTGACACCGCGAGGGATAACACAGATCTCATTTGGTCGCAGGATAATGCGGCCGAGCTCTGTCTGAATGTCCAGCACACCGTGCTGAGGCACAATTAGGAAGTCTCCGTCCGCAGAGTAGAAAGCTTCCTTGCCCATGTCCTTGCCTGCAGCATACATCAAAATGCCCAGTCCCTGCTTTAGAGTCGGGTCTCCAGAGCCTGCAATCAGGTGCAGTCCATGCACCCAGTCAACCTTCTCATCTAGATCGAAGGGGTTCCATCGCAGCTGGTTAGGGATGTGGTGAAGCTTGTGGGTCTCGGTTGTCATGCTCGTATGATACGAGTCAGCATCTTCCGCGATGAAGTTCTCATGAGCTGCTGCGGGTAGAATCCGATAGACCCATGTCTGCTTATTCTCATGGCGGGGTGCAGTGAATGCCGTTCCCGAGAGCTTCTCAGTGTAAAGCCCATATGGAGCTTTCTGTGGGGAATTCTGGCCGATTGGCAGAGCACCTTCGACGGCTTCTGACCTAATTACTTATTAATTGTGTTCCTTGTTGGAAACTATGTGAATACATACTCGTGATGCGAGTCAAAGCCCGTCTGGTACTTGTATGGATCGGGGTGGTTGAATTTAGTGACGGGCATATTGAAGGTGATGTGGTTTGGGATGCAGACCCGCCTTTACAAATACCCCAGATCTACCGAGGGATCTCAGCTCTCAAGAAAAGCAAATAACGTGAGGTCACACCATTCACACCATTCCGCGAATTTGTGAATTGCCGCGATTAGCCTTACATTCCGCACCGGCTGAATGCGGGGGGACGGACCAATTCCGCACTACTTAGAGGTGTTAAGGCCGTCAACTCGCTCTTTCTCGCTCAACTTGTCAAACATTAACTCATTATGGCTTCCTGGCTTCAAATTCCCAAGAACTCGCCGTTCTCACTGGCAAATATCCCGTTCGGAATCATCTCAACCCAATCTGCATCAAAGGCAGCTGCCATTGCAATCGGTGACCATGCATTGAACTTGAGCACATTCGCTTCATCTGGAGGCTTTTCACAACTGCCAGCTATCGAGAAACACCTAGCTGTTTTCAGCCAACCGACACTGAATGACTTCGCTGCACTTGGTCGTCCTGTGCACCGACAAGTGCGCGAGTATCTACAAAACATCTTCCGCGCCGACACAAAGTACCCACAGCTCCTTAAGGACAATGCTTCCCTTCAACAGTCAGCTTTACTACCCTTGTCCCAGGTTACCAACCACCTGCCCATGCAAATTGGCGACTACACCGATTTCTACGCTGGTCTGAACCACGCATACAACATCGGTGTCCTCTTCCGTGGCCCGGACAATGCGCTCCAGCCTAACTATAAGCATCTTCCCGTTGCCTACCACGGTCGTGCCTCATCAGTTGTGCCTTCAGGTACACCCCTCCACCGTCCCCAGGGTCAGATTCTGGCGAACCCCGCCGCGGACCCCAAGGTGCCTACGTTCTCTCCTTGCAAGAAGCTCGACATCGAGCTGGAGCTTGCTTGCTTCATCGGCAAGCCCAATGATCTCGGCAAGCCTGTCCCAATTGATCAGGCCGAGGACCACATTTTCGGTCTGGTTCTCATGAACGACTGGTCCGCCCGTGACATTCAGGCTTGGGAATACATCCCTCTGGGTCCCTTCAATGCCAAGAACTTCGGTACCACCATCACCCCCTGGGTTGTTCTGATTGATGCGCTCGAGCCTTTCCGTGCTCCCGGCCTGGAGCCTGCAAACCGCGAGTCTCTGCTCCCCTATCTGCGCGAGAAGCGCGCCGAGAGTGCCTACGAGATCCCTCTCGATGTCGAGGTCACCAACCCCGGCGGTCAGCCCACTATTATCTCTAACAGCAACGCTCGCAACCTACTCTACTCTTTCCCTCAGATGGTTGCTCACCACACTATTACAGGCTGCAACTTGCGCACCGGTGACTTGCTCGGATCGGGTACTATCTCTGGCAAAGAGGCTAAGACTCAGGGTAGTTTCTTGGAACAGACCAACGGCAAGGTTCCTCTTAAGTTGGCGGATGGCTCTGAGCGTATGTTCCTTGAGGATGGCGACACTGTTACTCTGCGCGGTATGGCTGGTACCGAAGGCAACTATGTTGGCTTCGGCGACTGTGTTGGCACTATCCTGCCTGCCGTTTCGCTGCAGTAGATGACTTAAAAATCAAATTAAATGATCAACGTGTTATGTTGCTTTTTCGGTTTTGTTTATTTCTATATTATAGAGCTTGGAATTAAATGGTTCGGTCAGTTTTATTTAGCCAGTGCAACCATAAATCATCTCCTACTACATCGTCCAGGTGTCATGAAACGCAAGTATTACTAGCACGACGATGAAATATCCCATGAATGTTGGTTAAGACTAGTTAATACACTACTTACACCCGTTTCAGCTATTCCTTAATACGAAACTCCTCAGGAGTATCATCCTGCGACCTCCAATGCCCCTTCTTAACAGCCTCCTCCATCTCCAGGTTCTTCACGATCTCATTCGTAACTGGGAACTGACTCAAGTCAACACCAACCCGCTCAGCTCCCCAAGCAGCAGGAATCAAACACAAATCCGCAATGGTAATAGAATCCCCAACACTAAATTTCCTCGCCGATTCCTTAACAACAGCCTCATAAGCCCTAAGCCCATCCTCGATCAAATCCTTCGACCAGACAGCACGATCAACCCCCAGCGGCCCAACCCGCTTCAGAATCCTGAGGTTCGTAACAGGCTGTATATCGCAAGAGATAATGTCCGCCAGGGTGCGTACTACAGCGCGACTCTCCGGGTCCGAGATCGGAGGGAGTAGTGCGGGTCCCTGATCGGGGAATGCTTCTGCGAGGTACTCGAGCGCGGCGAGAGATTGCGTGATTGTCACGGGTGCTTGAGAGTCGCGCTGGATTACTAGGGCGGGAACTGTTCCTGAGGGGTTGATGGCCAGATGGGCTGGGGAGGATTGTTCGCCCTTTAGGAGGTTCACGTAGACGGATTTGAAGGGTATTTGCTTTAGGTGGAGGGCTATTCGGAGGCGGGCGGAGCAGGAGGAGCGGAAATAGGTGTGGAGAGTCACTGTGTCGGTCATTGTGAAGGTTTGTGTTGGTGATGTTCGATCTACTGGATATTGGAGTATTGGGGTAGCGACGAAGGTACGAAAAAGGGTCTAGACAGTCGGGAAGAGCTCGTGCTTATAAATGAAGATACACAAGTTCAATTATGTACGCTCAATCACTTCCCCAGACGCGGATCTTATGTGCCGTTACATCTTCTCCGTTGTGTAGAGCATTTGCGGAATAGATTCCGCCATGTTGAAGCCGAGTCCAAGCGCGTTCTTGGACACTTCGGCTATGACGGGGGTATATTCTATATATTATTCTAATTTATTTGCCTAGAATATTGCCTATTTTATTTACAGTGTACATGCATTAGAGCCTGAAGGCTTGCAGCCACCTTATCCTGCGTGACATATGATCTACAATTTGTTCTTTTATTAACTCTTGACTTTCAATACCAATCAAATTGAGGATAAACTAGATGATTTCTCTATCCAATAGGTTCATACACAATTTGATTAATATATTAATTTTCACAAAGGTCTGATCCTACGTGAGGACACTAACAATATGGAGATAAAAGAAGCTTGCGGGCCCGACGGATATCGCCGGGTAATTATCCCTCCACATTTCTTTGTCTCCCTGCAATTATCCATCACCAAATATCCACAGAACCCACTTGAGATCCTTGAAGCCGCTCAGGAACGGTTGACGATGGATGTCGTCAGGTCATCCCGGCCGGACAAGCCGTATCAGCGCACCTACAAGGCCTGCATTCCTTGTCGGCAAAGGAAGGCCAAATGCGACCTAGGAACAGGCCCAGATGGCCTCCCGATCGGCCCACCATGTGCCCGCTGCCGAAGGGAACTAAGGGAATGTGTGTTCCCCGAGAAACGGGCCTGGGAAAGGTCCCGCAAACGAGGTACGCTACCTAGTAGAATTGAGTGCTTATCATATCTAAATTGGCCGGTATCTGAATGGTCAATTTCTAGCGCGATCACCAGAGAGCTATGAAGCCAATGTATCACCCCGACACACCAGACAACCTACGACGGCCTCACCTGCTAGTTCTGTTCTCGCACAAGGACAGACCCACAATGCCCACGCAAGCGATGTAGCCAACTCATCCCCCGAGACCAACTTTCATCAGGAGCGCAACTTTCAGTCCGGATGGCCATATCATCGGGATCAAACGGGGTCTCATCGTGGCTCCCTCGATAACCCTTCTGTAGGACCTTCACAAACCGACCAGTCCCCTTCTCATACATATGAACATAATAGACACCGGGCGAATTCCACACTTGCGAGCTCTATGATGCGGACTGTTGTTGCAAGTGGCAATGATGCACTCAACATTCTCTTCGAAGCTGCAACTGCTCAAGAAGATATTCATCCTGATACTAGCTCCGAATCGCTGGCTGGACCTCCATCGGCAGGACCGAGTACTCAAGACCGAACACCGGGGAACTACGATGGCGCATCCGATTCTGTGGCACGGGTAATACATCCTGTCAGGTTATCGGACGCCACCCAAGACACTCTCAATGTCTGGGAGGCTTGTCGGTTTGTCAAGATGGGTTGGTTCACTGCTAGAGAGGCTGTTACTTTTATTGATTTGTGTGTTCCGTCGCAGGTTCCATGTCTCTGCCAAATACAAGCTGACCAGAAGTAGGTTCTACAAGAATATGTCCTGTTTATCTCCGATTCTCACTGATTTCTACGCCAACCATCGATATCACTACTGGCTGATTACTCGGGAGCCTGTTCTATGCTCCACCATTCTCATGATCTCTTCTCGCTACCACGTCCTTCCCGGAGCAGGGGGGAGTCGAGGAATTTCTTTATTCACCACCGACTATGGTCGCATTGCCAGAAATTGACGATGAGGCTAATATTTGGGCAAGAAAAATCAACAAAATCCAAGGTACGGAGTCTGGGTACTGTGGAGGCGCTTCTGTTGATGTCAGAATGGCATCCTCGCGCCCTGCATTTTCCGCCCGAAACGGATGGCTGGGACGATGATTTGATCCCATCAGCACCCATGCAACATGAGAATAATAATCCGAGCTCAGCGCCTGACAGTCGCGGGGTAGAAGATATCATTGAGCCAGCACGCCGATCTGACCAAATGTCCTGGATGTTGCTTGGGTGTGCGCTGTCTCTTGCACACGAGCTGGGCAT
Source organism: Penicillium concentricum (assembly GCF_028827145.1). Lineage (NCBI taxonomy): Eukaryota > Fungi > Ascomycota > Eurotiomycetes > Eurotiales > Aspergillaceae > Penicillium > Penicillium concentricum. Next base: position 4,241,433 of record NW_026622754.1, on the reverse strand, counting down.
ATTCGAAACACAGGGAAGCGGCTCACCAGCAGACGAACCAGAATGGAGAGATCAGATGGAAATTCGTTGGCAGCGTGTACAACGTCTGCTATACGTCTACATCAATCAATTAGCTTGGCGGATCGGATGCATGTCACCGATCCCTCAATCATTAAACCATGCTATCCTGGGCGGACGGAAGCCAGAAGGACTGGGTCCACCGGGCAGCACGTGGTTGACGTTCATGGATTCGTGGATTGAGCTTACAAAGCTAGCCAAGTCTGTTACTGATATGTTCTTCCCCTCTGCCGCGTTTGCACGCCAGCAACTACACAGCGGCCGATACGTTGGCCTTCTTGAGCACTTCCGACCTCTTCTAAATCAATGGAAAGACAAGTACCTACAGCCCCAAGTACTTGATCAAGCATTCTACAACGATCTCTTCATCGAATACCACTTCGTCCGTGTCTACACTCATTCAGTGGGAATGCAAGCAGTAGTGGAGCGTGCTGTCGCAGAGAACGATCCCAACAACTTCGACGGAGTGCGACCCATGACCATCGACCCCACAGACTACGAATACATCCAAGAAGTAATCGATGGATGTGGCCAGATCTTGCAGAAAGTCACCCATCTAGCCGAAGCAGGGGCTCTACGCTTCTCGCCAGTTCGAATCGTTCTTCGCATAACCAGCGCCTCAATCTTCTTGATGAAAGCGCTTAGTTTGGGCACACGGCAAGCCAAACTCCAGGAATCAATTGAAATACTCGAAAAGAGCATCAAAGCACTCAAGTCCAACGCGTTGGATGATGTCCATCTGAGCACACGCTACGCCACGCTGTTAGACATGCATGTCTCACGCTTGCGACGCAATCTGCTTGCATCGTCAAAAGCCATGAAAAGTAGTCAAAATGCTACGCGACGATCATCCATGGGGCCTCCTCCTTGGCCGGAAAATGGTGACCAGTCAAATCCAATGAGGGCCCCTGTAGTGCAGGACCCACCTCCGGATCTAGGATTCATCCCATCGTTGAATGATATCGGTGCAGATAACTGGCTCTCCTTGCCTTTTGATCCATCGATGGCGCCGTTTGATATGAGCCATGGATGTCAATTTCCGATGTATGAAGGTGGAACATTAGATTTCCTCTGGAATCTGCCATCGTGATAGAATCCACTCTGCATATATATTCCATTAATTAGCTTTGTACGTGGCCCTATATGGTTGCAATCCTTGTTGAGTGATACCCCAATTCAGATTATATTAACCAAATCATACGTCTTTCACAATGCAACCCGCAGCAGCACTCCTAGAAACAGGCTTTTTCATTTCAGAATTTGACCTAAATTTTCAGGCCAGATTAAATCGAGTGTATGTGGCCCTTCGTGTGTTGTAGCCTACCTTCCCCCTATCTTTCTCCGCAACAGAGCAACACAACCAACATCATAATTCCGATCAAGATGGCCAATAAAACCGGAAATATTGTGGAACCAGTGCCATTCGAACCAGGCCTAATGCTCCACGGCGGCAACCCCCAAGGCTCCGAACTCCCCCCAGAGCTCCTCGCCGCCCGCCACGCCTCCCTCCAATCCTATCTCCGCTCAACCCACGCCCTCCTCAGAAATGGCAGCACAGCCCTGGAAGCCGCCGTTCACGTCATCTCCCTTCTTGAAGACGATCCCCTCTTCAACTGCGGCCGCGGCAGCGCCTTCACAGCAGCCGGCACAGTCGAAATGAAAGCCACAATAATGGTGACAAGCCTGCAGCCCGCAGCACGAAACGCAATCAATCGCGGCGCAGGTGTGACGGGCGTCCGTAATGTGCGTCATCCGATTCATCTCGCGCAGGAGGCACTCAAAAGAATGGCCATTGCTGGATCCCCTGTAGATGAGCTCGGGCATATGCATACTGAGCTGGCTGGTCCGGAAGTGGAGACGCTTGCTCGGGACTGTGGGGTGGAGTTCTGTCCTGATAAGTGGTTCTTTACACAAAAGAGGTGGGATGAGCATATCGCAGGTTTGGATGGGGTGAAGGTGCCTATTTCTTTGGATGAGGAGAAGGTTCCTATTTCTTTGGATCAGAAGAAGGTGCCTGTCTTTGTGGATCCGACGGCGGAACCTGCTCCCTTGGACCAGGACACTGTTGGTTGTACTTGTGCTGATCTGTGGGGGAATTTTGTTGTTGCTACTAGTAGCGGTGGTGTGGTGAATAGGTTGCCCTGGAAATTTGACGATATGCCTCTCATAGGGCGTAGGTACTGGAGTATGGCCTATACTGCCATCTCGGATGATGGCGAGAGAGTGCTAGAAGATTCCTCGGTGGGTGGTTTGCTACGCGACGCGACGAATTGGCTGTGGGATCGCGTGCCGCGGTTCTGGCGAAGTGAGATAACTCCTAATTACTCCCCCTTCCGGGTAATTTACCTGCCCGACAGCCGGACCCAACGAATGGGCTCAGTCCTCGTTATTGTCGAGAATCTTATCAGTATGCGAATGTGGATGTCTACGAATGTTTTTAGACGCTAGGGGTCAAATGCCTAATCTACATAGCTAGAAATCGATGCCTAATGTCTTTTTATTGCCTGATAGAGTTGATAGAATACATGTAGTTAACTAACCTTGGGAGAGTACTTTGCGTATTGAGGCCTCTGTCATAGTAACTCAGGTATTTTCATTTTTCTGCCAGTCCAAAAATAGTCATCCAAGCCAGAAACGATGGATCAGGCGATCATAAGGCATTCGGAGATCAATTTATATGTAAATAATGCATGTGACCGTGGCGTCAATACACCTTCGTCACATTGGTAGCCTTCGAAGCATGAAGTATATGAAAGTTTTTCTGACGAGGTGATCTGGTGGCCTGGAGTCAGCAAGCACCCATCAACACCAAAATCAAACAAACCATACCACTGGCCCTGGTGATATCCAAAGTTGGTCGTTGGTTAGACTACCTGAGTGTAGACTCTCGGGTGAAAAAGCTTGATTGCCTGTTCGGTGAACCCAAAGCAACCAACTGGTAGATATACCAAGTGAAAAACATCCCACTAGGAGAAAGATGGGCCATACTCTGTGACTCTGCAGGTGAATAGGGTGTGCTATGTCATTGAAGCTCTGTTTGCCCATTGCAGTTGATATTATTCCTTTAACCTTGACAGTAACCTTATCTTCCAACCTTGGTTAACCAGCGGGACCTTGTGGGGCGACGTCTGCCACGGCTCCACTCTATATCTTGGCAGATGCACACGTGACACATATATATGCTTGACTCTTGAGGTATTCAGCTTCTACCTAGTTGCCGTTCTATTTTTCTACTATTGATGTACTGGACTATGTAGAATCACTAGCAGAAACATTGGCACAGTCTCAATAAAGATTGGACTCTTCTGGTTTTGTCTTTCCTACACAATATGGGCTAGAATTTTCATCACTGAATAATATATATCTTTGAAAAGATTCTCCTTTGTTGACTTGAATCCGAATGCTTTGATCTGCCAGGGTAAATATAGCTACCTCTGTTTATAAAATGGCGGCTAGCATATCTTTCCTTTCAAACATCCCAATTCATTGAGGACTGGGGAGTCATGGATACAACCAAGGTAACTAAAAGAATAACTCGACACGAAGTCATCTCATTCTATTTGGTGTCTTCTTTATATCAAAGGAATGTTCTAAAAGAGGGAAGTAAACGCCAATATAATTTCTACCCGTGTCATATTTTTATCTTTTCCTTATTCTAACTAGATGGTTACATCCGTTTTCTGTTGAAAATAGACTCAAGTCTTTCAACTTATGAAATCTAGATTCGAGATCGGCTTTACTGTGCGTTTTTTATCCGCTCTGTAAAAAAATAAGAAAACTTTCCTCTTATCCAGCTATAAATAAGAGGATGTTATTCGTATCGAGAAGTTATAACATTTCCTCCCAGTCCTCCCCCTACCGCCTTGTTCCCAAAATCATACCCTCCAGATGCCTGAGCCCCAGTGGTCTAACGCGTGCCCACCTCGTAGGGGTGACTTCCGCTGTGATAAGTGGATTTTGCCAGTACCAGAACTCACTGTGGAAGAGAGCAAGTACCACCTACTGAGTTCACACTCCGACAACGCTCGTGGACTTAGAAGCTCAAAACGCAATGATCCCATTGAACTACCAGTTCTCAGCCCGAATAGTCTAGCCCATCCACACTACAAAGTTCTCATCTCAAGACGTGCACACGAGGAACTGGAAACAGTTTATATGATAAGGCACGACCCGGTGCATTACCAGCGTCGCTACCTGGTTTGGTTCGGCATTGACTTGGATGGATTTGGATCAATCGACACCCCAGAGAAGTTTTTCCAGGTGCTAGACTTGGCACTTGCGTCCAAGAAGATAATCGTGCAGGATAACATACCGCTCGAAGGACCTCTCGTGCCTAAGCGTATCCTATGGATGGCTATGCATGGGTATTTTGGGAATTGGTATAAGCCAGAAGAAAGGGGATGGACAATTTTAGCTGCAAATATGCACGCGCGTATCCTCAGAAAGCTTTGGGAGCGTGGCGATCTGCGGCTTGTGAATGAACGCGTCCCTAAAGACACGGCCATACCATCTGCATCGAGTCGTGAAATCGTCACATGTCTGCAGCTTGATAGTGACTGCCGCCGCCCAATGGAAAAGTGGTTAGTTTTTCCAGAGGTTCTCAAGGAGAAATATAAATTGACGGTGAAGGAAAAGGAAGGTCAGGTGCATGGTTGTGTCAATTCTTAGTATCACGTCGCGTTCTGGATTTCCATTCCATTCAGATAAACACTGGGGTGATTTTGATGGCCTTTGCTCTTTCTGTTACTTTTCTCTTGTCGATTTTTGGGTCTCTCATTCTCTCTTTTTTGTAGGTATAGAAATATATGACATGATTACCTGTCTCGATTTCATGTACCTAGCCAACTCATTTGTAAGTTGGCTTAATATAATGTTGTCGCAATTCTAACGCCGACTATAGACTTTGATTCATCTCAGTTCAACCTAAAACCGGCTTATTTGAAAGAATAGCCATTCATTCTTTTTTATTGAGACATCTGAGCAATTAGTGTGAGATATATGCGAACAAAGGAAATGATGAGCAGCTAAATCCATGCGATATGTAGAAGAGCGCACATTACATGCATTCATTTGAAGCCGGGGTCATCATCTTAAACAATGTGAAGGCGAAAGTATCCAAAAGACCAGCAATATATACATATATACTACAAGAGCCACACAAAACCAATAGACACATCTGATCCATATCTACCACCCCTCCAACGGCGTAAGCAGGGCAAGTACTCCATCTTTAGGTGAGACGGTAGCCCCCTCCCGAATCTCCAACTTAGCATCAGGAAACTTGAACTCCATGTGAAACCGACCGACAGTAGCAGCAATCAGGCAAGCAAGCTCTGATTTCGCAAAGCCCTGTCCGATGCAACCACGCGGACCATGCAGGAAAGTCAAAAAGGCATAGTTACTAACCGCACCGCCGGTGTTAGCCTTACCAGGACCCATAAAGCGGTCCGGGTTGAACTCGTTCGCGTCTGGTCCCCACAGCTCTTCCATCCGGTTCAGAATTTGTGGAGAGATTATCAATGTCGTATCCTTGGGAATATGCGCGCCAGCAAGAGTTGTGTCACGAACCGCCTTGCGTATGGTCATCGGCACAGAGGGGTGGAAGCGGAGGACCTCGTTGCACACTGCGTTTAGGTAGGGCAAGTTATCGACGGCGGCTGCAGAGATGGGAGTCGGGTCGTCGAGGGAGGGAAGATTGGCGCGGATCTCATCCCGCAGACGAGTCTGGACGTTGGGATTTTTGCAAAGTGCGTAAACGGCCCATTGCAGTGCTGTGGCGGTGGTCTCGTGGCCGGCGCCTAGGAATGTCATGGATTGGTCGACGAGGTTCTCTTCGTCAAAGGTGCCGCTGCTTAGTGCAACGGAGATGATGTCAATGCCGGTTTCAGCTTTGGGGTCTTCCATTTTTGCCTTTTTCTGTCGGATCATCTGCCGTGCGACGTTGCGGATGACCTCGCCACTTTCCTTGATATCTTTGTTGCGTTTCGTCGGTAATTCTTGGACCCATATCGGGTTGCCAAATAGTATCATACTTAGAGCGAAAAGGATCTTCATGAGGAGGGGTGGCGAGGACATGATTTTGCGGTAGGATTGGTTGAGGGTGTTGTCAGGTTCACGGAGAGAGTTGAAGTCATGGTCCATACCGGCGACGCCGATGATGTCCAGGGTTGCTCGACTGGCCCAATTACTGATTTGGACTGTGTTGTCGTTATTCCCATTGGCCTTTCTGCTCTGTAGGTCTTCCTCGATCATCTTGACCATTTCTACACTCTTGCCCCAAAAGACTGGGTAGAGATTCTTAATGTGACGATAGGCAAAGGCTGGCATGAGATTCTTGCGTTGTATCTAGTGGAGGAATTGTAAGTTTGAATCCATGTAGAGTGTAATTTGAAGGGCTGAGTCTACCTTATGCTCTTCGCCTTCGGCAAGTAGGACTCCATCGCCTGTAATACGCCGCAAGCTCTGCCGGACCAGCTCGGGTTTTTCAAAGTCATAAACTTTCGTAACAAGCAGCTCACCCAGCGATTTTGGGCTTGTCAAAATCACTCTTTCGAGGTTTGCGACAATATAGTATCGGAGGAGATCTTGATTGGGCCTATTTTTGACCCGCTCCCGTAGCTGCGGATAGGGGGTCTCAAGCAAGAAATTCGGAGAATGACCGGTGAGCCAGCTTCGATCCTAGATATTATTAGGCACAATTTTCAAATACATAGGAGGATGCCTGACCTACCGCTGGTGAATCAATGTGTTTCAATGGAGTGAAATAATCGGGATACAACACAAGCTGATAAATCATCCTCGACACAGCAATGAACCCGAAAAGGACAGCAGCCGTCACAGACCTGGAATTGAAAATAGCATACTCCGGCTTGAAGTATATCCCGGCGGCGAGGCCGAGATAGATAATAGTGAAGTTGTCGCTGATGCGCCCCATCGCTAAAAATTCCCGGAGAATCAGGGGTAAACTGATATTGGAATTTGACAGCTCAAATCTCACATGGAGTAGAGGAAATCAGAGAAGAGCTTCGCGGGTATCAAACACTCTCGGTTTCGAATAGTTGCGAAGAGTGTGCTCAAGTGGGGTGTTAGACAAGATGACGAAGTGCTTGGCTTGTTATTCCAGTTAGGTTTCAATCCTATGCCCCGTCCGGTCTCGATATAGCAACGAGAAAATGTGACCTTTGCGAAGCTCAGAGGGATGATATATGATCTCTTTTGAGATGGCTGCCTGGGAGTGACTCGTGGACTTATCCAAGACAACCTTGGAAGTGTGGAGATTATTAATACAAAGATTGTCAGCGCAATAATATAATATATACTCCGTAACATTCTGAAAAGGTTGAATTCCAGAGTTGAAAGTCGTTTTTGATGATCTCTTACTCGCCCTCGCAAGCATTACCGCATTAAGCCTGGATCCGCAAACATAATCCCCCATGCCATGTGGAATTATACATGCATATATAATAACCCGGGAGCTTGTGTTAAACTGCACATAGAATTTACATTATTCGAGGTCCATTGGAACCTCTGGAGGCCCTTCTAAAGGATATCTGGCCCCGGCCCTGGGCCAGGGGCTGTGTTGGGATTACGTCAGACCGGCTCGATGCTCGACCTCGGGACCTTATACATGCACCGAGTTCATCCCTCCCTATCATCATTTATCGCTTCTCTTGAGAACAAGATGGACTTCTTATCAGACAGCGACGAGGATTTTAAGCCTGAGTCTTTTCAACCTTTTACCCCTGATTTTGATATTGTGCAACGATGGAGATGGCTCAATGAACTTTACCACAAGTTCAGCCGTCCTCCATACACATCCATGACCGACAAAATGAAAATTATCATTGCGACAAATCGTCTTTGTAACACGTATCGCGAGAGATGGCAATTACTCAAAGAATGGGCGCCACCGGAAGAACGTGAAAGGCTAAAGACATGGAAAGCCTTTGAGGAGTGGACCTTGACCCTATTGAACATCTCTGGCGAATTCGGTTTAGTGGAAATGTACACAAACGCTCGTCACAAGCCTTCCCAAGATCCATCTCAATTTCGCACATACCTCTGTGCCATCGAGGCTGAGCTTGAGAAGCAATTCGAACCCCGTTCCCAAAAAGAACAATCCCTCACATTTCTCGTCAAGCTCGACCCAGAACTGCAATGTGACACCCGACAAGGATGCATTGGTAGTAAAGGTCAATTACCGGAAAATTTACCCGAGATGGTCAGATTGGCAAGTGCCAGATGGAGAGCTAGAAAGTCGGCGTTGGAGATCATGCATCAGGCCGACCATGGCAAAGGATCAGGTTCTTCTCGTGGAAATCACCGTGGGAGGGCTCGATGTTCACGAAACCGTCGCGGCCGTGGGAACATCAGCAACAAACAACAGATTGCATAGACGCTGCCGAGGTACGGAAACCCCCATTGTGCATTCTTTTTCAAGCTACAAATCATCTGGTACCTACTTTCCAAGAGAAATCAGAGATTCAGTCCACAATGGATGGACCGGAGATGTCCAATGGATGGATGAACACAATTCAATTGCGTTACCCGGGTACTTCGATATGTCAGTTTCAACAGAAACCCGAAAGCACTAACTGATAGCGTGCGCTTGCTATAACTTCGAAGAAAGATGTCATTTACCCGAAATCACACACCCTATAGCCTACCAAAGGCAGTATTATTAGGACAAAGAATGGGAATATGTATAGCAATGCCTCACCCAATCCCAATCGAAACTCGACAACATGACCAAAAAGGACCCTCTGACTCAGACATCCGCTGACCCTACAATTCTGTCAAACTCACCAACCGTATGGTGCCAAACCTTCTGCGCTATTCCCTGCTCGCGAAGTCCAGCCAGCAACGTCACAACCTTAGGACCAGCATGCTCCCCACTCCAGTGAATACTATACACACCACTCCCAACCTTCCCATCCGTCCCACTGGCAACCTCAACCCCCTCCGACAAAGGCACACCAGAGGAAGCCTCCCCTGCCTCCAAACGGGCACGGGGCGGATACTTAGCGCTCGTCGCGAAGAAAAGATGCCTCTCCCCCGACTCCCGAATTGGAATGTAAATCAAAGGCCCGATAATCATGAGCACAATACCCATAAACCATGCCAGAAAAGTATTTGCCTCGCGTCCAAGCCCTGTCTTGACTGGGCCGGGATAATCGTTAATAAACGTCACTTCCGGCGCTTGCTCGGCCAGTGTTTCCAGGGCCATATCAGTCATCGACACAAGATGTCCACGTAGCTTTATTATGGACATCTTCTTTGCTTGGAAGTCTGTCACGTCGATGGGACCTTCGTGGCTGCCCGCTAGGACGCTGACGACACGCCGTAAGCCTGTTGCTTGTTTGAGATTGGGGAGGAGGTTGGTGATGAATCGTGTTCGTGCATAGTATCCAAGTGCAGGTAGGATATGGAGGCCTTCGGATGTATCTATTCGCATATCATGAGTAACCATGTCTTTTTCTTCTTGTACGGGATGTCCGAATGTCCTGCCCACCTTCTCCAGAACGAATAGTTCCACAGCTAAGGAAGAGGATATTGATACTCTTCTCTTTAATCTGAAGCTCGCGGCAGACGACGTCGACGTTCCGAATCAGACTAACATCCGCTTTGATAAAGATGAACTCCCCCTCCGGGTTCAACTGTCGACATTCGGCTGTGATGCGGGCTGCGGCTTCTTGTGAGCGGCCGATGAAGTATGCGCGTGGAGATCGGGCCGAGCGAGCGAATTCTTTTAGGGCTGCTTCGCCGATGCCGTTTGTTGCACCTACGAAGACTGCCACAAGGCCTGCTGGGAGGGTATTGGCGATTTCGGCATTCGAGGTCTGGACGTCTGGTAGAGAGACCATTTTGATGTTTACGGCAGCGAACTGACGTGTGGGATGTTTGATTTAGGCGCCTGTCGTCGAATTTAGGGATTATTTCAGGTTATTATTCCATGTATTTATATTGCAGGGGTATTCCCCGTATTGTGCACGATCGGTACATCTACAAGCCGTCTCGGACGGACGGCGGACTTAAGCCACACGAGCCGGAGGAATGAAACTCCCCGTGCATTCAAATTTAAAATGACAAGAACAGTTTTGTTCATCAGACGTACTTGAAACATGGAGATATTTTCTAAAAATAAGAACAATCGTCCGGTTACCTGCATAAATATATGCGGCCTTCCTTGGAAGGTGAAATCTTACTCCTTACCCAATCGGACCTTCCTTCTGGCTGATCCTTCCTGGTGTGCCTTCTCGTACTCCCGTGGGATATAAATTTTTTATCTTCTCCATCTCCTCAATGCCACCTATGTTTGCAACCTGGAGATGGAGTTACATTTACAGGTGTATACGACAACTGTCGAAAGCCCAACGTATACGTCAATATCGATGGTCTTGATCCACCTACCCTCTACCACCTCTTAGAAATGAACTGCGGAGACTTTTACCTGGATGAAGCGGTCTATTACAGCAGTGATATTGATCCAGTGGTATCGGAGACAGCCTAGCCAGGACTAAACCCAGGAAACTTGATATGACCCGACAAGAGCAAGATGCAACTCGTAATTGACCCAGGACATCGGCAATTCGACAGAAAAGTATCCAAGACTTGCATCTCGTCACTGGGACTTGAAGCATCTCAACATGATTCTCGGTTTGAAGCGCATCAGCGAAAACTCCGACCCATACCTCAAAAATATTGAATCAATATAAAATCTATATCCGTGTATGATGGCCTACGTGAGTAAACTCGAAATCCAGCAGAAGCAAGTGAGAAACCTGACTAATTTAAGGTAGGTAAACATTTCATGCGAATCGAAATGTTTTAAGCGGCACCCTGAACAACACGGCAGGCGAATGAGCTGAATACTTTCCGGCAAATGGATGAACTTTTGTCAACCGCGGAGTGGCAGACGCAGGAGGCGTGACGGGAAAGCGCAAATTCTGACAGGAAACTGCCATTTCAACGGACAATCAATACACACAGATGGGAGCCAGGTGCATGCCCAGCGGCCGTACTCAGGGTCACGAGGCAGTCTATCGGCTCCAAAGACATGCTACGGACCTTTCACCAACCTGCCTCTGATTGGGACAGAGGCTAAATGGTGGGATTATGCGACAGTTTGAGCATGTTACAAGAACGACTCATATGCAGAACAAGCGTCAATGTCTGCAGCGGCAATCCGCTTTCGGTGGTAGATGGGACTTCTGAGACTGAAGGGGGAAATCAAGCATACATTGATCGGTGGTTAGGAGACGAGCATCATCATCGTGGGGCGAGCAGAAACTCCCTAGAGACGGGCGGATACCTACACGCTCTCATGCACATGGAGAGATTGCTTGACAAGGTCATTTCGTGACATCAAAGGAACGAATTCGATCGAGTACTCGGACCATCTTGAACCAGGAGCAAAACTAGTGAAGGCTCAAATGAAGTCCCACACAACGCAGAGGGAATCCAGAACCAAAACTTAGACATGGAAGAACCGGAAAATTCTCTGCCGGATGGTTATGATCGGCGGGGAGGAATTGATGGGCCTTGATAATCGGCCAGGGGTGACGGGGAGCTACGTCTGCGCCCCGCGAGGAGAGGGTTTCCGGCATTCTATCAGACGATAGGGGCACCGAAACACAAAAGATGATCCCGATTTCGGAAATTTATTCACAGGAAACAGAGCTAGTTCTACAAGAAACCATACACACCTACCAATTGATACCATTCTATCAAGTAGAGATCAAGTATCATCCCTGCATCTAAGGGAAGCCTCCCCGTGACGATCAAGGTCCGTTGTTCTTCGGACCGCGGTATTACTTGACAGCTGCTCTCATCGAGGCCAACAAGCCTAATGAAGCTATAGCCATTATAATTGCTGTCGGCTAGCTTATGGGACCATGAAAAGCTGGAAAGAGTCCGGTCAGTAACGTGTGCCAGCTGCACGCCGATGATCTGGCTCTGGCTATGCTCGGACTTGGCCACGTGGCGGAATACATAGCTCGCTTTGCTACTCCTTCCAGGGCCTGTGGTCTTTGGGCATGATGCAACGGTTGACTTGCACGGCAGTCACCTCCACCATTAACAGACCGGGCCTGCGTTGTGTTATTCCGTCTAGATGGGCCATGTGCCAGTTGGTTATATGGCCCTCGGCGTTGTGCTGACAAAGCGAAGATAGTCCAATTCGGTTGTGGAATGTCACGCCCAGGATAGCGAAAGGCTGGAGCCGCTTCGAGTGCTGGCTGCCGACCGATCGTTGGTTTTCTGCCGATCCGGGGAGGTTGGGGATTTGGGCTGGGGTAAGGTATGAGACGTCGTGCACGGGCTTGTTTTCGATATGCGGGGTGGAGTCAAGTGTCAAGTATTTTCGACGGAATGCGTATGGGGGACCGAGTGAAGGAGCCTGAAGCATATCCCGAGAAGAATCGGTGATTTATATTTGTTCTTTGATTTCAACTGAATTATATGTCAGATCAAAGTTGCGATGTCATGGGCTGAGGCGAATGGTAAGGGATAAGGCCATGATTAGACAGTTTCAACATTGGAAATCCACAGAAATCACCTCTATAGCTAGTTTTTTAGGGGGATGGATATGCCCAGGTGGTCAGTGTGAATATATTCAAGATCAAGATGGCCCCTTGGCTGTGCGCAATGGATTCTGGGCATAAGTGCTTATTGGGGTGTGATGGGGTCCAAGTCTTGGCGTCAAAGAGCTGTGCATCAGGTGATGCCTTAAATAGGCAAAAAATAACACCTCAGGAATCCACATATTTGTTTACCTGATAGCTAGAAAATATATAAATAAAGACCATAGCGCCGGCCATGTTAAAAAATGTATAAACACCGAAACGTGTACTCCGTAGCGCCCGGAATCAGCGCTTAGGTACATGGACCCTCCCCTGGCGCGTGCGGATGGCCAGTGAGGAGTGAGAATGGAGATTATCGACTCCATCTTCCCTATTTATCTCACTTTGAGTTGCTCCAAGAATAGGTATTTCTCAATAAATTCAGAGTATTGACCAAGGGTAACCTGGAAGATCCCCAATTTAGAACATATAAAGGACAAAGGACACAAAACATAAAGAGAAAGACGTTCAGCCCTAAAAACCCGCTCGTGCCTGTACTTCCCGTTGTCTCCACACCTGCCGAACCTCCCCCTCGATGTTTCAGTCTTCCCCTTTCTCAAACTTCCATTCCATTGTGTCATTCATTTTTCACAGCCTTCGCCACAAGGGTCACACTCATTCCACCCTATTTCCATTTCCGCATTCTTTCTCCACATCCTTCCCTTTCTTGCCAAGAGATCGGCGGTCTTCAATGAAACACTGTCTATTGTCGCTTTGAATACGCCAATGCGCATCTGAAATACCAGCGCATCATTGTGATCATATACACGTGGCTTGCAGCCCTCGATACCTGACACCGCGATCCCCGCCACTCTCCTTGCCTTGCGCAGGTATGCGCCATTCGTGCGGTTAACATACTACCATTCCCATCGCTCGTTGCGCCTGAGCTTTTGTCTCTCTTTATTCTTTACATCCATTTCAAACCTCAAACACGACTTTTCCCGGCTGGCCCGAGGAAGTCGACATTTGATCGTTCGTGATCCCGTCATTCGTTTCAACCCTCCGTGATCACTTCCTGGCAGGACCAGGTCAATCGACATAATGCTGTGCTGTGGAGACCGCGAGAAGGGGGATGTAGCCATGGAAGAGAAATGGGACTATGTGGTATGTCTACACAATGACAGTGTTGTATAGATGCCTCGGTATACTGATACTTACTTCCTTAGAACTTGGACGACTTTAAATCCGAGTCTTGCTGGACAGGTTTCTCATATTTCTTCCTATGGGTATTTCTGTTTATCTCAATTGCTGTCTACGGTGTCGATACATTTACTGCAATCAATTTGCTGGCTTTCTCACGATGGTCTGGCAGAGTTGAACCCGCCATTCCCTTCAATATCTCCCGATGGATCTTCGCCGCCTGTATCATTGCTTCATTCGTTCTGTTGGCATACCGATGGATACATGCCATCCGCGCCATCCGCTCGGGTAGTATTACTCGCAGCTTTCTGGACCCACTGGCTGTGCGTATTCAGAGTATTCGCTTCGGCAAGCGGGGCCGTGGATATAGAAGATTCCTCGTCTTCGCTGAATTAACAAAAGACAGGAAAGCAGCAGAATATGTTGCTCTTTATGCATACTTCTCCTTCCAGTGTAAGTATACTACTATTGCCTACCTGCTATTTGAAAATAGCTAACAAATTTTAGTCTGGATGAACACGATCTTCGCAGATGGCCCGCGTCAAGTTCTCAATGGCATCACTCTCTATTCGGTCATGCAGATGGACCTCCTTCCTGGAGGGAAGAATGCCGCTCACGACGATGGAAGCTCTGGCGCCAGTCAATTCTTCAACAACATTAAGATTCTGGCCGAGGAAAATAACCTTCAAGCTGTGGTCTTGTTTGGTATGCTTTTCACTCTGGTCGTTTGGGTTCTGTCAGTCCTCAAGTTGATATCGGCGATCGTACTCTATTTGATCTTTCTCTTCCATCATATCCCAGCGGAAGACGGTACTCTTTCGAGGTACTGCCGGCGGAAGGTTGGCCAACGGCTGAAGCGCATCGTGCACCGCAAAAATACCAAGGCCCTGGCAAAGGGGCTCAAATTACAGAACCGTGCACCCACCCAGCCAATGCTGGCAACGGATTCAAACCCGACTCTACCTTCTTTCGCCGGAGATAAGGGCCCCGCAGTGGCTGTGTTGTCGCGAAGTACCACCCAGACCACTTTGCCGCCCTACTCGCGATCGGCTTCCTCGACAGCGCCGGGGCACAACCCGACACTGCCGAATCTGGAATTTGATTCCAAGCCAACACTGGCTCGAACTGGAACTTCATCTTCAGTATTGTCCGAGTCCGCTTCACTTACGGGCAATGCGGCCGGAATGGGATACACTCCTCTTGATCGCCAGAACCCGACGCTGCCACCAGTCCCTCCCTTGCCAGCCAACGTTCCATCAAGAATGGCCACTCCTCACTCTCGACCGGCTCCTGCGCCATATGGCAATGATGGTCGTCATAGCCCCGGTCCGGGCTATCGCAACCTCACCGATAGTTCTGATTCTCAGCCATATCAGGGCCACACCCCAGCGCCCGGTTATTCTTCCGCTGACATGGACGCCTCTGATGATCATGATTATTTCAACCGCGATCATGCGCCTGCTAACTATGACCCCTATGGTCCTCCGAGGGCCGCGTACGGCAGAGAGGACGGATACGGACCAAGATACGGGACCCCTGGTGGCCAAAGAGATGCACCCCGTGCACAGCAAGAGTACTATCAACAGGATCCATATTCAACAGATCCATATTCAACAAGATCCTACACGCCGGCCAGCACTGGTGGGACCCCTGCTCCCTATCGGTCCAACACCCCGGCAAGCTACCGACCTACACCTCCCCCACAAGCAGCCGCAATGGCCCAGCCTCCACCGAGGACGTTCACTCCAATGAGTTCGGCAACTCCCGCTCCTCAGAATGGTGGCTATGCAGCTTTCAACCCATCAATGGGTCATCAAACATCTCAGCCTCGCTCCCAGGCTCCTCCTGGTCCGTCCGCCTATACCCGAGCAAACACCGCTTCGCCCTCGGTCATGCATCGCGCTCCACCAGGGCACACATTCAATCGCTCAAATACTCACCAATATTGATAAGGCTCGCACCCGTAGCCTTCGTTGAAGGCCATGAGACCTTATTATGATGAAAACCAGGAGCTGGTTCTCCTGTGCGTGATGACCGGACCACTCGCTAATACTGATCACGACCAGCGAACCTCTCGAGATCTTGTACATACCCCTATTCGCCTTACTCCGATATCCTTCCTCGAATCTTTATTCCCCCTGACACGAATTGATCACATTTTATTCCCCCATTTACTGCAAATGTATACACAAGTAGCTTGAAAGTAATCTTGACATCCCTTTTTATTACACGACTCCATCACCCATAATAATGCAAACGAAAAATAATCTGAGTATTATACACCTATACTATAAGCTATACAATCAACAACTTCCAACATCCACAACAAAGGTACACCCAATCACCAAATCTTCTTAGCGATCATCTCATACCGCTGTACATGATCAACATTAAACTCCCCATCCTTGCTCTTATCTTTCTCCTCCTTCTCCTTCACCCGCCGCAACCCATCCGGATCATCAGCATAGATCAACTTCCGCTTCTCATCCCCGACTTCAACAACACCCCACCCACCAACACGCTGACTACCCTCAACATCGAAATCCCGAGAACGAGGCGCCCCACTCTCAGTACCGGACTGGTTATTCGAGGACTGTCTGCGCTCACTCTCCCGAGCCTTCATTTTCCTGTATCGGGAACGCGCAAACGCAAGCAAGACCATGCCCAACAAGAGTTTCAGGATGAGCAGGACGATAAATCCAGTCAGCAACAGGATACCGGTGAAGATATGGACGGATTGTGCTGGGGACGGGATTGCGTTTTCGAGGACTGTGCGGAAGAATGCGCTGACGTGGGCCGCAGAGGCGGGGAGGAGCGTTGCGAGTGTCAAGGGTGGAGCTGAGGGGATCGGGGAGGGGGCGTAGTGATTGTGGATTGAGGTTAGGGAGGTTGCTCCGTTTGCTGTTGAGGATGGGTGTTGGGGGATGAGGGCTGCTAGGAACATTTGGTATGTTTGGACGGAGACCCGAAAGAACAGACAGGAGAGAGGGATAACGGGTAGGCCAATGCGACGGGTTAGGTTTTGTTCGCCGAAAGCGTTTGTGTAGTAGTCCTTTGCTAGGACGTCTAGGAAGCGGCCGTAGATTGCTGGACGGTTGTTGTTGAACTTGTTGATGTAGGCGTGTTTGAGCCAGTCTACTAGCATCTCGGAGCCTAGGACGACTAGGAATGGGCCTAGGACTTGGGCTATTGTTGGGATGAAGGAGTTGACGCTGTTGAAGGATGATAGGATTGAGGATGGGAAGAGGGTGAATGCTTGGGGTAGGATGGATGATGCGGTGCGTGGAGGCGTGGATAGTGGTGTGCTGTTAGTGATTGTGGAGGACTGGCCTGGGAAGCTAGACCCTAGCCCGAGGTTGCCGACGAAGTTGAAGGCGCCTGTTTCCACGATGTTACGCGAAGCGATGATGGTAAGCATCAGCCATAGCTGGAAACGTTCCACGACATCCGCACAGGTAAGCTGGAAGAGGTTTTCTTTCTCGAATTTGCGGAAGACGGTAGATTTGATCTCCACGAACTGGTTCGATAAGAGTAGGGTAATCAGTGCGTTGGAGTATGAGTTCACTGCCACGTTCAGAGTCATGACCTGATAGAACAGGGACAGTGCATGGGATACTGTGTAAACCAGTGCCACCAGGAACAACCAGAACGGACGAATGATCTTGCTTCGGCCGTCCGGACGACGCTCAAGGGCCTCCCGCGAGAAGAGACACTCAAGGACATCCTGACCTATAGCAGCCAAGAGCCTGTCGCTGACCTCCAGCACATTGTAGATAACGTATAACTTGATAGCAGCCTGTCCACGAATCCAGTGGTACATCCGACTTGCATCGAAGTACATCAAAACACAGCATGTGGCTATCATCAGCAAGCCTGTCAGGATGTCCGCTTTGTCGTCTGGAAGAAGCGCCGAGGGCATCGACTTCTTCCGCCGATGGTGGTGTTTGCGGGATTCGGAGGATCGATGTTTCCTTCTTGGTCCCATGTCTGGCCCCACAGAGGAGCCCTGAGGCAGGTGGGGAGTGGCGTCAGATTCGCTTTCGCGTCTTCCACGCTGCTCCTCCTTCACATTATGATTCCTCCTGCGCCATACTCGACCAATCCCATTCATGACGAACTTCCAAATGAACCGGATCTCAGCTCCCAGATTCATCACCCATGACTCGCCCAAGATATAGACAGCCTTAATAAACCGCAGTGGCATTATCGTGAAAGAGTAAAGCCATGCATCAAGGCAAGCAAGACTCCCAAAGCAAAGTACCTGCTCGAGCATAGGTGCGAGCATAATGAAGTTCATGAGCCTCTCGATCTTCACTCGTGATGATTCGTAAGGGAAGTCGTTGGCTGCGTCACGGTGAATGTACAATGGTGAAGGCCGACCAGAAGCAAGCTCAAGCTGAAGATAGGTTGGCAGAGAAACTGGCGGCAAGGGGATAGATGATGGCAATGGGGAAGACTTGGGCGATTCTATAATCTGAGGTGATGCAATAAGGTGGCCCTTCAAATCGCGGTCCAGCGCGGGTCGGTCCTGTCTCGAGCGCGATGCCCATGTCTGGGTTAGGCGGTCATTGCCTGGGGTAACGGGCAATTGACGACGCGTGGAGCCAGGGGTTGAAACAGTTCGTGCTGGCTGTGACCGATTGCGGAGTGAGGCATTTTGAGTATTCCGTGGGAAGGCTGGACTCGCGGGTGCGGAAGCATCTCCCAACAACACCTCTTTAGCGGGCCGCAACTTTGGCAAAACGTCCGCGGGCGATGGCTTTTGGCTCAGTGACTGGAGCACAAATTCTGGTATCTCCGGCTGTGCGATATAATTATTCCCATGAACATTGTCCGAGACTACTCGCCTTCCAGTGTTCGTTTCTGATTCCACGGGGCGGTAAGGTATTGAGTCTGGGGAGGACGTGAGTGCCTGGATCTTCTCAGGAGACAGCTTCATGATCTTCTCTTTGTCTGCTGGTAGTTGGTGAGACAGATCAGTAGACATATCAGCCAAAGCAGCCATGACCTTGGGGCCATTGTATACATCCACTACTGACAACTGGCCAAGGGTATCTCCATTGTCTGGTGAATGCTCGACTAGAATCCCAAGTCCCTGCTCGCGTTCCATGTTGGCCGGTTTATTTCCTCCATTGGCAGGGCGCTGTGCCGAAGTCGTATTGTGCTTCCGTTGCCCATTTGTGCCATCGTCTCCATTGGTTGGCCGTTGATCAGCCTCACCGTTTGATTGTGCCGTAATAGTATCTGCTCGACTGCATTTCCCTTCGACAGAATGGGGCAATGATTGTTTCTCAACCCTCAAGCTCCCATTGGTCCCGTTTGCGATACCATGTTCAGGCATCTTCCGCTGTGACGGAGCTTCACTGGTATCTACGGCATGGCTCATTCTGACCACCCAGCAACTCGCGACAGTCCAATATGTCCCTTAAAAATCTCCACAAGCTTGCAGTATTGCCACTCATATCATCAGAAAGCGCAGATAACCAGCATGCATCGTTTGAATTTGGGTCGCGACGGGTGATCAACTATGTTCGAAGGTGAAGAGGCGTAAAGCAAAAGGACAGGAAGGCAATAGCGACGTCCACAGATAAGTTATTGTATTAACAAAGGCATTCGTCCAGCTGGTACATCCTCAAAAAAAAAAAAAAGGCACAGTCTGGGCTGTTCGGCGTACTTATTGATGTAGGTGTCTGGGGAAAGATAAGGATGGCAGATTATCTGGCCAGTCGGTGAGTCGGAGATTAGCGTCATCGAATGCCTTAGGCAGATAGGCAGAGTCACGTGCATCGGAAAGGGGGGTTGATCCCCACCCGATGGAGAAGTACGGAGTACAACAACTACAACACTACACAGAAATGTCTCTATCTTCACTACCTTTGGAGCTCTTACTCTATATACAACACAACCTACAATATGCATCAGATTTAAACGCCATGTCACAGACTTGTCGCCTGTTACACACCATAGTCAGCCCTCAGCTCCACTTAAGATTTGCGAATAATTGTGAACCCAATATTCTGCGCCTTGTGAAGACCGGCAATTCAGATGCCCTACGCAAGCTGTTGTCTGCTGGTTACAAATTATTTGATTTTATGGAAACACCGCGACTTTGGTGGAAGGAATATTTTGATGGTGACACCTACATGGAAACGAAACTGAAATCGAGGTCCCCCATGATGATCGCGGCAGCACATGGTCATTTGGAGATTCTTCAAATGTTTATTGACACTCTGCCTTCAACCATCACAAGGCTTACTTATCGATCCTGGCATCTTCTAAGCTGCGCGGCTCTGCATGGTCAGTTGGATGTAGTGAAGTTCCTAATAGGTCAAGGTGTCCCAGTGGACTATACTGACCGGCTGGGGACCACTCGGACGACACTCCAATATGCGGTTACGGGAGGCCATTTTCCAGTGGTTAAGTATATAGTTGAGAATACCGCATGCGAAGATCAACTACAAGATTCGGCAGTTGATCTTCTTTGTTGTGCAACAAACGCAGGTCATTTGGAGATTGTTAAATACCTGGTCAAATGTGGTGCTGACTTTACCTATCCACCTTGGGGCTATCCAATCATCAAATATAGCCCGAGTTCAGCTTTTGACACTGCCATCCAACAAGGCTACGAAGACATAGTATCATTTTTCCTAGACAATGTACCTCCCAAATTCTTGGATGATATGAGCATCAGCGACTGGAAATCAGTGTTGAACCCTTGTGACCGCGATGAAGGTGTACTATATTATGGGCTATCTACATGCAGAAAACCAAAGATTGCCCAGATGATATTTGACCGAATCGATCTGGAAACAAAACTCGCAACTACTACTCCAATTGAGCAAGCTTATCTGCTTGCTGTGGCAGCAGAGACTGGAAACGTGTCTCTTACTCGACAACTACTCGATAAGGGGGGTAGGCCTGTCTCGTCCCAAACACAGCTCCACCGCAAAACTTTTAAATCATCACCCAACCTGTGGGCTTCAAATGCCGAAAACTTTTGCGGAGGTACTGTTTGTCATGACGCGATCACAATCAATGCAAGCCACACACCCGTGGTCTGTGCAATGAATAACGGGCATGCCGAAATAATGGAGACTTTTCTTCGTTGCCCAGATTATCCGGTCTCCAGATTGGATGTGGCCTCTGCGGCACACAAAGGAGAAGAAGCAATTGTGCTCAGGCTTCTCGACAAAGCTGGAAAAAGGCGTTTCAAGGGTCTGGCCACAGCTGCATTGTATGCAACTTCCTATCTAGACAAGTTTATACCCGCGATGGAAAGTATTTTCGATGTTCTCACCACCCAAGATGTGAAGATTGTGATTTCGATGTTGATAAGCTCCACTGGTCCTCAAGCTTCGCGTGTAGGCCACTTGGAAGCTACAAAGTTCTTAATTGAGAAAGGGGGCAAGCGACCATTCGATGAGATACCCTCCTGCTTTGGCTACTTTGAACGACGTTGGAGAGAACCTACTTCGTTCCTGGAGCACGCGGCGGCCGCTTGCCCAGTTACTCAGTTCCGAGCAGTACTTGCGCAATGGAACTTGGAACTGGATCCAGGCAACGACTATTGCAAAGCTGCACTTGCCGCCGCTGCCCTCCATAAAAAAGCAGAAACAATTCAGGTATTTATTGAGAGAGGGTTTGATGTCAATTCCACATATTTACACCGCGGGAAGCTCTCGCCGTTGCTACATCTAGTTTTGCAACCACTGAAACATGAGGACGGCCGGGTCGTTGACATAGACGACGATGAACGCATGAGGATACGACAGTTGTATCACCCTAATGGACACCCATGGTTGGACCACGTACACCCACGCGCATCCATACAGTTGCTCATCGAGCATGGTGCCGATATCAATCAAGTGGACTCACACGGCCGAACTGCTTTGTTTTTAACTACAGAAAGAAGGACACTTGGCTTGACTGAGGAATTGCTCAGGCTGGGAGCCAACCCCGTACTCAAGAGCCCGGGAAAGGTAAGCCCTCTCGAGCTGGCTATTTCCCAAGGCCAGGCAAAATACGTGAAAGCCTTTTTGAAGGCCATTGAGACTCGTTCTTTCGCCTGTGCCAACTTTGTCAGCCTCATCCCTGACGTTCTGCCGGTGGAGACGCTGCCAAACAGAGCTTCTGGTGAACAGTTTTCTGTCTCTTCGAGAAATCGACTGTCGCAATATCGAATGCTTGCTCGAGATGGCCAGATGGGACCTACCAAAACCTTTCCACGTCCGTGTGGAGACATAGACAGGCGAGGCAGCACGAGTTCGGAAGACATAAGCACAGATGAGGAGATCTGGCAGGTGGTTTCTCAACATTCAGAAGATAACTTCATATCAATTTGGTCTGCAACCGAGGACGATGACTGCATTAGTGACCTACGCTGGGTGCGGTTCTTTATTGCAAAGGCCATGACTCAACATCACTGGCGAATGATGTACCCAGTACCAGTTTAGATTGAAATTGAACGGCTCGAAAGCACATATATTCAAGATGAATAGGATATCTATCAATTGACATGATACCCGTATCACTAGTTTATAACTAAGCGCTAAATCAGGTAAGTTCTTACGTAGGCCTTGCTCACTGAGTATCTCTCAGCACAGGGTTAATTGCACTCACTAAACAGTCCGATGATACTCAGTGATACTGAGGATATGGCCAATCAGCACTCAAGTCATGCGCACTGACCGTATTCCATGAGACTAGACTGCCGTAATGATTTGCACTAGGCTGCTCCAGCACTTATCGTGATATCGCGAGGATAAGACGAACTGCAATCCCATCCGCTAGTCCCTCGTAGCCCTAGACAGGGGTCCATTTCATGTCAATCTCAATGATGGTCAGTCATCCTCAGGTCCCGATTTCAAAGCAACCGTGAAACAGCACATAAGCATTAGAAATCGCCTATAGGGCTACATCTCGACAGCTCCCGTAGTTGGCTATTTAGAGGCGGTTGTGAACATGAAGCTGTCTAATTATCTCTCCATCCGATTCATCAAGTCTATTGAAACAACTGCAACGCTGCCAGATACAAGTCCTACTTGAATCATTCTATTATCCATCTTCCCGCCATGACTATCTCCGAAAACACCGTGGTTCTCGTTACCGGCGCTAGTCGAGGGAAGTTCTGCCTAAAGCCTTATTGGGCTCGAGCTGACGGAAGATAGGAATCGGACGGACGTTGGTAGAAACCTTCCTGCTCCGGCCTAAGCACACCGTTATTGCTAGTCTCCGTGACACAGCCGCAGACTACGCTAAGGAGCTCGAGGCCTTGCCCAAGGCTGATGGCTCACGTCTGCAGATAGTAAAGATTGAAAGCAGAAACCCGGCTGACCCGGCAGCGGCCATCAAGGATCTCACGGACATCGACCACATCGATGTGGTAGTGGCCAATGCCGGCGGAGCCGGTGAGAAGGGCATCATCCCCTTGGACGTGGTGAGCTCCGAGATCGTGACCGACGTATTTACCGTAAATGCTCTCGGTCCCCTGGCCCTGTATCAGGCCGTCAAACCTTTACTGGAGAAGTCCCAGGCCCCCAAATGGGTGTCTGTCACCAGTGCAGCAGGTTCGATTGGCCGACTTGAGCTTCATAGGGCTCACATCGCCCCGGCGTATGGAATTGCCAAAGCGGGTTTGAACTGGATTACTACGTAAGATGCTGTCAGCTTTAGGCTACCCTGGCTGGGAAAGAAATCGGCTAACTCCGGCGGACATGCAGTGCCATCCACAGCGCCAACAAGGGCTTCGTCGCATTTGCCGTGCATCCCGGGTAATTAACCTGAGACACTATTCCGATGGAAGATTTTGGACAGCAGCTGACCATCTAACAGCCTCGTGCAAACGGAGAGCGGCAACAAGACCGCTCGCGGGATGGGCCTTCCCCAAGCCCCCAATTCCCAGCGCCAGAGTATCGATGCCATTCTGGGCCTGGTACGTGATGCCCTTCCCTATCTTGAAGGATGAAAGATAAAGACTGACTCGTCAGATTAATAATGCGACTCGGGAGACGAACTCGGGCAAGTTTTTCAACGCGATTGAAGGCACGGAGATCCCGTGGTAGAGGCCGCGAGTCCCGCGACAGCCTCGCTTCTATCTAAAATCCCCAGTCGCACGCCATTGATTAAGCTGCAGGATTGATATAACATGTATTCTGTCTTGCTGTGTCTATCTCTGTCATATATATGGAGTCGCTCCCAAGAATGAGTGAGCCATTTGACGCTAGTACTGATTTAGTCCTAACTAGTATAGTCCTTTTGCTACTGACCTCTCTTAAAACTCCCTTTTTTTCGAACACTCTTTTAACCCTCCTATGCAATAATCTTGTCAATATAAAGAGGTTTGCTGCTGAGGCAATTCATTCCATGCTTTCTCCAAGGGCTTGGTTGCTTTAATTCTAGAATTAGAGTCCCGTTTTCGCGGTATATCTTTTCAATTAGAAACACGCTGGTTCTACCATATTAAAATTAGGCGAATTTCTAGGTCAAGGCAGGCGTTGTACGCCTGCTATATCAGAGATCTTTTGTTGATAATGGTGTTGGTGAGAAGGCGCTGTATCCTCCCCAGCGATTATATCCGGTCGTTCTGAACATTCTGACGCGAAAGGTAAAAGCTTCAGAAGCAGAATCCCCAATCACAACCGGAGATGATCGTTCAGGGGACAAAGCGGCTTCTTACTAACACTACTATCGGCAAAGGATCTTTGATATAGCGGGAGTTGAGCGCCTACCTTGGCTTACTTTGGCCTAGGGAGTCGCCTGATTTGAATATGATAGACCCTGGTTAGTAAAAGTTTGTACTCTGCAGGTAGACGCTCGGGTGTTCGAGTGCACACGTCGAGTTCCGGACTACCACCTAGGATGCCTTCTTTTCTGCACCGTTCACTGTGCAAACTAGAACCAGGACTTCTGATAAATGAACTAAACGTGCAGTCATATCATTCCAGATTCACATATCAATCATGCCTATCATGTAGGTATTCCATAACTATAATGCATATACGCTATCATCAGATACACGTCAAGTGTCAAGCGAAAACAGTATGTGCCTCAATCCCAAAGCCACTAGATCTACCAGTAGCCAGGGAAAAGCCAGTCCAGCTTCTCCTTGGCCTCGGGCTTCCAGTTAGGCTGCGGGGTGCTGATACCGAACTTGATACCACCAGCCAGGTGCTTAGCCTGGATCAGCTCGGCGTGCTTATCGCTAGCCAGGGCATCAAGTACAGCAGTCACGAAACGGCGAGCGTTCTCGGCGTTGGATTTCATGTTGCCCATGACCATCTCGACGGTCACGTCGGCAGTGCCCTCGTGCCAGCAGTCGTAGTCCGTAGACATGCAGATCATCTGGTAAGCGATCTCGGCCTCGCGGGCAAGCTTGGCCTCAGGGAGGGCAGACATGTTGATAACACTGCCGCCCCATGAGCGGTACATCTTGCTCTCGGCGCGACTGGAGAACTGGGGGCCCTCTGGGTCGTGCAAAAGACATGGTTAGCGATATTTTGTGATGGGGAATGAAGTATAGCTTCACATACCCATGCAGATCAGAGTACCACGGTCGTGCAGGACGACACCATCACCCTCAAGGCTGTGTCCGCACTCGCGTACTACCTTGGCGATACCCTCATCGAAGGGGTCACCGAAGGGGACATGAGCGACAATGCCGCCCTCGAAGAAAGTCCACGGGCGCACGCCCTTGGTGCGGTCAATGACCTGGTCGGGGATGACAAAGTCACGGGGCTTGATATCCTCCTGCAGACTGCCGACGGCAGAGAAAGCAATCACGCTGCGGACACCGATGGAGCGCAGTGCGGCGATGTTGGCGCGAGCGGGAACCTCATGAGGAGCGATCTGGTGGTGCAAGCCGTGGCGGCTCAAAAAGGCGACGGCGACAACCTTGTTGTTGTGCTTACACTCGTGGTGCAGGATAGTGATGGGCGAGGAAGGGGCGCCCCATGGGGTTGTGACGTTCAGCAAAGCTACCTGGGTGAAGCCGGGCAACTCGCGCAGACCGGTGCCGCCGATGACAGCGATTGGGACGGGGCCTGTTAGATTCACTATCGTCAGCTTTTTATCGAAGTGGGGGTGTGAGGGGTAGTGATGTGAGAGGCAGAAGGGACACGTACCGTCGTATGTGGTAGGGAGAGAAGCCATTCTGCGAGCGAGTTGTTTTGTGGACTCAATTCGACGAAATGGTTTAGATATAGAGGAGAATGAACGTAAGCCTAAAATCCAGCGCATCTTGCGCCATCTTCAAATCTCTGAGGCTGCGGCCAGCCTGCGCTCCTCCGATTGGTTGTCTAATGACCCACGTGCTGCGAGTTCCTGAGGCCGCCACCTGCCTTTTTGGGCAATCTATAAAACTTTAAACCACTTCTACATCCACCTCTACATGTCTATCGTCGTAGTTGACCATTCGTGAAGGGAATCTAAAAGATTCTTTGTCGTGCAGTCGGATGTACAATTTTGGTTACTAAATACAATTTGAGGTGACAAATGATACAGAGTCTGGACTCTGGACTCTGGAGTAATGCACTCCGGCTAATCTAAGCCGGCAACCACTCATAATGATGAGGACCCTTGTGTACTGGTCCTGGATCCTCACCTGGAAGACCAGGCTTGTTATAGTTGTGTGCACCGAAGTAGTCCATCTGGGCTTCCATGAACTTGGTCGGCAGTCCCAATCCACCCTCATACTTCAGATATTCCAGAGTAGCTGAGAGAGCCGGAATATATTGATCAAACTTGGTCCCCTCCATGACAATCTGCTTGAGACTGTGGAAGTTCTGGCGCAACTCATGCGCAACCGCATCCACAAACTTGGTGTTGGTCAGCTCGTTCTGGACGGCAAGCGGCGGCTGCAGTAAATCGGCGATATGATCTGATTTAATGATACATCCCGCTCGCCAGATCTGCAGACAGTCACCCAAGTTGACATTCCAGCCTTCGTCTATCGAGGCCCGGGAAATCAGCTCCAAGCCCTGGCAGAATGACGCCAGGAAGGAACAGTACACAGCTTGTCGTAGATTCTCGATGATCGTTTTGTGGTCCCGGGTTCCCTCGATCGGTTTCGGGATGGGCATCTCCAGCTTTTTCGCAGCGCGCGCTCGCTCTATGCGGTTTCCACTCGAGACTCGCATGTAATGGGCAGCCGCTAATGTCGGACAAGAGACATGCCGGGCGGCAGACTCCATGAGACACCAGTATGGAGTGCCTTCGGTGTTATCGTCGTCTTGAACCACCTTGTCAAGCACATCATCGAGCACGTATCCATCATCCCGGCTGGCTCCCTCGCCTTTGCGATCACCTTTAGGTGTTCTCCGCGTGTGTAAAATGTTGGCACCGATGTTAATTAGGAAGTTGCCTCGCAGCTCGCCAGACTCGTTCCATTTATCGAAGACATCTCCGATTTTGCCATGGTCCATTTCAAGTCCCTCATGCATGTATTGCCATGTTTCAGCAAGAACAGAGAGCATTCCACCCTCGATGCCATTATGAACCATCTTGATGTAGTGACCAGATCCACCGGGGCCCATGCGCTTCACACACGGAGTCCCAGATTTGGGATCCTGGGCTGCATACGACTCTAAGAATGGCATAACACGCTCAATGGCTTTGGCATCTCCGCCAGGCGAGAGACTGGGTCCCCGTCGTGCAGACTGATACCCACCCGAAACGCCCATTCCAATCCAGCTGACACCGATGGCAGCACACTCTTTCTGGCGCCGTTCGGTGTTCCGGTAGTTCTCGTTTCCGCCGTCGAGGATGATATCGCCCTCTTTCAGGTCGGGTTTGAGCATGCGAAGTACTTCATCTGCGGGCTCGCCGTGCGTGATGGAGAACATGAATAGCTTCCGGTCGGACTTGCCTTCTAGGCTCTTGGCAAATTGGTTGATGTCATAAAATCCCTGGACTCGGCCTGTGATGCTCTTATTGTCTCTTGCGTAATTCACCACTTCATCGACGTTCTTTCTTTCTATATCCCAGACTGAGACTAGGAGGCCGAGCTCAGCGAATCGGAGGGTCATCATAGAGCCCATGTTTCCGGCTCCGACGACACCGATGCTTTTGATGGGGGGCGGCATTGTGGGTTGGTGTTGACTCGGTAAGACTAACTCATTCAGAGGTCCCGATTCGAAGTTCGAGAGCAAAATATGCGGGAGATATTTGCATGAAGGTGTTTGGGACGACTCTCCTTCTTCTTGAACGAGATGCTTGTGGCAATCGGATCTATGATCCGGGGCATTGTCAATATGCAATCAGACACGCCACGAGCCTGTCAACTGGGTGTGTATCCTCTTGCGTAGATAGCATTTCTGGGCAGAAGAGGCAAGTGAGGCAAGTTGAGGCAAAGTTCATTGTTGTAGAGCCTATGAAAGACTCAAATTGTGGCCAAGCTCGATATGGGCTGACATGATGCATTGCTGACGACACAAGCCCTAACCAAGAGCACTTACATCACGATGGACACAGAATGAAGAAGGAATGGGCAAAACAGCAACAGGTGAGGCAAATATATACTCAATGGTACCAAGCATGGCAACCTTTCATAGGAGCTCTCCCCCCATACGTCCAGTGGATTGTGTGTTTTTACCGACATCAACGACCCATCACGAAACATAAGGAAACACAATAAGCACTTTGCTTGACCTCAAGTTTCCAAAAGGAGAAAAGACGAACAATGTCAATCCCCTACTCCAGCCTTCAAAAGGTTCCCCTCTCATACGCTTCCTGCTCAATCGGCTGCTGTCCAACCGACACACTCCCGCTCCGACTCCAAGCAATCAGCGAAGCGGGCTTCAGCGCAATTGAGCTCTCCTTTCCAGATATCCTAGACT
Source organism: Penicillium concentricum (assembly GCF_028827145.1). NCBI lineage: Eukaryota > Fungi > Ascomycota > Eurotiomycetes > Eurotiales > Aspergillaceae > Penicillium > Penicillium concentricum. Next base: position 4,212,785 of record NW_026622754.1, on the reverse strand, counting down.
ATGGCGCGCAGATCACCGGTAGCGCAATCGCGCCGGACAACTATACCGCAATCATGCCCGTGGCCGTGGAGATCCGCAAACTATGCGAAGAACACAACTTGAAAATCATGATGTTACAGCCATTCGCGAACTTCGAAGGCTGGGTCAAGGGCTCCGTGGATCGCGAGGAGGCATTTGCTAGAGCGACAGGCTGGATGGAGATTATGAATGTCGTGGGTACGAATTTGTTGCAGGTATGACAACTATATATATATGATAAACACCGGAAAATTCCCGAGAGCGATAAGCTAATAATATATCCAGGTCGGAGCAACGGACACGCCGGAACACATAATCAACAAGGAACGCGAGGCCATCATCGCCGACTTGCGCCTTTTATCCGACCTCCTCGCAAAACGCAACTATCGCCTCGCCTACGAGAACTGGTGTTGGTCAACCCATGCGCCTGGGTGGAAGGAAGTCTGGGATATAGTGAAAGCTGTGGATCGTCCGAATTGCGGGTTGTGTTTGGATACATTCCAGACTGCGGGTAGTGAATGGGGTGACCCGACTACGGAGTCAGGTCTAATTGAGTCGGTCTCGCAGTCTGAGCTTCGGAAGCGGTTTGAGGCGAGTATGGATGAGCTTGCGAAATCTGTGCCCGGTGATAAGATCTATCTGCTTCAGATCTCGGATGCGTATAAGGTGTCACCGCCGTTGGAGGATAAGACTATTAGTGGGCTGAGGGCTAGGGGTCGATGGAGTCATGATTATAGGCCTATGCCGTATGATGGCGGGTATTTGCCTATTGAGGACGTTGCGAGGGCGGTGCTCAAAACGGGGTTCCGGGGTTGGTTCTCGATGGAGATCTTTGATAGTGGACCACAGGGGACTGGGAAGAAGTATGAGATGGGGCCTTTTGCAGCGAAGGCTATGGATAGTATGCAGAAGTTTTTGAAGAATTGTGCGACGGATTGAGAACAAATTGTCTGTGAAATGTTTATAATGATATATGAGTTTTGAAATAATTTTTCTTGATACATTTGGTATATTGTCTTTTAGACTTGAAATAAAAACACATTTTGAGGATTCCTCGGAAATTCGGAGACACAATTTAGGAAAACGCCGGGGTGAGATGCAGGATTGACGCCAATGAGATCATAAAGCATGCGATATCAACTTGAATGTCATGGATAGCGAACAGTTATCCATTAGTTGGCATTGCTGGGGTAGGCAACGGTGTATGTGGGAACATACTCCTCCTTAATGGAGCGCAAGCTGACGAAACGGGACATCAGGTTGGCACTTCCGGCCTTGTCGTTGGTACCACTAGCACGTGCACCACCGAAGGGCTGCTGGCCAACAACGGCACCGGTGCTCTTGCAGTTGATATAGAAGTTGCCAGCGGCGTTTCGGAGAGCCTCATCAGCGACCTGGACAGCGGCACGGTCCTGGGCAAAGATAGAGCCGGTCAGAGCGTAGGTGCTGGTGCTATCGATTTTCTCACAGATCTTGGTGAAGTCGGCATCGGTGGCGTCGTTGTAGGAGTGGATGACCAGAACGGGACCAAAAAGCTCGCGCGAAAGGAGAGGATGGTCAGGGTTGGAGGTGCGGTATACGGTAGGCTGGATGTACCATCCCTTGGAAGAATCGTAGGTTCCACCGACGAGCAGCTCAAGCTCGGGGTCATTCTTGGCCTCATCGATGACACCGGACAGCTTGTTGAATGAGGCCTCGTGGATGACGGGACCGCAGAAGTTGGTGAAGTCGGATGGCTCGCCAATCTTAAGCTTCTGCACCTCAGCGACGACCTGCTGGGCGAAGTCCTCGGCGATCGAAGAGGCAATGTAGGCACGGGAGGTGGCGCTGCACTTCTGGCCCTGGAACTCGAAAGCACCGCGCACGGTCTGGACTGCGGCGTTGCGGACATCTGCGGACTTGTGTACCAAGTGGAAGTTCTTGCCTCCGGTCTCACCCACAATGCGAGGGTAGCTGCGGTATTTACCGTCCGCCACGCCCTGTGAGATCTTACCGTACAGCATGCGGAAGACATCAGTGCTTCCGGTGAAGTGAAGAGCGGCGAAGTCGCGGCTTTCCAGGACGGTGCTGGTCACCTCTGCGGCGTCACCAGGAACGAACTGGATGACATCCTTGGGAAGACCGGCCTCAAGGAGGATCTGGTGCACGAGCCAGTTGGAGGCAATCGCGGAGGGCGAGGGCTTCCAGATCACGACGTTACCCATCAGAGCGGGTGCACCAGCCAAGTTACCACCGATTGCGGTGAAGTTGAAGGGGCTAATCGCGTACACGAAACCCTCAAGAGGGCGGTACTCAAGACGGTTCCACACGCCGGTAGCGTTGTGAGCAGGCTGCTGTGCGTAAAGCTCCTCGGCGTACTTCACACCGAAACGGAAGAAGTCACAGAGCTCAGCGGCGGAATCAATCTCGGCTTGCCAGGCGTTCTTGCCCTGTCCGTGCATGGTCAAGGCCATAATATCGTAGCGGTACTTGGTCGCAATAAGATCAGCGGCCTTGAGGAAAATGCTAGCACGCTCGGCGAAAGGAGTATCGGCCCAGGACTTGCGGGCGGCGAGAGCCGAATCAATGGCGGACTGAACATCGGCCTTGGATGCGTTGGAGTAAGTTGCCACAGGAGCGTGGGTTGCGGGGTTAGACTGTGTGAAGGTTTCATATCCCTTGAGCTGTGTGATTGAATGTCAGAAATTGTCCAGTAAATATAATATTTCTTGCTGATTCTTACCTCCTTGCCCGCAACAACCAGAGGCACGTTCAACGGGGCTTGTTGCTTGTAGTTTGCCAAAGCCTCCTCGAGACCCTTGCGGTCTGGAGAGCCAGGAGTATAGTGTTTCTTTAAGATTCAAAATTAGCCGGCATGATCAAACAATCTGAATTTTCAATGACGAGCTCACGTTAGGTTCATTGTTAATCGTGGGCACCTTGAAAGTGGCATAAGTGCCCATGGAGCGTGTACCGGAGCTCGGAATTCGGCACGCGAGGCGCGAAATGGGCGCGCGAGTGCGCAGAATGGAGGACATCATGATAATAGTTTGAACGATGAATTAACTCTTCCAAACTTGCAAAGAGAAGATTTGGAGAGAAGAAGTAGACGCGGGGAAGAGACTATGATGAAAAGGGCCGGCTACTACCGGTCAGAAGCTCATAGCTACCCTGGTAAGGCGGGCGGGCCTGGGATTGGCTAGAACAGCCAATCAGAGGCTGCCGGTAGGTATCCCGGGTGGATCCCACCGGGCCGGCGTCTATATCGGCTTTGTCAAGAGAATTCCGTTTGTTCACCGGGCCCTGGTCCTTCATAGAAGTTCTTATTAGTCAAAAGATAATAAACAATATTCCCCCGCAGATCCAGATAATCTTGATAGCGGCGATTAACTTGCGTTAGATTTGGAAAAATGGAGAAGAGATCAACGGATCGGCGCTAGATGTATACATTAGAACTCGACCGTAGCAAAAGCCAAAGTATCTATTTATGGCCTAGGGAGACTATATAATATACAAAGTCAACGGAAAAACAACATCTATAATTCTCTTGATTGGTGTTCTCATATCTATCTCTAATATCTATATCTCTAGCACCTGGTATCATATGTACGGTAAAAGCACCATCTAGATAGGGACGTTCCGAATGTAACAGTAGACAAACAGTGTCTATGCAATCCACCACCACACTCGCTCAAGCCAGTTACGTGGCTGCGGTTTGATCTCCTCTTCTTCAAGTCGGTCGATCTCGTCCTTGCCGCTGAAAATGTCAACCTCCGACACCTTGATCATCCATGGTGTCTTGTAATACAACTTATGGCCGAAGTACAGCAAGAAGAAGATCACGAAGACAATGTAGGAAACAAGGAAATCGGAGGCGGTAAATGAGCCCGGGAAGAATATCGTATAGCCGTTGGTAATAGCCAGTAGTGACACAAAGACAATAGCGTAGTAAGCTCCATACGGCTGGAAGGGAGTAATGAAAGGCCGCGACTTGAGCAGGCCGTGGAAATCCAAAGCACTGCGGAAACGCTGAAGATATACTGTTAGCAAGTTATCTATGAAACGAACAGAAAGAAAGCAACCCAACGTACTAGATATGCCACTCCCACAACGACCCAAGAGATGAAACCTCCGATTGTGGTGATGTTGGTAAACCAATAAAACACGGTTGAACCCGAGGAAGACAGGTTCAGGAACGAGAGCAGACCAATCGCCCAAGTGACGAGTACAGCGTAGTACGGAACACCGTTTTTGTTGCAGCGAAGGAAAATCTTGGGAGCCTGGCCCTCACCCGCGAGCGAGTAAAGAGTTCGAGACCCAGCAAAGACCCAAGAATTACCCGAGGAAAAGGCAGAGATAAGGATGGCAGCATTGATAACGTGGTTCAGTCCGGAAATACCAGCGTTTTGGATGCCGACAACGAATGGAGAAGCTCCAGCACCTGACCCACCGCTGGCAACTCCCTGCAGCAAATTTTTATCGTTATATGCCACTGTCACGCCAATGACCAGACTTCCCAGGATATAAAATGCGAACAAACGGTAGATAAACCGATTCGCCGCCTTGGGGATGTTGCGGCGTGGCGAGGCAGCCTCACCGGCAGCAGTGGTGATCAGTTCGGGGGAGAAAATGAAGGAAAACCCGGACTTGATCATAGCGGTCCAGAATGCCAGAAATCGGCCTGTGTTGATGTTCGGGACCAAGTATGGTTCCACGAATGCACCTGGCGTTTGCCAGTACCGGAAACCAAGACGGTCATGATTAGGACCACCGCCAAAGAAAAGTATCACTCCGAGGATGATCAAACCGAGGATGGCGAGGATCTTAAGTGATGCAAACCAGAATTCCGCTTCACCGTACCAAGAGACCGCGACAATATTAAGAAGGAGAATGACTAGAGTGATTTCGTTAGATATCATAAATATTGGGCTGGTGGGACACTAAGTACTCACCAATGAGAATAATTGCGATCCATACACCCACGCTGACTGGTGACTGCCAATACTCAATGACAAGGCCGGATGCAGTGACTTCTGATGCTAGCAACATTGAAAATGAATACCTAGATAGTGACATCTATTAGTTTGACAGATTTCCAAGGTCGGAGCTTAAAGGAAGTAATTACCAGTAATTGTATCCTAGTATTTGAATCAGCATTAGGTTTAAATCTTGAGAGGTGGGTTCGACATACCAACCGCAAATCCAAGACTGGGCTCCGTAAACCGAGTGATCAAATAAGGCACAGAAACACCCTGAACAGGGAGATAGGTAGTCATTTCAGCAAGCATGTTCATGATAAAGTAAACAATACTTGACATCACAATATAACCCATGAGCAAAGGAGCTATCACCTATTAGCCCCATATCAAGCTTATGTTTCGCACGCAGGTTCTTACCAGGACCAACCGTCGACAGCGCAGCACCACTGCCGACAAAAAGACCTGTGCCGATACAACCACCCAGAGCCAAAAATTGAACATGACGCGAGCTCAAACCTCGCTGAGTCTTTGAGTTGTGACCGCCTGTGATCTCTCCCTGCAATGTTTTCGGGTCATCGTACGGAGAGATGGGACGGACCTCCGCCTCGAGACTCTTAGAGTCTTCCATGATGTGCGAAGGGGAATAGGAGGTTTGGCCAATCTACAACACGACTCGGGAGAGATAAGAAGAATAGCAATAAGACTGAAAATTCTAGGCAGCGGAGAAGCCTAGATCAACTTGTAATATCCGGGGAAAGACACAATTCTTATTATGTATACGACGAACCAATATAGCCCCCAACGCGTTATCTTTACAGATGAGACATAGTAAACGCCATGATAGTGTGCTCCAATGGGAGAAAGCTCCCCTCTAGAACGATACTTTTTTGAGCCTAGGGGGATTTAGTCAAGGTCTGGAAATGAGTTTTCTCCGTCAATCGGCGATTTTAAGCGCATGTATCCATCAAGCACTATGAAACGGTAAGCCCAATGCCCGAAAGAGATCTAGAAGAATGCGCCATTGTGGGGACGAGTGAGTTTCTGGAGATGATCGGCGCCCACATTACCTTTTAGTTCTAGCTTGGTGTGGGTGACCTGCCTTATCTGGTTTTATTTCATACATGTTCGGGCAGGATTCTCCCGTCAATGTCACATGTTCTTATCTTATCATTGACACATTGCGTCGCGATAAATGTTCCCACCTGGGCAGCTTTTAGCGTTCTGTTTAGCCCCAAGACTTTCTTTAAAGGTAAAGTGGTGGTCTGCGATTGGGCAGAATAAATTGACTTTAAACATTTGCCACCCGCTTCCAAGGTTGCCACAGAGATCACGTGGTATGAGTATGGGGAAGAATCCGGGGTAAAACAGGCGGACTTGGGACTCTAAATATAAAATCAGAGATAAAGTCTTGGAATGCATCCCTGAATTGAAACAGCTTACTAGAACATTCTGGGAAGCACTAAGCCGAAAATAACCAGCAAGTCACGAGTACAAAAAAACTTCTGGAACACCGGCCCGGTCACTTCTGCTTATCGCTTATCAGTGGGCCATGTCCCAATATCAAACCGGCCCGTAACCGTTCGGCATGTTGAATTTGCGAACCTACTGTTGGCTGCAGATTGCAAGTGAGAGGCGAATATCAAAGCGTCATTCTCGCTCGGACACTTTGATCTCCCTAGCCTTGAACCGATCGTAAATCATCGTGGCGTTATAATTTTATATCTTAATGTCTGGTATAGTTCAAAGAAGCATTTCAAGCATGAATAATAGCAATGCCATCCATAGATACATAGAAAAATGTCAGACCAGGCCGGCCCGTCAAGATGGGACTGCTGACCGTACCGGTGTACCTTGCGGTTGCCACCGGCTCTTACCCAATAAGTTCCACCAACAGATCGCCATATCTAAAAGGTCGCCTTCAACCGTGGCTCTTCTGTTTCTTCAACCATTTCTAAGTCTAAGTCTTTCACTTTCGACTCACTTTAAATCTACATCCTTGCCTTCCCTCATCCAATAATCATCTCACATTACTACGTCTAACCGCACCTATGAAAGGTGCACCTTCCGTGCGTGCGCCCCTCAAGGCCGCCGCACAAACCACTAGACTGGTGAGCGGCACCAGCAACTCTCGATCCTCAGTCGCCTCAGTTTCAGCCGCCAACGTATGGCAATCACAAACAAAAGCCCCGCCTGCACTACCCCGCAAGGCACTGACAGCGCCCCTGGCTAAGCTGCCGTTGTCATCTGTTCTACGCTCCTTGCTGGTTCTATCTGTTTCGTCATCATCTCTACTACTCAAGCCATGCATCTACACCCTGTCTTTGCTGGCTCATCCACGCAATTCGTTCTGGGATGTCTCCAAAAACCCATTGCTGAACATGCTTGTCAAGCACACCATCTATAAACAATTTAACGCTGGCGAGAACAAACTCGAGGTGCAGAATTCGATCAACCAAATCAAAGGACTCGGATGCCGTGGTGTACTCCTGGGATATGCCCGAGAGGTCCTCGTTGGCGAGAACTCCGATGCCGTATACGACGAGAAGGCTGCTCTGGCTGAGATTCAGATGTGGATGGATGGCACACTGCAGACAGTTGACATGGCTCAACCCGGCGACTTTGTCGCTTTGAAGTATGTGTGATGACCTTTGTTCTCAGTTTGAAACAGTCACTAACTGAACTTCTCAGATTCACTGGAATGGGTAACGACGCTCTTCGCTTGTTGCAGTCGCAGACCATGCCCACAGAGATCATGGACAACTCTATCCTGAAGGTCTGCGATCTTGCCATCTCCCGTGGCGTCCGCCTGCTGGTCGATGCCGAAGAGCAAGCCGTGCAGCCCGGCATTGAGGCCTGGATCATGAAGTATCAGAAATACTGCAACTCGCAGACCCCTGGCCGTGCCATCTTCTACGGAACTTACCAAGCCTACCTGCGCTCTACCCCTGCCACTCTGGCCGGTCACCTTGAGACTGCTCGCGCTGAGGGATACACACTTGGCGTCAAGCTTGTCCGTGGTGCCTACATGAAGACTGAACCCCGCCACCTCATCTGGGCCGAGAAGGAGGAGACTGACAAGTGCTACGATGAAGTCGTCGAGGCCCTCCTCACTCGCAAGTACAACTCCATGCTCAAGGCTCCCTCAAAGGACACCCCGACTGAACTCCCGCCCCTGAATATCATCATTGCTACTCACAGCCGTGAGTCCGTTCGCAAGGCTCATGCTTTGCGCATGCAGCAGGCTACCCGTGGCGAGGACTACGGTGTCGACGTTAGCTATGCTCAGCTCCAAGGCATGGCCGACGAAGTTAGCTGTGAATTGCTTCAAGGATTCGAGAGTGCCGAGAACAGTGTCGGCGTTACCCCCATGGATGCCCCCAACGTCTTCAAGCTGTTGACCTGGGGCTCGGTTCAGGAATGCATGGGCTTCCTGCTTCGTCGTGCCGTCGAGAACACTGAGGCTGTTGGCCGTACCAAGGACTCTCAGATCGCAATGTTCGCTGAGTTGAAGCGTCGCTGTGCCAATGCTTTCCGCAGCACCAAGTGATATTCGAGTCTTCCCTGATTTTCCTTTTCGATTTTCGGAGGCTATCTAGATCGTTTTGTCTTTACTTAGCAGCCCACGGGCTGTTTTGCCGCATTTTGCTTTTGCCGCATTTTTATTTGCGAATATGGGTGCATCCTTCATGGCGTTGCTATTGCTTTATGAGAACTTTGGAAGTCCATTCAAATGATGATCAATGAAATGAATATTTTAAAATGAAATGATGGTATTCTTAGATTATTTTTCAGTCACAATAGGAGTAAGATTAAGAAATCAGACCAGAGCTATTCTAGCCATATATATATATGCCGGCTGCAGTTTCAACTCTATTCGCTCCGTCTAGGAATGTACAAGCACTATAGATGCTATCTGCCAAGCTAATGCTAAATTGAGTATTAATAGGATCCGAAATTCTAACATTTGTTTTATCACTGGGCTCTTAGGCTTGAAGAATATATCTTCGTGGCCAACTATACTATTGCAGCTACAACCTCGACTGGATACCTTGTACCTTACTAGTTTCATCACCTTTCTCAACCCCCTCCTTCACCCGGGTGGCTAACTCGGAGGAAACGAGGGCAAAGGTGCGATACACCTTGTTTCGAATTTCTTCGCTGGTCTGCGCCACCGAGGAAACAATCCTCTCTACCATTCGATCCTGGAAATCTTGACTCCGAAAGTCCGGAAGGATCTCGTAATACTCTCGCGCAAACTTATAATCATCCGCATGAGAGCTAGACCATTCGTCCGAAGATACCTGCGCGACCCATTCGGCGAACTCCGGGCCCAGCCCGGCCTCCGACTTTAGGGCCGATGGCGTGCGAGTCGGTGGAGTTGATGGGATAGTCCCTAGACGATACCGTTGCGCATCGGGGTACGCAAACATGCGCGCCTGTAGGATCGGATCTTCGGAAGCCTCGACGCCCGGAACCATGTGCGATGGTGAGAAGGCCAGCTGCTCGACCTCCGTGAAATAGTTCTTCACGTTGCGGTTCAGAGTGAGCCTGCCAAAAGGTCGCGAGGGAATCTTCTCCAGGCCCTGGGGATACGTGCCCAGGTTCCAGTGCTTGGTGACGTCAAGAATATTGAACCCTAGACGGTGCGCGTCTTTCGGATCCACGACCTGCACATTGGCTGTCCAGGTTGGATAATCACCACGCTCGATCGCTTCAAAGAGGTCTTTGCTTCCGAAATCAGGATCGCTACGATCCATGGGTACGCCGGCACCATCTGTGAAGTTGGGCCCACGGTCCGAAGCCAGAAAGAAATGGACATACTTGAACGAACCATCGGGCATGGTCCATTTGAATGCATGTCCTGCATAACTGCTCAGCGTGCGCCAGGTGAACATCCGGCCAAAGTCACTGTATTGCAGCAGCGTCATATGGATCGATTCGTGATTATTCGTCACAAAGTCCCAGAACAGGTTAGGGCTTAGTCGGTTGGTTTGGGGGTCCCTTCGTTGCGAATGAATCATATCGGGAAACTTGGCGGGATCACGGATGAAGAAGAACGGGAAATTGAGAAAAACCCAATCCCAGTCCCCATCCTTGGTGAAAAATTTAGTGGCCATGCCCTTAAGATCTTGTACCCCATCTGAAGAGCCCCGCTCCAGACCAGTTGTGGAAAAGCGTGTCACCAGTGGTGTCTTTTTGCCGACCCCAAGGAGCATGTCAATGTTGCAGATGTCGGAGATGTCGTGTGTCACCTGTTCAATGTTAGAAATGTAATTAAATTCGGTTTAAGATCTTGAGTAACAGAATCAACCTACCTCAAACTCTCCGTAAGCCCCGGCTCCCAGGGCATGGACGACTCGCTCGGGGATCTTTTCTCGATTGAAATGGGACAATGCCTCCAAAGTGTAAATATCCTTGGGTCCAACGCTGGACTTTGATGAGGGTGCGTGTCCCATGACGGGGCATTTCTTTGCATCGTTTGGAGACATCTTTCGTTTGATAGAAAGAGTTGGAGTGGATTATGTTGATGGAAATTTGTAGTAGGCTAAGGGCTAAATTCTCATTGTATATGTCATTTATAAGCAACAATGATCTACCAACCCCTTTTGGTAATTGAAGATGAATATCTCCTTGCAGGTGTCTTTTCAATCCCTTACTGTACATAGCATTGACCGGCACACACGGCCGAAGATTGTATCTTCAGCCCTCACCGTCTATTATGCCCGTTCAAGATATATGCTGTAGTGGGGGACGTAGTCCTCCACTACGATGCGCCTGCACCTTTCCTCTCATTTATGCAAGCGGATAATTTATGTAAACAGCTGGTGCAACTAGTGCTTCGGAGGTTACAAGTAGTAGATAGTTTACAGATTGACAATACACACTCCTACACCTCTCTTGGTTGACTCCTTGGGTTGCTGTCCCTGTTCGCTTCGTATGCCAAGGGGGTATGAAGCTGCATTACGACTGCTGAATCGACCCGTATCCCAGAGAGCATACTCCCTTGAGCGTTCCCTTCTTCAATGCATAGATTTGCATTGCATCTTGAGTAATCAGTCTGAATCTGAGTATTTGCACATCTTACACACCGTGTAATGCTTGGTACCTAACTCCACTCACAGAAATGTGATGGAGCATTAAAAGTAACAAAGAATGTGAAATATCAAGGCATACTAGCTCCAATATTAATGTTAGCTCCAAACACCGGACGGGAGTCTTCGCTCAATAGCCAGATGATAGTTCGGGCAACATCATCCGGTTCAATTATCGAGAACCCTTCTTTTATGTAGGCCTCTTCCACCTCATCCGAAGTTTTTGTGGGCGCAAATTTGGGTAGCATTGGTGTCCTTGTAATTCCTAATCAGAGAAATTAACATAATGCTTCAAACGTATTCTTAAAACGAGACCAAAAGCTCACCAGGAGAGACAGTGTTCACCCGGATTCCAAAGGGAATCACGTCCTGTGCTACACAGGTCGTGAAATAAGCACAAGCCCCTTTGGATGTCCCATAGGCAAAGACATCTGGCATGTGTGCCATCGACGCGATACTGGCAACATTGACGATGCTGCGATCCCGCGATATCGACTTCATAGCCCTCACCTCGGCTTTAGTTGCGTAGAAAACTCCATCCAGGTTCACCTGGAAAATTTGCTTCCATTGTGTCTCGTCTTCTTCCAGGATGGTCGGGCAGCCGCGGGTTCCGGCCCCTTGAGCCATTCCGGCGATGTTGGCGGCCCCATCCAGTCGCCCAAACTGGGTCATTATGCTGTCAATCCACTCATTCACCGCAGAGTAGGATGAAACGTCAAGAACAGTACAATGAATATCTGTAAGAGGGTACGTGGCTTGTATGGATGTCTTCAGCTCTGCCATCATTTCAGACGAAAGGTCTCCAACGCAGATTGCTTCCGCTCCTCGCTGAGCAAGCAGACGGCACGTCGCAGCGCCGATTCCGGATGCACCGCCCGTGATGGCGAAAATCTTGGAAGTAACCGATGCCATTGTTTGGAAGAATATTGGGTACCACGAAATGGTGTAGGATGGAGTGGTTCAGCGGGGGTCTTTAAATCCATACAGTTGTCATCAAATGCAGCAACTCTACTACACCGCACCATATTGTATTGTCGTATCTCTATACATCATATCCAGGGAGCATTACAAGATAAGCAAGGGTCACATATCTCAATTGGGACTTAGTCTGAGTTGGTAAAACGAAACATCACACCCTTCAAACGACCACTCGGCCACGTTATCCAATCCAGCTAATCCAAACAGGTCTTTTCGTTCATTCGCGTCGTACTTGTAGCTGCACCCAAACCTGATCTTCTCGTGCTTTTCGACAATGTTGTTTAGGGGGGAGCCCAGCCTTATATCCTGGCCCTTGGGGATGAGACACGCCTCATGTCGCCCCAGAACATAGTTCCATTCGCTGAGAAAATGCCAGTCATCGACATGGAAGACTGGACCGTCCTCCCCAGCTGAGGCAAACAGCTTGTTTCCATACGTGAGAGATGCCAGCGCAAAGGGGACCACACCGTCGGCGGTATAGGCACGCAGCACTTTCGTTGGTAATTTGCAACTGTCCAGACTTAGGAGAATGGAGCTGTCAGCCGGACTGGAGGCCAATGCTCCCAATGCGATGTCTTGCAGGAATTTGGCGGCGTTAGGCCGCGAAAAGTTGCCCACCGTCAGCCCGAATAATAGGAGACAGTGCGGTAAGTCCTGCACGCCTGGGGTATCTTTCAACCACTGCACCCCGTCATCGAATGTTCCATGTAGTGCACCAAATTTCACCGACTCAAAACGTTCCATCGGCAGAGCCTCTAGGGTAGACTGGAGCTCCGAAAAGTTCAGGTCCAGTGCGTAGTAGGTGACGCTTTTCTTCGCGGCCTCTAACGCTTCCAGCAAAGGCAGAACTTTGTCCAGGCTCCTGATTTGCAGTTTTAGCTATCAATTGACGCACTGCATGGTAATTGGGCTAGGCTTTGTACTTACGCACTTCCGAGATCAACCACTACACTGTTGTCGGCAATCGATGCGGCCATCTCCGCCGCTCGAGCACGGAGTATGCGCAGTTCTTCATGTCGTGGGTAAAAGTCCGGAGCGGTAGAATGTCTAACCCAGTGTCGGATTCCCTCACCACTGTAGAAAAGAAGAGCTGGGAGGGTTTTGCACGTCTCTGACAGCCCAGCTGTGACTTGATCGGGAATGGATTCCTCAAATTTGCTACGACGAATGTCAAGAATACGCATTTTAACAAACGTCATCTTTCACTTTCTTTCATTCACCGGATACCATGGATTTTAATGATGATTGTTGTTGGACGAGACTTAACTATTTGATCCCTCGAGCTTATGTAACTGCTGGAGGTGCCCATCTGGCCAGGTGGCGGTCAGATACCACGGGCTATATTTCCTAGTTGTTCGGCTCCACATCAGCTGCCTTTATATCAGATATGCACCACATAAGCTAATTTGCGGAGCCTATCTGCAGCCCAACGAATAAGCGCCGGGTGGACCCTGCACATGCCCTCCGAGTCCCATTCCTCGCTGCCCACCCCTAGTTTGCTGAACATCAGTCCATGCCGATCCCAAATGTGCTTGACTTGTAAGAGGCGGGCGTAGTTTCTTCCCCAGTAGACCTGCTGGAAGTCTTTCTCGCCTGGGTCTCCCACATTTCGATATGACAGCCGGAATCCTGGATCAATCGCGTAAAGTAAGGGCATGTGAACGTTGGTCAGGGTATCAAATGCAGCCGCTCGTCCCTTTGATGGATCGACTGGTCGCACAAAGTTGATCAGCTGCGCCGAAGCCCTCCATGCCGGATGCATGGATGTGTCAACGAGATTCCCATTTTCCATAGTCCGCCCTCCAAGGTTACTGGTGAACATCAGATCACCTGAAGATAAGGGTAGTCTCGCCAGAGCCCGTGCCACGTGAGAGGGTCCCTCGGAAGAGTTAAACAATTGATTCGAAATCACAACTGTGGACCCGAGTACACTGTAATCATTGTCGGTGTGAACGTCAGGGACTTGTCGATAGTTACTGCTGAGCGTGGAGAACTCCGTTGACTTGTACGTCACCTTTCTCTCTATGCGGTTCAATTCGTCGACAAATGGCTGCATGCGCTGATCGACACTCAAAGTTTCGGTTCGGTTGAGAAAGAACATCCTGAGGCTTGCCTGGATGGTTTGCTTAGGTAGCACGGCAATGACCAGCTGTCCACCAATATTCTCACGGTTTAGCGACTGCAAGATGGTGAAAAACAACGCCAGTGCTTGAGACCAATCTCCATGAGAATGGGTTGCCTGAAAACCGAGTTCGGCAACCACGCCAGGGACATCAGTGAAGACCCGCACGGTGGCTCGAGTAACGACTCCAAATGTGCCACCACCACCTCCTCGCAGTGCCCAAAATAGATCCGGGTTTTGTATGGAATTGGCCAGAACAAGCTCACCCTGCCGTGAAGGTCAGGAATGCTGGTCCTAGGATGGGGTCTTTGACGGCTTGAGCCGAGGCGGTGGGGGTTAACTTACACTCGCTGTCACAACTTCAAATTCGAGAACGTTATCCACTGCCAGTCCATGGTGGAGACTCAGAAAGTCCGAGATTCCTCCTCCCTGGAGAAACCCGCCTGCGGCTCCCACTGTGGGGCAGTCGCCACCAACCGGAATATAGCCCTTGGCAGCTGCTCTAGCATAGAGGTCTCCCATCATCACACCGGCCCCAATACTCACCGCTGGCCCGAGGGATTTACGGGAATTGTGTAGCTGAAAGTCCTCATGGAATTTGATGTCTTGCAGACTATGAGTGTTGATCTGCAGCGAGTTGGCAGAGCTAGACCGTCCATTCAAATCATGGCCCGTGTTACGAATTGTGAGGCGAAGGTTGTGCTGATTGGCAAACAAAACCGCTTCTTGGACGTGCTTGGCTGAATTTACCATCGCCGAATAGAGAGGAATGCGCCCTTGATGGCACGTGGTGTGGTTCGCCATTTGGGACCCTAATGGACATGCCTCTGCATCGGACGAGCCAGCCTCCCATATCCAATCCTGTAATGCACCTGTATAGTTGATCGGTTTAGCTGAAGCGTGGAAAACGATTTGCCAATGTATTGTCAGGCCCAAGACGTACCGGGTTGGGCCGCCCTCCATCCACTGTCTTTCGAAAGGTGCATGACTTCCTCGCAGGCGTGGTGATTCAGATTCGGCTCGTAACAGACAGATCCAATGGGGTTTAGCGGAATAAGATTAAAATCCATCGACTCATTCAACACGTTCCACTCTTGTCCCGACGGCCAACATGATTCCGATGGTTGACAACGACATTGGGACCAAGATTCTACCTGCGTGTATACCAACCACCAGCTGAGAACAATTCCCAGTCCCGCAGAAGCCAACAAGTGTAACATCATTTCAGCTTATGGTGCAAGTATCCAATTGGAAAAAATGTACGGAGTAAACAAATACAAATACAATCTTGGGAACAGTCTTCTGCGTGCCAGTCAGCTACCTGAGGGCCGTATAAATATGATATCGGATCAAAGTCGTTTCTGATAGCTTACATATGCAATAGCGAGGCACAGTCACAAGCTTTGGACATACCTGAAACCAAACCCCTTACTTGGAAGGTGTGATTCGTTGGCAGAGCCACTTCACATAATCCGATGAACGGTAACTACGGTATTCCTAAATCGAGAATTCAAGACCATAGACCATGATTGGCGTTGTTGAAAGCGCACTCACGAGCCTTATCCCTTGATTATGGGCTCTGGATAAGGTATTTAACCATCATATTATCTTTTTTAATCACATTCAAACAACAAGCACCATGGGCTCTATCGAAACTCTTAGTTGCTCTCGCCTTAGCGTCTACAAGACAATAACTGAGTTGAGTGACATTGACCACCATGATCAAATCCTATGGTGGCACAGTGTGGCGCCCATGTTCGCGGAAATGCTTAACGTTGCTGGTTATGACACCCACTCCCAGTATAAAATCCTTGGAGTATATCTGAAACACATCATTCCCTTTCTGGGTGTCTACCCGACGCGTATGAACGACCGATGGCTCAGTGTCTTGACTCGATATGGTACACCGTTTGAGCTGAGTTTAAACTGCTCTCACTCCATGGTGCGATACACATATGAGCCCATCAATAGTGCCACTGGCTCGCTGAAGGACCCATTCAACACCCATGCCATATGGGATGCGCTCGACAGACTCATTCCATTGCAGGAGGGCATTGATTTGGAGTTCTTCAGACATCTCAAGAATGACCTCACTGTCAACGATCAGGATGCAGCCTATCTGCTGGAGAACAAGTTGGTCGCAGGCCATATTCAGACCCAAAACAAACTTGCTTTAGATTTGAAGGGTGGCGTCTTTATGCTGAAGGTTTACATCTATCCTGTCCTCAAGTCTCTGGCCACCGGGAAATCGATCCAAACGTTAATGTTCGATTCTGTTCAACGCATCTGTCGCCAGTATCCTACACTAGCCACTCCTCTCCAAGAACTAGAAGATTACGTCTATTCTCGCGGGCCGAGCAGCACTGCCACTCCACGGCTTCTCTCCTGCGATCTCTGTGATGCACGCAAGTCTCGCATCAAAATATACCTCCTGGAGATGAACGTCTCCCTGGACGCAATGGAGGATCTGTGGACTCTGGGGGGGCGACGCAATGATATAGCCACAATCACTGGGATGGAAATGATTCGTGAGCTCTGGGACCTAATCCAGCTCCCTGCGGGTCTGCGTGGATACCCGGAGCCCTTTCTGAAGCTGGGAAGCGTCCCAAATGAGCAGCTTCCTCTGATGGCGAACTATACACTACACCACGATGACCCAATGCCAGAACCCCAAATATATTTCACGACCTTCGGCATGAACGACAGTCAAGTGACCGATGGGCTAGTCACTTTCTTCGAGCGCCACGGCTACACCCGCATGGCGCAGACATACAGGGATAGTCTGCGTGCATACTAGTAAGTTGGCTAATCTTACACCGAACGCCATATTATGACCACAAGCTTTATCTGACATATCTCCAGCCCTCACTTGAATCATGACACTGTCAACTATCTCCACGCCTACATTTCCTTCTCTTACCGAAAAGGGTCCCCCTATCTGAGCGTCTATCTCCAGAGCTTTGAAACCGGAGATTGGCCGATGTGTATGTTTCCTCTTTTCCAAATGGTCCCATGATACTTTCGTTTAACTCTTATTTCTTTCTTCTTCTAGCGGACTTCAGTGTCCCAATCTCTAGGCCGCTCTCTAAGGACATGTGTCGCGACCACCCTGTCTCCTTCGAGATGCCTTTGAAAAAGAGCCAGCCGGTGACATAATTTGGTGATTGAAACGGAGTAAGTATTGTGGTGGGCATGCAGGCCCTGAAATCAAGTATTCTACACATTTCTCATTACACTGGAATCTTTGGGGGAAACGTTCTTTGCACCTCACTTGGAAGGATATTGAAGCGGAAGGCACAAGAAGAATCACGTATTTAATTTAATTTTTCGGTCTCTATGTTGAATCGGAATAAGTGGTCACTAGGTCCCTAGGTCGTGTTAATTACTAGTAGGTTAAAGTTATCATGATAGAGATAGGGCAATAATACCCGAGCCCTCATTAAATAGGGAGCTTAGATTTTATATATAGTAAGTTAGTTATATGAATTAAGGTAAGGCGCATAAATAGGCAGTATACTTGAAATAGTTACTACCCTTAGAAATTCCTATTTCGTTCTTATTTTCCCTCGTTACTACTATATCTTTTAGCCAGCCCGTAATGGCCGAGAAGGCGACGTGGGCGATATCATTAGCAGACCCAAAGGGGATCTTGCCGCCCCCTGTAGCGGAATATATTTTGCGGTCGTTATAGATCCAGGACATATTGTGATCGGGGAGTTGGTTTTCTATAATGTTTAGCCATCATTTTCCATGGTCGACTCTCCGAATGATCAGACTTAACTAGACCGCAAAGCCATAGCCCAACCCAAGCCAGCCCACGAATGGGCTGGGTTTTGGGCCCGAGGTAAAAGCCCATTAGGCTTTAAATGGGGGCCCATTCGGGCCCATTAAGAGCTAAACAATGCAAACATACTAATTTTTCGCTACTACATAAGTAGTGCATATATCCCTAGTAATTTTAGGTATTCTAATTACCTCTTCTATCCTAAATTTACCTCTTAAGCCCTATATTGTGGGTCATATGATGACCCAGAAAGGAAAACAGATACTAATTTCTATAGACTGTTGTATTAGAGAGATCTTTAAGGCAAAGCTTAGCGTAGGTTTGTAAGTAGTGGTAGGTATAGGTGAAGAAGAAGTTACGTGGAGGAGAGGAAAACAAATGACGTGTAGGAGATAATTGCTTACTACGTTCATCTACCTTTACGACCTTAGGCCCCCAAGATCCGTACCGAGTATATAGGCCGAGTTACACGTAACAGAACTAGCATTAATCAGCTATTTTTATATATGCCAAGGCTTTAGTTATATACAAAATGGGCTTTGAAGGTTGGGCCCATAGCCCACTGTGGGTTGGGCCGTGGGCCTAGGGTCCGGGCCCATTAATGGACTTTGCGGAGGTCTCGACTCAACTCACCCATGAACCACGTCGGACGAAGAACGACATACTCGACGCCGCCAATTGAGTCCAGGTGGGCGTGGGCCTCACCCATCATGGGATCTCCTTTCTCGGAATTGATCTAGGAGAGGAGAACATGATCGAGATGTACCACTAAATCGATTCACTCGAGTGTGGGTTGCATCAACTCCGGAGAATGTGGGTCGACTATGTACATAGTCGAAAGAGGGGCATGGCATCGGAGATGATTCGTTGAAAGGGATTCGATCATATCACCTTCTTCAGCCAGTCGAAGTGGACGGTTTTGAATGAGCCGGTGGGTGTTCCAGCTGGAAGCCAACAAGAAAGGAACCTGTACTTGTTAGAGCAAGGACGCCAAACGGGTGGCAGTCTTGCCTCGGCTTCCTAGTACTCCCGTATAAATCGTAAATATATATCTTAACATTCAAATATCAACTTTCACATTTTCTATAATATCTTAACTTCCACCGATCGGATTTTATTTCAAATTGAAGCATATACTTATGTAGCTAATATAAACCTAGACTCAGAATTTGAACTTTATACGACTAGTGGGAGGTCGTAATATAGCGATTATAGAGGCTGGTAAGATGGGCTTTTATAGGGGCCTTATAGGCCCATAAAAGCCTAGTGGGTTGGGTTGGGTTTCGAAGGCCGGGCCTATAGCCCACTGCGGGTTAGGTTATAGGCCCGAGGTTCGGGCCTATTTGTGGGCTTTGCGGAAGTCTAGGGCCCGTTGGTGTGGAATCAAGGGATGACCATATGACATGGATAGAGCATAATAACACACTTGACGCTTGGTACATTATCCCGTTTTCCCGTCTATGTCAAGAACCATTCTCGTTCAGGCCCTCTGTCTGATCTAAAATTTGTCACCTAGTCACAAGATATACCAGATCGAAGCTGTTTACGCCCTCCACCTTGTCGAAGGTGAAGATCAAACAGCAAAACGGACAAGATGAAACCACCAAGTCTCCCGCGACTCCCAGTCTCAGCGAGACCTGAGGCCATTATTGATGTGTACAAAGAATATGGATGTGTAATTATTGGGGGGCTTCTCAGTCCATCCGATGTTGCCTCTATGAATGAGGATATTGATCCTGGGCTGGCAAAACTTGCTCCCGGTAAGGGTGGATTGCCGCTAGAAGAGTTTCTGGGCACGAACACAAAACGATTGCCATTGGTGCCAAACAGCCGTACTTTCCGCGAGGTGATGTTGGAGAACAATCTGATGCACGCCCTGAGTGAAGCAATTTTATGTGACAATCCTGGCGATGGGTATCATATCAACTGTGCGCAAGTGATTGAGATCGGTCCCGGTAACGCGGCACAACCACTGCACCGAGATCAGAGTGTATGGCCATTTTGGGACCTGATTCCATCTCCAGGACCAGAAGCTTGCATTAACTTCTTTTGTGCCTTGACCCCGTTTACGGAGGCCAACGGCGCCACGAGAGTGGCCCCGAAAACGCACCTTGACGTTGACCTAAACAATTTAAATCCTCCCCAACTTCTGCCAGTTGAGATCAACCCCGGCGATGGATTTCTCTTTTCCGGCAGACTCGTTCATGGTGGTGGAGAGAACAAGACGAATGAGTATCGCCGTGGTGTGACAATCCACCTCGCCCGCAAAGGTCTGATGACGGAGGAAGCACATCCACTATCGATCCCTCGCGAGATTGCAGAGACCATGTCTTACAGGAGCCAGGCTATGTTTGGCTTTCGGAGCAACTGGCCGATCAAGGATGGACCCGTTGGGACCTACTGGGCCAGTAACTTCGAGGAGATTGGCGGCCATTTGGGTCTGAAGTCTACCTAGCGTAGATGATCTACTGCACTTGACTCACTTTGTTCGAAGGTTACTTTGATATCCGACCCGCCTCCGAGTTTGAAGCCCTCTCTATTGATTTTCAATAACAAGTTGGGATGGGACACTTTCTTTCTTTTTGGCAATAAAACATAGGATGCTTTTCACATAATTGTTGCTATCTGCCTCTCAGGCGCGATGTAGCAGATAATTATTCTCCTTCCAGAGTGGATCTAATTTTAGCATGAATCACTCACACCGGGCCCATTGCCTTCGCATTATATTATCGTTTGAAGAGAATGCTATAGTTATAGAATGAAGATGAGACAAGTCACTCTCCCCGGCCCATCAACCAGCGAATGAGATCATCTCCGATAAGTGTTTCGAGATCCTTGGCCGGTAACGTGAGATGGATGTCCCAATCTGGTTCCTTTTGATCACGAGTAGGTCGTTTGGGGAGAGCAATGATAGCACCATCAACCAAGCCGAATACGAGATCGAAATTGTGGACACTTCCAAAAGTGTTACCGAAATCCAGACCATAAATATCAACAACTCATGGGGAGATTCCCTTACAGTCAATACACCGATATAGGTATGTGTTACCAACAACGCCCCTTGCAGACCAAAAGCCATCCCTTGATTCATTTGACCCAGCTGAGGACAGTCATCCAAAAAAATACTTCCTTGATCTATCTTCTCTTCAGGCACTTAGACTTGGGTTTCGTGGATACCGCATATCGCTTTTAAACAATGCTTTTCTCTAGTTTTCGGCGACGTCAAAGATGAACCTCGGCAGTAGGCACTATTTTTACCTATCGTAGGGAGTATAAGACTATAAAGCAGTCATAGCATTCGGTAGCAATCAGGCTAAGGTGACCCGCTTTAAGAGATTGAATAGAAAAGAAGCTGCCCAGCATAACGGCAATGAAATATGAAAGTTGCCCAGAAGAAATTTTGGAAGGGGACAATGCAAAAACAATTATTGTAGCCGAGTTGGACTGTAGAACGGCTACGAGATGAAGGGGGGATGGAGAAAGACAATTT
Source organism: Penicillium concentricum (assembly GCF_028827145.1). Taxonomy (NCBI): domain Eukaryota; kingdom Fungi; phylum Ascomycota; class Eurotiomycetes; order Eurotiales; family Aspergillaceae; genus Penicillium; species Penicillium concentricum. The sequence continues at coordinate 4,191,343 of NW_026622754.1, read as the reverse complement.
AAATGTTAGAAATCGGTCTTTATGTACTCCAGCGGGCAGTTACTAGTTTTGTCTGAAGCGGCTATAAATGGACTGTATAATCGCACCCATCAGCACTGATCTTGTGCCCTAGGCATACTGAGCAGCCCTAAGTGCTAGCTTGGGCAAGCACTATATCCTACGCACGCCCAGGCGTGATATTGGAATGACTAAGGCTTCATTCCGATAATTCATCAATAAAATGTTTATATTAAGTGATGGTATTCTTAGATTATAGTCAAAATAGAAATCAAATCAAGAAATCAGGCCAGAGATTAATCTAATAATGTCCACCGGCACCGGCATATTGTCCCCACCAGGTTAACTTGCCCCTCATGTGTCGGAGGGTCTATCCGATCTCTAGCCCCCATATATTCTACGCATCGCCTCAGCATCTCATTGATATATTTCAAAAGAGCCTCGAGAAAATCATTCTTCAAACATCCCAAAGTACAACAACAACCAAAAACCCAACAAAAATGCACATCCTCTCCGAACCAAATGTCTCCAAAATCTTCCGCGGTCTAACACAAGACCAATGCCACAGCTTCATCTCAGCACTCGCCAACGCCCTAATCAGCATAACCCAAGAATCAAATCCCTCAACCCCATCATCCGCCAAAAAAATCCACCAACCCCTCCGAACAGTCTTCAGCACAAGCAATGACAACACCTGCATCTTCATGCCGGTATCGGACACCGCATCCACCGGCATAAAAGTCGTAACTGCCAGTGCCACCGGAATCCAAGGCGTAATCAATATCTTCAACCCAGAAGGCCGACTCCAGGGTCTGCTTGCCGCGGCAGAAGTAACAGCCTTCCGCACAGCGCTGGCAACAATGACGCTTTTCGTGCGCTGCACCACCCTTCGCAAGGACAACGTGCTTGTTCTCGGCAGTGGCCGGCAAGCGGAGTGGCATGCGCGTCTTGCGCTCTTGCTGTACCCGGAACAGGTGCGGCGGGTCACGTTTGTGAATCGCGGTGCGAAGAGACTAGCCGAGATGGAGAGGGATGTTGTTTCTGAGTTGCGGGATACTTACCCTGGTATTGTATTTGGGATGCTTGCTAAGGAGGGTGTTGATGATTATGAGCAGAGGCTCGGGGAGGAACTTGCTGCTGCGGATGTTATCTTTAGTTGTACGCCTGCTACAGTGCCGAATTTTGGATATGAGGCGCTGCAGAAGAATCCTAAGCAGCGGTTTATCTCGCTTATTGGCTCGTACAAGCCGAATATGCATGAGATTGATACTGAGACGCTGCTTTCGGGAGGTGGGAAGGTTTATGTTGATTCTAAGTCGGCTTGTCTTGAGGAGGCTGGGGAGTTGATTACTGCGGGTCTTGGGGAGGAGCAGTTGGTTGAGATGGGGGATCTTTTGGGGGCGGATGGGATTGCGGAGGGGGCGGTTGATGTTCCTGTCGGTTGTAATGTTGTCTACAAGTGTGTCGGTATGGGACTGATGGATCTTGTTGTCGGGAAGAAGGTACTTGAGGTTGGGGTTGAGATGGGGCTTGGGACTCATGTTGATGGGTTCTAAAGATATTTTGATATTACATTTTAGAACGATAAATTCCATCATTGATCGGAAGTATGATTGAAAGCCATTTGTCTCACATTGCACTCGGTAGTGGACTTTCTTGCATACTGCAAAATAAGTCACCAATCTACGGGCACGGCTATTGTCGGTCTCAATACTTGAGCAATTGGGGGCCGCGGCACAACTAATCACTCCCCATACGATCATTAATAATATTTACTCAAACAGACGCTCATCTCCCTGCAGGCATTGGAAAGCCGTTTGTTTTGTTCGTCAATCGCAGAATAGCCAAGCCTAACCCCACCAGAAAGATCCCAGCGTCTCTCGTGCTGTCTAGCTGCGATTGGAATGGCTTTAATGTCACCGCTGTAGAGTTCAATATTGACGAGGCGACGAAACATATCCTTAGACCTCACCACGTTCAGCAGGTGATTGATCATGTTGCTAAGGGCGGCTCCAGGTCCAACCCACCATTGAGTCATAGAGAGCCGCTCCAGAGAGGGCGGTAGTTGCATAGCCAGTGAGATCGAGTGACAGGCTAAGACGCAGCCAATTGTAGTATAATCCAATGCGGGATACTGCATATTGTCGAGTCCTAAGAATGTGTGCATCGGCAGCTGCAAATGCTTCAGTGCACGAAACGCTTTGAAGTTTCCAATGGATGCACTGCCACTCGGGTCAAAGTTACTCGCCTCACAGTAGTGGAGGCAAAGAATTTCGAGCGAGTGTGTCTTGGAAGAAATCGTCCCAAGAATGACTTGGCCCCAAACCGGGGTGCCGAACAGGACCCGTCTCTGTACTCGGGGCAAAAGGCATACTTGAAGGAATTCAAGTTTGCGCATGGGGCAACTTGGGCTGTACGGTGTTGATTATAGTCCACATTCTGTCTAGCTTGAGGCCGTTGACTTTTCTGGCTATGTAGGCGTCCCGAAGAAGGGATTCAACAAGCCTTTCCACTCGCTGAGCGCAGCAGCAATGCTCAAGTTCCATATGAAGATATCCCTCAAGTTGAAGGTCTGTGTACATGCGTGCATTGCATCTGGCCAGGATCAAACGATCTTGCTGCGTTGGTAGATGACCCATAATCTCAAGCAGCACCTCAGTCGTAAGGGTGGCGAAGGAAGACATCAAGAATGATAAAAGATTATGAGAGATGGTGAGAGATGAAGAAAGGCGCAGGAGTAAGCTAAACAAACCGAATGGGGGATTGAATGAGAGACAACATTACAAGTCAACTAAATGAGACAGTAAGCAAACAAAGATAAAACGAAATTGACGCGAAATTAGCACGCATGTTGTTATGCTCCAGCCAACAAAGGATGGTATAATCGATACAGGTCCTCTGGTAATATGCTTGTGGGAAGGCGTAGATGCTTAGATGGATGTAGAAGAAAATGAAGATAAAGAAAGTTGAAGCAGCAGGCCAAATAAGCAGATCTCACAACTCTGGAGAGAATGAAGTAAAAGGAGAAGCCAAGAATGATATATGCCAAGTTATTTAGAGTCCATCCGGTAGTGATACGGTGATATAGGGGGAAATCCTCTAGGAATATGGTATAAGCCCATTGTACTTGAACTGGCATTAGATAGGGTTAATAAGGGCAGGGACTAGTACCAGGTTAGTCTACTTAATTTTTTTTTTTTTTTTTTTTTTTTTTGAAGATAGAAGTAATGTAGATAACCCTATATATTAAAAAAAAAAAAAAAAAACTACAAAACTACAAAACATATCATAAATAGCCCCCAAAGACCAAAATAGACCAAATATCGACCCCAAATCAAAAGACCGATGAGCGGAGCAAAATGAGTCCGGGATATGCGGGGGTGTCCTTTATCGATTAGCTTCCCTTTTTTCTCCCATTTACCAAGCTTGGACATTCCGGTCTCTCTTTCCCCAATCTCCTTTTTCTTTCTCTATAGACAATGCCCTGATAACTGTAATGGAAGACTCGACCCCGACGCCCACCCAGCAAAAACGTCCTCGCGTGGCCGAAGAAAACCGCAAGCGAGCTGTCCGAGCGTATGCTGTCGCCCTATATCAATTAAATCCGATCCTCTAACACGTTGGTTCTGCGCAGGTGCGATGGTTGCCGCCGGGTGAAAGAGAAATGCGAAGGAGGTGTGCCGTGTCGGAGATGTCTGCGATACCGCCGCCAATGCAATTTTACTCACATCGACCCCAATGAAAAGACCCGGTCAACGTCCGTCTCGTAGGTTGATCACACGCCTATTTTCTACCATAAACTAGACCGCTAACGGCGCAAACCCTCTTACCAGACTTTTGGACCGAGCAGCCGCCCAGAGTCGAAATGACATCGCCGAGGCAGAACGGGTACGCCTGATGGAACGTCTCCTATCGCATTATGTACCCAATATCTCCTTCGACATTCAGTCTCTGCGCCAGGCTGCAGAGGATCTGAAGACCAAACACCGCGATTCCGAGTCGGATGCGATTTCAACCCGCGGAGACCCCAATGAGCTGGAGGACCTTGCCATTGATGAGGAGGATTTTACAATCAAGGCTATGCCCGATAACACAACCCGTATGTTGAAATTTGGAGACCATACATGAAGGTTTATTGATTGACACTATTTCTCAGAATATTCCGGGGAATTCTCATATTTGAATTTCACAATGAAGATCCGGAAGAAGATCGATGAGTGGATGAAGACTGCAGCACCCGAGGTAGGTTTCCCGTGAATTGTCGGTGAGCGAAGGTATGCTAAAACCGCCCCAGGCTACTTCCGAAGTTGAACCTTTTGAAGAACGATGGCGAAGTACACAACTACAGTCCACGTCACCTCAGGTGTCTTCCTCAATTACATGCCTGCCGCCGCGATATGTTGCCGATTTTCTTGTCCAGATCTTCTTTAAGTACGCACAAACCAATAATTTCTACATCGAGGAAGACTGGTTAGTGGAGAAATTGGGCATCTGCTACACTGACCCTGAAAGTTTGGCATTTGACGATGCAGGCGCGGTGTGCTGTATCCTTATGGTTCTGGCTGTGGGTACTCAATTTGCACATATGGAGTCATCCACACCCGTGAATTGCTTGCCTTCGGGTTCTATGGCAAATCAAGACCATCACTTTTCGGAGGACGAGGTCGGACTCACATTCTACCAATTTGCCTCGAGGCTTCTCCCAGACATCATCGCCACCGCTTCGGTTAGAAGTGTGCAGGCCTGTTTACTCATTGGGACGTACTTGCTCCCGTTGGATACTTCAGGATTATGCTACACATACTTTGGTCTGGCACTGAAATTGGCTATTCAAAATGGAATGCATCGGAGGTACCACGGCGAAGGCCTGTCCCCGGGCATGATCGAAGTGCGGAATCGGGTTTTCTGGACCGCGTTTACTATCGAAAAGCGTATAAGCATTCTCCACGGCAGACCATCCTCGTTGTCGGACCCCGATGTTGATGCCCCCCTGCCGGTCGATTTCCCCGGGTTGATGCCCGTCAATCAAATCTCAAACCATACAAACATGGTAACACTCATTACATTGACTTTGAAGCTTGGGGAGGTTTCAAATGAAATTACCTCATTGCGAAAATTCCGCAAAGAGCAACAGCAGGACTGTCTTGAACGAATACTGAATCTCCGGAAACATCTCGTTGATTGGTGGTCGACTCTACCTGAAGAGATTACCTGTCGTGATCTGAGTCCCGGAGGACCGCTTTTCAGGTCTAATGTCCATCTCAAGCTAGACTACTGTCTGACCCGAGTCTTCATTGGACGCCCTTTCCTTTTCAGCAATATTAAAGGCATCTACCAGACCCCCTCTCAGGGCCCGCGGTCTTCCAGTCTGTCCGGTGTGTCAAAGAATCGTGCGACTCTTGTTACAGACTGCGTGGAAGCAGCTCTGGAAATCATCGATCTGTGCCGCTTGCTCCGTGATGAGACTGGCCTCGCCCGAGCCTCATTTACCGAATTTAGTTCATGTCGTGCAGCTTTGCTGGTCATTCTGGCCCAGGGCCTGACTAAACGGACTGAAAGGCTTGGTGCTGCCCTGGAACAGGGAATTTCTCTCATCAAGATCATGTCTATGGGTGTTGGCTCAGCCCGTTCAGCTGTCAGTGTCATAGAGGCGCTCGAACGCGCCATTCGCCGTCTCGAAGCATGGAGCGAGACACAACCGGATATGAGCAGCGGAGGTACCGTCGAGTCTGCCTATGACCGGTTCAAAAACTGGGAGATGCTTTGGAAAGCAGGGCCTATCTCGCCGTCCACACTCGCGTGGCAACAGCAGGAAGCCTACGCTTCAAGTGACCACAATGTCCCTCAAAGTGTACCATCGCAAGCCTCTACGATGGCAGGTCCTGCTACTCTCCTCCATGGAATGTCTTTGACACCTCCTTCTGCGCCCATGATTGGTGTGGGTGGTACTGTTCCAACACCCGCTGCACCTGACCAGAGCATTCCAGAAGGCGAAGAAGTCCCACTCTCCGACGGTTTCTCTATTTCTCAGCAGTCTCTTTCACAGATGCCGCACTTTGGCTTTGATCATTTTGTCTCCAACTTCCCGCAAGAGTTGGGCGAGTTCACTGCTATTCCTTGCTTTGAGCCAGATTCCCAGGCTCAATCTAATGGTTTGCCTGGTGGTGAATTGAAGACGCCAGGTAGCAGGCCTGACCCTCCTCATTGGCTGCACTTCATGAATCCCTCATGATGAATTTTTCTACCGTGCTTTGTTCTCAAGCAGCGACTCATCTATACAACATGTTTGGGTTGGATCTTATGATTTTGATTTTTGATTTCTTGGTATACCATCTTGCGACTGTTTTATCTTTCACTGCTATTTATTGCCCCTGGGTGGTGGAACTCTCGGAAATTGTGCACAGCTTATTCCCAATCATTTCGTATTCAATACAATCAATCTTTTACTGTCTTAGTCGGGTGACTTTCAATCTGTATGCGCACAGGGAGATCTGAATATCTGCTCATTTGCTTACGATGATACTTCAAACATTGATTCATAAATATACACAATACCCATAACCCTAATCGAAAGTAACCTTCGTTCCAGAGAAAGTAGCCGCAACCTGCTCCTTGGCCTTCCGCTTTGCCTCCCAAGAAGGATGCAACGGGCCCTCATCCTTGGGCGGACCTTTAGGCTTGCCACCGTACCCAGAGTGAGGAGCACCAGCAGGGCCATCTCTGTCCTGAGACCGTCCAGCTCCACCCCCGAAACCACCACGTCTGCCCCCTCTCCCTCCTCTCCCTCCTCTAGCACCGTCGGTTGCACCGCGCTTCGTATCCCATCCATTATCTCTCCCACCATACTTCGCAGCCAGCTGCTCCTGCTTGACGTGGTTTGCAGTAGCTCCGAACTTCTTCTCCCACAAAGCCCGACGCGCCTGTTGACCCATACGGTTCTTGCGGACAGGCTTCGCGCCAGAATCTTCCTCATCAGTAGCTTCTTCCGAGCCAGACCAGTAACCGCTCATTAGAGTCGGCAAGAATGTGGTGCTTTTCACTGGCGCAGCAGTACCCTTAGCTGCCTTTACTTTCTTAGGTGGCGGAGAGTCTGCAGCGGAGAAGGATGGTGATGGTGAACGGGAGATAGAGTCTGAGATATCGTCTGCGGCGCGATCTTCCTCATCGCCGGATTCCGAGTCAGCTTCGGAGTCTGAGCCTGGTCCAAGTCGCGAGTCGAATTGTGAGATTTCTTCGTCTCCGGATTCGTCGGAGCCGGAGATGTCCATGTCCTTCGCGGGGCGGGAGACCTGCTCGCCGCGCCTGGCTTTTGACGTCGCCTCTGATTCAGACTCGGATCCGTCGTTTTTCTTTGCCTTCTTTGGCGCATCCTTTTTGGTATCCTCTTTTGTCGCCTTGCTCGGCAACTCGTCCACTCGCAGTAATTTCCGAATTCCGGCCATGATGCCAGGCATTTCTTTCTGCACGGGAGTCGATTTGAATAGTCGCGCTAGGATATTCGCTTCGGCGGTACTCTTCGGTCCTTCCTGGGAGACTTTCTTGACGGCCTGGAACTCGCCAAATGTCCGCGTTTCTGCAATCCGCTTCGTCCTGATAAGTTGCTTGAACAGGTATCGTTCGGATGTGACATGGTAATCGAGACCCTGTTAAAGTAAATATTAGCGATCGAGTTCTGGGCGAAGAATTTTCACAAAACCACACTAGTAACCAGAACTACATACCTTCAAAGTCTCGATTTCTTCCTTTAGTCGCGCCAAAGCCTTATCGTCCTTCTGCGCCTTCGCTGTTTTCTCGCGCCGACTGAGCTTTTGTCGCTCAAAGCCGCGCGATGTCTTGAGACCACGCATGATCATCAACACGCCGTTCTCGAACATTTGCGTCAACCGTGTGCCGTGAATGGACATTTTGCGGGTATCGCTGGACGGCCGCGGGGGCGCAGGGCCGCTAACTTCGTCGAGCTTGCGTTTAGGCATTTTTTTTCGGTGTTATGAGTGTATTGAGATGTGGGGTATTGAGATGGGCGAGTCAAAGAATGTACGGACCGTCGAAATAAAAACCGAGGGCGGTTTCGAGGGTCGTGTTGATCGTCGGATGTTGGTGTAGCTTAATTTTTTTTCTGGGCGGATCCCGGCGCCAAGACAGACGCTTGCAATGGTCATCGCAAATCAATCGCTTTGATTTTTAGTTCGGAGTATATATTTCCTTGGAAATTGGGATTAGTGTGTAAATAATAATAATTTGATATCAACCAGGGGTGTTCGTTTATGAGCGAACTCGGGCAAATTCACTACTACGTGCGCTACATTGCTTGATATATCGTTTGGACAAAAAAAGACCATCGATTAACACTGACGGATATGTACATACAAACATGGCAAAGAAAATGATACGCATACAGTCCCTTTCTATTTCTTTTCTTCCGTCTTCTCCTCCGGCTTGGGGGTAGGAAGCTTGAACTGTAGTTGAACAGGTTAGGACATTGTGTTTCAGGAACGAAGGGAATGTGACTTACGGATTCAGGAGTGCGGTTTTCACCAGCACCCACGGGCTCCCAGGCAGTGGAGCCGCTCTCAAAGTTGCGGAAGGCCTGGGTAAGCTCAAGGGGCTCAATAACGATACGCTTCTTCTCTTCGTCGTAGCGGAGCTCAGTATAACCGGTCAAGGGGAAGTCCTTGCGAAGTGGGTGGCCGTCGAAGCCGTAATCGGTCATAATACGGCGGAGATCAGGGTGGCCGGAGAAGAAGACACCGAACATGTCGTACACCTCACGCTCGTACCACAAAGCACCTTCGAAGAGACCAGTCACACTGGGCACGGGAGTGGCCTCATCCGCGTAGGTCTTGACACGGATGCGGGAGTTGTGGCGAACACTGAGCATGTTGTAGACGACCTCAAAGCGCTGGTCGCGAGTGGGGAAGTCGACAGCGGTAATATCGGAGATCTGGGTGAACTCGGCGGCAGTGTGGTTCTTGAGGAAGCTCATCACGGGGATGACACCGGCGGGAGCGGTGTACACGGTGAGCTCATCCTTCCAGACGGTGAACTGTTGGACATATTTAGGCAGACAAGACATAACGTATTGTCCGTAGGCGTGGAGGCTGTCGGCCAAGGGCTGGTACTTGTCGGCAGGGTTAACCACGGGGGCGCGCAGGGGTCCCGGGGCTGGCAAAAGACAGTTCGGTTAGCTCAATTGTGTCCTATCTATCGGCTGGTCCATTGCACATACGCGGGCGCTGCGCCTGGCGCATGTTCTCAGGTTCCGGACCCGGTGCTGTCGAGGCCTTGGGGGCACACTGAAGGGAGGCGGAGGAAAAGGTGCGGGCGGCCATGGACCTCGTGGCAGATGCCACAGAGCGTCCAGAACCCAGGCGCATCAAAGAGCGTGCGGAGGCCATTGTGTAGAGGGAGCAATGGCAGATGCAACGGGAGGAGGGGACGGAGGCACGTAAGTCGGATTGTGAAGGTTTAGAGTGGTCGATGACTTTTGGTCACGTGTTGGGCATACGCTAAACTCGATCGGGCAATGCCAGCAAAATGAAGCCGCGCTTCACAATTTCCTTCCTTCTTCTCCCCGTTCACCCTCTTCTATCAATAATCTTCACCCTTTCTTTTGCCCTCTCTTCTTCTCGCTCCTCCTCAAACATCTAATCGCCGTCTATCTTCCTACACTTTACAGGGCAGCGTATTTCTTTTATTTTCGCAGTTTCTCCTCTGATTTAATCGGTCGGCGTTTGAGATCTCGTGTCCCTCTCCGGTTGTCACCGTATTCCCTGCGATCATGTCCAGTATTTCATTGATCGATTCCGTCATCGACGACGACGACGAGTTCTGGTAGGTCTTGAACCTCATTCGACCTGCGCGATCTGTGTACTGATCGATCACCCCACAGCCCCCTCTGCATTGAAGAGTTCGATCTCTCCGATAAGAATTTTAAACCGTGTCCTTGTGGATATCAGGTATGTCTGATCGTTATCCCTGACGCGCCTCTGCCAGTACTTGATTTGTCGTGACGTGGACAGGTGGCTCGTCTTTCTCTCCCTGTGCCAGACCTAACATGTGATCTCTTTTAGATTTGCCAATTCTGCTACAACAACATTAAGACGCAGAATGAAGAAGGACGATGCCCCAACTGCCGGCGCGGATACGATGAAAGTACTATTCAGTACAAGATTCCTGACGTCGAGGAGTGAGTCAGCCCATACTCTGTGACATCTACGCCACATCCCAACTAACTTGCTGTGTTTAGGTTCAAGGCAGATCTGGCACTGAAGCATCGTAAGGCGGCTGCTGCGAAAAAGAAGGAAGCCGAAAAGCGTGAAATCGAGGCTTCCAGCCGGAAGAACTTGGCCGGTGTCCGTGTCGTCCAAAAGAACTTGGTCTACGTTATCGGCCTCAACCCTACTATCCGCGACGAAAATCAACTCCTTCAAACGCTCCGTGGACGGGAATATTTCGGTCAATATGGCGAGATTGAGAAAATCGTGGTCAGCAAGGCTAAGCCCGGCGGCAACCCCAACCAGGGAATTGGTGTTTATGTGACTTTCTCGCGCAAAATCGATGCTGCGATGTGCATCAACGCTGTGGACGGTTCCGGAAATGGCGATCGAGTGCTCAGGGCGCAATACGGAACAACGAAATATTGCTCTTCCTTCCTCCGCAATGAGCAATGCAATAATCGGAACTGCACTTTCTTGCACGAGACCGGGGAAGACAGCGACAGCTACAGCCGCCAAGACCTCTCATCTATGAACTCGATTTCCACCCAACGGCCGAACCTCCCACCCACCCCCTCTCACGTGAGGTCCGCTCAACCCATCGCCCATCCTATGCGCCGGCAACCGAGCAAGGATGACTCGATCAGCAGTCGCACCGGCATACCAGATGGCCCGGCCCTCCCGTCAACTGCCAGCTGGGCTAACAAAGATGTGGCAACTGCTATTCACCGAACCAGAAGGACTAGTCTCACTGGTAGCCAAACCTCCAATAGCCCACGGCCCGCAAGTGTCAGTGTCGCGACCCCGGTTGAAGAACCCAAGCGAGCAGAGAAGCCATCTCCGATTTCTCAAGAATCCCAACAATCAATCCCCCAAGTCGAACCCCAATCTCCCGCCCCGCAACCACGTCTTCGCCGTGCGCCTCAAGGTCCCAAGCTACCATCACCGTTTGACACTCTGCTCAAGGATATCAACTCTCCTGATTTCAAGTTTTCCTTCAGCACGGCCGAACTAACCGCCGAAGAGGTCAAGTTAATCAAGGATTACCCATCCTTCATCGATCCATATGGTGGCGTCAAGCGCAGAGCTATGCGCGAGAAGGTCGAGCAAGAGCGTCTCAGTCGCGAGCACGAGTTGCTTCAATCTGTTGCGGCTGAGGAGGATAGCCGTGAAGCTGGCAGCCTCCAGCTAGGTGGTGAGCCGGAAGAAGCAAATCCCCCGCGCAATCGCCAGACGCGGGAGTCTCATGGTGCTATCCAACCCCCGTCGCAGCAAGACACTGCGGACAACTCAACTGTCGGATCACCTGTTTCTGCGACTAGCCATCAATTCCAAGGCTTGAACCTCGCTGGACGAAGCTTAACTCCCTTGCAGCAACAGCAGTTGATGCTACTCAAGTCCGCTGGTAATCAACAAGCCGGTCTGGCTGACCCTCTCAGCTCTGCCGCTCTGGACCAAGCCGCCCAGGCCCGCCAAGGTCTTGTGCATAATCAGATGGCACAGTTTAATGCGCTACAGGCAGCACAGAGCCGACAGTCTTCCCGGTTTTCCTTCGCCAATGAGGCGGCTTCTAAGAATATGCCTAATGCACGCATGCTGGGCCAGATGCAATCCTCATCTCCCAACCCTCTTTCTGCTCCAAGCCCTCAACATAGTCTTGCAGCAAGCGGTTTCTATGCCAGTGGTGTGCAAGGTCCTCCTCCGGGACTCAAGACAGCCGGTACCCCTCCGATTAGTGGTGGCGGAATGTTCGCCCAGGGACATGGCTTCACCTCTGGGCTTGGTGGTAATAGTGGAAAGCAAGACCCAACTCCCGAGCTCATGCGCGAGCTACTGCGTGGACGAACTGGTACGAATGTTGGTGGTTTACAGGGCCAGGAGGCCGCTAAGCGTGAGTTTATGTTCCCCTTTCTTCAACAGCACAATACCCCTCCCCCCATGACTCCTGCCAATGGCCTTCTCAGCTCCTTCTATGGGCCCCAAGCGGGTGTAATGCCTGATTCTGGTGGCCCACAGAAGCAGAAGAAGAAGGGGAAGAAGCACAGAAACGCTAACACTTCCTCCGGTGGAGGTGGTGTAGTAGATCTTGCGGACCCGAGCATTTTGCAGGCGAGGATGCATCAAGTCGGTGCGAATGCTACTGCTGGGCAAGCGTTGTACGGGAGTCAGGGTCAAGGTGGGTACAACCCCTCGATGGTCTATGGTGGTGGTATCAGTCGGTGGTGAATCCCTGAATCCCTTAACATCTCACTTGTTCCCGTCTTTTGATTTTCTGCGTTTTTTCTGCTTTTCCGCTATGACCTTGTTCCCTTGATGAGCCTGCTTTATCCTGATGACATGATATCAATTCCCTTTTTTCCTTCCAAATGGAGGTTTTGCATTTGTTTCTGTTCTATTCGCGGTCAAACAAGCTCTGATTTATGCGATGACCGGACGTTCACCTGGCGTAGGGGCTTTCCCCTGTCTCGTTCAATGGCTATCTATTTCTTGCATGTTTTCTCTGGCTCCAGGTGTCTTTGCATTTCACGGACATAGGCATGTGCTCCGGGCTCCCTTTGTATTCGGCGGCTGTGTATTCCCTTTCTACTTTGTTTTTTGCATCCGGACTTCCATTATACGATCTGCGTCATGAAGACCGCGGGTGTTTATTATGGATTAATGTACGTTAAGATCTCCCTACCCTGATACCACAAGCCGAAAAGGGTCTTATTCGAAATCAGTTTCCTCACAGCCGCCGTTTACATAAACGCCCTGCAATGCTCCTGGCCTGGGAAGTGCCCATCATGTAATTATTTGTCTTTTTTTTGTATCGCTTAGTCGTGCTGCTGCTTAGTCGTCGCTCTCTGTGAAGGGATTTTGATCCGATCGTTTACCACCACCTCTCCTCTACACCACCACATTTCTTCTTTCTTGCACATTCACTGACCCAATGCTCTAGTAAATGAAGACTTTCCTCCTCTCGGAGATCAATCCAAAGATCGGCGGCCTGTCGACAGCTTTGGGTTTTTGAAGTCTCAGTTACCTGGCGAGTCAGCCGCTCGTGCTGGGACTCCCACTCTGCCACCTGGACTGCCTTTACCCCATGCTCATCCCTCTTCGGTCTTCCAAGAACGCAGTTCCTCTAACCCTTCGTCTCCTGCGCCAATTCTCCCACCTGGCTTGACGCCCAACATTTCACGACTCAACAGCCCATCGCAGGGCCGTATTGACAGCCCCTCCCGTCTTTTGAGTCCTGAACTCACGGTGGGCGGCCCTTTAACATCAAGCCGCGTGAAAGACGCTTCTCAAATATCATTTGGATCACCCGTTCAAAAGTCGGCGACCAAGGCTCGTACCCAACGCAAGAACGAGTTCAACATTGGTGCCGACTTCAAGGATTCACCCGCCAAGACTGCAAACCAGTCGCTGCCGGGCTCTGCCACTACGAAAGCGAGCCCACTGGATTTCGGTACCTCACTGCCCCTATCCATCAAGACTGACCAGGCACCAGATCCTAGCTCGATTTCCGCAATCGGGTCGCGGCCCGACACACCCCAAACAATCGCATCTCGCCTCTCTGACTCTCCTGCCCCTCGTCAGCCTCGTATTCTTCGTGTGGTAGAAACCCCAAAGACAGAAACTCCTCCCATTGTCACCGTACCCTCTGTGCCCGCTTCTGTTGCTGGAGGTACCAAGTCCCGCTCCAGGAGACAGAGTATGTCATCAATAAGCATCCCGGACACTCCTGCCGACATGGGATGGGAAGGTGATTACTATCCTTCCACGTCTGCTTCTCGTGCGAATTCCCCTCCTGCTTCTTCTCGTATCGGCTCCGCCCCCGTGCGCTCCATGACCAAGAGCCAGGTCAAGAAGGAACGCAAACAGAAGGCGAAGGAGGCCGAGGCTAAGAAGGTCGAGATTGCGCCCGTGAACGAGGAGCCTGTTCAAGCACCTATCATGGGGCGAAAGCGCAAGACCAAGAAGGCCCCCTCAGCTACTGTCAGCACGGCCGATGCACCCGCCTCCAGTGCCCCCGAAAAGATGAGCCCTGTGAAACCAACAAACGTTTCTCCGGTCAAGGTCGAACCCAAGGTGGATACCACAAAGAAAGTGAAAGCCAAGGAGACCAAGCCTGTCAGAGAGCCTACTCCTCCTCCTCCTCCCCCTCTCGAAGAGCCACCTGTTCAGAAGGAACCCCCTGTAGAGCCATGGCGTTCAAACAATACAATCGGACAGCTGGTCAAGGATTCCGAGGCTCTTGGAAGGTCAATCAAGGATCTCTTCGTCGAACGAACTAAGCCTCTCCACGAGTTGCTCGCTGAGATGCACAAGTCTGGCGAACTTGACCTCAACAAAAGTTCCCTCTTCAACCCGAGCAACCTCAGCCAGCGCACTGACATGAAGTGCACTGCGGAGGACTACGACTATCTACAGTGTCCCAATGAGTTGACCGAGGAGGATCGGAAAACTCTGCTTCGCGGCGAGCCCGTTCGAATCGGTGATGATTTCCTCAAAACTCGATGCCTCATCACGCCCCGCGGCTGCGTCCTGCGCCACCTCGAGCCGGAAGAGGAGGAGCGGTACCTAGAGCTAGAGAAGACCATGGCCAATACCTCGGATCCTTTCATGATTGGAGACGACGCGAGCAATCCCAGTGGAGGCCTAGAAGCTCTTTTCGCAAATCCGGAAAAGTTTAATATCTGCTGGGTCGACGACATGCCCACTCGCTTGGGTGCCACCTCCCCGTCCTCTTCTCTTGAGGCGGCGGAATCCGTGATCCCGCCTAACGTCCTCTCGGCCATGGAGGCAGACAGCACCCGCAATCATGACTGGGCCGTCGCCAACTCGGCAGAATTTCTTAACACGACCCCTGCTGCCGTGCGCTCCTTCGCCGCAGTTACCGCGCAGCACATGTTGGGCAATCCGGGCATGGTCGGTACCAACCCAACTCTCGATGACGTTGCCAGCTTGACCAACGAGGAACTCAAGGATCTCTCTGGTCGTTCTCAGAAAGACCTCGAGCTCACCCGGAAAGAAATGGATTCCCTGGACAAGAAGTTCGCAGCTCTGCTTCGACGCAACAAGAAGCTTCAGCAGCAGGCATTGAACTTTGCTGCTGGGTCAGAGGTGTAATCAATCATTGACTCTTATCTCGGATCGGATCTCTCTGTCCCCTTCGCAATCTCCCGTCGGCAGATTCTTGGGAGGAATTGGAATTCCTGTGCATGTACATATGGATTTCTCGATACCCCGGATGGTGGTATTTCACCGCGTTCCAGTCCACTCTGTATGATTATCTATTTTAGCCTGAATGAATCACTGTACAACATTTATATTTGTCTGCGTAGGTCCTAATCTAATTATCAACACTCCCATGAGCCTGCAGTGTTCGGGGTCAACACATGCGCCTTCTGGGCCTATCCTCAATAGTGTACTTGGCAAATGAATAAACAAATTTTGATCCTTAAGAGACCCGTCCACTCCAAGTGAAAATTAGAACATCCCCGAAATTTACTTTTATGAGTCTTAGATATGATATATACCGCACGTCAAACTACCCGCCTCACATCTGAAACCGGGCAATTAAAAACCGAGGGATCTAGCATGTTCCCTAAATTGCAACAGTTGCACATGAGAAACATATCTGAGTTTCGATTTTCATGAACTAACAAGGCTCAAGACATCAATATCCACCGGTCAATAAGGGGATGCGCCAAGGGGGATCGATCACCAATTTCACCAGGGCTAGATCTCTTGACTTGCACATTCCTCTACTCCGTACTCCGTCCATTTCAATCAAGACCAGACATTTAATGAAGGCCCATTCCTCCGAAGGGATCCGACATTAGTTCATTCTTCATGGTGTTTCCCTAAGTGGTATCACCCGGTGTCAACTTGGCTATTCAGGGTGAATGATCCCTTCGTCTTTCTCTTGAAACATGTGTCTGATGTCTGATGTCTGTTGTGAGTCTCTTTCTACTTTCGGCCTGCATACAATAGGGATTGAGGCTGATCTATCCCTTTCTTCCCATAGGACATCATTTCCCCGGTCTCGGCTGGCATGCAGGTATAAAGCGTGCATCACTCACTGAATATACTATTTCTCGGCAGTCTTGTTGGTCTTTTCTCTCCTTGCACTGTATTAAACAGCATTGGCCCCTTGTGTACTACATACATTCGTTTATTGGTTCGCGTTCAGCACAACATATGCAATGTTTCAATTACTTTCCATCATAGCCACCATCTTTACCCTAGTCTCAACAGTCGTATCAACCGGCCTACTAGTACCACTATACACCTGGCCCGGCACAGACGCATGGAACACAATCTACGACACAATCGCAGCCCACCCATCAATCCCATTCTACCTAATCATCAACCCATCCACCGGTCCCGGTACCACAGAATACCCAGAAGAAGTCTTCATCACCGCCATCGCAAAGTTAAACAGCTATCCCAACACCGAGGTACTGGGCTACACGTACACAAAACAAGGCACGCGAGCCAGCTCGGACGTCGAAAAGGACATCGCTGTCTACGCCAAATGGGCCAACTATGCAGGGCGAAATATCCGTCTCAACGGCATTTTCTTCGACGAGGCATCGAACGGCGAAGACCCGAGCAAGCTCGCCTATTTCCAGAATCTGTCGAGAAAATCGAAAAGCAGTAGCTTGAACACTGTCGTCTTCAATCCTGGCGTTAAACTCAAGGCTGATGTTGCCAAGTGGTTCGAGATAGCGGACTTTATTGTCGAGTATGAGAATACTTATGCTAATTGGGTGGCTCAGGCTCCTGATGAGCATTTCTCGACGTCTGAGCATTACGGGAAGGATGCTGTTATTTTGAATCAGACGCCCGAGGATGCTAACATTGGTGATGTTGTTCGGTTGGCGAAGGATATGGGGCTTGGTGCTATTTACCTGGCTTCGGATGATAATTATATGAGTCTTGCTACTGTGCCTAAGGTTGCTGTTGCCGTTGCGCAAAGTCGGAGTGCTAGACGCAGGGGGCGCAGTCGATACTAGGGTACTTATCACTATGGTATGACTACCTCTGGTCGAGTGCTGTTGTTAGGGATTGTATATTTCTTTCTTGGAGTATGTAAAAACAGTGGGAGACTTCATAAATCAATGCAGTGGGAATATTCAATAAGCATCACAACAAAACATCCTCCTGGACATCTCTGGAATCTATATGAATATAGCTCTCGTATTATAACGCTCTAACGCCCCGAAGGTCGCATGTATATTTTGTAGAGACAAGCCCTCTCAATCCAAACCCTTAATCCCATCCTTATACGGCCGCAGATCATACTCATCGGGATAAGTTTCCAAAATCCGCTTGAGCTCCGCCATCTGCTCCCTCTGCTCCTCGGTAATTTCCTCATAAACATCCGCAAAAGCCTCCCTAAGCGAAGGCTTACTCTCCTGCTCCGCCTCACCAAATTCCTTCAACACGGCCTTCCGCATCTCATCCCTCGTCTCCTTCTCCTGCTCCTCACTCCAAATCCCCTGATTTTCAAGCCACTTCCGCAGCCGAATAATAGGATTATCACGACGTTTCCAATCCTCAACCTCGACGCGCGCGCGGTACGCAAAGCTGTCGTCACTGGTACTGTGGTGCGAGACACGGTAGCTCATGGCTTCGATTAGCACAGGTCGTCCGCCCTCACTTAGGGCAAGTCGACGTGCCTCTCTCATTGCTTCGTTTACGGCGAAGATGTCGTTGCCGTCGACGCGGATCGTGTCGATACCGTATCCCACGCCCCGACTGGCGATTCCATCACCTCGGTACTGTTCTAGTGTTGGTGTTGAGATTGCGTAGCCGTTGTTTCGACATATGAAGACGACTGGGCAGGAGCGTGTTGCGGCGATGTTTAGCGCGGCGTGGAAATCGCCTTCGCTCGCGGCTCCTTCGCCGAAGTAGCAGGCTACAATGCGTGGGTCCCGGTTTGGGTTTTGGAGGTCTTGGAGTTTCAAGGCGTAGGCTGCGCCTGCGGCCTGGGGAATTTGTGTCGCTAATGGGGATGAGATTGTGTGCTGTTGGGTGTGTTAGATTAGGAAAGTACTTTGCTGTAGTCAAGGGTGGTACTGACCATGCGAGGATAGTTTTGTCCGTAGTGGACTGGCATATTTCGACCACGGCCTGTATCATTGCAATTGGCGAAGAGCTGGCTCATGAAGTTCTTTAGCGTAAATCCACGTTGCTGGAATACACCGGCTTCGCGGTATTGTGCAAAGACTACATCATCTGGTGTCAATGCTGCGGCGGATCCGACTGTGATGCCTTCTTCGCCGGCGGAAACCTAGAGGTAGCCGGTCAGATAAGTTGTATTCCTCTTGGGTGAATTGGACATACCATGTAGAAACTTAAGCGACCCTGCCGTTGTGCCTCAAACATGACCACGTCCATAACGCTTACTGCAGCCAAAAGTCAGATACTTGATGTCACATCAAGCGTGGGGTAACTAACCAGACAACATATTCTTGTACCACGTCAAGACTTCCTCATTTGTAACATCGGGTGCTGGTCTTGTCTTATCAACTTGATGACCGTCTGAGTCCATCACTCGGTAGGTAGGGATAGCGGGGAGATCTGAAGCTTTGAGGAAGGCCATCTCTGAGGTGAATTTGCTGTTCACGGCTCCAGGGAATCGAACACTAAGCACATTACCATCCTGTTAGAATTCAAATAAAAAAAACATTGTCTTTGAAGGGATCTCTCACCTGTCTGACCCCGGCGGCTGCGAGATGGAGCTACTCCACCTCCGTGCGGGGACAATGCGAGCTGTGGTTATGGACTGGCTGCGAAGGCCATTCCGAGTTAGAAGCTTTAGAGACATTTTGATGTCTCTTGCTATTAACATTTTGATTTGTCTCAATGGAAGAAAGGGAGTGTTTGAATGTTAAATCTGGGGATTGCGGAGGGCGGTTGGCATCGGCATTTAAACCCTCACGTTACTCCGCGGCCAACCGAATATCCGATGCGGGGAAGAGAATCCTGTACTGTGAACATCTTGAATTGTCTTTCTTCTTTCTTCTTTCTTCTTTCTTCTCTATAGGCTTCACATCGCAATTCCCAAGCGGCGTGATTCAATTCGGTGTAATTCAAATCCCCGGCGTATCACCTCCTTCATTTCAATGCGCATATCGAGAGACCTATAACCATCCTGTTTCACCCATTCATACTGAGAAAAATCTTCGTGGATCACATAGTTGAGTATCGTGGTAGTCTTGGGTCCGAATCCAATTATCTTCGACTGTACCTCCTGGATTGTGCGGTAGAGCTGGAGTTCAAGGCCAGCCCTGTCGAAGACTATACGCCTCACAGCATCGGCGATGATCAGACCAGTGTCTAGAATTCGGCCCGTTGGAATAGGGTTCGTCAACTCCCTTCAGAAGTAGGACGGTGTAGTCCCCGGTCACTTGGTATCGCAAGATTGCTGCGCTGATGCGATAGTATATATTCGGGGCCAAGTCAGTGATTCTGGTGTTGATGCCTAGGGATGCCATGGTTGGACAAGTTTGTGAATGGAGATGAATTTGATGGAAAGTTGAAGTTACATGAAGGACAGTATAAATACAATTATTCTGTTTGCTATGCTAAAATGGTCTCATTATCTCACCTTCGACGAACTAAAAAGCCGAGAGAGTGTTCCTGGAAGAATATCGTCATCGGGATATGATGACATTACCCTCCCCACTATTTTATGACATAGTTGGAAATCAATGTCTTGATTTAACATCTCAGATTTTTGTTTTTGTATTCAATTCTCTACGCAATCATGTTTGAAAACGAACAAATCAGCGAGGTATTACATACCGACATCAGAACTCCCATCCCTCCGGCACTGGTAGCCAAGATCACATCCCTGCCGCCATTCATCCCCATACAAGGTGTCTCCAACTTTCGCGACTTGAGCCACGATGGCAACAAGTTACGCAAAGGATTCGTGTATCGGTCGGGAAGCTTGTCAGACATCTGGGGAGCCGGGAAATCCATCATCGCAACCGAATTAGGAATCACCACAATCTTCGACCTTCGGAATGAAAGCGAGCGACAAAAAGCTCCTTCACCTGCTATCACGGGAGTCGAGACGATATGGTGTCCATACGGAGCCCCACCGGCCACTTTAAATCTACGCGATTTCGCAGGCGAAGACAAAGGCGCCTCGGGGTTCGTGAAGATGTACAACGGGATCCTCGAAGCCGCTTCTCCATGTTTCGCCAAGATATTTAAGCATATCAGAGATAACCCAGATGACCCGTTTATCGCCCATTGTTCAGGTATGTTCCTCGTGTATTACCCCGGGTTATCTTCGCATGGTCGCATACAAGCCCATTCATAATCGATGAATACTGACCAAATTCTTTTGTCTACAGCGGGTAAAGATCGCACGGGTGTCTTGGCTGCCCTCATCCTCCTCTTAATCAATCGACCTCATGAAGATATTGTCAATGATTACATCCTCACTCGCGTTGGATTGGAAAGCGCCCGGGAGAACCTGATGGAGGCATTCGCGGTAAATTTGGGAGCTGATGGACTCGACATCAGCCAGTTGAGTCCCGAGGCATTGGGTATGCTCGAGCTATGTGGTGTTCGAGCCACGTCCATGGAGGCTTTCCTGATATCATTTGAGAACACCTATAAAAATGGTGTTGAGGGGTATCTCATTGATAAACTTGGGTTTTCACAGAGTGATTTATCGACGATGCGTCAGAACCTGACCTAGCGGATCAACCGCGAACATCTGTACAGATATAAAAACTATGTATAGAGTATTTATGATTTCCATTGGCCGTGTTTTAAATTAGACTGAATCCAGGGGCTCATTCCATTGATCGAACCTTTTGAATACCTTCTGAATTACTATGTGAGTACGTAGTAATATATATCTCTTTCAATAACAGAGAATATGAGATTGAACGAGGATATCCGTTTTACCGCGCTAATAAAGTAAGCCTCAAGCCTCCCGTCTCAACTTCCGTATCCACCAACACCGCAGGTCATTATGTATATCCCGTTGAGTCCAGACTCGGAATTCGCGACTTTATTCCCCGGGATTATCATACATTAGCGCTGCTACCGTTGCTTTCTCCCCCACGCGAGGGGGTGTGGAGATACCACTTCAAGAGCGCAGACTATGCAAACTGTGTTGCATCACCCAGAATGAACATCGTAAGTTAGTATGGTACTTTTGTGTCTGCCAGCTGATTAACAGGTCAATTAGACATATTTATTACACCAGGCCCCTCGATCCTGCAGAAGTATCTCGGCATATTTTGCTTTTGACGCTATGTATCTTTGGAACCAGCTTGTGCTGGCGGTGCTTTTATCAGTGCTGCCGACGACTCTTGGACAGAATGTTTTGGATCTGAGTGGTGACGGATGGACTGTCAGTAGCAAGGCGCTGAATATTAGCGTCCCCGGCAACGTCCCATCACAGGTGCATTTGGATCTTCTTGATGCGAATGTGATAGGTGAGTCTCACAGTCCAACGTGTTGACCGATCTAACAAAAACAGATGACCCGTTAGTTGAACGCTCGTTTGTCCTGTAATATCTCTATACTAACTCGAATCACGTTGAAGCTATCATGGTTTGAATGACTTCAACTTACGTTGGATCGCAGAGAACAATTGGACTTATACAAGTAAACCAATCGACGGCTTGTTTGTGCTCTTCGCTGTGTCTATTGGGATTTCCACTGACTCTTCACAGGTTAACCACCTCCAAGTCTTCCTGGCTTGTGTTCAATGGGCTCGACACCTTTGCAACAATTCAGTTCTGCGGTCAATCTATAGGAACTACAAATAATCAGTTCCGGCAGTATACTTTTGACATTTCCAATGCGTTGAAACATTGCAACGCTTCTCCAACCCTCTCTCTTGAGTTTGGAAGTGCCAGTAAAATTGCAAATGCAATTGCCGATGATCCAAACTCACAAAGTAAGTGCGCAACATAGCGATAAGACACCATATCTAACAATATATCCAGAATGGCCTAGCGGTGTACAAGGAACATTCGAATTCCCTAACCGCTGGTATATTCGAAAAGAACAATCCGACTTTGGCTGGGACTGGGGTCCCGCGTTCTCGCCTGCTGGCCCATGGCAGAACATCTACCTAGTGCAGTCCGAGAGCGAGGAAGATATACATGTTCTAAACACAGGCTTCGACATCTATCGAAAGGGCCAAATCAACCACCTTGCCCCCGATCAGAGTCAGCCCTGGGTTGTGAATGCAAGTATTGACTATCTCGGCTCTCTACCTAGACGCCCATCTATGTCTATCGATATCAAGGACCTCGAGTCAGGCAAAGTGTTGAAGTCCGGATCGCTCGGTAATGTCGTTGTATTTGGACAAACTATCACCGGTACCAC
This sequence comes from Penicillium concentricum, assembly GCF_028827145.1. NCBI lineage: Eukaryota > Fungi > Ascomycota > Eurotiomycetes > Eurotiales > Aspergillaceae > Penicillium > Penicillium concentricum. The sequence continues at coordinate 4,168,772 of NW_026622754.1, read as the reverse complement.
CATAGTTGATGCAGACGCACCGAGCCTCTGGTGGCCCGCAGGGATGGGCAAGCAAAACCTATACAACATCACAGTCACTATCCAGAGCTCAGGCGATGACCTCGCCGTCGTAACCAAGCGAACTGGCTTCCGCACTATTTTCCTGAATCGATCAAATATCACTGATGAACAGTTGGCTCAGGGTATCGCACCCGGCGCGAATTGGCATTTCGAAGTAAACGGCCATGAATTCTACGCCAAGGGCTCGAACCTCATTCCACCAGATGCTTTCTGGCCGCGAGTCACTGAGGCCAAGATGCAGCGACTCTTCGATGCAGTTGTCGCCGGAAATCAAAATATGCTCCGAGTCTGGGCTTCGGGCGCATACCTCCCGGACTTTATGTACGATCTCGCCGACGAACGCGGAGTATTGCTGTGGAGCGAGTTCCAATTTAGCGATGCTCTATATCCCACAGACCAACCATTCCTCGACAATGTTGCTGCCGAGGTTGTCTACAACGTGAGAAGGGTCAACCATCATCCATCCATGGCTTTGTGGGCTGGTGGAAACGAGATTGAAAGCTTGGAACTACCAAGCGCTAGACAACATGATCCTGCGTCATATCCCCACTTAGTTGGCGATTACGAACATCTCTTCATCTCTCTGATCCTCCCATTAGTCTACGAGAATTCGCGATCGATTTCATACATGCCCAGTAGCACAAACAACGGGTTCCTGGAAGTTAACCTGTCCGCTCCAGTTCCCATGGCGGAGCGCTACGATAATGGCACAGAGGAAAAAGGACATTACTACGGTGATACAGACTACTACAACTACGACAGCAGAGTAGCATTTGACTTCACCGGCTACCCAGTCGGTCGCTTCGCCAACGAATTCGGATACCACAGTATGCCGAGTCTACAAACATGGCAGCAAGCTGTGGACAATGAAGACCTTCACTTCAACAGTAGCACCATCATGCTCCGGAATCACCACTACCCAGCCGGCAGCCCAGACACGCACAACTACACGCGATCAGCTTTAGGAATGGCCGAAATGACCCTAGCGGTAGAGCGATACTATCCGATTCCCGATAAGCAAGACTCGATCGCCAACTTCAGCGCCTGGTGTCACGCAACCCAGCTTTTCCAAGCGGACATGTACAAGTCCGAAATCCAGTTCTATCGTCGCGGAAGCGGAATGCCGGAACGGCAGCTTGGAGCATTGTACTGGCAACTTGAAGATATATGGCAGGCTCCGACGTGGGCTGGGATTGAGTATGATGGTCGCTGGAAGGTTCTTCACTACGTTGCTCGTGATATCTTCCAACCTGTCATTGTATCATCGTTCTGGAATTATACCACTGGTGATTTGTCTATTTATGTGACATCGGATCTCTGGGAAACGGCTCGGGGAACTGTGAAGTTTACCTGGACGGATTTGTCTGGCAAGCCGATACCAGGGAATGCGGGTACTCCCTTGACGAAACGGTTCTCTGTTAGGGCACTTAATACCACCAGGATCTACGGTACCAATTTGGCACAACTATCCGTGCCTGATACGAAAGATGCGGTCCTGGTCATCGATCTCACTGCTCGGGGCCGTCTACCAAACGCTGAAAGTAAGATTTTGACTACATTCACCCATCGAAACCAGTTCACACCTGTCTTCCCTAAAGATCTGGCACTGAGAAACCCGGAACTGAAGCTGTCTCATGATGTCCTGGCTGGCACGTTGACCGTGGAAGCTCAGAGTGCTGTCTCGTTGTATACATGGCTTGACTATCCTGCTGGTGTGGTGGGATACTTTGAGGATAACTCGTTCTCTTTACTTCCTGGTGAGAAGCGGACCCTTCGGTTTGTTGTACAGAAGGATGAGACTGGGGGAAGTGGGTTGATGGTGTTACTGTGCGCAGTCTGTGGGATCAAACTACCAAGACTTGAGACTTGACGTATATATTGCATGTAGCTTATTTTATCACCTTTGCTTTGTCCTACTACTCGTATTCCACGACACTGACTACTTCTTCATATCAATATTCGCATTTCATGTACAACACGTGCATTATGTCTATTCGACTTATACTACCAAATTCGTATCATCTATTCACCATTGTAAATAGCCGTGGCATCAGTGAGGAACTGGTCAAACGCCTTATCACCGGTAGTCGGGACGATCGACTTAGGGAGGTCCTCGCCATTGCTATTACGGTCATCAACAGTCTTAGCCTTTGTCTTCTCAACCCACTCCTTGGCAGAGTTAAACTCAGCATCTGCCTTACTCTGATCCTTAGCATCGAGAGCCTCGAGCATAGAAATCAAGTGCTGGCAGGCGGTCGCCCACTGCTTAGCAAGAGTCGACCAGGGTGCCACGTCAGTAGCGAAGCCCTTGGTAGCCATGTTGGGGAGAACGTCGGGGATGGTGATGATGAGTGCGAGGCGATCCTTCAGCGCCTTAGTGCCATCGCTGGTGCCGGCTTTACGAGCGGCCCAGAAAGCCGCAATGTCCTTGCTAAGTTGGGGCGCATTGGTCACGGGGTCTTGGTATGGCCAGTTCTGGTTGAGGTCGGTGAACGCGATGACTGCGTTGTGAACGGTGGTGTCACTACCTGACAGCTCCCAGAGGCTTGCCTCCATAGACTTGGTGGCGTCGTACTTAGGTCCGTTCCATGTATAGTCGGCATAGTTGGCGAGCGAGGCCATAGAGGCAAAGGCTTGGTTCATCGGGTTCGAGGTGAATCCAAGAAGGTGCTTGTATAGTTCGGCGGCACGCTTGGTGAGGGGGTTGAAGAACAGGCGGTCACGGTTGCCATCGTTGACTGGGAAGTTATCCCATAGGAACAGGTTGTCGGTGACATAACTTGCGTCAGCTGTCACGACGCTGTCGACTGTGATCTCATCGCTGAAGACTCCTTCGCCAGTCCACTGAACGCGGATCTTTTTGTTTAGCTTGGTGCCGAATTCTGTCTTGTATGGGGAGGCTGCGCTGCCGGCGTAGTTGGTTGGGACGGTCTCGAGGTTTTCGAGATTGTTAGGCTCGATATACTCAGTTTGAACGCGGTTCAGATAGAAGGCCTGGGCATCGGCGATCCATTCGTCATTCTCGGTCTTGGGCCACTTCGCCTTGTCCTCATCGCAATGGAACTCGAGGCCGATGTCATCGAGAGCAATGTAGAAGCTGCTAACACCGAAGTCACGTAGCTGGTTAAACTTAGCAACAGTAGCGTCGAAGTCCTCGTCGGACGAGTAGCATACGCTCAAGCCGGGTGAAAGAGCATAGGTGAAGTCAACATGGTTGGTATTGGCAGTCGTAACAAGCTCCTTGAGCTGGGTAAGCTCATCACCACTGTAAAGAGTGCGCCATTGGGCGCGGAGAAGGGGGTCATCCTTAGGTGTGTACACATAAGTGTTCATCTTGTGCTTTCCGTAGTAACGGAACTGTTCGAGACGTGCCTCATGAGACCAGGGGACACCGTAGAAGCCCTCGATCGAGCCACGGATTGACATGAGCGGCCAGTCGTGCATCTTAACACCGGGAATGCTGGCACCATCGAGAAGTTGACGGAGAGTCTGTGACGCGTAGAACGTGCCGCGCGTGTCTACACCATTCAGGACAATAGTTGGCAGCTGTTCATAATGACCACATGCAAGAGCGTAGCCGTCGGGGTCGAGGCCATCCGCAGACTTGTCCGCAAGTGCCTTTGCAACGGCGACAGCGAGGCTAGATTCCCCCTCGGTGCCAACGAAAATCTGTGTTCCTTTGCTGCTGGGCTTGGAGGCGACAACCACTTTACCACCGGCGGCAGCCACGACCTTCTTGATCGTGTCAATCGTGGCCGTGTCCGTGAAATTATCAGTCACGAGGGTGACATCACCCGCGAGTGAGACCTTTCCACCGGTGAACGCGATCTGTTGAGGAATCGGCGACACCGCAGGGGCTGCATCGTCACGACCAGTGAGGTCAGTAATGGGTGCAGCGTTGACTGACCCAAGCGCAAGGGCAACAATTAAAGCCCGAAGGCAGGTTATGCGGTGTAGATTGAACATTGTGTGAAGAACTTACATGTCGAAGGGCGTGGTTTATATAGGGCAGGTGGGGTTTACAAGTCCGTTGATGATCTTCCAGGACTGGAAGTGACGGGTGCCATGATCGGTTACATCATGAGATAGTTAATTGCAGTACCCCTAGAAGGGGGTGCTATCGGGGTTTGATTTAGTTTGATTAATTTCTTAGGTCGTATGCAGCTCCGATGTGTCCGATCCTAAGCAGTTTAGAACATGGACATACCCCGAACAGGGTATTCCGGATAGTCCAGAAGATGAGATCTACAGGGGATAGTTTGCTCAGGTAGTACTCCCAGATGGTAGTGTTCTCAGGTAGTAGTGCTTTACGATAACAGAGCAGAAAGTGCAGGGCGACGATCACTTTGAACTGCCAGGGGCCATTTTGGCATGGTCTTGGCAGTTCGCCAACCCCCGCTCGTAAGTTGACGCAGATATAATATAAAATAGATTGTAGCGAGGTAAGGTGGAGGTAGTTGTTTTAGTATTCTCCGGTGTCGCTCGCATTGATTGGATGAACAATCAACTTAGTGAGTGCGACATTGTAGATCTTCAGCCACAACGGAATAATTCGATATCTCGGCGAAATCGTTAGCCATCAAAAAGCCCAAAGCTTCTCTGGACTGTAACGTTACACTACTTAGATTGCGGGGTAGAGTTAAGGACTATGAAGAATTGAAATAGATTCATCCGATATCAATGTTGTATATTTCAAACAAACGTGGGCTATATAGCATTATCTAGCAAGTAGAATTAGAGGTTTAGGTCAATTAAATCAATAAAGAGCCTAACCGGTCTGTTTTGGTACTTTGGTACGAATAATAACAAGAATAGTAGCCTATGCGATCTCTGTCCTTGACGGCGTAACACTTCAAATATTTATATTATGATAGGCACAATGTCTTTTCGGATGTTATTCCCCCTTAGTGTTGCAGATAGAAGGAAGAAAACAATTAGCCGTGAGGCAATAGCTATACAATCGTTCTATCACATGTGTGATATTGTACTGATAAGTGTCGAACCCCTTCGATATTTCCACAACGTGACTCCGGCTTTTATATTCCTATATACGGACGATCATATAGACCCGAGAAAAGTTCAGTCCGAACCACTACCGATGTACATAGCCAGCTCTGGACCTTTCTCCGCACGTTCCAACTAGTACTGCTAAAATGGTGGAACGGGTATTGATTGTCTCCAATTTAGCGCGGAGCCAGATGGAAACTGGGTTGTCAAGCTAGTCATACTAGTGTAGTGGATCGCGTGATTGATTTTCATACTTGGAATGCACTATGAAGTACATTGACATCAATTCTGTCATGGGCCTATATTCATAGACATATTGAGAAGGTAACCAACCAGGTACAACATTGTATACTTTAGTCCATATATATTTACGTTCTCATTGTAAGGTGCGCCAAAAGAAAAACACCTAAATAGTATGTAAATGCATCCTAAAAGCAGTATGCGGACGCCTTGATAGAAAAAGGTCTGTAATTACCATTTGTTGTCGAAAACCTTGCCATCAATGTAGTTAATGAGCTCCTTCACTGGGGGAGATGATCCCGACCAGCGCCAAACATCATGCCCTGACGCATGACATTGCGGTAGTTCTTGCCCGGAGACACTTTACCGAGGACATATTCTTGGCGAGTCTCGACACGACTGGGGACGGGAATAGAGCGGCCGACCACAGCCTCCATACCCTGCCAAGCAAAAGTAATGGCCTCCTTAGCGCCACCAGGGATACCAGCCTGATCAAGCATCATAATGCGGGTGTTGGGATAGTTTTCTTGGATAAAGGCGGCTATATTAGGATTGTAGGCACCACCGCCGCACATAAATATCTCAGCGATTTCAAGGTCCCTGGGCGCGTAGCGACGGTAATGGTCCACAATAGCCTGGGCGGTAACACGGGTGATGCTAGCGACGACATCATCAGGCTTAAGACCCTTGGCCTCGGCCTTGACGATGAAATCGTGCGCGATAGTGTCGCGGAAAACTTCACGACCCGTTGTCTTGGGTGGTTCCAACGCGAAGTAGGGATGTGTCAGGAAATCATCGACAAGTCCCTGGTCGACGGTCCCGCGAGCTCCCATCTCGCCATCCTGGTCGTACTCGCGCTTGCCATTAGTATAGTGACGCACGACGGCATCAATGAACACGTTTCCTGGACCAGTGTCGAAGTCGTAGCAGGCGTCAACGCCGCCGTGGCTGTCCGGGAGGACAAAGCAGACGTTCGCGATGCCGCCGATGTTCTGGCATGCACGCAGCTTTGTCGGGTGGTGCAGCACCAGTGCGTCGAAGAAGGCAATGAGGGGTGCTCCCTGACGTCCAGCAGCCTGGTCACTTACCCGGAAGTCGGTGACGGAGGTGATGCCCGTGCGCGAGGCTAGGAATGTGCCTTCGGCCATCGTCAGAGCGCTGCGAGTCTCGCCGGCCTCTGGCATGGAGAGTAGCCAGATTGTTTGTCCGTGAGATCCGAGGACATCAATCGATTTGATATCCAAATCGTGGTCCTTACAGAACTGATGCACGGCCGAGGCGAAGGTCTCGCCTAGGATCACGTTTACTTCAGACAACTCCGAAGGGGAGGTCTTATTGAGCAGGATCATTTGCATGACTCGCTTTTTGATTACCGGCTCAAGTGGAATCTCCCCGTACTGCATAATTGGTCAGTATTGTTGTAACCTGTGGAGCATTCTCGGAGGTACTTGCCTTCAGTAGTTCGAAGTGCATAGGTGATTCGGGGGTCTCCTGGCGGAATCGGCAAAGGGCGCAGTCAATACCATCCTGTAGTTGATGAGTCTGGTGTTTCTCAAGTGAAGAGACAGCCACCCACCATGGATGTTCCGCTATTCAAACCCAACACTGTGATGTCTAGACTATGGCTAGTGCCATTAAGGGAGTTGGGTGACATGTTTGATTCCAAATTGCAAATTGTAAAACGCAGAACTATGTATGAAACAACTTCGGAAAAAGAAAACTAAACGCCTGAGGGTCAAGACCCTATTTAACCAACTCGGTTCTATCAACCGACATCCATGATGAGCCTGGTGGAGACCGAAAAACCGCTACGGGATTCTCTTTCTGATAGATCAAATGAACAAGGGGAGGAAGGGATACCGGCAAAACGCCTATTAAAAACAAATGTTAAATGGCTACGCGCGTACGGCAGGTTTTTGTGTCCATCACGCCAACCGGGTTTTTTCGCCGGTTAAGCAGCTGCCCTCAACATTCATATTAAGTATAGAAATACATAGCTCGTATCAAAGGTGTCCTCACTAACAATATTTAGGGATAGTTGGGGGTTATATTCTAAAAGACCCCAAAAAAGACTGATAGAAAGATGATAACAAATTGGTTTTTGTAGCAGCGCTAGCTCATGAAATATTGAAAATTGAGAAATAATCTCATTCTTCTAAGAGCTGTAGGTTGTGATGGACATAAAAGCCTGCCGTACACGGACTTGGGCCCCCCCGCATGAACTCCATTGTGCCCTCCAGGCTTATCAAGCTTAGCCATCAGATCTTTCAAACAAAGAAACGCCGGGGGGCGGGTCCCATAGCAACAAAACTCTCAAAATTCCCTCCTTTTCGCTCGCGATCTGGGGAACATCTTTATCATCCATCATGGCCTATACCACACTATGGAAACGACTTTCGCCGCGTCAGCTGAATGCTGCCATCCACATATTTTCGCTAATCTCGATTTTCTTCGAGGGATATGACCAGGGTGTGATGGGTGGCGTTAACAGCTCACCGAAATATGTGACAGAGGTTGGCATCGGCAAACCCGATGGGACAGTCACCAACACCACCCACCAGGGTGGCATCGTCAGCATCTATTACCTAGGCGCGATATTCGGTTGTTTTGCCGGCGGGTGGCTTGCAGATCGAGTTGGTCGGATCAACGGCCTACTCGCTGGATCATTATTTGCATTGGTCGGGGGCGCCCTGCAGGCGGGTGCGCAGGATTCGAACTTCATGCTGTGTGCCAGAGTGGTCACGGGGATCGGGACCGGGGGTGAGATCCTTGCTATTCTTGCCTTAGTTTGGGGGTCTGGAAGGAGCTATTAATCTAATTCGCCGCACAGCCTTGACTGGCATTACCCCAGTGTTAGTGTCGGAAACTTCTTCCGCGGACCATCGAGGTGGCTTCCTAGGATATGTTTTTATTGCAAATTGTGAGTCGTCAATTCGCGATATCCACTTGTGGGGACTATTTCTGACATGGATCAATTTTAAGATCTAGGAATCTCCGTCGCATACTGGATCTCCTTCGGCCTCGCTTTCCTCGATAACGGTTACTCGGACGTACGATGGCGCTTCCTTCTCGCATTCCAGTGCTTCCCGGCAATTATTCTAGTTGCCTTCATAAAAATGTTGCCGGATAGCCCCCGCTATTTGGCCTCTGTGGGGCGGAATGATGAAGCTCGAGATATTTTGAACCGTATTCGCAAAGACCGGGCCTCCCAAGACGATATCGACCAAGAATATCTCGAGATTATAACGATTGCGCGTGGAAGTAAGCGCAGCTCGCCCATTGAGTTTGTGAAGATCTTATTTGGAAAGGGTGGGAAACCGGGGCTGAATCTCGGCCGACGAGCTTGGTTGTGTGTTTGGCTTCAAATTATGGCGTCCTGGACGGGTATTACGGTGAGTAACGGATTTTTAACCAGTCCCTTGAACAGTCATATACTAATAGTGATTTTAGGCTGTTACTGCATATTCCCCGACACTGCTTGCTCAGGCCGGTTATGGTGATATAAAGCAAAACGGTCTTGCTGGGGGAATTAACACGATTGGAATTATAGGTAATATTATCAGTGCTCAAATTATTGACCGCTTAGGCCGACGGGTTTGTTTGATGGGCGGAGCAGCTGTCTTATTCGCAGTCAACCTTATTGTGGGTTTTACTTTTGCGGGACGAAGTGCTTTCTCCTGACAATTTTATAGGCCGGAGCTGTTTATGAAGGCTCGCTGCATCACCCTGAAAAGGCATCTCAATATGCGCCTGGTGCTGTGACTATGCTCTTTTTGTTCAACTTGGGGTCAGTCCGCATGAAATTACGACATTTTCTCTTATACTAAATGGCAACTAGTTACGCCGCCACTTGGGGCACGGTTGCTTTCTTGGTCCCCACTGAGATCTTCCCTAGTGATCTGCGAGCTCAAGGAAATGGATTCGGAATCACCGGGTGGGCCATTGGAGTGGGTATGACCACTTTAGTCAACCCTATCATGTTTGATGTTATGACTGTAAGTTGCCTCGACTTTCTAACTTCAATAGAGATACTGATGTCTTTTTAGAGCCGTACATACTTTTTGTTTGCTGGCCTTAACCTCATCTGGATCCCGATCGTCTATCTATGTATGTTTTTGAAGTTTAATTTGTTCCTGTGTGGATCTAACGTGATCATCTTCACAGTCTATCCAGAAACTCGCAACCGGTCTCTTGAGTCGATTGACGCTCTTTTCTCGACCTCCAGTCCATTTTATTGGAAGATGGAACAGGCCTATAAGCTCCATGGTGATGTCCTCACCGAGCACGGCGTCAACAGGAGCGAAGCTCTTGGTAGCAAGACAGAACTGAGTGCCGAGCTGACAACTTCTCCAGCTAAACTTGCAGCTGTCTAAAGCACCGGTTATTCATATTACACCATATAGAGCGAGTTAATTATGTTACACCCTCGACTTAACACATGTATACAAGCATGTAAAGTTGTTTACCCATACCTGATGTAATATATATAGATTATATTCACACTATATTTCCTTATTTTTCACTTTCCTCTTTAGTCTAGTAGTGCCCCTTGTAGTCGTAAACTTATATATAGAATTTGATCGTCAAGGATCTATGACCATCGGAAACATTGAATGCCTTTCAATATTTTCAAATTTATGCAAATCAAAATCTACAACATTCTATATACAATATACTCTTATCTCCAATGATCATCCAAATCTCCACTACATTCGATCCCGTCAAGAACCTAATGACACGTTGCTGACTCAGCTTCTGTGGCTTGCAACTCTGCCGACTTTTATCTTCGGACTCAAGTTCAATTGCGCATCGATGTCGGAGAAAATTGCTTGAGTTTGATCGTCATTTTTTTTGCGTGTCTTTACCCCATTCTGCACAGCTTTACCCCAGGATTTCCCCAACGGCGACCCGTGTCTCTGACCCCGAACCCCGTTTTTCCCAAAGCCCGGGGCCCACGAATTGGCTACCGCTTCTTTGCGCCTGAGACCACAGTTCTCCGAGGAATGAGCTAATGAATTGAATGTCGCAAAAACCCCGAAAACTCCAACGCGTCTCCAAAGCCTGTAAGATCCCCACGTTCAATTTTATGCTCCACTTGCGCTTGGCAATTCTCCCCCCGGATTGCACTAAGTTCCCAGCTCATGTTGCATCCACAGGCGACTTCTGCAACAGACGCAGCATAAAGTGCGGCAGAAGTGAAGACCCGCTAGGCAGATGTCAGAATTGTGCGGATTTTGACGTCCCGTGCACCTTTGATCGCCCCGCAAAGCGCCGGGGCGTCAAGGCTGGCACCAGGGCTTCTATGCGAGAGACGCCATTGGCAAAAACGCCTGTCCCAGAGAACATCCTCCCTGTACCGCTTGCTTCGCAGGCTACAGGGAGAATGTCAAATTCCTCTGCGTCTAGGAGCTCATATTACCCCGAGTCGGCCCACCGCCCGTCATTGACTGGAGATCCATGGTCTACCTTCCATGCTGGCAGCGTGGCAACGGAAGGGTATGATGACGATGGCGCGTTGCGAAACTCATGGAATGCATTTGCCATTGCCAGTGATCGTCAAATCCGAAATCTTGTGCAAGTATATTTCGAGATTGTGTATCCAATGTACGAAGCGATCTTATTGTTGTCCTTGTCCTTTTCAATGGCTAATAGATTTTCAGTTTTCCGCTTTTTCACAAGCAATCTTTCATTGAGAGAGTTCATAACCAAGAGCACCTCCGAAATCCGGGGTTGTTTGCCTCAACAATGGCCGTTTGCGCATTAGTATCTGGGCGGGCGCGAGACGGCGCGCTGTTCACTAATAGGTGGCATCGCGATGAACTTGCCGAACCCCCATCCGAGGCATTTTATGCCGCGGCCAAGGATTCTATTCCCCGAGATCTTGCAGCGGCAAGGGGTATTAACTATATGCGTGCATGCGCTATTCTCGCAATTGCGAGCATCCAAAACGGCCAGATCAAGAATATGCAAAAATACTCCGGCATGTATCATACTCTCACCAGCATGGAGGGCCTTCATGATGAAAAGCTTTGGCCAAAAAACTTAAGTCCTATCGAAACCGAAGAGCGGAGAAGACTAGTACGCAGTCCTTCATCTTATCGTTGCACTTTCCACTAACTCATAGGTCTAAAGTTCTGGTCTATCTATACGTTGGACATTTATTCCACCATCGTATGGGGAGGCGTGATTCGATATCGCGAAGCACATTCTCTAGTGCGATATCCGAGCGAAATTGACGATGAGTTCATCACACCACATGGTTATGGGCTACCGCCCGTATCTCCACACTCGGGCGTCCTCAACCCGGATGATGTGAATGTCGTATCACGGCAGCCCGTAGCATGGCTCCGGGGCTGGAACTTTACCACCGATCTGTATCGAATTCTTGAATACGTTGTCGATGGAAATCGGCGTCGTTTCTCATCAGCGAACGGAACCTCACAGGTGTGGTCTCTGTTCACCCCAGCGTCCATGTCAGAACCAGCAGTCATGGAGCGGGTATTATCCATGTACGCTGCGCTGCCATCACAATTTAAAGAAACCCCACCGACTACAGGCGACATGGCCAAGGATCTATTCGGGTTCCAGTCTGCCAACATCCAGGCAACACTGCAGCTCCTCCGGATGGTGCTCTTGTCGGCGGAAGAGCTTGGCGTAGACCGCAAATGTGACGTGGCGGGAGAACTTCTCAGCGTCTTCAGTAAAGTTCCCGTGGAGTATCTGAATGCCATCAGCTCCCCTTTAGTATGTCCATCAACACTGCTTTTCTAAATCTCTTTTACTAACCCATCACAGCTTCATCACCTTGGTGGAATCGGCTATATCCTCGGCTCTGTAATGGAAGGAAGTTTATCAGAAGCATCCTACCAACGCGTCCGCACATTACTGTAATTCTTTCGTCCATCCCAAACCAACCACCTCAACCACTAACCTCCCCCAGACTCGAAATGGCCGACCTCCTCAGCCGCCTCGAGACAGGTCTCCAGCGCGCCGCCGGCGCCAGCCAACGACTCCGGTCGCAGGTAGACAGAATAGACGGCTACATGCGCACCTCCCGTTTACTCAATCTCACGGCGCCACACCTGCGTCCTCAACATAACACAACTCCCATCGATGCTAAACGCGAAGTCCCGATCCCACCCACAACATATATTCCTCGCAGTGGGCCAGTCCCGGCAGTCGGTCCGCCGACGGCAATGGGCGAGCAGATGATGCAGTTCCAGCTGCCGCCGGAGTTGTTGTCGGATTGGCCGTGGCCGTTGGATGGGGCTCATACGGAGGGTTTTCTTCCACTGGCGTTTGAATAATTCGTTTGGTGATTGGTAGGTGGGAGTTGGAGGTTGTGTGTTTAATGGTTCCATAGAGTAGAGTAATTGTATTTAATCATCTGTTTATATTTATATCTCTGGCGGTATTTGAGCTGAACTTACGAATTGTGGTATTTATTGCTCTTTGTCCTATCTATGTTTGTGGATTTCATATGTGTTTCACACGTTCGTTTTCAGGTTCAATTATCAATCTTGGTCTGGGCCTTGGTATACTTCCGTGCGTTTCAGCCACCATATCCCACACGGGCGTCAATCTCCAACCCTCGGACATTTAGTTACTATCTCTGTCTGTTATTACTCATGGGCCTCTTGAGACACCCTCCTTGGACTTCTCCGCAATGCTCAATATAATCTATTTATATTGAGTGGAGTTGTGGGGACGGACCACGGGAGGCTGTTTATACTCATTTTTGCCCACTTTTATAATTGAGGGCATTCCTGTAGCACTTTTTACATTCTCGAAATCACAGTTCTACCACAAACCTACAACTTGAACCGGTATATACCTCAATTCACTATAAAGAATAAGGAAGGTCCTGCCTATCATAGGGCTTGACTTTGTAGGAAAACTGAAATGGCACCGGGCCGGGGCCCAGCGGGCAAGCCCCCCGGCTTATCCGTCAAAATGCGGGGATAGCCATATTGGATTCAGCTCTACTTCAGCTCTCTCAAAGCTGAGTGAGAACATCATATATAATTTTATTCTGTAGTTCAACAGTGAATGGAATCAAGAGGATTATAGGGGTTATAAGATAAGACTACAGTTTTAAAGCTCTGAAGGTTTTTGATACTCGGCCAACTTCCGATATCAAGTTTTGACTAAGAGTTTTTACCCCGCAAATTGTGAGTCCGCCTGAGGCATTAAAATGGGCTCCTTATCAAAATTAGTTTGTTAAGGTCAATTAAGCTATGACCCTTGGCCAATTACCTAGTTACTGGGCAGTTAATACCTGATAAGCTTATCACTTGGCAGATCGTCCTTAGCATCGCCTTCTCCTCCCCCTTTCGGGATGGTCCCGATAGACTCTCTGACCCTAGTATCTCTCTTATCAGTGGTCTACGGGTTCTCGTGTATCGAGACACATTCTTGGCAGCTATGTTTAGCATGACATGTATGCCGTCTATCTACATTCTTAGCGTCTCTCTCCGCACTCGTCAGTGCGCTTATAAAGAGTCATGTTCCCGCCTCTTGCAATGGACTCATTCCAGGCTCAACTAATATTTCGTCATGGAGAAGAAAGATTCTATAGACGTTTCCGTCCCGGATGATACTAGCTCAGGCGATGTTTTACCTATCCGGCAGACAAAGCGCGGTCTGACATCTCGACATGTGCAATTGATGGCCATTGGAGGCTCGATCGGTACTGGTCTTTTCGTCGGTATTGGATCTTACCTGCGGGATGCTGGTCCGCTGTCGGTGTTTCTGGGGTATCTTGTTTGGGGATGTCTCTTTATCCTGCCTGTCAATCTGTGTGTTGGAGAAATGGCTGCATACCTTCCTATTCGTGGGTCGATCTTTGAGCTTGCTGCCAGGTTTATTGACCCGGCATTTGGGTTTGCTATGTAAGTTCTTCCATGCCCTATTTTGCTTTGCTTTATGGTGCTGATACTAACTCTTCCAGGGGCTGGGTATATTTTTACGGCGGTGTAATGCTAGTCTGTACGGAGTACTCTGCAGTCTCAACAATCATGCAATACTGGAACACAAGCGTCAACCCGGCCGTCTGGGTAGCCATGGCATTGATCGTCTGCACGGCGCTTAACCTCGTCTCCGTGAAATGGTACGGCGAGAGCGAGTTCGTCCTAGCATCGACCAAAATCCTTCTCCTCATCGGTCTCGTCCTCCTCACCTTCATCACAATGGTTGGCGGAAACCCCAAGCACGACGTCTATGGCTTCCGGAATTGGACCGAAGGCGTCATGTTCGAGTACTATACCGAGGGCACCACGGGCCGATTCTTAGGCTTCTTCTCCGTCATGGTCTATGCAGCCTTCTCCGTAGCTGGACCCGATCTCCCAGCCCTAGCCGCAGGAGAAATCCAGAACCCACGAGTGACCATCCCCCGAGTTGCGAAGATGACTTTTTGGCGTATTGTGGGATTCTACGTTGTCGGAGTCCTGGCTGTAGGAATCATCTGCAGTCCACGCGACCCACGTCTCATGTCCGCGATTAGTGATGGTGCTGCTGGCTCCGCTGCTTCACCTTGGGTCATCGGAATCGAGAATCTCGGTATCAAAGGCCTACCCGATCTCATCAACTTCCTGATCTTGCTGTCGGGCTGGTCATGTGGCAACGCGTACCTCTACAGCTCCAGTCGAACCCTCTACTCTCTCGCTCGCGATGGCCAAGCGCCGAAGTTTCTTTTGAAATGTACTGCATCCGGAATCCCTATCAACTGTGTCATCACGGTATCGGTTTTGTCTTGCATTACTTTCCTCGTGGCTAGTACCTCTTCCGTCGAGGTCTTCTTCTGGTTCGTCGATCTGACCACCATCGCCTTCGTGCTCACCTACACGGGCATGGTCTGCGTCTTCATCGCCTGGTATCGCGCCATGAAAGCGCAAGGAATTGACCGCAAGACGTTCGTCCCTTGGGTTGCCCCGTTCCAGCCATACGGTGCCATTCTTGCTATCGTTATCGGCTGCTTGACTGCTGTCTTCAATGGCTTCTCTGTCTTTAAGCCTTTCAGTGTGCAAGGCTTCATCACCTCGTATTTCGGTCTGGCGTTCTGGGTTATCATGTTTGTCTTCTGGAAGGTTTATCATCGGAGTTCCTTTGTGAAGGTTGCAGAGGCAGATTTGTACTCTGGAAAGGCGGAAATCGATGAAGAGTGCAAGATCTGGGAAGAAGGTGGCTGGGCTGAACGCCGGAAGGAGGAGCTGGCTAATATGCATTGGGTCCGGCGAGTATGGGAAAAAATGTGGTAATTGTCTCTATATTCGGTGCTTTGTTTGTATATATACATCTATCTTATTCTTCATGGAATCATACTCCCATCGTTTGATATTTGCTATTCCAGACCCTAGAGCCTATGAGGACAAAATATTCCCCGAAACAGCAGACCCATTTCCTTCCTTAACTTCCTCCTCCATGGCCGCAGCATAAATCATCTTATGGGTTCTATTTGGGAGATCCAACCTCGAAAGGGTTGTTATACGATGTAGGAGCTGTCCAGCGGAACAACCTAGTTATCGATTCTCATCGCAGTCGGCAAACATAGTTGGAGAGAAAGGAAAATCAAATATACTTCAATTGTAAATTGAAATTTCTCTTATTCTCCATCCAAATAAGTATATAAGAAATAGACTATAAGAGTTGTACCTCTCATAACGAGACGCTCTGATTGGTCGGGTGATGTTTAAGGGCACGCACCGGTGGGGACCGGAAGTGGAAAAGAAAAGTTGCCCGGTTCAAGCTTCTCCAGACTTACAAACAACATCAATTCCACCATGTCCACCATGTCAACTCGCTCCGCATGGCGAGCTTTGCACTACAGCGCCAAGCGTCGCGCTGTCCAACCCACCACCCCCTACCGCTGTTTCTCCTGTGCCAACCGCGCCCAGGAGCAGAAGCCAGCTGACCGCATGACACACTTCGGCTTCACCAATGTCCCGGAGTCAGAGAAGGAGACGCGAGGTAAGGATCACCATCACCCAATCCAACCAATTCCGAACCCCATAACTAACCACACCCCCTACAGTCGGCGCCGTCTTCAGCTCCGTAGCAGCCTCCTACGACCGCATGAACGACCTAATGTCCCTCGGCATCCACCGCCTGTGGAAAGACCACTTCGTGCGATCCCTGAACCCAGGCTCCTGTCTCCCCGCCATGACCGCCGACCAGCGCGGCTGGAACATCCTGGACATCGCCGGCGGGACCGGTGACATCGCGTTCCGCATGCTCGACCACGCCACGAACGTCAACCACGACATGGAGACCCGCGTGACGATCAGCGATATCAATGCTGATATGCTGGCTGAGGGCCGCAAGCGCTCGCTCGACACGCCGTACTACAACACGTCGCGACTGGACTTTGTCGAGGCGAACGCTGAGCACATGCCGCATATCCCCGACGCCTCGGTTGATTTGTACACTGTTGTTTTTGGAATCCGGAACTTCACGGATAAGCAGGCTGCGCTGAATGAGGCGTACCGTGTGCTTAAGCCCGGTGGTGTCTTTGCTTGCATGGAGTTCAGTAAGGTCGATAACCCCGTTCTGGATGGAATTTATAAGCGTTGGAACTTTAGTGCTATCCCGCTTATTGGTCAGGTTGTTGCTGGTGACCGTGATAGCTATCAGTATCTTGTTGAGAGTATTGAGCGCTTCCCCAGTCAGGAGGAGTTTAGGGGTATGATTCAGAAGGCTGGGTTTTTGATTCCTGGTCAAGGCTTTGAGAACCTTACCGGTGGTATTGCTGCTATCCATAAGGGTATTAAGCCGATTGTTAAGGCTTGATTTCGGAGGGTTGCTGTGTTGTGTGTGGAGATGTGTTATGTACTATATAGACCTGGGACTTTGCATACTGATTGTATTACCATGAGAAATATCATTGGCGTTGATTTATATCTTTTATGAACAGCCTTGGCTGTAAGGCCCGGGCTTCGATTGTAAATGTGCATCTAAATAAAGTATGTATGCAAAGTGAAACAAAGCTATGTGGGCGTAACATCGTCAACCGGATGCAGGATAATGCAAACGATATGTAAAATCAAGTGAGTATATCCAAGAAAGAGAAAAGAAGACTAGGTCATTTTTTAGCCATGTCATCCATCCGATAGATCCTCTACCTCCATCACCCCTATGATACTGCCGGGAGAGGTCATATCCTTCACAACGGCAATGACAGAGACTGGATCTGATCCATTTCGAGATTCAGAAACAATACGCCGGATTTCAGCGAGAGGCGTTGCGTCCGGCACCAATAGCCACTTATTTTGAGGTACAACGAATAGAGGATTGCTGTTCTTGGCTATCACCTCCGACACACGCATGTCCATATCTCCACCGGGAGAAAGGAGAGCACGAATGCGCCTCGGGGGAATTATTTCAGACGGAGACAGCAACACCCATGATTTGGCATTGGGGTGTTGGATGGCTGTGAGAAGGATATCGAGAAGTCGGACATCGTCAGATGACTGCGATGAAGATGCAGAGACAGTGGGAATTTTATCGAGCGGGACCAGCATATCTCGAGAAATGACGCGCTGTTCCGGTGGCGACTGTAAATTGAAAGGAGGGATCAACGGAGTATTCGTGATTTCCTCCCACGGAAGAGACATGGACGTTGGAGAGTCAAATGTCCTCGCTGACATGCCACTCGACGGCGTGGGCAGCGGTGTCTCTGCCGCCGCCGCCGCTCCAATGGCACCACCAGGATGGAACCCCCGAAATACCTCTGCAGGGCTCTTCCCTGTCGCAGTGTGCAGCTTCCGGGCAGTAGCAATGGCCAGCGCATCGCCCAGCGACAAAGCCACCGTCGTGGACGAGGTGGGCGCGCTCACACCGAAAGAAGACTCTTCATCCTCATGAATCGGCGCCGGTAAAAGAATACCCATCCCCGCAGGACCATGCAACGCCAGAAGCGGACATGTCGCTGGATGTGTATGGGATGTAAGAGCGATCACCGGGACAGTAGCGGGAAGATGCGGGAGCAGAGATAAAAGTTCAGGCGAGCGACCCGAGAAGGATATAAGAAGAATCGTATCATTCTGGATAAACCAGGTCAGTATGGAAGTTCTCCAGTATCTCTTATCAAAAGCGCAGCGGGATTTCAAAGCAGACATGTGCAGACGCAGGCGCAGGTGGGCTTACCGGCCGAACCAATCCCAGATCGCCATGCAACGCTTCAGTCGGATGCAGGAACGCGCTGTATACACCCAGACTATTCATTGTAGCCTCTATTTTGCGTCCGACCTTTCCACTTTTCCCGACCCCGCAAACGACGAGTTTCCCACCCTCGCGCACGCTCCGCGCAATCTGATCCACGGCCCGGGCGAGATCATGCTGCGCTCGCGCATCGGTCTGGTAAATGTGCTCGAGGTGAGCGAGAGCTGCTCGCTCGGTTGAGATCACATGGATTGCTGTGACCACTGACGAGACGTCTTTCGGTGCTGGTGGATCGGAGGAATTAGGAGGGGTGAGAGGCCATGAGGGGTGGCCGTGGGGTTCGAAAATTGTCATTGCGGATATTTCTCAATGTCTATAGCATAGTGATTGGAAGTAGGGGTTTTTATGGGCGAAATTGTTTTCTGCGCACGCCTGGCGCCGGTTGATTCGCGGAGGCCGAGATCAAAGATCAGTCGATAACGGAAGATGATAAGTGGGCGATCCGGATCGGTGTTTTCTTGCCCAGAGGTAAGACGGGGAATTACCTGTTTCGGAGTCTTCTTTGAGGGGCAATTTGATTTATAACCATAATACTCCTTTTCTGACTTTGATATTATGCTAATATACATTACCCCGTCTATCAATATGGTGTCATCCTATGTTATAATGGTGAATGTGGACGCGATCTACTTGCCTATTTGAGTATATCCGAGGCCGAGGCATAGGACATAAGAGAATATACCAGTTTCAACAGATTCTGAGATATTGAGCTCTAACCCAAGAGTTCTATTGAGTCCTCATATGTACAGTGGGTATAGCACCAAAAAAAAAAAAAGCAAGCCCGAAGATAGTAGTATGTACATGCGGTTGGCCGCGGGGATAATTGCAAGACTCTCCCGGTCATAGCTTCGAGCAAGCGGAAAGGCTAACATGTTTAGAACTCAAAAGTACTCCACAAACTCCAACAAAAAAAAAAAAATCTTCTGTCGCACAGGAAATGACAGAAGGCAGGGGTATCGCATCAGGATGTCGCGTCGCTAGGGGTCATTATGAGTATGCCTCAACAGGCAGTAGTAGGTCGTATCATCCTGATCGACCTTCCTGCCTTTCTTTGCCCTTCTCTGCCGTACCATCATCCTCGTAGAGATGATGCTGCTCAATGTAATGAATGACTGGAACTGGGATGAGGTAGCGCACACTCATCTCACGCCGCAAGAAGAGTCGAATCTTTGTGCTGCTAACATCATTCTGTATGAGCTGTTGGATAACATGGATGTTGTCCTTCCAGGGCTGCAAGCTGGCTAGGGCTTCATCAATATCTGTGCCACTGCGCTCCACAATGAAAGACTGAAAGTGTGTTAGCCTGGTTCTCGGGCGCGGGATGAAACCGATGTTCGAAGTAACTTACGCCATATTTGCCTAGAATGTGATCCAGATCCTTCTCACTCCATACACCTGGGGTGGACATGGTATGAATCAGATCGGCGCCAGCTAGCAGAGCAATGCGAACGGGCTTCCGGGTTCCGTTCCCGGTGTCTACTCCGCCACGGACTACATTAATTTCATGATAGAAGTGGTCCAGTACCACGGCGGTGGGCTGATAAGCCTTCTGGGTCGGCTCCCATGTGTCCACCATCAACCAGTCTGAGGTTTGATCGACTGCAAGTTGGCACATCGCAACCCTATAGATCAATGCCAGTTAGCATTCGGGAACTAAACCAGATATAATTGATGTAGGATCCCTTACCGATGCTCCGCACTGGCCAGACCGGCCTTCCGATAGGCGTCCGACACCGGCGACAGATATCCTCCAAGAAGTTCGAAGTCGGTGCTGAATCTGACGTGATCGGCCGCCATCTCGAACATCCGCAGGTGTAAATAGGTAATTGGCGAGAAGGAACCACAGGCAACTAGCAAGAGAGGGGTCTTTTCTGGGTCACTCATCGTCCGCTTGAGGCGCAACTCCGGGAAGGTGTAGTCCTGCATCAGAGCGGGGGTGATGTCGGCGGGTACCTGGTGAACATCATCGCTCTGCCCGCCGACCATTTCGATTGCCATGATAGATACGTTGAAGAATAGATGTTCCCGATCTTTGAATTCCGGGGAAAGCGAAAGGGCTCGGGGAAAGGCGGGGGTGGTGAGAAGTGCAGAGATGAAGTTCTGCGAATGCAATGGCGGGGGGGCGAACCGAAGGCGGCAAGAGAATACGCCGGGAAAGAGCGAACGGAGGTGAAGGTGAAAGGTGAAAGGTGAAAATCTTTGTATGTTTCCTTTTTTTTCGTGTTTTCTTTTTTTCTCTGAATAGGCAGATCCCAGTTTCCTTAAATGTGATTAATAAGATCACTACCTCGGTGAGTCAATCGAGTTCTATTCGGCGTGCCTCCGTCCGGGTCGAACGCCGCTTATATTTCATTTCCGAGGTAAGGAATATATAAGGGAGTTAACGGTATTTATTAGAGTTCTCTTAGCTCTCAAGGTCCTTATTTTATACATACCTTAGTAGTTCTCGGCGGTTTCATTGAGTACTATATATACATGAAAAACGGAGAAATGGTTCTATGTCTTTGGTTGTATTCAAGTAATTGGACCATATAGATCAAATACAATCTCATAAAATATATAAAAGGATCCCTTGAGATATTTATTGCCACTTGTACTGTCGGACAGGTCTTGGGCCCTCCGTGCCCAATGTCAGGCTAGATGTAAATGCCGGGAAATAAAGAAATAGAATGTGCAATCAAGCATAGGTGAGCATAGTATCCATGGATGTATTAAGTATAGGTAATATATAGTTCGTATATAAGTATACTTATGTATCTGGTTAGATCATTGAAATATTGCACTTCCGCCGCCTGACGCTCCCCGAATCCCATTACAACCACTACGTCAAACCCTCCTCCTTTCCAATTTATCCTTTTCTTCCTTTTCAACCCACCATCGGAAAAAAATTAATCTTCTGTGTGACTAGCATTGGTATCTCATTCTTTTTTTGAGGTGAATCTCAGAGCCCCGACGGCAACGATAACAGCTACCCGAACGCCCTCGCCAGCCCTTTCGGCTAGCCTTTGACAGGTTTGCGGATGGCGGGTTAAAAACGGCGAATACTCAATCGAGCTTCCCATACCCGATAACTTATGGCCAGGCAAAGGCCTTCCGCCAACCGCCAGGACCCTCTCGAGGATTATCCCGTCTCCCCCGCAGGCACTTCTACGGCCTCTTCTTCCTTGAGGTAGTTTCCCACCCGTTCTCTCCGCCTTTACACTGGTCGCCTGGAAGTTTAGACTCACCTTTCGTGGATACTGGCGAGCATCTGCTGATCCCTGAGCCCTACCCCGTTTATCCCCTGGGCTGTGAAGTGGATCATTCACGGTTCACCATCGCTTCTACATTAGATTCGTCATCTGTCTACCCAACTATTTGCTTATCGCTTTGACCACCCCGGTCTTCTTTTTCTGTCTTTCTCTTTCTTCGGGCTTTAATTTCGTCACACATAATAAAACAAAAGAACACTTTCTCATGTCATCCAGAATAACTCGCTCCTCCGCGAGACTCGCCACAGACCCTCCACCTGCTGAGTCCGATACACCGCTACAAACAACAGGCTCAACCTCCTCCCGGAAACGCAAAGCATCTTCCCGACACGACCGACAAACAGACGCCCCGATACAGCCAGCACCGCCGTCGCCCCAAAGGAAAACCAAGCGACCACGGACTGCAGCATCCCAAACAGCTCCATCCACTGGTCCTGTTCCTGCTGCACCCCGTCGAGGCGCCCGTACCCGTCCAGCCATGTCACAACCGGGGTAGGTGGTGAATCATAATGACGAAGAGGAGTCGATGGCTAACTTGATCTTCTTATCTAGACCGTCATCTCGACCGTCGGAGGAATCATCCAAATCGACAACCTCTCCACAACCATCAAGGCGAAAGTCCAGTCGGAACGGTGAGTTTCATAGATTGAGATTCGGCAGTGTGATACAAATTGGTATCTAAATAGGATGGTTGCTAATTCCTTTTGCTTATTTATAGACCGACCCGCGACAACACAGTCTCCACCACCCCGACGCTCGAAGAAGCGTTCCGCCAAGCCGAATCCCGATGTTGTGATGAAAGATGCAGAGGAGGAAATCGAGCAGGAAGAACATCAGGAAGAACATCAGGGATCCCAAACGGGAGAGAGCAATGATGGCACCAATCCCTCAGCGTTTGGAGATGATGACATGGATCCGTTCCACAGCAGCCTGTTCGGTGGCCGAGGCCCCATGGGACTCCAGAGCACTCTACGTGCGCTTACTGGCATGATGAGCGGCATGTCCTCGCGTCTTCGAGATATCCTCTGCAACTTGAGAGCAAAGGATGATCCATCACTCCAACTGATCGCCCTGCAAGAGCTGTCGGATCTCTTGCTTGTTTCGAACGAGGATAACCTGTCTGGTCAATTTTCACCCGACCCGTACGTGAAAGAGCTCGTGGCCCTGATGCAACCGAACCAGTTCGGCGAAGAGAATCCCGAGATTATGCTTCTTGCATGTCGTTCTCTCGCGAACCTAATGGAGGCCCTACGGGGGTCCGTGGCAAATGTTGTATATGGTGGTGCTGTGCCTATCCTTTGTCAAAAGCTTCTTGATATACAGTTCATCGATCTGGCTGAGCAGGCTTTGAGTACTTTGGCCAAGATTTCAGTTGATTTCCCAGCCTCAATTGTGCGAGAAGGTGGACTGACTGCTTGCCTCACATATCTGGATTTCTTCCCAACTAGCACTCAACGCACAGCAGTCAGTACGGCCGCCAACTGCTGTCGTAACCTCCCCCATGACTCGTTCCCTGTGGTGCGGGATGTAATGCCCACCCTACTGAACGTCCTGTCTAGCAATGACCCTAAGGTCGTGGAGCAAGGGTGCCTCTGTGTATCACGGATTGTCGAGAGCTTCAAGCACAGACCTGAGAACCTGGAGGAGCTAATTGAGCCTGCAATGCTCAAAGCTGTTCTTCGGCTCCTACTGCCAGGAACGACCAATCTGATTGGGCCTCATATTCACACGCAATTCCTCAGGGTATTGGCGATCATATCGAAAACAAGCCCACGGCTGTCAAACGAGCTTCTCAAGATGGATGTAGTGGATACACTTTACCAGATTTTGACCGGCGTGTCACCACCACAGGATGTCGATAACACGGCCGTCAAGATGGACAGCGTGCTAGTTATGCAAGCATTGATTCACAGGCCCCGTGAACAAGTATTTGAAACTCTTAATGTCATCTGCGAGCTACTGCCAGGTGTTCCAAGCCGGGATGCCTCAAAGACTGACAACCTGCTAAGCTCATACTTTGATAGCCAGATGTCTATTGGGCTGAGGTCGCCCAAAACTAAAGAGGCAGTGGAGGAGAGGCGGTCCTTGCTTGTCAACTGCAAGACCGAGCTTAAGCGTTTTGCAATGATTCTGTTCCCAACTTTGACCGATGCCTACTCGAGCACGGTCAATCTGCATGTCCGTCAGAAAGTCCTGATTGCACAGCTGAAGATGCTGCACATTCTCGAGCCTTCTTTGATTGAAGATGCCCTGCGCACAGTTCCTTATGCTTCATTCTTGGCTGCTATTCTGTCCCAGAAGGACCATCCTTCTCTCGTATCTTTGGCTCTACGCTGCGCTGAGTTACTGTTCCAACGCCTTGAACATGTTTATCAGCATCAATTCCACCGCGAAGGAGTGATCTCCGAGATCATCAAACTATCTGAAGGCTCCCTGTCAGGAGACCAGGAGAACATCGATTCATCCGATCCCACAAATGTAAGCACGACGACAGATCCATCGCGCGGCGCCAACCAAGAGACAGGCGCTGGCGGAGAGGATGAAGATGAAGACGATGAAGCCGATGACTATGACGACGAGGATGGCGAGGATGATGACCATGAGGACATGTCTGATTCCGAGGATGACTTCATGGCGGGCCCACGCAGTCTACAAAAGATGGACAATGCCCTCAACGACTTAGTTATCCGGGATGCTCAAGCTTTCCTCGAGGTATATGAAGCAAGCCATGGTGAAACCGTTCGAGCAGAGGCTCTGAGGATATTGACAGCACTGAAATCCCTCGCCTTGGAAATTAAGTCCCGCTATTCTCGTGGCGGTGAGGGCGGCCTCCTCCTATTTAAACAGCTCGCATCGTATTTTGATGGGGATGCATTGGAGAGTATTACCAGCTCTGAATTGCTCAACTCCGGCATTATTCAGATTCTTCTCTCCGTTCTTGGTAACTTCCAAGCGCCTTCTATTCGCGATGCTAGAGCCGACTTCCTGCGGGCGTTTATGGGAGTTTCAATCTCAGACAAGGCTCAAAGCCAAAGCACCGCCACAACACCTTTCAGCGTACTTATCCGCAAGTTGCAAGACCTGCTTAGCAGAACGGAACATTTCGAAGTCCTCACCGTCAGCCACAATTCGTTGGAGAATACCCGCAGCAACGCAGCCTACATGCTGAGCAAACAGCTCCGACTCAAGCTGGTTGCCGAGGAAGGGTCTGAAGTTCCTCGTCCTTACCGCAACATCATGGTGTCAATCCATGCCATTGCTACATTCAAAGCCTTGGATGACTTCCTTCATCCACGAATTGCTGTGGCGGAAAAGCCTCGCCCCTCACGAACTAGGGACTCGATTCTCTCCCAAATTGCCAATGCGTCCCGGCTTCGTGAACAGCTGGCTTCGGGGTCTGGTATGAACCTCCCCAGTCATACAGGGGGCTCTGCCGATTCCACGGATGGTGCCTATGATCCCGCGACTGGTCACTCACGTGATGGATCAAATCGGATTCAAGAGGATGAAGACGAAGACCACGATGACGAGCCCCTTGAGTGCGCAGATGAAAGGCAACTGACCGACGAAGAAGAAGACGGTGCCGACGAGGACGAGGATGAAGAACTCAACGCCATTGTGGATGATCTCGATGAGGATATGGAAAATGACAACATTTCCGACCCCTCGGCAGTCAACATGGAGGTGGCATCCTCGGGCAAGGTCACAGCTCGCAAGGAGGATGGTACCCGAGTTGGGACTCCTGCATCCAAACCTTCATCCTCAACTCCTGCCGCTCTCCCCAGTCGCATGCGCAACAGCTCGCTCGCCACTGCCGGGCGCCCCTTCTCATCTTATGCCGCTGCGATGGCCTCAGTGCCCCAGGACTGGCACCTTGAGTTCTTCGTAGATGGAAAACCCGTTACTAATGAGACAACTATCTACCGTGGTGTTCATCACGACCGAGAGGACTTGGACGAGAGTAGTGCCAAGAACGTCTGGTCGGCAGTCCACACCATCACGTTCAAGCGCGTTCCTGGTCCTCCACCGCCGGAACCCTCAACCCTCACTTCGACTACCCAGGCTTCTTCTGAGGGTGATACCCTTGAAATCCCAGCCTCTCTCGACAAAGACCCTACCACTTCATCCATCATTCGTCTACTTCGTGTTTTGCACGAAATGAACGCAACGATTGATGATATCTTGACCGATACCAAAGATTCTGCCGCTATCACCTCGGAGCCCTTGTCCCAATTCATCAACACGAAGCTCACGGCCAAGATCAACCGCCAACTCGAGGAGCCATTGATTGTGGCCAGCGATTGTCTTCCAAGCTGGAGCGAAGACCTAGCCAGGCTTTTCTCCTTCTTGTTCCCATTCGAGACAAGACATCTATTCCTGCAGTCAACTGCATTTGGCTACTCGCGGGCAATGATGCGATGGCAAAATTCCCAAAGTGGCGAGGACAGCCGACGGGATCTGCGCCGCGATGATCGCCCATTCCTTGGGCGGCTGCAGCGCCAAAAAGTTCGGATCTCTCGTTCTCGCATCCTTGATTCTGCATTAAAAGTCATGGAGCTCTATGGGTCTTCCCCCAGCATTCTTGAGGTTGAATACTTTGAAGAAGTTGGTACTGGATTAGGACCGACTCTTGAATTCTACTCTACTGTTTCCAGAGAGTTCTCGAAGAAGAAGCTTAAGATTTGGAGAGACACGGATGGGAGCGATGCTGCAGAGTACGCATTTGGCAAGCGCGGCCTGTTCCCAGCGCCTATGAGTGATGAACAATCAGCCCAAGACAGCGGCAAGAAGCAATTGAACATCTTCAAGGTGCTAGGAAAGTTCGTGGCGCGCTCGATGCTTGACTCTCGGATTATCGACATTTCGTTCAACCCCGCCTTCTTCCGTATCGCGGATACTCTGTCCTCGGTGGCACCATCCCTGGGCACTGTCAAGCTGGTTGACCACGACCTTGGGAAGTCCTTGCTCATGCTCAAGGAATTTGTCAATGCCAAGAACGCTATTGAGGCAGATAAGTCGCTTTCGGCGGCCCAAAAATCCGAGGCCGTGCAAAACATCACGGTCCATGGTGCCAAGGTCGACGACCTGGGTTTGGACTTCACCCTACCTGGATATCCTTCTATTGAGTTGATCCCTGGCGGCTCCGAGGTGCAGCTGACAATCGAAAATGTTGACACTTACATCGAACGGGTAATCGACATGACCTTGGGCAGCGGTGTCCGGCGTCAGGTGGATGCCTTCCGGGCTGGGTTCTCGCAGGTCTTCCCCTTCTCTTCCCTTCGAGCTTTCACTCCCAGTGAGCTTGTCATGCTTTTCGGACAAGCGAAGGAGGATTGGTCTATCGAGACCTTAATGGACTCCATTAAGGCCGATCACGGGTTCAACATGGACAGCCGGAGTGTACGCAACCTGCTGCAGACTATGAGCGAGATGGACGACCAGCAACGCCGAGATTTCCTTCAATTTGTCACTGGTAGCCCCAAGCTCCCTATCGGAGGTATGTTGATCCAATTTTTCACTGTATAAATTCCCACTAACACAATCAATTTAGGTTTCAAGAGTCTCACGCCGATCTTCACTGTCGTGTGCCGCCCAAGCGAACATCCATACACACCAGACGACTATCTCCCCAGTGTGATGACTTGCGTCAACTACCTGAAGTTGCCCGACTATAGCGACCTGGACGTTCTCAAGAAGCGCCTCTCAGTGGCCATCAAGGAAGGCCAAGGAGCTTTCCATCTTTCCTAGACCCGTGGACAAGTTTTCACTCCCAAAATGTTCACTATCTCCTCTCTTCTCTCTTTTTTTGCTAGCTTCCGTCTTTCTCAACCAGGACGAGAAACTCTTCACGATGCGATGACATGCGACCTGTTTCTGCTTTGTTCCTCAATTCCCAAGTTTTCAGACGGGCTGTTTCGCTGTTCTTCTCTTTCTTCTCTTTCTCATATGCCATCTGGGTCGAAAGGCGTCATGGCGGGGGTTCCTTATGATAGTGGTATTAGATAGCAATGATCACTTTCTACTGAATTTTGTTTTTCCGATGTAGGCTTTATAGTTCCTCTGGCTAGAACGTCCGGTACTGAGGTATCATTTGTACAAACGTACTGTAGCACAAACACTATTGATGTAGAGGTCAATTGCCCCATTAAAGAGTGGCTTTCTCTCATTCCTCCGAGATCACCAAGACTCATCACCAAGTCTCAAGATACATATTCATCGCATTGCCTTTGAATAAGATAAAACTATCCCATACTATGGCCGCTCCTCAGGAGATTACCATCGAAAACCTCAATGGCCACTGGGTCCTGGTAATTATACCACCTCCCTTGGAAGATGCTAAGTTCTAATCATATTGCTATCTACAGAACAAAGATCGTTCCAGCGAAACAGACCCTATCCTAAAACTGGTAACAATCCCCTCTATATCTACACCAAACCCCAAACTAATCCTCACCATCCACAGCAAAAAGTCCCATGGTTAATCCGCAAAGCATTCAAACTCGCAACAATATACATCCAAATCACCCAATACCAAACATCTGAAACAACCCAACCATCCACACACATCAACTTCCTCCAAACAGCCACGGCAGGTCTAGCCGCAACTAAAGAAGAGCGTGTTCTAGATTGGAAGATATCAGACCATGAGGATTACTTCTTCGGTCAGGTCCAAGCTCAGAGTGAATTCGTCCATGGTGTTACTGATGAAGATGGGGTTTTAAGGCCTGGGTTTGAGATGCAGACGGCGAATGACAATATCGAGATAAAGAGATACTTGCGAGGTGAGATTGAGGCGGATGGGGGAAATCTGCGGGTTTTGTACTTGAGGATTCGACGATGGCTGACAATGGGGTCTGGGTACATACTTTTGAGAGGAATGTTAAGTCTGGATGGACGGCTGAACAGGTGAGTGTGGTTTATTATTTGAGGTATTAGAAGCTGATTATTGTAGATTTGGGGGTTTGAGATGTTTGGGGGTGAGCGATACTTCTCTCGTCGAGTTGTGGTTATGGGGAAGGGGGAATATATATGTGGGAGGGTTGTGTTTGATTTTGTTAAGCGTCAAGGTTAATATCCCATTCCACCTTTGAAATGATTGAAGCAATAGACATAAATGACTGTTTGGTCTTGGAAATTGAGAAGTCTATTCTAGTCTATAATCTATGAATCTAATCTATAACTCTATAACTCTATACAATGGGGGATATATCAACTTTCCAACACACTCTAGTTCGAATAAATCGACACCATAGACTGTAAAAACTGTTAGCCACACTTCAAACAGATAGAATAAAGGGTTAACTCACGTCCGCAAATTTAGGCTCAATAAACAAAGCCTTGGCTTCCGCAACCATTACGGCACCTTCACTATCCTCCCGCAACAGACTAGCATCTGAAACGATGCTATGCGAGTCCGCAGACAGCGGCAAAGTCCAAGGAAGATAAGTCATACTCCCCTCAACCCAAGCCTTCCTACCCTCAACCTTAGTCGTTTTCGTGCGCAGCACATACATCCGATCAGGAAGCGCCGGCTTCCGGAAATCCACATTGAGATTAGCCGTCATACCCAGCCCGCTGGGGAAAGCCGCAGAGACGCAGCGTGCAAACACCTCATCAAAGAGAACAGTAAGAAGACCACCATGCACAAAGCCAGGGTGACCACATAGATCCTGACCGATGTGGAATACTGAGACAACGTTGCTGGCTTGGTCGCCACTTTCGGCTTGTGCTTCGGACTTGCCGGTTGATAGCCACATGTATGGTGCGAATGCGAGCTTGCCTGGACCGGTTAAGCTTCCGCCCACGAAGTGGTGCTGTCTGATGGGTGGTGGGATTGCGAGATGGGGACGGGTTTCTTTGTAGGTGCTGTGGGTTTCGCGGAGGGTTTGGACGAGTGGGATTTGGGAAACTAGTGTGTCGAGGGCTGATTCATGGTGTGGTGATTGTAATTGGGTCTGAGAAAGGAATGGTGTTTCTGTTTGGCTGGGGAGTGCTTGGTCGTGAACGACTGCTGACCGTGTTGGGCCTTGTTGGTGAAGACGCGCAATGGGTGCTGCAGGCGAGTATGTTCTGAATGCTGAAAGGGTTTGCGATCGGAAGAGCCGACGCGCTGTTTGTGTAATGTTTGACATTTTGGAAGTATGTATGAATCCGATATTGACTCTGCTGCATGTTAGAGGGGCTTGTTTCATTGCCGACCGGGGTACATACTGCAGAGGCTCAGATTACTCGGTTGGATTTTTGAGTTTGTCGATCCCTGTAGTATGAACTAGGGCTAGGTGATATATGTGATATATGAAGTATCCAGTATACCACACTTGGACTTTTTGCAATGACGAAAAGAGGATTGACCGGCAATTTAAAGAACAGACCCGCCACCATCTGGACTCCTGTTTTTCTTTAAGCCGATTTTTCTCTCCTGGACCCAAACAGTGGGGCTCAAAGCCTTGGAACAGCCGATGATCGGACCGAAGTGCCAAGGAATATAGTTCGGCATGCCGAGAACGCCAAGACGCCATAGATCTATATAAAATATAGCATCATACTTCAACATTCTTCAATAGAGAAGCCTAATAGTCGTAGTATGGCATTGTAGTAGAGTGATTTTAGCCTGGGAGGGGGCCTTCCGCGTTGGGGCGAACGACGCAGAAAGGTTGCGTTCTTATAAAACGCAGCTCACTCTTGTCGTCTCCTCTTCGCATTTCATTCAAGTATCTTTCATCCAGCTCTGATATCATCTGCTTTCTTGATTCACTTTCAAATCAAGTATCTCTCATCGGAGCTCAAGATGAATGACCAAACCTACCTCTCTTCTGGCGGGGACACCACCAGCGACCCCTCTGGCGCTGGCATCAACAACACCCCCCAGAACGTCACCATTTTTGGTCCTGGCGCGGG
The DNA here is from genome assembly GCF_028827145.1 of Penicillium concentricum. Lineage (NCBI taxonomy): Eukaryota > Fungi > Ascomycota > Eurotiomycetes > Eurotiales > Aspergillaceae > Penicillium > Penicillium concentricum. The sequence continues at coordinate 4,138,101 of NW_026622754.1, read as the reverse complement.
AAATGTCCCCCGGGCCATCCGCAACACCTTCTCCCCTGGCTGGAGAAAACCCTCCCAGATCAACAACCCTGTTGCTCCTGGGGTGGACAATGTCCCCCAGAGCATCATCCTTTTCCGTCCTGGTGGGGCCCATAATACCCCCCGGACCACCAACAACTCCCTCGGTCATGCAGGTGGCATCAGGGTGCGTGCCGCTCGCCCTGACAACTTCGACCCCCTTCAACTCCCCCCGACGACGACGAGATCACCGCCCCCGAGATCCCCACTCATGACCCCGACTTCCTCGGGGAGGAAGAAGATGGTTCCGACTACGAAACCATCGACGATATCCTCGGGGATTTCGATGGGGAGGCGCTGCTGTGGGAGTGGAGGGTGGAACATGAGGACGAGGAGCCACGCACCCTTTCTCCTGGTTACTTCGAGCGCCTGGAGGCCGAGCTGGACGACCTCATCGCAGGACGCGATCCCCAGCAGGCCGAAGGGTCAGACTCGGACCAGGGGGATGTCCCCTCTGTGATCGAGGTGGAGGATATCGCCATTGAGGCCAGAGATAGTGACGAGGACACTGCTCTGGATGAGGCGTAGGCAAGCAATGATTACTCAAATGCAAGGTATGTTTCACTTTATATTCACTTGTCTCCTAGATCTCAGTCAGTTTCACTTCGGCATCATTTCAAGCTCATTACTGACTTATCTTGTCATCTAGGTGCCGGTGAGGAGAGCGGCTCCTCCCTCATCGGCGTTCCTCGACCTTGCAACGCCCCACCACGGCTGACCTTAAGCGTGGTGGGGCACGAATGCTATTATGAATGGGTTGGGTGGAGGGTGGAAGGGGGAAAAGATTCTTGTTTGAGTATCCCCCGGGAGGAGGCTGGCGATGTATGGAGTGGACCGTCGACGGCATGTGTTGTTTGCTGTGTCACTCCAGCCGGCAGCTCATATGAGTTGCCTGCTGTGTTGAGTATATTTCTTTCTGTGTTGAGCGTTTTTGTTTTGACTCCACTAGCGAGATGATCACTGATGAATACATGTATCATTCTCATTCCACCCCGTCATTTGAAACTCCTATGATAACGAAGAGGCATATCAACATTTGGAGACATGGGATCAAAGGAGATGTTCCGAAGAAGCAGAGCCGAAAGAGACATCGGAGCCTGGTACGACAATACGCAATACGATACGGGAACGATACGGCGAACCATGAGGCTTCAAACATCGAGCATTTCGAACTTACGCGGGATGCCCTAGACACTTCAATAACCTGAGAATTTCATTCCCAGACCGGTTGCGCGGCTTCAGCGGCCGGGGCTTTCATAAGCTCATTGCAGACAGGTAAGCACAGATATACTGGACCGAGTCATCAGTACATATATTCTTCTACTCAACCGGGAGGGAAGGAGCACGGTGCCAGTATCTATAAGCATTACACAAGATGGAGCGTGACGCGGTGATTGATGCACTGGACTACAATATAAACTAAGAAGCTCAATCAATACTTTGTCGAATCTAGAATGTATTTTGGGTTGTGAAGAGGGTAGATACATTGAATGAATCTATTCAAAAGGGCTATTCATTGAATTTGATACTAGATATTAACATCAAAACTCCTAGAACAAGGTACCATCGCCAAAGTTCAAGATAGGACTGCACTTCGTCTCCGGACGTTTAGCCGCTGCCAGCTCACGACCCGCTTTCCAAGAACCCGCCTCCAACACCTGAGGCAGAGACAACTGGACCCCATCCAAGCGAGCGAGAATCTTCGTATGCAAAACATCGAGGAGGGCAACAGTCATCGCTCGCCATTCCACAATCTCATCATCGCCCGCACCAAACGAAGGCAAGCTACCCCCCGAAAGGCTCAAACCTCGCTGAAGTGCCTCGGGCTTCAATTCTAGAACTCCCATATCGACAAGCATTCCTCCGTTGCGGTACTCTGGCAGACCAGTTCCCAGCTCGGTATTAGACCATGAGACGGAGAGCAGACGGGAGAACGGCACCATCAATGAGTACGCTAGCCATTGGGTCAGCTTATGGAATGGTTGGATGTTGGAGTAGGGCTTCGACTCCGATCCAGCCTGCTGTTCAAGTGCTCGCAGAGGCCATGCATCGCCGATGGGTTGTCCGTTCACGTGGGTACGATCGGACGGCCAGATAGGAATCAGGAGGCGCTGTAGCACGTCCCAGAGGTCCTTGTAGTCCAGCTTTCCATCATTCGACTTGGAAATGAGGTAGTCTGGAAGTAAGAATCGTTTAGTCATTTTGATAAAAACTTCCCGACTTCATGGGCGGTATGAACTTACCAACAAGATTACCCGGACGACCAGAGGGACCAAAGATATCTTTCAAATTCACCAAAGACTCGCCGAGCTTACGGAGGATATCTGCACGAGCAGCTACTCCGATCATAGGATTGCCATCGTCGACCTGGAGTCCACGGGATAAGATGTCTACATTGAGATTGCGCAATGCATCACCTAGCACAAGAGTCAGCTAACTGCTATCACATTGAATCAAAGCAAACGCTTACCATTGGCGGTGTGTTTCACCGAAGAGTCCGGACCAGCAAAGTCACCATTTAGGAACATATGCAGTGCCGCAACCGCAATACCTTCGCTCCGATTAAGCGTCAGACCACTTTGTGACTCTTTGAATTTCCAAAAGTCTCCAGCACCAGCATCCAAAAGAACAGAGACGAAGAAAAGATCTATCAGTCTGCGTGTCTTTTCGGTGGTGTCGCATTTCTCATCCCATTCGGCTAGGAGAGTGGCTATGCGGGGAACCCCGCCGACTTCGAAATGTTGCCAACGGCCATGGGGTGGAATTAGATGATACTTGTCAGGGCCGAAGTCGCGCTATGATAGTGTGAGTTGTTTTATGCTTGGAAATGTAATTGGAGATGTGTTAGCCCTACCTGAATCAGTTTAAGTACATAGTCGGTGGCATCTTCCATGCGGTCAGGGTGGTAGTTGAAATGATTCAAACGACCTTCTTCGGCTAGTTTGAGGACCACATGGGCTCTTGTACGGACGGCTTCTAGGCCTAATAGTTCTTCAATTTGGGGATCCATATTGATGGAGAGAATGGGGGATATCTGGAGGAACAGAAAAGGGCGGTTTAATACTCCGAGCAAGGCGGGGGGAACGTATGCACTTATGTAAATAACTGCATACTGAGTGAACTAGTTAATATTTAGGGCCAATTGATCTTTGAATATGGCATAGTCCTGTTGGGGTATTCTTTGTCACTTATCGGTCTTTGGTCTGATATCTTATCTATCGGGGAAGTCCGATTGCGAAGGATTTATGAGTCAAGTATTCATTTAGTATATACTAATGCTTTTTTAACAAACGCTTTTCAAAATTAGAATGTCAGAGGGTCAAGGTGGCCCAGGAAAGCATCGTTGCCCTCACCACGAAGAAGAGCATCGATGTCAATGCGACCGGCAGTAAGATACTTCTCGCTGACACCGATGTTCACTCGTTGGGAAAGATGTTGTTTGAGTTCCGCACGAAGGCCGGCCATTTCGCTCTTGCTAGTTTCGCTAGCCTCCTTGTCACGTCTTTCGCGGCCACCACCACGACCACGACCTCTACCCTTAGACTGATCGAACTCGTCACTGTCATATTCGACACCGAGATCTTCGGCCGCAGAGCGGAGCCAGTTGTCCTCGGTGTTGATCTTCTCCTTGGCAATGGTGGATTCGGTAATTTTCTTGGCTAGGCCCATGCGGGGGCGGAGGCGAGCAACCACTCGGCGATCGATGTCGAGAGACTCGAGGGGAATCTTCTTGCTAGGTCCCTCGGGGTCGTCGGCCTTCCGCGCCTTCTTGGCGTGGATCTTTCCGGCGAGACGGGCAACGCCGACAACCTCGTCAGGAGCACAGATGAGGATACTCTTTCCGGACTCACCGGCACGAGCAGTACGACCGGATCGGTGAACGTAGGCGTCTGCTGTGCGGGGAACGTGGTAGTGGATGACGCAGTTAACCCCCTTGATATCCAAACCACGAGCGGCGACGTCGGTAGCGACAAGAATTGAGCTTGGGTTGGCAGTAGGAGATGAGAAACGCTCGATGGAACGGAGACGGGCCTTCTGGGCCATGTTGGAGTGGAGGGCGAACACGGGAAGTTGAAGAGCTTGCAAAAGCTGAGTGATGCGGCGGACGGCAGAGATGGAGTTTGTGAACACAAGTGTCCGGTTCTTGGGATAGTAGAGGAGGACTGAGTAGAGGTAGAGGTCCTGATCATTTGAATTAGTATCGGTATTAGAGCGGTTCAGAAATAAAGTCTCTTACCTTTTCCATAGCAGGGCATTCGACAATTCCTTCCTTAAGCCCGATGGCCATCTGTGACTCCGGGTTCACATCGATGAACCTGGGCTTCTCTTCGTGGAAATTCAATTTCTTGAGAAGGTACTCCATAGACGCTTTGTTGTCCAACATATCACCACTTGACCAGCGGCTTTTACCTGCTAGCTTTTGTTGAAGATCCTTGTGGAATGTAGCCGAGAAGACAAGAGTCTGCCTTGCAGATGGCTCCTCCTCTTCTTCTTCCTGGTCCATGTCGGCAATGTCTCCGGCTTGCTTTTTGTCTAGTGCATTAAGGATATCTTCCATCTCCTTGAAATGACCTTCACTCAGCAGTCTGTCAGCCTCATCGACGACCAGGAACTGGATTTTCTGCATTTTGCGGATCAATCCCGTTCCTGTGCTTAGGATCTCCCAAATTCGGCCGGGAGTTCCAACGACAATATCGGCCGTGGCAAGTTGTCTTTGCTGCTTCTGAATAGACATACCACCGGTAATAAGAGCGATTCGTGCGTTGGTATCCGGGGAATTGGTAATCAGCTCTCCAATATGTCTTCCGAGCTGATGGGCCAACTCTCGAGTGGGAGATAGAATCAATGCAATCGGGCCTTTGTTCTTTTCAGGCTTGTCGGACTGTTCCTCCTGTTTTCCTCTCTTGTCCAAGTAATGCTCGATAATCGGAATACCGAAGGCCAATGTTTTACCGGAACCTGTAGAGGCCTTTCCAACAACATCGTGCCCATCGAGAATGGCAGGAATACTGGCTTTTTGAATGGCCGATGGGGAGGTGAACTTCATTTTGGAAAGAGCCGTGTAGATCTCGGGCGAAAGATTAAGGCCATCCCAGGCCGACACGTCCACACCGTCGTCCTCTTCGACATCATCGAGAGCCGCGAATCCGAGCCCGGCCTTAATGTTCTGGCCCTGAGCAGGTTTGGACTCCTTAGACTTTTGCTCCTTAGGCTTCTGCTCCTTGGCCTTTTGCTCTGCTTTCTTGGCTTTGTTTTGCTCCTTCTTCTTGTCCTTCTTTGACTTCTTATCATCCTTCACTTCGGTTGCAGCGGGAGTCTTCTCGGTGATAGTAGACTTCTTGGACGAGTCTTCGTCGCTAAAACCATCCCATTCGTCTGCGTCGTCTGCAGACGGGGGCTTGAGAATCGATTGTGTTGGCTTGCCAGCTTTGGCCTACCCATCCAACCATATATTAGCATTTAGTCAACATGATCGATCAAAGTATGCAGACTCATACCTTGAAATGAACACCTCCATCGCCCTGTTTTATGATCTCGACACCCTCAATCTCCTCCAGTCCAAAGAAACCCTCTGCATCATCCATCCGATCTGGCATATCAACTTCCTTCCAGTTGAGGTCCTCAACTGCGATAGAGCCATGATCCTCGCTTGACGCTGCGTCAGACTTAGCCGCCTTCTTGCGTTTGTTTGCCTCAGCCACCTGGGCTTTGGGGTCGCGCGCTCTCTTTTGACCCATTATGAACTGCGTAATCCTTAAGTATTACAGTTTGTTCTGGTTGACAAATGTTCCAAGCACGCCGTCGGGGAAAAGAAAAAAAGCGGCAGAAATTTTAGTCCGCCTTTCGAATCTTATCTTTTCGTTCCCCACGTTGGTCGCAAAATTAACCCACTTTGACAGACGATTGCCAATTGCGCCTGGCTGTTTTTCAAGATGGGCAAATCATCCAAGGACAAGCGCGATGCTTATTACCGTCTTGCCAAGGAGCAAAATTGGCGCGCCCGCTCCGCCTTCAAGCTTATCCAGATCGACGAGCGATTCGACCTATTCGAGCACGAGAACCCGGACAATGTGACGAGAGTCGTGGATTTGTGCGCTGCGCCTGGAAGTTGGAGTCAAGTACTCAGCCGTGTCTTAATCAAGGGCGAAAGCTTCGGGCGACGAGCATGGCTCGAGAAAAAGCGGATAGAACAACAGGGATTGGAGGGCGCAGAGACGACAGCCGATGATGATAAAATGGACTGCGATGAGCCTTCTTCAAGCTCTGAATTAAAGCCCCGGAAGAATGTCAAGATCGTATCTATCGACCTGCAACCCATGGCACCTCTGGAAGGTATCACAACCCTCAAAGCTGATATCACACATCCCTCTACGATTCCTCTGCTCTTGCGCGCTCTGGACCCAGAAGCATACGAACAACCATCCACCCCCTCCGACTCTACGTCACAAGTCACAGAGGCTATCAGACAACCTCACCCTGTCGACCTGGTCATCTCCGACGGTGCTCCGGATGTAACAGGTCTACACGATCTAGACATTTATATTCAATCACAACTCCTCTACGCCGCGCTAAACCTTGCTATGGGCGTTCTCCGACCGGGCGGCAAATTCGTCGCCAAGATCTTCCGCGGCCGCGACGTTGACCTTCTCTACGCGCAGCTACGGACCGTCTTTGAGCGTGTCAGCGTCGCAAAGCCGCGCAGTAGTCGCGCTAGTAGCTTGGAGGCATTCGTGGTCTGCGAAGGCTTCATTCCACCTGTTAGTGACAGCGGGGTGGTCGGTATGGCCGCATTGAAAAATCCACTCTTCGGCGGTGCTGCAGCTCCAGCCGCCGTGTCGGAAGATGGCAATGTGGCTGTCGAAGTCCGCGAGCAAATCGACCAGGACACACAGGCCCGGAATACCGTGACACAACCCGCGACAATTAGCAGTCCTGCGCCCAATCATTCCACTGAAGTCCGCCATCTTCAAACTACAACATCACAAGACAAGCCCCAACCTCAGAAACTGTCCAACAAATTCGCGGTTGAGAACCGGTGGATTCCGTCGTTCATTGCTTGTGGTGATCTTTCCGCTTGGGATTCTGATGCATCATACACCCTACCTCCGGATTATGTTAATCTGGATCCTGTTCAGCCACCCACTGCACCACCGTATCGTCGGGCATTGGAGTTGAGGAAGGAAAAGGGTGGTGCATATGGAAAGACCAAGTATGGTAATACTGGGCGCGTTTGATAGTTACGTTGCATGAATTTCAAGAAAAAGTTGTATGTATAGACGACCTAGACACGACATAGCATTTTCGAGGGTCATGCTAGGAAGGCATTGTCTTCGAAGCAGATACCCAAATACATTCCATTAAATTATATATTCTAATAAGGGATCTGAAAGAGAGGTTTTTTTCTAAAATCTTAAGATTCAATGTTCTAATGCATTTTTGAAGTCTTTCAAGGCTAGTACGCTAGCCCAAATAATCTAAATACATGGGGAATAAAAAGCAAAAACATGCCAATCGTACAATCATGCCATGCGAAAACGAAACAGAGTCTAGTAGACTTCCAAAACATAGCGCTCCTCATCCTTGAGCTTTTCAATCTCCTTGCGAGTGTCAACCTTCTTGCCATTGTTCCTGGCTTCGGTGGCAATGGCCTCCTCCAAAACAGCGGTGACATCGGGCACGGGCCAAGTGGGACCGCACAGGTAGAAAGCACCCTCCTCACGAATGTAGGCTTGGATGATCTCAGGCAGGGTTTGGCGCATACGATCCTGAATGTAAATCTTCTCAGGCTGATCACGAGAGAAAGCAGCGCCGAGGAGAGTGATAACACCAGCCTCCTGGTAAGCCTCCCATTCCTCGCCGTAGCAGTACTCCTCGCGCTGGTGACGAGAGCCCATGTACAGCAAGACAGCGCCGATCTCCTTGCCCTGAGCCTTTTCGAGGGCGCGGTGCTGGACGAAGGCACGGAAAGGTGCAAGACCGGTACCAAGACCGGCCATGATGATAGGCTGGGTGGACTTGGGGGGCAGTTTCATGACGCTGGACTTGACGCTGACGGTGATCGGGGAACCGGCTTGCAGGCGGCTCAGGTAGCGGGTGGCCAGACCGAAGCGGTCGCGGCCGTTGGGGTCGACCCAGTTCACGGCGACAATCATCAGGGCGACGGAGGTCGGGGTCACCTTCTGGCACGAGGCGATCGAGTACTCACGACGCTTGAGAGGACCGATGATGCGGACGATCTCGTGGAATTCGGGGTGGGCAGAGGGGTACTCGAGCAGGATATCGGCGAAGGTGACGGTGTCGACCTCGGCGCGGCGCTTGAACTCGGTAGCACCGTCGGGACCACCCAGGATGAGCAGGTTGGCCTTTTCCTTCTCGTCGGAGGCGAACTCGGCAAGGGCCTCGTAGAAGCGCTTGGGAGGGCGACCGAAGATGTCGACGTTCTGAACCAGAGCCTGGTAGACAGTGCGGTTCTCCAAAACGGCAGGGTCCTCGCGGCTGGGAACCTCGACAATTGCGTCGGGGTTCAAGCCGTAGAACTCGATGAACTTCTTGATGTCCTCAGGGTCGTTCTCGGCGTGGATACCGAGGGCCTCGCCAATGTCATACTTCAGACCAGTCTCACCGATGTCGAACTCGATGTGGAAGATGTTACGATCATAGGTGGTGGGGGTGAGGCGGCGGTTCTCCTTGACGTGGACAGTGAAAGTCTTGTGGGCAAGGTCAGGGCGAAGGGCATCCCTGGTGCCATAGGCCTCCTTGAATGCAAGGCCACGAGCAGCAGTCTCCCAGTCCTTGAGAAGAGTGGGGGGCTCGGATTCGGTCTTGTCGAACGAAACGAAGCTGTTGGCGATGATGTCCTTGGGGAGCTCAACGGCCTCGGTGATACCCTCGGGCTCCTTCCAGGACTCGGGAACCTCGATCTGGCGGAGCAGCTTCTCGAGATCCTTGGTAACATTTTCCAGGGACTCGGCATTTCCGGTGATCGAGGACAGCTTCTTGGTTGCCAGAGCCTCCTGGGCAGGGAGAGCGACGCGCACGAACGAAGCCTGGAGGACAAGGGCGTCCAGAGATGAGTCATCAATAGCAGATGAGTCGACGATAAAGACAGAGATGCCACGCTGGGCGACAGCCTGCTTGAAGGAAGCAGGAAGCTTCTTCTCCAAGTCCTCATCTTTGACGCCCGGGGCATTAACAATGACCTTGGCGTTGTCCTTGACAGAAGCCAGAACATCAACATCGTTCAGCAGCGAAAGGTTGCCAACGTAGGAGACCTCAGCAGCAGTGACGGCGTAAGGTGCGTCAACAATCTTAGCGCTCTTGCGGATGTCAACACGGATGGCACCACCCTGGACAAGATTGTCGTGAGTCTGGCTGAGGGTGACGTTGCTGGCCGAGTCGGCGCCAAGAGCCTGGCTCAAAGTCTGAGCAGCGGCCTCGGTGACAGAGGTGTCAACATCCCAGAAAGTGTATTCCTGCACAGAAGCAGGGTCCAAGAGCTGCAGCGAAGCACTGGTTTCACCGTTGGCGGTGAGGATAGGCTGGTCATACACGCGCTGGAATGCAGCGGCGGTGGAGATGAGGTCCCAACGCTGGGAGCGGGGGTACTTGATCTCAACACAAGCCGGGTTGTGTTCACGGCCAGTGGCGAAAGTCAAAGAAGCAAGCACATCATCATAGAGAGCGGAGTGGATGCCATCTTCCTGAACAGCTTGCTCAGAGGCGACCTGGCCAAGAACTGCGACAGTCTGGGTGGACTGGGGGAGAACGCGCAGGAACTCCTCCTCGATGAAGGGTCGGTAGACACGGACATTCACAACACCGACACGGACACCATCCTTGGCAAGAGAGCGTGCGATCTGGGCAGTGAGAGTAGCCTCGACAGTGCCGAAGGCGATCAGGACAGAGGTAGGCTCGGAGTGACCGTGGTACTCGAAAGCACCGTAGTCAGTTCCGAGTTCACCGTTCAGGCTCTTCAGCAGGTCCAGAACCTTGCCTTGGGCGTCGAGATGACGGTTGCGGGACTCATCAAGAGTCTTGCGGACGGTCTCATAAGTGCGAGTCAGACCATCCTTGTCGAGAACATCAATAATGCGGGTGGTATCACGGCCAACACGAACACCATCATAGATGTGAATCGAGGGGAGGATGGAGGAGAGCAACGTCGTGAAGAGGGCCATGTGCTGGGACTCGTGGGCGGAACCGCTGGAGACCAGACCCAGACCGAGGTCCTCGGCCAGAGAGAGGGCGGAAGCATAGTCGGAGACCAGGCCATCCTCACCGGCGTAGTCTACGGCGGCGACGTGAGCAGCGACTGGGCTAGCGACGGAGTAGAGCAGAGAAAGCTGCTCCAATGCGGCGCGCATATAAGGGAGTGTTGCTGAAGAAGCCACAATACCCTGGGGAATGTGGCGCTTCTTCAGATCAAAGTCCTGAGAGAAGAGGTAGCCAAGGGCCATGTTGCCGGCACCCTGGCGGGTCTCGAGAGCCTTGACAGAGGGAGACTCGCCATTGGCGTTAGTCTCACCCTTGGAGGTCCATTCCTTGAGGGCAGCATCGAGATCGAAAGTCTCCGGTGAGTAGGAGAAGATCTTATCACTCAGCAAGTATGCGACTTGCTGGATGAGGGTCTGGGCTGTGACATAGGTCGGGCCATTCAAGGCCGACAGAGCTGGAACTGATGAACCCATGACTTCTTCTTGATACCGGATATAAGACCGATATCTGTTAAAGACAAAAACAAAGAAGAAGGTGGGGGGAAAGAGAATCTCCCCTCTCCATCACTTGGTTATAGAGAAAACCCCCAGGTAACTTGCCCAAAGCGGTTAGTGGCAATTGCGTGCTTGTTATCGGGCGATAAGATTTTTTAAGGCGTGGCGGATCCAGGGCCGCTTTCGGAGCATTACTCATCCGTGCCTGAGGAGCCCAGTCACGTGATTCTTTCATTTCTTTGAAGGAAACCCTCCTGCTCTCTGACTCTGCAAGTATCGAAATTCGGTTATTGATTGGATAAGTTTATGGGTCTGAAGCCTGAGTAAGTACTAGATTTGCTGCCTCACAGGAACAGGACAGGACATGGCCACCACAGCTGGCTCAAGACAAAAGCAAGTATACGGGGACCAAGCAGCGGATGAGGTTTATATTATCCGGGAACAAATTTAGCAAGTCCTACGGGGCCGGATCTTTTGGTTTCAAGAGGGACTGGGTGGTTGAAGTCAAAGACTGTTGGCACGACCGGTCTACACGTTCCAAAACCCGCCGTATAGATTGTTGACGTGCTCTTTATCTGCGATTGCTGTCCTGAGAAACCTAAGAAATTTGACAATCCCGATGAATTGGAAGGTCCTCAGTGATCAATGAAAACTTATCCGCCATGTTACGCTGGAATAGGCCATGAGGAGAGGATAGTGCTAGAGCCCTAACTAGTACTAATAACGTTGATACCTGAAGTATGTATGAGGCTCTCTAGTTATATGAAATAGGCGGCTTAGTTAGGGTCTTACATATTGACCCACAAATTCGATACTAATATGTCTCGTGTTAAAAGGCTAGAATCTACATTAGTAGCGACTTATAGGACATTAACCCTAACGAAAAGAGTGCTACTACCCTTGCTGCCACTACTCGTGATGATCCATGTCGGAGCATACAGACCGGCATACCGGGGATTTAATTAATCCAGGTTGTGCAGTAATTTTGAATTAGTAATCCGTAATCCATATAAATTGCTAGGAAAAGGGATACTGAAATACAGAGATTTTAACACCATTGATTGGACCCATACATTTCAGGATACCAGTGTATTCGACAATCCATGCGTGCCTTGGGCATCATATTTAATCACGTGATGTACACGCTTGTGCATTAATCAGCCCTCACGGGTGCACAACTCACCGAGGCTCGGTCGGCCGCCCCCCTTTACCCCGGAATGCGGAGAATCCCCTCATAGACTATTGATCCTGATATGTATATAAACGCTATGGACTAATCTTGACGTCTCCTAATAATACATCTCTCTATCGACTCTTTCATCATGGTCTACAACTCACCAAATCCCATCCCATTCTCAGAGCCGCCTTACCTTCGTGGCCTCCCTTCTCCCTACATTACGCCTGCCCACCGCCGCTTTCAAGAAGCATGCCGTAAATTTGCAACAGAGAACTTGCTTCAGCACGCTTTGGAGTGGGAGCGGGAAGGAACAGTCCCTGAGCATGTTTTCCACACATTCTGCAAGCATAATATGTTGTTGCCCAACATGCCAGCGCCATTACCTGTGGATTGGTTGAAGCGACTAGGAATCAACGATATCCTAGGAGTCAAGGTTGAAGACTGGGACTACATATACACCGGCATTTACTGTGATGAGGTATGTCATGAAAATTATCCAGCTGGGCTTTATGATTGCAGGTTGATTGACCGATCGGCGATGGTTTGCACATAGATGGCCCGTTCTGGTCTCAGTGGTCCCTCTGGCTCGTTGAACGCCGGGTTCGCTTTCGGAATTGCACCAATCTACAAATTTGGCAGTACCGAGTTGCAAGAGCGGTTCTTGCCAGAGCTTCTCACAGGTAAGAAGCGAGGCTGTATTGCTATCACGGAGCCTGAGGCCGGCAGTGATGTCGCGAATATAACCACAACTGCTGTCAAGAGTGCCGATGGTCAACACTACATCCTGAACGGGTCCAAGAAATGGTAAGAGCCAATTCTGCAGTAATAATAAAGCTGGGAGCTGATACCAATAACCAGGATCACGAATGGTATCTGGTCGGACTATGCCACCATGGCCGTGCGAACCGGTGGACCAGGAGCCGCGGGCCTTTCCGTTTTGGTTGTGCCTCTGAAGGGCCACCCTGGCGTTTCAATGCGCCGACTTAAAGTCTCGGGTCAGATCACAGGCGGGACCACATTTATTGAGCTTGACGACGTCAAGGTTCCCGTGTCAAACATCATCGGCAAAGAAGGCGACGGCATGCGTATTATCATGACCAACTTCAATCATGAACGACTTCTTATTGCCATTGGAGTCACTCGTCAGGCTCGTGTGGCCCTTTCTGCTGCTTTCTCGTACTGCCTCAAGCGCGAGGCTTTCGGAAAGACGCTCATGGACCAACCCGTAGTCCGCCACCGTCTAGCTAAGGCAGGCGCTGAGCTTGAATCCATGTGGGCGTGGGTTGAGCAGATCTTGTACCAATTGGTTCATCTCAGCAAAGAGGAGGGTGATCGTCAACTTGGTGGATTGACGGCATTGGCTAAAGCAAAGTCCGCTATGGTATTGAACGAGTGTGCCCAGACAGCCGTGTTATTGTTCGGAGGAAGTGGATTTACCAAATCTGGTCAGGGTGAATTGGTCGAGGGTATGTTTGCTGGATTATTAGTATGTGTTTGAAAGAAGCTAACAAGCTTTTAGCCATTCTTCGCGATGTTCCAGGTGCCCGTATTCCGGGTGGCTCGGAAGACGTGCTGCTCGATCTGTCTGTGCGTCAATTGGTCAAGCTCTATCAGGCCGAAGAGAAGAAGCTCTCGCAGAGCGCTAAGATTTGATTGCGATAAAAAAAAGGCCTACATCTTTAAGCCAGGAGTATCGCTTACCCGGGCATTTCGGTTAACGTAGTACAGCCTACAGCCCCTCGAACTTCCATTCATGTCAATAGACAGTACAATATTATCTACTATTAGGGCTTTTTCCAACCCAACTGAGCAAAATGAAAATAAACTTTAATAAACCCGAGGTTTCATATGGCCTATAGTAAGCACGTGAAAATAAAAGATATCATATGATATTAATATCCCATGCGTCTCAGATCAACTATGGGTATAAAGTCTTGGACGCCATATGGCCTTTGCATTTGAAATTTTGATTGTCTACTTTGCTGGTATCTGGAGCAATTACACCATAATCTGATAGCAACCAGCAACTAACGCTTTCCTTCCTTTCCTCCTAGGCAAAATGTGAATTGATCTCCTAGTCGTGTAAATTGAACTTTCGTACCCGTGCAGAGCTCCTCAAGGCTATTATTCATGTGGGCTCGCTTCGGTTCAAGCCTTGGGGGGAGTCTTTGAGGTCAGTTTTCTCGTGGGCTTCGGGGGCCTCGTGGTCTTCTTGTGTTTGTTGGCTTTTCTTATGGGACCGCTATGTTTCCGGTACTTGGATGACCTCTTTGATGGAGGTTTGCCTGAAGCCATTGTCCTCTTGCTCATCAAATCTCGGAGCACGGGGTATTTTCTTACCGCCCTCAAGTCCAGTGGACGTTTCCCATCGATGATTTGATCTGTGCAAGCCCCATGCTCCACTAGTATCTCTATCAATAGATTGTTGATGCGATATTGCTTTGTGGTTTTCCATTGCTTTCGCAACGGAATCCTCAAAAGCATCGAAATGAGCATGTCTCCGGTTTTACCGTGGGAACGGGTATTCGCTCCTTGTCCTAAGAAAAGTTGCCAGATGTTCGGATTCTCAAATCTGATACCTAGTGGTGGTTCTCCATTCTCGTTCTGTAGGTTAACATCGGCGCCATACTTCAAGAGTAATGTCACAAACTCCTTCTGGGCGTTTGTATCTCCTCTGAATGCGTTACTGCCAAAGGCAACGTGGAGGGGGTGTATCCTTCCCAATTTCGTGCATTTAAATCAGCCCCAGCAGCGAGAAACAGATTGACGACTTTCTCTGTCGATTTCCATGGGCTATTGGGAATCCTGTGTAGACAAGTAGACTGGCAGGTGGCATCGTGGAAAAGCGGATCAGCCCCGTGAGCCAGCAGCAACTGGATCACCGCGATAAATTCATCCTCTCCTTTGTGGTTCAACAAACCATCCCGATCACTCCAATGTAGCGAGTATGGGTTGCCATTTTGTAATATGTACCCAAGTTCCAGAGCACATTGTAGAGGAGTAAGACCGCGTTTTGCGCCCACAAGGTCTACATGGGCACCATGCTGGATGAGCAAACTGGTCATATTGGAGTCTCCCAGACTTGCAGCGTATTCCAAGGCGGAAATATCCGTCACGAGATTGACTAGGGCTCCATTGCGCAGCAGGAGCTCCACAATATTCGTATGACCGAACCCGACGGCAAGGAGTAAGGGTGTGTTGATCGAGGTGCGCCGGGGGGCCACTGCCATGTTCACGTCTAGATTGTTGCGTGATATTATGTGCTGGATTCCCAGTTCAAACCCCCTGTTTATCAACCATTGTAGTGCATAGTTTGCAGTACGGCTGTCTTGCTTGTACAGGACATGAATGCCGGTATCATGAAGCATACGATTGCATCGCACAAGTGACAACCTGTCTTTGTACCGAGGCAGATTCGATACAATAAGACAGATTAATTCGAAGGGCAAGGAGTCAAGAGGCACCGTAAAATGAATTGTGTGCCGTGGCAGTTTCGATGCAACGAGACAGAGTACTTCGAGGGCCACTGTGTCAAGTGACATCTTGAAATGGATTTGGAACTCTGTTCACACACGAAAAGAGGGTGATCAAAGGTAAATAAATAAGTTGATGAGTTGGATGTAATGATCATCAGTCAGTTATCCTTGTTTGGCTCCAAAGTTTCTGGAGATGACAAGCCTATCATGACTCTTGGAATGAGGTTATGCACTTCACCATTCATTCATCAACCGTTTGCTGATATCTGCACGCGTTTAGCACCTAGTAAATTATGGGCAGTACATAATTTCCGCTCGTTTAGTAAGCGCCTTAAATAATGGCGATGTTTGAGCATGTTCTGCATGCATTGACATGGTCATCAATCATACAAGTATAAGCTTCACACTCAACCTTAGGATAGACAACTAAAGGCACCATGTGTCTCCCTAGAACATCCCACTTCGAAATAGCGATTCTTTGGGGAGATTATATTGCGCCTTGCAAAGTATCGAATTAAGTAGAACATTACTATATGAGTATGAGATAGTCTCTCTCGCGATTAAAAACAAACTATCAAAATTAACATAGATTCTCTGTCATTTCCAGAATGTACGATTATAGATACGCCAGTATGACAACATGGAAGCTTCCAATTTTACTTTGCTCTGTTTCAAAAGCATGAACCACTGAGACTATGAGTGATAGAGGCTGTTAAGAAGTTCCTCAAAATAGACTGCTCCTCCAAGTTGATACATATTCTTGATGATATATAAATTGATGACTCCAAACTTCCCAATATTCCCAAAAGCTTCAGCAGAAACGTAGCTGATTAATATGTCACAACCAACAGCATCATGCTCCCTGTCTTTTAGAAAGCCAGGGCTGTAGAGCAGAAAATAATTCAGCACCAGGTTGGTCAAGAGGACATTGGCCAGAGTCATCCACGCAGTCTCGACGGACACCGTATTCCAGAAGCAACCCAATCATATTATCCATCTCACGGAAGTCATATTGATATGGATATGTCAACTCCCACCAATCCATTTTATCCAGGTAGGACTGAAGCCGTTTGGTATCTGGGTCAAACCAGCTGGTTAGTCCATCCTTGATAAGGTGAACCCGGAGCTGAGCTCCTTCTTTGCCTTTGCATTGTACTTTGGCGCCCACATCGAGGAGATACTTAGCTATATTTATGTTCCATGAGAATAACACTGCGTGGTCCAATGAAGTTTTTGATTTGCGGTCTCTCAAATGGACGTCAGCTCCTCCGTTGAGGAGGATTTTCAGGAATTCTTCTTTTTTCTTATCACTTTCATCATTATTGAATTGATGTGACCACGAGATGCAGGCAAGTTCCTTCCTCGTTCTGAAAGGAGTTCAAGTCTGCTCCGTATTCAAGGAGAAATTCAAGATGATCAAGTTCTTCGCGATATAAAGCGTTACCAACCGAATCTCCGAGCTCTTCAGGCACAACTTTAGCTCCATATGATATAAGCAATTCCACAAATGCTTTGCATCGTTGGGTGTCACGGTATTGGCCCACGAACGCAAAAGATATGGCCGACCACCCGATATGATCCTTCGCGTTCACGTCGGCACCAAGATATAAGAGGTGCTCTATGAGACCATCATTAAGAGACCCATAATTATCTACTGCGTCATGAAGAAGAGTCTTCATGCAAATTGGCGCCATATAAATGCAGCACCTCCACCACATACCGGAAATCGTAGTTGGGGGCTACTTCAATTTACGTAGGGTCGAGAAGGAAGGTCTTCTTGTTAGGGAAAGAAAGGCCTAGAATTTCAACCTGTAAACAATTTGGTGGTACATTAAAGAGTTTGACTGTGAGTCACCATATTAGTGTTTTTGCAGCTTTTATTGCAAAAAGCCAATTCTCTACTAAACAAATAGTAATAGGTGTCTTCCTATTTGATAGCGGCATAGTAATATTCCTTCTGCCATTCACTCTGGCCGGTATGGCACCCCATAGCTGGCAGACCGGCTATATAATTGCCATGATTGTGATTGGGCTAGTCCTACTCATCTCATTTGGCTTTTATGAGACTTACATGGCCGTAGTGCCGTTCCTAAACTATAAGTTCCTCACCGATAGGGCCGTTCTAGGCGTATGTCTCCTAGATATGACATACCAGTTATCTTACTATTGTTATGCCGTCTATCTCCCGTCATTTTTGCAAGTGGTATACAATTTAGACGTGGCCACAGCTGGTAGAATACCAATCGCTTTTAGTTGACTGAAACTAATAGGACTAGAATAGCCCTGGCGATGGACTTCAGGAGAAGAAAGCGGGGAAACCTTGGAAGACTCTCTCTAAGTATATCCAAAGATTGTCACACGTTGATATTTCTATCGTTAATAATAGGCCCCTATGGCTACGGCACCCGCTAGTGAATAGTGACTGACTTTGAACAATAGAGAAACCACTGGCAAACTTGGAAACAAAAAGGACATCATTCAGTACGTATAGAAGAGCATAAAGAGACAGCTCTAACTCCTGTACGAACTCCGAAGTTTTTTCACGACTTCATGGTCCTCTGGCAGATTCTTTTCTGCGCGGAGAAGGGGTGTCATACCATCATGATCTCGAGAATTTGGATCTGCTCCTTTCGAAAGAAGAATTTCAACAGCTTCACCCAAGCTGTTTGGGGGCCACTTCTCTGCGAATATTTTCAGGTGCTTGTCGTGGTGCCCCCAGAGTTTCTGGGGGTTACATCCCACCGCATATGAAAGCGGAGTGCGTCCAGCGCTATCCTTGTCGTCCACATTGGCATCGCTCGCAAGCAGCAGTCGGGGTATTGCCAGAAGCGATAACTCGGCTGCATAAGAAAGAGGAGTCCTGTCTGTATTATCCCTGCTGTTTGGATTTGCGCCCTTCCCAAGCAGAAGCCGAACTATCTCCTGGCATTCATATGATTTGAGCATGGACATGACAGCGAGGTGTAATGGGGTACGGCCGTTGTGATCCTGGCTTTCGAGGTCCGCCTGAGGGCCATTTGTATCAAGTAGAAACTTAGCAATCTCTAGACGAAACTTGAAACCATAGTCAAGATCGCTAGCTACTGTTTGGACAAGGCAGCTTTGCCCATCCTTGTTCTTGATGTTTTGATCAGCTCCATGCTGGTACAGCAGCTTTGTTGTCGCTATTGTACTCTTCAGAGTTCGAACATTGGATGTACGCCCTATGCTTCTGTGAAGAAGACCCTTTCCTTCAAACTGAAAGTTAACATCAACGCCGTCCAGTCCGAGTAGAATCTTTAGAACTGCATCATGGGGAATGTCGTCATTGTAGTCAGGACCGCAAGATGAAAGGCCATAAAGTGCATTCTGGGCACATGAAACTTTCCACTCAGCAGAAAGGTCATCTCTCTCGAGTAGACGTGTGACAATGTGCTCGCGCCCACCCATTGCTGCGCAACACAGTAGGAAATGATAGTCTGACCCACTAGAGTTTCTATCGATGACCTCAAATAGAAAATCAAAAATCGCATCATGATTATGCAAGGCTGCCAGATCCAAAGGGCCATGCTTCCTTGATCCGCGGGGTTCTATGATCACACCTCGCTCAACGAGGCACCTGACGAGTACCTCGTTTCTCCTTGCGATTGCAAGCAATAGAGGAATGTCGATTCCTTCATGATCCTCTGATTCAGTATGATGAATCTCATCGTTTATGTTGGCCCCCGATCCAATAAGAAGCTGCGCGGTCTCAGTATGATTGCAATGAATAGCCACCATCAAGGGCGTAAATTCAATAAACTGTTGAGCGCTTGGGTAGGCGCCAAAGTTGAGCAGGAGATCGACAACTGCCCAAGAGTCATAAAGAGCGGCGCACCATAATGGCGTCAGGCCCGTTTCCCGCTCGAAATCACAGGTATCTCCTGCGTCATCTTCCAATATAGTTTTCATTGTCTGAACAAGATCAAGACAAGCAGCAAGATAAATGTCAAGTCTAGCTTTCGGCAAATGCCGAATATAGAGTGGTGCCCAGAGTTGTGGCGTGGTCAAATTATGCGACCATGGCGCGTCGCGCTCCCATACATAAAGTAGCGTATAAAAACTCCATTGACCTCTAAAAAGCCTCGAAACAAGACCTAGATCGATTTCTTGCTGGTGAATATGATATCGCAGATTTTCAGCAGAGTATTCGGTAAGAGGGTTTTCTCGCAACATAGTATCGTATTGTTTACCAGATATCTCAACCGATGCATTACTGAAAACGTCGAAGGAAAGGTAGCTTATGCACCGAGTCGCTATTTTATGATGAGCGCCCGGAAAAAGAGAATCTTTGGTTCGATCAAAGAAGTCTTGCATCGTATAATGCACCAGTCTGACAACACCACTCTGTTCATCAAAAGTAACAAGACCCGCACATACTGAGACCAAATCCTCAATATCGGGGACGTTATCTTCGTCAAGAAAAGGTTGATCGTCCTCGATAGCAAGGGCATGTTGCAATTCAAGAGGGGTGAGGGGCCTTGTTGCGCAAGAAATCCAGCAAAGAACATCTTTTGCAGTTTCAACCTCGTCAGGATGTTGATTTTCGATGCGGCTCATTGCCTCCACGTATGCAGCGTCTAACCCCTTTGGTAGGGTCTTCAGTGCCTGTCGAATCAACTTGGGTGAACGTTTCCCCTGCAAAGAGTCGATGTGCAATCGAGCCAAGAGGAACCTAAACAGTATTAGAATCCTGTATATAGAGCCTAGAATCACAAGGCATGTGATAGAAACATACATTCCATCGATTGATGTCGATATTTCTGTTATGATTTCTTCCTGTAGGTCTGATCTTTTCTGAACGAAGGCTGGGAGGATCCCGACTCGCCCAGCAAGAAACCTCTTGACATCTTCTGGGCTGGCCCGAACTTGAAGCCTCGCACAGCCTTCGAATAAAGCGGGAATCCCTTGATCATCTCGAGAGGTTGCAAATACACGTAAGTTGAAGTCATGTTGGAGAGCCCTGAGCTCTGAAAGAAATCTTGTTCGGAGGTTGTCTGGAAGGTCACATTCATCCAACGCGTCGATGACAAGGAAAACTTTTGAGAATGTGGAAAACATAGATTTGAGACAAGTCATAAAGTCGCTCGTAACGAGACTTGCCCTTCTTCTGAACGGATCCACTAGGTATTGAGGAATTGATGGTTGCTGCCGAACGAACTGCTTGAGTAAAGAACCAAGCATCTCCTCGAGGGTTACCTTCTCTCTAAAATTGCAAAAGAAAAAGGCAAGAGCAACATCGTTTGGTCGGAGGATTTGTTGAAGATGATTGATGACAATGGATGACAGGAAGGTCTTTCCTGCACCAGGAATACCCGGACAAAATAGAGTACGATGCGTCTCGGCGGTCTTTGGCTCAAGCTGTTGATCAGCCAAATCATTCAGACTGACCCATTTGTTGAACTCTGTCGAGGTCAAAAGCCATTTCCCAGTTCCTTCTTGTACGCGACTGAAAAAATCAGCCTGTTTGGCATCGTGATCAAGCGATGAGAGCCATTCAAGACAGTTTTCATGCTGCTGAGTATCTTGGTACTCAAGAAGCTGAGTGACTCCATGCTGAGTGGTGATTGCCACCTGCCTGTTCATGGTTAGCTGGTCTTGTAGACTGCGGAGAGGGCTGGGACTTGCTTGGTGATACGAGTTAAGAACAAATTGAAGGAGTCAATATTTGTAGAAAGGCGTTGTCGAAAATCATGGATCTCCTTCTGGTCCCAATTCAATCGTTTCCATACCCTGTCGCCAATATTCTTGATACCTCTTGGTTCCGCTGATGATTTGTCGATCGGCTGGTACTTGTTGATGATGGCATGAAGATCGCCGAGTAGCCCCGTGCAGCTACGAGAGATCTCATTCAGTTTCGCTTTTTGCGCGTTTTGTAAATTTTCACTCGGATCTTCATCTTCGATATCCCGGAGGACGTTTGATAGCAACTTCACGCTATCATGGAAATTGTCAGCCCGAAGACTCCAGGGAAATTTGGAATTTCAAGGCTGTGTTCCACTCACTCGTCAGATATAGACTTGAATTGACTGGGTGCATCTTTGAACTGTTTTCGCACAGTATTTGCTAGCTTCAAGACGGCCAGAAAATCACCAACGCCGAAGCCAAAGCTCATTTTGGCTCTTTGTTGTGATATAGATGCGAAGGAGAGGGAAGTGCCCAGCTGGGGCTGTGAAGCGGGGTCGATCTACGGCTGTATACAGCGGCCCAACCTCCCTTGTCAAGTTATGAATTTCGCTATATTTACATTGAAAGTCTTGTAATTAGCATAGAAATTAAGACTCTTCTTCCTCCAGGCATTCATGTTCTACTTCACAATTTGCCGATTTGCATCCGGACAACCGTATTGTTGTTCATACCATTTGCTCTGTACTTGAGTAGCCGCAGTTGAACTTTGGAACATGATACAATCCACATCCAAGGGAGTAAGGCTGCGCGCTGAGTCAAAGGGAGCGCGGCTTTCGTATTCCGCGTTGACATTGGCTCCAGTTTCCAAAAGCAGATTTGCCATAAGCAAGTTGTCATCCTCGACAGCCAAGTGTAGGCTGAAGTTGACTGTAAATATCCCTCTTGGCCCTTTGGTTCCTCGTACCAAAACAAGCATTTGTTCACATTCGCATTGCAGGATAATAGGTGACGCATCCCTTGTATAGCACCATTCAACACACACCAAAAAAGGGCATATCCAGATGGATCTGTATCTATAGTTCGCTTATAAAGATCACGAATTAGGAGGTCATGAAGCTGTCTATTGGTGCACATCAAGTCAAGTACATCTTCATCTGGCAGCTCTGACGCAATCATCTTTATGATTTCGAATGGCAACGAAAGGAAGGGCATTTTGAAGGTCAAGGGTCCCAGAGGCCCTAGGACGATGTGAGGATGATAAGCAAAACACGGTTGAAAAGGTTTGCTACATAACACGGCCCTTGGCTATCTCCACCGCCCACACAAAAAATCACTAAATATGTAACATAATCTCATAATGACATTTGATGCTTTGAAGGTGAAAGCATTGCTAGGTAGAAATTATATTACATACTATTATGTTTTCTTCTAGTAGACTAGCTGAACATTGTGCGTGTAGCCAAAGTCGAGCTTACCCAATGTAGTTTAGCTCAACCTCGGCATGACGAAAGACACTGCGCCTGGATCCTCCAGGACTCCTACTGTGCTCCTCTCGTATCTTATACAAACACAACAGACGTTTATCCTAATTACAAATCATAAAAACAAACATGGTGAATGTCGCATTGATCGGTGGTACGGGTATGGTGGTAAGTTCACTTCCTACAAGCAAAGCTCCTCGATCTACTCGTCTGGAAACTTTCCAAACAAAGATACCCAGGCTAGAACTCGAGCTAAATCGCATAACCGATAGGGCTCTCATATCCTCACCAGCCTTATTGCCAACCCCACTGTAACCCGCGTGGACACCATCTCCCGTCGCACCCCGCCAGCCGCTAGCGGCACGCCCCCAGCCAAACTCACCAACTTCGTCTCTAGCGATACCGCCACCTGGGCCGGCAAGCTCTCCACCCTCTCCCCGACCCCCAGCATCTTCATTTCTGCCTTTGGAACCACAAAGGCAGCTGCAGGCGGGTTCGATAACCAATACAAAATCGAGCATGGGCTGAACGTCGAGCTTGCCAAGGCCGCGCACGAAGCTGGCACCAAGGTCTACGTGCTGATCTCCTCTACTGGTGCCAACAAGGATTCCAACATTGCCTACTCCCGCATGAAGGGCGAAATTGAAGAGGATATCAAGAAGCTTGGGTTTGAGCACATGGTCATCCTGCGCCCTGGTCTGATTGCTGGTACTCGTGAGGAAAGCCGGCCGCTCGAGGCTGGGATCCGGTTTTTTGCGAACTTGGCTGGTAAGCTTCACTCCGGTCTGAAAGATAGCTGGGCTCAGGAGGCGGAGGTTATTGGCAGAGCTGCTGTCAATGCTGGTCTCAAGGCGCTGGAAGGCGATGTTCCCGAGGGCAGCGAGAAAGTTTGGACCTTGTTTGGCAGTGATATTATCAAATATGGCAAGGAAGCTTCCTCTTGAACACGCTCGGTGCGTTGGAATGAGCTATGTCTTTAAATACTACTTCTTGTGCTTTGGATTCATGACGTTATGCGGCGATGGACAAATTACTTACTTGATAGGATTAATCGAAACTTGATATGACATTAACTTTGGAAATGCTTATCTCCCTACATAACATTATCATTTATCGCCCGCAATACTATAAACACAGCATTCAATCCCGGTACGAAACATGAGTCCCATCTTCCTTCACATGAATACCACGGCCCTTCTTTGTCGCGCCACGAGAGCTGGAAGCCTCGCGATCCCGGTTCCGATCAGGCCCGTCCTCAGCCTGGCGCCTCCAAGCGCTAGCATCCCTATTGGCAGGGCTCATATTTAGAGGACTCTCCTTCTTGCCTTCTTGCCTGCTTTCCTCTTCAGTGGCTGCGAGCTCGGTCTCCGGTGCTGTGTTCTTTGGGTCGAATGCAGAAGGGTGCTTGGCGACTTCGCCGTCCGTGCCAGATTTGGCAGTCTCTGAGCGCTCCGGGTTCAAGGTTTCCCGGTCGAGTGAGCCCTGGCCTTTTTCGATCTGGGAGAGTGGGGATGTGCTGAAGGGCGTTCTTGTTGCTGTTGGGGTTGCGAGTGATTGGATAGTGGTTTTTGAGACTTGGCTCCGGGCGACTCGAGTGGCTTGCTGGCCGACTGAGATGATGGTTTTCAGCATTTTGTAAGATGTGAAAATAATATCTGGAGATGATTCTAGGTGCGGATTGAGGCGGTTCGTAGAGATATATCGTTGAGGACGGGGTTGTGTATCGAGATTGTAAGATGCGATGAATTGGAGAAAAGCAATCTGGTTAGATAAAAGGAAGTGCTTGTTACTATTAGGGAGAATCCATTAGAAGTAGCCCGTCAGTCTTCTCTTCCAAGTTTCCATAGACCCTGGGATCATGTTGACGTCACTTGGTTAGAATCAGTCAGGCTAACCTAATCGGGCAATGAGCTTGCCCTAAGAGACTGGCCTTCATACAAATGGAATCAAAGGGTCTTTGGGTTCTAGCTACTAATTTGCACTGGTTTGATATATTATTTGAATTGGATCTATACCGGGATTGGCTGAGTATCCGCTACGTCCATAATAATCATATCATATGTAGCTAAAGACAAGGGCGTGATGGTGTCCAATATGTTATGTGACTTGCAATCGAGAGAGTGGTGACAAACACCGCATACATTATTGAACCCGCCATAGAGACCTCCGCCACCAATGTCCTTCTAGTCTCCCAGTCGGTCACACCATGCAGACCCATGTCTTATTCTGGCGGCTGGCGGCCCGCCAGCCGCCAGAAGCTGTCGCCAAATGATGCATGCCAAGCTGAGATTACTCATTTCCAAAGGCTCGGTAGTAGGCAGATGCGCCACAGTAGAGGGGGTTTGAGCGTGCGCGGTGAGCGGGCTGGCTCGAGAACGAAGCCTACCCAGACTAATGTGGCTATTCGGAAAAAGCCCATTCCTACTAATCAGTCTTGTATGATTCCACCCAGTTTATTGTGAAGTTCTTCGGTATATTAAGTTGTAGCATTGTGGCAATAGAGTCTTGAGTTGCTTGCAAACACGAGCCGGCAAGGGTGAGAGTGATCACCGCCTATTATTTTCCCTTCGGAAATTGGGTAGGAGGGCAATAAGAATGAAGGAGAGCAGGATACTAGACTTTGCTGCAGTTATAAGACTATTGTATTGGTGATCCGCGGAAGGTTTGTTAGACAGTCAACAGACTCGAGGGAAGCAAAAGCAAAATGTGGGCCCGAACTTCAAATAGATGATATGATATGTATTGAGATTTAAAATGTGAGTATATATGCGCTTCTCGATATTACAATTGCACCAACGCCCTCGAGGTGTTGGAGTGGCATACAAGTTCGAATATAACCTTCGGGTAAACTAGGTACAAACTCGAATAGACAACCCGAGCTCACCTTAGCCAATTGGCAATAAATTACGAGGCAGAAGGGCTGATTAGACACTACATCCAGCATAGGTAGCGTGAGGTAATGCCAGAAGAAAAGCAAAAAAAGAATAGAACCCCCAGACAGTAGTTTAGTACTGTGTTCACAGTGTCTGTGTGAGGAATGACAACTGGGAACACGCGAATGCGAGGGCCCACTCAGAGGGAGCACAATTGACCAATACAATGTAGGCCTAGGCCTCACCTAATGTAATTGGTGATGAGATGCACATGCCTCTTTGGTGCAGGGTGGGGAAAGGACTCATTAGTTGCATACGACTGACATCCCGGCTGACGGTTTCCATTGGACGATTGGGCCGACTGCAGGCGAGGATAAGTTGACCGGTCGACCAATCCCCGTAAAGCATGAGAAAATGTAGGCAGTGGGCTTTTTGCTGTCCAACACCGAAGGTAGCGTTACCATCAACGATTTGTCGCCGGTCAAAGGCAGGCGTGTATAAGGTGCGGGAGCCTCCGTTCACTTTCAGATCACGGGATCAGAAGAGCCCGACGCTGTGGGAGCCTGTATGCGGGTCCTGGAATTCAATTTCAACGTTAAGGCACGGGCTTCCCCGGTTGATAGCTCTCAAAATTGGCCTGCGGTAGCTCTAACCAGATCAAAAATGCTCTAGTATTTCACCCGGCAACTTCGCTTGTTGGGCAGAAACAAGAACCATGCTTTTCCCACACTCGGCCTGATCCTTGCCAGGAGAAAGATTGGTACACTAAGGATGGGCGAGGGGACTTCGGTGGTAAGACGGAGCGAGAGGCAAAAGAGCAGGGGGGCTTCAGAAATTGATTCGAGAGTTTTTGGGGCTGGATGCAACCAGCTCGCCGCAGCAAACGATAGATCCACCGAGTGTGACGGCCATTTTGAGGTTATGAGCCATCATCAGGGATGCCAGTTGCCAACTCAACATCTTGTCATGGATCATGTTCCTGGGTCCGATTCTGGGCGTGATTGAGCGGCATTCCCCGACGATCGCCTGTGGGATTGGTGAATTGCCCAGAACAATCGATCAAAACGGCAAAGACTGAAGTCTGCAGGATTTTCGGTTCCATATTGGCAATCAGTCATATTTCGTCATTCTCATTAATGTGAATGGCATCTGGGTCCCCGGTGGAGCTTGCATGGGATCCCTAAACGGCGACCCACGGCTTTCGAGCCAGCCCTGGCTACCCGGAATTGACGCAGAAAGCCAGAAGCAACGTGCCACGTCAGAGTCTCTGAGCTTTGGTGCAGCTGCATATGGTTCAGCAATATGTGGAAGGTGTCACGGTTCGTGTCTGCGGCGAGGGCCGTACATCAATCCGATCCTATCATTTCCGCCAAAAGAAGCAAGTGGATGATGATGAACACACACATGAGCGGGGGCAAATGCAGGATCCCTCTTTGCAGGAGTGAGAGATCAGCTGAACGAAAATGGATCTATCTGGCCTGCATCCCTAATTTTTGGGGTCTGGCACAAGAAATTTCAATTGCATGGTCCGTGTCCTTGAACCCGGGTGCCAATGATAGAGCCTCAGAGACCCTACCATTGCCACTGAAGGGAGAGCTATTGGCTGAAAGCCACAGACCGGAAAGGTGCGGCAGGGGTGGAACGACGTTCAAGTCTAAACTTTGATAGACTGGCGAGTAAGACTCGGCAGAAATAACACAAAACGACAGGGGCTAATGGTTGCAACCACATGCTGAGACCCAATATTGATTTCCATTATTGCCCAAATGCAGGAGACGTAAGAGCCATGAAGAGGAGTGAAGGCAATAAATCGGGATGTGCATGCGTATGCAATCACACAGACAGCAATATCGGATAGATACTTCTCTGGATAAAACATGGCGTTCGGTCGAAATTCCGTGTCAGTGCTCATGATAGATGAGACACTGAGCCAATCAACAATTGCAGCCGTCGAAAAATTGCATCAAGATAGAACAACCCATTGTGATGGAGTCACAAGTGGCGTGCAGAGTCCCATCACATTCGCGAAGGCAGTAGCTTTTCTCTTGCATAGGGACAGGGTTATCCCTGGACATGAAAGCCTGATTATTGCATCAATACGACAGCTAGCAAGTGCCGAGACCAACCTGGCCATGCAGGATCAGGCATGCAAAACGCAAGAGAATCACAGGAGTGCGAGTCCATGCGAACAGCATCCACATGAAAGCGGGGAGAGGCAGATGGCGACGGCATAATTGCAGTAGTCAAATCTGGAAAGTAGAGGATTGCAGGCATGGATTGAGGGATTTTCGACCCATCGTACATCACCATGAGGAGGGCATCGCCACGGCTGAGGGTTGCATGCATCCATGAAGCAACCGGTTGTTCATAGTGGCTCCATTCGAGATACCATGGCCATCATACCGTCTCCACTGCTTGGAGAACTACTCACAGCCAACCGGATCAACCGTCAGGCAGGTGCGATGTGAAATCCACGGACTGGAACCACGGATGATAAGCCATCGGGCACTGACAAACGTCGATCAACAGTGGGACGAGGCAAACATGGGAGAATAAAGCCGTAGCATAGAAACTTCGTCCGAAACATAAATAAGCCTGTTAATGCCCCCAGGATACCTTGAAGTTCTCAATCATCCCCCCGGTTTCACAATTCGAGTCTGCAATCTTCAAGCAAGGCCAATAGATCTTCTTCATAAAACGGATTGATTCGAAA
Source organism: Penicillium concentricum (assembly GCF_028827145.1). Lineage (NCBI taxonomy): Eukaryota > Fungi > Ascomycota > Eurotiomycetes > Eurotiales > Aspergillaceae > Penicillium > Penicillium concentricum. Next base: position 4,109,969 of record NW_026622754.1, on the reverse strand, counting down.
TTTGTTTCAACTTTGTTGAGCTTCCCGGATCCTTTAAAAACGCAGACAAAAACCGGCCTATCAAATCCAACAAGCGCGGGTGTACTGTCAGGTGCAACCAATAGAAACCCGGCATTCAAGCTGAAACAAAGACGGAGAGCCGTGAGCAAGTGGGTTATGTCGTACTTGCAGATTGAGCAGCACTGACAGATCTGATAGGCATGTGCTTTTACAACCAAAAGAGATTTGCGTGTGGAGACTGGAGTTGGACCAGCTTTGCTCACCGATGCAACTATGAATATCGCACCGGCGAGACATGCGGTATGAGACTCGTCAACATGACTGAGAACGAGAAGACCAATTGTCGTCTCTGTGAGAAAATCGAAACCAAATATCGCCGGCGTAGTGCCGAAGTCGACCGTTTGGACCGGTGGAAGCGAGAGGGTGCCAACCTTGTGGCCTCCATGGATCGGTCTCACAAGCTCATTATGGATTTGGAGAAAGAGATCCGCTCCCTGCAACGGGAGCGGGACGACCGAAGGAGCACTCTCCTAAGATAGGATTGGCTTGGATTTACAAAACCGGTGTTCCTTTGGCGCTTTTCTTTTCTTTTTTCTTTTCTTTTTTGTTGGACAGGTGAACAGCAATTGTGTCAACTTCTTTCGGGTCCTTCGTGACCAATCGTCTTGTCGTTTTTTTGGTTGCCTGTCACTGTTTTTTTAGGGGTATTTGCAGCGAGTTTCATGTTTCACCATTTGTCCGTGACATCAAGTCCGAATCGAGTTTCTGCAAGGAGATGGGAGAACCATATCACCTTTGAAAAGATTGACGAGAAATTTAATTGTTTCAGACTCCATATTTCTTCCTGTCCATAGGCTGGTAAGCTCCCAAAAAAATGTCAATAGGGACTAGCCATGTCATAAGCGCCCTGTTTCCTGGGTGAGCGGTTCGCTGAGACAGATTGAGTCTCACAAGACAAGGAGTGGTACCTGCTGCAACCAGACAAAAAGGCCATTGATGCCTGACGAATATCAAATGGCCATTCAGAATCAAGATAATACTTGAAACGAGAGCAGTGGTGTGTGGTGTCTGGTGTCAGAGCGAGGGCACATAGTGTGGAACAAAATGCCCCTCATCACATCCCCGCACGTGATTATCCCTTGCTTAGATAACCTAATAAGATGAGACCTGTCACATAGAAGAAGAATCTTAACTAAGGTCCTAGAAAATGAAGGAAATTGGAAGCTGTTCTGCCGGATGTTAGTGTTGTGAGAAGAATCCAGGGCTAAGTGGGCTGGGTTCCACTTCCCTTGCTCTATACCCGGCAACTCCAACATTGCAGATCTTCAACCTAGCTCTGAAACAATAGTTTTTGGAATATGGGTAAATAACAATGGGTTTGGTAGTATGATAGGTGTTAGTGATATTAACAAGAGAGAGGAAGAAAAAGGGATGAGGTATGAACTGAACACCACAGAACGGCGAGCTGGCTATATATTATGGTACTATAATCGGAGAATTTACTCGTGCTGGCTAGAGCTTGCATGCCCCTAAGCAACACCCATGTCTCTTCAGCTTACGTGTACCTATCTGCTTCAACATCTTCAAGGCAAACAGCGTCAAATTGGAATGCAGAACTGAAGGAGAGCGCTGAGACTGGGCCGATGTGCATGCCACGTCACAAGAGAACAACACCAGATGCAGCTATAAACAAAAGCACACGCGACAGACAAAAAGACTAGTGTTTTGTTTGGACATAAGGTGATGCTAGGATATTGCAACCGGCTGATTATGGTCAAAGTATTGGATTCGAGTATCTGAAACGGAAAAAAGAACAAGAGAAGATTTAATCTATTTTATGTCACCAGCCTCGGGCTCATCATCGACCTTGGCCAGCCCTTGTTCCCGGAGAAGGGAGTCAATTTCATCCGCAGTCCATAGGTGGTGGTAGATCTTGCCATCCTTGGTCTTGCCCACTGTTGCGAACTCGACTGCGTAAGGTAGAAATGTTAGCATGAAACATAATGCAAAAGCGACACCCGGGAAACCCACTCTTCTCACTGCTCAGCTTTGTGGAGTCCATAGTCTTGCTCAGCACCTTGACAGCCATAGCGCAAGCCTCCTTCAGATCGCAGTCTTCCTTGTAATCTTGCTTGAGGAGACTCTGAGCGCTTGCGTTGTTTGCACCAACGCTCGTCGCTTTCCAACCTCCGTAATTTCCACTGGGGTTGCTCTGATACAACTGGAACTGACGCAGGTGGTCGTATCCGGCGTAGATGAAGGAGACACCGAACGGACGGAGACCTCCGTGTTGGGTATATCCTTGCTTCAGATCACACAGTCGACGGACAAGCTGTTCACATGGAATGTCTTCATTGTACGTGAGGAGGTAGCGTTGGGCGTTCTGGCGAGCATAGTTGATCAGAATGTTGGCATCGGCGTTCATACCCGCAACGGCGCAAATCATGTTACTGGAAGATATTAGCTACTTATCCCAATACCAAACACCATAAATCTGGCTATTTGATTCCAGACAAAAGGGGGCGGCGTACTCGTTGATTGTGTAGAGCTTCTCAGCGGAGGTATCCTGCTCCAGCAGCTTGCTGGTCACCTTCCTCTCAGCAGCGAGGACAATTCCATCCTTGGCTAAGATACCAAGGGCTGTTCCGGCATGAGAAATAGCCTCAAGCGCATATTCGACCTGGTAGAGACGACCTTCTGGGGAGAAGATGGTAGTCTTTCCAACAGCGTCATAGGTTAGCTGGAGCTGCACCAAAGGAATGACGGTGTGCACAAACCCTCGAATCGTATCTCCGAGACATCGTGTATGAATAAAATAAAGCAACAAAAACTCAGAAATGGGCTATAAGTAAGGGTTGATTGTGCGGGACAGGTGGTTCGGGATGGTGAAGGTCGGTGGTGAAGACGTAGAAGCTCCAGGCAACTCGCCCTGGCGCGTCCTCTGTCATCCGCCAAGCTCGGACCACTTCACCACACCAAAGCTTCGCTGCGACGATTTCACCACTTCGACCCGCAAGGACGGACTAGAAGATTGATTTAACCGTTGCTTTGAATTGATTGATCTCGATTGCCATGCTGAGATCAACATACACCGCTCCTCCCCCTTTGCCTTCGGGGTGGACACAGCATCGAGCCCCCACAGGTTAGTCTTGCGCAGGGTTCGAGTGAAAACTTTTGGCCGTTCTAACTATTAAGCCAGGTCATTTGTACTATTATAATTCTTCAACAAAGCAATCGACATACACCCGCCCTCAAGAAACAGCCCCTCAGCCCATTCAGGCCGCTTCCCACACCCCAGAAGGAGCATACAATCCCGAGACTCTACCTGCGTTTTCTTCAACACCATATGGACCACCGGCAGGGTTTGGCTCTGGGCCAGCGCAATTTGGAACACCACAAAACGCTCGCGGCCGCGGAGGATTCCGTGGTGGGAGAGGTTATCATGATCGTGGACGGAGAGAACCCGAAGATCGGCCGAAAGCGAAGCATCCCATTCCTGGGTGCGCCCCGTGGTTATTAGTGAAGACCAAGCTTGGGAGGAGATTTGTGCACAATCCAGAAACAAAGGAAAGTTTTTGGAAATTTCCAGAGCAAGTCTTGAAGGGCGTGGTGGAATTTGATCGCCTCGAGCGTGAGAAGAAGGAAAGGAAAGAACGGGGTGAGCCCGAAGTGCCAACCAAGAAAGAATCGCCCCCGCCACAGGATCCTCATACAGAGTTCCAGCCGACACTACAAGAACCGGAGCATCCAGACTATGACGACGACTATGAGGAGGTGGAGGTTACAGACAGTGAGGGAGAAGAGGGCCAACCATCAAAGCGTGCACGAGCTGAAAGTGAGGCCCCCAAGGATCAGCCGCTAGAATTCAACGAAGAAGACATGGCATACCAACTAGCAGCCATGGGTGAAGACTACGGACTGGATCCGGGGGAATATGGTGAGGTCGGAGAAGAAGACTGGGAAGAGGGTGCAGAGGGCCTACCGCTGACAGAGGCCGATGCCGAGGCCCTCTTCCGCGACTTGCTGGATGACTTCCGAATCAACCCATTCACGACATGGGAAAATGTCATTGAAGAAGGCCGCATAATCGAAGATACTCGGTATACCGCGCCCTCGAACATGAAGACACGACGAGAGATCTTTTCCAATTGGAGCCGGGACCGAATCCAATATGTAAAAGAGCAGAAAGCGAAGCAGGAGAAGACCGACCCGCGCATTAGATATCTGGAATTTTTGCAAGAATATGCCACCCCGAAGCTTTACTGGCCGGAATTCAAGCGCAAGTACAGGAAAGAGCCTGAAATGAAGGACTCTCAGCTTGGAGATAAAGAGCGCGAGAAGTTCTACCGAGACCACATCTCGCGTCTCAAGCAACCCGAAAGCACCCGCAAGTCAGACCTGTCAGGCCTGCTCAAATCTGTTCCTTTGGACTTGTTGCATCGGTCGTCGAACTTGGAAGCTCTGCCCAACATGGTCATCACTGATGTTCGATATATCGGACTCGCCCCCGAGGTTCGAAACCCCTTGATTGAGGCGTACATATCTACTCTGCCTCCGCCGCCAGAGGTACAGATGACGGCAGAAGAGCTAGAAGAAGCCGACAGAAAACGAGTTGAACGGGAGAAACGCGAGAGAGCCCTTGCAGATCGGGAGAAGCGCGTGGAGGAAGAGAAGCGGAGGCAGCGAGGAGATCTTCTCCGTGGCAAGCATCTCCTCCGAGAAGGCGAGGCCGAGATTGAACAGGCAATGCGCGTCAACAAGGACGGACTAATGAGCTACATGGATGTTGATCAGGGGGCAGACGAGGAACAGAAGCCGAGTCAATAATAGTTGGTCACTAAATATTACACATACTTTTTTCGAAATAAGGACAGCCGAGTTCATATTGTACATCAAGAGGCAATTTGCTTATACCAATGCCATTCGGTTCCTGAGGGTATCACTGTAGATGAGGGAAACCATTTCCCTTCACGTAGACGATTCGTTCAATCATTTAAATCTCCAACCATCCCAATCCTCATCGTCATCGCCTTCACTCTCGCTCTCATCCTGCTCCACTGCGCTAGATCCCATCGGCTCATCCTGTGTCTGATCTTCGGCACGGGCTTTCCGCAACTCCTCGCGTTTTTGTTTGAGTCTTCGCACCCGCTCCTCCAACTGATCCATCTCATCAAACTCTTCCTCTAGAAGACGTGCGGCATCCTCTCGCTCCCCTTCCAACTCTGTCTCACGAGTGCGGACTGACGACACCTTCGCTCTCTCCTCCTGCGCAGCGAGTTCTGCAGCTGTCATTGGTGCCGCGGATATCGTAGCCTCGGCTGTAACAGCGGCTGGTACATGGGGCTCATCATCCTGCGCGGCGACCTCGCGTTCAAATGCTGCCCATACCTCTTCATCAATAGGCGTGGATGGTTCTTGGGGTGGCTGCGTAGTGGGTTCTTCTGCGAGGTCTGCGGCTGGCTCAATAATTTCTTGTTCGTCTTCGAGTGGAGGTTCTGGGCCGGCAACATCATCCTCGACTTGCCCTGGACCTTCTTCCTCTGGAGTTTGCCCGTCGCTTGTTGCGCCAGAGGTAGACTGGAATGTGTCCAGTTCAGCGGCGCGGATCTTCTTTCGCATTACTCCATCTCCACCGTCAACCTTGCGCTTTTTGGTGACGCGATTTCCTGTCGCATTTGGTTGAGATGTGCCCTTGCGGGAAGCTAGTTCGCTGCGGAGGAGCGATCGGACGTCGGCCATATTCTCTGAGTTGTAAGGAATTCGTAGGAGAGGAGATGTAGTAGTTGAAATAAGTTCCGAGTAAAACTGGCAGGAATAAAACAGTCTGTGATGAAGAGTGGGGAACCTGGAGAAGCTCAATCTTAAGATTCACTGAAGGGCATTTCGCCGCGAACCTGTGGCTGGTGACAAATATCACGTGCTTGTAGGTGAATGACAAAGCTGCCAAGCCACCGATTCATCTCTCCTCTCCTCACATCGCGCATCGCATCTCTTTTCTATCTTTTACCATCCATCTCTCGCGTTATTGCTTTCGTCACTTGATCTTTGAGCAAATACTGTTCCAATCTCAACTCAAAACGTCTAGTGCTATTTCTGACTGAAGTTCGTGATTTGGGCTCAACTCACTTCACGCGACCCCGCTTAGCGCCAAGTTTCGATTTGACGCGCAGCAAGGGATTGCACAGTCCACCATAACACCCGCTTGAGCGCGTTCTTCGCCACCGCGTGCCAGTCCAAGAAATATTGCGCAGAGTCTGGATCGGTCCTTTTATTCGATCAAGCAAAACTGTGGGCTAGACAGTGACGCTGTTTTGCCGTCTTCTTGTGTATTACATTAGCGCCTTGAGCTTGTAGAGACTTTTGTCAGCCTGGGGTAACACCCGAATTTCGAGCAAGTGAAGAGACCTATTATCCTTTCACGCGCTGTAGTACGCGACGAAAGACCATTATCATGGCCGGTAAGCTATCGTACACCATCACTACACACATTGCTATCCGATCACTTGAGAGTGGGAGGGCAGCCCCAAGTCTAGGGTTGTGGATCATTTACCAGAGGCCATGCTAACAGCGAGATTAGACGAACCCCGACGCTCCGGCCGAGCCACCAAAGGCCAACACAAGAACCTCGAGCTACCAGATGATCCCGCGAAAAAAGGCAAAAGCAAAAGTCCGAAAGAAAAGAGCGCGAAGTTGTCCGCCGAACCCACACCCGGTCCTAGTGAAGGCGAGGGAGGCGAAGAAGAGATAATCCGATGTATCTGCGGTGAATATGAAGAGGAAGAGGATGTGGAGCGCGATATGATCTGCTGTGATCAATGTTCAGCATGGCAACACAACGACTGCATGGGCCTCACATTCATGAAAGGCCAAGAACCAGATCAATACTTTTGCGAACAATGTCGACCAGAGAATCACACAAAGCTCTTGGCAAAGATCAACGCAGGCGAGAAACCCTGGGAAGAGCTTGCCGAGAAACGTCGCCAAGAGGCCGAGGAGAAGAAGTCCAAGCGGAAAAAGGGCAAGAAGGGAGGCCGCAAAGGAAGACCAAGTGAGAGCCGGACAGACGCTAGCACACCAGCTCGTACTGCACCATCCATTACGCCAGGTCCCGGCGGTTCTCCTGCACCCGCCGTATCCGTCTCGGTCGAACCTGAGAAGAATGGCCATGCTATTGATTCTCGGCGATCCAGCACCAACAAGCGCAAACTTGAAGAGACAGTGGAGGCAGAAAATGTACACGCTTCCATTTCACTCAGTCATGACATTCAAAATGCTAACTTCTTTCTCTATCAGGGACCACAGGTCAAGCAACAACGGGTTTCCCCACACCCTACCCCAGCAGCTGCCCCGGAGGCAACTGGACCCCAAATCAAGACAGACCCTACGCCCGAGGCACCTGCCATTGGAGCCTTGGAGGAGTTGATGCCTGCTCGCAAGAGTGTGGCCACACACCTCATTAAGTTGTTTGTAGACCAGATTACTGCAGCCCAGAAAGCAGGCTCCTTTACCTTGCGTGCGAACCAGTCAGCGGAGGACGTGGCACAGCAACTCGCTATATCGATTGAGGATGCCATGTATGAGAGTATCTGCGGACGGTCAGGCGAGCCTAATGAATCATATAAGGCACAATTACGGTCGATCATGTTCAATGTAAAGAAGAATGCTTCTCTGCGAGATCGTCTGCTCATAGGTAGTCTCTCCCCTAAGTTGCTGGCTCAGATGACGACGGGGGAGATGGCCAGCAAAGAACTGCAACAGAAAGACGCGGAGATCAAGCGAGAAGCAGACAGACACCACACCATTGTCGAGGAGCAAGGTCCTCGGATTCGACGCACCCATAAAGGAGAAGAGTTGATCGAGGATGAACACCATGGCGCGAACGAGTCTGTCTTCTCCCGTGGACCCCGTCGCGTTGTGGGCGATGACGGCAGCCCAGCCCACAAAAGCCCGACCAGCCCGATGGGACAGCAGCAATCAAAGACAGAGACAGATGGATATGCTCGGGGTCTATCGCCTGAAGGTGCTCACCATGACCACGTCTTCCCCGAAGTGGCTCCCGCCATCTATGAGCCACTGCCTAGTGGCAGGGTGCAGGCAGATGCAGAGATCGATCAGCTCTTGCGCGACGATGAACCCTACTCACCTCCTTATTCGCCCAAAGACTTCGATGACGACGGCACCATCTGGCGCGGCAAGGTAACCATGCCTCCAATTGGAGAGTTCTCCTCGTCCGCGAAACACGTGGGAGGTGCGGACTTAAGTGGCCGAATCCCATGGAGCCAACTTGCGCCCTCCACACTGGTTATTGATGGCCGTATCGATATCAGACGGGCAACTGATTATCTGTGCGGCCTTCAGTTCAGCAAGTCCACCGATGTGTCTGTGATCGCAATCAACAGTCCTGATCAGCTTGAGGATCGAGCAGGCTTCGACAAAATGTTTGACTACTTCCATAGTCGTGGGCGCTATGGCGTCATTGGAAAGCACCCGCTGTCCACAGTCAAAGACACCTACATTGTGCCAATGGAGATTGGCACCACGACGATGCCCGAGTTCATTGAACTGCTTGAAAACATCTCGCTGGAGGGACCCATTACTCAACGTATGCTTCTGACCATTTTCGTCGTCAAGACTGGCGAATCCAACCCTTCATCTGTCCAGCCGCCATCCCACCAGGCCAGTCAGGAGCCACCTGTCTCTGCGAGCCCCACAGTCGCAGCAACTCCCCAACAGCCTCAGTTCAGCGCTGGAGTTGCGCCCACTCCTCCCTCCCACTTCGGAGGATTCAACCCGAGTCCCGCACAATACGGCCAACCGGTCCCTGTACAGCAAGGCCAGGTCACCCCTCAACAGCCTGCTCTGACTGGTCTCCCTGCGGCGGTGCAAGTCCTCGGCCCACAAGTCGATGCCCCCGCCATTCAGCAACTTCTGAAGACTGCACCTAACGTGGACATGGCGCAACTGAGTGTCGTCCGCGAGATTCTGGCCCGCCAACCTGCTGCCGCTGCTCATTACGATACTTTGATGCAGGCTCTATTCGAGACCCAAGCAAATGGCCACGTGCCTCAGCAGGGTGTGTAATAAAGCCATGCCCATGATAGCCATTTTTTTTCCTGTACAGTTTATCCCATTTGTATTTCCTTTACAAGGCTGCGCAGTGCTAGTCTGGTGTTCGGGACTGAAGTTTCCAGGGATGGGAAAAGGGTTTGTTTTAGGAAAGTGGAATACCCACCGTCAAATGTTTTCAAATTTTATGTCTCCTGGTTCTCTACTCAAATGAAACCGCTTCTACTGGGGTCCCTGTGCCATTCTCTCATATGGCTTGGCCCTGGATTCCCATGTGTATGAGTTTGTTGCCAAATTGAAACCATCTACTAAAGTCAAGGTTACATTCGTAGAAGTAATATTCCACACCGTATCCGAAATGTAGATACCTATGTAGTCATCCCATTCATTCGGACGGATGATCCGGATTTCTTTTCACACATTGTCTAGCTCTAAATCTCGTCCAGTGGGTTCTTGCAACTTCCACCCGTCACCCCTAGCAAAGAGATGTTCCTAATGCGACGATAGTGTACATAATTCTTCTTAGGGTCGGGCCACTCTCTTAGTCTCGACCTAAGCTTAGGGCTGAGTTCAAATCCCCGAGCTTTCTCACAACAAGAACATTCAACAGTGCAATGACCAGCTGCAAGCTTTCGTCCGAGTATATTCTCGCGGCTTGAACAACATCCACAATTTCTTCCGCAACATCCTCCCATTGGAGCACAGTCTTCAACAAGCACACGATGCATATACCATTTCGGCTCTGAACGCCAAAAGTCGATGCCTCTCGTGAACGGGCTATCTAGGAATGAAACCCTAACCACCCACCAAAATCGTTCCTTCCACCAGTATTGCTCCGAGGAAATTTGAATCTTGTCCCGTAGATCCTGGATCTCGGCCGCTTTATAGTGGGTAGGACTTTCCTCTAGCCTTTGCAGTTTCTCCCTTAACATCATCTCTCGTTGAGTATTCTCGCGCAGCCGAGTTTCGGTTATGAAAAGTACCCTTATAAAGTCAAGCTTCCAGTCCTTGATGTCTTGCTTGAGCCATACGTCCCATCGGTGTCTTTGAAGAGCACATATATCTCCTGACTTCTCCAAGCCGATTTCCTCCTGCTGTGGATCATTGGGGAACGTTTGATTGTCCCTCATCTTAAGAGCGTTTTCGGGCAACAGGCTGCTGTATGGTATGGCAAGATATATTGCAAAAGGACGAATGAATCTGCATATATGTTGGACGAAACATGACCGAAATCACGCCTGCTATCTAAAAGTATCGCCTCGTCGAACCATAGGAACCTCACCGCGGACTAATTGGGATGTTATAGGCCATCCACGGATGGATCTATTGGTTAACTCTTCTTGTTCTAGAAAAAAGGCCATAATCAATACTCTCATATTTTCATAAATATAAGCTAATCCTTTTGCAACCCTGGCTACTCTGGTTTCCACCGTGTTGGCCCTAATTCTAGCTTCGAAGGTAATCATTTTAGGTAGCCGGCCGGTTTAACCTCGATTTGCGTTGTGGTGTAGTCACTGAATTCCATTTCATCACTAGTTCTGTATTCTTTTTCTATTATGAGATTAGTAGAACAACATCGAGATATTCCATCGTAGGAGAGGAAAGACCATGTATACTATACACGATTCTGATACTTATGGGGCTGTGGGATATATACCGACAAGAAGGAAAAGCACGAAAAATGAAATGGATATTGAGCACTTATCCTATGATAACCGTCGTCTGAGCATCATACACGAGATAATAAGTAAAAACGCCTGCGCTATGCAACGGGCCCAGAGCCCAAGTCTTCAAGAATGAAGGGAAGACAACGAAAATCACCATCTGCCACCTCCACGGCGACGATATCCACCGCCGCCGCCGCCACCACCACCACCGCCATACCGACCCCGACCAGCACCGGGACGACCACCAGAGGTGTAAGGGTTATCATCTTCTTCGTGGTGACGAACTGGGGGAGCCCGGCCCTTCAGCTCGATGCTCAGCTTCTTGCAGTTCTTGCGCATGTCTGAGTATCCCATGTGCATCTTTCCGAAGAAGTGATCCGCCAACCGGCGGTCGTTGTCAAGACGAGACAAGTAAGCACCGCAAACGTCACAGACTTGCAACTTCTGGTGGCCGGATGGACCAGAGGTATCTTGAAGGTTCTTGAGATCGCGCTCAAGACTTTCCTTCTGGTACTTGGAGGTGCGAACTTTGTGCATTTCACTGAGGGCTAGTGCGACAGAGCCTGTCTCGCCGAGAATCGAGACTTCTTGGAGACCGGAGTTGATTGTGTTGGAAAGATCGGCGATTTGTTTGAGCTACGTCAGATGTTAGCAAAGCCCTTCGGAGTTCCTCTCGTTGGGGGATCGAAGATAGAAGTAAAGCTAGACATACCAGGTCATTTGTCTGGCGAATCTCATCCGGCGTCTTTTCCAATCGGCGCTGCGCAGTGTCGATTCGGCGGTCACAGTCGTCAATGTACTTCTGCATGTCGCGCATGTAATCAAATTCGAACCCCCATTTCGCTTTCTCAGAGGCAGGTGCAGTCTCGTATTCCGTCTTCAAGCCTTCGTTATGGACCTTCGGGCAAGGTCCGAGGTCTTGCTTGGTGTTGGTGAACAGGTCGTGCGGGCAAGTGCCAACAATGTAGGATCGGCAAACTTTGTTGTCTGTGATTGCGAGTTGGGAATTGCGACCCTGTGCGCCAGTTCCAATGAGCTGATCAGCTATAAACAGAAGCAATGTTAGCTCTAGTTGGAGACTTGTCGGGGTGTGCTGGAGCTCGGAGATTTCGAGAAGTGCAAAAAGCACAACATACCTCCCATGAGCTGCTCAAGCAGCTTTCTCTGTTCTGCTGCCATGTTGATAGTGATACACTAGACTGTAAAGGAAAGGAAAGACGAAATTGTGTCAACGGGCTGATTCGCGGCAAACGACGAAGTCTTTCGCTTTTGATGCTTTTGGCGCCAAGGAAGGCGGTGAGGCTCCGCAGTCAACAGACCAGATGGACATCCCGGGGCTTTTGGAGTTTGGCTTCGATCATTCTTTCGATGCGGAGCTTTTCTATTGATTTGGTGATCACTTAGGTCTGATTTTCTGGGGATACAGCCAACTTATGCCCATCACTCCGCCAAAACCCCCTGCCAATTGACCAGTGATACCCGCATGGACGAAGACCGAGCTCCGGCAAGCATGAAGTCATGACGGTCCTTTCACTATTCTCACTTCCTTTCGTCGCACTTATTCTTACATTATGGAGCTCCTCTGCCTTTGCATCGTCGGACTATCATGAGCATCTCCTCCTACAGCCACTCCCGCAGTCCTCCTTACTAGCTTCTTTTAACTTCCGAAGCAATACATCACAACAATCATTCGACCAACAGCATTTTAGATATTTGCCTCGCGCTCTTGGTCAAATCCTCCAACACGCTCATACAAAAGAATTACACCTCCGCTTCACCACAGGAAGATGGGACGCTGAAAGCTGGGGTCCACGACCATGGAACGGCAGTAAAGAAGGAGGCACTGGCGTCGAGCTTTGGGCGTGGATTGATGCGCCGGGTGACGAAGAGTATGTTTCTCATTCGAAATATCTCGCGAAAAGCACACAGTACTGACTTACTTAGGGCTTTTGCCAAATGGATCACCCTGACGCAGTCCCTCTCTGGCTTGTTTTGCGCCTCGCTGAACTTCGTGGACTCGACCCGGACCACTAGACCTGTGGTTTCTTTTGAACCAGCTGGGGATCACTCAGCTGCCGATCAACTGCACCTTTTGCATGGAACGCTTCCCGGAGAGGTAGTTTGCACAGAGAATTTGACCCCTTTCTTGAAGCTACTTCCTTGCAAAGGCAAGGCTGGAATCTCCTCGCTCTTTGATGGACACAAATTGTTCGATGCCGCATGGCAGAGTATGTCAGTGGATATCCAGCCGGTCTGTTCTGCAGACGGAGAATGTGTGGTTCAGATCGAGCAAACCGTGGACATGGTCTTGGATATTGACCGGTCCAAGCGCTCTCGTTGTACGTATTTTACGCCGGTATACTCTGGCCCAAGAATGCTAACATAGATCTAGCGAACCCAATTCCTCGACCTGTGCCTAATGAGCAGTTGGTTTGTGATACTTCCAAGCCTTACAACTCAGATGATACTTGCTACCCGCTGGAAAAGACAAACGACAAGTCGTGGAGTCTTACAGAGGTGTTTGGGCGAAGCATCAATGGTGTTTGCCCTCTTGCAGATTTCGATGGATCTAGCGACCAAAGTGTCTGCCTTCGGGTGCCCCACGAACGGGGTGTCTTCATATCCGAGGGAGCTGATGAAATCAAGAAAGATGATGGCTTTACGCGCTGCTTCAAATTGGTGCCATCAGTTTCCTTTGATCTTTCCATTCCGCAGCAGCCAGTGAACACGGAAGTTCCGCTGGAGGAGCCTGTTTTGCACGCGGAGCGAACTATTGTTGGGCATGGCCAAGAGCGCGGTGGAATGCGCATTATCTTTGGCAATCCATCGAACACCAGCGCAGTTGATTTCATCTACTTCGAGTCTCTTCCGTGGTTCTTGCGGCCATATATACATACCTTGCGCGCAACGATCACAGGGCACGACGGAGTCCTGCGCGAGGTCCCAGCCTCTGAAATCGTCAAAGAGACGTACTACCGGCCCGCCATTGATCGCGAGCGCGGAACACAATTAGAACTGGCGCTGTCTGTCCCCGCTGCATCAACTGTCACGTTGACTTACGACTTCGAGAAAGCCATTCTTCGGTACACCGAGTACCCACCGGATGCCAATCGAGGGTTCAACGTTGCACCTGCAGTAATTCGGATCCTGGATCCGGCACACAATGCGCCAATCTACATCCGTTCTACGAGTCTGCTGCTTCAATTGCCAACCCCGGATTTCAGCATGCCCTACAATGTGATCATTCTCACTAGTACCGTGATTGCACTTGCTTTCGGAACTATCTTCAACATCCTGGTTCGACGAGTTGTCTCTTTGGATGAGGCTGCCGCTCTTGGCGCCCAGACTTTGAAAGGCCGGATACTGGGGAAATTGGTGGCTGTTCGTGATCGACTCCGTGGAAAGGGTACCAAAGTGGACTAGTTCATATCTGAATATATTAATTACAATTACAATATTTAGCAGTTTCGTGGCCCCATAAGAGACTTGTAAAACCCCTAACTTCACTTCTCTATTGCCCTCCTTCATATAGAACGTGAGGACCTGCGATATCGAGGCCAAAGACCAATGTCACAAACTTCCTTACAATCGATGCACCGAGGAGGTTATTCATACAAAGGCTGCCTCTAATCTCGTACTCGGAATCTAATAGTACATATCAATGCAATGCATGATCACTTAGCTAGACCAGCTATACCAAGAGGTCGACCAATGCTTGAACCCGACGCAAATGCTTGTCGAACATGTTCTTCCAAATGCAACACATTATAAATCCCCTTCCAAAATATAGAGTCAATCCGCAGAAGGCCAAGATGGAGACAAGGCAGAACATCAGCCTTCAGGCGCATATCACGGCGCACTTTGTGCAGACAAGTAACCCATTTATCTGCCTCGCTCCTATCAACGGAGCTGGCAGCCATGTGCAGGATTTGGAAACAGATAGACGAAAATGCAGTTGCACTCCAGGCCGGCCATAGAGCCTCAAGGTCTTCTGGGCGTAGCTCGTGGATAAACTCTGCTGCTGCCGAAATGCAGGTTTCTGCTCGGATCCGGGCTTGTTCACGCGCCATTATGTAGTCGGCTTCATTCGAGTTTTCGACAGTTGGCTGCAGGAATGGTCGAAGAATAGCCCTGCAGATACTAAGATGAATATAATGGTAGTTCATCTCGAGTGTTCTTTCTAGTCCGATTGGTCTGCCTTGATTTGATGATCTGAAGTCGGTCGATGATGCAGATACTGGTCTGTGCCATGAGAAGAGTTCTTCAAGTAGTGGCCCAGTCAATGCGATAGTCTTCTCGCAGTCGGTACCAATGGTATTAATGGCACGAGGAGAGCTAACGTTGGTGAGTTGCGGATAACAGCAAGAATGGAAATGAGGATTGACTTACTATAATTGCGTTAGAACACGATCAAGCAGAGAGTCGAGTTTCGCTCGCTTCATGATGTTCGTCCAGGCTACAGGGTCAAGTCCACCGACCGGACGATCGTCTAGGCTAGGGCTTATCACGAGCCAATTATCATAATGCAATAGAGGTGGCCGACCAAGGCTCAATGCAAGCCACTTGTCTGTCGAATAAATGAAATACGACAGACAACGTCTCTGGGCGATTTGCCATGGAGGTAATCGCCATGACTTTGGATCCAAGTGTAGTCCAAGGGTGTGAGCGCAACCAATAAGATTTGCGAGTTGGGACCATTTGAAGCCACTATCCAATACAATTGGATTTGGATATGGTCGAATGGCCAAAAGAAGCATTGTCTGTACAACACAAAGTTTCGGTGCATGTATCTCATATGGAAGTGCTTTGTTGATAATCGCGTATAGCGCCACACCTGATGGCTTATCATATGCGAGATCAATGCATAGTCTTTCGTCGAATTTAGTGAATGGTTCGACTATTAAGTACACGCTCGCAAGAAGGTATGGCGGGCTGGTGCTGGGATTCAATTGGCCTGGTGGACCAAGTATTGGGTAATCCGGTGCGACAATCCGCTCAAACAGGTTGATTAGTCTGAGACCGATATCTCCTGGGACCAAAGATTCGAGTTCCTGTCTCAATTCAAACGTAGACACGTTATCGCATCCATTTTCTTCCCTGCTGGCAGCAAATATTGATGGTTTCGACAGTAAAAACTGCGCTGGGTCGGTTCCCGAGGATACAGATTGGATATTGAGATTTTTGAAATGAAAAGCCCCAGATGTGTCATATTGATAACGGCTCATCAGCAAAGGGTCCATATCGCCACTACTGCCGAGTAATTGTGGTGTCATTACATCTTGAGTATCAAGGCAAATTGACGAGTCAGTCTCCTGCATAGAAAACGGCAGACATGTGGCCTGCGATGAACCTCCATCCTCCGAACGACCAGTCCCTGGCAGCCCAGGGGATGGATAGATGAAGCTCCCTGGACTAAATCCAGTTGGCCATGTGCCATCTCCAAAGCCACCCGTTAATGATACTCCGGATCCATCGAAGAAATCATGGAACCCATCAGGTGCAGTGGTGACTGAATGACTCACCCCATCGCCATCAATCGACATTGAGATATCGTAGTGACCTGAGTCACCTACTGGTGAAATTTCATGCAGCTCTGAACGTGAGTTTATCTCAGTGTGTTGAGGAATCTGTGAGCTGACTACCTCGGGAAAGGTCTGGCGTGGCCTCGAGGTCGGCTGTAGGAATGTGCATTCTTTCCCATGAAGTGTGCAAAGATAACAGGGAGGTGCTCGATCAATGCGACAAGCTGCCTTTCTGGCCCGACAGGCATCACAAGCGCGGTCTCGCTTACTCATGTACCTACGAGCTCGACCTGACATCCTTTCATTGAGGAAATTCTCATGAGTACATGTATTAGTGGCTAAACCCTTCAAGAGATCCACGAGGATACAGTCCATGCCCGATGCCGGTCCCACATCCCACGTGACTGTATCCACTCTTCAAGGCTTATCTAATACGGTTTGTTCCCCGGGCCCACGTGCAAACCCGAAGGTTGCTGGGCGCTCTTCAACATGGACGTGCCCTAGATTATCATAATTTATTATTGTTGCATGACCCTATCTCCTATTATTTGCTTGCAGGAGCGGATTGTTTGCCAAACATCAGGGTATAAATGCCCTGCTTTATCCTACATTGAATAACAATGATTATTCTTTCACTTCTTCCTCTTACCAAAATCTTTCGATATATCTTTCCTTCGTGGCTAGTTCGTATTACTGATTATTCTCGCTATCACTTTCCTTCAACTTTCTGACATTGAAACAACGCTTACTTCCTGGATATTTTAAACTAACTTACAGCCCTTTATATACCAATTTCACCATCAAAGAGCCCTACAATGCCTCTAAAAAAGGACGATACCACACTTGCCTGACGGACTCGACGGAGATGGCCAGGTGACCCTCAAACACGTGAAATGCACTGGAATAGCAACGGAAATGGCATGGTGGAGAGGATCGTGGTACACGGATGAGCGGTGGACTGGAAAAAGCATGACGGTGTGCGACAGGTATATAACACGCGAAGCGGCAAGCGCTAGGAGCCCGCTACCGGACAAACTATCGAAGTCGTGGATCCTAAGGGGGAAGGTTGCATAGACCGTGCCAGTGATACAAGGGGATTTTTTTCGTGCCGGATTGTAGTGCTTCACGTTAATAACGAGAAAGTGATACTAGTTCGAAAGGGATCCTGTATGAACTGTGATTTTACGAGAAATTGTTCCAAGACTGCTGTAATCACCAGCACGCCTACTGCCGAAACCTAATGCTCTTGTTCTAAGACTACTGCCATTTAGTCGCCCTACATCTCTACATAAGGAATATACGAACTGTTCTTCTCCTTCCGAGATTTCTTGCTGCGCGCCACCTTCTGCCCAGATCGATGAGCATGACCAATTCGAGTATCAATTTGAGAAGACGCCTGCGGTACATCCACACTATCAAAAGCCAAGTAAAATTTGCAGGTAATGATAGCGACTAGAAGTAGTTTCCCACTAGTAATTTGAGAAAATCTTGTAATCCCACGACCAAAACCTTGGGCGTCATGACCAACCCATAATAACCAAATAAATTCCAAGCTCATGCCTGGGCAGGCGTGGTTGTGACTAACGCGAATTAAAAATTTAGGGTTATCGTCCCGATAACTTTGTCCCCGCATATCCCGGGCCGACCTCGGGAAAAAAGATTTGTCATAGCATTCCTCGTGATTTTATGGAATTCAAGACCAGGTGTATGGAGCCTAGGATGTAAGGACGAACGACATTGGGACTTTCTAGGAAATGTGGATATAGCTAGGATATAGGCAAAAGCAAGGCAAATAGAAAAAGATTAGATATACTTACTGAACAATATATTGAGACATAATCCAGCTAAAGTGAAATTGAAGCTTGAGCGAAATAGCATTTCTGTTTCTTATTTTTTTGGATACATAGTGTTCGCATTACTCTTCACTCTTGCCAAAGTGGACCTGTCGAAGTAGTCGACTGGTATCTTCGATATACACAAAGCTCTGCGAGAGTCCCCTTTCAGGGTGATTGAAGTGCCCAAATGCATGTGGCACGCCTGGGTATCTCTTCATTGTGACATCATTCCCGGCCTCTTGCATAAGCTTACCATAATACTCTCCTTCATCTCGCTCAAGATCAAACTCTGCTGTGATGATATGTGCCTTTGCAAGGTTTTTGAATGAAGGAGCAAGTACAGGTGTGCAGATCCATTCTTTGGTCAAGATTCTTTCTTGGGTAGCTAGAAAAACCTTAGCACATGCAACTGAGTTGCAAGGGGGAATAGAGAAAGAAAAGCTTACCGTCATCATCGCCGAGCCAATACTTCAGGAACCATTGCTCTCTTCCTAGTGGTCCCCAAGGGGCATCGTGGTATAGTAAGACACTTTCGTAGGGACAAGTGGTTTCGTTAAGCTCTCGGGTCCTTAGACAGTAGCGCATGTCTGTCGCCGGAACGATGATCAACTGAAGTTTGAGATCAATGCCCTCGTCGCGGGCGAAGTGTGCCATTACTGCGGTCATTTGACCTCCAGCCGAGAGGCCTCCGATAGAAACACTTGATGGATCAACGTTGATGCTAGAGGCATTGGCGATTGTCTGTTCAAACATTCTGTGTTAATGAAGCAAACCTCAAATGACATTGAGAAATGTACTTACCCATTTCACAGCATCCCATGAATCGTAGATGCTGGTAGGGTACGGAAACTCCGGAGCCAGTCTGTAGTCGACATCGATAACTTTAATTTGGGCTTTGTTGCACATGTGCCTGCACCAAGCAGCTTCAGAGTTGAGATTGCCAAGGACCCAGCCACCTAGAATTGATGAATTAGAGTCAGAAATTCCACGCTTGAGAGCATAAGTGCGGTGCCGTAATATAAGTACCTCCGTGGAAGTTCAGATGAACAGGGAATGGCCCTGGTCCTTCTGGTGTATAGACCCTGATCATGATTTTTCCAGCCGGTTGAGTGACCGGGATCTCGATATCCTCAACATGGAAAACAGACGGACCTTGATCATAGTCAGTACTTGTTTGAGACCCCAATTCAATGACCGAAGCTCATAGATTTGACTTACCAGGGCATGTTGGGTAGGTGAAGCTGTATGTAGCAGGACTTTTGCGATATTCTTCAAGAGATAGCTCGTCGGCTCTCACCATGGAGCTGCCATGATTTTCCCATAGCTCTACCCACTCGAGATCCAATCCCCCCAAGAGCTTGTCTGGGATAGACAAGCGTCCCTTCTCTTCCACTGGTGTTTGTGTACTGGCCATTGTTATGTGTCAAAGGAGCGATTAGGTTTGCGATAAAGAGGAATTGTAAAGACGAAAGGATGCTAAATGGTCAATCTTAAGCGAACGCCTAAAATTAATCAAAACAAAAAGCCGCAGTGTTAACTAATTTAGTCACTTACCCTTCGATACGCTTCGGATATAATGCTGGACTCCGGTTGGCGGCATCGGCCAGATTATCGGCGCCGATCTCAGCGATAGGCATCGGAGTGGGGGTCTTCCTATCTGCGGGTCTCGGGTGGGCCCTGCACCCCGGATTCGTTCCCGATGTCGAACCTTCCTCTGACTGAGATGGTTAAATTAAAACGCCCTTCCTCTGATCTGACATGTAGAGAAGAATTCCTATTCTCACACATCACTTTACACATTATTATATCCACCGGGATGGACTCTGTCTCAGTTGATAACCGAAGAAACTCAGAAGAGGAACTGGGCAAAGTTGACCAGTCTCCTACTGGTCTCCATGCTGGACTCCGGCGTATTCCTGACAAGTTCCCACGTGTCGCACTATTAATCCTTGTCGTCGAGGTATGTTACCCCACCTCCCACGTGGTGAAGCCCGCTAACACTGAGATATTAGCTTGGCGAACGGTTCACTTATTTTGGCCTTAGTGGTCCTATGCAAAATTATATCAAGTACGTTGGGCCTTTCAGACATCCGTGGATATTTCTAGAATGATAACTAATCTCTTTCTCTTCATATAGTAACCCCTATGATCCTAGCTCCGGTCTCCCTGGCGCACTAGGCAGAGGACAATCAACCGCATCCGCTCTTGGAAACTTTTTTAAATTTTGGGCTTATGCCTCCACAATTATCGGCGCGATCGTTGCTGGTAAGATACCCATTGCCTTTGGATCTAGCAGAATTATTGCTAACAGTCCACCAGATCAATATGTCGGCAAATTCAAAGCCATCACAATCTCCCTGGGAATTTATATCGTCGGGTTGACCGTCCTGGTTGCCACTGCGACGCCAGCTGGCCTCAAGAGCGACGCTGGTTTTGGCGGGTTGGTTGCTGCAATGGTCATCATTGGTCTGGGAACAGGTGGAATTAAGGCCAACGTGACTCCCATGTGCGCCGAGCAATACCAAAATGCAGAGCCTGTTTTGAAGACTCTTAAATCAGGCGAGCGTGTGGTTATTGACCCTGAATTGACTGTGCAGCGACTTTTCATGTGGTTCTACTGGGTCGTCAATGTTGGCGCCCTCTCCCCCTTGATTACAGTCAATGTTGAGGCAAAGCACTCTTTCTGGCTTGCATATTTGATCCCATTGATGTAAGTTGGGATGAGACACTTATATGCTACACTCGCTAATGTATTCCAGCGCAATTGTTCTCTCGGGTATTGTCTTCTTGTCTGGACAGAAGCGATATGTTAAGATTCCTCCTCAGGGATCTGCTATTATTGATGCATGCAAGGTCATGAACATTGCTCGCCAGGAGAAGAATTTCGAAGACGCAAAGCCATCAGCTCTACAGGCTTCAGGCCGTTTAAATAAGTATCCCTTTGCGTCTTCTCCGCGCTACACGGATCAGTACGTCTCGGACGTCCGCCGTGGCTTTAAGAGCTGCAGAGTAAGTCGATATTCAATACCCCCGCACCGAGTTATACTTACACATACTATAGATGTTTATCTTCTTCCCCTTCTACTTTGTTTGCTGGGTCCAGATTTGGAACAACCTTATCTCACAAGCTGGACAAATGGCGTTGCACGGAACCCCGAACGATCTCCTGCAAAACCTTGACCCGATCGCTTTGTGTATCTTTATTCCACTTCTTGACTGTGAGTATTGACGTGACGATACCAAAAAACATCCGCTAACAATCTATCTCTAGTGGGCGTTTATCCAGTCCTTCGCAAGTTTAAGATCAACTTCAGCCCCGTCCGTCGAATCTTCGCCGGTTTCCTTCTTGTCTCGATCTCCATGGTCTACGCCAGCGTGCTACAGCATTACATCTACATATCCCCAGAAAAGAGCATCCACGTGTGGATTCAAGCTCCTGCATATATTTTCGTCGCATTCTCCGAAGCCTTTGTTATTGTTACTGGCTTGGAACTTGCCTTCACACATGCCCCGAAAAAGTGAGTCAACCGCACCCCATGATACCGTCCAACTCAAACTAATCACAACTTATTCTAGCCTGCGATCTTTTATCTCCGCACTCTTCTGGCTTATGATCGGCATTGCGGCGGCTATCTGCATTGGTCTAAGCCCAGTTTCGGAAGATCCAAAGCTTGTTTGGATGTATGGATCTCTCGCAATTGTGGGATTCGTGGCGGGGTGTATCTTTTTCCTTTGCTTCAGAAAGAGTGACTTGGATGAGCCGATTATCCCGGGACTCGATGGAGTCCCAGTCGAGGGAAATGGCCAACATGTTACACAAGTTGCTGATTATGGCAAACATAGTGAAGCATAGAAGTCGGTTTAATTAAGTAGCGTATATAATCAAAATATTTTCGCATATTTTTCTTACACCTATCGTTCTTCTATAATACGTTCAAGTAGATGTTTTGCACGAATCGATAGCTCCTCCAGCTTTCGCTTCCACAGATCTCTATGCATTGGCACCCACTATGTACTTTTACGTCTGCGTTTTTGTAGCAGCCTCAACTTGTTTGTACCAAAGTGGTATATGCCATATGTGGTATCCTAGCATTTTCGATAATACCAATATGTTTTTTCACTTTCAATTTCAAAATATTCAACATCTCCAACCATTGTCCCAAATGGGACACCACAAGTGTGGCAAGTCCGAAGCAAGATATGTACTCTTTGATTGGTATCCACTTTCCCCAGTATGCTGTTAACCTTGGCCTTTATCAACTGAGATATACAAACGTTTCCACGCTAGAATCACGGGCACCAATCACCAGCTACACCGCCAGCCCCACAGTTTAATGCCGCCAATCGGAGTGGCCCCAATCTGCGTCTCCGAGATAGGCGTTCGTTTACTCGTCCCATCTAAATTGAAAGTTAGACACAAGATAAGAATATCAAATTAAATGAGTCAAAGTGAAGGTATAGAAGTTGAGAAGTTCTTGCTTTCTGTTTAAAGGCGCCCTCAAAGACGAATTGACTCCCTAGCAATTTTAGAGTTTTTGAACAATCTAACAATGAAGAGCGAATCTGTGGTAATTATTGGGTGTGTGCTCGATAAGAAACCTAACTCCAGCCTAATAGATTAGAACTAACATTTTTCTTTCAAGTGCTGGCATCATTGGACTGAATGTTGCCCTGGTCCTTGCCGAGCAAGGCTATGCCAGTCAAACAACCATCATAGCTGAGCACCTCCCGGGTGATACATCCATAAACTATACTTCGCCATGGTAAGTCTGCTCGACCTCGATAATATTTGTAGATATCTTATGTTTTCATACTAATGCGATCTAGGGCTGGCGCAAACTTCTCTGCTCTTTCTGCAAGCGATAAGAATGCCTTGCGATGGGATCAACTTGGGTACAAACACCTCCTCAAACTTGCCGCACAAGATGGCATGAAGGCATTTGTTCGGGAAACACCTTCTACGGAGTACTGGGATGAAATGCCGTCACGCACGAAGCTCGATTCCATGGCTAGCTATCTGAAGGATGTGAGTCGATTACCAGGAATCAGTCCTCCGATTGAAGTTGCTGTTGCTAATATGGAAAACTACAGTACAAAGAGATTCCTCAGAAGGACCTACCAGAAGGCGTTGCAAGTGGTGTCAAATTCACCACAGTAACCCTGAATGCCCCGATGCATATTCGCTATCTTGTCCAAAGACTTAGAGAGTACGGAGTGCGTGTCATCCGTAAAAAGGTCTCTGGTGTTACCTCTGGTTTCCTCAGCAAGGACACAAAGATTGTCTTCAACTGCACCGGTAACGCTGCTCGTACCCTGAAGGGTGTCGAGGACCCTAAGTGCTACCCCACCAGAGGTCAAATTCTACTGGCCAAGGCAGCACACGTCAACCAAAATGTGATGCGACACGGGAAGGATTATGAGACATACATTATTCCACGACCACACTCGAATGGTAATGTCATTCTAGGTGGATATATGCAGAAGGGAGTTGGGTGAGTCAAATGGATCCAAACATTTTCTGTTATTGCTTCGAGAACTAAATGTTATAGCTTGCCTGATACACTTGGAGAGGAAACCGAGTCTATCTTATCCCGGACGAAGGCAATGCTACCTGAGCTTGAATCACCCGAAACAGAGATCCTCGCGGCATTTGCAGGCTTGCGCCCATCACGAGAGGGAGGTGCTCGAGTTGCCAGTGAAGTCGTGAAGGTCGATGATTCGGAGCGAGAGGGCCTCGTTGTTCACAACTACGGCGCTGGAGGAACGGGATTCCAGGCTGGGTATGGAATGGCAGTTGATGCGGTTGGATGCGCGTTGGGTGAACTTGAAAAACTTCAGGTCAAATCATCTCTCTAGGTTTCAATCTCTCGGGGCTAATAACAGTGGTTGTTATAAAATCACAGGATTTTGTTTATGTACTATATTAGAGTTTAAACTTTTACATTTTTGGAACGCGTTCGACAGGTTGATGTTCAATTTTCAACTAACATAGAAATTCAAAGCTCACAGTATAGCAAATCCATAAGTTCATCTCACCCCGAGGGGTATCCCGTTCTATCCTCTACATTAAATTGAATTTGGTCAGAACAAATCATCCTATACGTCTTTCAAAAGACAAATAGGGAACTCACCTGCCGAAAAATTTCTTAAATGTACCCCATCCAGGATAAGTATCCGGATCACCAGCCTTATGGTTCATAAAAGAATGATCTTCAATGGCGCAAGTCGGCTCTCCTTCGGCATTCATAGGCTTAACATTGGTATCGACCAAGTTCTCACGCTGAAGGAACTTATTTTCCCCGCGGGTCTTCTGTTCATGCAACGCGAGGAAGTCGCCCATTGTTGATCTGGGATTGGTGGCCTGCCATATGAGAATTAGAACTGGTTAGCATACACTATCAAGCTACCCTGGCAATAGTAAATCACGTACCTCTGCGTGACCCGGTCCCTCATTTTTGCCACCTAGCCAGAGTCTGTCGCCCCATCCTGATCCGCCGCCAACATCGTTAGCGGGTGTGGGTTGAGCACTGCTATCACTGCCCATTTTGATATCGGGCTAGTTTGAACTCTATGTGAGGTTATTAGCAAGCTATCCATATCGGTAGCTAAAACCCTCCGAGGCGATAAATTTATGAGAGGGGTGTAGGTTGCGGCATTATATAAATAAGCGCGTATACTCACAATTTATGTGTGGGGAAAACTTCGTTCGAAGGTGGGTATAATTGTAGTTGAATTTGTACAGGTAGTGGGAATTTGAGCTAAGTTGAATTACTCGTTCACTTGGATCTATATATGTTCTTTCGCCTTGACCTAATCCTTGCCACGACCCCGGATGAAGTCATAATGAGTATACATTGCCTTTGTGATTGGCCCGTCATAAAGGTACATAATCACATGTATCAATATCACGTAGGCTCAATACCCTGTTTTTGATGGAACTTGATGTAGGGGGTGTTTATAATCTAATATTGGGCTGTGTAGTCATCTGCCCACATACAAATAGCCAACTGTTTGGTCTACCAGCAGTTCTTTTTATCATTGTTGTGCCGAGGTTTTCGATACAACTCTCCCCTAGTGACTCCAACAAATCATTGAGCAGAGTTCCCACTGTGCCTGAAGTATTCTACGGCAGGGAAAATATTGACATTGACTACGCACTGCTCAACGCCATGAAGTTCACAAACATAGCGGATTTGACCACAGCCCCAGCCGTCCCAGCTCGGACAAAGGGCTTGTATATAGTAAGTTATAATTAACCGTTTGACCGATACACAATTTTTCCTGATAATATCACCTCCTGGAATGACTTAACGCTATAATTTCACTGCGGGTATTGAAAAGATTGAACCTCTGGACTATTGTCGAGTCGCTCGCACGAAAGGATATCAATGTCAATGATTTCAATTGTGACCGTCCCAGCACCATGTCTTGGGCCGCGCAGGAAGGAAGTGAAACGATTATCCCGCTGCTGTTGAGACATGATGACATCGTTCCAGATGCGACTGACACATTTGGGCGTACTCCCCTGATCTGAGCGGGAATGTACGGGCACGATCGTGCCGTACAACTTCTGTTTGAAAATGAGACTGCTGCATGGTTCAAGGACATGCAGAATTCTAAGAGAAGAACATGCTTGATTGAAGCTGCCGGGAGGAACCATATCGCCGTTGTTGGAACGCTGATGGAAGTGGGGTAGATGTTGATTTGGAGGACGTGATAGGTTGAACGGCGCTTTCTTGGGCCCAGCAAAGGCAGCACCAGCATATTGAAGCTCTTCTCTTGGGGCATTGATTGATGAGTGGAATAATAGACACCCGCTTATGCGGCGGTGTTTGTCTTTGACGATGTAATTCGATACTATGATCCTTTTAGCCTAGGTGATGTAAAATGTGGAACTTTGAAAAACGACGTTGCTATGTACATGTGACTAGATCTATTACATTTGGACTTGAAGCATATATACTTGACTTGTGCTGATGCAGAAAGCCATTCTTGCCCTCCAGTTTCTAGTCTCATTTCTTACGAGGATGCTCCAGATCATACCGAACCACCCTGAAAGTTGGCCAAACCTGCAACAAGACAGCACCAACCATCATACACCCCGCAAAGACCTGAGCGCGCAAAAACTCCGCGGTATCAAGATTTACCAAAGCACCCGCAATCGGAGTTCCAGCAAGCGCCCCAAAAGACGATATCCCCCACATCATACCCAAACGAGTTCCCAAAAAGCTCGAATCCGGACAGAAAATCGGATGTGCCACAATGGAAGTCGGCGCCGTAACCAAAACACCACTAAGAGCTCCCCAGTAACATGCCCAGACCATGAAACCAGCCGTGCCGGTAGCCGCAATCCAAGTAAACATCGCAATCGCCGACGCTAACACAGAGAATATCAAGATCCCAATGGGCTTGATATATGCAACAAGCAGATATGGAACCACACGACCAATGACTGACGTGCCGTTGACAATTGCAACCATATAAAAGCTAATATCAGTGCTGGTATGCACAACCGTGCGGGCATATGAAGCGATATAGAAAATTGGCACGTAGTAGGCGAGCATGACACACGTGAGTGAGAGCGAGAACATCATAAACGAGGGTTCGCGGAAGGCGCTCCAATCAATAAGACTTCTCGCATGGCTTCTTTGGCCTGGTTGCCGACACAAGATTATACATGATATAATCGCAAGGAACATACTGATGAAACCTATGCTACGCACAGCCCATGGAAAGCCGACCTTGGGCTGTAGTTGGCGGAACATGACCGGGAAAATGACGGCCCCCACGCTAGACCCGATTGAAGCGCAGCCGATGGCGATTGGGCGTTTTGTGGTGAAACTCGTTGAGATCACGACGAGGGCTGGGATGTAGGAAATGCCGCCTCCCATTCCGACGCAGAATCCTTGAGCGAGTAATACCTGTTTTTATCAGAAAATGATACTCTTCTGATGTTTGATTGTAGATTTACCTGATAGTATGAAGTGGCGAGACTGGTCATCATCATTCCGAATACAGTCAAGAAACTTCCGGCTAGGATTAGAGGGCGCAAGTATCCGACATCAACTAATGGCCCCGTGGCAAGACCGACTAATGGAATTAAAGTGCCTTGGATACTGCCCACCCATGAGATTGTGGATGGTGTCTCATTTGATAGAAGGACTGTCTGGTAATACTCTTGAAACGCGCCATAGGTTGTCAATAGCCCCCTGGAACAGAGATTAGCTTGATATAAGGAGAATATGGCAATGATGTAAACGAACCAAGAGTTCACAAAAACACAGAAACCCGCGAGGACATTTAGCCAAGCATCGAGGCCGCCGTTGACTCGTTTTTCCGGGAGTGTATGTTCGTCTTCATGTTGGTTTTCATTTTCGGGCGCCAAATTGCCCGGTGAGTGTAGTTGGGCGCCCTCTGTCTTCTCCGTTGAACTCATGTCGATATATATATGCCATTATCAAAGAAGAATAGGAGAACCCTTTAACACTCCACTTTGACACTGTGGGGAAATTGGGGTTTTTCATTAGTCACGAAGTTCTTCGGTTCAATCGGCACTAAGTAACCGAGCTCTACCGGTTTAGCCATAGGTTGTGCCTATGCAGCTACCTATGCACTCCAAATTGCACGGGGATCCCCGGATTTCCGGCGGAATTTCGATGACTGGTCTTTACTATATTTACTTAACAACTATGAATATCACTTTCATCTCCGGAATATATATCACATTCCTCTGTATCTCTCGTTTGGGTGTCTATCTCTGCTATTTTCATAGGATATTTGTTTTCTCATTTCTTTGCTTCTTTTTCTCTTTGAAGCTGTATTAGATGACTCCATGATAGTAAGAGCTCTTAGTTCTGGTAGGTATATTATTGTTCTCCTCTATCTAGCCACTCCTTCGTAACTCACATTTCATGCACACATTTACCCAGTATAACCGTTTTATTGTCGGGAAATTTCTTGGCTGCATGCATCTGCCAGTTGACGCAACAATGGACCAATCACATCCACTTCAGGGGGAAAGCCTTACACGTGGACCTTCTATATAGGCAATCGAAATCTGATATGGTTTAATTGGAACTTTTCATCGTCTTTAACCTCGAAAATCACATCACCGAATTTCCATGTCATTTGCCAACGCTTTGTTGGTACCAGCAGGGCAGAGCTAGGCTAGGACAGATACCTTAAAGCGGCGCACCCTAGATACATCACTGAGAATAGAAGCAAGGGAATGCAGTCTCACCTATCACGCCCGGTAAGATGATCAAGAAATTTGATTACATCCCTACCTCATGGGAATTACTTCTGTGGGATCTAGTCGGCATCTAGTCATAGGGAGCGTTAATGATACAGGATTCGCTCGAGTATATGTAAGCTCGAGTAAACATGAACAGGTAGAGATAGAAAGCTAGGGAATTGAATGAATGACGAAGAGGGAACTCATATTTGAAAATCATATTTATTCCATTATCAATCAAAATCTTTGACAGCTTCCAAGGTTGAGTTGATCAAAATCTCAAAATCACCATACTCACTTCCGGTATAGTCTTCCTGATCACTCTCGCCGGGATAGAAGTCACATACTCGCACTTCGAAGTAGAAGGGAGTTTGACTTGGCTGGAGGGGAGCCATTTTCGTCGTTTTAATCACCAGTGGAAATGGGAGCAACCTATTGAAGCCGTCAACATCGGCATACGATGACTCGTAGTGCTAGATGCAGAAAGTTTCATAGGTTAGTGAGCGGTCATCACGCCGTCCGAAGTTATAGGAAAGGCGGCAATTTCTGGCGGTCGTTTTCCGGATCAATTCCACAGGTCCTCAGATTCTAAGTCTAACTGTGTGGACAATTCCTACTCCGCCCTCCCAATATCTATTATCAAGTCAGTGGAATCTACCTCATCTACTGAGAAGAGGTAAGTATAAAGGGAAAATATCCTTTTGGGTTCTATTGGATGCCTGGATGCCTTCACACCTGGGAAGGCTTTCACTTCCCATCTCCATCTCCACTTCACATCTGCATCTGCACTTCTTTCTTTAATCTTTGAGGCTCACTTGAAACTTGACTTATCCCATCGTCTCCCACTACTATCATGTCATCTCACCATTCTACTTGTTTCAATTAACCTGCAAAGAGCAAGAGACATGTTGATTATCAAATCCACGCATCCCCTCTCCCTTGGGGCCCCATTCAGAGTCCAAATGGAAGTCACAACATCGAGAGAGCGGTCCGAGCTACCAAATTCGAGATTTTGAGGGTGGCCCCCGGTTGAGGTTATACTATTCATTACTCTCCCCATACATTATTCCTCATACATGAAACGACAAAAACGACGAACAGACATGTTCCACCACTTCGAGGAATGACGAGACTGGGCTAGCATCGCTAGCCGGCGAGCGGGAGCAGTCCAGACCGGCGTCGCCCAAATCAGACAATATTTCTACAGCCGAGTCGGACCTGCTCTCCTCCGAAGACAACGTTTGTTTTTTTATTACGTGATCCCCATCTTTTCGGGGCTCTTGATAGTTAATGACTCTCGAAATATGTGAAGGAAGAGACAAGCCCCCGTTTCTCGATAGGCTGGAGCTTGACCTACTCAGCCACTTTATTTGGTATAAGAACCACGTGCATCGTTACTTCGACCATTTTGCTTTTACTTCTTCTTCTTGCCCATATTTCTGGCACGAATCGCCTTACGCTCTTTCCGTCATGACGAAGACTGTTGCTGCCACGAAAGGGTAACTGCTATGAGGAAAGCTCCTGCTGGGGCTGAGGGAAAATATACCCCTACAGCTCCTACCAAGGGTGCGAAACGGGCCGCTGTCACTACCAAAACGCTTGCTATGAGTCCAGATGTCCATTGCAAGCTGTTGAATAATTCCATCTCCGTTGAAACAGCATAGTGTATCCACTGCTTCCGTATGTGTCGATCGCATACTCCCGCAGCCCTTAAGCATAGCCAATTATGGAACTGGCGCCTTTTCTCATCTCCCAAATCCCCCTTGATCGCCCTTCACATGTCAGCACTTTTGACCAAGGCTGAGATACAGGTGTCCAAAACGCTTTTGCTGGTGTAGACGAAAAGCTGGGTGCACGAGAAGAAGAAAGCATCAGTACACAATTGCGATGAAGAAAAACGTGATCAGCTATTCAGGATCAATTGTATCCGAGATCCAGCTACCTCTAAGCTCTGTCAGCGTTGTTCCGGGCTCTCAAATACAGTCAACAACTAGGACCATCTCCTTCCGCCCAAACGCTAAAGGGGGGTCCTGCGAGGATTTGAAGCTAAACTACACAGTATCGCACTCGGTCAGCAGAGATAGACCAAGTGGCCGATGGATTTCAACTCTGACAGCGAAATCTATCCAAAGCGAGGACGAATTGCAACCCAGTCATTGCATGGGCATTCGGCATGCCGTTTATGGCTGTCTTTTGATAGTCAATATCGACGAAGGAAAAGTTGATAACCTCCGAGGGACAAGACAAACCGATTTCCCGGATCTATGGGCGATGTTGATGGAAATGGTTCCGGCGCCACCGAGCTGCGTGGCTGGTCCAACATCCCCTGACTCGATAGGTAGTTAAGATAATGCCGCAGAGAAGGCTGGGAGGCCGTGAATAAGCTATTTCTAGGCCCAGTTATTTTGAACAGGGACCCAGAAGATCCAATACGCATAGCCCCCAAAGGTGGTGGTAAGAGTCCGCCTACCTATGACCCCAGGCTCAATCCCAGACCTCAACAAACCTTGTCGGGCTTCACCGCATGATGTCCACTATCTGATCAGCCATCGGCAACGTGCTGAAAGACTTCAGCGCAGATAGCCAAAGCCAGAGTTTGGGTCAACCCAGACTCGAAGAGAGGCCTTAGCGGGTCGACGATTCTTTTTGAAGTCATGACTGGCCAAATCCTCACCGAAGAGGAGGCTTTCAGGACTGGGAGATGGACATCGTGAGTGATGACCCCATAAATGGCCCGGAGTAGCATATAACGACTGAAGAGGAGCAAAGGGAAAAGAGACTTTTCCCGCAAGGTGGGAAACGGATCTTTGGGTGTCCAAAAGTGGTCGCAGGGATGCTCATTTGTCCTTATAAATGAGCTCAGGTCTTAGCCTAACAGACGGTTGTTTTCACGCAACCTCTTCTTTCTCTCCTTTTTCTCTCACCACCATCTCTCCACAGCCACCTCTTCCTCAATTCCATCCGCAAAAGCCTCAATCCATCGATTCAAAGGGGTGAAATGCGTATGTATCATCCCTCGTGGCAAACAGGGGCCTTCTAGGGCCGTTTGGACCTTATCGAGTTGACCCATGCTGATTTATGTGCTGCAGGTCGTGCACACAAGCATGTGTCTCATGCTCTAGCGGAGTTCTTTCATTCCCTAGCCGGTCCATGCCCCGAGCAGCGGATTATTGCCGCAGATATGGAACGTTGGGCCGCAGAGCACCGTTTGAATGGGAGACCCTCCAAGATTCCTGGAGGCTGAGGTTCTTCAAAAAGAAGACATGCCGCAACTATCGGCATGAACACTGATGGTGCTGCCAGCTCAGTAAAAGGCTATCCGGTTGGATCTGGGGAAGATTGATGTCAATCCTCAGAAGGCGTTTGAAATGGAGCTTGAATTTTTTTCAACCTAACGTCAGGAATAGGGGATATCATTTTTCGAAAATATTGACCCCGCCCTGCCTTCTGCAATGCTTTTGTTCTTTGCAACGTCTGTCTGGGATGCTCCGCCACCTATGACTTTTGCCTCGCCTTCTGCAGGGGGGAATATTGCCATTGTCACAGAGAATGACACATACTATGGTACCGAGTCTACCCCGAGCCTCGACCTGGGACGAAGGCGTTTCACAACTCAACCAACATCCTTCTACCGCTCATCGGACCCGACTTGGTACCCAACCCAACGCCGGTCTATGGAATACTTGCCGTGGATATGTACATGCGGGTATGCTAGTACGACGATGCATCCCGCACTGTCGATGACCTTGCTGACCCTGGGATGGCCTATCTAAAAAGACATTGTGTAAGACTCATGGATATAACGTCGTTGATATCATGAGCCAAATGAATCAGATTACTATTAAGAAAAGAGGCCGCATAAATGGCTGACTATTCTTCTTCTAAAATCAACAAGAAGTAAAATATAACCAATGTCATGATTCAAGAAAGCAGTGGATGCTATGAGTGGCAATATACGTATATGTAATGCTGGAGGACTTATGCATCTGAGCCATCTCAGCCACCAATAAAGGCGTTAGGACAGGCGGGATATCAAATTGCAAGTGAAGGAAACAGGAATCTTTTCATGTCGTGAATGCAGAAAGAAAATCGTGAAAACCAATGAAAGCCGAAACAAACAAAATTCATATTCCAATGAGACATTTCGTCACTCATCCTCAAACTGGTCGGCCCAAGTTCCAGTGATAGGTGAGAATGTCGAATCCAATTTGTCCATTGCTTTTTGTGACTCGGATAACGCAGGAGCGGTTTCGGTCTCAACTTTAGTCTCAGGCTTAATCTTCATCTCTGACTTAGGCACAGGTTTAGTCTCAGCTTTAACCTTGGTCACCGGTGTAGACACAGGTTTAGGCTCAGTCTTCTTAGGTGCCTCAGGCAGAGCCGGGAATGCACTCTTATCATCCAATCCCGGCGCGGGAGGGCTCGGTGTTGCATACATACTGTCAGATAGGCCCTTGCGTGGCCGATCACCCTGGGGAGCACGTGGAGATCCACGGTCACGGCCACCTCGACCACCACGTCCACGACCCCGGTTACCACCAGAGTGATCGGCGACATCTTCTGAGCGGGCTTCTTCAAAGTCTCGTCGCACGGCGCCAGACACGCCACCATGCATACCACGTCGGAATTGGCTACCTCCACCGCGGGGGTCATAATCTTCCTCGCGTTTCTGCGAGTCCCACTCACGTCCCGTCTGGGCCTTGAGCTTGCGCTGTCTGTTTTTCTCGCGTTCGGTATCCATCACACGGCGGTGCGCGAGTTCCTCGCGACGTTTCTTCGCCGCCTCCTGCTCGCGCTCCATGAAGGATGCCTGATCCGCTTCGGCGCGAGCATGCGCCGCAGCTTTCTTTACAGCGTTCTCCTTCGCTGCGGCAATGCGTTTGGATAGTTCCTCTTCCGTGAGTTTAGGCTAGAAGTAAAAGGTCAGCTTGGTACTTTCGTTGTCTTGGTAATGGAATGGCGCACCTTTCTCAGACCACCAGTGGCACTCCGATCGCCGCGAACAGCCGGCACACGCTGGGCTTCGGCGCCATTCGCAGTCGCATCTTCACCATTACCCTCCTCGATCGGGCCGGTATGCTCTTTAGGCTCAATGGTCTTCTCCGGCTTCGAAGCAGCAGCCTCGCGCACATCGGCAGCAGGTGCATTGACAGGAGTCTTTTTACGCGGAGAGCTTTCTGACCGTTTTTGCTCTGACTCCCGTCCACCACGCCCTCCTTTGCCCCGGCCCCGTCGTCCCCGGCCTCGTTCTCCACGGCCTCGTTCTCCACGGCCCCGCTGCGGAGTCTCCCCACGTGGAATGGGCTGCTCAGGAACTGGCTTCTCAGGTACATGTGTCTCCTGTGACTCTGGCTCTGGCTCGGGGGTGGCGACCTCTGTCTGCGCCTGTTGTTGTTCCGTGGAGATAGGGATAATCTCATCATCGAATAGGTCGTCGGCGCCGCGGGTCTGTGCGAACTGGTCCATCTCTGGGTCTGCCATCGCGATTGGGGCTGGAGGTTTGTACTGGTAGGTCGGACAGGTCACTGGTAGGCTGTGAACTTGAGACACGAGAGCGCGCGGGATTGTCGCCGCTATATACACGATCCGAGGGGTAGCTTCGATGGGGCGTCGAATGGTCCGTGCACGAGATAGTGGAGGATGTAATATATTGTCGTCTTTCAAAATTGGCAATGATTCATATAAAAGAGATATACAAGGGAGAAATAATGAGCGGGAATTATAGTGGTCACACAGCTCAACTGATCTGCAATCGAGCTGGGGCAATCTGCTAGGCGGTCTGCCATTGCTGCGGAGCGCGTGGTTTTGCCGATCAATTCTGTCTGTTTTCTGCCCATATGACGTCCTTCCAAGGTTGTTTACATCCTCTTTATACATGAGCTGAACTGAATTGGTGGAGTCTGGCAATCGTTCAATGTGATTTCCCGACAGCTTGAAAGATTCCTATATACAAAAAATGGCAACCAGCCCTAAACACACTGCCAAGCGTTCTCATCGGTGTACTTCCCAGGACCCTTGAACACATTGCGTCGAGGCCAGCGGCAGTGCTTGCGCTTATACTCTACCTTGGAGCCAGGGCCATTGGAGAACTTGGCACCGCGAACAGTTTCCGGTGCCTTGCCTTTCTCGACCCACTGAACCATTGCCATAAGCACATTGTCCTCGGGGTTGGTTCCATCGTAAGTACTGACTCCCTGACCAATACCATAAGCACCATCGCCACCACCGCAATGACCCATACCGCTGATTGGGAAGAAGCGGTAGAACTCATCCAACTTGGTGGGAGGGAGTTTCATGGTGTTTGACACGTGGGCATAGTACATCTTGGAGTCCTCGGAGCTAATCAGCTGGTCTTGGAGGCCGTGGTAGTGCAGAATTTTGCCGCCGGCCTTTTTGAATGGAGAGATATCGCCATCCCAAGTTTGAATGTTGTAGGGGTTCTGTGCGAGAGCAACAGCGGCATCTTTCACTGTGAAGTTGGCACCGCTCCAGGACGGATTGTTGTAGACGACATAACGGTACCAGTCTTCGCTGTATGGGAATGGTTTGCCATTGTACATGATAGGTGCGGCGAGTATCTCGGAGCCAGGCTGCATACGGGGGTATAACAGGGTGCCATTAATTCCATACAATGGCGATAGCACTTGCTGGGCAGTGCTGACTTGTGTGCTGGTAAGGCAGCTTGTTTTGTTTGAGGCACTTGGGTCACAGGTCAATGTTTCCAAGACAGGGCGGCAGAGATCGGGATTCTCGATGATTCCATCTTTGGCGCCATCAATTGTATCACATTGACGGATGATCTCATCATGGACGATCTTCCATTCAGCTGTTGACAGGAATGTATCGGAAGTTGGGGAGCCAGTGATGGTATAGAAACTTCCGCTCCACGAAAACAAATTAATCAAGTTGATAGCAGGAGCACCAGCAACGACCCCGTCAAAGTCATTGGGGTATTTTTGAACAGACTTCCAACCTTGGCGGCCACCAGTCGAGCATCCGAGGTAGTAGCTCTTGTTGAAGCCCTCATCGTAGAATTTCTTTGTGAGCTCTTTGCCTATTACAACTCCAGTATGAACAGAGCGGTATGCATAATCTTTGATCACCTCAGGGCGGCGATAGAAAGGCTTTCCCGAGGTACCATTATGTCCATTGTTGGCTCCAACGGTAGCAAACCCCAGTTGTGCGGTGTATGCGAGATCATAGTATTGAATACCTGCGGCGAGATTAGAAGAACTCAGGAGTATATCTTTGGAAACGAGACTTACACCCCGAGATACCCCCATTTCCGGTGCTTAAGAAACGGCCCTTGTATTTACGAGGGAACCAAGCCTCTAGTGTGATCTCGCTGCTGTTTGAGGTCGAGACGGCCATGGCGACTCGGCACAGGTCCACCGAGACGGCCTGATTCAATTTACCGCAGCTAGGTGGATTGTCTACCAAGGACAAGTTGGTGCCTCCCTGCACAAACTCGGCGAAGTTGACTTTGACATTGGGAATGTCAATTTCATCGCCAAACTTGAGACATTTTGATTCGAAGGAATCTTGGCTGGCCAGGGTAAGCGAGCCTAAGGCTACCAACAAGGGCAAGAAATTAAGACGAGTCATATTGAGGAGAGACCGTCGACAATATCAAATCAGCTCCAGTATGAATTGTATAAATTCGCGCACGCTCAGATGGCTGCAGACCAGCGGCCTTTAATAGTTGATTATGAGGCCCGAGGCATAATCCCTGCTCTCCTAGCGGTATCAATCACGTATCATCATGGGCCTGAAAACGGCAAATCGATTTGCCGTGGAGCAAGTCTTGCAGATCTGTGACAAAAATGCTAGAATGTCCGAAGTTTGGCCGGATAGCAGTGGGGTTCGAATACAAGGAGACCGAATGAGCGACGCCATGATGCGGAGAAGACCGCCAAAGAAACCGGCCGAGGATTGTGAAGGTTAGGAAAAGCAGTGGGGTGACGATCAGTAAAAGTCGAAAACGCGCGGAATTCCCATTTCCTCGAGTTAGAGGGAAATCCGGGGATCTCCACAAATGTGGGGAACACTCCTATCCCACTTTATGGCTGTTAGAGTCGGCATTTCTTATTGCTTGTTATATATCTGAGTACTTAATTCAAGGTAATGTAATGCTGGAGACTAACCCTGAAGATGTTCGCATCTTGCCGTACTCTTCTTTTCCACTCTTATTATTTACCCCTCCACTCATACTAACCTGTTTCAACCTTAATTACTCAGGACATGCCCAGGTGCGAATACTTCAAAAGAACGCATCAAGAGCGCTTTATTGGAAGGAAATCCTATTATAAGTATTCTCTTGAGAGTAATCCATTCATGTGAGATATCACGGTAGAGTACAGGCCTTACAGACTGACAAGAGGCTATACTTCATATGATATGGCTCTCACAGATATATAAACCCGAAGCAAACTTCCTAGTTCAATGAAGACCATCCATATTCGCTTAGACCAGTATGTAGCCTTCTAGACGAACCCGCGCCAGACAAGAATCCGCAATCCCCTTCCAAATGAAATTTGATTCCCTCAAAACATACTCAAGCCAGACAATTCACAAACGGCAGACCAATTTTCTCCTGGATCTCTCTAAATGCCTGAAGTAACTTTTCTTCCTCCAACTTCTTAGCAACCAGCTGTAAAGAAACAGGTGCATCCTTTTGCTTTACCGGGTCATAATGCTCGTATGCCCAGCTGTCAAATTCGTTCTTCGGAGTGTAAGTATTGTCCTTGGCATCTCTCTCGGGATCCACCTTGGTAACGGGGAACACAAGAGCTGAATAATCGAGAAGATTGAACAAAGAAGTGTAACCCCAGTACCTTGAAGTGTCATGAAGGGGGGCGGGCGTAGGGAAAGCAGGACAGAGTATAACATCCATTTCGGGGGCGACATTGTTCCACTCTGTAGTGGAATCAGGTTGGATCAGAATCAGGTATTGATCATGGATGATTGAAGTACTAACCTTGCAAATATGAGTAGCGGAACATTTCCCGTTTCCCAGTCCAATCCCACAGGCCCTGGTGGCTAAGTTCTTCAATGCCAGGGGTATCCCGCAAAGTCCAAGCCGTGAGCGGCGTCAATGGCTCACCCGAGGCCTCGGCATTTCTGGCAAAGGCTCTTCCACCATCTGGAGCATAAAGTCTCGTCTATATATATTCATTGGTTAGTTCATCTCAGATTGATCATTGAAGTGATATAGATCACTCACAAGAATCTCGAGAGCCTCCTTCTGCTTATATGGTTTCCATTCAATAACATCAATATTATCCACCGATTTCAGACGCTCAACCATTTCCTTCAAAGCTCTTGTCACTGCGGGTGCGGGAGTAACGACATCATCAGTCCACATCACACCGACCGTTAGCTTCTTGTTATCCAAGTGAACGTGCTTCTCCTGGTCTCTCCAAGGGATGGGAAGCATCATCGAGTCTGTGACCCAAGGCTTCGATTCGATTATCGTCTTCATGAAAAGTTCAATACCGCCGAGTGTTGGTGAAAGAGGCCCAAGTGTTCCCAAAATTGCGTCACATCCGAGAAGGTAGGAAGCGCATCCGATGAGCGGTAGTCGACCGGTTGAAGGCTTTAGGCCGTAGAGGCCACAATTGGCGGCGGGGGAGCGAATACTACCACCTGGATCTATTGTCAGTAGTGAAGAAATCAATCTAGAGAATCTCGCAACATACCGATGTCTGAGCCGATTCCCAGAGGGCTGCCATAGAGAGCTTGCAACGCTGACTCTCCGCCAGAAGAGCCACCGGGTGTGAGAGCGGTATTATGTGGGTTGGTGGTGGTGCCAGTGATATTGCTGCAAGTTTCAAGAGCCATCTATCGTAAAACCAAGGCATCAGCTATAAATCAACACAGGAAATTGAGATCTGCTAACCAATCCCTGTGGCTCCGTTGTTCTTGCATAAACAACTGCACCGGCATCCAAGAGAATCTTCACAATATTTGCATCGTCTTTGCTCACCCTGTCCAGGCAACCGACGAATCCAGCAGCCAAGTCTCGTCCCTTGAGGCCTACATGCGCTTTGATGCTAATTGGCAACCCGTGAAGGGGACCAGAGGGCTTTCCATGCTCTGCAATATAATCATCGAGCTCTTTGGCACGGGCAATGGCACGGTCGGGAAGAAGCTCGTAAATACAGTTGGTCTAAGCAGATGAGTGGTTAGAATGCAAAACTTCAGGTATTCGCGGAACACAACTTGCAGGGTTACTCACCAGCTTCTGAGCGATCGCAGCCCGCCGAAGAAAAGCATTTGTTACCGCGTTTGCACTTAGTTTACCCGTTGCAAGGGAAGCCACCAATGTCTCAGCGGAACTCTCTGTAATAGCGATCTCTGTCTGCGAAAGGTGCTTTCTGGGGAAATCGATCACCCTGCCAGTATGTGTATCGGGAAGAGCAGCAATGGCGGGGTCGACGTGCTCTATGGAAAGATCACGCACTACCTGGACCCGGCGGCCTGACTCTTGCCAGGAGAGCTTCTGTTCAGACACGGTCATTGTTCTAGCTGAGGTTGAGTGGCTTTAGGTTCGGGGTGGGTTGGATGAACGAGCTCCGTAGAATGCAGCACTGTGTTTAATAAAGTATCTGGGCCTGCTTCCGTCATCTCCGACACGGGCCACTCGATGTGCGACTAGAAGGGAAAAGGCTCCAGTTCTTGGCCCCAATGTCGCACCTCAAATTGGACGGCAGCAGTAGTACGATCATCGGGCCATTTATCCACTGTGCGCCGCCGAGACAAACATACATAGTACTTTGATTGCAGGCCCCAATATTGTATCGGCGCCAAGCAGAAAAGAACCATCCGATAGGTTATATTAGCCCTGAGACCCGCCATGCCGTCGGACGCCCGAATAGCGGGCCGTGGATCTACGATCGTCACCTCGGGCGTTTCAAGTCGTGCGCTATTTTATGCAGTTGGTTCCTTCTATACTAGTGCCAATATAATATGGCGCTGATCTCTTTTAATGATCTCAATTGCGTGGTCTTAGGCCCTAACATCCTTGAAAATTGAATTGGACGATGATTGCTGTCTCGGATGTTAGCAACATGGAGGTTTACCAGGGAATAAACCTCCATATATTCAGGGTGACTCTTGAAAGTTAGAGATTCACAACGCGCAGGCACATATGACCGACCTTCAGGAGGACCTCGGACCAACTCTATGGGTGGTGAACACGATTTTCATTGTGCTGGCCACATTCGCCGTTATTGCCCGTTTCAGTGCTCGACGACTGCGAAAGTTATCCCTCGGCGCAGATGACTGGATCATCTGCGTAGCCCTTTTCTGGGATTGGATATTATATGGGATATTCGTGGGATGTCAGTGCCACCATCATGACTCTGATCCTGCTAAAGAATCACGGTATTAACACGGGCGAACTTTTAGGTCGAATTAATGGCCTCGGCAAGCACCGAGCAACCCTCTCACCAGAAAAAGTCGCTATATTCTCCGAACTCCTCTATTTCTTCCAGATCTTCTACGTGCTCGGCCCCCCGAGTGTGAAGCTAGCATTGCTTTTTCTATACCGACGCATTTTCGAGCATTCGAGTTTCTTACGACTTGTCAACGGCATGATCGTTCTGATCTCTATATGGGCAATTGTGATGGTTTTCCTTGCTATTTTCAATTGTAATCCGATTAGCGCCTTCTGGACAACGGAGGGAACTTGCTTGGACTTTAAGCAATTTGCTGTCGCCTATGCAATTGTAAATATTATCACTGATTTTGCGGTTTGGTTGATGCCAATTCCCAAAGTGTGGAAGATCCAGCTTCCAAAACCACAGAAGATCGCTCTGTCCCTGATTTTTGCATTGGGTCTTTTGTATGAGCATTCTTTTCTCTCAAACGTACAGATAGCCAGTATTCGTGCCTTGCTAATACATCATTCTCTAGTGATTGTGCTGCAGCCATGGCTCGCCTTCTCCTCTCGATGCTTGTCCTGGGTGAGTACGACTCCACATGGCATTATGCAAAGGGATACATGTGGTCCATTATCGAACTTTCAACAGGCATTGTCTGCACATGTCTGCCAACGATGCGAGTACTTTTGAAGACAGCCTTCGGTGGAGCTTTTGCAAGAATCTTCGGTATGTCGAGCGGGAAGGCCAGCCACCAGCCATCAAGCAATACGCCGTGGTCTGGAAAAAAAGATGATTATAATAATACTATTGGGGAGGTAAGGTCAGAGGAGGACTTTTCCAATATCCATTGTACATACAAGGTTTCGGAATTGGATGACGGAGACTGGGAAACAAGCTCACAGCGAATCCTGGTGACCGAGGAGGTAAACATTGAACTTCAGCCAGTCAAGCAAAGGGCATCTTTAAAGGTACCTTAATCCACACACTTTATTAGAGTGTTTACTTCTTACAGAAATACTTTTTCTGTCGAAAGCTCTTCCTCAACTACAATATCTAATGTTGCTAGTGTTGTAGATCTGCTTGGCAAACTCATGCATAGCTTCATACTATGATGGTAGCAGTGGATTCAATCTGCATTTTTAACGATCAATAAACGAGAATAGAGACATCGGCCATGTGGGGTCGTCGATCGTTGGTATAAGAACTATTATTGTGTGAAATAGCAATGGAAAGCCAAGAAGTGGCATAAGAAATCCGGTAGGTAGGTAAGACTGTACGCAAACTGGTCACAGAATCGAGTTGCGGCAAACCGTCAGGAAGGTAGGATTCAGAATTAACGATTCCTATGCATGATCATCAGTAACAAGCAAGACACCTCGATATACAGTGCTGTTTGCCAACCGAAATAGGTTGATCGATTGCTCAAGGATTCCCAGCCTCTCAAGATGGTTCATACGCATAGCAAGAAGAGACTTTCTCTCCTTCAATAAAAGAATAAGCTTGTGTCGAAACCAGCGCGTCCTGGCCTTTAATCTCTCCGTCTCGTCATGCACAAACATTGCTTGTACTGGGGTGGGTCTGTCTCGTTGAATCGCGTGCAGACGGTTTTCCCAAGCCGGTGATGCCGCCATTTCCATATTCAATTGCTTCTTGAGCTCACGAAACTCATTCGCCCAGACAAACATTTTAGTTTCCCAGGTTTCGATATCCCTCTTCAGGGCATTGAATGTTCGGCGGATCATCCATACGTGGAGCCGGGCAAGCAAGAGCTTGATCCACGCTGCTGCCCACGAGATAAGAGGAATGTCGACCATCGGGAACACAACAAAGAAAATGAGGCCATCCATGGGGAGTTGGATGTTGGAAGCAATAAAGATGAGAATATGCAAAAGTTGAGTGAGAAAGTGAGTTAAATTCTAGAACCTAAAGCAAAATAGGAAAGACCTACTCAGCGCTTTCCGAGTAGCCCCTTCCTATCCTTTTCTCCTTCACCCTCTTTCACATCTCCTTTACTTTCATAGGTTTGCGTGGAAAAAAACAAATGCCGCCCAGATCCCGGATTAAAAACTGTTGATTCAATCTCAGATCTGCAGATCCCCCGAATGATATCGGCAGCCCACTCAGCCACCGCATACACCGTTGCAATAGGGTTTGCATTGGTGATAAGCGGGAAAATATTCGCATCGACAACCTGCAGATTCTCCGTCCCATACACCTTCAGATCTTGATCCACTCCACTTCCTGGTTCACGGGGGAGCATCGCCGCAATGCCGCATCCATGGTCACAAGTCACTGCCGCCGCCTCACGCAGCTGCTTCCTGATTGTTTCCGGATCCTTTGGCCCTACGCTCGACTGCACGAATGGCTGTACAGCTGGAGCTGCAGTTAGACGGTGCAAGCTTTGCACATGTCGAGCCAGAATCTCTATATCCAGATTATCGCTGAAGCATCGCGTGTCAATAGTGGGCATCTCACTTGGATCCGCCGATGTGATATGGCTACTCCCTCGTGAGAAGGGCACGCTGCTAATGGCACCCAAGATGACCATGCTCTCAGGTGTTACAGCCATGAATATGACCGCGGATGCTTCATCGGGGTTTCTCAAAAGTGGTTTCATAACCTGTTTTGATGAGCCCACGGACTCGAAGCGCCCCGCAAACAGCATGTTCTGCTCTTCTTCGCCGAGGGATGCAAACGTCAAACCCTTGAATCCAAGAGATATTCCCTCGAGGTCTAGGTGGGGTTGAGTGGAACTGGGAACACGCTCATTACATGGTTCTGGAGGTTCTCGCCCACCGCTGGCTGATCACTAACCAATGCGATACCGAGACATTTTAATCTATCTTTGGCGCCGATCCTGGCCAACTCTAGTAGCTTTAGTGTGTGGAAAGTACCGGCTACAAGCATAACTTCCTTGGTTGCCTGAACGTTCATGATCTGCCCATCATATATGAACTCCGCTCCAGCAGCCAAAGTCTTATTCAAACTAGAGGGAAAGAGGACCCGGCGAAGTGTTGCGCTTGTGATTATACTCACGTTAGCCCGCTGGGATGCTAATCTGCCATATTCGTTGTCGGCACTGCTACGGAGACCCGAGGGAGGATCTACAGTGGCTAGCTAATCACGCGTCCCAATCGCCCTTTTTTCTGCAAAAATGTCAACATTATGCTCATGTCCCTAGCTCTTGAACGCATCTTTCCATGCTTTCCCGAAGGAAAGGCTCTGCTTG
The DNA here is from genome assembly GCF_028827145.1 of Penicillium concentricum. NCBI lineage: Eukaryota > Fungi > Ascomycota > Eurotiomycetes > Eurotiales > Aspergillaceae > Penicillium > Penicillium concentricum. Next base: position 4,067,032 of record NW_026622754.1, on the reverse strand, counting down.
TCGTTTAAGGCAGGAAAACAAACTTCGATTAGCCCCTGAGTAGGATCATCCATGGATGCTCAGTCTCAGTACCAGGGAATGGAGGTTTGCGATAGCCCATCGGCTAGCGTTGGGAAAGAATTCACAGCAAAGATCAGAAGGCATTGTGTAACTAGGAACTGAAGTGGACTTAGAGACATATTACCATATGTTAGATTGAGACTTGAATTCTCCATGACTGGGCTTAAATGAGGTCCCTTCTAACATGGCTTTCTCCGGTTACAGTTGGCGCATCCCCCACAGTCCAATAATACCCCAATGTGAAAGCTAAAAGCGGGGTCTAAACATAAGGTAATTAAAAAAAGTCAGGTTTTCGGAATATTATGGGCTTTGGGCCCCTATTCTAATATTATGGGCCCGGTAGGCTTTCACCTTGGGCCTATAGCCCACCGGTGGGCCCGAAGATAGGGCCCAAAGCCCAACCCACTGATGGGTTGGGCTTTGGGCTTTGTGGGCTTTGCGGAGGTCTAAGCTGGGCAACATACGGATGCTTCCGTCTTTCTTGGTGTATTATGTGCACCAATTGATAGAAAGGGTGGGGCTGGGAAGGCATATATATCAACCAATAAGAGACCCGTCACGGCCGCTATAGTAGACCCCACCATCTCAGTCCCTTCGGAGATTCCGCCGAGTTAGCACGTCAATTAGCAACTCTGAAAAAAATAAACTGCAGTTCACTTTTGGGCACACCATGTCTGCAGAGACTGCTAGAGAGCCTGCATCTGAGCAGACGCCCCTGCTTGGGGATGCACCCGATGATGCCAGTGGAAATACCCCACTACCCCAGGAACACAGTACCAAGGAGCTGATTTGGATCCTCGGAAGCATCTGGCTCGGTGTCTTCCTGGCTGCTCTCGGTATGAACTCCGCTGACTCTTCGCGAGAACAAAATTAACCTGAGCTTTACAGATACAACAATTGTCGCGACGCTGTCCGCGCCTATCTCTTCGTCCTTCAACTCATTCTCCCTGCTCTCATGGCTAGCCACTTCTTATCTGATCTCCAATGCCGCCTGCCAGCCCCTCAGTGGCCGATTGACTGATATTTACTCTCGTCGCTGGGGGCTTGTGTTCTCCAACATCGTCTTCGCCCTCGGCAACTTGATCTGTGGCCTGGCAAGCGCGCAATGGGTTATGATCGTTGGTCGCGTCGTGGCAGGTGTCGGAGGAGGCGGTCTTACTGCGATCTCGACCTTTGTCACTTCGGACTTGATTCCTCTCCGCAAGCGCGGCATTTGGCAGGGCATCGGAAACATCTGCTACGGTGCTGGCATGGGACTTGGAGGTGTGTTTGGCGGGTGGATCAACGACACTCTGGGATGGAGGTGGGCATTTTTGCTCCAGGTTCCCTTCTTGCTCCTCTCGTGTATTCTAGTTGCGATTAAAGTCAAGATTCCCGTGAAAGAGTCGGATACCGCGCGCATCAAGCGCGTTGACTTCCTCGGCGCTATCACTCTGGTTCTGACACTGGTCACATTATTGCTTGGCCTCAACACCGGCGGAAACCAGGTACCCTGGACACACCCGCTGGTTCTGACATCGCTGGTTGCCTCTGCTGTCTTCCTGGGTCTGTTCATCTACGTGGAAGCCGAGGTTTCTTCTGAGCCTGTTATTCCTGTGCGCCTTCTGCTGGACCGCACCGTGGCAGCTGCTTGTCTGACTAATTGGTTCGCTACCATGGCCGTGTTCGGCCTCCTCTTTTACTTACCGGTGTACTTCCAGGTACAAGGACTTTCTGCGACTGCGGCGGGTGCGCGAATAATCCCGCAGGCGATCGGCACCTCGATTGGCTCCTTGGGATCGGGTTTCATTATGCGTGCCACCGGTCGCTATGCGCCTCTAAACTATCTTGCCATGGGTATTCAAGTTCTCTCCGCTGGGCTTATCTGCACTTTGAATCTATACACGCCCGTGGGACTGCCGTTCCTCTATTTCTTCCTGGGTGGTGCGTCCTATGGTAGCATGCTAACCATCACCCTGGTGGCACTCATTTCTTCCGTGGACCACCAGCACCATGCGGTGGTGACGTCTGCTTCGTATGCCTTCCGCAGCACCGGAAGTACGCTTGGTATCACGGTCGCTTCGGCTGTCTTCCAGAACACCCTGAAGCTCGGACTCTGGTCTCGATTGGGTGAGCGCGATGACGCCAAGGAACTGATTGGACGGCTTCGAGATAGCTTGGACGAGATTTGGAAAATGCCTGCAGACTTGACACCTGGAGTGCTTGATGCATACATGGACTCGTTGCGGGCGGTATTTGTGACATTGTTGGGCCTGGCTGTTCTGGGTGCATTTGCCAGTCTTGCCATGCGAGAGCACAAGCTTCACAACAATCTGGCCCGACGATAGAGTGAGCATTCATTCGGGCTTAGAAATGTTCAAGTTTTATATAGGTCAGTATATATACAGCAATTATGTACATTGTACAGGAATAGAAAAGCAAAGTATTTGTGGAAGTTAAAGTAAGATGCTTGATATTAGGCCTTGACCGCTTCCCGCTAGAGCGGAAGTGCCCAAACACTCGCCAATCAATCTGAGCTCTTCCTGTACGGGCCCGTCTTTAACCGCCATAGACACTCGAACTAGCATTTTCCTCTTTGTCATTGGTGGACCTCCCCCTTGAGAGGATCCAGGAAGGATCTCGGCATTTTTTCGCTGTTTAGCAACTCTGTTCATTCGGCAGCTCATTAAGACGGATGTGGCAAAGACGTGGCGACGATCCAGACAACGCAACGACCTCACCGCTCGCAACCAGTTGATCGCCGTTGCACAAAAAGCAACAGCCCGATTTAAATCCCGGGTTGCATGATTGGACTCTGATCAGACCACAGTCTAGTCTGATAACTTATCTCTGCAATAAGGAGTAGGAGAGTTCCCAATTGATATTGTTTTACCGCTTCTCGACGTCGATTCTTCTATACCTTTCCTACCAGACTTCTTCCGTCCGACCGCCTTATCCTCATTCAGTTCAGCCTGTCTTATTAGTCGCATTGGCATGGCAGTTGGATTTCGATCTAATATTTCCCCGATTATACAAGAGAATAGCATTACAAAAGGAACGTGGTCAAGGGAGATGGAGGTGGATGGAGAGTGTGATGAGACGGTGATTGGAAATAAAGTGGTGGAAAATGCGACATCATCGCATCCCCGGCGCCGCCGTTTGCTCTTGTCGACAGATAGCGCTTTCGCCAGCACCGTCCTCCCGTCCCTCGTTCAGAACCCATATATCGAACTGCGACTGATCACAGACGAACCCTCGGCTTTGCTCACGGGCACCAACAAGATCCCGCACTACATGGATACGGTCGACAGCCAAACATTCGATAAGAAAACCTGCGCGCGCAAATGGCTGAAGGCGAAGACGGCGGAGCTATGCGAATGGGCGGACATGCTCTTGGTTGCGCCTATCGATGCTGGAACCTTGGGGGCCATGTTGGCCGGTTTGACGAATACCTTGACGTTGGCGCTCCTTCGTGGCTGGGTCTCGAAGAAACCTGTGGTCCTCATTCCAGGAATGACGGTATCAGAATGGGATCACCCGCTCAGCACTCGACAACTTGATGAGATCAGTCGTTTTTGGCCTTGGATTTGCACTGTCAAACCTGTGCTCTGGAAGTCTAACGGGCCCGAAGACCTGACGATACTGCCCTGGGACGGCCTGAAGGAGTTACACCAGACACTGGAGACAACTTTAAAATTACCGCCGTGGGAGGTTACCCTGTCGACTAGAGCGATCTCCCACGGCACTGCGGTCCCGGCTAAGACTGCATCAAAATCTACATCTGGAAGTGCCAGCGGCTCCACACCACAAACGAAACATACTGGCAGTGCCGATTTTTTACCACTGGAAATATGGCTGAATGTTTTTGAAGATCAACTGCGAGACTGGGAAACAGCGAAAGCCGTGGGAATTCCAACCCATCTTCCTGTCCCCCAAGAATGGCAGAGCCATCTACCCAAAATGTCCACTACGGCCACGCTCGAATATACTATCTTGCGAGGATCGTTCGCTGCAATCAAAAAGCGCATTGATGCGCTACCTCGCTGGAAACCGCTCTCCGACCTCGCCTGTCACCTCATTGTCAAATTCTCCCGCACCGACATCCTTTCCTATCTCACCGAAAACCACCTGGACCTTCTCTGGACAACTTCTCGACTCACGAATATTCCATACCGGGCATCCGCAATCTACGGCAATCCGAACGTATTGACATGGTGGCGCGATGCGCCCGCTCTCCCAAACAAAGAGTACATGGCCGACGCCATGGACGGCGCCTCCCGAGCTGGTTTCGTCGAGGTACTAGACTGGTGGCTCCACTCAGGGCTCCCGCTACGATACAGCGAGCGTGCCCTCGAAGCCGCCAGCGCCGAAGGTCGAGTCCACGTACTCGACTGGTGGAAAACCGCCTCGGCCAACGCCCCGAAGTCCAAACCCTTGCCTCTCAAAGTCGGCAAATCCGTGCTACTCGCCGCGCAATCGGGTCGTACTGCATCCCTTGCTTGGTGGGACGCATCAGGGATCCCTTATAGCCACGCCGAGAATGTTACCCGGATCGCGAGCACGCATGGCCATGTCCACGTCCTCGAGTTCTGGTACAAACTCAAGGGCCCGAAAATGATCTTCGACAACCAGGTACTGGTTGGCCCAACGAAGAATGGCCACGACCACATTCTGCAGTGGTGGAAAAGCTGCGGTCTGCGGGTTGAATTCAAGACCTGTGATATTGAGGAAGCCCTTGAGGATGCTGATCCCAGCTCTGGAGCTGAGGGTCGTGTTCGACGTTGGTGGGAGCGGAATGGACTTAATCTTGGAGTTGGTACGAGTGAGTGGATGAGATCGAAGGTTCTGTGAGAATTCATTTTGCATCACTGCATGGTTGGCTTGCGGTTTTTTGGTCTTTTGGCGTCTTGGGAAGGGATTCTTCTTTCCTTTTCTGTTGCAGTTTCGTTTTGTTCTTTTTCATATCATGACTCCAGATGACCACAAATACCCATTTGAATATTTCACAATGCTATCATTTTCATCGCATGTTGGAGCTTCCATCTTGTCTCGAGCTGGACGAGGAATATATCTTGTCGTGTGATTCAAATTGAATCTAATATTTACATTATCTTCGGTGGTCGAGTGATGAAATAATGCCATTCTCCTATTTTAATATAATCATTGAATTAATGGAAAAAACTGCTGTATACTGTCTATATACTCATCTTTAGACCCCAGAGACCTTGAGATGGTCCCGGGGTCTTGGAATTGCTGAGTCAAGGCCCAGCCCGCTGTGGCTCCAATGCTCCACTCAGTAAATCGCAACCATCCAACAACCTCCAACCCAACCAATTCTGCTGATGCTGGCACGTTGGGTTCTGCGACGCGCGCTGCGCGTTTCAAAGCTGAGAGAAATATTAACCCGCACGCGACAGCCATCACCAAGTCCTTATAACAACATCCCATCAAATGGCACCAATGGCCTCCGCAGCATCAGAAAGCGACAGAGCGTCGCTCAAAATATACGATCAAATATTCAATCACGAAGTATAGTGACAGACGCTATTCCAAGCTTTGCCGTACCGCCTCTCATGTTCATCGGGCTCCTACTCGGCCTCTGGACCTGGAAATGCTTCTGGATCATCATCATGCAAAACAAGCTCCTCTACCTATCTTGGCTACCTCCATTCACAAGAGCTGAAGTAATTTCAGACTATGAGGCTGAATGTAGGCCGGTGCGATGGGAGGAGAAGCAGATTCGCAGTTTGGATGGGACTAAATTGGCTGTTTGTGAGGGTCAGATCCCGGTCCCTCACAAGGACGAAGAATGTTTTTTAAAAGCCGGTGCTGTACAAAATAAAGATCAGCCCCCAAGACGAAAAAAGTCCGTTGTGATCTGTTACTTTCAAGGCAATGGTGGATCGACTCCTATGCGATTGCCTCTTCTCTCTCAGGTCCTGCGCGCAATTACGGAAATGACAAGATCAAGTTCATCTCCTATATCTGATTCTGACGTCTCTCAATATACTATTGCTGCTGTATCATACCGCGGCTACTGGAGATCATCTGGCCGCGCCACACAGTCCGGTATTGAGATGGATGCCCAGGCATTCTTGAATTGGGTGTCAGAAACATATGCGTCCCCAGAAACCAATCTTGAGATTGTAATCTGGGGCCACAGCCTAGGTGCTGCTGTTGCAAGTTCAGCAGTATCTACATATATTGCCCGTCAACACGAGGGACAAACCTCAAATACAAGCAGTAACAGGCCTCTGGCGCCTATCACCAGGCTGATTTTGGAGGCGCCAACATCCAGCATTAAAGATATGCTCATCAGCCTCTACCCTCAGAAATGGCTTCCATACAGGTATCTTTGGCCATTCTCTTGGAATACCTGGGATATCAAGGCGAAGATGAAACAGATGGCTACATGGCGAGACCAACCCGGGTCTCAAATTCCCAACCCTGAAGCTACACCATCAATACGTCGCTCGCTTCCACCGATCCTTCTTCTCTCCGCCGAGAAAGATGAAGTGATTCCATCATACGTACCAGGGCAGTTAGAACAACACGCCAAGTCTCTCGGCTTGGAAATCGAGAGAAAAGATGTCCTCGGCGCCATGCATATAGAGGCACCACTCAAACTGGATGGTAGGAAGGCAATGGTGCAATTTATCCTGAACGGCACGTCCGCTTCCAGGACATAATCTAATAACCCCACGATAGATACCACATAGATGAATGAAAGTCATATAATAATTTACTCCCACTTCTCAATACGGACATGCTTAACATCCGCACCTTTCATCAGCGCCTGAATCTTCCTAAACTCCTTCGAAACCTCAGACCCCGCGAAATCAAAATGATCCTGGACTTGATTCCACCCGCTGAAAAGAACAAATTCCTCATCTTCGCCTTCTTTGTCGACGCGCCACGCACCACAGGAAATGAATGGTGCCGTGGCGGCATTCAAATCAGCCACGCCAACCTTGAAAACAGCGTCGAATTCATCTTTCTTGCTTGACTCGACGAAGCAGCGGGTTATAGCGATAACAGGTGCTTCCAGTGGGATTTTGGATGTAGATGGCTGGATTCTGTTAGCTTATATTCCTTAATAACACACATGAACCACGAAGTCAGTTCATCAAGATTGGAAAGCTCACATCAAGGTCCAAGTGAAACATCCAGCTAACATCGAGACTATCCTTCAATTTCGCGTGTAGGTTTTGGTTGGCTTCGGATGAAGTCCACTGGCCTCCGGCCATATGTTTCTCGATAGATTCCCACCCACCCAGCAAATAAAATGATTCTGAGTCTTCGATCTGGCGGAGATATGTGACCTGATAGCCCGAATATTCTGTCAGTGCCTTCTGGGCTTCTAAGGCAGTAGTCTTGGCGGAAGATGAGTCTTGCGATTTAACGCGGAGGAGGGCGAGTTCGGTCACGGGCATTTTATGTTCGTTTTGAGTAGATGACCTGGCCTTAGTGTTATGAGAAAGAATATGGTAATTTTGTCCTCGATTATTGGGGCTACACGTTGTTTTATAGGTTTCTGTCTAGTCCGTCGGGCCGCCGAGAAAGGCGCGAAAGAGGCCGAAGAGCGAGTCAGGGGCGGGGCGCTTAGCTAGCTGTGCGAGGCTTCTTCTGGCTAATTCCAAGCTCGGCGCTATTTGACTAATCAGTCATGTTCGATGTGTTTCATACAAAGACTGCTGGGTTTGTCACCATTGAATATCTTGGAATGTTGGGGGGTTGGGGCTACAAGCTAAGGGTTTCTTTCAAACAAAGCCAATATATATCTTCGCACCGGAATTCGAAAAGGGGTTTACAAAAATTGCTATGCAATCAATTGGACATTGATTTAAGGATATACACACCCAAGACACCAGCGATCAAAATGGATATTCACCTTTCAGCAACACGATAGCCAATGCCTTTGGGTATACCGATAAAGCACAAGACTAAACAATGTATGAAACAAATCAAAACCGCAAACCGCAAAAGTACAGATCATCCGAACTTCAGCTTTGTAACCACATGGATCAGACCTCTTTCCTGTAGGGACGTTAATAAACATGAGGTGTAATCAAGACGAAGAACAACGTACCAAGTATGTTGGGGTTTCTCAATGGCCGGGGTCTTAATAGCATTCTTGTCCCCAAAGGGATTGTCTTCATCATCTTCTTCTTCGGACTCACTCTCGCTCTCGAAGATTTGGCGGGTGTGTTGTGTCGAAGATGCAAGAGGCAGGCTATCAGGACGATTGGGCCGTGGCGGCTTTGGGGGATTGATATTAAGCCCGGCAAGGCCGTCGTTCACGTCCGTGTCATTCAGTCCAGCCCCATGTCTTTGCTTCCAATTTCCTTCCAAGCCTTCGTCCTCACTATCACTGTCGTAGTCCACGCTCTTGTCCAGCACTTCGAATGCCATCAATGCATCCACCAGCTCATCGTTCGCATGGATCAGACCGCCCAGGAACTCTTCAGTCTCTATATACTGGATATATCGGAGGATCCCATGACGAAGCTGCTTGCATGTCTCGAATCGGTTGATGCATTCCGCATCCTCACTCACTCGATGCGTCTCGCGATTGACGAGTTTAAGGGCATTCAACAGGTTGGTGCTAGCAACGGAAGAAGCAGCAAGCGCTTGCAGGATATCCGGGCGCTCCTTTTCAATATCAAATCTCTTGCCGCTAATTGAAAGTTTCTTATCTTTCTTGACTTTCTTCACCTTTTGTTTGGGACTGGTCAGCAAAGTGGATGGTCCACCGGCCCCCGACACAGATACAACATGACCCATCGGGGGGTCGTTTGGATTCGCAGTCGACCCCTCGCGGAGAACCTTGGCCTTTGCCTGTGTCGCAGGCTGCTTTCGCTTGGGAACTTGCTTGTATAGCGCCGTGACCTTCGCCATACCAGGAGTGTCCTTATAAGTTGTCGCCCATTGTCCAAAAATCTGTTTGCATTTCTCTTTCACGAGTGGATCCGAAACGGGATCAGTAGCTGCAATGCGCAGACGTTCGAGCAAGGCCTCGTCAGCGAAATCGCGCAAAAAACGTTCTCCTGCATTTTGAACGAGGAAGTCGAGAATGGTAAGTGCGCGAAGTTGTCGATGGATGTTGCCATATTTTCTGGATTGGTCAGACTGAGTTCCGGCACTGTCAATACTCGTACACTCACAGCTTCTTGCGAAGAGCCCGACTTGCTTCCATTGGGCCGCTGGCCTGGATGCGGACTACTTCCACCAGATCAACGATTCCGCTGGAGTCTTCGACCTCATATTGTTCGCTCGTGAGGACCTCAATTTGTACGGTCACTGCCGAATACGGTTTCTATTGAAAACCATATCAGTTGGTGCTGGAAGGTGTATGATCTTCACGCAATAACTTACGGAGGATTGGAACATTCTGGCCTAGTCAAAAGAATAACCTCTTGAACAGTGTATACTTGTTTGAGTAGGAACCAGTCCGGAGAATTGAAGATTTTGCCCCTGGTATCAACAGCCCGCAATCACCCCGCGTTGCGATGTCGGTATAGAGATGACCCCGCACGGCGTTGTTTACAAAAACGTTTCGCAAAAATCGGGTGTATATGGAATATCGACAACGATAGGATGCAACTCGATTTGCTAGAAAAACACCGGAAAGGGATTAACGGTGTGAATTCCAACATAAGGTTTCAGAGAGCTTTCGCGATACCTTCACGTGGTGTCGGTGACGTCGGAGGCCCCAGGGGTGTCTTGGCGTCCGTTAATCCGATAAGCGCAATGAAAGGTGCGGCGAATGCAGAAGGAATATATAGCCAGTTCCCAATTTGTTCAACAGGCCATCTAAATTGCAATATGGCCTTGTTACAGGGAAAAGGAGAGTTGAAACAACGCTGAGACAGTTTAAGCTTATCGGCTCCTCGTGACTATTTCGGCCCAAAGGGGATTAGGGCGGGGTCTGGTGCCTGAGGCCAACGATGAGAAAGAGGTCCTGAATGACGACTTCGCAAACCAATATATTAACCAATAAGACCGCGACAAAGCAAGAGTAGTCGATCCCGGCTGCAATTCTTGCCAGTTGATTTCGGATGAAGCTTTCTTCTGCACACCGAACAGATCCGTCCCCACGTTCTTATTTGTTACGCGTACTGTCCCGCTTCGTGGTCTGCTCCACCCTCATTCTCGCCGTCAGCGTGGCTCTGAAATCCCGCTCTCGTCTCTCCCTGCTTCTCCCCCACTTCTCTTCCAACCATCCCACAATTATGTCTTACCAACAGGAACGTTACATCGCCGAATTGGCCGTCCAGCGGGCATGCCTCCTGACACAGAAGGTCTTCTTCGAGAAGGCTAAGGGCACAGTCTCCAAGGACGACAAGTCTCCCGTCACCATTGGCGATTTCGGCGCTCAAGCCCTGATCATCTCGGCTATCCGCAAGAACTTCCCCAACGATGAGATTGTTGCCGAGGAGGAGGCCAACACCCTGCGTGAGGACAAAGACCTCAGCGCTGAGATCTGGCGCTTGGTCAAGGATATCAAGCTGGATGATGCGGAGAGCGATAATATTCTGGGTGGCCCCCTCACCAGTGAGCAGAGCATGCTGGACATCATTGATAGCGGAAACAGTGCCGGTGGTCCCAAGGGCCGCATCTGGGCCCTCGATCCCATCGACGGCACCAAGGGCTTCCTCCGTGGCGGCCAGTACGCCGTGTGTCTCGGTCTGATGGTTGACGGTGACGTCAAGGTCGGTGCTATTGGTACTCCTAACCTCCCCGTCGACGATGCTGCCCCCATTGATGCTAGCACCGGTGTCCAGCAGTCCGCGACTGCCGGCAACGGTGTCCTGTTCTCCGCTATCCTGGGTGAGGGTGCCACCAGCCGTCCTCTGGCCAGTGGTACTCTTGCTGCCAGCAAGCCCATCTCCATGCGCCCCGTCGCCAAGATCTCCGACGCTGTCTTCTGTGAAGGTGTTGAGGCTGCTCACTCCGCCCAGGGCGACAACGCCGCTGTTGCTGAGCTTCTTGGCATCACCGCCCCCAGCGTGCGACTGGACTCGCAGGCCAAGTACTGCTCCATTGCCCGTGGTGCCGGTGACGTCTACCTGCGTCTCCCCGTCAAGAAGGATTACCAAGAGAAGATCTGGGATCACGCCGCTGGTGACTTGATTGTGCGTGAGGCTGGTGGCCAGGTGACTGACATCTACGGCAACCGGTTGGATTTCAGCAAGGGCCGGACCTTGGCTGTCAACAAGGGTGTCGTTGCTGCCCCCAAGGCCCACCAGGACCAGGTCATTGATGCCGTCAAGACCGTTCTGAAGTTGTAATTGGTTTAAAAGATTTAGTTTCGTCGCCTTTTCCACTGCACTTGAGCTCCCGGGGAGCAGAATCAGTTTGAAGTAGATTTGTGATACCATCGCTTGTGAGAGGAATAAAAAAATACATATATGACGATAGAATACAAAACACGGAACCAAACACAAAATGTCCCGCGCAGCTGAAAAGAAATGCGCTTCCAGTCTATTTAATTTTCTTCGCCTTGAGCTTGATAGTCTCCCCGTTGACGAAGATACCCTTACCCTTGTACGGCTCGGGACGTCTCCATTCTCTGATCTCGGCCGCGAATTGGGTCACAATCCGCTTGTCGACACCCTCCAACAGGATCCTGGTAGGCTGCGGTGTGCTCGCCAAAACACCCTCGGGGATACCCAATTCAATTGGGTGGGAAAAGCCGACCTTGAGGGAAACGAACTTTTGGCCGGGGTAGGTGGCCTTGACGGTGGACGCCTTCTCTTCGATGGTGGCCCTGTAACCAACACCAACCATACTCAAGACACAGACGTGGCCTTCGGAGACACCGAGGATGTGGTTCTGGAGGAGTGCGCGGATGGTTCCTAGGTAGAAAAGCAAAATGTTAGACAATGACTTGCCGGACTAGACTGCGGAGAAAAGACAGGAGAACATACCCCACATGGCACGCTGGTGAGGGACCTCCTGATCCAAGATTGACAAAGTGGCCTTCTGGCCAGTCTCATCGGGGGTGATAGTGAGGAACGAGGGAATGTTCAGACTCATCTCGCCTGTGAATCGGACGAGTTAGCATCCATCGGCCGGAACACATTTCAAGAATAACACATTACCCTTAGGCCCCTTAATCTCAGCCATAAACTTGGGAATATCCTTTCCGCGTGTCCGCGTGAGAGTCGCGGGGAGATCGATGAGCTTAAATGACACCTCCGGGGGGATGGAGAGAGGTGCACCTCCGACTCGGGACTGCGCCGGGGATGTGGTCGAGAAACATTGTGTGCGGGGGGAGAAGGCGGGTGCGAGGAAGATGGGTAGAGAGCCGCGCTGGAAGGGCTCTCGAAGAAGCTGGCGGGCACAGCGTTGGGGTATGGAGCACGACATGGTGATTTGCGCGTGTTGGGTCGGATGCTGTGTTGCGGACTTTGGATTTTGTCGCAGATGGTTTGCCCCTAATGGGGTTTAGCGTGCACGTGATGATCTATATAATCTGCTTTTTTTGGTTTGTTTTGATTATCATGATCTCGACGTGATTGATTATGCTCCTCACCACAGGGACACAATATTCCAATATATTGCGTTAATAAATCGATTTAGTATTAGAGCTTCCTTCCGGATGCGTCTATAGCCAAAGATTGCTAAACTAATGCCCATAAATCCGAATTCAATGCCCATTCTCATTTTGCCTCGAACGCAACCTAAGTGAAGGAAAAACGACAAAATAACACAATGTGTCCTAAATCACACCATATATGCCTTCAGAAACCAAAATATTTTGGGCTAACACAGATCAAACTCCATACTCCGAATCTTACCGCCAAGCCAGCATCAACATCAAACTCGTTCCCAATGAACTTTTCCTCGGTGTTCAGTCATGTTATCCTTTCGATTGAAAGACATTTCACACGACGGACAATCGAATGAGCGTGGAGATATATGCTGCGTTTCGATATGACGCATCAACGCTGGTTTTCCGCAGAACGGATCGCGGTATGTGCAGTCCTTCCAATGACATTCAAAAGATCGTTGGATTTTCCTGAAGTGGACGAAATGGTATCAGTAACTATTGAAGCTTGACGGCGAATCATAGGGTTGCTCACTCCTGCTTCTGTTGTCTTCCTCGGCTACGACCATAAGCTCTCTTTCCCTTCGTATAGCTATCGCTGGTGGCCTTGACCTGGGATCCCTTTTGAGGAGACCAAGTAGATACCGGCAAAGTGGTGCAAGCGACCCCGTGATTAGGGTCGAGATAGCCTGGCGCCGGGGCCATAGCTGCACAGTCATTGTTGATTGGAGATTGGTGTATAACATTCTGCTTGAAGCGACACAGGTCGGAACAAGTCGAGTGTAAGGAAGTAGATACGGGGAAACCCGGTGCAACGGATGCAATGGGATACTGTATGGGATGGGTATATCGAAGAGGACCCGCAGATGCCATAGATGGCTCAGCCAGTATAGGGGTAGATAATTGATAGGCAAGAGGGACGAATTGGGAATAGTTCAAGTCCTCAATAGTCCAGTCATAGCCATCTGGCACTTGTAGATGATCAAAACGGATGTTGCCAGGCGATGCCATACTAGATGACTATATAATTGATAGAAGAACATGTAATCAAAATGAAGAGAGGCCAGGAAATCAACCAAATTGACTACTTGATCTGAAGTAGAGGAAAAGTTCGTTTAAATGACTATCCTTCATGTGAGATATCCCAGTCGGGGTACGTTGAGCCGCCAAATATGGACACTGATGTTCACACTAACCCTTTTTAAGGTACTCTGAGCCCCCACGAGATCCATGGATGTACAAAGGATCATAGGTACATACCTAGGTACCTACATACCTTATGTACATGTATGTAGGTAGGTGTATTTGATAATAATTGCCAAGATCTTCCCTGAAGGGTATCTCTCAGAATGCCAGCACACCTTATTTAACTTGAAATCCTATAGGGCATCTGAAATCGCCCTCCAACTCCTAATTTAACAACCGTATTAGTACTTGAATAATAGAAAGTTTTACCAAAGAATTACCATATGAGCAAAAAACTGAGTGCCGAGGGGAAATTATCTAGGAAAAAGTAAAGCCAGAGTTGTGTGTGAGCCCAACAACTTGGATGTCAAGTCTCACTTTCGAAAGTCATCCTTCATCCATTTCTTTCCATCTTATACTGCTCTTGCCACATATCCTCTTATACCCATTCATCCTAGACAATATACACGAGTGATTAAGAATCAGGGCCCGTCAGAGCAACACTCGTAGACCAAGTCAGCCAGACCGTTCACCATGAGGGCAATCGATAGCTTTCAAGTGCTTTCATATACCTTCCTGGCATTTGCACACCTCAGTCAAGCAAATGTCTCTCAGCGCAGTAAGGGATTCAGATGTGTCTGATATCATTCTGCTAACCAAAAAAGGTGTCCCAATTCTCGCGCCGAAAGCACCAGACATCGACGCCATCTCTTTTGTCAATTCCCGATCGCAAGACCAAGACAGCATCTTCAACGAAGCTGTCAGAATCTTAGACTCGATGAAATCATCACCCTCATGCAACAGACTTGCAGCAACAAAACTAGTGAATTCATGTCAAACATTCAGCGATGGCAAAGACAGCGCGCAGACAGACAGCCCAGACACGCTCGACCTTCTTCGATCCGTCTATGCCGCACGTCTGGCATTGTGTGAGATCGACGGTGCTGGCACTCCAATGCCTCCATCATGTCTTCCAATCACTGTGTCGCCGCCTTCACAGAAGAATCGATTCGGATTTGTGAGTCGTCACAGAGGCTCTGGCCCTGCGTCGGATGAAGTCTCGAAAGAATTATTGGAGCAATGTCTGAAGACGCTCGAGTCGCGACCTCAGTGGTGGACCTCTTACAGCAACAGTCGACAGAATGCCCTTGTCATTTGCCATGCTTCGCGAATGGAAACAGAAAAAGAGGAGCTTATTGACCTGCATCACTCCATTGCCAAGAGCAGTCTCAAACTCAACAACGGGCTTCAAGACGCTTTGCAAGATGCATCTGCACGGTCTGCAGAGCAGCAATCATTTATACAAGCTGTTCAGTCTATGCAAGAGAAGATCGTGGCAGATATGGAAGCGACAGACTCTGTGTTCAAACGAACATTGGGCAATTTTCTTCGAGAAATCGAAGCTGGGATATTTTCTCTCCAAGACTCTATATCTGTCGCTTTGTCAAATGTGCGGACTGGAACAAGGGCCCTCGAAAAGGTAAGAGTCGAACACACCATGCTATTCGGAGTTGAAACATGTACTAAATGTCGATTAGGACATCCGGAACGTATCGACCCAAGTGGCAACACTTCAACACGCTCTAGAGAGTGCACATCAAGATGCAATGGCTAGAAGCCAAGAGACGTTGGATGTCCAAGAAACCAATGCTATCGCTCAGAAGGATCTCGCCTCTTCTTTACACCTGTCGCTCGAGTCGGTTCTTGACTCAGATATGGACAGAATATACCGAGGCATGCAGAAGTTTGATGCTGCTATGGTTTGCCAAATATGAACTTCTCTTTTGGTGGATTCTGTGAGACTAACATTTTATCCCTTTTCGTAGGAATGGCTGACCAGCCGAATGAACATGATTCTCGAGCAAGAAACCAGGATGACAGAGGTATGTGTACATCTTCCACATCTTGATTCACTCACTGACCTTCAAAGCGACTTCAAAACATGGAAACATTTATGCAACAATCCGAATCGAAAGCAAGCGAGCTGCAGAAGGCCCAGGACCAACAAACAGAAGCACTATCTGCACAATCCCGGGCCCAGGAAGCCATTCAATCCCACGCGCAAGTATCGCAAGCGTTGCTGGCCAAGACTAGCGTTGCTGCTGCCAATTTGCAATCTGTTATCGACGATGCAGCTTTCAAGTCCAAGCACCTCCCGAGCTTTGGTATTGGAGGACCCTCCGCGTGGTCTTTCTGTGCCGTCCTACTGATGGTCATCGCTGCCCAGAACCTTAAGATTGGAATCGCTTTATTTTTTCTTATCTTAGGTACGTGTGTCGGTTATTGTCAAGACTGATTGGTGCTGATACGATGTGGCTTAGGGCATTCTGTTGCCTTGACTATTTTCAAATTTCTTTAGTTATACACATCCTACACAGTGACTTGCGAACTTGATATCATTGATACCCCGGCGCTATTTTTTTTTTGCTTATTTTCTATTTTTCTATCTTTTTTCTTTTCTATCTTTGCCATTTATGCTTGCATCGCCTATGCTTCGGGATTCATTCACTACATCTAGATCTATAGCAAAGGAACAATCCTTCCATTGAATTAATCCGAACTACGTATCTCCCCTTTCTGCTAATGGTATGAAACGGCGATAGAGTGTTTTGGAAGAAAAATAAAATGAAAGTGTAAACCACTTAGCGCCAACACAGCCACAATAGCTGTCACAGGTTAGGATAAGCTGCGGGATAGGACCCAATTATATCACCAACAGCCAATAAAAGCCCGTCGTCCACGCATCGGAAACAACAGACGGAGTACGAAGGTTCAAAAAATAGGCACATAGTCACGTGGGACTAAATAGACTACTTCTCCTTTTCGATTCGCATCTCAGATCTTGATTCACATACATCCTCAAACCTCTTTATAACCAGAGAACTCAAACTCGATCAAAATGCCTGGTGTTCGTGAGTGATCCCAACCATCCCCTATACTCCTGACCCAACATTCGGCGCTCCCCCGGAACCACAAGTACACGCTAACAACCCCCAGCTCCCGACGCTCTTGAGCAGGTGAAGAAGGGCTTCAAGCGCTTCTTCAGCAGTCGCAAGAAGGCAACTAAGAAGCAACCCGCCCAGAACGCTGAACCTGCCCCTGCGGCGACCACAGCTGCCCCCGTCGCTGCTGCCCCCGTTGCCGCTGTGGCAAGTGAGACAGCTCCCGCGAAGCCCACCGCCCCCGCTGCCACCCCGGACTCTGCCCCCGGTATGACACTCTCTTATCGATTTGATATCAATTTCATCTCGCTGCGGCCCACAACTGACTTATTGATCTACTATAGATGCTACTAAGGCACCTGAGGCACAGGACGCGACCCCTGCGGCCCCTGTCGCCCCTGGGATGACCGCTACTGCCGGCCCCGTCGAGACTCATTACGAGGCTGCCCCTGCTGCTGCTGAGCCTGCACCTGTTGCTAAGCCCGAGGAGCCTGCCACCAAGACAGAGGCTCCTGCTGCTGCGCCGGCGCCTGTCGCGCCTGCACCCGCTGTGCAGTCTGAGGCCCCTGCTACTAAGACTGAGGAGCCCGTTACCAAGACCGAGGCCCCTGCCGCTCAGCCCGAGGAGGCTGCTGTCAAGCCCGAGGAGCCTGTCGCTAAGACCGAGGCCCCTGCTACCGCGGAATCCGCTGCTGCCCCTGTGGAACCTCCCAAGACCGGTATGTCAATTGTCTTTAACATGACAGATGATAACGCTAACAGCGATGCTAGATGCCCCCGCTAAATAGAAGTGTGACTATACACTCGATTGGCGAGAACAGGTTCTTTCTTTGCGAGTCTGATCTAACTTGCGAGTGCTTTCTTCCGGCTCCCTATTTCGTTTCATACCCTCAGCGTTGTATATTATTCATTTCTGCGAAGCGATGCATTGCATGCTTTTTTTTTCATATCGGCCTCGATCGGACCGCTTAATATCATGCAAAGCTCTACTTATCCATTCCAGAATGCTTACGCAACAGTAAAACAGCTTTATTTCGATATATTATGCTATTGTTGCTGACGGCAAAGGGGAAAAAACTAACACTCCCACGGGTATCACATTAGAGAATCTATCCTGGTGTTAAATAGTTTCATTCCTCCCCGCCCGAGGAATGATCATCACCATCAGCCATAACGACATCTTCAACACTGACACCCGCCGCCGCAGCCTTCTGCTCTCTCGCCTTCTGTCTGCGCTTGAGTTTCCTATCGCGGTTCTTGCGAGTCCGCTTCTCCGCTTCATTCTCTTTAGCAGCCTGAGCGGCCGCAACCCGCTTGCGCAGCTGCACTCGCCGTTTCTTGCCTGGCTTCTTGCGTGTAAGTGGACTCTTCGAGACAGGTGCACCTTCTACCACGTAGACGGGAAGACTGTTGACTGGGCGTGGCATTTTGGTCTGATGGCGTTTGAGATGGATGACTCGCCAGGGGAGATGGCAACCAGGCTATAAATTAAGTTAGCAGCTATAAAAATAGCCAAATTCCAAATAAGTATTCACTCACCCAGACTAGCGTGTTGGCCCATGTCAGCATGTGTTGTCCGCTAACGGCCATATCCTCAAATTGTTTCTTCTTTTCCGCTATTTGAGCCTCGTCTTCGGCGGTAGGTTCTCCACTGCTGCCTTGGAGAGAAGGTGTAGAGAAGTAATAATCCCACCCCCGGGAGGCTTTCACGAATCGTCCCTCGCCGCCGGATCCTGGTGTAGGTGAATGCAGCCGAATCATCAATTTTTGCGTAGTGGGCCCGGGCTTTTCCTCTGTGCTTTTCTCATCTGTATCCTTTCCTGACTGCTTGGTGGTATCTTCGGTTGATTTGGCGGGGGCGCTGAATAGTCGGAACTCGAATTCTTGTTCCTCATCCTCGTCCTCCACAAGCTGGTCGTCTTGGCTGGCTGTCTGCTGTGCAGTATCCAGTTGATCAAGATTCAGTAGCTTTCCTAGGCGGGCATATGCATCCTGGGCGGCCGCGTCGTCTGGTGCTGGTGATGGCGAGCGGGATGACGCTGGAGAACGCATCTCATCGCGGCGGACGCTGCATAAGCCAGATTAGCTTTTATGTATATTAAAATAGGCCTCCGTGTGTTTCTTGTCCACATACCGCTTAGCATTTGGTAGATCAAACATGGTGTTGTGTGTGGTGTGGAGAGGAATAAGACCAAAATGCCAAACCGAGAAAAACGATGTTTCCACGGCGCACTGCGGCCACGGCCTAATGACATGGCACGGGCCGCCCAGCCTCAACCTCCAACTTCGAAGAAGTCCTTTTGTCTACAGTGTGACTCTCTACTGCGCCATTTGTTTCATTTCATATTCTCTGTTTTCTGCATATTCCACATTCCTTACCCTCCGATAATTCTCTCGCCTTCTCTAACAAAGGATACCCGCATCTCAACTATTGGGGTGATTAATGCCTCGTGCCTATCGCATAGCGCAAACGTGCAGCCAAGAACATCTCCCGTTCTGAATTCCTGATCCAGATCCTCATAAATGGGTATCTGTGCCTCCTGCCTTGGCGGGAATCGCCATGAGTCGCCTGAGGTGAGTCCCGAGTCTGGAGCTAGGTTCACCATCACATGTTCAGCGCGCATTACCTCAGTCTGATGCGCGAGGCATGGGATGCTTTCAGAGAGTGCAATTGTTTAACCTTTCTTCTTCCAGCCTGAATCTGCGCGTCTACTTGAAGAGGACCCTTATCAAGCCGGGTATGGTTACGGAGCACTTAACCATGCTCATCAGGCAAGCCAGCCGGATTCGGAATACGTGAGACGTGAGAGGGAGGCGCTGGAATCCATTTGTCAGCGAACATCTGAGTGAGTATACTATACTATTTGCCATGTGTACTAGCATATGATAAATTGGCATCAGATGGGAGCTGAATTTACGCTAATCATCTCCCTTTCAGCTCCGTCATTGATATCTGGTCCCTCCAACCACAACCACACCTTCGACCCCAAGCAACCCTCCACACTCCTATCTCTGCATCTCCCGTTCCATCACACAGAACCGATAGAACAACACCCGTGGTATCTACCCCGCGCACATCACCACCAAGCCGCCCCACATCCGGCGCATCAGGCACCGTCCCAAAACACTGGGGTGAGGTTGTCATAAACCCGAACAAGAAACGGTCTCGTGTCGATATCAACACAGATGCTAAGGCCAGCCATGATGTGTTTGGGGTTCTGAACGTGACCTAAAGGCGTTTGGGGTATGCATCGCTGCACATTGACGATGACGCTGTACACGACAAAAGAGGGTGAGGGCTATGAGGATTACATCAAGAGATGCAGATAAGGGTACTGGAAGACCCGTTTTTTTCATTATTTTCTCGCGCTGTGCTGTTATTTGAGGGATTTTTGTTTCTTGCATGGATCGCAGGTCGACTGTTTTTTCGCACATACATTAGCCATTCCTTCTTTTCCCTCCATGGTCTGATAATACCCAATGGCGCAGACTTTTTCTTTTGTTATCAGAACCTTTTTTTCTCTTCATCCCATGTTGGTTTCTTCGATGTTTTCTGTTGGCGTGTTTTGTTTCTGAGTTTGTTTCTTTGTCTTCATATCATCTTGTCAGTCGTACACTGCTTGTATATGTATTTTTCTTTTTGAGTACCGGACTTCATCCTTTATTTTAGTATAGACACACAATTTGAATTCCGTATTGTCATTTGAGTTGCCGTAAATCAGGACGATGTACATAGGTGCTGAAACTCCCAATCCTTCTAGGGAGATGTAATCGTAGTCGAGTCGACCCATATAGAAGTTCGGCTTTGGATGGGATACCCTATATGAAAAGTATTTCGAGCTCACTATACAATTGTGGTATCATGGGAAGATTTAAAAATGAATATCACTCCCCATACATATGAGAGATTCGGCATCAATTATTCAACCCATGACTCCGCCGGTAATTACCGCAAATGCCTCTTGAGTTGACCGAAATAGATAAGAAAACGCAAGTGAAAAAGATAAAGATAGACATTGCCGGGGTAAAAAAGAAATGCATACATGACAACTCCCCTATGTCAGAAAAGAAAACGCCCGCTGATATCCAGCACCGTGATGAATATTGAAGAGAGTAGAATGATGCAATATGTTCGTGCCGGGGTCAATCCTGAGCCCGACGGAAACCTTCGCATGCAGACCATTAGACATCGTCCATGGTACCTGCAGGCTCTTCGCCGCCAGATTCGTAGCTTCCCGCAGAACTGAGCTCATCTTCAGACTCGGTGTCCTCGCCTGCTTCATCAACGGCCTCCTTGCTAGCGTATTTGGCAACGTATTCTAGAAATGAGCTGTCAGTATCGCATGATAGCAAATTTTCTTTTTATTGTGACACACCTTTGACCTTTGCTTCGTATGCCTTAGGTTCCCGCATCATCAGCGCGGCTGCCTCCCCGTTGAGAGGGTCCGAAGGGTTGGGGTAACGGAGAAGCTGGGGAAGGAAGACCTCGAAAATGTTGAGCATGTCGTACATTGGCGACCAGGTTTGGTTGATCACATCGAGGCAGACGGAGCCGGACCTAGAACGGATGGTATTAACCTCTGACTCTCCACACATGTCAGACCAACCATCACTCACAGCTCATCGATATTCGGGTGAAAGATTCTGTTAACAAATCCGATGCTTGGGCTCTTGTATGGGTACTGATCAGGCAATTCGACGTGGATTTTCCAGAGGCCTCCGGTGAAAGGTGCTAAGAGAGTTAGCATGATGTAATATCGGCTGATTGTGAGCGACACATACTCTCTTCCGGGCCCTTGAACCGAACGTAGAATTCTTGCCTGTTGATAGTAGTTGGTATCGGAGAGCTTCAAATGGTTCAAACGTTGTTGTAGGGTGTATGAATACATACACTAGATTTCCAAAGTCAGTATATAGATCCATAGCCGAAACAGGGTCGGAACTTACTGTTGTCATTGACCAGAGTCACCTCATAGTCACTCATCATCCTAGATATACCGTCAGATTATTTCCCGGCAACCAAATATGCCCACCGAGGCCAACCGAAAAGGTTGGGAAAAGCGGCGGAAAGGGCAGGGGGATTGTCGGTCGTACATTCTAGCTAAAGGTTAGTGGCCGTAAATTTTGGATACATTCGGACTTTGCGGAGCATACTTCATGACCTGTATAGTGAAAAACAATCGTTATTAGTACTCCGACGACGCTGGGGGGCTTATCGGACTATCCGTAGCGTTACTCACATCAGTCTCGATTCTGCGCTTTGGGCTACTCATGTTGGCGGGTTGGATAGCGACGGCGAATTTTGATTTCGGAGGTATTGTCGGCTGGGGGCCCTTTCAGTGAAATCAGACCCAGCAGTGTCAAAACGCGGTGATTCACTAGAGCAGATATTCCCGGAACCGGAGCGGGGAAGTAATAGGCGGGGCAGACAATGGACTTTGAAATAAAAGTTCAGTACTGAAAGAACCAGTGATTAATAGCTAGAAAAGGGGCAGACCAACAAATATTAGAGAAGGACTCACTTCTCGGACCTGAGTAAACGAGACAAGAGGAGAATCCAGACTCTTGGATTAGATCGGGCATGATGAGTCGATGACTCAGCGCCGAGGCCGCCATGACGACTGGTATAGGTGGGTCCATATATGTAGATCCATGCGCCTGATAGAACTAAGAATATTCGCTCATCTCGCCATAGTATTGCGAAGGATAGACATCTATACGGCAATTTAGCTATAAGCACCATTGAGCTTTAGGTATGTGTCTATAGACTGCTAGTTCGTGAGGCCATGCTACTATTTTGATTGTATTTTCGACATATATGCACGACAAAGAGTCCGGGAGGCTTAATGTCGACTAGTGAAGAAATGTTTGTTTGTTTTGATCATTCGGTTTAAATGTAATCTTTGCTTTTTGGACCAAAAGTGTACGTGAATTGAAAATGAATATCTCATTCTGCTCTGTTAGTATCCTCCACTTAGGTTAGACGGGGTCACGTGGGCATGATGCCGGCAGCCCACTATGTAGCAGTAACACTGGATTTTAGGCCGCTGATGTGAATCTTAGGCTGTGCCATAACTCACTATTAGGTTGAGCCTTTGTGGTTTGGGGTCTAAATCCAAGCTACTTCGTTGCCCCCCATCAATGCTCTGATAGACGAGAGTCACGAGACGATACAAGGAAGTTGAAGGAAACCTAGACCATACAAGAGCTACCTCACGATTTAAGAGCCTAGATTATGGTCGAGGTCAGGGCCTCCCATGTCGTACTAGTATAGTAGCATATGGATAACAGTGACCATAAGACTGAAGTTTCACGATACATACATAGTATAAGTTTCATTCTGATAGGCTAGTAAAATTCGGAAGTAACGAGAGATAGTACAGGATACACTCTGAATAAACTTTGGGATATAATATAGTAGGAATTTCTGATGTTGCACTATGTTGATTAGTGGAAAAAATTACATTTCATCAATCTCAGGCTCTCGCTCCTCTCCAGCAGGATCCGGCTTCTTCGGAGCGGGCTTGTCTGTCTTCTTCGCACTCTTGAAGGGCTGCGGCGGCTTTCCTTGAATACTTTCGTATATCTCGTAGATGTTCTGATCATTGATTTGTCAGTGGCGTGACGTTATGTGAAACGTTTGATAATGTACGAACGGGGTGGTCAGCGTCCTTAATCCCCTGCTCCCGGTTTCGCTTCTCAAGAATCTCAGACTTCAAAGGTGAGTCTTCAAAGTCATCTGGGAATGCCGGTGCGACATTAACTAGGACCGGATTGTATCAGCTCCTGTCGAGACTTTGGCTTTATAGAGATGCTGGTCGCACATTTCTCGTCACCCTTAATTTCAGACTGGGCCTTTTGTGCGAAAGCTCGAGTCAGCCTAGGGACGTAAGAGGTAGAAGACCTCACGATATATCGCTGCATATTGGTTCATTTACTAGTGGTTGCAAAAGATATGACTGTTACAATAATTATCAAAGCCTGAACGGTCGCTGTTTTTAAGCCAGCTAAGATATATTCTGGGGTTAGATCATGATGTCAACCCTAACACTCTCGCCACCGATACAAAGTACCAGCAAATCAATTGAGAAGTGCGATTCTCGAAATGAAAATGATGACACAAGTCAGAACTCGTGATCCATGACGTTGGTTGGGTCCGTCGCCACATATTTTTGCGGAGTAACGATTGAGCTTAGCGGATACATTCAAAATCTTTGTATTATGAAAACACATGCGAAGCAAAGCGGCCATCTCTCACTAATAACTTATGCAAATGCCTGCCCACTCACTGACTTGAATCTTCAATCAGTTCGACCGAATGTACATCGTAGCGCTTTTCGGCAAGATAACCAATATCCATCATTCTCACTCACAAGTGAATGATCTCGTGGTTGACTACCGATTTGTGATCGCAAACTACAACCCAACTGGTTATGTCGCTAAGGGTTCAATTATAACTTGAATTATATAATTTGGATGGCGGTTGATTGAGGTGCACATATCATAGTCATGAGTGGCCAAGAATGGGGATACATCAGATATATTTGAATCCACGGAAATTCCGAAAGATCTTGTAGGCTCCATGCAGTGTCGCACACATACCACCACCCGCAGTAGCCCAGGCAGCGCCCTGGAAGCGCAAGGAGTTGATCGGTATATGCCTCCGATTCTTTGATGGGCCTTTCCGTCATCCACTTAGCTGACTGCATAACGAGACCGTGCTGGGAATATTGCAAGGAGATATTGCATACCAACGGGTGCAGGCCATGATCGTCTTGGTAGTCTCCCGACCTGTTGATCAAGGAGTGTTTGGAAATCATTCATTGATGACATTTTTCACTTTTGAATATAACAGTAGTTTCTTGGGTGCTTGATGGTCTTAACTTTTCTTTCCAATCCTCGCGAATTCACGTATTTATATATCCTTTGATATATTCACAAGTAGCGATTGGCACTCAATGATTTTACCTAATGTGCATCATCTGATATACTACCTACAAACAGTGGTTCTGGGAATCTGTTCGTTATAATTCGCTTTCTCACTCGGGATCCGCGGTTGATTATGGGCTTGATATCTGGATGTGGACCACACCCCATATTGTGGCAAATCTATATAGTTAAGCTGGGATTGTCCCTATCAAATCCCTAATTCTCCTCGAACGAAGCTCCCGCTTCTATAAGTACCTGGAACCCTTTTCTCGGCCGAATATTAGTGAATGCCAGATGATGCATCGAAGCAGAACAATGTGAGAAAATCCACATAATTTAGCTAAAAGCACTTCTCCCCTCAGTGGTCCAGTCTAGCCTTTATTGTCAGATTTTTGGTACGCACGTTAAGCTGAGTCACTCGCCTTTTCCCCTATTCTCTATTATTTAAGCATTTACAAAGTCTGCCTCGATCCGTTAGTCCTAGCTTGGGAGACAAACCATTATTCAGTAGACAACAGCCACGTGAACTTAGTGAGAAAATCAGAGCCCTCACCTGGACAGGTCATGCTCAGTGAGCGAGTAGTAATGATTTATGTAATAATACCCAGGGATGTCCCCAGTTTACGGGCGACTAAATGTGCCACCTGGACATAACTCTCTTATTGGATACTGCCTGACCAGAAGTATAGATGCCATTTCCATTTCCATTTATATTTGTATACTATTTCGTAACAAAGGAGGTGTCTAAGAAGTCAAAGCCCGAGAAGCCAAGGAAGGGTAGGGTGTTAGAGTATATAGTACACTAGTTTAAAACTATGAACTATGTAGGGTTAATACTACTTCTTACCTGGTCTTTTTACTCCTAACCCTAGAAAGTGAGAATAATCCAATGAAAGAGTTGAGTCCAGGTGGCACACTTGATCGCCCGTACCCAGTTGCTCATGTGTACTTGTTCAAAAGGCGGCAAGGGGTAAGCACTAAAACGGAAAGGAAAGCCATCTCCCGAGGTCTAAAATCCGATATCTATGTAGCTGTATGCACTGGATTTTAGGCCGCGGATGCGAATTTTTGTCAGCTCTAAGACGGAATGGACCTACTATGCCTAATCGGGCAAAGTGACGTGAGCCACCTACATGTAGTTTTATGGTTGCAATTATTATTTCCTATACAATCACCGGACATCCAAACTATCATTTCACTCAATTTCTAATATCCGTCCTCTATACCTTAAGTGATCACCTTCATCGAACTACCATCACTCTCGTTACTCACAACTACCCGGCTATCACTCCACCTTCGTTTTCCACTTGTTCAGTCAACTCAAAGTTCGCCTCCATCTGCGCGAGCTAAACATCTCCTCCAACATGCAGTGGGTCCTCAATATTTGCTCTTCAGTGGTATCTCGATCATGGGGAAGGCGTACTCCACCTTCTGAGATTCCCAAGATGAATACGCTAGCCGGTCTCCCTGTAGAGCTATTGTTATCAATAACCGACTTCCTCCCTCTGAATGATCGTATTTGCATTTCAATCTGCAGTCGCCGACTCTTTGCCATATTCTACCATCGAATCAATCCCGCTCGGCCATTAGGAAAAGACAAACTGCCTGTTTTACGCCGACTGGAACGAGATCTACCGAAATTCTTCGTTTGCTATATTTGCCATATCTTTCATAAGTATGATGGTTCGGAATGCTTTGATCTATCTGGCTCGATATACCACTAGAATAAATGTCCTCTTCGATGCCTCCCAAAATGGAAAATACATGGCTCGTATTTAGAATTGAGAGATCAAACACCGATCTGGTCCCATGTCCACCATATTTTCTACTTTCTCCATCTTCAGCTTGCTATGAGGAGATTCTACTGTGGTGAAAAGTTTGGAATCAGCACTGAAGCGTTATCTTACACCCAAGTTCGCACCCACCCCGGACCATCATCGTGCCCTGAAATCACCTCTCTCTTTTCGACCGATGCACAGATCTGTCCAAAGACACCGGGACTTTGTTTAAGATTCTAGCATGTGATGTTCGTTCACGGTAGGAAACCGGAACTACTTCTTTCTCGGCAGGATGTTGAATTTGCGGCGGAACCTCCACAAATTATGTTTATTTACATACACGTCTCGTATCGGAGACATGCCAGATTACTTGATACCGTGATGAAAGCCTATATCAATGGAGAGAAAACTCCCAGTTCCACTCATACTTGCAAAATATGCACCGCAGAGTCTCGTATCGAAGTTTGTGAATATGGAGCTGATTTGGCTCTGGTTCTTACAACATGGATTAATCTTGGCCCTGGTTTGACCCCAGATGACCCTCTATGGATAGTCCATTGCTGTAGTTGGGAGTACAATAGAGTGACACTCGATTCAAGTCATCGGAAAGACAGTCCGCGGGTCTGTTTTGAAAATGTGTCGCCTCGGTCGTTAGAGGCCTTGCAGTCATGCAACCTTTCCTACCTTAAGGACCAGCGATATAAGCAGGTTATGCATCAAATCAATTGGAGGGGAAGGGTCTGGCATCTACCAACTCAAAGTTCTTGGGGAGGTTACTGGTTTATGCCCTAAGGGTTAGCTGTCGAAACCAAGGCTACCCGAATCTGTTCCCCTCGCTCTTGCTTTGGCGGTATTGGGGGGTATTGCGATGTTCTACAGGATTATGGAGACACTCTATGCACTATAGTAAACACCTCTTGATTCTTGCTGGTTCCACCTTTGTTATTCAGTATCACATTCCACCAACAAGCCATTAAGAGACAAACTTGCAGACCAGCGCTTCGATCTCCATCCCCCTTCTCTTGATTGCTACATGTTATGAACCATGCAAATGTGCGCCGAGACCCACGGGGGCTTGCAGGGCTAGTCCAGCATGCCTACGGGCGACTAAGTGTCCACCTGGACACAACTCTTTCCTTGGATTATATTGCGATGTAGTAATTTAGTCATCCACACTCACTTTCTAGGGTCAGGAGTAAGTAAAGTCTCTAGTGAAAATTCTATTAACTTGTTTACCATATGTACACTCTAAGTGTATTTAATTATCTCATAATTATATGCTCTACAGTAATTCCATACTACAAACTAGTTTTGTTTCTTTTTAGAAAGAAAACACAAAAGCGTAAGTAGTATAAAAGGCCAGTAGAAAGACCAGTAGAAAGACTACATACCTGGTCTGCTAAGGGAGCCTGTTATTTGTGTATGATCTGCATGTAGCCTGGCTTTCTCATTAATCAAAATTTAGGAAATTTAGTCCAAGCCCATGCGAGCAGATTTTGTTAATGCTTGGTGGTCGGATGGAGTGGAAGCGATTGGTTAAAAAAGAGGCTATAGTGGAGCTGTTGCCTAAGGTTGCCTAAGGGTGCCTGGACGCTAACGCTAAGTGGATATCAACGGCATGACCCCCTAAACATTGGCCTCTTTGAGTTGTATATAAATCTTAGCGGTTCTCTCCTGACTTTGCCATTCAATTGATATACTATCACAGCATTTTTATTATATCTGCCCAATTGACAACATGCCTTCTTCGCCCTCCCTCCCAGTGAAGCATAACGACTTTGTGAAGTATGTCAACTCCAACCCGGAGAAGCTCATGAGCGACTTGGTTCAGCCATATAACGAGTATGATGCTGTGTTGCGCAAGAAATTTGCTCAAGATCCATCTCACGCATCAATCCAAGATAACTATGTCAACGTTGTGCCGCTGTACGACCATAACGGTTCCACAGATCTTTCCATTCGGGCTCGGGACCTTGCCTCA
Source organism: Penicillium concentricum (assembly GCF_028827145.1). Taxonomy (NCBI): domain Eukaryota; kingdom Fungi; phylum Ascomycota; class Eurotiomycetes; order Eurotiales; family Aspergillaceae; genus Penicillium; species Penicillium concentricum. The sequence goes on along the minus strand of NW_026622754.1, from coordinate 4,038,625 downwards.
GAAACGCCAGAGCGAACAGAGAAGTATCTGTTGCCCCTGAGTGAGAAAGACCGAAAGCAACATGGCGCCCGAGCAGTTGTACCCTCTCTGAATGAGTTCCAGAACAACTTTGCACTCTTCACAGAGGGCTCATTGAGTGAAATTGACTGGTCCAACGTTGTTGCTGCTGGCAGCGCTGTTGTGACCTCTCTTTTGCCTGTACCAGAGAAGTATCGAAACTCCAAGCGTGGCCTTCGCAAGTACTATCATGAAGAGTTTGCTCCGGCGTCAGATGTGGATCTCTTCTTGTATGGTCTGAACGAGGAGCAAGCTCTCGAGAAGATCATGCACATCGAGGACAAGATCAAGAACGCTATCCTCTATGAGACCACGACAATCCGGACCAAGAATACAATTACAATTGTTTCTCAGTATCCGACCCGCCATGTGCAAATCGTGCTTCGCATCTACCGCTCAGTCGCTGAGATTCTCACCGGCTTTGACGTGGATGTTTCGTGCGCGGCTTATGATGGTCACCAGGTCTATACCTCTCCACGTGCAATTGCAGCATACATTACACAAGTGAATCAGATTGATCTGACTCGACGATCACCATCATATGAGAATCGTCTCTCCAAGTATTCGCGCCGTGGATTCGAGGTTTTCTGGCCTGCTCTTGACAGATCAAAGGTTGATCCGGTGAGAATTGAGTTCTTAGATATGGATGAAATTTCAGCGAAACTAATTTCGCAATAGACTATATTCGAGAGAAGCTTTACCAGAACCGAAGGACTTGCACGACTTCTGGTATTGGAAAAGCTTCCCAAGTCTCAAGACCGGGACAACTATCTCCAAAAGAGGCGCGAGGAACGAGGTCGCCCTCCTTTAAGTTTATACATGCAACGTCGTCATGGAAAGATGTTGCATGGCAATATCAAGGACGACTGGGAAGATGAGGCGCCTGAATGGCAAGAGCAAGACCAGGCATCTGATTACCATACTTTTGTTCGTACCTTCACTGCAACTGACTTGCTATCACTTGACTCTTACTGACCCTGGGATAGACTATTCCTTACGGTCGGAGATTCAACGCCAGGAATATTGAGAAACTACTTTACACCAAAGATCTGTTGCTGAACGCCCAATGGAATCAGCCCAAAGAGCGTACAGTTTATCTTCATCGTCATCCAGCATTCTTCGGCGAAGCAGAACATGTTATTGGCGACTGCTGTGGCTTCTGCCCCAAGCCTGTTACCGAGGAAGAAGTCAAGCTTGCCGAAGAGGAGGCCAAGGTGTATATCTCTGGTCATGTTACTTTCATCAAAGATGATCCCGGTCGCCAGGAGATTGGAAGTTTCAATCCGATTACTGAGACTGATTGGACGGGTAAATGCACTTTCAGATATGTTTCTTTATTCCTGAATTATGCACTAATACGGACATGATAGAAATGGCTTACGTTGGCCGCACTGAGAGACTTTGCCAGGCAATCGTGGCAAATGATGTTGACTCTGTCAAAGCTTTCCTTGCAGAGGAGGGAACAAACCCGAACCGTCGTGACTACACTGGACGGACACCACTCCAACTCGCGTGCATGTGCTCGACCACTGAAATTGTACAATGTCTTGTTGATGGCGGCGCTCGCATGATTCCCCGTATGGCCGATGGAAAGACCGCGCTCCATCTTGCCGCCGCCCGGGGACACGTCGAGATCATTCGAATTCTACTCACAAAGAGCAACGAGAACGAGGAAGAGGAAGCCAAGAAGCAGGATGCTCTGAAAAAGAACGACAAGTCAGAGACTAAGCCTACCACAGATGAGGACGAAGATATTGATATGATTGACCAAGCTGACGCTATGTCTCACACCTCTGCCTCCTACGTCAAAGTCGACGCCGAAGAGAAGGAAGATCTGACTACGTACGATACACTCGAGGAGAACGATCTTGAGCCAGATGTCTACGACATCAATGTTGTTGCATGGGATAGCAGGACTGCTCCTTTGCATCTCGCCATTCTTCATGGTCACACCGAGGCCGTGAAAGAGCTTGTCACATCCTTCGGTGCCGATATTTTGATGCCAATCAAAATTATGAACGAGCACTACAGAACACCACAGGCTGCAATTCTCACCCTGGTTCTTATCCATGCCCTTCCATTCGAGAAAGCAAAGGAGATGTCCCAGACCCTTCTCGATCTCGGCGCTTCACCAGCCCAAGCAGACCTCAGCCAGAAGTCACCGCTATATTACATTGCTCATTCCGACAAGTTCGACCTTTTTGATATCTACATGCAGCATGATGAGCCGGCCGTAAAGCGGGCCATCAATCACTTGGCAGTTCAGGGCGGGTCCTGGAGACCGGAATTCTCCTCGGTCTTGATGGCCGCTATCACTGCGAGGAACGCTCCCGCAGCAGCTAAGCTGTTGGATACAGGTGCCCATAAGGAGATTGACCTCGGCAACCTTGTGAAGGTTATTACGGAATCTAGAGGTGGAACCCAGAGCTACTATGGCAGCGAACGCATTGAAGAAGATGCAAAGTCTAGTGTGAAGCAACCAATCTTGCTGGCTATTGAAAATGATCTCCCTCTGGTCGCAATTGATCTGCTTAATCGCGGCGTGAACCCCAACAGTCCTACTACCCAACTCAAGGGGAGATATCAAGACAAGGGTCAAACGGTATTAGACTTCATGCGCCAAACTTTGAAAACGCTCCGTGACTTCTTGGTCGAGCGCAAGTCTCAATGCTTTCATCATCCCATTCCAACTCCACTCAACTCAAATGACGAGACATATTTATCGGAGTTCCAATCTGGTAGTTACAAAGGGTTCACTGCAAAGGATCTGCTCCGCAACCTGCGCAAGAACAACCGAGAGGCCGAAGAACAAGCCAAAAAATGTGGAGCCAACGCTACTGATCCCACTGGCTTGGTCGAGAAGAAGGTGTTCATTGCGGATTTGATTCGCGACTATGAGAAGCTGGAGACCCTTCTGCTGGAAAAAGATGCAAAAACATGGGACGAGCTTCATCCTCCGCAGAACGTTCCCGTGACGTTCCCACACCAAGTTTCGACCGAGTGGACAAAGCCTACTACTGAGCCTTGGAAAGTCAACTTCAAATTTAATGTACCAGCTATTACTGACAATGCTCGCGACGGATACCTACAACTGTATGTATCCCCTCCTTAGCCCCACAACCCAAGATCGCTCTGCTGATAATGAATGATATAACAGCTTCGAAGCAGCCTGGAATGGCGACATTGATACCATCAAATCATTGACAATGGGCATGTGGGGACCTCTGAATGACCAAGCACCACTTGAGATTGCTGTGACCGACAAGCAAAACCTGTCTGCTCTTTCAATTTCCATCATGCGTGGCCATTTCGCCGTCGCTAGGGCCATTCTTCAAATTCTCCACGTCCAGTACAAGGTGAAGGAGCCTCAGGGTCAGAAGCGCTTCGAGATCGACGTCGAATGCTCTGATGACTCCGATGACTCAGATGGAGAGAACGAAGGACTTAACATTGTCAGTGAGATTGTCGATGATACCTTCACCTACGAAAACATCGGCGAAGTTACCAGTGATGTCAAGAGCAATACTTCCCCTCTTGCCGCTTTCGAGGCTCGGTTTAATGCCTTCTTGTTTTTGGACGAATACGAAGATGAGAGCTCTTGGGACAAGAGAGAAAAGCCTGTCAATGTTGACAGCTTTTTGAAATACGCCGTCTACACAAACAACATCTCTCTTTTGGAATTCCTTCTAAAAACTGGCCTGGATCTTGCTCGCACCAACCCAGCCAGACCGTGTGACTTTTCAGTAACGTTCGATGTGTTCCAGCTTGCAATTTCGCTCGGACGTACCGATTGTATTGCAAAGATGATTCAAAGTGCCGGAGCTGGCCTTCCGCTTACAAAATTGAGCGACGACTGTGGCGTTGAAGAGAAGATAGAGCCTGAGTACTACCCTGGGTTGTCAGTTCGTGGCACCAAGCGTGCCGATTGGGCTAATGCTGATCGGGGGGGGACCGATGAAAGCCCAGGGGCAGCGCCCTCCCCTTCTTGTCGCTGCCCGTCAGGGTAATCTGGCCGCTACAGAGTTCTTCCTTGGTACCGCGCCTGCTCGCTATTACATGGAGTATCTCAATGCAAATAAGGATGATGAGAGAGTCAAACGATTGACTCAGTCCAAGCTCGGACTCGAGGGAACACTCCTAAACTGGCTACAAGCGAAAAGTAAGTTTTCAACCGATCCAGGAATCCTGACAAACACAGCTGACCATATACAAGATAACCTCGTTCTCCACTGCGCAATCATGTCCGACCCAAGTGACGAAACTGTTCGTCTGGTTCAATACCTTGTCAACCATTATCCTGAATGCTTGGAGGTCCGATCGACAGAAGGACTGACGCCTCTCGCCTGGGCTATTTCTCTCCACAAGGTCCGCTTCGCCCGCATCTTGGTAGAAGCTGGAGCCAACCAGGCCGTCCGCGACAAAGAGGCGCGCAATCTCCTCCACTTGATCCTTGTATCAAACAGTGGTAGAGTCTGCAAGAACTCCCACCGATTCAACAAACTTCTAGGCCTACTAGATAGACAACTCATCCCAACAATGCTTATGGAACGCGCCGGTGATGGGTCAAGAACACCCTTTGCACGATGGCTTGACGCCTACCCTCACTTCACGCCAACAGATCCGGCCATCCCTCGGCTTCCTAACAGTGGCCAAACTGACGATGAGATGATAACCTCCATCACAAACCTCATTCTGGACCTAGCCAACCCCACAGACCAAAAGCATCTGGAGCTCTTTGACGAAGCTGGAAACACACCGGTGCATGAAGCTATCAAGAAGGGTTTCTCCCAAGTCCTTGGACTACTTCTCGATCGTCGTCCTGACATGCTCCATCGGGAGAATGCCACTGGTACAACTCCCCTTGAAATGGCTGTTGACGCTTGGGTCAACAAGAGTACTTCTGGACCACCTACTAGTCCTCCGGGATCGTCGCATAGCCACCCTGAGTGGCAAAATGCCGTTAATCGTGACCCCCGATTCTTCATTCCCGGTATTAGGATGAAGTACGACCAAGAGAAGGCTATGCTTCGGGTTTGTCGCGCACGGGCTCAGCAACGGCCTGCAAAGAGACGACTTGTCAGTCTGTTTGAGGCGAATGAGGTAGCGAAGAGATTGGCGGCGGCGGGACGGACTACTGGTCGGAATGGTGGCTCCGAAGATGATAATGAGTCTGTGGCTAATGATGAGCCTGAGGCGTGGGGAAGCGTGTTTGCTCATTGGTAGTTTGCTTGCATAGGGGATAGTAGTGTATTACAATGTTTCAAACTAAGTGGTCTTATTTGAATATATCCGAGCCGTATCCATTGCTTCATTCTCGTTTCCAGAGATCACTTATTCGTTATTGAGTATTCTTAGGACCTAATTTCTAATGTTCATACTGGAGCCAGACAAAGCAGATCTATGAAGGCATCGAGAGGCTACGGTGGAAGACTAGTAAACATAGACTCGTATCAAGAATTGAACCATCCTAGCCTTTGTCTAGTGTTCAGTGCTGCTCCGCAGCCGGCAGCGGAACCTTCACTGCACCCTCCGCCAGAGCCTTGTTCTGGCTATTCTTGCTAGCGATATACGAATTAATATACTCAGGCACTTCAGCGACCTTACTAGCACCGCTTGGAATCGGGGTTCCAAACGTTTCCCAGACCGGAACAACACCAGTCCAGACAGTGCTGGTAACCTGCTCGTTACCCGAGTCCTTACGCTCATCCGACACACCACCGTCACGAATCTTGCCGCTGCCATCCACGATCTTTACCCTTAGGATGACAGTCGACTGCATCTCAGCACGGTCCGGCGGCACACGCGAGTGATCCCAGCGGTCCTCGAGGACAGAATTCGTGATCAGTTTCATAGCCCATAGCTTTTCGTCCTCGTCTGTGACGAGGTTTGCGTAGCCGTGCAGGATGGCAGAGCGGTAATTATAGCTGTGCGAGTTCGGCGTGAGTGACAGGATCAGCCCGTCTATTTTGCTTGTTGCCACGCAGATGGGGAGTCCCTCGCCATCGCTGCAGCTGCGGGCCAGGTTCATAATTCGTGAGCTGACGTAGCCGTGAAGGTAGCACTCTAATGGCTCATCGATGCTTGCGGAGGGAAACTCAAATGATCCCATTTGTCCTATCATCGGTAGGATTGCCGGGAATGGGTCTTCCGGTCCTGGGTTGAAGGATACATGGAGAACTTGGGAGTCATTGATGATTGAATGGATTGCACCTAGATCATATGTGGCTAGGAATATAGTGTTGGTTAACTTCGGTGTATTTCGTATTTCTATAGTTATTTGTACCTCGATGCTTGTACCGGTTGGCGGTGTTGGAAACCTTCTTGGGGTAGGTCAAGGTTCGTCCCATAATGTATATGGCAGTCTGTAGAATGCGTCTGGAAGTTAAGCCAAGCAAGAAGTAAGCGACGACGAACTAAGCATTTATATAGATACATATGTAGGTTGTGAGTCAAGATAGGTGAGTCAAGATAGGTGATATGACGAGCTAGGGCAAGTCTCCTAACGCTCTTTTTGGCAGGTCCATCCGGGTAAGATTCCCCCGCAAGGCTAAAGGGTATATTCGATGACACATGCACATATCCATCGAAGCAAGCATCAAATGACAGGGGGAGTGGAAAAAGACCCGGTCTTCGATGCGAAACGCACCCGAGGTGATTGGCCCACACCGCCGACTGCACACGGGTGAATCTGGCGATAACAACTCCAACAGTTTAACTCTTATCACTTATTTTTTTGGGACCTTGAAGTATGGCGGCATGCAGGTCTATTGTTCGCCAATGCGCTATCCATCTGCGTTCGAGGCCTTTGAGTAATTCATTGCGCCAATTGCCTAGATGCAACCCTCTCATTCGCAGTTACGCTACCTCCGTGGCCGCCGCGGAACTCAAATTCGGCCAGCCATTGCATGAGACACACCCTCATATTCTTAGCCCGGGCGAACGTGGGTCATTATTTGTGTTTTTGATTTGTTGTTTATTTACCTGATCGTCCTTTGTCCAGTTACGCCAGGAATCACTGCCCTTGAATATGCGCAACGTCGATCGAAACTCGCCAACAAGCTACCTAAAGGCGCAATTGCAGTGCTGGCCGCCTCGGAGGTCAAGTACCGTGCGCAAGGCATCTTCAATGAGTACCGCCAGGATTCAAATTTCTTTTACCTAACCGGTAAGTTTGCTTGGCGGACTGGTGATGCTGGGGAGGATGCGTGCTAAACGTTTGCGCGCCGGATAGGATTCAACGAACCGAATGCGCTGGCAATCATCGGGAACGACGGCTCTGGCGACAACCATATCTTCCATTTATATGTGCGGGAAAAGGACCCTAGGGCAGAACTCTGGGACGGGGCGCGCTCCGGCACCCGGGCTGCTCTGGATGTCTTCAATGCGGATGAGGTGCGAGATATCGGCGGAAGGATCTGACGAATTATCGAGCTGACGCCGAGAACAGACAGGAAACATCGAACGCATTGGAGATATCTTGCCGAGTATCGTTCAGGGAGCGACGGAGGTTTACTCGGACATCCCCACATTTGATGGTTCAAGATCATCTTTGAATCGGTATCTGTATGGACCGACAGTCGCGTCGGAAAAGCTGAAGAAGGTCATCGATAACCGCAGGGTCAAGCCCTTGAAGCATCTGCTCAATGAAATGAGAGTGTTCAAGAGTGAGAATGAGGTTGTACAGATGCGCCGCCTGGGACAAGCTTCAGGGAGAGCTTTCACCGAAGCTATGCGACAGGACTTCACCCGGGAGAAAGATCTCTATTCTTTCCTGGAGTATCAGTTCAAGGTGAATGGCTGTGATACCAACGCATTTGTCCCCGTTGTCGCGGGTGGCCAGGTATATTTCCCAACTTCTTTGAGCTGAATTCAATACTGACGGACCTAGAACGCCTTGGCCATTCATTACACTCGAAATGACGATGTATTGAAGTTCGTTTGCCCTTTCTAAACTATTGTGAGACTCTGCTTACACTTTATTTCAGGGATGGTGATTTGGTTCTCGTTGATGGTGGTGGTGTAAGTTCATTTCTCTGAACTTAGCATTTACGGTTCTAGGATGCTGACCAAACTGCAGGAATGGGGAAGCTATATTTCCGATATTACTAGAACATGGCCTGTCAATGGCAAGTTCTCTGATCCCCAGCGGGATCTGTACAATGCTGTGCTCAACGTACACCGGCGTTGTCTGGCTTTGTGCCGCGAGACCTCCAATCTTTCTTTGGACAAACTCCATGGCATCGCCGAGACTGGATTGAAAGACGAGCTTAAGTCACTTGGCTTTGATCTTTCCGGCAATGTATGTATCAAAACTCCTTTTACGTGGGGCATGCTGACTCCGACTAGGCACTGAACGTTCTCTTCCCACACCATCTCGGCCATTATGTCGGCCTCGATGTTCATGACTGCCCTGGGTATTCCAGAGGCTATGACCTGAAAGCAGGTCAATGTATAACAATTGAACCGTATGTCGCCAGCCTCTTTCCCCGCAGATCTGAAACAAACTAATGCATGTTAGGGGTATTTACGTTCCTAACGATGAGCGATGGCCCGCGCACTTCCGTGGGATCGGAATTCGTATCGAGGATAGTGTTTGCATCGGAGAGGAACACCCGATTGTGTTAACCCCCGAGGCTGTCAAGGAGGTAAGTTCAAGACTGTAGTATTGCCCGTATTTGTTCGTCACTAACTTGTACTAGGTTGAGGATATTGAGGCATTGCGTAGTTAGATGTGATGTATATGGTAGCCATCAGATTCCTCCAATTCCCATGTACAATACACTAGCATAAGGGTTCAAAAGATCATATTTGAGCCCCTTTAATTTCTTTTATTTTGTTCCTTCCAAACCATAAGATACATGTCTGAATTATCCTTGCCTCATTAGGTACTTTGTGGTGGCTGGTCTGTTTGTTTGGGGGCTGTTTGGAAGGCTGGTCTCGGGGTGGTTGGAGATCTATTGTTTTTAGTTTAAGAAGAGAAGCATTGGACAAAATAGCCGCAGAGAATGAGATCGAGAATGAAGTAATAAAGAAAAGAAAAAAAATAATATAGTCGCGGTCAAAGAATGCAATGTTGATGTTCATGCTTCGCGCTCTGCCGTTGGTTGTCAGGCCTCCGCCCAAAACAAACTGAGCTCCACACCACACGACTTGCTTTGCTCTTCTTTCTTTCCTTTAGGTCTTCCACCTCGACTTTCTCTTCCCATCCCACCTTCGAGCACTTTGATCTTTTCTTCTCTCCTTTGGCTACTTGCTATTGTTTCTTGGGATACAATGTCAATTCTCTGATCTCCTTCTAACCCTGAAAAGACGTGTTAGTACGCGTGCTCTTCACCGAGTACCCCTCTTTGATATTTGACTATCTGTCACTCTACAACATCTGCACGCGTTCTCGGCCCTGGGAACTTGTTTTCAAATGGCCACTGTCTTCGTACCTCCCTCGCCACGAACCTCCCTGACCATGGCTACTCGCCGTCCACTCGCAAACGTCCCGAATGCAACAAATTCTCCACGCAGGGCAGAGCTAGTGCTTAAACGAGCTCGCCCTACTCGAGTGGAGATCCCGTACGGACAACCACCGCCGAAGAGACAAGCGATGGAAAATATGGAATACGAACCTCGCTCTACCACCTGCCAGACCACGAACACGGACTCGAAACTCTTCGCGCGGCGATCGAACAACGGCAACCCTAGTGCATTTGAGAAGAAGCTTGTCGCAGCCAGGGAGAAGGAACGTCAACCGCCAGTGAAGCATGTTAGACTTGAGAAGGCTCCGGCAGATACTATGGACTCCATTCGACAATGGCAGCGGCACTATAGGAAGGCGTTCCCACAGTTTGTGTTTTACTTCGATAGCATCCCCGAGGATGTTAGACGGCGGTTCAATCGTCAGGTCATTGCTCTCGGAGCTGTAAGTCATTGCCCCACAGAACATCCAGCTGGTCTTAGTTGCACCTCGCGTTTCCTTTCTTCGGTGATTGAACACGTTCCATTGGCATTTTCTCTAACACACTGTGATACAGCGTGAGGAGAAGTTTTTCTCGCGTGTAGTGACGCACGTTGTCACTTCGCGTGCTATCCCCCCAGAATCAGCCACCCCAACAGAACCGGAGTCAACTACAGACGCCAGCAATGGCGATAGCAACGTCCAAACCGTCAACCCTTCTCTTCTGGAGAGAAATGGCGAGACTCACCTGCATGCATCATTGAAAACCGAGACGCGTCGCGACCAAGTCACTATGGACATCCTGCAAAGGGCTCGACAGATGGGCATGAAAATCTGGGCGTTGGAAAAGCTCCAGCGTATGATCACTACCATCAATGACAGTGACATAGGTGCCCAATATGAACAAGCTGCTCGGAACAAGGCCGCTGGTGGTACCGCCGCCAACGGACGGGGCGAAAATGACCTTTCGCGTGTTCTTCGCCAGGAACTTCTCAACGGACCCTCAGATCGCGATCCCCTGACCTCAATGGAAATGATCATTTTCAAGGGACCATTTGTCTACATCCATGACATGAACGAGAAGACCAAACCAGTGATGGTTCGAGAATACTCCCGAGTCGCTAGACGCCAGGATGGATCCTGGCCACAGTTCCGAAGTGCTCCCCTCGGAAAGTGTCCTTTCATAGATGAGCCACCGAGCAGAAAGGAGTATGACCGACACCGATTGCGTCAACTCCACAAAGAGAAAAAGGCCGCCTCTCTCAGAGCTGACGGAACTGCTAAGACAAAAACCGCTCAGCCAGTTCAAGCTCCCGAATCCGTAGCCACAGAGATCGCGCATTCCCAGCCATTGGCGCAACAAGAGGAGCGCGTCTCACCTCCAATTCAAAACGAAATCCAAAAGCCATCAGTTGATGAAACTCATGAACGAAAGAGCTCTGAAAGCTTCATCCCTCCCCACTTCCCGCGCACCGGCCCTTTTTATGCTGGTCACGAGCCAGCCGCCTCAGGTGTTCAGCCGTCTAATATGACATCCGCAATTCGCTCACAGATGATCTCATCTACTGCTGCAGCACCTGGCGCGAAAGCCGGGCTTAGCAAGGAGGTTCATGGGCTCAAGCGAAAGGTTCTCGAGAAGGGCACATGTGGATTTGCAGTGGGATCGATGGCTGCTCCTCAACGCCGTGGAGATGGGTTTGCGACAGTTCCGATGAAGAACAACATTAATCCTCCTGGAAAGGCCAACATTCCCCACAATGAGGATGAAGCAAAGCAATCTGAGGTGGCTGGCTCAAAGCGACCAAGGGAGGACAAAGATGAACAAAAGAAACCCGAACGTCGCAGAGATCCCAAGCCCGGCTACTGCGAGAACTGCAGGGACAAGTTTGACGATTTCGAAGAGGTATGATCCAATGCCCCCCGTTGCTTAGATTCCTATGAATACTGACCCATCCATTAGCACACTCTTACTCGCAAACATCGCCGATTTGCCGCGAACTCAACGAACTGGGCTGAGCTCGATGCGTTGCTCGCCGAGATTCAGCGCCCCCTCAAGGGCGACTATGAATATGATGAATAGATTTGCTGTTGCTTACAGCATTCCATGATTTCCTTTGACCCTCGGCCTCTTGCATGCAATACCTTTGCATCCTACTGCAGGTCCAGCTTTTGTTTTCAAGTTATCCTTCTCCTGCCACGTTGCAATTTTTATTTCCGTCATGCCCGATTTGCACCCCCAAAACTCTCGCATAACCATACCCTCGGCATCGACATATGCATGGTGGCGTTTTCTTTTTTCATTTCTTTTTTATGCATCAGCATCAGCAGCACCAGTAACCAGTCCCTCTCCGACGGTCTGGTCTGCTTGCCTTGACCTCGATGGAGGTCGTCCACTCCTTTACAGCATCTTCCCTTCTTTCAATTGTATTGAATATCCGAATTTAAACCAGCATCCCATCACCTTCGATTTCGTGAACCGACCTCCATCAACCACCGACGGCAATTTTGGATACTTGCATTTCTCGTGTTACTCCAAGAAAATCTCATCGTCGACGCTGCTTGCTTCACATGCAATCAGCTTGTGCTTTACGGTCTTCAATAGTGGCCGGTTGCGATATACCGAAGGTATAATGAACGATTTAGCATGAACTAAAGGGTTCCTAACCTTGCATTGCACTTCATTCTAACACATCATTATCCCCCTTTTTGGTCCTACGGGGCCATGTTTTCTATCTTCATCAGCTTTTCCTTGTGTCTTTTCACTGGTGGTGTCTTGTTTCCCGATGGCTGTGGTTTACCCAGCGCAGGCGGCCGAGTTGAGACTTTTCCTTTCTCGTGACATTACTTACCTGAATAAGCATTTATTCGACTCGATGATCTGTATGCAGTTTGTATCGTGCTAATTGAAATTGTTTATCAAATGAATTTTTGAAGAAAGAAACATCAACCCATTGAAGTAGAAGTACAAGGCCCCCTCACTTAGCCCAATGCGGTAATCACCTCGGCGAGACGTAAACTGCAGGCGGTGACATTAGTGCCAGGCGGTGAAAATGAAGTAAAACACATCCTCGAGCTTCCAAAGTTGATCTCAACATAATAAAAGCTTTATATTGAACATTCGTTTATTGAAAAAGACAGCCATCGTGTTCACATAAATCCAGTAGCACCAGATCTGAGCGAATGCATCGTTCCTATGTCCAAGCACCTGGCAGCCCCGCAAAACCTCTCGGTACTCGGCCCCATAATCAGCGGCAGTAAAAGAAGATCTTCAACTTGAGGAATTTTTGATGCTCCCATCTACGCCGCATAACCCAGCACGTTAGTCCGGACAGAAGGATATTTACAGAAAGCCGTAGATCCGGACATATCCCTCGATATAAGATCTCACGACTTTTTCATCTTTACCACTCGCACACCTGACGAGCTTCAGTTCGCCGCTGAGGTCATCGCCAGTCCTTTGTTATCGCCATTCCTTTGTTATCGCCACTTCTACAGCTTGGACGAGATACAACTACTGCATATAGCATTGCATACCGGGACATATTGAGATATATACTCACTGGACGCAGAAAGTCTGGTATTGTGGTATCGTGCATCACGCCACTCTGTTTTGAAAAACCACACCACCCAATGGCCGCGCCAGGCTCTGCGCTGCGGCGCACAGCACTCGCTTCTTCGTCGCTGCTAAGAACGAGAGTGATACCTGCTACCCGAACGCAAGCCACACACACCCTTCGTGCCGGATGCTGTCCTGTCCTGTCCTCCCACGTACCGATACCACACTCCCTCTCCCAGATACGATATAGTTCCTACTCCGCGCCAACACCGGGAAACGGAAAGGCGCGGAAGAAGGTTACTATCCAGACGCTACAGAACCTGCACAAAAAAGGGGAGCCAATCACGATGCTCACGGCGCATGACTTTCCCAGTGCTCATGTGGCCGATGCGTCAGGGATGGATATGGTCTTGGTTGGGGATAGTCTAGGGATGGTAGCTCTTGGACTGGAAAACACGACGGAGGTCATTATGGAAGAGATGATCCTCCATTGTCGGAGCGTAGCGCGTGCAACGAAGGCCGCTTTCATTGTGAGTTGCTGGGACTCATTGACTGGCGAGTACAACGCGACTAACAACCATACTCCAATTCCAGGTTGGAGATTTACCGATGGGGTCATATGAAGTGTGCGCAGAGCAAGCTATCGAGTCAGCTCTGCGCCTGATTAAGGAAGGCCGCGTACACAGCGTCAAGCTCGAAGGTGGTGAGGAACTCGCGCCCACAATCAGGCGCATCACACAAGCCGGCGTTCCGGTGGTTGGCCATGTCGGTCTTACGCCGCAGCGTCAGAATGCCCTCGGCGGCTTCCGTGTGCAGGGTAAAACAGCTGTCAGCGCGATGAGGCTGCTGCGCGATGCACTCGCGATGCAAGAGGCTGGCGCGTTTATGCTTGTACTTGAGGCAATGCCGTCGGAGGTTGCATCGATCATAACCCAGAAGCTGCGGATTCCGACTATCGGTATTGGCGCTGGGAATGGCTGCTCCGGACAGGTTTTGGTGCAAGTTGACATGACTGGGAATTTCCAGCCTGGTCGGTTCGTGCCGAAATTTGTTAAGCAGTACGCGGATGTTTGGGATGAGGCTGCCCGTGGTATTTCGCTCTATCGCGATGAGGTTAAGAGTCGGGCGTTCCCATCGGAGGAATACACGTATCCCATTGCGAAGGATGAGCTCGACGGGTTCCAGAAAACGGTGGACGAGGTATTCCGGGAAACATGATGCGTCTGGTTGCCATCTTTCTTTCACGGCCATTTCTTGCATGTTCTGTATTAAACATCATCATCATCATCATCATCATCATCATTTGTACATATCATCATTCAGCACTTCGCGCTGATTGTTCATAGCCTTTTCAGCCGAATGCTGGCGTCATTGAATAAGCGACAATCAATTGATCGTCCGTCTTGAAACACTATTACAAAGTTAGCATTCAAGTTTTCGGATATGCAGGTAGAATGGGAAACTCACCCTCCATAGTCCGCCCATGCCTTCATCTAGCCCGGGCGCAAAGACACTATTAACATAACAAAAGACCGAATCGGTCTCTTTGCAGTCCAGCTTCTTGCGTAGAAACTTGACAACCGTTTCGAATTTCTGCGAAGCGCTAACCTTGAACACTCGGTTTTTTAGAATTGGCGCTGACGGGAGAGGCTGAAACCGAACAGTAACTTGATAACCGTCAGTTAAATTCTATCATTTATTGACATCGCAGTCGTCTCATCCAACAGCTCGGAAAAGGAGGGGTGTTTACCTTTCCCCGAATCAATACTCTCCACGTCGGCGAGTGCCCGGTGCGCATCCTGGGGTAAATTGGTCAACATGACCGATGCAGACATATTCATCGGTAGATCGGCGCCATGGTCGTCATCTGGGATCGGGGCGTTGGCTGAGCTGTTGGATGGTGTGCCTGAGCTCTGGGCTTGGCGCGGGCTCGGACGATGGCTGAGTGTGCTTTGTGTATTCGGAGTGGGGGATCTCTGTGGAGAGCGTGGAGGAGAAGATGGATTCATGGTGTATGATCTATAAGGAGAAGCAAGTAGATGGGATGGAGTGAAGTCGGGAGTTAGGAATCCTTAACGCGCTTAAAGTTCCGTGGGACGTGGGGCGCTTAAATGTAAACAATGACGATTTAACACATTTGGAGGATTATAACCTACGTATCTACATGTATGTTGTTAGCATAAAATGAGGATGTAACTTTCACGTATACGTAAATAAATACATCTATCAGGATAAAAAGAAATTGCTGTTGATGGCTTCAACTCAAAGCAGGTGGACTATGTGCAACTTGATCTTAATGCACTTGTACACATGTGTAGACAGTCAAGATATGGAAGAAAAGCTATCTATTATTATATCGACAATTCAAATGAGAGAATCATAGCCACTAAATCAAGCAGAGTGCTCTATAGCTCGGGGTCTGGCCCAGTAAATTTTCTTACACTTCAGCTGCTCAGAGTCATCATGTTATAGATTCAATGGGGTCCAATAAGCTCTCCGAGATTGATCAATGGCATCTTAGGTAGATCTTGGATACCCGGGAACATTATGTTGGCACAATAAGTCGCTATTCAACGCAGCTCACTGTGTTTTCTACTCTGAGACTAGATGATTCATGGTTATGTCATACCTTTACTACAGCTCTTTGGAGCTTTTATCGACTTTCTAGATACATTCTATCGAGCTTTGTATACTATAGTTTCCACGGGAAACACAAGAATTCACAGAAACCGAGAATGCAAAAGGAGAAGTCTCAAGATACTCATCCACATCGCTTCGCGCATGTCGAAATACCACCACGCTCCCCGCCATCTCATACCCACCACGTGCTAAGGGATAGCGACAGAGAGATAAGGGACTATGCGAGTCCTCACATTCTTGATGAGCTAACCCATGTCTTACCTGTGTTGGGACAGTCGATACCTGAATGTGAGGGCCCTTCTCACCCAGAGACGGTTATGAATTCCGACAAGTCGGATCAGATGCAAAAGATTACAGCCAACAGGAAAGCAGAGGAAGAATCGCACCCATCGTTTGCAGAGGACTATGGCAAATTCAACCGAATCCTCCATTACGATGACACCAATACTGTTGAATTGTACAAGAAGAAAGTACCGCTTTCTCATCCAACATCGCCAGCAAAGTCCCCGCCAATCCATATACTGGGGATATTGAGACGAAACTCCACCGATGCAGTTAAAGAACTCTATGCAATCAAAGTGTTTCGCCACACCCATAGCCCCGTCTCTCCGGACAATCTTCCAAGTCGAACTATCTCCCTATTTCACCCCAACATTGTCCCACTCGTCGACATTCTCTACAATAAGCAAAGGAATCTCTGTCTTGTCATGCCGTACTATGCTGGTGGTGACCTACTCTCTTTTCTTTGGCGATCATGGAAACCAAAGGACAAACCGTCCACCGAGGAGTTGGACTGTTTAGCTATTCAAATCCTGCGAGGAGTGGCGTTTTTACATGAGAACAACATTGCCCATGGCGACCTAAGACCAGACCATATATTCTTAACTTCCCGAGGCTCAGTGAAAGTGGGTGGTTTTGGTCAAGACGAAGATGCAATTCGAGAACTAGCCACGCTGTCAGATAGTGGTAATCTCACATCCTCTTCAGAACCAACCCCTGACACACCTCCGGATTCCGAAGATAAGCCGATTCTGTGCATTCGGAGAACGGTTACAGACGCCAGTGTGCCTTATCTTCCTCCTGAGAGGTTTCCTGCTCAGGGCTCTCGCCCTCAAAGCTATGCACAACAAGATGGCTGTGATTTTAGAGCGGGAGATATGTGGGCATGCGGCATAATCTGCGTGCTACTTCGATCGGGAGAACTCCCCTGGCCCAGCGCCCAGAGAGTTAATCCTGAGAATGAGTCTTATGCTGTTTACCTCCGCTGTCGTCTGAAGGAAGATGGCTTCGGTCTCATACAGGCTCTTGAAGAAGTAAGTTATATTTATCATCTTCTTCTAGTGAGGCTGGGCATAAGAAAAATATCTAATATCTCGGAACTCAAGCATTACCGAAATTTAGTTTACGCGATGTTACATCCCGATATGGAGGCGAGAATTACAGCAGAAGAGGTCTTGAGATCTGAGTGGGCCCTTGAAGTGCCAGCTTGTGAGATTGGGGAGAAGGGGTTGTGATCAAATGACCATTTTTATAACGTTCTATATGCATATGACGTGGAATATAAAGGCATCGTGTAGATCCAGTCTATACCCTCACATAGTGTCAGAACTCAGTTTTATATCGCAAAGGGTGGCAAGGCCTGGCCATCAAAACGGAAGGGGAGAGTCAAGTAGCAGAGGAAATCCGAAACGTAGATGCCGCACTAGGTAGTTGCTAAAACGGCAAGTGTATACGGAGTCGATCTGATATCTTCAGATAGACATGTGATTATCTATGTAGTCATGATTGCTAAAAGGGTCCTTAAGGATTCCATCTTCATTTCACCTCCGATTCAACTACTATCCTCCACTTCGTTATCACACACACCATGGCTTCTGTCTATCACGGCCAGTGGTCTTACTACGCAGACACGCTCTACGTCACTTCCTCTTCCGGTCATGTTCACTCGCGCGCGGCATATTCCGAGTTGGAGGAAATCTTCAGTACACCATTGGGAGCCAAAAGGAACAGACCCGACAATCCAGCCCACTGGTACGAAGCCCAGCTTCTCCATTTTGGATTACCGCCGACAAAATACAAAGCTACGGCCAAGATGAGGTTGATGGATGCCTTTCAGGACGGGACACTATTTGTCCCGGATGAAATACTACGAATTGAAGACACCCTGAGCAGAAACTGGACCAAACAGGACTTGGAGGCCCGTATTCTTGGTCCTTCCATGCGACCTTCACTCGATCCCGGTATTACGACAGCTCCGGTGACTGGCAGGGCTTACTTTACCGCTCATCTACCGTCGGTTGGTGAGCCGAGAGCTTTATTCAGTGGAGCCTTGGCTGGAGGGGCTGGAGTGCAAGGCAACATGCGATCTCAACGAAACGATATGCAACCGCCCCACGATCAGACAAAGAAAAGACAAGGCAACGAGGGAGAGTTATCAACCCGCCCTATGAAGGCTGCCAGATGTCGTGGTGAAACTGGTGCACCTGAATTCCAGGTCCACACACACATCAATCCGAATAGCGAGACCTTCCAGCAAAGATCAGCTGTTATTCCAAAATCAGCGGGAAACGGACGCGGACGCCCGGCTCTGGACAGAGAATTGCAGCAAGTCGAATATAAAACTGTGCCTCTATCGCATCAGGGTACCTCCGGAACAGTGAGCATGTCCCTTCGTATACCAGAAACGCAGTATAACCATCTCTGACCATCATACACAGGCCACACAGCTACCTCCACCCGGGTTAATGGATGTTGACGGTGCAATTGACTATTGTGGGTACGGCTACAAGCCAGCGATGGGTTCGAGTCAATCTGGATGGAGTTTCAGGAACGGAGATCCAGTGGCCAATGTATGAATGGACCCCGGGAATTGGATTACTTGAAACAAACGTCAAAGTTGGGGGTATGATAATGTACGTAAGAAAGTGTTGCTCGGGGGAGAAGAGGATAGTGAAATGTTTGGAGGCCAAGTTGATTCCAGAATATGTATGATTTTCTTTCCTGTCAAATCCCAAGAGTAGAGGCTAAATCCTAGATGCCTGCCCATTTGAAGAACGCCTTTGACACCGCTCCATATGCGAGGTTCAAACAGTTATTATTCTGAGAAATATGCATTCCACGAGACCATACAAGGTACATATGGATTCTAGTAGCAATAGGCACCACATAGTAGTAGACTGTACCTACATTTAGGTATGCCTGACATATTCAAGCTATAGGCAAGCCGCAACACCTCTCTGATATTCAAACCATTCCAAATATCCCCTTCCCTCGCTGCAATATCCCGCCCTGAGGCTTTAGAAAATAAGCCTCCGCCATCTTGATAACATATGCCGGGTTATTCTGGTAAAAATGATTCTTAAGATCAAGGACCATTTCTTGCCTCTGGTGCGTGGTATACTCGAAGCCTCGTCTATTTGA
Organism: Penicillium concentricum; assembly: GCF_028827145.1. Lineage (NCBI taxonomy): Eukaryota > Fungi > Ascomycota > Eurotiomycetes > Eurotiales > Aspergillaceae > Penicillium > Penicillium concentricum. The sequence continues at coordinate 4,019,507 of NW_026622754.1, read as the reverse complement.
GCAACATTCACACGAAGGCGTACAATGTCCAATCCCCTTAGTTCGTTGAGTTGCTGACCGGCGAGTTCTACAACACCCGCAGCTTCGACCGCAGCAGCCACCTCTTCTCGCACAGTCTTCAACCAGTTCTTGCCGAAGATACCAAGTTGGATTTTGTTGTAAAATATCATAGGACCGTTTCACCGGCCCGAGAGGAAGTATTGATTCGGCGAGGTAAAACGCCCACTCGGCCTTACTATATTCTTGTAAAAGACCGCTAAGCTCCTTTTCATACTTATCAATGGTGATTTTCTCTGATAGCCGGGCCTTATTCTCTAGAGCTTGTTCCCGTTGAACAATTTCTCGGAGAATATATTCTTTTACCATAATATCCACAAAGACTTGGATATGGAAAATGAGGTTGCCATATTTGAGTCGAAGTATACGAATGTCTGAACGTCCTTCGAATTTGGCGTACCTTCTAACGGGCCTGAATCCCCGCCTATATTCGAACATATGGTAGACTCCCCAACGTTTCATATTGAGACTTGATGGCACTGGTGAAGATAAAAAGAGAAAGAAAGGTGAAGGAAACAGAATGCTCTATTATGTACGAGTATATGTGACGTGATATTATTAATACGCGCCGCTCCCAAATCGGGGTTGGGCTAATGTCTAATCGTATAGCCAAAGTAACCTTAGGCCTATAGATGTAGGAAGACTTGCCCGAATACAAAACATTTGTTCTCCGAATGGAGTACAACCCCAGCGTAGCCAACTCGATGGATAGCCAGTCTATTTTAATGAATCATGTCTATCAACCCTCAATACTCCACAACTTTCAAAAAACCACGTCTCTCAACATCAGCAATGGCAAATTGAAAAGGCGCATCCACAAGCCCAGTTGACTTTTCCCATTGTGGATCCAGATACCATGGCTTGATGAGTAAGACGTCAAAGACAGTGGGCTGTTGAATCTGATGCAGCGGTATAAGCCAATCATCTAGACGGTTCGTGACGTGAGGATACAAATGGATGGTCAAGTTCTTTAGTCCAGGCAACTTCGTAGCAAGAACCTGGCAACATATATTCCAACTTAGGCCACCGGGATCCGGAAAGCTGAGCTGTAACGTGCGGATCATGCTCATTCGCTGTGGTAGAAGTGTATTCGCAAAATCGATAATTGTATCTGTCTGGTTAAAGAGGAAAATGTTCTTTTGAAAGATCATATCAATAGCCTCGGAGTATCTGCCAGGTTAGTTGGTTATATATGAACATAGATGGGAGTACTCACACTCTTCGGCAAGTTTGTAAAAGTGGCACGAAATCAACTCTTCTCGTGTCAAATCTCCATTCGGAGTTCTCGTGGTAATAAGACCCGTAGTCCATCGGTGTAATGCAGTTACCGACAGGCCGACGAGCAAGCGGCCCCCAGCAATGATGACTGCATGAACAGAAATTGCGAGGTTCGCTGCATAAAATCCCGACGATTTGCTTATCGGATCGTTTCCATTTGCGCTGGGTTGGTCGAAGAACATGCAGCATTTGACTACAGAGATAATGTTCCCAGATGAGAAGGCGGACTTCGGCGGGTAGACATTCGAATAGAGGAGACTGGGTTTGGTCGAAGGTGAGCTGTTGGTTGCGTCGCCTTGAAAGGGATAATCGCCATCCACGACTAGTTGACGGTGGTTGAGGTTTGAGATCTTTATCCTCCGGGAATGGTGGAGTGAGTGGTCTGGGGCGGGGGTTTGGAGATAAATTGAGGTCTTTCAAGTCGTCATCTTGAAGTCGATTCTTCCTGACGAACTCAAGTTTCTTTCCATCGGACTCATCGCCTAGGGTTTGAGGTGCCATATTTGAACTGATAGAGAGTGAAAGTAAAGGTGGCGTTGGATGGTATATCGCCTAAATGTGCCAATCTTACACGCCAGGGTGCGTTTGTCAAGGTTAAGCTTGGCCCCCAAAAATAACAATTAGGCTCTTAGCTTGAGATACCAAAGTCAAACAATTCAAATAAAGACAGGAAGTAAAATAAAGATGAAATAAAACAAACTGGCCTCTGTCGCCTAAAGGATAAAACATATAGTGCGGGCCCGTTCAATTATAGCGATCTACAAACCCGCTCAAGATCCAAGTCGAGAAACATAACAAAAATGACGAAAACAACTAAGCAGGGTTCCAAGAGAGCAACGCCGCAAATGTAGTCGCAATATGAGAAGTTTCCTGATATCCATAGGCTTGGTGAACCTAGATAGGTATTCGCCGTTACTTAGTGTGGCTAGTCAATGTCCTTCATGGGTGGTCCAACGAGTGACATAATGACGTGACTCTCTAGCTAAGCCTTCTTAATCAAATCTTATAGCAGGATGTGTGGCATTCTATGCGCCTTTGTTATGGACCATGAATTACTACGCCCTTAAAATCGTGACATTAGGCCACATAATCTTGAATCTGAATTACTAGTGTACGTTGAGCATATATATACATGTCCCCAAACCAACGCCCTGTTTAATACAACCGTGCGTTAATCTAAAATAGACAATAGCTGCACTGGGTCATGTTTTCCACCTTCGTAAACTATACGATCCAGGTGCATATTCTTATTCTCGTATATCCACACCTCGTGACTGATTATTCGAATGCGATAGGCAGGCAACTGAGTCCTCCAGAATCCTGCTATAGTTATCCATGTGGTAGCTGGCGCTACCTCGGGGCTGGTAACAACTCCAGTCCAATTCGGTCTCGGATTTACTCATGCTGTTGTCTTCAAAGGTATTTATAACCTCTCAGCAAGAACTTTCCCTTTACGGTTTTTCTAACCTCCTACCGAAGAGAGCGTCTATTGCTGCTGGAGTCCAAAATGCCATAGGAACTTTCGCAATTGCTAGTAGGTTCGCTGCTGGGCAAAGTCAGGATCAGGGGGGCTAGGCATTGTGGCTGTAAATACCACTGCACAGGCATGTGGTGCCCTCACGGCCATGGGAAGTTGTGGTTGGGTCTGGATGACGGGCAATTGCCCTGGTTGAATTGTCACTGCTCGGATGCTATATGCCTCGTAGCACGGTGTTTGCTACTGCTACTGTATTCCTAGTAATACAGCTTGAGGTCCACCCAGCTATCTTTGGAGGCTTCTGATTTAGAATGTCCTACTTCCTTTCACTAGGCAAAGCTTCCACCTTCTATAGAGTAGTGGCAATTGGCAATGGGCTGTCTATCTTGCTTTGCTTTGCCCCCATCCCTTCCTATAACACTAGGTTTGCTACGGAGATTGAAGCTATGTCGAAGGCCACTTTTAGTAAACTATTTTGTATTGGATTCGTAGATCTGCCTAGGATAATATATTCGAACTATAGAATACCAAAAACCAACGGAAGATAGCTCCTGCTGAACTGTTATATTCCTTTTCTTTAGAAGATAAAGAAAAAGGAATTATCATAAGTCAACAAACACCCCAATGGTAGTTTGAATAAAGAACTGTTCTGGCGCCTTATAGATCAGGCGTTGATGGGGTATAAATTCCCCGCATCTCCATTTCAGCCCCTTTCAAGAAGCCTCTCTCCCTTCAAATCTCTTACTGTGAAAAGGCCATGGCTTCATCCAAGAGCATTGTGCCGGCTGCTGACCTTCAATCATTTACTGAATATTTAAAAGGCTGCAAACGCATCGTTGCTCTTCTTGGAGCTGGAATCTCAGCATCGTCAGGCCTACCCACCTTCCGTGGGGCAGGTGGACTCTGGCGTGCCCACGATGCAACCTCCCTTGCGACCCCAGAAGCTTTCGAAGAGTCTCCCGGTCTCGTCTGGCAGTTCTACAGCTATCGGCGACACATGGCCTTGCAGGCTGACCCCAATAAAGCACACTACGCCTTAGCGGAGCTATCAAGAAGGAATGAAGACTTTATCACATTGAGCCAGAATGTTGACGGTATGAATGTGGGACTTGGTTTTATTTTATTTTTTGTTTTTTTGACTAATAAATCCATCGCGTTTTCTAGGCCTCTCCCAGCGAGCGAACCATCCCGCGAAGCAGCTGCATCTTCTTCACGGCACTCTGTTCAATGTGAAATGCACCAACTTCTACTGCACCTATAGCGAAGATGACTACACCGACCCTATCGTTCCCGCCCTCGAGATCCCAAAAAAGAGTTCAGGCCTTAACCCTTCTGCGACCGATAAGACTGGCGAGGAAGCATCGAAAGCGATTGCAGAAGCTCTGGAAGGCACAACCAACGAGGTCGACATATCTGATCCCAGCAATCCGATTGCCACAGTGCCTAAAGAGGAATTACCTCAATGCCCTCAATGCAAAGATGGCTTGCTCCGACCAGGAGTCGTATGGTTTGGAGAACCCCTACCGGAGAAAACACTCAAAGCTGTGGATAAGTGGATCGCGGCGGGTCCAATTGACCTGTGCTTGGTCATTGGCACCAGCGCGCGGGTCTGGCCAGCTGCGGGGTATGTCCACGAAGCTCGTTCGCAGGGCGCCCGAGTTGCAGTGTGTAATATGGACCTTAAGGATACACCGGGTGAGCTTCATTACGGGGACTGGTTCTTCCAGGGAGATGCAGGTGTTATTGTTCCTGAGATACTCAAGGGCGTTATTGGTGATATCTGAATTTTGACTTATGAAGCGATGAGCATGAGAAGCTTGGGATTTTATAAAACTTATTCCAGGACTTTATGGAGTGTCCTTGCAATATTAATAGGCCAAATGACCGAGACACCAAAATGCCGGTGAAGATGCCGATCCTCGGGTACTTAACGTCAATGCGGAAACAATTTCAAAGGCCCATAAATAGCGGAACTTGATCTGTACTATGCGGGGTATATAGAGCTAGCCCTGACCCAAGGGGTTGACATTTAAACTTGTCCTCCCTATCAATTCCAACATTGCAAGACACAATGAAGTCGAATACAGTACCCCAGAAACGAAAGAAGGTAGAGAGTGACGATGAAGATGAAATTGTCAAAGATGGCAGCCTTACGTCTGCTGCTGAGAATTTCTTCGAGGCGCTGTGTATGTGATCCAAGCTTCAGGAAACCCATTAGAAAAGCTAACCATTCTTACAGCCGAGGCCGGGATCACTCACTGCTTCGTCAACCTGTGAGTAGCTGTAATAATCACCAATTTGATGTGTTTTGACCGGTCCGATAGGGGGAGCGATCATCCGGCCATGTTGGAAGCGATGATCAAGGCCAAGCAAGGTGAGTACAGGAGATATTATCCAATAACACCAGGGCTGAATTATGACAGAAAACAAAACCAATTTTCCGAACATCATTACCTGTCCTTCTGAGCTAGTGGCACTATCAGCTGCACTGGGGTATGCTCAAGCTACAGGAGTTCCAGTACGTGACTGCGTCCATCATATCGATTGATTTTCGCTAACTTCTCACTAGCAATGTGTAATTGTGCATGTGGACTGCGGAACTCTCGCTATGGGACAGTCCATACATAACGCCTCCGTCAGCAGAGTTCCTGTCCTGTGCTTCGCTGGCTTGAGTCCTTTTACCCAGAATGGCGAAATGTTGGGTTCGAGAACAGAGTTAGCAAGCCCAAGACAAGATATTTACATTGAGCCTACTGACACTACTACAGGTTCATCCATTGGCTGCAAGACGTACCCGATCAAGCAGCAATTGTCCGACAATACTGCAGATACACAGGTGAAATAAAAACCGGACGCAATATCAAGCAGATGGTCTCGCGAGCATTGCAATTTGCTACATCTGACCCTAAAGGCCCGGCATATCTAATGGCCGCGAGAGAGGTACTTGAGGAAGTAAGTATTCGCAGTCTTCAAAATATACTAAAATAGCTACTAACCAGATCTATGCAGCGTGTGGGAAAGGAATACGTAGACGGAGAAATTCTCAGTTCAATTGCTCCAAGTGCATTGCCAGAGCAAGGTAGGGTGATACTTATCCAGGCTATAACTTCACTTCACTGACAACAATAGATGTGGAATTAATTGCCAAGTCGCTCATGAGCGCAAGGCGACCGCTTGTCATCACAGGCTATCTTGGTCGGAATCGCAAAGCACCAGCCCTCTTGGCTGAGCTTTGTGACAAACTTCCAATCACCGTCGTGGAGATGGTCGGCTCTGACGTTTCGCTGCGAAGTGACCATGAAGCATATCGCGGCGTTACCGTCACTACTCATCCGGAAGTTCTTGAAGCCGATGTTATTCTTATTCTCGATTGTGATGTCCCTTGGATCCCTACTGCCGGAAAGCCTCGGAGCGGTAAGAATACCCCAGAAAGCAGTGTTTCAATGCCGTTCTAACAGGCGCTGCAGGCACGAAAGTATTCCATCTAGATGTCGATCCGCTGAAGCAACAGATGCCACGTAAGTTCACACACCGACCGCGGGGCTGATAATCTTCTATTTTCTTGCTGATAGTTATGTTTCAGTCTTTTCAATCAACGCGACTCGTAAGCTCAAGGTTGGCTGTGGAATTGCACTTGAGCAAATCAATGCTTTCCTGGATAAACAGGACATTAATCGGGCTACGTATACCGTGGAATTTGAGGAGCGGTCAAAGAATTACAAGACCTGGAGGGAAAGCTTAAAAGCACTTGAATCACCGTTGGAAGATGGTGTAGTCAGTGTGCCATACCTGGCATCAAGATTGCGAGATTCTCTCCCCGAAGACACTATTTATGTTTTGGAGGCTGTAACCAATGCAGGACATCTCATTCACCATTTGAGCTTGACCAAGGTATGTATTAATGCCAAGCTAGCTACTGATTTGATACTAACTAAATTCCAGCCCGGAAGTCTGATTGCCAGCGGCGCAGGTGGTCTGGGATGGGGAGGTGGTGCAGCACTAGGCGTCAAGCTAGGCAAGCCCGGTTCATTCATATGTGCAATGTAAGTGTTCACAGTCGTGAAAGATTTGCACTATATCTAATGAACTCCCAGCGTCGGTGACGGAGTTTACCTTTTCTCGCAAATGGAAAGTGTTTATTGGATCGCCAGACGTTATGATATCCCCTTCCTCCTCATTGTGCTCAACAATGGCGGATGGAACGCACCAAAGGTGTCTGCACTTCTGGTGCACAAGGACGGATTATCGTCGAAGTCAAACAGACGAGGTCAGCCAGATTTGAACCAAACACCTTGCACACAGTGACTGATTTATTGCAGATCTCAATATCTCGTTTGATCCTTCTCCTGATTACCCTGGAATCGCTGCTGCGGCCGGTAAAGCGTGGGGTGCGACAGTGACCACGCAAAGTGAGCTTGATCCTGCTATCAAAGAGGCGACGGATGTTGTTCAGGGTGGGAGATGTGCTGTGATTGAGGTTTCGTGAGTAAAAATAGTACCTGTAAACTGACTATCAGCTGACCTTTTCTGTATAGTGTTCCGTCTATGTGGAAGGAGAACTAGAAGACAGAGCGAGCGGAGGCAAATTGGACCCTTATTCAGACAGTGAACTGTTATCATTGGGACTGGGGTGTAACCCTAGAGCTGGTTCCACCCTAGGGCTGTCATTCGATGGCTTCATGGAGAACCTCATTCCTTCGTGGATGTTTATGCTCAAGCTCCGGGGTCACCTATTCAATGAGAGGTAGTTGCCGTGTCGAAAGTGTGAAGCGTAGCAGCTGCCAGATAGAGATTCAGCATTAGCCTTTATGCGATTGCTCCGACAGAGGTCTAGACTAGATATAATATGAGAAATAAGATTAAGAAAAATGGAAATGAGCCGGGCACACGAAAATCTTGATGAATGAATTCGATCACATACCTGACCCAGTCGAGTACTTCCAAAATCAAACATGAGTGACTCGCCCCAGATTCAGACAGGGGCGACTCTTCCCAGGTTGGAGAAGGAAGCCCTTCTCCAATCAATCCTGACTGACTAGCAGATGATTTTCTTTTGGATGGGCCGCAACCACACAAGTCACTCAAACCGAAGGGAAAACTCCAGAAGAACTCCGGGTTTTGCAAAAGCGACCACGCAGAGCCGACAATACTCCTCAATAGGGAACATCGGGAATTGCTTGCGTTTATGTCGGCATAACAACAAATGGGCGGTTCAATCCGGAACTCCAAACCTTTCCGCGTCACACTGTTGTACTGTTCTAGGCACTATCGATATATTAGTTCAACATCGTTGCCCCTAACAAGACCTGGAAAGAAACACTGTCTCAAGAAATCTTCAAATATCGTGGGGAAGAAAACACAACCGGAGGGAAGCTGTACCGGAATAAATCGTGTCTATGTTGAAATTTTGCCTGTGTTCTCGGTAAATTTGGCGCCGAGAGGCACCAGATAATGATTAGATATTGCTCAACTTTCATAGGGCGTTCGTATTGGAGGATATTATGTCTGTTGTCACGACGGATAGAGCTCCGAAAGGTACCAGACAATGATCAAATATTGCTCAAATCGCAGAGGGAGTCACGGATTTCTTGATTGGAGGCTGTCCGCTCGACATCAATATTGACGTGCCCCATGATGATATATGTGAAGCCTCTTCCTCTCCTTCGAAGGCGTGGTAGACTTCCGGAATCCGGAATCCGGACGCTGGGGCTGGGTCTTTGCCCAACCTCCAGACGGAAGAACACTTGTGCGTGCAAATCCTCGATTGTGACCGTGTTGTACTTGACGAAGAAGGTATTTCCACAGGCGGAATAAGTGAGGGTGTTTAAATTTCGGCCCTTTTGCTCGCAGAGGCGTACCACCAGGTCCTGCAGGCCAAGCCAGGGGTTGCCTGCTTCAAGATCTCGCTTTGATCACTCGGCACTGTCGTGTTCGTGGAAAGGAAAGAAGAGAGATGGAGGGGGGGGGTGTGGTGGAGAAAGAGAGATGAAGGTGGGAACAAGCCGAAATGAACTTATATATGGGTAAGGGCCCTTGCCTCTAGCGAGTAGGAGGAGGGAGATAGAAGGGTGGGAGGAAAGTGGAGTGGTAGTGTTGTTGAGAATGAAGAAGAGAGATGAAGGGGCGGAGGTTGTTATTGAAGAATAAAAGTGGGATAAAAGTGAGAGGCAGTGAGAGTAAGTTGGAAGTAACTTTATAGAGAGATGAAGGTGACAACGAGCCAAAAGTGAACTTATAGATGGGTAAGTATATTTTCCTCTTGCAGCTAGGACTTTCAGAATCCGATCACCCAAAAGGCTGGCTCTAGGTAATACTGGAAGCCATGAAATCTTGAGGACGTTTCTCTTGATATCGCGGGGTTTCTCGGGCTGTACTTCCTACTGCCACGGAATTTCTTTTTTTGAGATGGGTGCTTGTAAGATATACCACTTGCTTTCCTTTCTGCAACAAACATTCTCCTATCTGGCAGGGTGAATAATTCACCGTAACTCATAAAATGCGTATTTCCCACCAAACAAGCTTTCCATATATAACTTGTGATAACTATATGCTAATACGAGGTCCAAAGTTTAAGGTTGAAGGCAGTGAAAGGTTTTCGTAAGGTGTTCTCTCCTTCTACGCACCTAGTGGTCCGAATGAATATCATGTGGCTGCGAGAAAAGTGGATCAATGGCCCTTGATCAAGTAGTATGTAGGCACCCGAGGAGAATATGAGTTTGTTTTCATAGACGATCGGGATGGCGTACAAGCACTAGAAGTGACCAGTTATGGATAGATGTGACGAACATATGTTAAGAACAATGTACACCACAAGAAAGAATAAAATGCAAGATGAACTCTTGGAACTATAGAATCAGAAAGGAACTATATATCACAATCTGGCTAGGAGGTATAAGAAATTTAGGGGGAAATTGAATGGCGGTCAACAGACGTTGCGTAAATGTTCGATGGTGGCCTGCATATCCCGGCCAGTTCGCAACTAGTAGCGCTGTAATGTATCATCATTCGGGACTCTGCATCTCAACAAGATGTTCCTGGTTTTTGCCTGAAATGCTATTTCTGCCTGGGGCATCAACCGTTGCTAGGCCGACCGCAAACAAAACGATAACCTTTGTGATAACGGCCCTTTTCCCTTTGATGTCTGCAAACCCCCACCATCGACAAAACACTCCAGGGCTTCGGATTCAAGGCATCATCTAAGGGTTAGTTTCTCCTTGATTCGCTTGACGTTCTTGAACTCGACATTTCAATCGCTAAACCCACCCCCAAAAAGTGGTCGAGCCTGACAGAGAACACAACTAACGCCAAATTCCAGTGCTTTCGAGATTGCTCATCGGAATTGATGCCCAAAGATCAGATCATCCGGACTTGGTCATCCATTGAATTCAACAAACCAACCTGTTCACCCATCTAAATATCCCCTAAACTGCACCACTCGTTAAAACAAAATGGCTAGAGAAAGCAACGCGCCATTGGAGCCTCTCACTCCAGGGGGAAAACCAAACACCCAGGCTCACCCCGCGCATGTCCAGGAACCTGAATTCGGAAAACCCTCGCCGATCGGCCCCCCACAACACAGATCAAACCACCTTTTCAACATTCCGAAGCCGAATCAATCTCGTGCCGAACATCATCGAGCCGCCCCTCGACCACAGCCGCAACATCAGCCACAATCGCGTCACCAAGGTCAGTCCAGTGCTACGCCTCACGCCTATCGCCCATCAAGCACTTCCGGTGCCCCAGTCGCTACGCCCTTGGTGAAGCGAAGCGAGCCATGGGATCCATTCAAGCCGGTGGCGCCGTCGGCTTACAACAACCCTCGCGGAGGATTCCATCATGGCGCAGTTAGTATCAAGCGCCCTGAGAATGTCACTTGGACAACTCCTCGGGCCCCTAGGCCTATCTATCAGTCCAAGCCTGTTCCACCAATGGCAGGTGCATCGAAGAACATACAGAAATTCATCGATCTCACACGCGATGAGACTGATCCTGTTCCAAGGGCATCAGCCTATGCGACCCCGAGCTTCGGGGCCATGGACATGAATGGCTATGTGGATACGGCTATGGCAAACGAAAACATTAAAGCTTTGCTTGAGGGTGCATTCGAGGATGATGAGGACAAGGCTGAGTCGAAACCTAAAGGCAAGAAGAAGAAGGGCGGAAAGAAGAAGTCCAAGAAGACCTCGCAGAAGAAAGAGGAAGAGGAAGTGGTCGTGGACAAGAAGAAGGAACAGGCGATTGACGACCTTGATGATCTTGCTGCTCAACTTCAAGGGGTCACGGTCAACGACCCGAAGGATGATGATGTCAAGCCTGAACACGATTCATCTACCAAGGTTAAGCAAGACGATGAAATTGCCCGGCAAGATGAAGAAGACGACGAAGCAGCAGATGAGGAAGAAGAAGAAGAGGAGGAGGATTCCGACGATGAAGATGAAGGAGTCGTCGAAGGCTTAAAAGTGACCCTCCTTCCCCATCAAATTGAGGGTGTGCGATGGATGTGTGACAAGGAGACTGGCCGAAAGACCTCGAAAGGAATTTTCCCCAAAGGAGGAATCCTTGCAGATGATATGGGTTTGGGCAAAACAGTGCAAGCGATTGCTTTGCTGCTCAAAAACCGTAAATCCGACCACGAAGACAGCGAAAACACCGAATCCGAGGGCAAGACGACCAAGCTGCCCCCAAACTGCATTCCCACCACTTTGGTAATTGCGCCCCTTGCACTCATCAAGCAATGGGAGGCAGAAATCAAGGACAAAGTTGAGCCGTCCCACAAGCTGCGTGTTTGCCTCTATCACGGTACAACACGCGCAAAGACTGCGACGACGCTGGACAAATATGATGTTGTGATCACAACATATGGAACTCTTACCTCCGAATTCAACTCGTCAGCATCAGACAAGGCCAAAAAGTCTGGCATTTTCGCCGTTCATTGGTACCGTATTATCCTTGACGAAGCGCACACAATCAAGAATCGTAACGCCAAAGCCACACAGTCAGCATATGCATTGGACGCCCAATACCGCTGGTGCTTGACAGGAACCCCATTGCAAAATAACCTCGATGAGTTGCAGAGTCTGATCAAATTCCTTCGGGTGAAGCCCTATGACGACTTGGCTGCATGGAGAGATCAGATCAGTCGGCCTTTGAACAATGGCCGGGGAGGCTTGGCTATCCAGCGACTACAGGTCTATTTGAAGGCCTTTATGAAACGCCGCACGAAGGATGTCCTCAGACTGAACGACAATGTGAAGCCTGGCGAAGAAGGACCAGACGGCAAGCCAAAGAAGTCCTCGAATGGATTCCACATCACCAAGCGTGAGGTCATCAAGGTCGATCCCGAATTCACGCCTGGGGAGTTAAACTTCTACAAACGTCTGGAACAGCGGACGGATAATAGTCTTGAGAAAATGATGGGTGGTGCCAAGGTTGATTATGCTGGAGCTTTGGTTCTGCTGTTGCGTCTTCGTCAGGCTTGTAACCACCCAGACTTGGTCAAGGGTGACTTGGCCAAAGACAAGGATATTCTTTTGCAGAATGGCAGTACAAATAGCCAGTCAACACAGTCAAAGCCGGATGACCTTGACAGCATGGCCGATCTTTTCGGGGCAATGAGCGTTGTCGCAAAGAAATGCGATGTTTGCCAAACAGATCTGAGTCCTGGCGAAATCAAGGCCGGTGGCAGTCGATGTGGTGAATGCGAAGCCGACCTGAATACCAATGTTATAGGCACAGATAAAATGAAGAAAAAGAAATCAAAGAAGAGCCACAAGAAGCTTGATATTCTGGACTCCCCGACAGCCCGCAAATCTGACGCACAACTTGCTCGTTCCCGCAAAAATCGACGGGTCATTATCGACAGTGACGACGAAGATGAAGAGGAAGGCGATTGGGTTGTACCTGATGACCAGCGCAAGCTTCCTAACCTCGGGAAGGCCGGTGGTTTGGACGACGAAAACGCTGAAGGAGGTGGTGAATGGCTCATTTCGGACGATGAAACCGATGATGAGATCGAAATTGAATCCCCATCCAGAAGGAAGAGCAAGCCCATCGTTCTAAGCGATTCCGAAGATGAAAGCGGTTCCGAAGCGGAGGACATCTACAACGATGAAGGAGAAAATGGAGAGCTTCCATCAACAAAGATCCGCCACCTTATGCGGATTCTCAACCGCGAGGCACCGGACTTCAAGTTCATTGTTTTCTCCGTCTTTACGTCTATGCTTGATAAGATCGAGCCCTTCTTGAAGAGTGCTAATATTGGCTTCGCCCGCTACGATGGTGGAATGACAAATAACCACCGCGAGGCCAGTCTCGAAAAGCTTCGCAACAACAGCGGCACTCGTGTGTTGCTCTGCAGTCTGCGTGCTGGTGCACTAGGCCTCAATCTGACAGCCGCTAGCCGCGTCGTCATCTTGGAGCCCTTTTGGAATCCCGTATGTTACAATTTTCTATAATCTATTGCGCATTGTGCTAACCCTGAATCTAGTTTGTGGAAGAACAAGCCATCGATCGTGTACATCGCCTGAATCAAACCGTCGACGTGAAAATCTACAGGATGGTCATCAAGGGTACCGTGGAAGAACGCATCGTTGCCCTGCAAGACCGCAAGCGCGAACTCGCCAATGCCACTATCGAGGGCAAGACCGGTGCTGGCAAGCTCACCATGCGCGACATGATGGCACTCTTCGGTCGTGATGCAGAATCCAAATTCACGGATAACCAGACCACCCTGGATTTCAACCAACCCACTCGGCTGCTGAATACCGGGGATGAGACTGAGTCCGCTCCTTCCTCTTCTCGGGAGTCATCACAGTCTGCCCCACGCAGCCAGGGAAATGAGGCTCAACCCAGCCGGGCACGACATGAGCACTCGGTTTATGGCCGACGCTGGTAATCAGCATGATACCCGTGAACGAATTATGAAATTATATTTGGAGAGAATTTTCGGGGAGTCCCGGTTGGCGTGGAGAACGTGTTTCAAGTACATTTGCTAGATTTATCTCATTTCTTGTTTGATATTATATTTTATTGGTTCATCTCGTACATCTCTTGAACTTTGTGCTTCTATGTCAAAACATTCGTCTAGGTGTCCTTCTCTCCCTATACTCGGCCTAGGGTTGCTCTACGCCAAAGAGTGGTGGAACCTTGGTTATTTCTTGACTGGCCTCGCGCCTCCTATGCATCCGGACACAATTCCCGTGAGTCAGATTTCCGTCCAATTTTAGATATGGCGATTTCACAATGGGGCTCGGCATTGTAGTCCGACTGGGATACCTGCGATCCTGGATGATAACTGCCGTCCCTATGGACAGGGGAATCTAGTCGCAATGTTGCAATATGCCTCTATTTGACGGCAATGAGTGGAATCAATGAACCTCTATGGTCTATTCTGACTTCATCTCGATACTTGATATGGCATGACAGAAGCTAATTGGGAATTCAGTTATCAACTCCAAGCCGTTTTCAATGTAGCCATTCAACACGTTTGTCACACAGTTGAGCACACCACTCATCTTTTGTGGAATGTGTGGGGTGTCTTCCATTCGAGCTGAGCTAATCCTCGATGGGCCGGAACAGCTACCTCCATGTCAGGTTCTATGGTTCTACTCCGGACTCGCCGAAGTCGCCTCCCTACGCTCTGACATGATTGCCGGTAATGCCCAAGAGATCTTTGATTCGAAGCACATGGAACTGACCAGCTCGCCAAATCTGTCAAATTTTGAGCGCGGATGAGGCTCAGCGAAAATGTTCGCACTCCTTGAATGGTTTGGTATACGTTCAAGCCAGGGCCATCCATTTGACTAGACCATTTGCCGAAGCTCATATCATGGATTTGAGAGTCTGGTCCAAAGGAGTGCGAGTGATTTCCTCATGGTAGTCTCCGGCGAACCGGACAAGGGAACCGAGGACATGCTCCCAGGGAGAAAGCTTGTTTCCGGTGGCTGATCCTTTGATAGGTTGAAAGCTCAGGAGAAGGCATGAGCTGGGGAAGAAACTCCCTTGGTAACCTCGGTCGAAATATGCCAATTCGTGGAGATCTTTCAATCTCACACCGTATACCCTCTTCGTTTGCTTTTCTTCATACACTGTGTGTGCTGCCCAAATTATACTTGATGCACAATGACTCTGGTTTTGCTAATCATTTCTTAACGGCGTGAATATATTACTACCTTTCCGTGAGCAGCTTCCTGTCAAACTTGGTGCTTGGCTTAGAGCTAACGCTGTTAGTCTTCTTACTTCAAGCCCCTCTCAACATTTCTATCTGCCAATGATTGAAGACTGAAATATGTCTTCGCCGTCCGACATTAAGGAAAACGGCGATTGGACGGTCATTTACTATGACCCGAATGACGATGACCAAAGTGGAAGGAAGAAAGAAAAGCCTTCCGGAAGGAGGCAGTCTCTCGCGCGAACGTTGTCTATACCAAAGACCATGTGTATCATGTCTGACAACAAGACTGAGATATCAATGGTAGCCGAGCTACTATCCCCCAAGTTAAAATTGCCTCAGCTGGGCACCGACTCGGCGGAAAGAGTCTTTCCCGTTCGCTCGGTCGTTTCGTTTGATTCTACGCCATCATCTGCTCTGCAGACGCCTTCCCTTGATAAGCTCGAAACACCGGTATCTCCTTTTTCGGACACATGGAGTGCAGGCTTCGCCGATGAACAAGCGGGCTGTCAGCAGAAGAATCAGAATACACCCGGCAAGAGCATAAATGCTGAGGATGGTGTCTCGAGGAGACCCGACTATCTCACTCGACTACATCAAAGCAGTGGTGGCGGGAGCGAGATCTCAAAAGGGCAATCCTACAATAATCTCGACATTCTGACACAATTGAAAAACACTGTGCAAAACGGTGGCGAGATCCTTGACTTTCACAAAACAACAAAGGGGATATATTACTCTCACGAAGATGAAGAGGACATTTTCATTCAGTCATTCGGTGCACTCGTTGTGGTGACAGAGTCCAACGGTAACTTTGAAGTGCAGATAGCGAGCGACAACTCGAAGGACATCATTGGGCATTCTCCTGACAAACTCTTCGAGCTTCGAACATTTTGTGATATATTGCCATCCTCACAACGGAGCAACTTTCTTGCTCATGCTCAATTCGTTTTGAGCGATGAATACTCTGTCGAGCACTCTGGCCCTGAGGTTTTCTTCCTTTCTGTGTTATCATCGGACGGATTCGCCCAGGGTACTTGGTGTACCATGCATACGAGCATAGTATATAAGAACTATGTGATCTGCGAGCTGCAGCCTGAGGGTCGAAACTCAAAGGATCACCCTGAGTTCGGGAATCCCGAGAGTCAAACAACGGTATCGGATAGTCGGAGCTTGGACATGACTTCCGGGGCATTTTTTGAGGACGTCAGCCCTCCCGGAAAGGATGTTGACATGAGTAATAGAAATGTTCCAGACTCATTGGAGCTTCTCAATACCATTCCTCGAATTGTCCAGCGACTTGCAAATGCCCAAACGCTGGAAGCGCTCGTTCAACATACCATCACCACTTTGCAGAATCTTGTTCAATTCGACAGAACGACGATGTATCATTTTGATAGTGATCGCAACGGAATCGTGGTCGCCGATGCGGTTGACCCTTCGTCGGGGTTAACTTCGTACGAAGGCATGCATTTCCCGGAATCAACCTTCACTGAAGGATTAAAGAAACTATATACGCGGAACACTGTATGCTCCTCTTGCTCTGGAAGTCAGGGTACTTCGAAGCTTGTGTATCGGGCTTCCACCAACAAAAGACCCCTCGACATGTCAAAAACATATCTCTCTGCAGCACCGGTGCTCCCAAAATCGAACACCGTCAGTCCTGTCGAGGTTTGTCTGTCAATTCAGATCAATGTGTTTGGCAAGCTTTGGAATCTCATATCATGTCAGTCTTATGACAACAGCTCAAGGCTCCATCCGCTCATTCAGAAAGTTTGTTGGTTTGTAGCCGAGGCGGTTTCGAGTAACATTGAGCGTCTTTCCTACACCTTACCCTTTCAATTTCGAGAGCCAGACATCTCCCTCAATAAATCAAGCACGCCTCAGGCTATCAAGACTCCACCAGGTGATCTTCTCAGTCTGTTCGGGGCAGATTATGCCGCAGTGTCGATTATGGGCGAGGCCAAGATCTTGGGAAAACCGGTCGACTCGCAGGAAGTGTTGGCATTGTTTGAATACATGAAAGCCAAAGAGAACGACAGTGTGTTTTGGTCTGTAGATATGGCTGCCGATTTTCAGGACCTCAACTACTCGCGCGGCTTCCATCATCTTTCTGGCTTGCTTTACGTTCCTCTTTCAGTGGACGGTCGTGATTTTATCATCTTCTTCCGGGCTGATTTGGAAAGCCATGGCCTCGCGTCTGATTCACATAAATCGAGTCGACAATATGAGTGGTCCTCAGCAGAGTTTGGAAAGGCATCTGTTCTGTCTTTGCTATATCGCACTTTCACCGATATATGGCAAGAGAAGGAGGCTACACTGCAGAACAACCAGTTAATGAGACTTTTACTCGCCAATTCTGCGCATGAGTTCCGAACACCTCTCAATGCCATCATCAACTATCTGGAAATTGTTCTCGATGGTTCTCTGGATCAAGAAACACGAGATCACATTTCCAGATCTCACTCGGCATCCAAGTCGTTGGTATACATCATCAATGACCTTCTAGACCTTACAAATGCCGAAAACGGACAACGGTTGATAAAGGATGAGGTATTCGATCTATCGGAGACCCTCACTGAAGCAACGGACATATTTTGGGAAGAAGCAAGACAGAAGCATGTCGATCTACAGGTAGTTCAACATGCAGCCTTACCTCCCGTCCTTGGAGATCAACGACGGGTACGCCAGGTAATC
This sequence comes from Penicillium concentricum, assembly GCF_028827145.1. Taxonomy (NCBI): domain Eukaryota; kingdom Fungi; phylum Ascomycota; class Eurotiomycetes; order Eurotiales; family Aspergillaceae; genus Penicillium; species Penicillium concentricum. Next base: position 4,001,832 of record NW_026622754.1, on the reverse strand, counting down.
ACAAACTTGATCAGTAATGCTATACAGCACACGTCTACTGGGGCAATAACAATCGAGTCTTGTGTCGTACCGGAGCTACTGGAGCCAGATCATATCTGTGTCGAAGTGGCAATACACGATACCGGATCTGGGATGTCCCAAAAGACTGTCGAAACATTGTTCTGTGAGCTAGAACAAGTCTCCAACAAGGGATATATGCAGAATCCCAAGTCATACGAGGAAACTTCAGGTAGCAATGTGCTCGAGACTGAAAGTGTACTTGGTCTAGGCCTCGCACTAGTTGCCCGAATCGTGCGCAATATGAACGGGCAGTTAAGCTTGAAGTCTGAAAAAGGCAAGGGAAGTTGCTTCAAGATCAGGCTTGCTTTTCCTCTTCCAGATAAAGATAGTCAAAAGCAGAGCTCATGTGTTACGCCAAACGAACATCTGCAAGATGAAAGAAAACAAGACACAAAGCAAGACACTTCATCCTCACGATGCGCAAAGAACCAGGAAGAAGGGGGCATTCCATGTGAATGTGGTCAAAAATCAGAATTTGAATCAGGGGAATCCATCGTAACCGTCGATGTAAGCCTGAAAACAGGCGAACCAAGAAGCCTCTCCCTTTCTGGCCAACAGCTCGACCAGAGCAACCAGCCAGATAAACCGACCACTTCACTTCCAATTCAAGATCCCAAACAATCATCAGAAGGATCCAAATCGCCTATCAGAGAAACCTTCTGGGTCTCACCAACCTCAAAATCCCCAACTGACCAGCCTCAAACCCGCCAACCAAGTGCCTCTCCCACAATGGACTGGAACCTCCACGTCCTCGTCGCAGAAGATGATCCGATCAACAGCAGTATCGTCCAGAAGCGCCTTGAGAAATTCGGCCACACCGTGCACATGACAAGCAATGGCAAGGAATGCGCGTCAGCCTACAAATCGAATCCCACTCGTTTCGACGCAGTGCTAATGGATCTACAAGTACGTCCATTAAACAATTACACTATTCCTAACTCAATCTATATATATACTAACGCTCAATTTCCACCTGCAGATGCCTATCGTCGACGGCCTTGGAGCAACACAGATGATACGCGAATACGAGCAGCAGGAGCTGGCCAATGAGACCACGCCTGCGCCTCGCATTCCCATTTTCGCTGTATCTGCTTCCTTGCTCGAGGAGAATCGGACGATGTATATGGATTCAGGCTTTGATGGGTGGGTCATGAAGCCGATTGATTTCCAGAGAGTGGATCGGTTGCTTGGGGGTGTTAGGCTTCAGTGGGTGCGGGAGGAGGTTGTTTATCGTCCTGGCGTGTGGGAGGCTGGAGGATGGTTTGAGGCATAGATGGGATGAAATCGTAGCAGGGTATTTTGACTTCGGAGAAATAGCTGAGATGGGGGAAGATATCCAATATCCAGATGGGGGTATTGAAATCATATGCAAGAAAGAAATCTAGTCTTTATCCATGGTATCTATGCAAACAAAAATATGAAACGCAAAATGCAACAAATGGTAGTATATGTAAAATCATATCAGAAACTCTCCGCTGCATCGGAGAAGTCGGGCACTGTATCTCCGCACTTGAACGAAGGGCTATATGCCTTGCTAGGCATATACCCATTCTTCCATGCAGTCCGGTAACTCCATTGGGCGGCTGACTCCGTCCGCCAGGTCCAGTAGAACCACCCCATCGCCGTTTCAAAGGCAGACATCTGTGCCTCGGCATATGTCTGCAGGTACTTCTTGTAGGTGGCCGAATAATCCGATGGGTCCTGGTTGGCATCGGCGCAGCTGCAGGTTCCTTCGTCCGCTGTTGGGCAATATGCCGTAGTGGAACTGGTATCGTAGGTCCCTTCCCATCGGGCGCCTCGGCCAACGTTGTTCACATATTGCGCGCAGTCGGTGTCTGCCTGTGACCATTCACCGCAAATGGTTGGACCCCATCTGATTGGGCGTTAGCATACGAAATTACAAAATGAAAGCGAGCCCAACTTACCCAGATGTTGTTGTGTTAATCTCCTTTATCATGGGGTGCCAACTATTGCAGATAACATCGAGTTTAGCGGTGTGGTTCAAGACGATCTCACCCGTGTTGAAGGTGGTGTATTGATGGGTGTCGAGGTACATGTTGTCCGGGTGAGATTGGAACATGGTGTCCCACTTGGCGAGATTCAAAAACCCATCATGCAGGACAAGAGTGGCAGTAACACCATTCTCGCGGACGAGTTCTGCGGCCTCCTTCGTCCAATCTAGGACCTTTTCGACGGGGAGCTTCAGCATCAACGGCTCGTTCGCTAGACCGTAGATTGTCACCACGTTCTTATACCGATCTTGGGCAAAGAACTTCGAGAGTTGGTCATGAATTTCAAGTGACCGCTTACGGTTCAGATCACCGTCCGAGCCTTCCAGCCAGTTGACGCTGCCCTGTCGGCCGCTATGGTTCCAGCCGTTTTGACTTCCGGGGAGTCCGTGCAGGTCGAGTTTGATGCGCAGTCCATACTTGCGGCACCACTCGATTGCACGCAGGAGATAGCGCCACGCAATCTTGGGGACGTATGGGTCGTCGTCGTAGGTATTCACAGCCCAGTAGGAGTATGGGATGCGGACATGATCGAGTCCGGCTTCTGCGATTTCTTTCAAATCGGATTCTGAAATGAATTCGGCATAATGTTTCTCCAACGTGCCCGCCGCAGAGTTTCCTAGTTTTTTGGTCAAGGTATACTCATCGATGACACCGGCGCTAGATGGCCACTTGCTGAACAAGGACGGGACAATGAACGGCTCGATAGAAAGCCATCCGCCTAGATTGACTCCGCGGATTGGCTGTGAGCCGTAAGGGAACGGCTTGTTGAGAGGAGGCACCTTGTCGTTCGGCCGGGCAGAGTCATCCCACTTCGAGTTGATGCCCATGACGGAAAGACCACCAACAGTGGCATTTGTGAAAGTGAGGTTGAATCCATCGGTCTCATACCATATAAATGGATCCAGGACGGTGTTTTTGGCGTAACTCTGAAATACTGTTGTCAGCAAATTCCATCAAGTTGGTAGACTCAATATTTACCGGTATGCTGTCCCGGCTGATACTACCCAAATTAGAGGTAGGAGAACTGCTGTCACCAGAGTCCGAGGAATTCGGCTTTGGATCCGAACCTTTCTTTTTTGAAACAACAAGTGCAACCGGGATGACAATGGCAAGCAAGAGGATCACTCCCAGCAGGCATCCGACCAAGATACGCTTCTTTCTCGACCAATTAGACCAGAATTTCCAAGCCGGTGGCCCACGACTCTCCAAGCTACCCTCCCAGCTATCTTCGTCTTTCCAATGATCATGCACAGCAGGTCCACCACCGCCACGACGACGAACCCGAGCATCAGAGCTATGACCTTCTTCCAAATGGGCACCAGACACAACTCGCGCACCCGCTTGATGGCGCGAGCGACCCTGCGCAACTCCAGCACCAAGCGCCGCACCAGCAGCATCATCTAACACAGCTCGTTTCCGCTGTCGTCGAGCTTCCCGTTCCCGACGTGTATCATCTCCTCCGCGAGACCGCTCCCTGCGATCCACATCCTCATGCTCAGCAGCAAGTCGTGCCATGGCATCAACACTCAAGAGATGCGCAGCACTACTCGAAGACTCGGTGCTGCGATGTTTCCTCGCCGGCGACGCAGCAGCATCCATTTCCCGCTGATGCTCCCTTTCTCTTTCGCGCTCGCGCTCGCGCCGTCTCCGTCGACGCGCTTCAGCCTCAGCATCAACTTCAACTTCCCTCCGTCTTTCTCGGACAGGACTCGCACTCGGACTTTCGTCTCTGCGATACCGTCTCTCGCGATCCCGCTTTTTAGTAGGCGACGCAGCAGGCGAGTCTTTCACCCTAGAATTTCCCCTCTCCCGTTCTCGTTCCCGATCCCGTCTCCTCCCCTCCCCAGACTCCCCGTAAGCAAGTCCCGCCGCCTCATCCTCTTCCTCCCTCCGTCTGCGCCTCCGTTCCCTTCGCCGCTCACGCTCCTCATCGTAATCATCGCGCTCGTTGTGTGAGTTCGATTCGTAACCAGGTTCACCGCGGAAGCGGTATTTCGCTGTACGCGCGTTGCCAGGGCTGGATGTTGCGCCTTCGTCGTCTTCGTAGCGGCCGCGGATGTACTCGCGGTCTCGGTCTCGGCGGCGCGAGCGCTCTTGTTCTCGTGTGCGGTCGCGATCCCGATCCCGGTCACGGTCACGGTCCCGTCTGTCTCGGGATTGGCTTGGCATGCCAGGTGGGTGGGGGTGTTTGGTGTAGGCGCTGATCGGTGGGATGGAATGTGGAATTGTTTGCGCGTGGGGATGATTGGTGGGTTGGTGTTCGATGGAAAAGAGAAGAGGAATGGAAGATGTCGAGGTTGAGTTAACACGTGGGATTTAAAAAGCCCAGCCTGTCTTGGAATTCTTGGAATCTATATCGGGTCGGTCTAAGGGATTTTGTATGGCTTTGTTTTGTTTTTTCCCCACACGGGAGATCCTGCCAAGGTCTCAATGCCAAGTATAATGTTCCCCTGAATCCCTTTGTTTATTGCAATATATGCCATGTTAGTTTTGGACCATACAGTTATTTTGTGAACGGTTGAGGAATCTATCTTCAACGCCATACAACTAGATGGAGAGCCGAACTTTATATATTGAAATGCAAGTATCATTAAATACACCTCCAGTCCACATAGACATGCAAGCTCCGGTCCATTCTAACCAAAATACAAAGGTTCATATCAACGAGTCAGGGTATGCAAACTCCAAAACAATACAAGGTGAAAGACATCATTGCGAAAAAAGGGACAGTGAAAACCTACCGAAAGAGTATATAAGAAAATTTCAAAGCGCGGTGTCTGTCATGAGTATCTGTACAGCTGTGAGGGGGGAAGATGGAGACATGACGAGAAAGGATGATATATAGAGATGATAAGAGATAAATGAATTCACGCTGTGCCCGGGGAATCTAATAGAATGAAAGGGAGATGGTGCCTCAAGCACTGCATCTCTTGCTGCAGAGATCAACGCAGAGAAATGCAATCAGACAGAGTCAACAAGGCCGTCTCCCTCCGGCCGCCCCCAATGGAGCGGGAACCGGAACGTGTCGAAGTGGTGGCAACCCGGCCAAGGAGTTAAGAAGTGACATTTAATCGCCGACCTCCTTGGGTGCTAAACTGGGTAGCACTGATCTCCGGGTCGAGATTTGAAACTCAAATGTGAGCAGAAACCATATAGGTTGGCGTAATAGCCCATATTGTGCGGGTATATTGTCAGCAGGGACAGCGCCACCCGCATGAGCGCCAATTGGTTTTCACCAAGGGCGAGCCTTTCAGCTAATGATCTGTCTAGCTCCCTCTTTGCCCAGAACACCTGGCTCAGTCGGCTTGGGGCTGCGGTCGCGGCCCTTCTTCCGACTGAAGAATGATAGCATACCATTGGCTTGTTTGCCCTTGTCATCACCACTCTCCATTCCATCAGCGGGAATGGCATTATGGGCCAGCTCACTCCAGCTGCCATGTTCGTTCAGAACCATTTGTACGCCGCCACTTTTGCTCATTTGCCGGGTGGCACCGCGGTGTCGACTGTTGTGGTTTGGGGGAAGGGGTCGGTGGAAGGACGGGGCAGGCGGCGGTGAAGGCGACACGCGGGTTGATGGGGAAGAAGGAGCCTGATTAATTGCGGGGTCATTGGGGTCGAGTGTCTCGCTGAGTGTAGTCATGGTTTCACTCGGTGGAGCACGGTAGTGCGATCCGTCGGCTTGGATAGGCGATGTATTTTTAGACGGGTCGGGGTGTGAGTATTGACGGGCATGTACGGTTGGGTTTGCTGGGCTTGTCGTGTTCCCTTGGGTTGTAGTGGCCATTGGGAAGCACTCCTCTGGATTTCTGGAAGACACTGTTAGCACAGGAGGACAATGGTCTGGGTGGGGAGAGGAACTCACATTACAGCAGCAATAGCTTCCGCGGCATTGCCTTGGTAGCTAGTCAGAGTGTAGTCAAACGGTTCAAACATTGTTTCAATGAGACGATGAAGCTCATCATCTCGGATTTCTTTCGCGGTGGCATCATCCCTCAGTTCAGCGCGCGGTTTTTGCCTGCGCGCCCTAGCCTCCAATGGCGCTTCTTCAAGAAGCAGTTCCTCCAGATCATAAGTCGCATCAAAGTTGGTTTTGTCGCTTGATGGGACAAATACTGGCGGGATCTGTTTGCGCTCCAGGGCATTAAAGTCGATTTCGTTGAAGAACATGTGCGAGGTGTAGCTCTCAAACCCGATAGCGCCAATTCGTTGACTCCGATCTTTTTGCATCAATGATCCCAACGCCCGCAAACAAGCTACTGATACTGCAGGATTGGTAACGTAGTATTTTGGTTGCGCCTTCTTGATGTTTTCGCTGAGTGTTTCTTGGCTTCGGCCTTCAAATGGTCTCTGCACTAAAAGTTAGACGGGGGCAATAGACGAGGAGCCGATCTCTCGTACCTTGTTGTATATGCACTCGTAAAAGGTGACACCTAATGACCACCAATCGACCTCAAAGGTATAACCAGTTCCTTCATAGACTTCTGGGGCTAGGTAGGCGAGTGTTCCTGACTTGCTAGTAAGGGGCTTCCCCGGTCGGTAATCCGATGCCACGTTCTGGAAATTCAAGTTAACTGAAGCTCACGTAGATGCGATCCATGCCGATAGAACTCACAAAATCAGCCAAATGAACATGTCCATCAGAATCCAACAGAACATTGTCCGGTTTCAAATCTCGATGAATGATACCCTGCGAATGGATATACTTCAGAGCACACCCTAGTTCCGCCATCCAAAACCGTACCGCATCCTCCGTGAAGCATTTTCGGGAGATATGGAATCGAAGATCGCCGCCGTTCATTAAATCAACCACAATATAGCTTCAACTCGGTCAGCAGGGAGCGGTAAGGATCAATTCAAGGATACTCACATATACTCCATGTCCTGGAAACTGTATCTCAAGTTGCAAAGGAACGGATGGTTCAAGTGCTCGAGCATTCTCCGTTCACGAATTATATTTCGTACGCTTTCCGAACGGACCACTGAAACGAGTTGTCAGTTTATAGCTCTATCACCTCAGCAGCTTTGAACCTCCAACGAACCTTCTTCTTTGCGGATATATTTTAGGGCGAATGTAAGACCTGTGTCCTTCCTTTCGACAATCCGTACTTTTCCAAATGCGCCCTTTCCAACAACTCGCAGGAGCCGGAAATGATTGAGGTTGACTAGTAGGAAAAAATGATTAGCATATTATTCGAAACAATCCTCGGCGACTCAGGAAGTCCTGATAACGTCCGATTCGTGTCCAGTAAACCTACCTGCATCGTTGCAATTCACTGGTTTCCCCTGGGTGTTCCCCATGTTGTGAAGATAGACCGACGGTCGAAGTAATCAAGGTTGACTAGTATCTTTCTAGCAACATCACACTTGTCCCAAAAATTCCTCCGGTTGAATGATAATCACGTCAAAAGCGGTATTCGGGCAAACCACGAGTGGGTAGAGGAGACGGATTTTCGGCGAATATCGAGCTTAAATCGCAATCTCCATAGGATGTTGAACTCCGAAGGTAAAACGGCTGAGCGGGGGTCAAATGTTTCAGAATCGGGCGAAGATTATCGATGCAGGTCTAGATGTGAATTTTTGAGATCTAGACAAGACTAGATGAAACAAGAAGGCCACTACAACTCTTCAAGAGAAATATAGAAGATTCAAGGTTCCAAGCCTGCAGGATATGTATATCGAGAGAATGTGAGGGTCCGGGAGTTCGCGAAACACACCAGTTTCGGGTTTGCTAAGGAGCCACAAAAAAAATTGAAGAAGTAGAAAAACAGATATGTCAAATGACACACCAAGAATTTATTGCCTTCGGGAGGTGAAGCAGATGAAAGAAAGGGGATGAAGCGGGTGAGCGGTCTGGAAGAAATGGCAGTAATTGCGGGCCAATCACGCGTGACGCGCAAAAAAATGGGGGAAAGGGGAATGAAAGAAAAGGGCCCTTTTACTATGCTTATTCTGGTCTTGAATGCCGTGCGATCTACATCGTGCAGCTACTATTCAGGACTAGTTGTTTTGTGAAAGATATCGATTCCCATCTCTCTTGGATATCTACGATGTGCTGTGGAAGTATTGAACAATGACCATTACCATACGGATATACATATCCCTCCCCCCACGGTCTCCGAACATCGGGTTTTTAAGGAATGAAGTTAGGTGGAGAGCATATAGCCCTGGCCCAGTTCGACCGGGGCCCGCTTGGGCAGAGCGGAGGCTATGATATCCGCTAAATGCACAGACTTTTCAATTCGGTGACTTGTCCATTATGATCCTAGACGAACATCCTGGCGATCAAAATTCCGTTTGAAACAGGTGTTCTTTGGAGATTTAGGGGCAGGATTGGTAATTCTACAAGATTGATGGCTATAATACGATGTAGATCACTATTTAGGCATTTATTATACCCGACGCCCAACAAGATATCTTCCTTTGTGAGACTCTGTGAAACTTGAACTTGATTTGATCTTACCAAGTTTTCTGTCTTATTCTGATTCCTTGGAGTTTCAAATTGGAATGTCAAGTAATCACTTCCGTTTGATCTTGGAACCAGGAGCTATCCTAGAAGCATGCAATCGACTGATCACTATCTAGCACGCGTGTGAGATGTCCTACATATTTCTCCCGTATCTCGTGGACGCCACGTTATTGACCTTAGGCCCAAACGCAAAGTTGTCTCGGGGAACTGTCGCGTAGAACGGCTCTGGAATGCCTGTAGAATATTCGACGATTTGATTCCTCACATGCAGGACTTTTGTCGGCTGCAGTTGGATCAAACCCGGATCCTAGGCGGGTCTTTTTTTAGCTTTTCACTCCACTAGGGTGCGGATATGCTGAACACGTATGTTTGTCTAACACTTTGACTCTAACAATTTGAGTATCATTGGTTCCACCAAACTTGACATGTGCATGTGGGCGCAGTCAGATTGTTAGTGCAGGGTTCTAGATCCCTGTCAAATGGGAGATTAACCTTGGAGAGCGCCCACTACGCTTATTAAATGGCTCCGGGGATTCAATAGTGATCCTTGTCAACTGGGCGTTTCGTAAAACAAACATGTATAAAGGGGTTTCGGCTATTTTGACTGTCAAGAAACCAAGATGGGGCAGTTTATATCATTTGTATTATATTATTTGCAGTACATATGCACTATATGCACGAAATTTGTGATTCATAGAGATATCATATCATTGCATAACAATTATAGTCTCTAGTTACGTGGCCTCTCTGTGTTGGCATATTTGCTCTCTTTTTCAAGTCTTAGCACAGACATGACACAGAAGGGATTTGAATAATATAGGCCTTTTGATGATAACTAGTATACTCCGTTACCTAGACTCAATACAAGAGTCGATCAATGGCTTATTCATACAGATCGTCATCCTAATTGCAGCATTAAGAAATAAAAGTAAACTCCGTACCCACATGTATCTCGATGCCTTTTTACATTTTTACCCCATAATATGTAGGCAAAAAATGTTTGACATGGATATTGACTTCTAGCTATTTCTTAAAATGGAGTAAATCTGCCCCCTCAGTCTTCATACCTAGCCCTATATGAGCTTTAGCCAAACGTGAGTGACTGGGTAAAATGGTGGTATTTACCATTTTCTGTCTAGTTGAACTGTGCTTAATCCTTTTGGCTTTTCCTGTTATCCTGGTTTAACTATTTCGGGTTTTCAATCTGAATATTTATAACAGACCTCTGAGAATGGAACGGTAGAGATGGCTCGGTCACGGGGTAGCTCCTTCCCATTGCTTCCTCGACGTGGATGCCATTTCTCGACCTCACCATTTCTTCATCTTTGCTACTCCCCCTATCACTCCCAATAAATATTCATTATGGAGAGTTCTGAAAAGCCGCGGCCGCTGCTGCAGCGTCCAGAGAGTTCCGGCATTGATGTTCTAGATTTCTCCTTCAGCAAGCCCGCCTCATACAAGCCCTTGTACTCGCGAAACCTGACCAAGCAAGCACCCATCCCCAACCCCCCAGTTGATAATGCCCGACCTTCAAGGGAACTGATGGGAGAGGAGGCAGCTCACAACCATCAACTAGTCGGGCCAGACACGTATGTAGATGATCCAGGCTGGTCCCAGATGACACCACTGTTCACAATGGACTAACATGTTCTCTTGGGGTCAGCCCTCTCAATCACCGCGGCGTTGAGAAAGAAGGACCACCCAAGGCACCAGTCCCCACGGGACAAGCTGTGTTTTCTCAGCCACCAAGTCGACTCTCGACAGCAGCTGAACCCAAAAAGGACAGCGCCCGTCGGTCCACACCTAGAGATCTAGGTAAACAGAGTTTCCGACAAAGGCAGGAACTGATTAATGGCCAACCAAATAAGCCCACCGGGTCTGATACTCCCAGAGAGACCATTAGCTCTACAGGAAGTGTTGTTGACCTGAGTGAAGAGCATGTTGTTGACATTGACAAGACGGGTGAAGCTGAATATGCCTTGCCCGAGTCACCCCAGGTACAACGGCCTCACAGAGAGAGGCAAGAAGTTCCGGAGAACCCATGCTCTCGTGTGCCTCTCAAGCTTGTACACAATCAGCTTCATGCGTCGACGCGACGCTGTGCATCCGAGAAGGAAACATCTTCCAAGCAGCCCGCACCGCTCGTTGGTGGCAAGAACGGCGTTCAGCTCGGTGAGGATGATCTATTTGAGCTTCTCATCACGAAAATGAAACAGCGAGAGGAAAGCGAGCACGCGGCTACAGTCATCCAACGGCAACTCAAGAAGGAGAACATGGGCTTGAAGGAAGATAACCTTAATCTGCAGGACCGCCTCAAGAAATGCCAAGGACAGCTCGCCAAAACATCATCCGAGTCAAGATCTCAGCGCGCACAAATAGACAAGTGGAAGGCAAAACTTGGGACATTCAAAGGTGTCCTCAACGAACTTGGCCGTGAATATGGCGCAGTCCGGGAGCAAGCCAAAAAATTAAAAGAAGCAACCATGTCGCTTGACCGAGAGAAAATCGAGATCCAACACAGTTTGGGCGAGATCAAGTTGAAGGTTTCGAACAGTGAAGTGACAATTCGGGATCAACACGAGAGACTTTCAATGTCCGAAGAAACAGTTGCCAGCTTGAGGGAAGCTTTGGACCATTCAGAGAAAAGAGGCGATTTGATCAAGACGCAGCTATCAAACGAGAATAAGCGAATTGTGACTCTAGAAGCCTACATCCAAAATGAGTGCCAGAGTCAGTCACGATACTTGGGCCTCATCAGAAACGACCAGCGCAGAATGACCGAAAGGTTTGACTCTGCCTGCGAGCTGTTTACCACATCTTGCGTCAAATCTCAGGATAATATCCTCTCGAAACTGAGTCCTGCGGTTGAATATTGTCTTGCTTCGGTCCAGGCGTTGAAAGAACAGTGCTCTGCCGAGACCATGGATGTCCAAGCCTTTACCAGCAGCGTTCAGGAGGCAACATCCCGGTAAGTTCTGTGAAAGTGTAACAAAGAACAACACATGTTGTAGACTGACGTGTCTCTAGTTTCAACTCTCTGGCTGGTCAGGTCGCAAGCGACGTTGACCGAAGCACAGAAATGAGCAAAAATGTGTTTCAAGCCCTTCAAGAAGCCCTTCAAGCAATTGAAGGCAACCTCGGTCCGTATTCGTCGATTTTCAAACAACTTGCTAATAGCGAGAGTTGCTACGGGAGTTTGCAACAACAGCTTCAGATTGTTCAGCCAATGCTCGGTAGTCTCGATGCTTCTATCAAGGTCGTGGGAACAACAGAAACAGACCTCGTGCGCGGGCTAGAAACGTTCGGTCAGAAGCTGTCCGAAGCTCGAATCCCAGCAGGGAACCCTGTTCTGGAGATGGAGGTTTCCAAGAAATTCGCCGAGAATACGCAGTTGCAGCTTCAACTACAAGGGATCTCCCTTGAAGTTGATTCTGTTAGAAAGCAACTTGCCAGCAAGTCATCTGAGAATCAACATCTTCAGCATGCTTTGACTGATGCTGTTACTAATGAACAAGCATCGAAAAGTCAAAGTTCCCGGCTGGAGATTGAGAAGACGGCCTTGCGAGGCGAGCTTCAATTGCTCGAGCAAAGAATCCGAGAAGAGTTGGGCGCTGCAAGCACCAAGCAGGGTCAGATGAAAGCTAGATTCGAAGAACAAGTCCAAGGGCTTGAGACAGAAAGGACGAGGCTAGAAAGAGACTTCAGTAACCTTCAGGCGCAGCTTGCAAATGTCCAAGGATCTTTGGTAAGCCCGACCGTGTCTGATGAGACAGTGGATCACTAACAGTATGAAGACCGAAACCAAAAAGACAGCCGAGGACGAGCGACTAGAAAAGGCCTCCATGGTAAGAGGTGCGGGGCATCGTCTTGATGTGCTTTACTGATAAGCGCAGCACCAGGAATCACAGAAACGAATTGAGGAGCTGAATCTTTCTTGCTCAAAATACATCACAGAGGCCAAGACCATTGAGACTGAATCACAATTATTGAAAAGATCCGAAGCCGCTCTCCTCGCGGAGAAGGAGAGGCTCCTTGGACAGCTTGAGCAAGCGAACAGAAAGACAATCGAGCTTGAAGCGAAACTAGGGCTGAAGACCGAGTCTGCAACAATGAAAGAGAAAGCGGCGCAGGAAGCAGAAAAGAGAGTCCAGGTGCTTGAGCTGGAGATGGCCCAGAAGACTGAAGAGCTTGTAGCTATGAAAGAAAACCTCGCCATGCTCAAATCACGGTCATCGGCTTTAGAGAAGGTTGGGGAGGAGGCTGACGCTGAGATAGTTTCACTCCTCCGCCGGGCTCAGGAGGCTGAAAGCTGGCAAGCGACTATAAGAGAGGGGATTGCGAAGGTGATCGAGGTACATCCCGACGAGCCTTTCGACCTAACATGGCAGAAACTGGAAGACATCATTCAGTCCTCGCTTGCTCAGCCGTCCATCACTGGCGATACGCCTTGCACCAAGCTTCACGGCAAGGGGAATATGGAGGCGACTGAAGGTAGCAATCTTGCACCGGAGCCAAGTGAGGGCAGACGGGATGATCTCTTGGAGACTAATGAATCAAACAATGAGGCTCGCAAGCCTGCTGGAAACATGCAGACAGATGGACATCTAGCACCAAATACTTTTAGTCCCCCGAAGGCTTTGAAACACGGTGATTGTGTTGACTCTTTACCGAAATTCCCTGCTGGTCACGGTCATATCGTTCCATTTTCAAGTCTCCATGACAGACTTTCACGGGAAAATAGTATGTCGCTTTTCAATGATCCAGCTGAGCTCGAAATGCTCTTTATGTCAACCCCGGATCTTCAAGTCGCTTCGATGCCAGATGATGCCCCAAAGAAAGCTCAAGAACAGCAAAAGGTTCCAGTTAAGCCTCTGAAAATGAGCCGAGATCCCAATGAAGCTAACCCTGTTCTCGGGATGCAACCTCCCCGCGCCGATGGCAGTACAATTGAAAGATCTCAGTCGGCTCTTGAAGATACTGCCAGTTCGTTTATTGACAAATCTGCCAGTAACGAACAGCCCAACACCAAACGTAAAGTAGTCAGCTTCGAGGGGACGCGGGTTTTCACCAAAACAGAGGTTGGTAAAGCCAGACGAATGTCAGACGCAACAGACAACAGCTCTGGGAGAGAGTCTAAAACCAAGGAAGTCAAGAGGACACAGAAACGGACTTATAGCCGTCTTCGCCAATCTGTTGCACAGGAGGAAACCTCGATTGAAACGACTACAGAGGAGCAGCCTGCCACCAAAGCTTTGGTAGGAAGGTCTCAGCAGCGCTCAATGGATAAGAATGAGCAGTCTTCGAACGCGAACCCAAGGCCACCGAAGAGACCTCGAAATGCAGCCGATGGCCCGGAACGACGACTGAGTCCGAAGGGTTTGGCTTCAGGTAGCAGTAGGGAAAGCACAGCCGGCCAAGTCAGCATCACGCGAGGCCGCGGTAAGCGCTGCACTCGAGGTAAGATGCTTGATGCCTTTCCAAGGTGCCCCAGCTGACGGTTAGAAGGAGACCGCTATAATGAGCGCTTCAGCCAAGACGCCGGCTGAGCAGTTCAACATGTGGTGACCCTGAGAGGCCATTCCTGCATTATTATACACTCATCATGTTGCGCAAATTCTCCATATTCACTTTATCAAAAGCAAGGTGCGTGCGACAAGTCATGGATATTGAAATATTGATTTATAAAAATCTGTTGTTGTCATGAACGGATGGATGTGAAGACCCCACGAGCAGGTCTCATGCTCCGGAAGGCGATAAGTGGAATGTGGGATATTTATTTTAGTTTTATTGAGGTACCCAAAGCTGTATTGCTCTTAACGCCAAACACAATGCTCCAACAAAAGGAGGTTTACCGCAGAATATCCGAGAAACCGGGGAAACCGGGGAAATCACAATTTCCCGGTTGCATCCAGTGTAATAATGTACATACAGGGGTTGGTCCCCTGACACCCTTATCGCATTCCCCTACATCCGCACAACAGTAAAAGATATCGACGTATCGGGATTGCAACGAACGCAAGAGGCGAAGTTTGATTGGAAGAAAGATATCGAAATCAGTCGGCATCGCGGTGGAAAGGCGGATATCTCTCAAGGCGCACAACAATCGAATTGAAGAAAAACGATCCAAATCGAATAGATTATTTGTTCTTTCCACCCTTGGTAGCCTCAAGGAAAAGCACCTGCTTCTTAACGACAGGGTCGTACTTCATCATGCTGAGAGGACGGTGTACACGGGGCCGGATCATCGTGCGGTAGTAACCCGTCATGGCCATGGAGATCAGCCGGACGGCAATGGTACGAGACTTCGCTATATCGGGGGAAAAGACAATGTTAGCCATCGGCCGCAAATGAATCCGGGGGTTCGCGGTTTTCGCTGCCCATCGCCCCGTTTCGCGTCCCAACTGAGGTGCGGAATGGCGGGTGCATCATGCGGTTGAATATTCGGGTTTATTCGTCCCACGTACCTTTCTTGGCCATCTTGGGCGGCGTCTCGGGGGTGCTTGGTCGAGGTGTCACTCCGAAACAATTTCGAGGTCGGAGTTGAGCGTTTCCCGTAGGTCACGTGCTCATTGCTTAGTCATTGTTTTTTTGGCGGCCGCGGGAGTCGATTTACTGGCCGAGGATCAACGTGGATATTTCGTTGGCTGATGATTTGCATGTGTCTGGGGGTTTAATTGTCATTTTGAACTTGCTAGCATAAGTACGTACATGGATTAATCGTGCCATGCTCGTCACCATTTACCTATTCCTGGTGGGCCCACCGGATAACGATGTGAAAATTAAATAGGTTTCTTTTGTATGGCAACTCCATATAAAAGGTACATAAACTAAATATTCCAATATACATAATCTTTCTATCCTCCTCAGCTATTTGAGAGATGTCCACGGGTACTGTAAAGGATGACTCAACTACTTGGTAACTACGTTGGGAAGAGTTATCAAGTATGCTTGAAGCAAGAGAATGGTTGACCTTTTGGCACAATATTTTTAGGGGATGTTTTCCAAGGTCCTCTTTAACTTCTACATTATATATTTAGAATTAATTTCAATAGTAGATCGATTGAATCAGACTTACGCTATAGTTTGTGTTTTCTTTTTTTTTTCTTTAGCCAGTTCGAGAGTTATGCTTATGTGCTTATGTGTTCATGTACCTTTTGTATAGAATTGCTATATAAAAGATACATGATCCTTCCAATATTTGCTATCTGGCGGGGCGCAGGATTACTACAAGAATTGAAGCTTTAATAAAGATCAAGAAAGCCTTCGCTATTTATATACCCCCTCGGCCTATGGGTGGTCCAGCACCTACCACGCCCTGGCAAGTTCTTAGATTATCTTCCAGGCAGCATAGGTATTACTCTTTTCGGTCACCTATTAATATTGATCATCCTCGTGGAGCTCGCCAATTCAGTACAAGCTTTAACGAGAGCGTGGATGACTAGTAGGATATTGATTATTGGTTGCCTTGTAAGCTGTGGATGTCCTCAAATATGCGAACTGAAGGGTGCCGATCTTTCCAAGCAGTTTCTTAATCCGGAGTAGGCCGTAAGCGCGTTTATAATTAATATGCCTAATATCTGCAACTAAGAAAGTTCTAGTTAGGTCTGCATGATCGTTTCAATCACGCTGTTGCCGATGTTACGCTATGCAGGGCCTGAAACTCTCTCCCCCGCAGTAATCCCGGTCATCCAGGCACAAATCTCCTGAGGTCCTCCTTATAATACAAAATTGGTCTTATTAATGTCCTGCAGCTATAGATATTGTGGCTGAATAACGTAGTATTTTGCCTCTTCTGGATTAGTATGTCTCACTCTTTGCAGAACTGAAGGATCGACTGCATAGCCGAAGCTGACGGGGTGATATGAACTATGTAAAAAGAAAAGTCATTCGGTGGCAATTTGCCGTCCGGTTCGCCGGAGTAGTATTTACTAGTCGCCAATTGCTTGATGTTTCAGGATCCAGAAATGTTGATAAAGGACCACTTGCCCCGGCCCTGAGAAGCAACAATCATCTTCTTCACACATCTCAAAGTCTCCTGCCGCAATCATGATGACCTACAGCCGCTCAATTCCCTTTGCCCTTTTTGCCTTGTTTGGCACTGGCTTGGCCCAATCTGTGGATGGCTCCAAGTTCGACAAGCCTGATGGCGGCCCCCCAGGAAGCTACTTCGCTGCTGGCTCATCTATCCCAGTCGCTGCGTTGAAGAGCGCTGCTGCGAAGGCTACCACTGCTGCAAAGAAAGCAACCTATCCCATCAACGGCGATAGTGGAGCTAAGAAAGTGACTATCCACAGCGACTGGTCCAACTTCAGCGAGGTATATATTCTCACCAGTAGCTTTTTGCAAGATTTACATATTAATCAATGACAGGGTGCGGCATTTGTTTGGACCGCGGATATGGATGTCGACTGCGACGGTCTTGACTACAAGTGTGTTGTATGTTGACTATATCAATGTCTGCCTGGGATCTTTTACTAACCCCATGGTGCAGGGAAACCCCGATGGCCAGCCACAGACCAACTTCGGCGCTTTGGCTGCCTATGAAGTGCCCTTCATTGTGATTCCCGATACCTTCGCGGGAGCCTATGAGTCGGCTCTCAAGGGAAACAACATCGGTGCAGTTATCTGGTATGTTTTCTCTCTTTTGATGTTCCAGCTTTGTTCTGTTCTAACGAAAAGCTAGTGATGGAAAGATGTTCTACGGCATCTTCGGAGACACCGATGGCGATGACCCCGAGGTTATCGGCGAGGCCTCCTGGTTGATGGCCCGGACCTGCTTCCCCAATGATGACCTGAACGGAAACAGCGGCCACGGAGATGCTGATGTTACCTGTAAGTCTGGAAAATCCATAATTTTATTCTGACACGTACTAATTGAACAAGACATCCTCTTCACTGGTGATGAGTCGATTCTCCCCAGCAGTGCTCTCACCAAGAACTACGTCACCAACTTCACCACACTGCGCTCTATGGGTGACAAGCTCATGACCGCTCTTGCCAAGAACCTCAACCTCAGTGGAGGTGGTGGCGGTTCTACTACCACCACATTGAAGACCACAACTACCTCTAGCACCACCCCTACTGGAGGTTCTTGCGAATGGGCTGGACACTGTGCCGGTAAGAATCCTTCTGAACATTTCTTTCTTCACAGTTACTAAACAAATTTCTAGGCGCCTCGTGCTCGGACGAGAATGACTGCTCGGATGACCTGGTCTGCAAGAGCGGAAAGTGTGCCGCTGAATGATTGAAACCAGGCAGCTATGAGATTTGATCTAAGGAGAACATAGCATAAATGGCAGAGATCTGGAGCTTTCGGGATATTTATAAATAGCTATAAACAATTTGGTATGTCATATACGGAGTACTCCGTAGGAAGACTGAGAATAAGAATTAATTGTGGAGTAAAGGATTCCTTGGCTTGCCCTTCAATTTCCTTGTGTATTCCTTCGCTGATCTAGATTGTATAGATAGTTTAGCGGACTTGGCATTGGCATTGGCACGTCATTCCTTCAGTAAACGCGATTAGTAATAATTTTCAACAGACTTTAAAAAGTAAGTTGAGATTCTCTGGCTAGCGCATGATGTGCACACAAGGTAATGTGTCCGTTCGGCCGTTGGGCCCGGGGTTGTTGAATACATACTACGTACGCGGTAACTCTCAGAGTACATGTTCCAAGCAGGAGGTGATTGATAATGTATCCATTCTAGACCAGGTCTCGGTTTTTCTATTGTATTCCTAGACACAAATCAAGATCATTGATTTCTCATCTATTTTATTTGTTGATATTTGGCAACTGCAACCTCCTCTGGCCCCACTTTATATCGTCCCTGGCGCTTACAGTTGAGAGAATGGGGAATACATCTTCCGTCATCCGAATATGTATAACTAGTTAACTATAGTTAATATAAGAGATGACCTGTTCAAGGTCAGAATTCTGGGCAAATTCACAGACTTATACTCAATATGGCCGATCAAACCAACACAGCTCTTGTCGTATGCGTAAGCGGACAGACTTATTTAGGCCAGTTCACAATGTCGTACTGGAATATAGGTATAATGTACTCCGTGTGGCGCATATATACAACAGGATCCTGCATCTCGATACAAGTGCTTAATGGGCTTCAATAACTAGGAACCATATAGCCGCTTCACACAAAATACTTTCCGACTTTCCAGCTACATTATTGATCAAGTTCGTCAGTAACGTACATCTGTACCGGATAATGCCTCTCGAGACCTTTCGCATTCCGTTCAAGTGCTCGATCCAGTCTTGATCACGGAGAATTACATAATCAACCCCTGGGCACCCTGCACCCTCCAGGTGATATACCCATGGACTCACTAAGGGATGAGCGGCCTAAGTAAGCTACAGTAAAATGCGACACGCTAATCCCATCACATGCAATACTTCCCATTTAGATATTGTTCATTTATACATTGTCAGAAGGGACGTCGAAATGCAATGTGAGAGTGAGAATATGTATTTAGTAGTTGAGAAACCTAAGTTCTGGATTAAGAAAATCCGACAGATAGCCTATCAAAAAAGGATCGGCGTAGCGTGGGCTATACCCGTCTAGATACTCCGAAGTTCTCGTGTTACTGTACGGGGGTATCAAAAGCCTTGCCATTGGATGGAAATGACGAATAAGCGGGAATCCTCATCAATCACAGACATATAAATCCAGTAGGGAACTCTCTTTGGCACTTTACAGATTTCCTCCATAGCTTCGCTGATAGTTCATTCGATAAATTATGCGCGCTATTCGGGTCCACCCAGCTTCCGCATCTTCTTTGCCATATTCTCCTGCGAATCCGGCCTCTCCCTCCTCGCTTCACCTTGATCAAATTCCTCGACCTAAACCAAAATGTCAAGGAGAACTACTAGTCAGAGTCAAGGCAACCACCGTTATTCGTGACGCGTTGACATGGCCAGAAACATATGCGACCGAGTACGCCATTTTGGGCCACGACTTATCGGGGATTGTGGAGGAAACCTATGAAATGCCTGGCGACGTTCAGCCAATATTCCAGCCTGGAGATGAGATCTTCGGAATGACACATGCAGATCGAGGATCCACCTGGGCTGATTACACCGTTGTCAAAGAAGAAGAGATTGCACAAAAGCCTAAGAACTTGAACTGGGAGCAGGCGGCTTCCTTGCCCCTCAGCGCTTTGACAGCATACCAGGCTTTATTCAAGCATGGTGGGATCCCGCTCCCAGCCCAACTTAACGGCGACGAAAGGCATTCTGCAAATGGTCAGAAGATACTTGTCACCGGAGCTTCTGGTGGTGTTGGAATATACCTTGTTCAGCTAGCTGCCGTGGCGGGGTTGCACGTCGTTGCCGCTACGAGCTCAAATGCACGGAACGAGTCTTTTCTCAAGTCTCTTGGCGCCCACGAGACTGTCGAATATACGCATTTGCAACCTGAAACCGCATTTGATGTCATAATTGACACCGTTGGAGGCGAGATCCTCGCTAACTGCTGGGCAATGGTTTCCAAAAGTGGTACGCTCATATCAATTGATTCCTCTAGCTTCGATTTTGTCAACATTCATAAACAAAGTGGTCTTTGTGATGGGAAGGAAAATGTCAAGGCGTTGTTTTTCATCGTCAGCAGCGATGGCCGAGCTCTCGGGGACTTGTCGAAGTTGGCAGAGGCGGGCCTTTTGAAGTCATTCGTGGTGGAGACGTACGAGCTGACGCAGGCGCGGGAGGCTTATGAGAAAGCCAGCACAAAAACATCTGGCCATGGAAAGATTGTGTTGAGAATTTAGTTTTACAATATGAATTTTTGCTGCCACGTTATCTTAGTCTTCTTTTCATGAGGCTCTACTGTTTTTTTTTGTGTAATGGTAGTCAGCCTGACCAGGAGAGGTTTCAGATTGAGGAAGATCAGAGTGGCTACCTCGAGCAACAAAAAACAAGGCCTCAAACCCTTGGCTTTGCGCTAGGTGATTCACCAGTTGGTTTGCTGGCCTGATTTGTGGAGAAGATTCACGATTGGGCGGATGTGTACGATGCGTTCGGCGACGATGACATGATCACACTGGTTATGATGCACTGGATGCAGAGTGCGACTCCTGTCTGCGCTTCCGCCGGGAGGTGTTTGGCCGTGGCATGCATGAGGCTGAAAAGACTTTCGAGACATGTGTCTGCCCCCACTGGCGTGAGCATGTATGCAAAGGAACGACTCCATGTAAGAAAGCCCTTTGATCACCTCCTGGCATTCAAATTATCTGACGCAGTTGTCACAGTGCCCACGGGACTGGGCCAAACTCTTCAGGCAAAATAGATACCTGAACTGGTGCTTTTCTTAAGAATTCGGCTGGAATGAAAATCTGAGGGCCGGTAATTCAAGGAATATTGCATGGGTATATCATTGATAATCCAAGCTGATCCAAGTAGCTTATGGGTTAATTAGTTATTGTTGTGGTAAGTAATTCCAATCTCAAATTTGTGCACAGTTTCGAGGCACTTTTGAATTCGTGGGAAAAGAAACAAAGCTCTGGATATGTGAATGCCGCAAATATATATCAAGATGAGTGAAAATCATCTAAAGGCCAATGCAAATTCTATTATCATACATACCTCTGCTAATGTGGTAAAACATAAACCCGGGAGACCCATTATACTACTGAAAATAAGGTTAAACCACCTCCAGAGGTTTCTAGTAGCGTCAATTTTCTACTGGGTGTTCGGAATAAAATAGGTATACAATTCAGATACTCCAATATCAAAGAAATCCTTGGAGTTGCCAATATCCCATGTTCGTTTGTAGATATCTTGCTTGGTCTATGTGTGATCGTAGTCTTAGCTAAGTTTATACTAGTCATTCTGCATCTGACACATTATGTTTGCTCCCTGGGATTTGTCTATGGTCCTCTGCTGACAAGTTTTCCATATAATCTCATTCTCTTCTTGTTTATACGTAGCTTTCTAGAAACACAGCAACATATGTACATCGGGCCCGACCTATCCGCCACCTCAAAGCGGAAGTATATAGTGAAACAATACTTGGTCGACTCAGCTTTATCATTCCTCTACCACCTAGTCATATCTTCACATGATCTGTAATCACGACCTCTTTCTCTGCTACGTAGAGAATACACATGCTTTCCTCGTTCCCTTCCCTTTCACTTCACTCTCTGCTCACTTCCTTCACGCCTTCTATCTCTCTTAACCATCACTAACTCTACTATCCTCAACCTTTTTCATACTTTTAATGCTTGTTGATCGTCCAAATAGCAATCAACCTTAAGGTAACTTCAATCTTGAGCATATCTACTACCCTATTGCCCTTATCATCTTCACTCCCATCTTTTATTAGCTCGTCTACTCCACTCTTCCTTTACCGCCCCTGGTGATGCCAACTGCGTCGAGTCCTACCAGCTCCCTGATGATGCAAGATGGGTTTCAAGTTCACCCCCTTGAAGCATATCACAGCCGGTTTCATCATCCCGCGGCATAGGCCAAATCTTGCCAGGCAACATTGCCCTACCTGAATCAATATTCATCTTTCTTCAAAGATCGAGAACCTATGTCATGCCAGAAATATCCGCACTAGCTATCAACTTGTCAATGTATCATTCTCCCAACGTGCTTGCGAGGTATACAGACTCGATGTCGACCCCTGTAGATACTAGACACAAAAGGACAAACAAACACATGGAAGAACAAGCCAGCCTAACTTTCAAAACAGGTTGGCGCTCTGCAGATGGCATACCAGTAGGGACTTATGTAATGGCACTGTCAAACTAGAATACGCCAGCGAAGAAATTTTTCCGTTTGAAGCGGTATCGGTCTTAGCCGGATTAATCTAGACAGGCCTATTAGGCTATCAGATGTACGTGCTGGCGCCCGTGTTCGCTCCACAATTCATACACTCTATCGGAGTGCTGATGTGCCTGGACGCCAAGGAATGTCGGGAAACATAAATCGATGTGTGGGGCTAGGCCTGTTCCTGTTGGTTCTGCGAGTACTGTTGCGGATTGGATGAAGGGGTCCGGGCGGATTTGGATAGAGTGAATGTTAGGTGTCTGCAAACGCCTGAGACGTTTGAGATGTTGTTGGGCTCTCGGTGCCGAAATTAAGGAGAAGAGGGGTATATGTGCGCCTGGGTGAGAGTGATACAATGAGGGAGAGAGTGCATGGGCCTGGACAAAGGCGTTTGGGAGGAAGTACGGGGTATGGTTATGACCTCTGGAGGTGTATGATGGCTAATAGACTAGTTACAGGGGTAGATGCATGTTAAATTGGTCTGACACGACATAAATATGGGGATACGAACGGATATATGGATATGGTCGAGAATGACGATTTGTATACCAGATATTGTTCAATTCTTCACATACCTCGACTATCTGTGTATGATTATCTATGCATAGATCTTTAAAAAGGAACATGGGAGGGAGAAACTGTTAAATAGCCCTAAAACCAGAAAATAGATCCGGTGAGACCTGTCTGAAGGTAAGCGCCCTTAGCAATGTGCCAAGGAAAACCGGGGATATTTCTCAACGTATCTAATTTTTTTTACCTGCAGGGGACAAAGAGGCAGAAGCCATATGGCTGAGGGTGAATCTATATAATTGGCCCAACTATATTAAGGCTTGACGCTATTGAGTTCGGGTATTTTGTACAAGTCCGAGATTTCCTAGAAATAATTGTATTCAAGAATCCTTCGATATGCATTCTAAAAATGATCTAAGGAAATTGAGGACCAGGCTGATATGCTTTATAGATCTCAACTAATTAACTACCATGTTCCAGACCTATTAAAACCTCCGATTTGGCATTGACGCTAAATAAGTGCGGCTGAGACTGGATCAATTAAGTCGGATTGGCATGAGTTCAAGCAAAATATCCACAAATGAACGGGAGACATCAACCGCGAGGCGTTTCTTGGCAGTTGTTTCATTGTCCCATACTCTTCCGGATTCTCCTACCATTTGGTCTAAGCTATCACTTTTACTGGCACGGGGGCTCCGGTATGCTTGGCTTCGTTTAACGTCCTCCGCTAGTGGCTCGGTCAGCTTATTACTCTACAGGTTAATATGTGAAAATCTGAAACGGCTCGATGCAGGGTATATCCTAACTTCTCAGCGGCATATCACGGACTATAAGTCCCGGACAGCCACTCATGAAGTCCCCTATTCTACCTTCACTATTCTTCAGTCTCTCCTTTCTTTGACACTTGCTGGAATCAAGTTGTCTATCCATTCTTTTCTACAAACACATTCATTCCTCACATTCCTTTCAACTCAAACCAATTTTACCAAAATGATGCAGTTTTCCAAGCCTTCGGGCTGGCAGGTCCTAGCGACAAAGAGAAAGCTCCTGATATCATGTGTTCTGGGCGTCTTTTTTCTTGCCATCGGGATGGATCTCCGAAGAGAGCCCCGATCTGGACACAACCAGAAGATGTCCAAGCGCGACAACACCGACACAGACGACACCGATATCTGGCAACCAGAAGCCGGAGTAAAATGGCAAATCCAACTTGTCGACCCCGTCGAAGACACCACTGTCGACGCCGACATCTGGGACATCGACCTCTTCGAGAACACCGCTGAAACAATCACCACTCTGAAGGAGAAAGGCCACAAAGTTATCTGCTACTTCTCGGCCGGCACATACGAAGACTGGCGCCCCGACATTAACAAGTTCGACCCCGAAGACTTCGGCAGCAACCTCGATGAATGGCCAGGCGAGCGCTGGCTCGATATCACGTCGGACAGGGTCCGCGCGATTATGAGCTCGCGGTTGGATATTGCAAAGGATAAGGGCTGCGATGGTGTTGACCCGGACAACATTGATGCGTATGGAAATGAGAATGGTCTTGGGTTGACCGAAGCCGACTCGGTTGACTTTTTGACTTTCCTGGCGAAGGAGTCGCATTCCCGTGGCATGGCTATCGGGTTAAAGAATGGAGGTGATATCATCGGCTCAGTCATTGATATGATGCAGTGGTCGGTGAATGAGCAGTGTGCTGAGTATAATGAGTGTGAAGTGTATGCTGCATTCACCGAAGTCAATAAACCTGTTTTCCATATCGAATATTCCGGGGAGTCTCTTGAGGCTCGGGGCTATGATGATACTTCGGCCACCACCGACACTCCCACTGGCAGCGAGGTTACCGCTGCTGGCAGTATTGGGCCTGAGGGCTCTAATGATACTCCTGGAAGCCTCGCTGCCCCCATTGAAAATATTGACCTTACGCCTGGGGTCGCTGGTGATACTTCTGGCAGCCTTGCCGCCCCTCTTGAATCCATTGACCCTAAAGCTGGGACTACTGGCACCACCACCGAGGTTCCCAGTGGCAGCGGAGCCACCACTTCTGACAGTATTGCTCCTGAGGCCTCTGCCGATACCTCTGGCAGCCAGGCTGGCCCCCTTGAGTATGTTGACCCCAAGGAGGGTACCACTGGCACCCCCAACGAAGCTCCCACTGGCAGCGGAGGCACGGCTGGTGACAGCATTGCGCCCGAGAGCTCTGGTGATGCTACTGGCACGCCCACAGACCCTAAGGAAGGCACCATCACCGGTGGCGTCGACCCGAAGGAAGGCACTACTAGTACCACCTCCGAGGCTTCCACCGGTAGCGACGTTGACCCCAAGGAGGGCACTCTCACCGGCGGCGTCGACCCCAAGGAGGGCACTACTGGTACCACCTCCGAGGCTCCCACCGGTAGCGACGTTGACCCCAAGGAGGGCACTCTCACCGGCGGCGTCGACCCCAAGGAGGGCACTACTGGTACCACCTCCGAGGCTCCCACCGGTAGCAACGTTGACCCCAAGGATGGCACTGTCACGGGCATCGGCGAGGTCGACCCAAAGGAAGGTACTTCTGGCACTACCACCGTGGCTCCTTCTGACAGCGCAGGCACTACTGCTGATAGTATCACGCCTCAGGGGGCTTTGATAATGCTTCTGGTAGCCAGGCTGGTCCCCTTGAATACGTTGACCCCAAGGACGGTGCTACTGGCACAACCACCGAGGCTCCAACCGGCAGCGGAGCCACCGCTGCTGATAGTGTTACGCCTGAGGGCTCTGGTGGTAGCTCTGGCAGCCTCGCTGGCCCTCTTGAATACATTGACCCCAAAGACGGCACTGCTGGCACCACTTCAGGGTCTGATGATACTTTAGCCAGCCTCGCTGCCCCCATTGAATATCTTGACCTGAAGGTTTCTGATGATACTTCTAGTCCCGCTATCAAGACACCAATTGGTAACGAGGCTACTGCGACTGACACTGTCGCTTTGGCTAGCACAGACGCAGATACCACCAAGTCTGGTAGCATCAATAGTCCCATCAACACTAGCACTGCCACCACTGCTGATATCAATGCCGATGTCACCAAGGATGAACACCTTTGTGTACACGGTCGTTACAAAGTCCGAGCCAGAAGTGTTCTCTCCTCGAAGTTGAAGATATCAGCTTGTAACGCAGCCAACACCAACAAATTCTCGACTGTTATCAAGAACATGAACCTCGATGCCTGGGTCGAATATTGTTAGACAATCAATCCAGTGCGGTTTCGGTCCTGTCGAGATGCTGGATCCCGTTATGTATGCGCGATACGTTACAGCGCCTATATTCCACTATCACACTCTCAACTGGCCCCATATGCAGGTTACCTCAATTACTGCAGGCCGCCATGACCCAATTCTCCCTTATTTTACATGTGTTTTGCATCCAGATTGTCATATTGTACATAATTCCTCTGTAATCCATAGTTCTGTATTCAAAGATCTTACACTTTATTATCCTTCCGGTATACTTTCTCATGTTCCATTAGTCAGGCTCCTATAGTAACAAATCAGTTTGCACGCTGGTTGGCTGGAAGGGTTGGGCAATCACTGTCGGTATCCGGTACAGCTCGAAGAGAGAGCGTATAAAAGCAGACGAGATATATTAAGTATAGGAAGAACTATTGTCTTTGCGATTGGGGCGAGTTCATTCGTACAAATTGCTTAGAATAAAATATAATTTTGGTATAGTTGTTCTATAGTGTATAGCACCAGAGGACCTTTATTGAATTACGTACCTCATGTTGCTATGTACTGGAGGTCTCTTATGAAAGATAAATCCACAACTCATAAAGGCATATGTTTTGATCATGAAGTTTTTTAATATTTCTGTTTTGCCTCAAAATTTCTTTTTAACAAACACACCAGTTGACGTGAAGTAGACGGTGACCGGTCGCCATCATACCACCCTCTTTAGACACACAAAGTCTCAGAAACCATGAACTTCTCATCCCTAGCAGTCGTTTCCTTCGGGATCAAATTAGAATCCTGGACCTCACACCCATTCAGCACAGATTCACGACCAATCTGAGCCCGTCGACCAATCACACATCCAGTCAACTGAGCCCTGGACTCAACGACGACGCCCTCCATCAAAACGCAACGAAGGATGCGCGCTGAGCTACCGATCTGGCAGTTTGCACCGATCACACTCTCCTTTATAACGGCAGCCGATTCAACAATCACATTGTCGCCGAGCAGACAATCTTTCTTTGTAATATTGCTGGGCGAAGCCACGCCTTCGGGGTAAGCAACCTTATGGGCGTGCGCGAAAGGTGACGCTTCCTCTATGCCGACTTCATCAAGAGATGGCATTTTTGCTATGAAAAGCGAGGTTGAAAGGAGGATGCCTATGTTATCGACTCGTCGGAGGAACGGGGTTGAACCTCGGTGGACATAAGCTAGGATTTGTGGCAGTTCAGTAGCACCAGATTGGAAAAGCCCATCTGGCTGCATTTCGGAGCTCAAGCGAGTTCTGGTAGTACTCATCTCCCGCAGGTTGATTACTTTGTCGACGAATGCGCCAGTTGGGCTAGTTTTGGGGCTGGAGTAGTAGTCCTTCTCGGTGGTAGTGGTGTCTTTGTTGAAGTCCATGGTCAATCCTAGCTTGTCGCCGAGACCTTTCTGCCATCTTGCTTTGGCCCAGGTGCCAACCAGATCCTCGCTAACGGATTCCAGTCTGCTTTGGTGGCGGAGTAGATCCTTGACCCAGTAGGGGAATACGTAAACATGGGCGTCGCGGAAGGTAGTGAGCATCCTGATGCGCGCACAGTTCTGGACGAGAGAATGACGAATGAGCAGGCCTTTGTCGTGTTTTATTTTCTCCTTGATTGTATCCATCGGCATTGACATGAGAAGTTTGGATAAGTTGAACCGTGGAACTAGCGGTTCTTCAGGGGGTGGGAAAACGGGCGCTTCGTCGTACTCAAGCGGTGCGATGGCCACGAAATCAGTTGCTTCCTCTTGGATGCTCTCCTCTCTGTCGTCGGTCTGGTAGTACACAGCGAGACTACCGGAGCGAGGTTCGAGCTGACGATTGAAGTACGATCTGGCTGGAGGGGATGGATGGCGAGCCCCTCTAGAATCGTTGCTATCGCTGACGACACACTGGGTGCCCATCCACGCCTCAAGGATTGACTCAGCCGGAATCTCGCAGATGAGATCACAGGGAAGGAGGAGGAAGTTGGTGTTGATACATCTCTGGACTTCTGGGAGGCGGAGCAGCTCGGCGGTCCCCATTGTCATCTCGAGGTCTTTCGGTGCGACAACAGAGACTGAGGACGAGTAGAAAGATGTAAGGTACGGGTTTTGGTCCAAAGCGGCCCGAATTGGAGTGTAAGAGAGTGGAGGGGTGATCAATGTAATATCTGACATATAATTAGCCGATTTGGTTCAGCGAGAGAGATAGAGAGAAAGAGAATATTCGGACTTACCAGTGACACCTGATCGTCTGCAAAAGTCAATGGCATAGAATACCATGGGTCTGTTTGCGACTTGAATGAGGCACTTTGGATACTCCTCGGGTCTGGATGTGAATGTATTGAGTGAACTGCCAGGCCCACACAGGATGAGGGCCTGGAAGTCCATGGAACCTGCGTGAGGCATGGCTGTCAGAGTGGGTGGGGTCGAGGGAGCGAGATTAGCACGCGTTCAAGATGCAATTTTCTCTGAGAGGAGCTATCAAGTTCTTGCGTGACAGTTGTGAGATGGAAAGGTAGAGAGGATTAGAGGAGGAATGTGTTTAAAGAAAGATCTGGGGGCAGCTTGTTTGCTAGGCAGGTAGTTGAGATATTTGAGACCAAGTGGTCACGGGTTATTTGCTTTGGCCATATTCCTAGGGATACTATATTCCAGGCTCATATATGTCAACTCACAGTCTCCACCGTCACAGTGTCTTGCTTTTTCAAGGGGATAGTGTGAGAGTTAAGACATAAAAACGTTTAAAGTTTCGATGAGCTGGTAGAACGATTTCGATGACAGCTTCGATTTTAAGCTGGAAAGTCACATGGGAAATGCTTAGCATGGAAGGGTTATTTCCTGAATCATCATCCATCTTCTTCAAGCCCAGCGTCCAATTCATTCTTCCGATCCTTCCTCCAGACAAGCCACCATGAAGCCAAAATGCCCGAGATAGCTGCACACAAGAAGCAGAGGCAGATAACGTATGATACTCGATACGTCGGTCCAAACGCCGTACTGTACACATGAGGCCCAGCAATGCCACTTAACTGAGCCATGGCATTCGTCAGCCCAATACCAATTCCCACGGCCACTGTCCCCTCGAGTGCACGAATACGTTCTGGCCAGATGACAGGGTACGCAGATCCGGCACAGGCGGTGGCGACAACCAAGGCGAGGTATTTGACGAGTGAGCTTGGAACTGTAATCAGGATTATATAGCAGATGATTGTCGTGCTTTCGACTGTTTTTGCTATTAGTAGGAAGTCCGCACACAATGTGGAAGATTGATGCTTACTCGCGACAGCAGTAGTCCAGGGCCTTATCCAGCCTTTGTGTAGCAAATACCCAAGAATATTCAGAAAGAAAAAGCATGCGACATAAGGAGGCTATTAGTTGCGATCCAGTTAGCGATGTCTTGCGGATTGTTGGATTAACCCTAACTCACAATATTCATTAGCTGCGATAAAGCGGTCGAAGTAAAACCAAGCTCGTAGATAACAGTAGGCAAAGCGTAGTTCACTCCAAATCCGCCAATACCATGTCCAATCCAGTAGACCGTGAAAGTATACAGCGTTGGACTGGAGAGGAGAGTTTTCAAATCCGCCCAGTTCCAGCTTTTGTCTTTGCCAGAGGGTGCTGTGGAGGACAGACGGCCTTTTAGAAAAGCCCTCTCCTCTTCTGTCAACATACGGGCGTTTTCGGGATAGTCTGGAAGACCGAATAACGCTATCACAGACAACAAGATTGCCGGAAGGCCTTCTATAACAAACAGCCATCGCCAGCCCGATAGCCCCCCGGCTCCATCCATAAAACTGATGGCATACGCCAGCAACCCACTCAATGCACCGGAAACCTGACCAAGCGAGTAGAAAAGAGCAATTCTCCAGCGCAGCTCAGATGGTTTGTACCAGAAGGCCATGTGGTAGAGCACGGAAGGGTAGAACCCGGCTTCGGCCATTCCAATTGCAAACCGCACACACATCATCCCCGGAAAATCCTGTGCAGCGCCGGCAGCGCAGGCACAGATACCCCAAGACAAGATTAGAACGAACATCCATCTCGAGGGCGTGACGCGTTTGAGAAGGATGGTATTGGTGGGCTCGAAAAGAAGGTAGCTGTATGAGAAGATGGACTGTGTCCAGGCCCATTGGGAGGAGTTGAAATTAAGCTCTTTCTTGATTCCAGTGTTGGCTTCTAGGTTGATTATGGCGGCGTTGGAGTAGTTGTTAGAATCAATGACCCGGAAGATGTATACAATCGAGTAAAACCCAACGAGCCAGAAATCTATCTTTCGCATCACTCTTTTCTCAAGTTTGGTGTTATATTCATTTTCTGAATCCTTGCCTTTGATCTCGTTGGGCGGAATTGAAGGTATACTGGAAGTACTTACTTCCAGTTCGTCGTGCTTATCCAACACCATACTGTCGATTTCTGAAGTCCGTTCGATGCAGGATCAACTGCTTTGAGTAATTTGACCTCATCGAATAAGTAAAATCAATTTGTTTTCCACGTAACACCTCTAATCTTAAGTGTTACTTGAACCCCTCCATTCTTGGCGACACGGGATGTTAGGGCAAGGTGCCATGATAGTTTGGATCACGACATATCACCCCCAAATGTCCCTATCCGGAAACATCAACGAACGTGTCTAATTGAACATTTATTACTGATTGTTTCTTCGAATTGCGGCATGCATACTCTAAAACGCTATACTTATGGGGATTCAATGAAGGATATTCCCAGGATAATACCCCATGGACAAACTTAACTTTCATCATACAGAGATAAACCAACAAATGAGAATACAATATGCCTCCAGGTAGCCTATTTGTCGCCTCAGTAACTTGTTTTCTATCTGTGTTGTGGATTTTCGCCAAAGCAGTACATGTAACGTGCACAGATGAACTTTTAGGGTTTGTTCAAGGTTCTACAAAGTTTATGTACTACAGCAGGTTTTTGGGTCCCTCGCGCCAACTTATGTAGGTTATTTCTCAATTTTAACGGAATAGTTTATGAACTCGATATATGCCCCTACTCCAAAACACCTATAATATCTAAATCGCTCGTACATCCCGTAGGCAAAAAATCGCTACAGAGAGAAATTCCTGTTATCTCAGAAGCGCAGGTTCAATAACGACAACAATTCGTAAACCTGAAGCTATTCACGATGCCTAAATAGGCAATTTCCCCGCTTAACGGATGATGAATTTCAGCTTGTGGATGCGTGCCGTAGCAGAGGTCCCTGTGCGATAACACAAATGCGAGGATACTAGCAGATAGACCTTGCCAACTCCCACCATTTGGTCCCATAGGAGTGCTAAGAGATGGGACTAAGGTATCTAGTCCGGTCCTATAGGACTATAAATATTATAAATATAGAGAAAAGCGTGACCTATATAAGTTAAAAAAAAATGCCCTATATTTATTAGTATTTAGTTTATATTAAGAATTGGCATTTAGAGATTTAGGATCAATTTTTCTATTAGGATTCAGTATAATTCTAGTATTATATAATTGAATTATCTAGTATACTATATATTATTATCCCTACGCCTCTTACGATCTCTTTAGGGTCGAGCTTAACTTATGCTATTAATAATAATAAGAGGTAATAGATATAGTGCCGAATTATTATCTAACTCCTTAGTAGCCTCCTAATCTGTATCAATATCAATATCTCTAACTTTATCTAAGCCCTCGCTATCTTTACCCTCGCTAATTCCCTCTAATATAGAATTAGGAAGTTTCGCTTCCCTTACCTTCTTAATCTCTATCCTTTCGTCTAGATTTAGAATAGATTTAGGTTAGAAATCCTTACTAGTTTCCTCGCTCTTAATATTAAAGTTAGATAAATAGCGGAGTATTATTAGATCCTAGATTATTACTTCATTTAATAACCCTCGTCGATAATAGCAGATATCGCGAGTAGTACTAAAAAGGCGCTTAATACCTATACCGGTAGCTAGGATAGAGAAAATATCCTATACGACCGCTATAAGTATCGGAAACCGATATTTATTCTCTTTCTAAAAAAAAGTATAGGTTAATTAAGCTCCGTTCTATATAGGATTAGATTAGTTAACTTATAATTATATAAATATAAATAACGTATTTCACTACCGAGCTGCGCACACCACCGAGCTGCGCACCCCACCTAAAACGCGCCCCTAGATTTGCACTTAATTAATTCAACCACCCACTATATCACTAATTCGCCCTTAAAGCTCTCGGAATTTAATATAGTAAGAAGGTAGGATCTTATTAGCTACGTAGGCTATTTAGAAATAAGAAATAAGCTCTATTCGTGAAGTAGCACGCCGATTTAACGCACCCGAATCGATACTCCGGACACGCCTATATAGCGTTTAATACCGCGCGACTTCTCGTGCTAATTCTTATAAACTAATATAAATTAAAGAATATTCTCTTTAAAAATAGATTCTCTCTATATATTCTCGGGGATTAGTACCTGGGCCTTCTATAGTTCGGGAAATAGCGAATCTTCTTCTCGAAAAGCGCGGAACTACCCTAGTATTTTTAGTTAGTAAAGATTAGGTTATAAAATTTATAAAAAGGAACCTTCTCCTCTCCTCCCGATTCTTAAGACGCTATAATTATAAACGTGCGAAGTGCGAAGACCTAAAGATTATTTAGGAGTGATTTAATCTTATTTAGAAAACTATTATTTAATTTAGGATCGACCCTAATAATATCTATAACTTCGATAAGACTAGCTTCGTAATAGGGTTAATCGCTACTACGAAGGTAATTACGAGAGCTAAATTCTATAGTTAGCGCTCGCTTTTATAGCCTAGAAATCGCGAATAGGTGACTACTATTAAGTGTATAAATTTATTAGGTTAGGCCCTCCCTCTATATATTATTTTTAAAGATAAAGTCTACTTAGAATTATAGTTCGAAGGCCTACTAAACGACTAGCGAATTAAAGTTAGTCCTAATAGTTAGACTTTAGATAAAATTAGACTTCGCTAGCTTAAAAAGCTCTTTATTCCTAGTACTTCTTTCCGTATAGAGGGGAGGTAAAGGCTACTAGTTCTTAATAGATACGGAAGCTATTTAACCCTAAAATTCAATAAAATCCGCGAGTAAAATAGGATAATACCTAGACTGCGACATCGCCCGTCCACGATGGGCGGTGGGCGTTATAGACGGGCACTCGAAAATCCAAATAGCCCACCGCCCATGGTTAGACCTCATTAAAAACATTTAGAGGGCCGGCATCTCCCGCCCTCCGCCCGACCCTCCGCCCTCTGAGGGCCGCTCGAGGGCGGCCCTTATCGGCCCGCATAACCAACCTCTTGTAATTGCTGTAATATGACCTTCTACGCATCGTATAAAGATCAAAATTAGACTATAGATTCAAGTAAGCTTTATAAGTATAACATTGAATTTTGAACTAAGTACAGTCTATAAAAATCGAGAAATCGCGTAAAAACATAGAACTTATATCTTAATATTAGATATATATTTTTAAGATATACGATAGTACTACCACTTTCTAAGCAAAACTCTGTAATTTCTAAACTATCTAAATAACGCGTTCTATTATATATTTAAAGGTAATTTATAAATTTGACTATTAATATAATCTATCTATTAAAAGAAAGTTAAATATTACGTATATAAAAGG
This sequence comes from Penicillium concentricum, assembly GCF_028827145.1. NCBI lineage: Eukaryota > Fungi > Ascomycota > Eurotiomycetes > Eurotiales > Aspergillaceae > Penicillium > Penicillium concentricum. The sequence goes on along the minus strand of NW_026622754.1, from coordinate 3,968,152 downwards.
TCTATAAACAGCGTTTATACATAGCGTAATTAAAAAAGTCATATTTTTTGCCTGTTTGTCTTGTTTATCGGCCCTCAAAATATTTGGAGGGCCGCTTGGTGAGGGCGGAAAAAAGACCCGCCCGACCCGCGGGAGGGTGTCGCCTGCCCTCCGCCCGCAAAAGTGCGGGTCTACGGGCGGTTATGAGGTCTACCCATCGTGACGGGCGATGTCGCAGTCTACCTCCGTACTCCTCTTATCTTTTATAGCCTCTTAATATCGGCTACTTTACTATATTAAAGCGATTATGAGTAATTTAGCAGATAGAATATTATAGCCTAATAGTAGGTTATAATATTTTATAGAGGAAGTAATATCTTATATTGTTACGGAACTAGCCTAGTTGTGCAACTTAGACGGGTTTTAAGAACAAGAAGGTTTCGTTGAGGAGAGGAGTTCTCCTGAGCTAATAAATGTGTATATATTCCGTCGAAGGCGGTAACGTTTGGCAGATTCCGCGTAGTATAAGCAAGCATCTTCTATAGGGCTTCGTACGAAGTACGACGGCCCTATAACAATACCCCCCCCCCCCCCCCTAGGACAATGACTATTTGCTTCAATAGACGCTAGATTAGGAATCAATAGGAGAAGCAAACAAAATCGTGGCCTGTGAGTAGTTTAGCAGATAGAATATTATAGCCTAATAGTAGGTTATAATATTTTATAGAGGAAGTAATATCTTATATAATATGATTATATAAGATATAGTATTGAAGGTTATACTTATCCTAAATAGGAGATAAAGATATATGTATATGGATGAGAATATATTAAGAAGTATATTGTTATTCTATTAGAGAGTAGACTGTCACCCTTTTTATAGACATTTTAGGAGGCAAATATAAGATAATATAAGATATCATATTATCTCACGATTTATGGCGATTTAGAAGTGAATCATAATATAGTTTACCACTATTAGTATATCCTTAGATATAGTAATAGTTACCAGTAATTTATATATGATATCCTTCACACCATTATACTCTACTATAATATACTATTATACCAAGAGGCTAGAAGTACTCGCGGCTAACCACTATATAGGTCTCCTCCCTCCCTAGGTATCCGGTAAGTCGAGAGTCGTGTGCGGTCTAAATAATTTTCGTACGAAGCGGCTTAGAGTTAGGGACCTATAACCTTCCGTAGAAGCGAAGTTTCTAGGCTTAGTCGATTATATATTCGGAAGTTAAGACTTTTAGCTTTAGTTCTAGTGGGAACTTCCGTAGGCCCTATTATAGTGTCCGTATAGCGCCCTAGTACTCGTTATCCCTATCTCTCGCTAGCTCCTAGTCTTATTCGTTAGGGGTTTACTATACGGTCGTGGTATAGATATTTATAGTAGCCTTATCGTCTCCTATCTACGTTAGGAGACACTTCGTACGATCTACGATTCTTAGGTCTTCCTCGGTTAGGTTATCTTAGTCTCGTCGTAATAGGGCGTCCGCTCGGGCGTTATCTATACCGGGGCGATATTAGAAGTCGAAGTTAAACCTACTTAAGAAGAGTAACTACCGTATATACCGTTTAGTAAGCTTCCTTAGTTTAAGGAAGTATTCTAGATTCTTATAGTCGGTGATAACGAGGAATTTCCCTTAGACTAAACGTAGTTCTACGTCCTATACTTCTAGGTATCGTACGATAGCGAGTAGCTCCTTATCGTAGATCTCGTAGTTACACTCGGTAGGAGCGTTTTTCTTAGAGAAGTAGGCGTATAGTCGTAGTATACCCTTATTATCGTACTATAAGAGGACTCCTCTAACCGTATATCCTAACGAGTCGGACTCTACCACTATCGTACGAGATAGGTTAAAGGCTACTAGTATCGGCTCTATTATAAAGAGTTATTTTAGCTCCTAGAAGCTCTTCTCGTATATAGTAGACTAGATAAAGGGGACGTTATTTTACGTAAGTTAGGTAAGAGGTCGTACGACTTCTAAATAGTTTAGGATAAATTATTAGTAGAAGTTAGTAAAGCCGAGGAATCCCCTTACGCCTTAGACTATAGTTAGTGTTTCCTAGTCGAGTATCGCTTACACTTTTTTAGCGTCTATCTTAACCCCTTCTCCTACTCGTACGATAAAGCTAAGGTACTTAGTTTCGGTGTATTCGAATTCGCACTTCCTAATATCTAAGTATAGGCTAGCTTCCTATAGCTTCTAGAGGACCTTCTTTACGTGTTTTCGATAATCTTCGATATTCCCTTCCGAATAGATTAATATATCGTTAAGGTAGGCGGAGTAGAAATCGTCTAGGTATTCCCGTAGGGACTAGTTAATATATTTCTAGAATAAGCTCGGCGCGTTAGCTAGGCTAAAGGGGGTAATAAGCTATTCGTAAAGTCCGTACCTCGTATAAAACGCGGTTTTCTATTCTTCTCCTTCGGTAATCCGGATCTTATAGAACGCGGCTAATATATCGAGTTTTATAAACTATCTCGCTCGTCCGATCTAGTTTAGCGTCTTATAAATTAGGGGAAGGGGGTAGCGGTCCTTTTTTATAAGAGCGTTTAGCGCTCGGTAGTCGACGTAGAAATAGAGCCCTCCTCCTAGCTTTCGTACGAATAGCACTAGTGCTACTACTAAGGATTTACTAACCCTAATAAAGTTCTTATCTAAGAGCTTATTTAGGGTCTTTCGTAGCACTAGAAGTTCTTCGTTCGATATATTATAGAGGGGCCCCTAGGGGACTATTAGTTCTTTACTATTTTCTCGTATAAGTTCGATTTTATAGTCGATTCCTTCCCCGCGGTATAGTGGGAGTTTAGTCGCTTTATCGGGGTTAAATAAAGGGAGGAATTCGTGGTACTTAGTAGGGAGTTCTACCTTTAGGTCCTTTAGTTTCTTAGTTTTTAATACTTTCTCGATATCGGCTATAGAGATAGCAAAGATTTAGGAATCGTACGATTTATAGTCTTTTATTACTAACTAAATCTCTCTATATATTAAGAGTGCCGAGATCTCTATAGTATCGGGGAGAGGAGTTTTACCGATCCTATAGAGGCGGGTTTTCGATAATCGAAGATATAACCGGTTCCTTAAAGGTTCGAAGTAAGCGTTCTATTATCTTAGCTAGGGTAGGCTAAGAATTAGGTCGTATCCGATAGAATTAGGGATTATATAGAAGTAGGTCTCTTTCTTAAAGTGGTGGTTAATTAAGAGGGAGGTTCGTACGATTTATAAAATCGTCCCCTTTCCTCCTATTCCTCTTAATCTTCGTGGTAGGATCTCGAAAGTCTCTAAGTTCCTTTCTTTCGTAAAGGCTTCACTAATAGCTATATATAATAGGTATCCGCTATCGACTAAGGTACGGGCTATAGCTTATCGGTCTAGGGTCGCGGCAATAATAAACGGTAGGGAGTTTATACGCGTAGCTTTAAATTCTTCCTAAATAGAATGTTTTAATTTTAAAGTATCTAGCGACCTCCGTACACGATTTCGTACGAAGGTTATTCTTTTCCCGAGTCGTTATCTCTATCTATATCGATAGCGTTTACCTCTAGAGGTCGGGTAGTAGGCCGTAGTCTATAGCCCGTAATTAGGTGCCCTCTCTATCCGTAGCGTAGGTATTCCCCCTTTATTCGGCGTTAGTTAATCTCTTCCTAGGAGACCTATTTTACCCGTTTATTTATACGAGAAGGACTACTCCTTTAGTTTATCTTTAGGGCCGCGATCTCGGCTTCTAGGGCGGCGATCCTAGTTACTTAAGTAGGTTCCTAGTCTATCCTACCGGCGTCGTCTTAGGTATTACTAAGATTGCTACGGAAGAAGGGTCTTAACTTCTTCTTCTAGAGCGTTTTAATCTACTAAAGGTTATAGTCGATCCGAAGAAGGCGGTTCCGGTAGTTATTATACGAAGCGAATTTAGCTCCGACGGTACTCTAGAGTAGATCGACGTTAATTACGGTCCGGAGAAGGGCTATCTTCTAGGTATCGGACTAGTGTAATCTACCCGCGGTAACTAGTGTCTAGTCGAACTTAGATAGGAAGTCGTAGAGACTCCTCCTACCCTACTTTATCGAATTTACTCGTACGAGGGCACGTTATTCCTTATCTAGGTCTTTAAAGTAGAGATCTATAGCTTAGTAAAATTTATTAAGAAGGAGGGGTTTCTTCTTATTCTCTATTACTAAGATCTATACGTAGGCTTACTAGCTCGTAATACCTTCTAGCCTACTAAACGCGTAGTAGGTCTTTATTTCCTCGGAGTGAAAGTAGTGGGTATCTATTAAGAACTTAATTTTTAAGTTCGTACGAAAGGCTACGTACTCCTTAGGGTCCTATCTATTATAGGTTCGTATATCGGGGTAAGTTAGCCGGGTCGGCCCCCTTTCTATCCTATCGTTCTCTCGTAGTAGGGGGGAGATCTCTCCTATCGCTTATTATGCCGGTGGTGCGTCTAGTAGGTTATTGTGATCGAAGGTATTATATCGTTGTGGTTAGTAAGATATCTTATCTCTTACTCTATACTAGTAGGAACTCCTTACTAAGCGTCGATAAAGGTGATAAACGAAACCTAATGTTACGGAACTAGCCTAGTTGTGTAACTTAGACGGGTTTTAAGAATAAGAAGGTTTCGTTGAGGAGAGGAGTTCTCCTAAGCTAACAAATGTGTACATATTCCGTCGAAGGCGGTAACGTTTGGCAGATTCCGCGCAGCATAAGCAAGCATCTTCCATAGGGCTTCGTACGAAGTACGACGGCCCCATAACAAAGTCTAACTATTAGGACTAACTTTAATTCGCTAGTCGTTTAGTAGGCCTTTAAACTATGATTCTAAGTAGACTTTGCCTTTAAAAATAATATACGGAGGGAGGGCCTTCTTGGTATAATAGTATATTATAGTAGAGTATAATGGTGTGAAGGATATCATATATAAATTACTGGTAACTATTACTATATCTAAGGATATACTAATAGTGGTAAACTATATTATGATTCACTTCTAAATCGCCATAAATCGTGAGATAATATGATATCTTATATTATCTTATATTTGCCTCCTAAAATGTCTATAAAAAGGGTGACAGTCTACTCTCTAATAGAATAACAATATACTTCTTAATATATTCTCATCCATATACATATATCTTTATCTCCTATTTAGGATAAGTATAACCTTCAATACTATATCTTATATAATCATATTATATAAGATATTACTTCCTCTATAAAATATTATAACCTACTATTAGGCTATAATATTCTATCTGCTAAATTACTCACAGGCCTATCCCGATAAATTTATACATTTAATTATAGTCACCTATTCGCGATTTCTAGGCTATAAAAGCGAGCGCCGACCGTAGAATTTAGTTCTCGTAATCACTTTCGTAGTAGTAATTAACCCTATTATAAAACTAGTCTTATTAAAGTTATAAACGTCGTTAGGATCGATCCTAAATTAAAGGATAGTCTTTTAAACTAGATTAAACCACTCCTAAATGATCTTTAGGTCTTCGCACTTTGCACGTTCGTAATTATAGCGTCTTAAGAATCGGGAGGAGAGAAAGGGGTATCGTTTTATAAAGTTTATTACCTAGTTTTAGCCGACCGTAAGAGCTAGGGTAATTCCACGACGTTGAAGTAAAAGATCCGCTATTTATCGTACGGTAGTAGGGCGGGGAGCTACTCTACGAGAATCTATAGAGAGTATCTATTTTTAAAGAGAGTCCTCTTTAGTTTTTATTAATTTATGAGAATTTACGCGTGAAATCGCGCGTTATTAGGTGCTATATAGGCGAGTCCGGAGAGTCGATTCGGGGACTTCGAAACAGCGCGCTACTCCACGTATAGAGGTGAATTCTTTATTCTTTAAAGCCTTAATAGCCAATAATAACCTACCCTCTTGCTCTATTGAATTTCTAGAGCTTTAAGAGCGAATTAGTGGTATAGTGGGTGGTTAAAATAATTAAGTGTAAATTAAGGGACGCGTTTTGGGTGGGGTACGCAGCTCGCTTATATACGTAGCTCGTATGTGAAATACGTTAACTAACGTATTCGGTAAGCGAGCTGCGCACGTAAGCGAGCTGCGCACCTAACCTAAAACGCGTCTATGAATTAGCACTTAATTAATTTAACTACCCACTATGCCACTAATTCGCTCTTAAAGCTCTCGAAATTTAATAGAGTAAGAGGGTAGGGTCTTATTAGCCATTTAGGCTTTTAAGAATAAAGAAATCTTATTAATCCGTGGAGTAGCGCGCTACTACGAAGTCCCCGAATCGACACTTCGGACACGCCTACGTAGGGTTTAATACCGCGCGATTTCTCGCGCAAATTCGCAGAAATTAACATAAACTAAGGAGGAATCTCTTAAGAAATAGATTCTTTCTATGGATTCTCGTGGATCTGCCCCCCGGCCTTCTACTATACAAGAAATGGCGAATATTTTACTTTAATAACGCGGAATCACCCCGGTTATTTCGGTCGGCGAAAAATGGGTCTATAACTTCGTGAAACGATACCCTCTCCTCTCCTCCCGATTCTCGAGACGCTATAATTACGAACGTGCGAAGTGTGAAGACCCGAAGATTATTTAAGAGTGGTTCGATCTTATTTAAAAGACGATTATTTAATTTAGAATCGACCCCGATAACGTTTATAACTTTGATAAGACTGGTTTCGCGATAGGGTTAATTTCTACGGCGAAGGTAATAACGAGGAGCGAATTCTACGGCCGGCGCTCGCTCTTATAGCCTAGAAATCGCGAATAGGTGACTACTATTGAGTATATAAATTTGTCGGGTTAGGCCCTCCCTCCGTGTATTATTTTTAAAGGCAAAGTCTACTTAGAATCATGGTTTAAAGGCCTACTAAATGACTAGCGAATCGAAGTTAGTCCTAATAGTTAGACTTCCGATGAAATAGGAGTTCGCTGGCTTAAAAAACTCTTTATTACTAGCACTTCTCTATGTACGAAGGGGGGTATAGGCTTCTAGTTCTTAACGGATATAGAAGCTATTTAACCCCTAGATTCGATGAAATTTGCGAGTAAAATAAGGTTATACTAATTTGTATACCTCCGCACTCCTCTTATCTTTTATAACCCCTAGATATCGGTTGTTTTGCTATGTTAAAGCGATTATATAGTCGGCTGGTTAAAATAAAAATGCGGAACGGGATTAACTATATCGATAAACTTGACTTCCTCGAAGTATATCTACTTACACGAATTGAAGCTTTTAAATCGGAGACTATTAAAAATAGCTTTAGAGTAGCCGGTTTAGTACCCTTTTCACCTGACCGGGTGCTTTCAAAGTTAAATATTCGTCTTTGAACACCGACCCCCCTCCGAGCCGTGGGAGCGAATTAAGCCGGAATTTTACACTAAAAACACCAGCTATAGAGAAAGAACTACGTCGATAGGCTTCGTTAATCAAATCTTTACTTCGTATAAGATCTCGAAGCCCACTAAGCCCGTTAGATCGTGCATTAAATCAACTTGTGAAAGACTTCCGTCTCACGATATAAGGTGCTATCTTACTTGCGAAAGAAAACAAGGAATTACGCGCTGAAAACGAGAAGAAGAAGTAAAAGCGCACTCGATCTCGAAGGTAGATACCCGCTGAGGAAGGCCTCTCGGTTCAAGAAGCTTCTCAGTTAATTACTAAGCCGGTAGAAGCATTTGTAGCACCTCCCCCTCCTCGGCGGAGAAGGCCTTCACCACCTTTGCAGCCCCGGATGAGAGCATTACTAACGTGTGGTTTATGTAAAAATCAGGGCCATAGGAGAGATGCATGTCCAGATAGATGATCAATTTAGTCTAATCTAATTAATGGTGTTTTGGTTGAGATAAATATAGTTGAATTCAATGAGTTGGTTTGGGTGCGCAGCTCGCTTACCGAATACGTTAGTTAGTTATTTGACAGGTAGGTATGGCCTGGAAGTTATGGCAGCATAGGCTTGGCACGGGGCTTGCCCAGGACATCTCTGACCTGGGTGAAATGAATTTTTTGGCCTAGGCTGTGACGGTTCATGGATGCTTGGGTTTTACCACTACGCCATGCTGGCCAAAAAGGCACAATGTTTGGTCAGCGACCAAGCACCCAAGCTACTATATATGCTCGATCTCTGACAGTGGGTGACCCAACTGATCCACTGGCACCGATAGCCCAGGGGACACACTTTAGTTCCCAGGGCTGTCCAGTTCACTCCCAGGAGCTGTAGGTCCTCTTATTTATTATCACCTTGATTCTCGCTTTGAGGGATAGGACGTGAACACAATCTGTTTTTCGCTTCGTGCGTGCAAATACCACTGAGAGTATCTCGCTACCAGGTCCGTGGAGCGCAGGAATGAACTCTTGCCGGAGTATATGACCATAGGGCAACTGTTCCTCAGGGTCAAGGATCCTATACCGTGGAGGCGACAACCAGCTGAAGGATGAGAATTCTGTAGAAGCTTTGGTTTTCCAACTCGGTGTTTGTGATTCTATCGTTGTCCAGTGGCGTGTATTATGCAACCAAGCTCCACACAATCGTACCGAAGGCTTACGCGACGAGTTGAATGAAACCTCCTAATTAGGTTCAGGGACCGGCCGACGGAGACAAGTCGCCTGTCAACGGAGACTTTCTCGCGTTCATGGAGGTAGCTGAGTAATCCGGCATTTGTAATCCATAACCTAGGTAGTTAACTATCTACAGTCCGTGGCATCAATAGACAAAACATTATTTGAGGCGGGATATTACTACTCTACCACTCTGAGTTTCAGAATTCTGTATAAAACGTGATAAGTTCAACCAGATATTACCGTTGATTTCCTCGCACGCCTTATCTTCTCTTTGCAATTAAATCCACGTTGAAACTCCTTTTATGTCTCTGCAGTATTTGTGCACCTGCCTTGGACATTAGAAAAACAGAATGTCAATCCCCACCGCTTCTCATGTTATAGCCGTCGTCGGCGTGACAGGGAATCAAGGAGCTGGCGTTATCCAGGCGCTGCTCGGCTCTAGGACCCCAGACGGAGGTCTATGGCATGTCCGGGGCGTAACGCGCGATCCCAACTCACCAAAAGCGAAGAAGGTTCTATCCGACCACCAGACAAGCGACAACCGCCTTTCTCTCGTTCCAGGCGACGTGTACGACAAAAATTCCTTCCGAGTCGCCTTTGTGGGTGCATATGGTGTGTTTGCCATGACTTCCGAGACCCATATAGGAAGAATCCTGGAGAAGGATGAAGAAATGAAGCATGAGATTGAAGCTGGTCAGAATATGGTCCTGGCTGCGGAAGAGTGTGGTGTCAAGCATTTCGTCTTCAGTAGTCTGCCAGACATGGTCAGCGCGACGGGGGGTCGATTTGTGAATATCCATCACATGAACAATAAGTATGAGGTTGAGAAGTTCGCGAGAGAAAGACTTAGCAGCGGGGTGACTTGCCTTATTCCGGGTTTGTACCACAGCTCTGCATCGCAATCCTGTACTGACAGCGGGCCTTCTTTTGTTCAGGATTCTTTTATTCTAATTTGCGTTGGCCTCAATATACCATCCGCCGATGTGAGTTCGGCTTGAAAAATCCAGACCTTAACCCATCCAAGGTACAGGCTAATATGACAATTTGGTAGCGGACGGCGTCGTTGAGTTTCGTATTCCCATCCCCGGTGGTCAAGTTGCACAGTGGACAGATCCAATCCACGACATGGGAATTTTCGCAGCGAGTAAGTTCATTTAATTTCCCCTAAACCGGGTAAAATGAAGAATCCATTCAAAAGGGTAACTAACAAGTCGATTTGTTTCAAAAAGGAGTATTCGAGCTCGGTGTCCCAAAAACCCACGGAAAGACCTACTTCGTGCTAAGCTCTCGCACCACACCCGGTGAGATGGTAAAGACATTCACAAGAGTCACCGGCCAACCTGCGATCCACGACCCCATATCTGCGGAGGAGTTCGGCGAAATGACGGCTCCGCGCGTCGGGCCGGCCTTTATGGAAGATGCCAAGGAGATGATGGAATGGGCTGCTGTGGTGCCTCCGGATAGAATCTGTTACGGGGCTTTCGCTGAGGATCAGGATCGCTCGTTTGAGGAGCTCGGTCTGAGGGCTTCTACTTTTGAGGAGTGGCTTCGCCGTAGTGGATGGATGGGTTGAAGTAGTCGTCCGAGGTGAACTTCCCCCTCCGACCTCGCTGCGCAAGGACATTTTAGCCGCGTCACTGAAGTCCGTGTTAACACTGAATAGATATAATATTATCCTCTGGGTAGTATTAGATGATATCAAAATTATCTTATTCGTAACATCAAAAGACATCAATATTATCGACCTTGAAGATTACTAGTATAATAAATTTAGCATGCGCGGGATCGGGTTGGCGCGGATTAAATTCCTCGGAGGACACCTGTAATAAGACATTGAGATCCAGGGGCGTTATGAATACGAGGCATAGATCGCAAAGACGCCTGTAGCACAAATGATATGGAATTATGTTGAGAACGACTAAGACTTGCAGACCAGCTTTGATTATACTAGCATCCACTGAAAATGGAGATGGCGCTATGAAAGGGCCGAGGAAGAGGTGTTCTTCTTCTCGAAAAGCGCGGAACTACCTTAGTCTATTTAATCGGCGAAAATTAGATTATAAAATGTATAAAAAGGAACCCTCTCCTCTCCTCCTAATTCTTAAGACGCTATAATTATAAACGTGCGAAGTGCGAAGACCTAAAGATTATTTAGGAGTAGTTTAATCTTATTTAAAAAACTATTATTTAATTTAGGATCGACCCTAATAATATCTATAACTTCGATAAGACTAGTTTCGTAATAGGGTTAATCGCTACTATAAAGGTAATTATAAGAGCTAAATTCTACGGTCGGCGCTCGCTTTTATAGCCTAGAAATAGACTGCGACATCGCCCGTCTATGGGCGATGTCGCAGTCTAATCTTTATACTCTCGTAGACTCGAACATATCGAATTATTGATTCGAATACTCGAGCACTTTTCTAGGAGAGTCAGATTCCAAAGGTCAAGTGAATACCTAAAACAGATGTCACTTATCCAATGGGTTGTAACCCGCTCCATTCTGGGAGCCGAGGGTGTCACGCCAGTTCTAATGCAAAGTTCTTGCCCGAGATCATATCATGGGTTCTGTATCTTAAGCTTACGGGCTAAACAGCCAATTTGGCCATCGGAGTTGCCATTTTAGCTTAGTTCGATCTCGCGAGGCACAAGGCTGAGCTGCCCCCTCGACCCCCAAGGGTAAAACAGGGAAACAATCCTAGGCAATTGCCATCGACTCATATAACGATGTTACCTAAAAAAAGGAAGCAAGGTTCCCTTGGCATTATACCGAATCTTCATCTCTTAGTATCGAACAGTTAAGTGGTGTCCCATCTGCACTACATCTGATCTCAGCACCCCTTCAACCACTCGTCTTCACACTTCCATTATCCTATTTTGTTTTTCATTGCTATCTTTCATTTCAAACTCACAATGGAACAGATTACTGGAACGCTCAACCTCAGCTTTGTTGGTTGTATTAAGCAAGATACCCTCGATCCTCGAAACGACCAATAATCCCACATTTTGTACCTGGCTGCAGTCTCTGATTCGAAGCACAATGTTCATGCGCAGTATAAACGTTCTTTTTAATTGAGTCAGAGTTTCTTTGGCAATGATTTAACTTCATTTCATAGCACGATAGTGCCGTTGCATATAACGCCATCCTAGCGAGCATGATACCACAAACCCCGCACCTGATAGCAAGTGTATGGCACATAGTACTAGGATTCACAACAAGAGTACTCTGTAGATTCCAATCATAATTTTACTTTAAAGTAGGTATATAAGTCTAGTCTTCTCGCAGAGAATATTTTCTAGTTCATCATTGTTGCTGTCTGTCCTAAAAGAAGATATGGCTCCCTCCGCGATAGAAGAACAAACCCCAATCAAAAAGACCACCATCAAGCCATGGAGCCGACCTGCGCCTACTAATGAGAAGCTTGATTGGGCACCCCTAGTTGAGATCGATCTTTCTCGCTTCGACGAACCCGGCGGAAAAGAAGAGCTCGCAAAGAAATTATACGATGCTGTGACACGAGTCGGGTTTTGGGTAGTGGTGGGACACGGACTCGACGACGAACATATCCTCCACCAATTCAGTATCGGCAATGCGTTTTTCAAAGAGAATCTTGAGGAAAAGCGGAGCTTCGAATGTAATTTTGCCGAGGGCGAGTACTTCGGCTACCGTGAAAACTCACGGTGGGTTGGAGAAACGGGTGTGAAGGACAATATAGAAATGGTACGGCCTTGTCTATCTACATAATTAACTGAGCCTAGCTAACTTGTGCAGCTCAATATTCCCAAAGCCATCCCTGCATGGGATGACGTTCCTAAACACAGAATCGTCCGCCAGAACTACGATGAGATCTCCAGCTTCCATCGAGATCTTTTCGACAAGGTTATCCGCAAGCTGTTTGTTCTAATGGCAATTATCCTCGAATTACCAGAAGACCACCTAGTCCAAGCCCACGCGTACGACAAGCGTTCCGATGACCACTTGCGATACATGATCTACAACACTCGCACGCAGGAGGAATGGGATAAGGCACAGGCCTACACCAAGGGCGGTCATACGGATTTTGGCAGCTTGACACTGCTCTTCTCGCAGCATGTTGCTGGTCTGCAGATCCGCGCACCAGACGGGGAATGGAAATATGTGAAGCCTGTCGAGGGTGGGATTACGTGCAACGTCGCTGACACGTTATCGTTCCTTACCAATGGCAAGTGCCCACATGAGTTGTCATGATAGTATTTTGCTAACACAGAGCCACAGGCTTCCTCAGATCAACGATCCATCGTGTTGTCACACCTCCCAGAGATCAGATCAATATTCCCCGTCTCGGGTTGCTCTATTTCTGTAGACCGGGTGATCATACCGTGATGAGAACTGTGCCTTCGCCTTTGCTTGACCGTCTTGGTCTTCTAACTGAAGAAGACAAAAGTCAAAACAAGCCTGCCCCCTCGGGGACTGAGTATGTTCGAGCTCGGGTTCGGGATGTTCATCATAAGGCTGTGATTGATCGCCGGGAGAACACTTCGTTTGAGTTTAAAGGATTGAAAGTGCCGAATTATTATCAGTGATAGATTATATCTGGCTCGGCAAAGTTTATTCCCGTGCCTATGTCTGGTAATAATGAGATAGTGATAGTATCAGGAGTCGAGAAACAACTCAAAATTGTAGCTGGTGACTGTGGTTTTTGTTAGTTATTGGCATAGACATCACATTCTTGATATCATCTGCGACGTCATATTCAAAGAAACTCACGTGGACAATACAGGTGATATAAGCATAGGATAAAAAAAGGTGGCCTGAGGCAGATCATTCCTCAGCCACAACCCCGCAGTGAGTCATGTATAAAATTGTAACTGTCAGAACCTCAAAAGGATACTAGTAATGTAAATAGGGTGGGGAACACAAGGTGTTGGTGGGTATGATCGTCGGAACTTGACTAACATGGGGTAGCCTCATGACTAGACTGCCGAACAACTATGTTTGATGAAATACCACGATGTCTCAGTACGTAGGATTTATCTGTTCTCTAATACGTGGTTTTTGAAAGATAATTGGGTTTTCAATAAGACATTCAATATTTCAATCGTAAGGCAAACTAATCCCGAGAGTGGGAACTAAAGAGTGTGAGGCTGACAGCCTTGTCCCGAAAGGGCGCCTTTCAATCATATCAAAGACAAAGGAAAATCGGCAAATAAAAAGTGAAAATCCATCGCAGACAAGCATCTCCACATAAAAAAAATGAGTCACAGTAACAACAGCCAATAAAGCATGTAGTAAAACCGAACAAAAAACATGCATGAACATCGTCGAATTTCCGCATCTGTTATTGGCCAATGTCTCCACACCTGCATGCTCCTTCCGGGAGCACACCAGTAATGGAGCCAGGCCAAGCCTGCAGATAATTGCGTACAATCAAAAATCGAGTCACAATCAAATCTGGGTCCGAGAATGGGAAATCCCGCAAATTCAGAACCCCGAAGTGCACTCGGGTCAGAGAATCAAAGCTGGAAAACAGAAAGGTGAATTTCCGAGGGCGCATCTAGGCAGGCCCTATCAATCCAGATCATCAAAGACTGGGGTAAGGGGTATGTCCATAATGTGCTAATTACACATTACAGGCAAAGACCGTCTCGCGGTCTAAATGGGTGGGCAATCAATGCCCATCGCGAGTGAATTGAAGCTTCTTCATAGCGATTGGGGGTGGGGGGTGTGTGATCGTAATCAGAGAAACCAGAATCGAAATCCGTTGCCAGGTACGTTGCGAGGTATGCGTTCAACGGTGCTTGGGGGAACGCTCGACGTACCGGCGAGGAGTCTCGGAGTGGCGCTCCACGCGCTCCAGTCGGTCGACGCTGTACAGAGACCCACGGCTGGAGGATGGGCGGGCGGGAGAGCCACCGGGTGAGCGGTACATGATGGAAGTTGGGGAGCGAGAAAGGCGTGGGGATCTCTCGACAAGCTGGTAAGCCTCAGGGGACATGGAGCGAGGGCGAACCTGCTTGCCGGTGACCTGGCGAGCTGGGACGTGGTAGGTCTGGTCGTAGCTCCGGGACTGGGAGTGCTGAACTGTCTGGACAGGTTTGACGGGCTTCTGGATGACGATGGCCTTCTCGCGGATGCGCATACCTTGCTCGATAGCTGTGAGAAGCTCACGGGTAGCGAGGGCATCGCGAGGGAGCTTCACCCGTGTTGACTTGCCGCTCTCAAGGTCGACGGTAGAGTAGTGCTTTCCGTTCTGGCTATAGAGATAGTTGTGGAGAGCGCGGGCGTGCTTGTTGCCCGACTCGCAAAGTCCAAGGCCATCCCTGTAGGTCTGGACAGCGTGGTCGCAGGAGTGGCAGTGGTTGGCGTGACGCTCGAAGTCGTCGACCACCAGCTTCTCGTCGTCGCGGAGATCACGCACGACCGCGAGCGGGTCTATAATCTCTATAGGAGCTGGCATTGTGTTGGTACGGCGTAGTCCAAGTAGGCGTCGTGTCAGACTAGGACGAGAAGATCGCTCCTTGGTAGTTAAAGTCGAGGGGTCGACAGTGTACGAGGTTGAGCGGTAGGGCGACAGCGTGGCTGATTTATGGGGGTCACGCGAATATAGTAGATGATCACCGTGTGTAGATGATCGGATGTGAAACCCAAGTGTGACAATGGATATGGAATATAGAATGTGTAATGTCAAATGTGTGTTGTAGATATTCTAGTGGAAAGAGGTGGGGGGGTGGCTATTATATAGATGTTATGCAGGTTATAGATCGCACCCTGTAGCCTGGAGCGTATGGTGTCTGCTGGAGCCTTAGAGATCTGCAGTTACCTCCACAGTACTTAGCGCCTCACGCAAAAATACGGGAAATGCAGGTGCTATTCTTGTACCTCTCATATCTCTATTGACTGTGGCTGGTGAGGCTGTGCCTTTGGCTTCCAATACCGCCGTATCTGTCCTTGTCGTTCCCCTGATTGGCTCAACTCCCCTAATTCACGGTCAACTGTCACCGCACTTCTTCACTTCCCACTATTACCGCTATCTCTCTTTCGGTTCCCCGACTTCATTTCCAAGGCATTATTATTTTCACCTTATTTCCATGACATCAACTATCTTTCTTGAAGGTTTTATTACCCATGTCATACACCTTTCCCATGTCGTGTGGCTTATTCTTCTCGTGTTCCTGCGCTATGACAAGGGTACAAGGGTCCCGTGCCCCCTAGTCCCCCCCTGAAAACAGGCCTCAGGTTCGCGTCATTTGCGACCCTTTTGACTTGACAATCGGAAATAGAACCCTCAATATTCAATCGGAGCCAGTGCATTCAGATGGAGGTCTTTGGTCGGAGGGCTCGCGCCCATCCCTTCCCCACGCTCATAGGCTTCTGCAACTGCCGCATTGCGATGAGCGTCTACCGAGACAACACTAGAACTCCCCAAACCACGTCGCTGGGACTTCGAGCACCGTTCTCGTGTTCCATATTTGGAGATACTGGAGTGTGTTTCAGACTATCTAAGAATAGTGTGCGACCTCGGATTGTTTATTTTGGACCCCACGTTTGGCGATCATCACCAGCCTCAACTCCCCCTCTTAGCCACAAGCCACAAGGTATACGAGGAGCTCTCATCCAGTGCTTTTTTTCCCTCTATCCCCAATGTAGCACGACTGCTCACCCTCAGCCTCAATTGCGCTATCTCTGATCCTGATTCGATCCACCAGCCACTGATGTCTTTCTTCTCGGAAACTGCTTACTCGCAATTTCTTGCTTGTCGCTGCGCCGCCGGCGCTCAAGCCAAGGGTCCCTATTCGATTATGACCCTAGCTTGGATTCTATCTATATTTTTCTGTCTCTTTTCATTTACGTCGCTTGACGCGCAGGCTACCGTTCCTTCAATACATTCTTTCCCTATCTTCCCATGCGCCAGGAAGCCACATTGTCTATTCAAGGGGGCCTGATCCTACGATTGCGCATGACAACCTCAAAAAGGCCAGGTTGTTCTTTTTTTGTCGTACTCTGTTTCATCACACGCCGGCCGACTGTTTATTCATAGATCATCTCGATATGTCTCGTGTCAAGATATAACCGTCGAGTCATTCATTCCCTATTCCCATACTAACCGCCGACCATATCGTGGCCTATGCTAATCCTACCATATTGCCAATATGAATTGTATTATTGCAACCTCTTTCAACAGCCCAGCCGGGCTAGCTCAATCGGTAGAGCGTAAGACTCTTAATCTTAAGGCTGCGGGTTCGACCCCCGCGTTCGGCTATTCCTAAAAACCAAACCTGAGATTTCTTTTTTTCGTTGCAGAAAATTCTGCTTGAGCCTCGGCCTATACTCGAAGCTAACTGGTTGATGTGGCTATTGGGGTACACTAGTGGGTCGGGCCGATGCTTGAGCCAGCACATATCAGCGGGAAATTACATACATATACTCCGTATGTTTTGCATGATATCCTCGCATGAAAAAATTGCACGTAGATTACAAGCATTCAAGCAGCATGAAAACTCTTCACCAAGTATGACTAGCAAGGTATCATCCTGGCAGCGACTTGTGGCTTAAAACGGCCCGAGCGCAAGGCAGAAAACGCCTTGTGCAGATAAGGGCGCGACAAGGTTTGTCCTTCAGCTGGACATGGATCATTGGAGACTATAGTGTATGTAGGCATCAAATTGACCTTTCCAGGAAGTAACCATGCCATAATTCGTCATCACGGGCCTTATGTTGAGAATCCTGCAAGAAAACACCCGGGCTCCTTCATAATATATATTGTTCAGCTGGACATTACATGGAGTGGCTGCACTATCGTACCGGTTTTATATCGTGATCCTGGACGTACTTGCGTATTGTTTCCGATTCTAATTCCTCTAATTGGGTTATGTTCAATCTACCCCGGGAGATCAAGGAGGGAAGTACAGGGTTACTCCAAGTATACCAGCCCAGCGCGGCAGCCTACCAGGGACTACAATTCCGGAGTGAGAGTGAAACATACTGAGGGAATTTGCCACCTAGGCTGATTGTGACAGTCTAACGGCTTGTTCTAAGATTTGCTACCCCGTCTGCCTTAAGTCGTAGTAACCAGTATTCGAAGTTATCGACATGTTGGATCTTCCAGGCATCCTTGACGTACGCTTTCCCTCTTTTATCTATCATGGTAGCCTTGGTCAAAAGAAACCACATGTAGTTGATTGCTAATCGTATTGGAGCCGGAAAAGGGGAAATGATCCACCATGTAAAATACAGCCTGTACTGAGTATACCTGATTATGAATGTTAATCTGGATATTAATGAGTAATGAGTACAGCGGTCCCAATATGCCTGCCCCCACTTGGCATATTATTGAATGCTGGCGAGTTTGATCATTCTACAAAAGGCGAAAATCTCTAGGGATAGACTCGCGGATACTATGAAAAGAGGTATTATGAAGTCGCGTGATCTCTGCCCATTTCCCATATTCACTTTTACTGGTCAATCGGAGTTTGAATTAGTACATTCTATGCCATGGCTGTTTAGCAAATGTGTGGTTGTGGTTTTATCGAATGTCGTTGCGACTTTAGGTATCAGAGCGAGTATGCCCGGGTAAAGGAAGTGGAAATTATCCACTCTCCCTCTCTTGTAAAGAGAAGCAAACAGCAATAGTAATGGAAAGCTAGGAGAAGAGTGAGATGCACTGTCTCTTTATTTATTTATCCACCTACTGTCATGAAGCTCATTATATGCTCAATGGGGACAAATAGAGGTCTGACTCGCTGCAGGTAAGCAAGCAAGGCCTTGCGAAAGAAACGACACCGGTAATTGATAAAAAGCTCCTGAACTCAGTCCCCGATCTAAACAAATTTGATTAGAGAAGAACACTTAAGTTTAAGCGTAAATGTATAATCGCAATATTGGCCATGGTAAAAGATCTAGTTATTTTGATAAATTATGACTAACTTTCTAGCGAAGAATGCCCTTGTCTATAGAACAGGAACCTAATTCATATAGTTATACACAATTTAGCGAAGAATATATGTAGTACCCTTGTTGGAGTTGATAGGAAATACGGATGACTGGATTGAGGAACTATCGGAAGGAGGGCTATATATAGATGGGGCTTTAACAATTATGCTGAGACCTCAGTAAGGCTAGGCTACTCGCCGAGTTCAAAGACTCTCTTGATCCACGATATCTTGGCAGCCACTGCGCTACGTGCCACCGGTGAGTCTCCTGACATCAGATCAAACCCATGGAAGGCACCTTTCCAGACATGAAGCTCCGCGGAGACACCAAACTTCCACAGTTTCGATGCATACGCAACGGCTTCATCGCGGAAGACCTCTGCCTCTCCAGCGTCGATAAATGTAGGCGGTAAACCTGTCAAGTCTGTGGCCCGCGCTGGGGCAACGAGCTCGCTAACATCCGGCCCGCCTCTAGCACTCCCCAGAACCCAGTCCCATGCCATCAGATTTGTCGCTCCGCACCACGGCCCAACATTTTCATATTGCTTGGCGGAAACGGTCTCGCCACGATCATCGATCATGGGGGTTAGGAGCATCTGCGCGCGGAGTTTCGGGCTCTGGTTTCTATGGGCGAGCAAGGCACAGCCTGCAGCGATAGGGGCACCGCCAGAGCCACCTAGAACCATGATCTTTGTCGGGTCAATGCCGAGTTTTGCGGCATTGTCTGCCGTCCAAATCAGACCAGCATAGGCGTCATCGAGAGCCGCAGGGGCAGGGTGTTCAGGGGCCAGACGGTACTCGACCGTGACTGCCACGATATCGAGAGGCTCAAAGTATTCCAACACAGCGGGTAAGGTAGTGAAGCGGTTACCGGCAATCTGTCCACCGCCATGGACAATGTAGACAGCGGGCCGGGAAGTATTGGTCGATGACGCTGACTTGAAGACAGATAGAGTTACCATGTGGCCAGTGCTGTCATTGATAGTTGGGAGTGTGTGTTCTGTATGGCCCAGGTTGGGAAACTTCTCAAGCACTGTTTCTGCTGAGCCTATTGCCTGGGCTCGAATTTCGTCGAGACTGCCAAACCCCGCATTCTCGAAGGCCTTCAAGGCGACCAAAATGGCTGGATCATAGGGCGGGCGAAGTACCGGGGGTGCTTCCGCGCTGAGAGACATTTTTGATATGTATAGAGGACACAGGAATGTCGAACTAGAATAAACAGAGAGTGGATTGGATCATGATAAACAGATGGATGGGAAGACAGCACATGCTTTATAGAAACATCATCGGATATATCGTAATGCTATTGCCTCCAAGATATTGGACTGACCCCCTGGAGAACTTTCTAGATCCGCTCCGGACGAATGTAGGAAATATCTTGCTTGGTCCGGTTTCTCTGGAGGGATTAGGCGCGAGCATAAAACCGGACGACGTCGTCCACCTCGCTACGCCAGAAACTCATACTTTGCTCTCCACTTTTTTCCCCCAGCCCGCGAGATAAGTTCATTTATTATGTACATAACCCCAGAAACCCCAGACCAAGCAGCATCTGTGTCTCCATCAAGCCAAATCTAAAATTTTCGTTAGACCGGCACCTCCACATCTGCCCAAGGACTTTGGGGTAAGTCTTCGACCCATCCACCACATTTGGGTCATGGTCAATCTCTGATTGAATTAACTTTGCTGACATATCTCTGTCCACTTCCAACTTTAAACATCCGCTCAGTTCAGCTTCTCAAAGGTCCACTAAACTCCCTACTCTGGGGATTCTTTCTTCCTTCTAGCGAGAATACTGGCTGTATCCATCTCGTAGGCGCTTTAAACGGCGTATGTCGGACGTGGGAAACAAGCTGAATAATATACAAAATAATGACAGATTAAGCGAAGAAACCTAATAATGACACAGTCAGATCCCATCGTATTGTCCATAACTAGAAAATAAATCGGGTCTTTCCGATAGAATGGACTACACTCGGATCCCGGATTTTCCCCAGACTTTCGGGTTCAGATATTGCCGAGCCGAAACAGCATCTTGAACGCTCGAAAGTTAAAGTCTACAGGTTCCATTCGTCCGGCGGAATACCCCGGAATAGGAATTATTTATGAGGTGAAGATGCTGCATAGGACTTGGAATTCCATCCCAATTGTACCTATTGTTGCAGCAATCAGCCCCCGGGTGTAATTAGAAATTATTAATGAATGACCTAAAAGGCTTTTGATCCGATACAAATACACGCATCTCCGTATTTTTGCATCGGATCAAAAGCTTCATGTTGATACGTAGACTTGATAACTAGTAAACCACCTAAAAATTTGGACCCATGGATTTTGGTGGGATCAAAGCTTCGTTCTTATTTGGACTAATAAACTACCCCAGAAATATGGTAATACCTAGATTTGTATGGACGTTAAACATTCCTATGGACTTGGGAGCCAGAGGAACAAGGGTACTTTGACTGTTAGGGCATGTGTAACAGTAGGTCAGGTAACTACGTATTTCAATTTTTCTACCGTTCTATAACCAGGCATTCAGGCATCGAAGAGTCATGATCATTGATAATACATACACATTGCAAAATTTATTCTCTGATTGTGACCATCGAGGACATTTGTGGATACCTTCGCGCAAAGTCCGCATCGAGCGACCAGTTACTAGAATTGAGAATGTGTGGCTCAAAATCCGGGTTTAGAACCACTTCGAAGGAGTCGTTGCTAACAAGTAAAGGCTTCCAGCTAGGCCAGTTGACCGAGACAGACCTGCCGTAGTCAATATCGAACTTTTCCCGCGTATACTCAACAGAGCCCGAAATCATGGCGTTGCGCAATCGAGGGAATGGCACAAAGTCGGTAAAGATTTGGTGGGGCGTGTTATTTTGTATTTCAGTCGGTTGAAGCCATTCCGGTACGTCCTGGAGGGTTTCAAGAGATGGCGAAAGACGGTACTATTATACAAGTATGATTGTAAGCATTCTGCTGCGTTCAATTGAAGAGTTTGTTTAAAGGAGAGAATTCGGACAATATTAGGGTAGAACTGACACGAAGCAACCGATAGAGGAGAATGTAGGCTCCCCAACATACATCCATACCGTAAAAGCCCTCTCGCATCAACATTTTTATTAAAATCCGGGATACAACGTTCTCCCCTTCTCCCATGAAAAGGAGGTCAGGAAGGGATGGACTCCGCGGGATGGGTGGTGCCCGAGGTTGAGCCTGCGCTTCGATCAACGCATCGTAGACGGTATGCTCGAAGCAGTCTGCATACGAGTCGTGCACCTTTAGTTGACAGAGACAGGATGGGAGCGCTACACCTCGATATTTGAGTGTAGTCGGTGAAGGAGAATCTATGTTTGCATAGACAGTACTAAGAGCTTTTGAATCATTCATAGAGATGGGGTCTCTGTTAAAGGATTCCCGGGGTTGGCGATGAGCGTCAAGTATCGTTTGATTTGTCTCCGTTTCTAACGGATGTAACGGTGCAGGCAAAGCAAATGATTGCATGCTATTCAGAGAATACGGGCCGCAATTATGCAAATTTTGATGTAGACTCCCTGTTGTGACAGGCGGATGATTAAGCTCTCTTGATGTCATGTTGCAATCCACCGCCAGAAGACTTCGATCTGTTTCCATATACAGCTTTGGTGGCGCTTGTACGCCGTGTACCGGATTCGACGTCAGGTCGCTGGAGCTGGAGCTCGAATCTCCTCCCGTACCTGTGGTATTGCCATCCGGCGGGGTGAGCATGTCCACCGGCGGGGATATTGAGGATTGGGGTGGATGGCCACCGAGATGTGTATCGTGCAGATTGTGCCACCCATTGAGAATCATTGCCATGGATTTCTGGAGGCTATCCATCTGCCGTTTAATTGCCTGAACATCGGCCTGGATTTGGATTAATCGGTCCTTATCCGACTCGCGTTTAATTCTCTGCGTCTGCTTGTCTACCTCTCTCTTTCTTTCCAGCTGTCTTGGTGTCCGGCGTCGGGTCGCCTGCTTCGGTGCGGGGTCCATCTCCATATGGGGAATAAAAGTGAGAAAATATATGAATTTTCCCCATAGCAAGCCGGACGATGTCGTCCGGCTTTTATACCTGTGCTGACTTATCGCTCCAAGGGACCTCGGGACATCGGGACCTCACTCGGGGACTCCTACTGGCAGGCGGATTTCCCCACTCATGCACACATAAGCTTAGCCCCACGGCAAGTTAGGCCATGGACGATGTCGTCCATGGGCATTTTGATGGTCACAAATTTCTAATCCACCATACTATAAGTCCCGTTCACCCGCAACCAATCTGAATGTCTTTATATTATCGAGAGCAAAACGAAATGAATCCCCTCGAGAGTTGGTCTCAGGCTTTGGGCTTGTCTCCGGCATCTCGGGGACAGCTATTCAGCCCAACTATACTCCACAACTTCTATTCCTTATACCAAAGTCCCTGGAATTGAAATTCTTGGTCTTACCTCGAGAGTGCGGGGTTGCTCCACATCCACCCGGCAACTCTGGACGTCGACCCTTTCAACCGAACTGACCTGAATGTTTCCAACGTGATGACAGATACCCATCCCGGAAAAAGTGACATCAATCCTGAGACCTGGCTCTCTTTGGATGGCTGGAATGGGCGGTTTCAGACATCTAGTGGTGGAGGATGGATGACAGGCTGGATGGAAAGCTTCCAAGGTTAGCTGTCCGAGCGAGCCATAATTACGCAGTCAGTGTCACGGATGGTGGCCCACAGTCTTCCAAGAGCATGGGCACTAAATGAAGATGGTTCAGTTAATCTCCAGCTCCTCGAACACCTCGCATCTCGCGCCTTGCACAAGCTTTCTGTTCTTGGTAAAGCGATTACCACCTCGTTCTACGGAAACCCCCCGACGTATTCGTACTGGAATGGATGCTCGACAGGGGTTTTACAGGGTCTAATGCTTGCCCAGCGATATCCAGACGATTTTGGCGGAATTATGGCTGCTGCACCGGCAATCAGTTGGGCAAAGTTTATTATAGCGGAATATTAGCCGCAACTTGTGATGAAACACCCTGTTGTGTATCCGGAAATGTGCGAACACGATGCAATCAAAGACGCAGCTATATGTGCCAGTGATAAAAACTTGATGGCCTGAGGGATAAAGTCATCTCTGCGTTCGGATTTTGCCAGTTCGACCCCCTCTCTGTTGTTCGCCAGCCATACGACTGTAATGGGGAGACATAAATGATTCCAAAGGAGGTCGCATTCATTGCACAACCGACTTGGAAGGGCCCCAACGCAACCGCGAATTACTACGAGAGGGTTCTCGAGAAAGACCCTGCTGCAATGGACTTCTATCGATATTTTGAAGCCCCGGGTGTACCTTACTGTACGCCAGTGACCTCCAAACCCCCTTGCCCGCAGGACGTGCTAGCAGACTTGAGGCGATAAAGCCCCAGAGACACTGAATGGCGAGTGAAGAGATCCTTACGATCAGTCGGTCTTGATAATGGAAAGACCATTGTGCCAATATCCTCTCGTGGCTCCATATATTGGGGGTGATATCACTTGGGCTTCGTCTTTCAGTTGTGAGACGGAGTTTTGAAGTGATATCACATTCACGGGCGCGGAGTGACTTCGGTGTTGGAGAGGTTGAGTGGTATTCTGGGGAGGCCGACTATTAGCACCCTGGTGAGATGTTGCAGCAAAGAGCCGCTCGGTGGAAATAATTGTAAATAGCCAAGAAATAGTCCAAAAAGAGATAGATGTACCATTCATGGGTGAGCGCCCAGCCTTTTGCGTATTGCAAGGACTCCCTTACATGCTGTCAATCAGACCCTTGAACTGAGAATTATGCCTCTAAAATCTCGCACACGCTCTCAGCCGTAAAGATATTTCCACTCCCAGAAGACGCAGACTACCTTCATTCGTCGTATTTCAATCAACTACCATTTCGAGTTAACTCACCTCACATTCTCCACTACTCGGATAGAATTAATAAATTGACGTCAATTGGTGCCTAGTCATCAAAGTGAGAAACTTACGTTATTCCCATTCCCATCTATGCAGATTAAAAGACAATTATTCTTTGGAATGTGAAGATTAATACCAAAGGATTATTGGCGTTCAATCTAGGAAAATACCAGCGTACTTATATCCTGATATCTGGCAAACAATCTGCTTAGTCTACAAGCAACAATGAGAGATTGGGTCATCTAACTGTAACGGCTACTAGCGAAGGGGAGGAAGATAAAGAACAATAATTGTCCCTGCGTCTGGCAAACAATGGGAGATGAAATCATCCAACACTAACAATAGTCTTAATGACTTTCAAGGTTGCAAGGCTCCGAGGGGCCTAAGCGAGCTCTGTGCAGGCTTTACGTTGATAAATGTCATCAACCGGACATGGGTTCTATAGGGCGGACACTATAACGCGAAGAACTAGGTAGCTGCGGTCAAAATCAAAAGGATGCCACAGCAAAAGAAAAAAAAGTGACAGGGTCCAAAGGGGCAAAGGCTAGATGTCTAATTTTCAGTGTTTAGGCTAAATTATGCCTGGTTTCCACCCCCTTTCGACACGGAGGCATAAGGGATCTTGGTCACGAGCTCGGTCTTATGGGAGGTTCAAATAAATAGCCCCTTAACTGCGTCGTCTGGTACCTCAGTGACACCAGTCTTGTCATCATCTATGCCAGGGTTGTCGCTCGAAAGATACGAAAGGAGTAAATTCTCAGCGAATCCCATGCCTTCACCTACGACCATTCTGGGGCGTTGGGCATTGGTGCGGATCTTTCGATGACTCGCATGGATTAGAT
Organism: Penicillium concentricum; assembly: GCF_028827145.1. Taxonomy (NCBI): domain Eukaryota; kingdom Fungi; phylum Ascomycota; class Eurotiomycetes; order Eurotiales; family Aspergillaceae; genus Penicillium; species Penicillium concentricum. The sequence goes on along the minus strand of NW_026622754.1, from coordinate 3,942,918 downwards.
GGCCTAGAAATAGTTCCAACAAAGCCCCTAGAATTATGGAGAGTAATTTGTATCTAATGCGGCGTTACCGGCGTTTCGGGATACGCCCTGCAACGCTGCAATAGGAATTTAAATTGTGGCAGCAGCGAAGTAGTTTTCCGGTCACCCGGCGGTCGGACTGTTGTATTTGGGGCCATCTACTCCTTGGGAAAGCCTCTGCCAGATAAGGCAAGAACAGAACGTGAGATCAATGACTGAGTGTTATGTTTGTTGGTGGAACAGTCGAAAGCTAGCAAAATGAGATTTCTTTATTGTGAGGCCGGGTAGCTCATGTTTTATGGAACCTATGAGGCTTTCAGACACCATGACATGACTTAGTTTAAGACTACATTCACGCAAGATTTGGACATGAGTTGTCAGAAAAAGTACATAAAACACAATACACATTACATAAAGGATGCTGTCACATAAAGAACCCAGCTTTGGGCCTGCAGTTGATCCACAATTTCCACAAAGCTGAAACATACACAATCCCGCCCTAGTCAACATCTGATACCGAATTGGCATCGCTGTAGGAACATCGTGCTCTGACGACTGTGGGGCGCAATCTCCTTGGTACTTTATTCAGATTTTGGGGTGTATATTCTTTTGGGGGCCATAAACACGATGCCCCTTATAGGGCTAATATTAGGTCTATTGAATGAATAGTCATTTGGAACATAAGTTAGAATACTCCATATGTTGTAGGGCAATAAGGGCACAGGGAACAACGTTTTTGGCTAAGCTCCGGAAGGAAGCGAAACCTAAATAAGGTCCACGCCACGTGGAAGATCGGGGCCAATTGATTGGTCGAGCTATCCATATGCTCGTGCTATAGTGAGCCCTAAGGATATTCAACGCGGATTGCTACCAACTTCCTGTTTAGGAAGTAAGAACATTCCTTGGGGTAAAAGCGGTGCTCTATGGGATGATCTTTCAATTTTGCAATTGTTACCTGGGTACCTGGGCACTGGAAGTCGCTCATCAACTAGGACGTTTGGTCTATTTTTGTCAAAAGGGGGGACCAATATCGGGGGCTACAATGTATAAAAGGATCAAATGCCTTCGTGTCATTATACTGTTCACATTCATTAACTATCTACGGTTGAATTCAAGATGCGTTCTACCTTCCTCGGAGCGTCCCTTTCGCTCCTTTACGCGGCCAGCGTAGCTGCTGTCCCTCATTCAACCAGGGCTTCCGCGACCCCTGCGGCACCCTCTTCAACTCCTGCATTTAGGATAAATAAGCTGGCTGTATTGGCAGACCAGGCTACAGGGGCCTGGAAAGATGTCCAGTGTACTTCCGACATCACCGATGCGACACTGGATCCCACCTCTCGTTGGAATGCAGCCAACGCCGATGATGCCCTGAAATCCGCCCTGGATGCCTGGGCTACATCTGGTCCTTCTACTGGCTTGGGATTCCCTGAGTTCATCAGCAACTACTTCTCTGGTCCCGAAAACTGGAACTGTGCAGATATCGGCAACACTGCTTGCTCCACAGTGCTGACCTGTAACCAGGCCCAGTATCCTGCCGGGTGAGTAGACCCCAGGCCTTTACAATATATACACAGAACTGAAGGCTTACATGGGCATGCAGATATCTGATTATGAATTCTTTCTCTTCGATTCACCAGGTATACCATCCTTTCTCTGGGTTTTATGGCCAGTCGACTAACTAAGAACACCTTCTGCTAGCTTCATCAACAAACCTACAACGCTCTCGGAGATGCCCTTAATAGAATGCAAAATGATATCGGTGCCTTTGCGGGCACCTTTGCTCCTCAGCTCGAAGACGATACTGAAATCTTCAAGTTCATTATCAACGCCATTGTCTTGGTGGCTAGCGTCGGTAGCTCCTTTGCATGGAATATCGGTAGGTCTATGTTCTGGCCGCAGCCTGTTCGATGCTAATGCCGTATCACGATTATAGCCTTCAAGGGTCTCACTATGGCCGCATCAAAATACTTCTCCATGGGCAAAGACGTAACCAACGCTGCGCTCATTTCATTTACCACCGGCATGGGTAAAGACTCACTGAAATCGTTAGTCTTTTCTTCTCGGGTTTACCCTTGAATTCATCTCTAACCTAAAAACAGCGCCAAAGATGCATTGGGCACCCAGAATGGAATTTCATCCGCTCTTGGCGTATACTTTTCGGCCTGGACTGGCATTGAGAGCGGATATGTGGCCTCACTCTTTGATGGAGTAAACGATGATACGTCAATTGCTACTCTTCAAACTCTAACATCCAGCGGCTCAATGCTTCTACTTTCGTCCAAGGTGGACTTGACTGGAATGACTGCTCAGGCGCAAAAGATTCTTTACGGACAGCTGATCCCGGCGGCTTGGTCGCAAAGCCCTGATGACCTCTTACCTCGGATCCTGTAAGAATAACACCCTGGCATTTTACAAATGGTGGAAAGCATATACTAATCAGTTACCTTTGATCGATAGGCGGAAGGCCGGAGGTTGTTCTACGTCAATTGACCAAGATGTTCTCCTTTACATGACTCAGAGCACTCTAGTTGGCGGGTATGTCTGCTACAACAACGATGCTTTCTATGTCGTGAACGTCAATCCCACTCCTGGCTTGACGCATTTCGAAGGCCTCCCCGGTGGAAACCATGAGACCCTCAACGGCGATGCCTGGGGCGGTGTCATCCTTGAAGATATAGTCCAGAGCTCGTACCAGGCATACCAGCTGAATGGCAACGCAAACGGCTATGAAATGCCTGCTCTGTCAAAGATTATCGATGGAGCAGGCACAGAGGGTAATTTGGCTTTCGAGAATGGAATCCGTACCCCGGGATTCTTCAACCTGCCAATCTGCGACGATATAGCTGCAGCAAATAATAATGTCGACATGGGCGGTGCAAAGGGAAAATACTGGCCTTGCGAAGCACCGGAAGGATACAACGCTGGTGGAACCAATGTGGTACGTGTCCGATGAGATCAAGGCACCTGGTTTAAAGGTTCCTTTTTGCTAACATGATATCATAAAGCACGTCAACAATGGATGTATCAATGTGGATGGTGAGACACTATGCACGTCTAAGACCAAGTCTATCAGTATGTTTCCAGAATTTCCAATATCTCCTCGTGTGCGCATCGGTATCTGACAAGACAACAGACATCGCAGATGAAGCTACTGGCGACAGTGTCGCCACCATCTACGCCCAGTTCGATGGAGACAACAAGACCGGCTACAAAGTTGTTCCTGGCTGCAAGCTGGAAGCTACCTGGCCCCGCGCCTACGGTGATGTCTACTTTGGAGCAGATAACTGTCTGTATGACTCGACCGGCATCAATATCAACGGTCAGTGTTGCACCAAGACGACCGAGGACTTGGTTGTCAACCCGTACTATGGATATTAGGTGTGAGTGTGTTGGTGTGGACAGTAGATGACACCAAAGGTGTCTTGTACTATAATGAGGGTATAAGTGTGTTCGGATTGTGGAGGGGAGAAGTTTGCGAAAAAATTCTCTCGCTGGGCTCGTTGAATCATCTGGATCACGGCCGCTTTGTTCTTTATTCTAGAAGAATGGATTGACTGTCGTTTAGCACCCCTTATTCTTGGCTCAGTTCATGTCCCGGAGGCGTTGTTGCTACAGGGTGCCAAACAGGGCTCAAGCCAGAATGTCGCTGATAAATACTAGCTTGTAATTTCGTACTTTTAACTCATATTTACGCAAATCGTACTAACATCGCCTTATTTACAATCTGAGATTATTTGGCACTAGTGGTGACCCACCAATGTGGTAGAACTATCTCACTAGGTAGAAAAAATATTAGCGTGGCTACTAAAAGTGCCCAGGTGTCTAGTGGAAGTCAAGCAAATCCATAGATAGACCTCAAAACGTTTTTCGTATCTCGTGGTCCAGTACCCCGGAACGGCCCGCGATCCGACGGCTCTCCTAATTGGTAGTTCTTAAGGGTTTAGCGGGGCTAGATTCTCTTTTGAACCAATCAAGGCCCTTGATCTACCCTCATCAGGGCGAAAACCACATTCATCGAAGTCGTATACTAGTCGAGGGACATCTTTCAGTGATATCGCAAGCTAATCGTACTATGACCTAGTAGGACTGCGTCTTCTGCCTCAATACACTTCAATTCCTTCGTTCTCTACCTTATAGGGCATGATTTCAGGCCTGGAAGACGGTCCATAAAGCGATACGCCCACGTCTTACTAATTGGCTTGTTCTTACCAGCGCGCAAGAGTACCCGATTTTTCTAGGCCCCTTTTTGCCCAGGGGCTAGTAGCCTAGAGGGTGCTAGCATATTCCAATCATGCATATACGACCTCGCTAGTGTATCAAAGGTCGGTCCTGTGCTTTCTCGAATAACCGCGCACACATCGGTGTAAGGTACGCGAGCATCGATAAATCTAACCTCATCAAGGATGGGAGATGTGCTGATAATAGTGGAGTTGGTAGTGGTACAACGAAATGCTCACTGTATCTTCCCAATTCGCAGGGATTATCCGATTAATTGGCACTCGACTGAGCTTTTTCGGTTTCTCCTAAAATTAGGGCTGGTTTAAGCTGTTGATAGCCGGTTTTTCGTGGTAAGTTGGCTGGTGTATCTCCATTGCAATATACCTACTTGGCTAAGATATATATATCAATGGTTTTTTTTTAACGTTATTTTTTACTGTGTGCCTACTTGATTGCTTTGATTCTCTTATATTATTGCTAAATGTAATATAAAAAGTTCTTTGCAAATTGTGTTTTATATATAAGATCTATGGCCAAACTGTGATATAGCCATCCATGATGCATCCATCCCATCCATTGACCTTTTTCGCCTAAATTCACACTTAATTCCAAGCTAGGAAAAAAATAATAAGAGCAAAAAGGAAATCTCAGGTTTGGTTTTTAGGAATAGCCGAACGCGGGGGTCGAACCCGCAGCCTTAAGATTAAGAGTCTTACGCTCTACCGATTGAGCTAGCCCGGCTGGGCTGTTGGAATCGTTCAGGGGAGGTGACTATTTGAGGCTGGTGATATTATATTGTTTCGGAAAGTTATACATAGAGTAACCCATAACTATCCATTTTAGGCAATTTTGCAGATTGACTGATAGGTTAAGGCAAATCCTCAGAATTGAGGTTTTAATCCAGAAACCGGAATTGACCGGCAATTGGCGAGCAGAGTTACACTTGCGGGGAACCTCTTGGAATGATTCGAGGATTTGCCGACGAGGTGGGTTTGTCGACCGGGAGAGGCAACGGAGATTATTGTCCCCCGATTTGCTCGGACATTTGTTCGGGTATATAAACCACGAGTGAATAAAGAGATGACCCGACATTTACTTTTCTAAACTACTTCCAACATGCAGTTACGAGGTATGACTACCTAAACTCAATCAACTGAGCATGTATACTCACTTATATAGACAAAAACAATGACCTGGCCGAGATCATCAATCGCCACCGACCAGATCTAAAGCCATTCGAAGATGTTTATCGCCACCTACACACCAATCCCGAACTATCCGGCCAAGAAGAACAAACAGCAAAGATAGCATCCGACCACCTCAAAGCCGCCGGTTTCGAAGTCCACACCAAAATCGGCGGCCATGGCGTAGCAGGAATTCTCCGAAACGGAACAGGCCCAATAATCCTCCTACGGGCGGATATGGACGCCTTACCTGTGGAAGAACAAACAGGCCTATCATACGCAAGCACCCGCCACGTCAAAGACGAGACCGGAGCCCACAAGCCCGTAATGCACGCCTGCGGACACGACTCCCACGTCGCAACGCTAATGGCCGCCGCGACGCTCCTACAATCCGCGCGCGATAACTGGTCTGGGACATTAATCTGTATCTTCCAGCCCGCCGAGGAACACCTCGACGGCGCACAGGCAATGCTGGATGACGGGTTATACGACAAGATCCCTAAGCCGGACCTTGTGCTCGCGCAGCATGTAATGCGCATGCGCGCGGGGACGGTCAATCTCCGCGCTGGACCGTTGCTTACGGCGGCTGATGCCTTTGAAGTGCGTGTGTTTGGGCGTGGAGGTCATGGGTCTGCGCCACATACGACTATCGATCCGATTGTCCTCGGGGCGGCGATTGTTATGCGATTGCAGACTATCGTCTCGCGAGAGGTCACGCCGGGCAAGTTGGCTGTCGTTACCTGTGGTAGTATTCATTCTGGACAGTCGGCGAATACCATCCCGGCGTATCTGGATTTGCAGTTGAATGTGCGGACTTATGATGAGGAGGTGCGGAAGCGTGTGTGTGCTTCTATTCATCGCATTATTGAAGGGGAGTGTATGGCTGCTGGGGTTGAGAAGAAGCCTGAAATTAAGCTTACTTATTCAACACCGTCGACGATTAATGATGGGAAGACTATTGATGCTCTTCGTGAGACTTTCCAACCGTACTTTGGTGATCGGCTTGTTGATATGGAGCCCCCGACTGCTAGTGAGGACTTTTCTTTGTTAGCGACTGCTGTGGGTGCGCCTTATGTTATGTGGATGTTTGGTGGGACTGATCCTGAGACTTGGGATGATGCTGTTGCTAAGGGAGCTGTTGATGAACTGCCCAGTAACCATTCGCCGTTCTATGCGCCGGTTATCCAGCCCACATTGTGTACGGGTGTGGATGCCATGGCACTTGGGGCTTTGACTTTCTTGAAGAAAAAGTGAGGATATTATTAGTTAACTTGCATGAATACATTCAAATATTCAAAGATAATTTCCCTGCTGAGAGATAAAAGTGGTCTTGGAAGGCGAAGGGGTAGTCCGGGTGAGGTCATCAATCGCGCTCCAAAAAAAGTGGCAACACCATTTCCTAACAGCATCACAACAAAAAAACATACCACCCAAAATGGCATCTGCCCAACCCACAGAAATGAAAGCCTGGCTCTACTCCAGCACAACCAACGGCCTAGAAAAGAACCTCAATTTCGACGCGTCGGCACGCGCGCCACCAGCCGTCCACGGCAACAATGTCCTAGTTCAAGTCCTCTCAGCCTCCCTGAACCCAGCCGACTTCAAAGTCCCGGAAATGGGCCTAGTAGCACGCAAAGTTGTGATCGGCACACCCGCTTCACCGGGAATGGACTTCTGCGGACGCGTGGTGGTCGCCGGCGACGCCGCGACCGAGTTTTCACCAGGCCAGCTTGTGTACGGATGTCTCAGCAAGCCCGGGCAATTCGGCTCATTGGGCGAGTATCTAGTGGCGTCCGCGACTCTACTTGCGCCCGTGCCGGAGGGCGTGGAGGTTGATCATGCGGCCGCTATCGGCATTGCGGGACAGACGGCGTACCAGTCACTGTCTGGATACGTTAATGCTGGCGATAAGGTGTTTATTAACGGTGGCTCTGGGGGATGTGGAATTTTCGCGATTCAAATTGCTAAGGAGATGGGGTGTCATGTTACGACAACTTGTTCGACGAAGAATGTGGAGTTTTGTCGTGGGCTCGGCGCTGATGAGGTTATTGATTACTCTGCTGAGGAGGATTTGGTTGCTACGCTGCGCGATCGTGGTGTTGTCTTTGATCATATTGTTGATCATATTGGATACCCTGCGCCGATGTATCGCGAGTCGCATCACTTCTTGGCGGCTGGGAAGGCGTTTGTGCAGGTTGGTGCCTCGGCCATGGGGACTTTTGTTGATAGGTTGATTTGGCCTTCTTTCTTGGGTGGCGGCAAGAGGAAGTATGTTATTTTCTTCTTCAAGAATACCCGTGAGGATCTTGTGAAGATCGGGGAATGGGTGCAGAAGGGGGCTGTCAAAATTCAGCTGGATACTGCCTACGAGTTTGCGGATACTGTTCAGGCATTTGAGAAGCTTCGTTCTGGTCGTGCCAGGGGAAAGATTATTGTGCATGTGGCTAAGCCATAAGCTGAGATCAAATACAAATATTCCTTAGTTGAAGTGGTCTTTTTAGGGTTTGAGCAAACTGTACCTCTCCGCGCCGAATCGGGAAATGATCACATCTGGGAAAGGCATAGTAGCAAGTTTCGACGTAAACTTGACGATGCCTCTGGCTTTGTGAGTAATACGAAGTGGTCTCCGGCACTGATCTTCGGTTGCCTTTTCCCTCTTCATCACTAATACTTCGCAATTATCAACACTTCAACGCCTTCATTTTCCCATTATGAAATTTCCACTCCGTTTTCTAGGAACATTTTCCGGGCTTCCTATAGAGCTTCGCCTAATAATATGGGAGTATCTCATCTCGTCCATCCACAGAAAATCATCCTTGCCCAAAGACAACCCCCTATCCATTCTCTGCGCCAGTCGATACCTCTGTAATGAGATTTCGTCCCATATATTCAACAAGTCCGTCCAGATTATCTCACTCACCCCATCATGTTACCGAGGAGAGTGGATGGTAATAAAATTGAAATCAAGAACCATAGATGTCAAGTGGACTCTCAGGACCACAGCGGACACCGAAAGGCATTTTCACAACTTCCCACATTCAAAAACGACTATGAAAGTGCATATCCACTCCCCAGATCCAACAGACCCAGGTCAACTAGTAATAATTTGGCAGAAGGTCAGCGAACTAGTTGATCTTGTCATCCCCATTGATCGGCCGGAGATAGAGCTGGTCCCAAAGGGGGAATGGCATCCAAGAGAGCCACCAGCTCACTGGCGAGCAAACAGAGGTCGATTTTATGAGTTGGGGGGTCTACAGGAGTCAACAAAGCCCCTATATAGATACCGTCCTGACAGAGACATTGTTATGGTACCCTTCCTTCGTCTGGAACTATGGGACGAGGATCCTGTAAGAAATGTGCCCGCCATGTCAGACGAACAGTTCGACAGTCTTCACCGGCGCTTGATGGGCTTATTCCACCCAACCGGCATCGATATCAGGTTAGGGGAGCTTTACACCATGACCCAAGAGACAGCCGCCAGCCGAATTGAAAACGCACTCAATGAAACCGACTTATTCTTAGACGCCAGCCTGGACGAGATGCCGGGCATAACGGCGGATTTCCTTCGTCTCTCTCGGTATAGACACTGGTTCCGAGATGGGCAAGACTGGGAATCACCATATGGGATTCAACTCCGAGACCAGTTGCATATTAGTCACTGGGTTATTGAGAAGACGGATCCTGGGTTTCAGAAATCGGATAGGAGATACATGATTCTTATTCTACTACACCATGCTATACATGCGTTCAAATCAAGTTTACGCGATGGACTTGGACTTTACCACCCAGTCATTTATATGAAATGGGACTCGGGAATGTGGTTCGATGTGTTCCCGACTGGCATCCCGCCGCTTAGCGATGTTTATGACTGGATTTCGAGGTTCTGGTCCGATAAGTTCCAGCTTAGAACCTTTCATGCCTATTTGTATTGGTTAGGGCTAGATAAAAATGGCGTCCGATCCAGATGCCCGACTATGGACCGTTTGAGCGTGTGGGGCCGTCGAAGGGTATATTAAAGGTATCAACAGGCGCATGATTTTTGGAATATTGGAATATGGTTTATGTTATGCGAAGGAAACTAGCTAATAAAACTAATAAGTCATGTTTTCACTACTTGCTTATGCCTATAGTTGAGACAGAATGTTAAAAGCCCAGCCTATTCTTACTGCAATAGTTGACAAGTGACGACAATTCGTATTAAATGATGAATATTTGAGAGATGTGCCGAAATAGCTGTGCTATAAATCCCAAATCCTCATTTAGAGGGCAGAATGCTTGGAGGGATCTTCCTTCAAAGGTGCCGAATAATCATCGTCGTCCATATCGAGCATTTCAATCCGGTGGCTTGCCATGTTCTCCTGAGTCTGTGCCTCGACCTTCTTCTGCAACCGTGCATCTTCCCCAAATCCATGCTCGCTGTTTAGGGTATCACGGGCAGCAGATGATTCCCGGTCTTTAACACCAGCCTCACGCTCATTCTCCAACCGCTCCTTCTCCAGTCGCTCGTCCTCGGAGGCGAGAGCAGCTTCTTCGCGTTCAATCTCACTGGGATCAAGATCCTGAAGCCCGATAAGGGTAAGGATTCTGCCGAGAAGAAACTGGTATCGCAGGTGACCGCTGATCATCTCGCTTACGTCCACGTTCTCAACGCCTGGAACACCTTCAACTGGCTGCAATCCGGCGACGCCGAGTTGGAGGCTGCTTGTTCGGTACAGGAAAGCCAGTACGGAGTCATTCTCCGAGAACACGTTCACAACACGTCCGCTTACGACACTGCGAATCTTTTGCCAGTCCTCCGTATCTGAAGGGGTGGGTGACCCCATCAAAATGACCGACTCAACCAGACCGTAAGCATTCCTCTTTTCCAGACTGTGGAGGCAGGAGAAAATCAGTCGAGATCCCAGAGAATACCCAATTAACGTCACGGGTCGTTCTCCCTGGGCTTTGTTGATCAAGGCATCGGCGAGGACCTCGCCCGCTTTGTCAGCGCGGGCTTTGGCCACGCTGAACGGGTTGTCGACGATGCCAGCAACTTTCATGAGACCTAGGGGAAGCATCACCGCGCTCATGATGGTGGAGAAGACAGTACGAGCCAAGACCTCACGTCCGGCAACCGACCATGCTGCGCTAGTCACAAGAGCTGAGATCGCGTTACCCAAGTTCATCAAAGGTTCCATCTCCCAGCGAAGACCAAACACTTCCGAGTCGGCACCAATCACCCGCCATGGGACCACGAAGTTCGACTCCTCTTTGACCCAGCCGGTGACACCAATGGTAACTCGTAAACGATGATCTTGCTCAGCAGACTCCTTCTCTTTCACATTGCGGCGGCGTTCTCCTCTGATCGGGATGAATGCAAAGTCGTCCACTTCACGGGCGTACTTTTCCATCATGCGACCAGTCATACGCCCGCCATAAGCGCCAAACAGGCCACCGACAACAACGCTACTCCCGGCCAAAGTACCCAAGAGCCCAGCAGCAGCCGTAGCGCCAAGGCCCAATCCACCCATGACAGTTCCCAGACCCGCCACTACCAATGGAGCTGCGAGCCCGCCAGTGAGGCCAATCAAAGCAGCTCCAGCCACTGATGCAAGACCAACCTTCCATTTCCTCATGTCATCCTTTTTCTTGGGTTGCGCTTTGGTATCTTGGTCTGCCGAGAGTGCCAAAGCTGTCTGCAGCAATCCGCGGGCGACACTGACTTCGTCTTGATTGAGTATGTTGATGTCTATGTTCAGACTGGACGTGACATTCAGCATCAAGACTCTTGAGTAAGCACTGTAGTGCTCTAGACTGAGCATTAAAAGAAGAAGCGAGTGAAGAATAAGCAGCCTTGTTGCTTTAGGAAGTTTAGCCAAGGGTGTTTCCACAGGGTGGTATATTTCTTGTAATTTGGCCAATCTATCTTTATCCTCATCCAATGGAAGATCATCAGACTTGGCAGCGTCCTGCGGGTCTTCTTGGCCTTCCTTTTCCCCCTGGTCGTCATCATTTTTATTAACGACCGCGCCAACCCGCAAAAGGACAGAATCCCTCCAATCCTCGAAAGCAGAGAGCGCAGTGACTTTAGCCTGAGGGCTCAACGGCTTGTTAGTAGAACCCTGTCGCGGACTTCTGCTGTTTCCTGGAACCGGCTTGCGTTGCGGTCTTGGGGGCAAGCGTGGGGTGTCTTCATCGCGGTCCGCCTCCGGAGATGGACGTGGGCTAGAGCGATTGGGAGAGTCATCCTTTGGATTTGTATGTTCATAAAGCTCCAAAATCCGAACCCGCATTGACTCAGCTACCTCAGCGACGAGGACGGTCAAGTCGGCGCGCTGCGACCGGTCCAAGATGGATGATAGATCTTGACCGCGATCGCTTTCCGAAGCATTGGATTGCTTGGATTCAAAGAATCCTCCATGCTTTTCTTTGAAATTTTTGAACATTGACGCCGAATAAAAGTGAAAAATGAGTTGACAACTTTTGAAGGAACAAACAGGCAGAAGTCGATGTTGTTGGAGAGGGGCGATGCTGTCATGGCCCCCGATAGTCACGGGTATCGGGGCCGCTTACTCCACCAATAGCCTGAGGCAGAAACATCTGACCATGTTGATATCGCTCTGCTTCGCTTCATGCGGAATATCTATGTCTCCTGCGTATTCCAATGTTGTGGAAAGTTGAGGGAAGAACTCAATTGCCGATTTCAACGACAAAATATTTCCCCTTTGTCTTTGTCGCGCACCCGAGCGCATTCCCATCCCAAGCCGTTCCATCCGGACGATCGTTCTTTTCACCTGGGACGCGCTGAATTTTTCCCCGTCGCCCGGACACCTTTTCCTTAGCCAGAGCCTCCCTGAGCCTTTCAATTCCAATTGTCTCCTCTTCCATAGCAGCAGGACTTTCGTCACGAATTCTAGCCAGCGGCGCGACGCCGGTAGTATCAACAAGTTGAATTTCCTTCACAAAATGGATTTGAGACTCGAGTGTATCAAGCATGGACTGCTCTTCTTCTTGGTTGGCAGGCTGGGGAAGAGCCGAGATGCGCAGAAGATGATGGAGTTGCTTCGGCGTGACTGATGGTGGTGGTTTTGAGGCTGGGTTCGGGAGCAGCGACCTGACAGACCAGTTCGGTGCGCCAAGTATGGTTTCGATATGTGCACTGTCCGATCTTTCGGAAGAGTAGAAGCGAGATAAGGTCGTGTTGAGTCGGGAAGGACATGGGCGCAGCGACTTGGATAGCCGAGCAGCAGTGCGAATAGAGGTCATTGTAGAGTCTGTATAGATGATAACCTTGAGGGCAAATGAAGGAATGTATCCGACTGAGATAGAAGCACAGTCTAATCCGAACAGTACAGTGTAAAAATAGCCAAAGTCGCCGAAGCCGCAAGACAACACTGGGGAGCTTAGGCGGAGACCCGAAAAATAAACGACACCGCCTCCACGGGCCCGCCGATCGATGCTCTCATCGATAACCCCATTTGGCCACAACACTCCAACTTCACTTCGAATATCTGCAGACTACTGCCTATCGCAGTAAAAACAGACACATCCACCCAAGATGACTCAAGATCCCCGTGTCCTGCTCCAAAAAGTACGCATACTTCCCCGCCTTGTTTGCATAGGCGATGACGATAGTCCGCATAGCTAACCAGACCTCGCTTGTTGTCATGAAATAGGCCGACAAAGCGCTGTCCGGTGCTAGTGGTGGCTTTGCTTGGTTTGGAGGACGATCAGAGAAGTATGAGAGCGCTGCAGATCTGTATACCCAGGCTGCAAATGCGTTCCGAGTACAGAAAATGAGTGAGCTACCCCGCGACCTAGCCAGTCCGTTGCATTGCCATAGTTAAGCCCGATGATTAATCTTTGTTCTCAAACAGACAAGGAGGCCGGTCAGGCTTTTGAGAAAGCTGCCTCCATCCAAACCACGAACCTCAACGAACCTGACGATGCTGCCAATAACCTCCAGGAAGCGTTCAAGGTCTACCGCAAGTCAGACCCTGAGGATGCTGCCCGCGTGCTTTCCAGTGCCATCCAGCACTATGTACTACGGGGAAATCTGCGCCGCGCGGCAACGCAGCAGCAATACCTGGCTGAACTGTATGAGGTTGAGCTTGGAGATATGAAGAAGGCGCTGGAGGCGTACGAGAAGGCTGCTGATTGGTTCGAGGGTGATAATGCTGAAGCGTATGTATCCCATGATCTCTCTAGTATCTGTAAATTTGAGGAACCAATTTTTGCTGACATATACTTCATATACAGCCTTGCAAACAAGCACTACCTCAAGGTGGCCGACCTGGCCGCCTTGGAAAGTGACTACTACAAGGCCATCACGAACTACGAACGCATCGGCCGCAGCTCTATTAACAACAACCTGATGAAGTGGTCTGTGAAGGATTATCTCCTGAAGGCAGGCATCTGCCACCTTGCCACAAAAGTACGTTGTTCCCTCTTAATATTGCCATAGGAAACAGAGTATTAATTACATTTTTCAGGATCTTGTTGAGACTAACCGTGCTTTGGAATCATACCGAGAACTTGATCCTTCATTTGCTTCTACAAGGGAGCACCAGCTACTCGTGGATCTGACCCAGGCTGTTGAGGGTGGTGACCCGGAGGGCTTTGGTGACAAGCTCCGACAGTTTGACCAGCTCAGCAAGCTGGACAAGTGGAAGACAACCCTCTTCCTGCGGATCAAGAATAACATTGAGGAAGCTGAGGAGGACTTCTCTTAAGTGGCGATTGATTTCTTCGGTGATTCCCCGCGCGTGATGTCTAGAGAATATTAACTCTCAGGTTTTTGGCTTCTTGTTTCGTTTGTTTATCTTGAGATTTTTCTGGTCTGGAAATGAAAACAGATCGATGCTATCATCCATTGGTTGTAGTGATTTATTTTGTCTGGCCTTCCTGGTGATAATCACCCCTCGCCTGGGAATATCAAATCCTTGAATCCTTGATCCTGGACATTCAGATACTACTCTTAAATACGGAATGCAAGTGCAGAAGATTCGTAATTCATCATTTTAAGATGCCTCAGGTCTATATGTACTTTTTGGGTGTATCATGCTCCCTTCAGAATCAGCAGATCTGCCCTCATCATGTAATCAGTTCAGTCAAATGGTATCATATCATCCCACCTCGCCAGTGCTATTGACATCAACAGCTTACGCAGCAATCGCATCCAAAGCCCTGGCCTTGCGAGGGAAGACGCGCTTGTACAAACTGACACCCACGGAGTCTTGCGGGTTGATCTTCGCATCGAAGGTAGCCTTGAAGTATCCGTGTGTACCCAGACTCTCCTTGAAGTATCCACTGCGACCACGACGAGTCCACAATTGGAGTGCCTTGAACCACTGGATATCTTCGGCGTTGAAGAACATGTAGCGGATGGTAACGACCCTCTTGTGGATCTTGTAGGGGTGACCAGTGAGAATGGCACGCTTGGCAACCACACGCTTCTGATCGGGTGCGACAACAGTACCGGTACCGATCAGCTCGAGTTGGTCTAGGGCAATAGGCTCCTCCTTGGCATCGGCGGTATCCATCTCCTCGTCATCATCCTCCTGCTCAGATTGCTTCTGTTTGAAGACGAGGATAGGAACTGAGCCCCAGGTCATGGGTCCAATCCAGGATGCGATAGCACTACGACCAGGGTGCAAGTATCGGTCGTATTTGTGAACGTTGTTCGGCGTGTTATCAGCCGAGGAGAAGATGGGATTGACGACCATGCGGCGGGGACCGCACTGGACGACGAGCTGCTCCTTAGCCTTGAGGGGCTTCTCCACGCTGGAGTTCAGGGTCATGCTGACATTGACCACAGTCTGCTTGTGCTCGTGGCGGAGCAGAGAGAAGAGCGCAAGGGGCTTGGGGCCGTTGCGCAGAATGGAAGGAACTGCGCGAAGGTGAATATCCACGCGGACACCGGGGTTGACACCGCCGATCAAAGCCTCTCGAATGATGCGGTTCTTGGAACCCCTGACATCAGCAAACTGCAGCAGTCGGCGCCAATCCTCGGGCTCGTAAGGGCGATCCTCGGATGTTTCCCAGTGGCTGAGCTTGAGGTTCTTCAATCCACGGAATCGGGCCAGACGTTCTCTGGCAAGCGCGTTGGGGTGCAGTTCAATTTCATCGGGGAACTCCAAGTCCTCCTCGGCCTCGGTCTTGCGGCTGGCACGGTAGTCGGCCAGTTCCTGGGCCTCGTCCTCAGGGGAGGGGTCGAGGAACATCTCCGATTGTGGGTATTCCGAAGGAGCGCCCTCGGTCATGGCCTCATGGTGGTCTGGGAACACGCCATCTTCGGGTGCTCCAGCAGTATCCAGCTGCATGGGCTCATCCTCATCATCCATGTCAGATCCGGAGTCTGAGACATCGTCGAGATACCAAGCAGACTGATAATTTGAGGTACCCTTGGGCAACTTCTTAGGTACTGGTGGAATGTGCGAGTCGTCATCCGAGAAGTAATGGTAGTCATCCAGCAGAACACCCTTCTTCTCTGTCTCGGCCACGGAAATCATGTCGTCATCCGCCATATCAATCTCTTCGGGGGCAATAGCAGCCATGTCATCCTGGTCCGCGGTGGGAGTATCCAAGATTTGTGTGGTCTCAGTCGCGTCGACGGCCATTGCATCATCCCGTTTGGGCTTTGTGGTTGCTAGGGGCGCAGCTGTGATCGAATCAATCTGGAAATCGCCCCATCCAGGGAGGTGAACAATGCGGTCTGCCTTCAGACCCTTTCCACGAACAACTCCGGTGATGACGACGTCGTCAACGACTTCCAGGTTGGACTCTGGCCACTTAACATCCTCGACAAACATCCAGCTGCGATCGTCACGCCAGTGGATGCCCTTAGGAGTAGCAGTGCAGATAGATCGGATAGCGTTAGAAGATTCCTGTCTCGAGTCGAGAGACATAACCTTCTCAATATTGGGGAAGAAGTGGTTAATGAAAGACTTCAGCGAAGTAGCCACCTGGGGGCGCTTCTTAGCGGGTTCAATCTTGTCGAGACCTTGAACGACAGTCAATACATTCGAGATACCCTGTCCTTGGATCGAGCGCAGCAGCATCTCGCCCTCCTCATCAACCTCAACTTCAGACGACATGACCAAGATGACAAAGTCGGCCATACGGCATACATCCAGAGCGCTCATCAAGTCATACTTGGCGGGAATATACTGCACGCTTTGACGGAATCGCTCAATGCGCACACGGGTAGGTCCATCGGGGGAGACATCAGTCAAAACATCGACACTTTCGTTGATAGAAGCAATAGCGGCGGCGGCGTCAACATCGGCGGACAAGGGCACAATTGCGACGTGACGGGGAGCACCACTCTGACCGGCGAAGATGCTGGTAGCTTGGGATCTTTCCTGGTGCTTCAATGCCTGTCTTTGGCGGGCGGTGTTACGGCGATCGAGTTTCGTCTTGAGCTGTTGGTGGGGTGTCTTACGACCGCCCCGCTCATCACCTTCGATTTTGCCTAAAGTGATATAAGCGTTAAATTTGCATTATTTATTATGCTTGGGTCAAATATCTTACCTTTGGCCTGATCCTTCAAGGCGCTCTTGGAGGCATGCTTGGTCTTGTAGGGCTTGTGCGAAACCTTAGTGGTGGAGCGGTGGTGGTGCACAGTCTGGGCAGGCGCCATATTGGCGTTAGACCCTTTGAATCGGAAAGGGAGGGAGTCCAGATTGAAGCGAGTCAGAGGTAACTCGACAAATATTTAGCCAGGGCAATTTATAACTGGCAAATACACAGAAAAAAACGAAAGTGCCTCTGTAGAAAAAAAAAGATGCAACGATAAGAAATCAAAATTCGCCAGTGGAGGATAAGCGAGCGGTGAGCGCAAATCTTGGCGAAATTTTGGGCAAAACACTTTTTTTCTTGAAGCTACACTTTTCGTCCGCCTTGTTATCTTCCTGAGTTCTTTCGCAAACGAACTCGAGAAATTGCCAGAAAATGGCCGACTCAGCCTCCAACATGGCTGTCGCCAAGGGCGATCACGAAGCGAAGATGAGACTCGCAGCAGCCGAGCAAACCTACGGACGAGGCAAAGGTGCCAATGCGAAGAGTGCACGGGACAAGAAGTTGCGCGCAAATATCAAGAGGCAGGAATTTAAGCATAACCAGGCTATTCTCCAAGCCAAGGATGCAGAGATTTTGCTCGAGCACTCGGAAGGTTTCCTTGAACCCGAAGGTGAACTCGAGAAGACATACAAAGTTCGCCAAGATGAGATTCGGGACAGCGTCGGAATCGAGACAGCAAAGAAGGGATTCGAATTGAAGCTTCCCGATATGGGTCCCTACCGCATGGACTACTCACGGAACGGACGTGACCTGCTGCTGGCGGGACGGAAGGGACATGTTGCGACGATGGACTGGCGCGAGGGCAAATTAGGCTGCGAGTTACAGTTGAACGAGACTGTGCGGGATGCCCGCTGGCTGCATAACAACCAGTTCTTCGCTGTGGCGCAGAAGAAGCACACTTATATCTACGACCACCAGGGAACTGAGATTCATTGTCTGAGCAAGCACCTGGAACCTCTTTTCTTGGAATTCCTGCCATATCATTTCCTCCTCGCAAGCGCTGTGAGTATCCTCGATCCTTCAATTCTTTAGATAACCCCCGCTAATCAGCCCTTCATACAGCAAATGAGCGGTCACCTCAAATACACAGATACCTCAACCGGCCAGACCGTCGCTGAGCTAGCTACACGGTTGGGTAAACCCACCGCCCTCGCACAGAATCCATGGAATGCCATCCTCCATGTCGGACACCAAAACGGTGCCGTAACCCTTTGGTCACCCAACTCTCAAACCCCTCTTGTAAAGGCACTCGTGCACCAGGGACCTGTCCGGTCACTGGCTATGGATCGCACAGGCCATTACATGGTCTCTACAGGCCAGGATCAAAAGATGAATGTGTGGGATATCCGCATGTACCGCGAGGTGCACTCATACTCATGCTACCAGCCCGGCGCATCCGTGGCGATCAGTGATCGCGGCCTGACCGCAGTCGGCTGGGGCACGCAAATGAGCGTATGGCGTGGACTTTTCGACGCTGCGCAAGCCGACCAAGGCAAAGTGCAGAGCCCATACATGGCGTGGGGCGGAGACGGACAGCGCATCGAGAATGTGCGCTGGTGCCCATACGAAGATATTCTTGGTGTAGGACATGACCAAGGATTTGCCAGCGTCCTCGTTCCCGGCGCCGGTGAACCTAACTTCGATTCGCTGGAAGCCAACCCTTACGAGAACGTCCGACAGCGCCAGGAGCAAGAGGTTCACTCGCTGCTCACCAAGTTGCAGCCGGATATGATCTCGCTCGACCCCAACATCATCGGAAAGCTCGATACTATCAACGACAAGAAGTATCAGGAGCAGCGCAACCCGGACCACAAGCCCGAGGATCACATGGAGAAGATCAAGAACCGCGGTCGTGGTCGCAACAGTGCTCTGCGCAAGTACCTCCGCAAGAAGGGTGGAAAGAACGTCATCGACGAGAAGCGTGTCAAGGCCGAGACGTTGCGCAAGGAGTACGCTGCTCGCACAAAGGACAAGCTCAAGCAAGAACGTCAAGAACTTGGACCGGCTCTGTCTCGTTTCGCCAAATGAGGTCACTGAGTTTGTTTCTTGCTTGTGTGACATCTTGTGGAGCAGTAGAGAAACAACTCCCTCTGCCCAAAACCAGATACCCAGCCCACACGCGGCTTCTGTGACATATTGGAGATTTGGCGACAGCTGCATTCCAGGCGTTCTCGGGGAATATGTTTGTATTCGGAGGAAAAAAGCAGTTAACGTGTGTACCATTTTTCAACTGAATATATTGAACTTCATAAATGCCCAACCATTCCAATTCCACTTCGTATTCCTTTTTCCAAATCTATCCAACATCTTAATCCAATCTAAATTTCTAAAACATCTACTCATCAACACTCCCAGACCCCCGAACAGCCCCATCCTTCCACCTCTTCAAACTAACATCATAAGCTCCGCTACCCTTCCAAGCACTAATAATCAAATTAACAATATGATCCATCCCCTTCCCGTGCTTAACAACAGCAAACACAGTCGGACCACCCTCCCTCATCTTCGCCGCATCCCTCTCCATAACACTAAGATCAGCACCAACAGCCTCAGCAAGGTCAATCTTGTTCACAACAAGCAGATCAGACCCCGTGATACCAGGCCCACCCTTACGAGGAACCTTATCACCACCCGCAACATCAATCACGTAGATGATGAAATCAGCCAGCTCACGCGAGTAGTTCGCGGCCAGGTTATCACCCCCAGACTCGATCAGCAGCAGGTCGGTCGAGAACTGCTTCTGCAGCTTCTGCAAAGCGAGCAGGTTCGCGCTGATGTCTTCACGCACGGCTGCGTGCGGGCATCCACCTGTTTCGATAGCGCGGATGCGAGACGGCGCGAGGGCTTTGTGACGGGTTAGGAATTCGGCATCTTCTCTGTTTTTGGACAGGGTGGTTAGTGTTGGGGTTGAAGATATGCGGTATAGCAGGTGGGTCTGAGTTCTGTTGTTTTGGGTGTGGATTTGGTAGGTGGGGTATCTTCTTACCTTGTGAAGATATCGTTAGTCACTGCGGCAATATTATACTCGTCTCGAAGGGCCCGAGCTAGCTGCAGCATCAAGGCTGTCTTGCCGGATCCAACAGGTCTATTCGGATCAATGTTAGTCACTTGCTGTGCATCTATGGTTGTTTGAGGGGATATTGGCATGTGGGTGATATCGGTTGATTGCAATGGAATGGGAAGCTCTATACATACCCACCGATACCAATAGTGAAGGCACGATCCTTCCAGTCTCGGCCTTCGATCAAAGGCATCTCGCGGTTGGCGTAGGAGCCTGGACCATCGAGGATATCGTGTGAATGGCCGTGGCCGTTGAAGGGGTCATCGTGGGAGTGGTCAATTCCGGCGTCGTGGGAGTGAGAGTGAGCCATTGTTTCCAAGATTGGTATCTAGGTAGATGTGAATAGAAAGATGTTTGGAGAAAAAGTCCAGATGAGGGGCAGTTCTATCCCTTGCAAGACCGGTGTGGGGAACTGATATGATAACGAATGCCGATATTATCAATTCGCCGAGTTCGCCGCTCGGCCTCGACTTCAGGAAGAAATTGTCTGGGGATTTATGGTTACAATGCCCAAAATGAACATAGTGATGTCTGAAAAGAGAAATCCCATGTAATGTCAACCAAAACCATTATGTAGCTATAGACCCTTCAACATACGTTCAAGTATACAAACTACGATGCATGATGATTGAAAAGCAGGTATTTATGGATTCGTCAAGAAGCGGCAGAAAGAGGATAAGCCCCGAGGGGGAAGAGATGTCAAGCCAAATGGAACATGGAACACCCCTATGCACGCAGACGTAGTCCCCAAAGAAACGTAGGAGCCGGACGCCATATCATTCGCCAAACACGGATATCAATAGTTGTGTCTGTTCAGAGAAAAAAATGAACAGACTGCCAAGGAAACAGCGAGCAATGGGCAAAAGCCTAAACAAAGACCAATCCAAAAGTCGTTAAAATCCCAGACATGGATGGCAAAAGGATCAAAATGAAAACCGAACGGGAAAGAGATAGAAAACATGCAGTGGGCAGGCAATGATCCCGAGCCAACCAAGGAAACGCTGAAAGGAAGATAGAGTACATTAGGTCGGAGTTGAGCAGGATCGATGAGGCCTGATGCCACTCCCAAGTTAAGGAAGATGGGGGCCTCAAGCACCGATTAAATCCCGTCGATTGTAAATTGAGTCGTCATGTGCCAAAAAAACAAAGCAAGATAGATCTTTCAATGGGATGAAAGACCTAGATGAGGAGTAAACAAACAAGGGGGGCGCGACATGCCTCGCCCAGGTATCCAGTTGTACGCCAGTCCTAGACCGCTTGAAACGGCGAGGAAAATGAAAAAAGGGAAGCGAATCAAAACTCCCATGATTAGGCGGCGGCGCCCTTTTGTCGCTTCGGCACCCGAGGGCTAGCCTTTACTTTCGCTGAGCCCTGTTGTGGAGCGCCGTTAGCTTCGACTCCACCACCGTCCTCAGACTCCATTTTGACGGTGCTTGCCCGGCGACGTTTGCCACCTACATTTGGACTGTTGTTCACGCCAGCTGGGGACGGCTGCATTGGTGGTTGCATTCCGGGAGGACCGACAAGGTTGCTTTGAGCTGGGCTCGCATGTGCTGAACCAGACAGATGAGGCGAGCCTTGCTGCCCGGGAAGACCAAGATGGGCCATGGCCGGCGAGGCGAACTGGGATGGAGCGCCCATGCTATGTCCCCGAACGTTTTGCATGGGTTGCATGCCTGGGTTCATACCCGGATTCATACCCGGATTCATGCCTGGGTGCATGCCTGGATTCATGCCGGGACTCATGCCCGGGTGCATGTTTGGATTCATGCCAGGGTTCATGCCGGGGTTCATGCCGGGGTTCATGCTTGGGCTCATGCCTGGATTCATACCTGGGCTCATACCCGGACTCATGCCTGGATTCATGCCTGGATTCATGCCCGGGTTCATGTTTGGATTCATGTTTGGATTCATGCCTGGGTTCATGCCCGGGTTCATGTTTGGGTTCATGTTTGGGTTCATGCCTGGATGCATGTTTGGGTTCATACCCTGGTTCATGCCCGGGTTCATGTTTGGATTCATGCCCTGATTCATGGGTATGGGAGTTGACACAAAGCCTGGATTGGGATTTTGGGCCTGGAGGGTGTTGACGAGATTCCGCAAAGCGTCAGGAGGTGAGAGCTGCGGATTTGCCTGCGAAAATTGGAACAGCATTTGCATGGCAGAAATTGTTTCAGCCACTTCCATGAATCCCATGACTGGAGTAGGCACGCCATTGGCAGTCACGTTGGAGTCTGGAACTAATGATGGTGCTTGCTTAGGCTGGGCACGTTTTGAGTTCTTTGCGACCTTCGGACTTTGCTTTAGGGAATCCGCCTCCATGGCCAACAACAAAGACCGCGGAATGTACTCGTTGTGGCTGACGACATTGACATCGAGCATCTCAAGCTTGTTGTGCATATCGAAATGCGCGCGAAGGGTGCCATTAGTGAAAAGCTAAAAGGATAGACATTAGCAAGCGGAAAAGAAAAGGATCATGCGACGGGAGACGTACCTGGCACTCATTCTTGAACCAGTAAATGAATGAGCATTTTGGGGCTTCCACGTAATGCCCTCCATTGTGAGATTCCCGCTCGCGGGCACCTTCCACCACCATCTGAATTTGACTAATCCCACTGGTGAATTGGGTCAAATAATAACGGGCGAGTGCAGGAGTCGCAATTTCGAACTGTTTAGATCCAATCGAGTTGTTCCAAACACCCTGCCGCAACACACCCACAGGGGAGTAGAAACGATCGACGAACGATTGCCAATATTGAAGATCCTGTGTTTCATTGCGGGGTTGGAAGTTGCCCAGATGCTCGGCATAGGCATGAATAGTCAAAATTGCGTTATTCTTCCTTTGCTGTTGTTGCTGCTGCTGCATGATAAGGGCATTCTGGTGCTGTTGTGCTTTCAACTGAGCCTCCTGGACCGTCATCTGCTGATTCTGAGGACCTGGCTGCTGGCCCTGGGCACTATGGGGAGGTTGCGGCTGCGGACCAACCTGTCCCTGTTGACCCGGCTGTTGAGACTGGGGCAGTTGCTGCGATGGGGGATTAGGAGTTGCCTGGCCTTGAGGTGGTCCCTGCGATTGCGGGGGTTGAGTGGATGGCGGCTGAGAGGCCTGAGTGGGTTGTGGTGTGCCGCCTCCTGGTCCGCCATGCTGCGACTGTGGAGTGGCACTCTGTTCATGCATATTCGGGGGTTGTGCCGATCCACGCTGCGGGGTATGCTGGCCTGATTGTCCATTATTTGCCTGCTGTTGAGCATGTTGGGCCTGCTGAGCCTGCTGTGCTTGCTGCTGAGCCTGCTGGATAGCGAAAAATTGCTGCTGCTGTTGGAGACTTGGCGGCTGACCATGTGGCATCTGTTGCTGAAGCTGCATCATATTGACGGGTCGCATTCCAGGGTTCGCTTGCATTGCAGCCATTTGAGCAGCATTGAGTCCTTGTGTGCCATTAGGCATTGATACGGGGAGACCATGCTGCTGCTGCTGCTGTTGCTGTTGTTGTTGCTGTTGTTGTTGATGCTGCTGCTGCTGCTGTTGCTGCTGTTGTTGATGCTGCTGCTGCTGCTGTTGCTGCTGTTGTTGTTGCTGCTGCTGGTGTTGGAGCATCATTCGTTGCCGCATTAATTGTTGCTGTTGCTGTTGTTGATGCTGGTGTAATAGGTGGGGATTGTTCGCAACTATAGATTGATCAGGACGTAAGTATGCGATCGAGCAAGATGACAGGAAGAGATGCGGATATAGCGGCGGAAAGAAGTCACCGCAAAGTGCGCCAATCGCGTGTTCCATAACATAAATCGCACACCATCGCGTGAAGTAACAAGGAGGTTAAATACTAACAATTTTGTTGGAATTGGGGATTCTGAAGCATATGCGCCTGCGCGGGATTCAGATGGGAGAGGGCATGAGCATTTGGGCCAGGACCACCAGGGCCAGCTGTCCCAGCGCCCGGTGGCATACCACCCATCATCGGGCCCGCTTGGCTGACTTGAGGTCCTCCCGGCGCAGACACACCGGGATGCATTTGCTGTACCATTCCAGCTCCCGGGTGTCCATTTGGATGTTGCGCAGCCATTGGGTGGCCGGGGGGAACCCATGTTGCGGCATGCCTTGGTGGGCAGGAAACGGCTGCGTCATCATCATTGCTGAGCGACGAAGTCACCACAAATGGGGGACTTCAGAATAATCGCTCGCGATGGCGAAAGGGTGGTGTGCGAAACGTGGCGTGGAGCGCGACTGGAGTAGGAAGACAACAGGCCGCTTTTAGCGTTCGGGGATGGGCCAAGAAGTAGCGAGCGACTTGGACCGGTATTCAGCAGACGCGAGGTGCTGAAGTATCGATCGGGGGCCTCCTGGCCAAGTCACTCACCCGCGCAATGAATCTTTTTTTTCCCTTCTGAGAGAACTGAGCGGTCAGTGGGGAGTGATAAGAGGAGAAGATGTCGGGGGGGGGAGGCTAAAAGCGATGGGGCTAGGGGAGAGGTGGAGGGGCTGGGTTCTCAGACAGAATATCTCAAAGAGGTACAACTCACAAAATAGTTTCCTAAAAGATCTCTGATATTAGGGACTAAAGGAGTTGCTAACACCCAAGTCAGGAATTAAGGATGATCGCCCGGTGGGAGAGAGAGAACTGGGGACGGAGGATCCGGGTCCGTAGGGTGGAGGATCTAACCGAGACGACAACGCGATTCAGAGAGAAACAGAGTAGGGGGAAAAGAGATTACAGTGAAATAGGGAAATTGTATAGATCTTAAAGTATAAGCTCCATTCAATCCTTTTTTTCCCTTTTGAGGCTTTTTTTCTTCACTCTCACTCCTGTTCTGATCCCAATAACACGCTATTCCCAATTGGGTGGTCACGTGGTTATTCTGTGCCTTTTTCTTCACAACTTTTTTTTTCCTTTTCTTCTTCTTCATCTTTCTTCTTTGTCTTTCATTCTTCCTTCCAATGGTACAAAACCTGTGAAGACTCCCAAAAAAAGGAGTCCTTCTCATTTCCTATCTATTGCAGATTGCCATATTGGGGCCTGTCACTTCTGTGAAGAGTCTTCATTGAGATTTTTTTATGTTTGGCTTTGTGGTTCTATGTTCCTCAGATGTTACTGAGCTCTCTTGATGCAGATTGCACCTGACTTCTGAGGATAGCATGACCCAATGCCAATCGTACGGGTATCTTACGATGCTTCAAAATCTCGCCACTAACCTGATAGGTCAGGTGCCCGCACCTTGTGCTTAACGTGAGTTTATATACCCTTTCTCATTCTTCCCCCTGCATTTGCAATTCCTATCCGTTCAAGGATGACAAAACCTTTACTTCTTTACCCTCCAAATCGACAATGCGGAGATAATACGGACCTTCCTTCCCGGTCGGTCTGCTACTTGCCAGTACATATTGTCTGAGAACTCTTATATTGCAATGCATCTTTACCATGTTTTGCTTGGAACAATTCACTAACATTGTTCTCAGTTATACAGAAATACACCGACACAAACCATGATGCATAAAAGGATATCGCCTGTTGTACTGGCGAATTGATCAAGTGACGAAAAATTTCCGGATGTAAACTCACAGACCTGTTCTGAATGCGCAAAACCATGTAGAGATTTCCGTTGCCTTCCTTCTGATGATCAATTCGCCATTACACCTATGTGTTGTCTGGATATAGTTGTGGAATTCTTGAATAAAACCTTTTTTTTTGACTCAAATCTCTTGTCCCTTTCTCTTGTACCTGATAGTCACTTCCTATGTAAAATATGCTCCATCAGCCTCTATTGCTATACTAGCTAAGCCACCTAATAATTCGCGGAGGTACCTTATAAAGTTAACTATAATGGATTGTAAACGCTACCAACCCTAGCGAAGTTCTCCAACATCTTACTCCATACTCGCCAATGTGCGTACCGCATAGATGTCTTTCATCAAGCCCTAGAAAATCTAACGATGAAATTATATGAAGTACTCATTGCGTGCAGACTACATGTAAAAGCAAGTTAGCAGGTTCTATTTGACAAACTCAACCACGGTCTTGGTCTGCAAACCTTTCCTTGTCAATATCATTCTGAAAAGAACCAGCAGGGTGAGAAGAATATTATCATGTAGATGTCTACACAGCCTCT
Source organism: Penicillium concentricum (assembly GCF_028827145.1). Classification (NCBI taxonomy): domain Eukaryota; kingdom Fungi; phylum Ascomycota; class Eurotiomycetes; order Eurotiales; family Aspergillaceae; genus Penicillium; species Penicillium concentricum. Next base: position 3,916,773 of record NW_026622754.1, on the reverse strand, counting down.
CAATTCCAGGAAGGTGTATCTCAATCACTATAGTATGGCTTGATCTCCCGGCGAGTGAGTATTCTACTTAAGGACATTGTATTCCTCAAGGTTCTCTTTGTGCTTGCTCTCGGGAACGATGCCATTGACAGGCTCGCCTCTCCGTCGATATTCGTTGCAATCCTTGTTTTCGAGGTCCTATTCATACTCCTGTGTCTCTTTTAGAGGAAGAGCAAATAGTTTTTTTGGTTATTGTGAGGTGCTAATGGTTGTTCTCCTGCCAGAGGCCGAATCTTAACATAGAAGCATCCCGCACTTTGCACTGCGTTTAACAGCTGGTTGGACAATGATTGCTTCTTATCTAGCTTCAAGAACCCGAAAAGGTTCATAATGACGAGGTCGTCAATTTGATCCCATTCTTGAGTACGGAGAAACTTCAGTACATATTATTTCTTCCCTACATGCTTAGTAATTTACACCTATAAATCAATATATATGTTGATACGATATCCATGGATAGCTTACAAGAATTATCAGCTTTGTCGTGTCTTTTTTGTCGTGTCTTTTTTGATAGTCTTTGTGTATGTCTTTGCAGCCATGCTCCCTAGATGTCTTTCTATATATATAGTTTCTCCCCTTTATTGGTGTTGTAGCTAGAAGGAGGAGAAGGAGGAGAATTTCCCGCAAAATATACAATACGATTGTTGGACAAATTTGTGGTTTCTATCTGACATGATCGCAGTAGGAAAGCCCCAAGTCGGGCATCCACCAGAAGCATAGGACTGACTTCACCCAGGAGGCACCCTGCCACGTTATTTTTCCCGGCACGAAACTCACCTGTTTTGAGAAATTGTCTGTCATGGTCAGGATCGCGCCATGACCGTTGTGGGTAAGGAAACGATGAAATTCATCGTGATTGTGTGGCATGGAATAGGAGGAGAGAGAATAAGTTGTGATAATCCATACGGTTCTCGAGGCAAGTTGGTCATTTCCCAATATATTGGTTCGGAAGCTTTGTGCCATTATAACAACATGACCCCCCACATTACTCGCAAGACAGTGTCCGTCTCGAGTGTCATAGGTACCAGAACAGAGCCCCAATACTCCGAGTCTCGTCGAATAAACGAAGGGACCGGGTAAGTCTACTGTGAGGAAGCTTTATGAGATCTTCGTCTTATCGCGAATTAAGAGATTTCGTCCACGGGCCTTGCCTTCCACTGGTTGCCTGCTCTCGGAAATTTGGAGAGAAAGACCTCTGACAAGGTCGGTCATGACCGCATCAAGGCCATACAAACATCAAGGCAGGTCATCAGAGAAGGCACATCACAGCATCCCAGCAGGGCTATGAGATGTATATCTGGTGCTAGTATCTCTGAACCGG